>NC_091863.1:49356296-51756296 GCF_037783145.1 Equus przewalskii
AGAATAAATGAATTTTTTTCTAAAGATTGGCACCTGAGCTAACAACTGTTGCCAATCTCCTTTTTCTTTGTTTTTTCCCCTATCTCCCCAATACATAGTTGTATATTTTAGTTGTAGGTCCTTCTAGTTGTGGCATGTGGGATGCCGCCTCAATGTGGCCTCATGACCTGCGCCATGTCTGCGCCCATGATTCGAACCGGTGAAACCCTGGGCTGCCGAAGCGGATCTCAAGCAAACTTAAACACTCGGCCATGGGGCCTGTACCCCTGAATATATGAAGTTTTAAAAGAGGGATAATAACACTTACCATGTTGGCCTACTCTTTTAAAAATTAAATGGAGTATGCGAAAACCTCCCCTACAATGCCTGGTCTATAGTTGGAGTTCAATAACTTTTTAAGCAAAAACTCAAAGCCTTCACCCTGAAGGGCCAAACAGCATTGACAGTTGGCAGTGTCTTCTCTAGAGCAAGGAGAGCACTGGGAGGGTGGAGAGTTGCTTCCAATCTGTAGGCAGACTATGCACGTGAGAGGGAAGGGATGATTTGGGAATAATTTTGGAGTTAACTGAGTCTCAGCCATGGCACCTCAGTATTAGTGTGGCAAGGCAGAGCCTGTCTGAACTTCTTCCCTAACCACCTTACACCCCCACCATAATCCTAGGAGTGTCTGCGGAGGCTCCAAGAATGCAGCTTGTGGCAACTTCCTCCAATGCCATCCATTCTTCCTTCATTCTCTCCTCGCTTCCCACTCACCCCAACCTCCACCACCCTGCCCTGCTCCCACTTGTGATACAGCAGTAAGACCCAATGGGAATAGGTAGGAGGTGCCAAATTTAATCGATTCATTTTCAGCTTCTGACTGATTTCCCATGCGTCCACAGTCAGACGTCCGGGAGGCCTTTGAGGTGCAGTGGAGCTCATCTGTCTCTCCCTGACTGATTTAAACAGCGTTTACCAAGGAAACTTCAGCTATTGATGGTCAGACTTGGAGCAGGGTCATGGCAGTTATTTTCTCCCAGGCCTGTTGCCTTCGTTGACCCAGCTCCTCAGAGTATGTGTTCATTGCCCTCCAGTTCTAACACCCATCGCTTGCTTCTCTCCTTTTTTTATTTACATATTTTTCAATTTATTGAAATATAATTTGTATACCATATATTTAAGCCTTTTAAAGTGTAAGATTTAGTGGTGATTAGTATATTCACAAAGTTATGTAATCGCTACTATCTAATTTTGGAAAATTTCCATCACCACAAAAAGAAACCTGGTGTATATTAGCTGTCACTCCCAATTCCCCCACCCTCCAACAGCTCTTGTCAACCAATAATCAACTTTCTTTCTCTAAGGACTTGCCTATTCTGGATATTTCATACAAATGGAATCATATAGTATGTAGCCTTTTGTAACTGACTTTTTTCACTTAGCATAATGTTTTTAAGGTTCACCCATGTTGCAGCATGCATCAGTACTTTATTCCTTTCATTGAAAATAATATTCCATTATATGGATATACCACATTTGATTTATGCATTCATCAGTTGATAGATATTTGGGTTGTTTACACTTTTTGACTATTATGAATAGTTTTTGTGTGGACATATATTTTCATTTCTCTTGGGTATATACCTTAGAGTGGAATTGCTAGATCATATGATAACTCTAAGATTAACATTTTGAGTAACAGCAAGACAGTTTTCCAAAGTGGCTGCACCATTTTATATTCTTATCTGCAATGTATTTATGTCTTTCTAGGAAGTTGTCATTTAATCTAGCCTATCTAAATTGTAGGCATGAAGGTGTTGATAGTATTCCCTTATAATCCTTTTTATGTCTGTAAGGCTAATAGTAATGACCTTCTTTTATACTTGATTTTAGTAATTTGAGTCTTCTCTCTCTCTTTTTTTTCTTGGCTGCTATAGTTACGGTGTGTCCATTTTGTTATCTTTTCAAAGAATTAATGTTTGGTTTCATTGATTTTCTCCATTAGTTTTCTATTGTCTATTTCATTTATTTCTGCTCTAATCTTTATTATTTTCTTCCTTCTCTTGCTTTGGGTTTAGTGTGGTTTTCTTTTTCTAGTTTCTAAGCTGAAAGTCTAGTTGGTTGGTCTCAGACCTTTATTAACATAAGTTTCCCTCTAAGCACTGCTTTACTGCATTCCACATGTTTTGGTTTCTTGTGTTTTCATTTAAATTCATATCAAACTATTTTTTCAGCAGATCTCATCAAGATGGCAGCATAGGAAGACTCTGAATTCACCTCCTCCCACAAACACAACCAGGTTACAACTATTCTTGGAAAATTTACCCTGGAGAGAAAACTGAAAACTGGATAAAAGGAACCAACACAACAAGGGACAGTCCTGACTGAGGCATAAGAGGCAGAAATTCCCTGTGGATAGGAAAAAAATCAACTTTGCAAGCCACAGATCTTCACAGAAGGCTGGTGGGAGCCACACTAAGGTAGGCAGCACTTCCTGGAGAAGTGGGGATCTTAGAGGGAGCACATTATCACTATAAGCATCCTTCAGACTCAGCACAACCGAGACAACTGTCTTACTATCTGGCTTCACTAGCTATTAACTGTGGTGAGGAATAACCCCAGAAAAGCTGTTGGATGAAAGCAGAAAAAACCTGGCTCTTAAAGGGCCCACACACAAATTTACCTGTCTCAGAGAGCAACCAAAAATCAACAAAAAGACAGCTGCTCGGTCCTTTGGTGAAAAGAGACTCACCTGGTAGGCTCTGGGTGCATCTTGGTGAGAGAAGAGACCTCTCCAGAGACTGAGAATTTGGTGGCAGCCACTTGTTGTGACCTAGTACAGGCATGCTGACACAGACACTGGTAGATGCCATTGAAGTTCTTCCCCTGGCCTGATAGCCCAGGGGTCTGCCACACCTACCAGAACACAGATTTAATCCAGTTCAGCCAAGGCAGGGTGCCCACCCTAGAGACCAGCCTTATCCAACTGCAAGGCCTCAGGCTTTTTGTCAACCTGCATAGACTGGGTGCCTTGATCCTCTACAGGCGTGTGTGTGTGTCCACCTCTGTGGGGCAGGGCCTGTGTGAGGACCAGGTGAAATGTGGGGGGCGTTGGTGGAGAAGTGGGAGCCTCTGCAGATGGGCAACTGGATATGCTCTGGGGGTCGGGAAGTGTGCACAGACCAGGGATCTGTTGACAGTATGTGTGGACCTGTCGGGGGTGGGGCTTATTGGTGGCAGAAGATCTGTGCTTCACAATCAGCCACAAAGAGGATTGAATCCACTTTCCAAAGCCTCAAACAATTGGGTATTCCATACCTAGGGCCAGCCCTACTCAGCTGTAATCCTAAGAGATCTGACAACAGCCTTGCAGGCCTGACAGCAACTCTAAGCCCCTGAGCCTAGGAACTAGCTACACTGGGTACATACTCAATTAACAGGAAAACTGCAACAGGAGTTTCCTATTGGACCTTGCAGCCAACGGTGCTGAGGCTCCCCAAATCCAATTTACAAATAGCTGGACAGGGAGGGAAAGACTAGACTTCCTGGGTTCCTGAATTAACAGCAAGAGTGCCACAGCAGAAGGACATATGGACACACCACAAGCCTACACAGGGGTCACTCCTGGATCATTTGGACTGGGTAACAAGAGGAAAGCATACTGCTGAGGCTCAAAAGGCATCTTTTACATAAGGCCACTTCTCCAAGCTCAAGAGACATAAATTACTCACCTAATACATAGATATAACCACAGAGAAAGAAGCATAATGAGGAGGCAAAGGAATATATTCCAAGCAAGGGAACAGGAGAAAAACGCAGAAAAAGAACTACATGAAACAGAAATAAGAAATCTACCTGACAAAGAGTTCAAAGAACCACTCATAAGGATGCTCACTGATATTGGGAGAAGACTGGATTAACACAGTGAGAACATCAACAAAGAATTGGAAAATATAAAAAATAACCAATCAGAAATGAAGAATACAATACTGGAAATGAAAATTTCACTGGAGAGACTCAATAGCACAGTAGATGATACAGAAGAAGGAATCAGCGACCTGGACACAGAGAGCACCAAACAAGATAAACCTAAAGAGGCCCACACCAAGACACATTATAATTAAAATGTTGAAAATTAAAGATAAAGAGAGAATCCTAAAAGCTGCAAGAGAAAGGCAACAAGTGACATACAAAGGAAACCCCATAAGGCTATCAGCTGACTTCTCAGCAGAAACATTGCAGGTTAGAAGAGAGTGGAATGACATATTTAAAGTGCTGAAAGGAAAACTCCTACAGCAAAGAATCGTCTACCTGGCAAGGTTATCATTAGAATGGAAGGAGACAGAAAACTTTCCCAGACCACTGAAAATTAAAGGAGTTTATCACCAAGAAACCAGTTCTACAAGAAATTCTAAAGGGTCTTATTTAAGTGGGAAGGAGAAGACCACAAATAGGAATAAGAAAATGATAAACAAACAAACAAAAAAGCCAGGCAATAAAATCACTGATAAAGGCAAAAATGCAGTAAACGTAGCAGATCAAACACATATTGAGATAATATGAAGTTTAAAGACAAAAGGACTAAAATTACCTATTTAAATGATAAGAGGGTAATGGATAGACACCCAAAATAAGAGGTTAGATTTGATATCAAAAACATAAAATGTGGAAGGAGAGGAATAAAAGAATAGAGCTTTTATAAAGAGATCAAACTAAAGAGACTATAAACTTATATAGTTTTTGCAAGTACTCTAGAAAAGGAAGAAATTTTCCTCTTCCCTTCTAGGTTCTTCTGGCTGGTCTAAGAATTAAATTGTCTTGAGCTAGATTAACAGGAGAAAAACAAACAAAAGTTTAATAACGTGTATATATGGGAGAAACCTCGGAAAACTGAGTAACTTGTCAAAATGTCTGAAGCCCTCACTGGAAATACCATCCTCAGCTAAACACAAAATAAGATGTTGAGGGTAGGGATCAGGGACTTCAAAGGGAAAGAAGGCAATTCACAAGAAGGTAAAGAAGAGCAAACATTTGGAAAACAAGTGTTTGTCCACACAGAAACAGAAGAAGACAGAAGGGAGCCCATATCATAATTTTTGTTGAAAACTGGACATTTTGCATAATATAATATAGTAACTCTAGATATCATACTCCTCCCACCCCTCAGGGTTTTTTGTTATTGCTGATTTGTTATTGTTGCTGTTGTTATTGATATTATTGTTGCTCTTTGTTTGTTTAGTGACTTTCCTTGACTAATTCTGTAAAGTCTGCATTCTCTGTCATGTGTAAGCACTGCAGTCTCTGCTCAGTTAGCAATTAGAGATTTCCTTAAATTTCCTGAAAGAACAAGCCTATCATCTTTTGCTGAGGAGTTCTATTTGTGATTTTGGGCACACATTGAGTGTTCTGGTAGCAGTTAACAATTCAGTCTTAGGCTTCACTTCCTGCTTCTGCAGACCCTCAAGGTCAGCCAGAGGTGATAGATTAGGGTCTTCTCAGGTCTTTCTGGGCACTGTTAAAAAGAGAAAACAGGTCCAAAGTGGAGTCACTTGTGCTAAACCCCACATCTGTGAATCAAGACTTAATTGTGGGGCCGGCCCAGTGGCACAGTGGTTAAGTGCACACATTCCACTTCTTGACGGCCCGGGGTTCGCCAGTTCAGATCACAGGTGTGGACATGGCACCACTTGGCAAAAGCCATGCTGTGGTAGGCGTCCCACATATAAAGCAGAGGGAGATGAGAATGGATGTTAGCTCAGGGCCAGTCTTCCTCAGCAAAAAGAAGAGTATTGGCAGTAGTTAGCTCAGGGCTAATCTTCCTCCAAAAAAAAAAAGACTTAATTGCACTTTCAGCCTCTCCCTGGTGTGGAATTTTAAAGCAATTAATCCGAAATTTCCTGATCAACACTAGTGAGGTAATTTGCCTGATAAGACCCCTACTGTCCCTGGCACCCAGTGGAAGGTGGCCTTGCCTGAAATAATCCTTTCTTTTGTTTCCTTGACCCACTCCCCCCTTACACCTATAAAAACCTTTCATTTTGTACAGCTTCTTGGAGCTCCCTTCTATTTGCTAGATAGGATGCTGCATGATTCAGGAATCATTTAATAAAGCCAATTAATTTTTTTAAACAGATTTGTTGGCAGTGAAAGGATCTGAAGCCAACTTCTGACAGCATTCAGACATGATGAGAAACACAGGTGTGGTATCTGATGAGCCTTTGAGTTCTCTGTCTTTCTCACCATTTCTGAGGGCCATGAGTAAGTTCCTCTTGGTCCTCAGTTCTACACACTTTGCATTGAGCTCTCAATCTAACTGACTTTCCACAGATCCCTATTTTATTGGAAACTCCAGCCCTTAGTTATGTCCCCCAAAGCCCAGATTCCATGTTAGGAACTACTGGTGGCAGCTGCAGTTCCCCATTTGTTTGAAATCAGTCTTCATCCCCATGCTTTGGGGCCTGCTGTTTCAGTGCTTTCCCCAATCCCCAGCTTTCATGTTAGTAACAGCTGGCTGTTACAGGCCAGAGTCAGACTAGGTCCTACTAGAAAAATGGACTAGGTCTGGAATCAGATTGTGTCCGATTTAAGAACCAAACTGGGTGTGGGATCAAATTGGGTCTGATTTAAGCTGGACTCCGTTCAGTGTGAAGCCTTGGGTGAGTAAAATTTTGTTTCAAGTACAGGCTATTGCTAATGGGAATCTCAGAAGTCAAAATGCTGCAAAAATTGGCAGGCATGAATCAAGCATTTAAAAGCTGCTAGGGCACTCACTACCTAACCCCAAGACTTCCATGTTAGGATAAGTTGGTAATGGAATGAGTTAGATTGACACTAAGTCACCTGTTAATCATGAAAATCTCTGTGCAATGAGGTACACTGTAAAATATAACACAATCTCCAACCCCAAGGCATATCCCTATTAGGTATTTGGTGACCCAAAAGGCTTAGCTAAAAAATGGGATATTTTAAATCTAAAAAGTTAAGCATGCCACCTTTGGCCCTACTATTTTTTTTTTTATATCTAAGAACTGTGCTCCTGGACTTTGTAAATATTTACAAAAATGCCAAAATCTTAATAAAGACAACCTAGAATTACAATGGCCATTATAAGGAAAATTCCAATTAGATAATATCATTTAAGAAGTGCGCTTGAAAGCAAGGGCTCCCAAATCTAACAAACAGAATGGGATATCTATTTTAATTGGCATGCAGAAGCCTCCAAAAGGCTTTAAAGTTAAAATATTTTTATTGAAAGATTCATTGCAAAAAGCTAATGAAAAATTAAAGAGATAAAAGGTACCTAAAACAAAAGACTATAAGACTGAAATATAAGATGGATGTAACTCCCACTTCTCCCCCATCCTCCTTTATTTGGGTACTCGCTAGTAATCCTCTGTCTGAGCTGCCTTTAACTCTGAAGAGACCATTTAACAGTTACCTTTTTTTTTATTGAGTTATTGATAGGTTACAATCTTGTGAAATTTCAATTGTACATTAATGTTTGTCAGTCATGTTGTAGGTCCACCACTTCACCCTTTGTGCCCACCCCCCACCCCACCTTTCCCCTGCTATCCACTAAACTGTTCTTGGTCCATAATTTTAAATTCCTCATATGAGTGGAGTCATACACAGATTATCTTTCTCTCGCTGGCTTATTTCACTTAACATAATTCTCTCAAGGTCCACCCATGTTATTGCAAATGGAATGATTTTGTTCTGTTTTGCAGCTGAGTAGTATTCCATTGTATATATGTACCGCATCTTCTTTATCCATTCGTCTGTTGCTGGACACTTAGGTTGCTTCCACGTCTTGGCTATTGTAAACAGTGCTGCAATAAACATTGGGGTGCACAGGACTTTTGGGATTGCTGACTTCAAGCTCTTTGGATAAATACCCAGTAGTGGGATGGCTGGATCATATGGTAGTTCTATTTTTAGTGTTTTGAGGAATCTCCATGCTGTTTTCCATAGTGGCTGCACCAGTTTGCATTCCCACCAGCAGTGTATGAGGGTTCCTTTTTCTCCGCAACCTCTCCAACATTTGTTGCTATTAGTTTTAGATATTTTTGTCATTCTAACGGGTGTAAGGTGATATCTTAGTGTAGTTTTGATTTGCATTTCCCTGAGGATCAGCGATGATGAGCATCTTTTCATGTGCCTATTGGCCATCAGTATATCTTCTTTGGAGAAATGTCTGTTCATGTCTCCAGCCCATTTTTTGATTGGGTTGTTTGATGTTTTGTGGTAGAGTTGCGAGAGTTCTTTATATATTATGGATATTAAGCCTTTGTCAGATATATGACTTGCAAATATTTTTTCCCAGTTAGTGGGTTGTTTTTTTGTTTCAATCCTGTTTTCATTTGCCTTGAAGAAGCTCTTTAATCTGATGAAGTCCCATTTGCTTATTCTTTCTATTGTTTCCCTTCTCTGAGAAGGCATGGTGTCCGAAACAGTTACCTTTTAAATAAGACTATCCAAGGCTACAGGCAATCCTCTTCAGGTATCTTTCATTCCTTGGTCAAAGGCCAAACTAAGGGCCATAGTTAAAGAATTTACTAAACCCCAGGAGGATCCTCAAAACTTTTTGTGAATAGATTACCTCCTGAGCCAAGTTGTGAGAAAAAAAATAAAAGTTTACAGTGTCCCTTCCATTCCAAATCCAGACCAATTGGTTATTGATCCTTTCTCTCCCAAGGATAGCTATTCTCTTCTCGTTTGTCTTATTTCATGTTCTAAGAACTTGACTTGTCTTTCTGCCTTCCTGGGACATGCAGGTTGTTGGTTCTTTCTTTTGGCTATGTTTGAGAGTGACTCTAGGTCTTGTGAATATAATATCTTTTGCACCCTCCTTGAGGACACCTCTTAAGTCCATAGGATTGTTTAATACTGCCAGGAATATTTACTGAAGCCTGGCGGAAGCCTGATGATATATTTGAAATGGTTTAATAACTTTATCACCAGAAATTTGGCCCAAGTTGAAGTGATATTCAGAGTCTGATAGAAATTTTTTAGATCTTCTCTCCTAAGCTAAATATACCCAGAGGGAAAGAGAAACATTTCAACACAGCTGGATGAGTGTGCCATTCCTTTGATACCATTTAGGTAGCAACCCAAATCTTTGAGAAAATAAAAATGGCTGTCCTTGTTTTATAAATCTAGTCTTTATGGGACCAGCAGTGTGACTCCAGAAACAATTCAAAGTCCACTGATTTTCTTTTAACAATCTCAAAACTTCACCTATCTCAAAAGTCTTGTAAATATTAGCCTTAGGAAGCCAAAGTCCTTCTTGGATTTACTTGCATTCTTTCCCTGTGCCTTTGAGATGAAAATGCAACTCTTATCTATGCCATCTCTTTAAAATACAAACTTCAGGGAGGTAATTCTTATCAGAAGGAGAATGAGAGGAGGAGAGATCATTTGAACAGATTCAACTTCTTTTATTAACTAGTGAGTTTGCATTGTCATACCCATCTCATGGCAGTAACTTTAAAAATGCAAGCTATAGAGTCTCTCTTTGCATCTTTGTTTATGTTTATCTGTGTCTATATATGTTGTAGGTGTGTGACATTTTCTACCTCTGGATGTATTGCCAAAATTAATTTATAAAAGAGCTCTATTTAATTGGCTTAAAGAAAATTACACACTTATATAAATTAAATCCTCAGAAATATAGAAACCAACCCAAATGTTTTTAAGTGCACATGATCTAGGATTAGCCTTTAGTAGATAAAAGCTAGTTTAAAGCATGTCTTTAAGTTATCAGCATTAAATATAAAACTTTTTATTTTATCTGGGTTTACTAATCAAATAAGTTTGCTATCTCTGATACAAAATTTTTCAGCAAGAAAAATATCTTGGGATGATGGTTGACTTTGTATAATATCTCATGAACTTTTTGTGAGTGATCTAAACATAAATTGTTAAGAACAAGTAAATTGAATAGATGTAACTAGCATAAAAAGTTGTTAGGAGAACTTTTTAAATAGTTTCCCAAATCTTTTTGTAATCTGAAACTTTAAAATATTGTGAAGGTAAATTAAATTATGAGTTAAGTTAAATTCGTTGAATATCTAGATTATTTCCAAATAAAATAATATATTGAAACATTAATTACTGAACATAGCTTTATTCGCTCTTGTGTTTACATAGTAAATTAAAGATATTTGGGTCTATTACTAAAAATATTTTGTGCCACACTAAGAAATTTATTATGAGAAAGCATATTTTTCCAAAAGTTATACAATGTATTTATAAATTTGCTAAGCCACAGAATGGAGATATAAAAGACAGTTCACAGTTGTTTACTTCTTTATTAAGGTTTTTAAGGGTTAAAAATTCTAATATTGTAATTGAAGACACAAGAATTAATAAGAGAAACATCTCCAAATGCAAGGAAAATAAGAGGTGTGTCTTCAGTAAAAGAAGATATGGGGAGTGGAAATGCATTTTGTTGATGGAAAAGAAAGTAATTTTGTCCTAAAGAGGGGCTAGTTATTTTAAAATGGGAAAGAAGAAAAATGTAGGACAAAATCTGAATGTAAAACAGAAAGTTGTGGAAGGTTAGCTAAAAGGCATCTCAAGAAAGGAATTTTATGCATGATTAAGCTAAATGAATTTGTTATAAAGGTTTTAAATAGAATAAGCTTTAATACAAATAGTGTATTTATGTAAAACTAAACCTTAATTTTCTTTCATCTGATGAAAGGAAAAAGTTTTCTTGGACTATTGGTCTGCTTCTCATAAAATATTGTAAATGAAAGGTTTTTTTCTTTTTACCTCTTAAGTAATCTGCCTAGAAAACAAGGGTTTTGTGTTTTATCAAAATAATTTCCTGTTTGCTATCTTTATCAGGTCTTTGATGACTTAAGTAAATATAATCTTCTTGATATTAAAAGAGCTAAATTTTGCCTCAAACTATGTAACATTTTATATTTGCCTGTGAAGTCTTTAATTGTTACTTTGGTTAAATAGACACCTAAGAATTGTTTCACAGTGACCTATGATCCTATTTCATCAAGTGTTTTAAAAATTTTGACTTTTTTGGCAAACTTCCCAAGAACCAAATTCCAAATAAAGTCGTTTTGACCTTGAACTAACTTTGGGATTCTCCAGAGAGTCCTTGAAACATCTCAAAAGATTTGTTCTCTCCCTCATAAAAAGAGAGGTTACACTAATTAGGCTTATTTGCTGTATTAATTTATGTGGAAAGCATTGGCAAATAAGCGGGGATAAACTTTAGGTTATATTGTATGGGTGAATGTGATTGATATAAGTGTTCTAGAAATTGTATGAAATTCTTAGAAATCTGATATGTCCTGGTATAATGTTATCACTTGTAATTCTCCTTATCTTAAAATGTGTATGTCACAGAAATAACAAAAGTCCCTTGTCAATTCCATTATAATAAACTCTTATATCTTCAGTAATGGGCATTTTTAAATTTTTTGTCATTTACAGAGAGTTATTGCTTGATTCTGATGCTTTACAAAAGTTTTCCTGCCGACGTACTTCATCTTCAATGAGATCCATGAAAAGCATTCTCCTGCAAACACAAATTTCTGATACCTTTAAGATCATAAAACTGGATTAGGGGTTCTGCATCGTGGCATAGTGGATAAGTTTGGCATGCTCTGCTTTGGTGGCCCAGGTTTGTGAGTTTGGATCCCAGGTGCGGACCTAGACCACTTGTCAGCCACACTGAAGTGGCAACCCACATTTAAAGTGAAGGAATATTGGCATGGATGTTAACTCAGGGCTAATTTTCCTCAAGCAAATAAACGAGGAAGATTGCCAACAGATGCTAGCTCAGGGCAAATCTTCCTAAACCAAAAATGGCCCCCCAAAACACACTGAACTGGGTAATACTTTCCAGAACTAACGGAAAAATTGGATTCAAGCAGAACAAGAATTAATAGTATGAGACTGAATGAACTGAGGAGGATTTTTATAATTTTTATGGAATGTTGTTGGTTCTCTAATGTTTTGCTTGTCCAGATTTAAAGGAGGCTTTTCTCTTAAGCTTTCTATGACTTACAGCAATTTGGTAAAATGCATCTTTGTAAACAAAAATGAAACATTTATCTTTATCCCTACCTGATCTTTCCGGAATTCAGAAACTCTTGAGTATTCTTTTCATGGCAATATAGTTAGTTATTTGCGTAAGTTCGATAAGAATATATTCTCCTTGTAACAGGACACAATTAGAAATATTGGCTATATTATAAAGGCTTTGACTGGATTATTATATTTGAGAGAGATGTGCATAGACTCAGATATGACTAAACGGTTTTAAGGAACTAGGGCTGACTTTACAGAACCAATAAAGCCCCCTGGTAAAAATTGACCTGATACTTTGCTTACAAGTTTCCATGAAAGCAGTCTTAAAAAGAGCTTATATGGTCAGTCACTATTCTTGCTACACTTATGTAAATAATGAGACTAAGTCTAAAGCAAACAAATTAGTTTTACTGTGATTATCGTTGGACCCTGATATTAGATCCTAGTCCTGTTAATTATCTTTCAGGTTGTGTTATATACCTGTAAACTGAACTGGATCCTGAATTCTTCTAGTTTCCTCAAACATCTGGCTATGACACTCCAAACTAGCATTTCCAATTTTCTTTTTATTATTGAAGTATTACTGATATGCAGCATTATGTTAGTTTACAATTAGTAAACTAGGTACCAAAGTTTGTACCTCTTAATCCCCTTTACCTATTTCACCCAACTTCCCACACCCCACTCATCTGGAAACCACCGGTTTCTTCTCTGTATCTATGAGTCTGTTTCTGTTTTATTTGTTGTATTTTTTAGATTCCACATATAAGTGAAATCAAACAGTATTTGTCTTTCTCTGTCTGCCACTTCACTTAACATTATACCTTCTAGTTCCATCCATGGTTGAGTTATATTCCGTTGTGTATATGTGTATGCATATATATATGAGTTCTCTATTCATCTGTTGATGAAGAATTAGGCTGCTTCCACACTTTGGCTGTTGTAAATAATGCTGCAATGAACATAGGGGTGCATAAAACTTTCAGAATTAGGACTTCTGTTCTTCTGTTTTCTTTGGGTAAATATGCAGAAGTGTAATTGCTGGATTGTATGGTAGATATATTTTAAAATTTTTTCAGGAACCTCTATACTGTTTCCCATAGTAGCTGCACCAATTTAGAGGCATGAGGTGATATCTCACTGTGGTTTTGATTTGCATTTCCCTGATTATTAGTGATATTGATCATCTTTTCATGTATGCCTGTTGGCCATCTATATGTCATCTTTGGAAAAATGTCTATTGAGGCCCTCTGCCCATTTTTTAATTAGGTTTTTGGGTTTTTTTGATATTAATTTGTATGAGTTCTTTATATATTTTGGATATTAACTCCTTTTCAGGTCCATGATTTTCAAATATTTTCTACCATTCAGTAGGTTGCATTTTCATTTTGTTGATGGTTTCCTTCACTGTGTAAGACTTTTTAGTTTTATGTAGTCCCATTTCTGTATTTTTGCTTGTGTTGCCCTTGCCTCAAGAGATATATCTGAAAAGATATTGCTAGGACCAATGTCAAAGAGATGACTGCCTATATTTTCTTCTATGAGTTTTATGGTTTTAAGTCTTACATTCAAGTCTTTCATCTATCTTGAGTTTATTTTTGTATATGGTGTAAGACAGTGGTTCACTTTTATTCCTTTACATAGAGTTGTACAGTTTTTCCAAAATCATTTATTGATAAGACTGTTATTTCCCTATTGTATATTCTTGCCTCCTTTGTTGAAGATTAATTGACCATATACTCATGGGTTTATTTCTGGGCTCTCTATTCTATTCCATTGACCTATGTGTCTCTTTTTTTTGTCAGTACTATACTGTTTTGATTACTATATCTTTGCAGTATAGTTTGAAATTAGGGGGTGTGATACTTCCAGTTTTTTCTTTTTTCTCAAATTGCTTTGGCTATTTGGAGTCCCTTGTAGTTCCATATAAATTTTAGGATTGTTTGTTCTACTTCTGTGAAAAATGTCATTGTTGTTTTGATAGGGATCATATTGAATCTGTAGATTACTTTGGGTAGTATGGACATATTAACAATATTAATTTCTCCAATCCATGAGCACAATCTATCTTTTAATTTAATTGTGCTGTCTTCAATTTCATCAATGTATTATTGTTTTTATGTTGCAGGACTTTCACCTTCTTGGTTAAATTTATTCTTAGGTATTTCATTCTTTTTGATACAATTGTAAATGCGATTGTTTTCCTAATTTCCTTTTCTTATAGTTTGTTATTCATGTATAGAAACACAGTAGATTTCTGTATAATAATTTGGTATCCTGCAACTTTACTGAAATCATTTATTACATTCAATAGCTTTTTGGTGGAGTCTTTAGGGTTTTCTATATATAGTATCATGTTATCTGCAAATAGTGACAGTTTTACTTCTTTCTTTCCTATTTAGATGACTTTTATTTCTTTTTCTTGCCTAATTGCTGTGGCTGTGATTTCCAATACTCTGGTAAATAAAAGTGGTGAGAGTGGACATCTTTGTCTTGTTCGTGATCTTAAAAGAAAGACTTTCAGTTTTTCACTGTTGAGTATATTACCTGTGGGTTTGTCATCTACAACATTTATTATGTTGAGGTACTTTCCTTTTATACTCATTTTGTTGAGAGTTTTTAGGATAAACATATGCTGAATTTTGTCAAATGCTTTCTCTGTCCTATTGAGATGATCATGTGATTTTCATTCTGCATTTTGTTAATGTAGTGTACCCTGTTGATTGATTTAAGGATGTTGAACCATCCTTGCATCCCTGGAATAAATCCCACTTGATCATGGTGTACAATTCTTTTAATGTATTTTTGAATTCAGTTTGCTAATGTTTTTGAGGATTTTTGCATTTTTGTTCATCAACAATATATGCCTGCAATTTTCCTTTTTTGTAGTGTCTTTGTCTACTTTTAGGATCAGGGTAATTCTGGCCTTTTAAAATGGATTTGGAAGCATTACTTCCTCTTTAATTTTTTGAGATAATTTGAGAGGGATAGGTATTAACTCTTCTTTAAATATTTTGTAGAATTCACTTCTGAATCTGTGTGGCCCTGGACTTTTGTTTGTTTAGAGTTTTTTGATTACTGATTCAATTTCATTGATAGTAATCAGTCCATTGAATTTTCTATTTCTTCTTGATTCAATCTTGGAAGATTGTATGTTTCCAGAAGTTTATTCATTTCTTCTGGGTTGTCCAATTTGTTGGTGTATAGTTGTTCTTAATAGTTTCTTAAGATAGTTTTTATTTCTGTATTTCTATGGTATGTGTTGTAATTTCTCCACTTTCATTTCTGATTTTATTTATTTGGACTCTCTCTCTTCTTTTCTTGATTAATCTGGCTAAAGATTTGTGAATTTTGTTTATCTTTTCAAAGAACCAGTTTAGTTTCATTAATCTTTGTTGAGTATTTTTTAGTCTCTTTTGCATTTATTTCTGCACTGATCTTTATTATTTCCTTTCCTCTACTAACTTTAGTCTTTGTTCTTTTCTAGCTCCTCTAGATGTAAGATCAGATTGTTATTGAGATTTTCCTTGTTTCTTGAGGTAGGGCTGTATTGTTATGAACCTCCCTTTTATTTTTTTATTTTTTTATTGATAAAATATCGTGCTTTTTATGTGCTGGATGACATTTGAAATATTTTACATACTCTAATGCATTTAGTCTCACAATATCCTATCAGGTAGTTCTCTTGTTTTTTGTTTGTTTGTTTGTTTGTTTGTTTTTTCAGATGTACATCATAATGTATTTCGAATTCTGTGTAGATTACATCATGTTCACCACCCAAAAACTAATGATAGAAATGCTTTTGCTGCATCCCATAGATTATAGAATGTTGTTTCCATTTACATTTGTCTCAAGGTATATTTATATCCTCTTTGATTTCTTCACTGACCCATTTGTTCTTTAGTAGCATGTTGTTTAGTCTCCATGTGTTTGTGTTTTTCCAGTTTTCTTCTCATAATTGATTTCTAGTTTCATACCATTGTGATCAGAAAAGATGCATCATATGATTTAAATCTTCTCAAATTTATTGACATTTGTATTGTGTCCTAACATGTGATCTAAAGTGGAGAATGTTCCATATTCACTTGAAAAGAATGTGCATTCTGCTGTTTTTGGATGGAATTTTCTGTATATATGTATTAAGTTCATCTGATCTAAAGTATCATTTGAGGCCAATCTTCCTTTATTGATTTTCTGTCTAGATGATCTACCCATTGATGTAAGTAGGGTATTAAAGTACCCTACTGTTATTGTACTACTGTCAATTTCTCCCTTACATCTGTTAATATCTGCTTTACATATTTAGGTGCTCCTTTGTTTGGTGCATCATTATTTACAAATGTTATATCCTTTTGTTGGATCAACTTGTCATTATGTAATGCCCTTCTTTGTCTTTTGTTACAATCTTTTAAAGTCTATTTTGTCTGATGTAAGTATTGCTACTCCAGCTTTCTTTTCATTTCCATTTGCACAGAATACCTTTTTCCATCCCTTCACTTTGAGTCTGTTTGTGTCTTTAGATCTGAAATGAGTCTCATGTGGGCAGCATAGAGATAGGTCTTGTTTTCTTTTTATTTGTTCAGCAATCCTATGTCTTTTGATGGAAGCATTTAGTCCATTCATATTTTAAGTAATTATTTATAAGTATGTACTTATTGCCATTTTGTTAATTGTTTACTGGTTGTATTTGTAGTTCTTCCCTGTTTCTTCTTCTCTTGCTCTTTTCCCTTGTGGTTTGATAACTTTTAGTGTTAAGTTTGGATACTTTTCTTTTTATTTATTGTGTCTATTATAGGTTTTCGGCTTGTGGTTACCATAAGGTTCATATACAACAACCTATATATGTATAGCAGTCTATTTAAACTTGATGGTCACTTAAGTTCAAACCCATTCTAAGATCTGTACATTTTTACCCCCTGCCCATGTGTTATGTTTTTGATGTCATATTTTACATCTTTTTATTTTGTGTATCCCTTAACTAATTATTGAAGTTATTGTTGATTTTACTCCTTTTTTTAACCTTCATACTATCTTTATACGTGATTGATCCACTATCTTTATTATATATTTGCCTTTTCTAGTGAGGTTGTCTCTTTCATATGTTTCCTTATTTCAAGCTATGACCTTTTATTTTCTGCTTAAGGAAGTCCCTTTAACATTTCTTGTAATGCCAGTTTAGTGGTGATGAACTCCTTTGGCCTCTGATAGTTTGGGATGCTCTTTATCTCACCTTCAATTCTGAGAAATAACCTTGCCAAGTAAAGTATTCTGGTTAGAAGTTTTTTTCTTTCAGCACTTTGATTATATCATACCATTCCCTTCTGGTCTGTCAGGTTCTGGCGAATAATCCAGTGATAGTCTGGGGGTTCCCTTGAATGTAACTACTTGGTTTTTTTTTGTCTAATTTTAAGATTCTTTATCTTTATTTTTTGACATTTTAATTATAATATGTCTTGGGGTGGATCTCTTTGGGTTCATCTTGTTTGGGACTCTGTGCTTTATGGACCTGGATATCTGGGTTTTTTTCCCGGGTTAGGGAAGTTTTCAGCCATTATTTCTTCAAACAAGTTTTCTGCCCCTTCTTCTCTCTCTCCTTTCTCAGAATTCCTACAATATGAATGTTAATACACTTCATGTCACAGAGGTCCCTTAAATTATTCTAATTTTTCTTAGCTCTTTCTTCTTCTCTTCTGATTGGGGTATTTCCACTACCCTGTCTTTGAAATTACTAATCCTTTCTTTTGTATCATCTACTCTGCTGTCAATTCCATCTACTGTATTTTTCACTTCAGCTATTGTATTCTTGAGCTCTGATTGTACTTTATTATGTTTTTTAGGTCTTTGTTGAGCTCTCAATGTGTTCATCCATTCTTCTCCTAAGTTAGTGAGCATCTTGTTTTGTCTTCTTTTGGTGAGGAATATTGGCCCTGAGCTAATATCTGTTGCTAATATTCTTCTTTTTCCTTGAGGAATACTGTCCCTGAGCTAACATCTGTGCCAATCTTCCTCTATTTTGTATGTGGGACACCAACACAGCATGGCATGATGAACAGTGTGTGTAGGTCTGTGCCTGGGATCCAAACCCATGAAAGCCAGGCCATCAAAGTGGAGTGTGTGAACTTAACCACTATGCCACCAGTTAAGCTGAGAGACTGATCAAAAGGGCTAAATTGTTAAAAAAAAACAAATAACAAGCCCAAAGTGGAGTCACTTGTGCTTAGCCTCATATCAGTGAACCAAGACTTAATTGTAGTTTCAGTCTCTTCCACGAGAGGAATTTTAAACCAATCAATATGGAACTTCCTGATCAAGACTAGTGGGGTAATATGCCTGATAAGACCCCTGTCATTCCCTGCACCTAAGGAAAGATGACCTTGCTTGATATGTTCCTTTCTTTCATTTCCTTTCCCACCCCCCTTCTTCCTATTAAAGCCTGCCATTTTGTACAGCTCCTTGGAGCTACCTTCTGTTTGCTAGATTGAGTGCTGCCCAATTCATGAATCGTTTAATCAAGCCAATTAGATATTCAAATCTACTAGTTTGAATTTTGTTTTTTTAACAGCACATACACAGCTCTGAACATGTGCATGTCCTTCTAGATTCCTAGGAATATATTGAAGCTCTTCAAAGCCCACTGTGGACACCTTAATACACAGATTTTATTAAATATTTTGGCCCACCTCTCGTTTGACCCAAGTAGTGTAATTTCCTCAGGCAATGTTAAACAATTGCCAGTGATTGATATGAAAAAATGCCTTGGAGATACAACTTTGCCTAGTGAGCCAACGCTCTGAGTCAAGTGAAATAATGACAAGCCCCATGAATGGTGTTTATCTAGGGAAATTTCCAACTGGCCAAATGACAACTTTCTGGGGAGGAATTTTTTGAGGAATTCCAAATGCAGTCTACTAGGCTGCTTGTTTTCACACCTACCAAGGTTGTTAAACTGTTAGTTTTCAATGCTACCATGAATACCATTATGTGACTTGTGTACCTTGGCAAGGGAATAGGCCGGATCAAATAAGAATTTCAAAAAGCTTGTTTCTTAAAGGACATTGATCCACAGACGTATGAGCAGAACATTACCAAAGATTATGAGAACAACAAAGCCATAATTGATTTATCCACCCTCTCAAATATGATAAACTACCTGGAACATTCCATCAAGACCAGATATGCACTAAACTTCACCAGAGAAAGAATCAGAGCTGCACACAGTGTTTCTACTTATAAGGAGGCTTGTTCAGCAAAGCCCACAGAAATGCAAATTCCTATTGAAAATGTAACCAAATCCTTCTCCCTTTCACCAAATCCACTCACCAATCTATGATAATTGTGAGCTATGTGTGCAGAGTGTGCATGTGTGTGTGTGTGTGTGTGTGCATCTGTGAGTGAAATTTTTGATACCAGATCAACACAAGGTTGACACAAGGGAAGCCATATCGTAGAAAATAAACCATATTGTAACTTTGAGTTACCTCTGACTAACTTACTCAGCTGGATATGCACCCTCCAGAAGATCTAACTGCTTTGTAGATTTCATGACCCTTGCTTGCTCAGGTACCTCCCAGCTGCAATAAGACAATAACTTTGTTCTTTTGAGTTTCTTAGGAATGCAATGACACCTGGAGAGAAAGTCTATCTGATGTGGCCACTCCCACTCTGTAACACCAGATGGTCAACATTCCTAAACCACTCCCCTGTAACCCACTGTCCTGTATAACTGCTTCAAGATTCTGTGCCCCCCTTAAAATGGTTCTTTTGGACATTAGTCAGCCATCTTCCCTCTTGCTAGAAAGCTGCAATAAAATACCCTTTCTCTGCCACCATCTTGCCTCTTGACAATTGGCTTTTGTCTCATGGTGAGCAGATCATGCCCTTTGTGTGGTAACAGAAATCTGGCGACTATGAAGGGACTCTAAGTTCTGCTTGTGGCTAGTGGACCTTGGATGGGCAACCTGTTGGGTAAGTCCCTAACAGGCACTCCTTTTGTCTCAGGGATATGCCCTTCCTGCTCTCCCATGCTGATGCTGGCTGCTTCTTAATGCTCCATATGATGGAATGAGAAATGGCTACTTCTGGTGGGTCGATGGGCTCACATCTGGAGTAGGGTAAGTTGCTTCGTGAGTGAACCACCAAGAACTTTCCTTCCCCTCCATCCAGGGCCCCCTCTTTGAGAGGGGGACCATGTGGTTAATAGGGCGCCTTGCTTGACTGGGAAGAGGTACAGGACTTCACTCAAAATCTAGGAACCAGTTCAATGGTGTCTGGTTTTTCTGTGTCTGTGTCTGTAAAGAGTTTCAAGATTAGACGTCTTCTGGGTGAGTGACCACATTAAAACACGCCTGTGCCTAAAATTGTCTAATATCTATCAGGATATTGGGTTAGATGCCCCACTGGTGATATTTGGTTGCTGGGTTAAAGTCCCAAGGTTAGGATTTGGAGAGACAATATAAAAGGGTTACAGCTACTGGGGGACTCAAAAGGATCCGGTTAGAGTCCCAACCTCTGAGTTAGAGTCCCAGAGTACCCTGGGTTAGAGTCCCAGAAGTATTGGATTTTGGTGTCTGTTCATATTTGTCTATATCTGACTGTTCTATTTATTAAAATTGGCTGTTTTGGGATGAGTTTCTCAGTGATCGTAACAAACTCTTTAAAAATTACCTTGTTTGCTGTGGCCACATTGGGGAGAGCCCCTTAAAATGGGGATAACTGTAAACTGCTGGTTAGATAACCTGGGATAATTTTAAATTACTGTAGCCATTTGCAGCTCTTTTTGAGCCTCCAAACCAAGGAACAAGGAAAAATCTTTAATCTTTTAAAGAGTTAAGTGCTCTGCCTTTCAACTGAAATTTTCCAGAAGCTGTAAACATTTACAGAGAACAGTAGAATCTTACCAAGTTTGTTTTATGTCCTGAGAGCTTGGCTTGATAATTGTCAGGTTGAGGGGTTACCAAAAAATGGTTGGACAAAAATATGGTTGCATCCCATTTTGCAGTAAGAGACAGTCAGACAGAAATATGAGTTGCACTCCTGCTTGTGGCTAAGAGTCTTACCAAGCTGCAGTCAGCCTCAGGGGAGTTACATTGGCCATTAGAAGAAAGCCTTATCTGGGCCTTCATTGTAAGGGTCTTGATTTCAGGGATGCTTGAAATTATCACGATCTGATTCTAGCTGCAGTATAAATATACTTTTGATCAGTGGTGTCTCAATTCTGAAACAGTGGGAAATGCTAATTCGATCCCAACCTGTAGCCCCCTAGGCTGCATTCTCCGGTATTGGGCAACTTTTAGCTATAAGTAAGTAGTACGAGCTATTGAGTACTCATTGTATGTATCCTTCTCCTCCCAGAGAAAGCCACTATTTTTCCTGTGTGTGTGTGTGTGTGTGTGTGTGTGTATTTCATTTGTCATAAAAAGGAAAAACTATAGAGCAAGTGCAGGCACTCCATAAGCCTATTGTCTGGGCAGGCCCACAGGAGGCTTTGCTGTAGGGCTTGCCTATGAAGTATGCACATAAAGGGGAAGCTGTTGCTAAGGGCATCTTGGAAGCCAAAAAAGCCACAATATTGATGAGGTTGGGTTTAGTAGTTAAGAGCCATTAGAGCGCTCACCACCTCAAGATGTCTCATACACAATCCCCAATCCCACAGCACCTCCCTGCAGTTATAGGTCTGGCTCAGTGAGACCCAAAGCATAGCTAAAACTGTTAATGTGCATATAAGATGAGGTTTTTTTTTTTTCTTTTTGTCTAGTGCTATGTATTGATAGCTTGGCTTTGTGACTTCTTTGGTCATGAGGGGTCCCAGTCCATCTGGGGCCTTTGTCATCTCAACCTTTATTGTTTGTTAGTGCACTACCACCTGTGCAGCAGTAGCCTTTGCTTTCTTGGCCTATTTTTGGGAGTGAATTTTCTGGGTCTTCTGAGGGCTGCTTCTTTTGAACCCTCTTCTGGGGATGCCTCTTGCATACATAGTTAAGCCATAAGTGCTCATAGGTATTTGGACGCTAAAAACTGATAAGGCAAATATGACCCAGAAACTCCATCTTGGAGAAAACTTGAGTGGCTTCTCTGTTCCTTTATGATGTAGTTGGACAGGTACACTAAGCTATAATGTCATTTGAGTTACAACACAATTTCTGAAAAATCAAGAGCAACTGTCCTTAGAAAATCCTTGCAAGACTGGAAAAGCAGCTCCAGAGGTAGTTCAGATTCCACCCAGTTCCTTTATCTCAAAAAGGATTATCATCATCCACTTCTCGAGAAACTGTCATCTAGCCCATTACTAATTCCTAAGACTGAAGGGGAAAAAAGGAAAAAGCAAGAAAAACTGCCTAAGAGCACCCTCGCCAAAAATCTAGCATCTTGAGTGTCTTCTCTACAAAAATTAGTAAAATAGTCTTAAAGCAAAATTTGGATTCATAACTAGGGAGTCTTATACCTGATTCATGGGAGTAATTTTAAAACAACAGCTGTGCAGTCTCTGTGTATGGGTGTCTGTATGTATGTTATATATGTGATATTGTACCTCCAGGTGTTATAATTTCTAAAGACCTCTATCCAATTTGCTTAAAATAAGTGCTTATATAAATGCAATAGAAACTAATACAAATGTCTTTCAAGTTAACATAATGTAAGTTACTCTTTGGTAACTGAAAACTTATTAAGATTGTTGGTTTAATTAAAATAGACATGTTCTCAAAGTTCTCAGCATTGGCTATGACCCAGACATGCAGCCTTTATTCTACATTTATTTGTCAAATATGCTGATGTTATGTCTACCACAGAACTGGTTAGCAAAGACAATAACTTAAAATGATCACTAATTTTGTTTAATGTCTCATGAAGTTTTGTAGGCAATGTAAGTAATTATTGGAAACAGGTGAACTGAATAAATGCAAAAAGGGTAAAAATTTTTAGGGATTTTTTAACAATGACTATATGTTATGATGTATGTACTTAAAACAACTTAAGATGATGGCTAACTGCTTTAGTGTTGCATGAAATTTATATTACTCATCTAAATATGATTGTTAACAAACAAATGGTCTGGATGTAAGTGAGATAGGAGTTTATAGGTAAACTTTTAGCAATAATTATAGTTTATGACATGAGTACTTAAAATAGCTTCCAAAATCTCGTCAATAACATGAAACATTGAAGTTTTGCTAGGTTAGACTGAATGATAAAAGATAAAAATTCATTGAGTATCTAGATCATTTCCAAATAAGATAGAATATTAAAGATTAATTATAAAATCTGGTTACCTACTTGTGGCTTCTTATTACAGAGAAACTAAAAATCTTTGAATCTACTAGTAAACATGTCTTCTATTTTATTAAAGATTGTTCTATGAAGTATCATGTTTCTAGAAATTATTAAAACTATTTATGAATTTGCCAAACCACAGAATGTTAATATAAAAGATAGTTCATAATTTCTTTTTAGTTTTTACTAGAGTCTGTAAGGGTTAAAAATTTAACTTAATATATGTCATTAAAGCTACTAAAAACTAATGAGGAATACATCTTTGTAACTCAAGGGAAGTAGGATATATGTTTTCAGTAGAGAAGGTATAAAAATAGAGATTTTTTTGTTTTGTTTTGTTTTAAAAAAAGGATAAATTTGTCCTAAAGTACTAGGAAAGGAAAAAGGAAAAAAATACTCGGGAGAAATTCTGAATGTAAAAAAAAAGTTATAGAAGGTTTGTGGAAGAGAAACCCTAAGAAAGAATTTTGTGCATGATCAAGTTGGCTAAGATTAAAATAAGTTTAATTACATGAATACGTTTTAATATCAGATGTAAACTGGTACAAAACTTAATTGGGTTTTCTCTTTCTTAAAAGCTAATTTTCCTGGAATTTTAGTATGCTCTTGATAAAGAGATTATAAAAGGTTTTTCTTTATTTGTGAGTAAGTCTACAGAAAATAATAGAAGATCTATGTTTTGTTAAAATAATTTCCTATATTCAGAAGACTATTAAGCATTTTTTTACTGTTTCTGTTGTCACTTTGATTGAATGGATAACTGAGCATTTTTTCACAGTGATTGTTGCTTCATATTTGACCAAGTGTTTAAAATCCTCGTGATATTTTCGACAAGCTTCCCCCAAAACTCAAATACTAAATGAAGTCTTTCTTTTAACATGAAAGGAAAAATTTTTTCTTTGAGAATTTGTCAGAGGACTCTCAGGACTACTCAAAGAAATTTGTTCTCTCTCTTCTTGTAAAGAAAAAGATACTAAACTAATTAGGCTTATTTGGTATGTTAAATTACATGGGAAGCATTGTCAAATAAGTGATGAAAAACATTCCTAGGTGGTGTTATGTGGGTAAATGTTATTGATATATATGTTCTAAAATTATTAACATTCCTAAGACTCTGGTCTGTCCTGGTTGTCAGCATAATTCTGGTTACTACTTTAAAGTGTTGTATGTCATAAAATTAACCAAATTTCTTTATTGCCATTTTGAAGCCTTGTTGTTTACAGATAGTTATTGTTTTACTCTGGAGCTTTTGGAAAATATGTTTCATCTTCAGAGAAATTCATGGAAATGACTCTGACAGTCTAGAATACAGGTTTCTGATAAACTTTCAGATTATAAAACTGAACAGGCTAAGAAATTACAGAACTCTAACAGAGAAACGGATGACTTCAGAAACTGCTGACAGAAGATTAAGATCAAGAACCAATTACACAGGACTGAATGAACTGATGAGGATGAGCATAATTTTTATGACTTTTGTTTGAAATAGTACTGATTTTTTTAATGTTTTTGTGTTTTTCAGATTTATGGAAATCTTTATCTCTTTTCTCTCAAGCCAACTATGACTTACAGCAATTTAGTAAATTATACCTTTGTAAGCAGAATTGAAACATTTATTTTTTTCTCCCTACCTGATCCCTCCAGCATTTGGAAACTCTTAGTGAGTGAGTATTGTTTTCATGGCAATATAGTTATTTGCATAATTTCAATAAGAATCTGTTATCCTTATAACGGGACGCAATTGGAAATATTGGTTATATTACCAAGGCTTGACTGGAATATCATATTTGAAGGAAACATGCTGACTCAGATATGACAAGACAGCTTTTGAGGAATAAATGTTGCCTTTCTGGAATAAAGCCACTTGGAAATATTGGCCTTGTACCTTGTTTTCTAGCAAGCTTACCAGGGGAGTAAGGAAAGTCACTTATCTGGAAGGTGCAAGGAACGTCAATATTTGGGGGGACCTCAAGAGAAGAGAGGAATTCACCTAAATCTAAGGCGTTGCAGGTGAAGACTGATTACAAATACTTGGCTTGGGTTTTCTGGCCTCAAGAGGCCTTTAAAGTTCAATCTGAAATTCCCTATAAAAAATACCAGCAAAGTAGATTTAAAAGAGCCTATATGATCAATGGCTATTCTTTCTGTACTTACGTAAATAACTGAATTAATTTTTATTGGAACTAGACTTATTTTGCAAACTAGTTAGTCTTAATTTGGCTATCTTTTATAAAAATTGAGGGTTATTTTAGAGAGAAAAATTGTGTGTTGGTAAAAACTATAGTACACATTAATGGATATTAGATTCTAGTTCTGTTAATTATCTTTCAGGGTTTTGTTTTGTATCTGTTAATTGGACTGGGTCCTTAATTCTCCTAGTCTCTTGAAATATCTGGCTACAAATCTCCAAACTAACATTTTTTCCATCATTTTAATTTGGAATCATTGAGAACTGAAGCTTCCCTTTTCCCTGAAGCCTTGCAAACTGAAGCTGGTTGACTTGGTATAAACTTAAGAGATATTCATGTTTGCTGCTCTGTAAGATACCTGAATACCTGATGACGTCATCAGAGATATTTGAAACTGAAAAAGATGCTTCAACTCTGACATCTAGAAATCCTTTTAACTGGCTGCCACCTGGGCTCAGAAACTGGTTTATAATTTGCTCCCACCATTAACCTTGTTTTTCTTTTGTCTCTCTAGAAATGCTTCTTATTAAATACCTGGTTACTTGTTTACACAATATAGGCCTAACTTTGGGAGCCCACCTGCATCACTGTCTTACTAAGAGACTGGTTCAATGAGATGGAACAACCTCTGCCCCTCATCAACAGGGTTTCCCTCAAAATTGAGGAACAAAAAACTAAAGGGGGGAATTCCTGCTGGCTCAATGCAAGGTTGACATGAGAGAAGCTATATTGTGGAAAAGAAACTATATTGTAACTTTGACTGACCTCTGACTAACTCAGCTGGATATGCACCCTCCAGGAAATCTAACTGCTCTATAGATTTTATGACCCCTGCATGTGCAGGTACCTCCCAACTGTGATAAAATGATAACTTTGTTCTTTTGAGTTCCTTGGGAATGCAATGACACCTGGAGAGAAATTATATCTGGTGTGGCCGCTCCCCATCTGTAACACCAGAAGGTCAACATTTCTAAACCACTCCCCTGTAACCCACTGGCCTTACATAACTGCTTCAAGATTCTGTGCCCCACCCCCCCCCCTTAAGATGGTTCTTTTGGACATTAGTCAGCCATCTTCCCTCTTGCTAGCAAGCTGTAATAAAATGCCTTTTCTCTGCCACCACCTTGCCTCTTGATGATTGGCTTTTCTCTTGTGGCAAGCAGATCATGCCCTTTGTGTGGTAACATTTTCAGAAGAAATCATTTTTGGATAAGTACATAATTATATTTCCACGAGAAATCTAGCCTATACTTTTTTTGTTGCCATTTGGCAAAATAAAAGACAATGTTTAATTTTTCTTTGGCATGAATGGGTGATGTACGTGGTAGCCAATGGCAGCAGGAACTGTCTTCAAACATGGAAGGCTACTACATAGAAGACTTTGCTGATGGATTCCATCTAGATTCAGGGAGTATAACAAGAAAGACTCATAACAAACTCAGAAAAAGCTACCAGGGTAAGATTTCAGTTCATTTTAAGAATATAGCTTTCTATCTCCCTAACTGCTCCATGTTGCATTGTGGTGTGACAGGAAGTGAGAACCCCTTTTAGAGCTACTGCATAGGGGTTGCATGTTTTGGGAGCAAGATAGTAGAATTCTCTTCTGAATTTAATGTTCCATGTTCCTATGTGCACTGAACACTTAATAATACTGAAGGCTGGCAGAATTTGCCACCCAAAAATATGCCTCTTTGACATAAGGATTATTTTGAGAAACAGCAGACACAAGAGAAGTTCTGAAAACAAAGTAGAATTTACTCTTTTTTAAGGCAAATTTAAATTTATAAAGGAAATCTCCATTTGTAAGGGTGTCTCATTCTCTGTACCAGGAAAAGAAGAATGACTCTAAGTAACAAAAGAATCTTATCAATGGAGAAGGTACTACTTAAATTTCTATGACAAATCTCTCTTTTCTTAACAGTGCTTTTCACCTCCCCATAACTGTCTTCTCCACATCATTTCATTGTCTTAGCTGAAGATGGTATTTAAGCCTGAATTCTTTTTTCCAGCTTTCTTGAGATATTATTGACATATATAACATTCTGTAAGTTTAAGGTGTACAATATAATGATTTGATTAATGTATATATTGTGAAATGTTTACCACAATAAGATTACTTAACACATCCTCCATCTCACATAATTGCCATTTTGTTATTGTTGTTTTGTTGTGATGAGAACTTACGTTTGAATTCTAAGTCATCTTTTTTAGAGTCATCTATTTTTCCTGGGTATCCCCCATGTATACATGAAACATACATTTTAATAAATTTCTGTTTGTTATTCTCTTGTTAATCTTTCCTTTGTTACAGGGGCTCCAGCTGAGAATTTAGAATGGTAGAGGAAAAAAACTTATTTTTTCTCCCCTACAATCCCCAGGAGCATATTTTCCTCTTACAGTTAAGTTTTTAATTTGCTCCCTGGAGCCTGTTTTGGAAGGAACTGGCAGTGTATGTGAAGTAGATACATGAATGAAAGTTATTTATTGCTCAGAAACTGTTTTCTATTTATAATCCGACTTCTTTGGGATCTATTATGGCAAAAATTGGGGTTCTCTTGCTTTATGTGCATTAAAAAAGCAATTATTATGGCATCAGCTTTTGGGAAAAGACATGTAGCTTTAGTTTATGTGTTACATCTACAAGGATACAGGGGGTATGGGTCCTAAGATCTGTCTCCCCAATCCAGGGCTTGGGGCATAATTTATGGGATGAAGAGCAGGGTGGTCTGAATTGTGGAGATAGATGATTGGTGATAAGGAGAAGTGAGCTAACCGATGATCTGTGCAAGCATAGTCAAGCTTCATCCCTCTTCATAGGACACGTGTTCACAAAATGGCAATGTTACCATGATCTGGGGGTAGAGTTTTTAGCTCCTTGATGTCAAAAAGTTCACTTATTGAGCATTTGCACAGGCCCATTTGATGGTTTGGTGGTCTCCACTGGCCTGAACTGGACAAGGGGTCTCAGTTCCTGAAAGAAAACTCTTAATTACTCTGTTGATAAGATGGAGTCAGTTGAACTGGTCCTGTAGTTTAAGCCTTCTGTATGACACTTGAGACAACAACTAAAACGATAAAGAATCTATTCTATTTTCCTCAGCCTCTTTACATTCTTGGGAGTTTTTTTTCATCACGTTCAACCTTATTCCAGATATCACTAGATCTCACTAGTCTCAAATTCATCCTCTTTGGCCTGGCATTCCAGGCCACCTGTAATCAGGCCCATTGCACCTATTCAATTTTACTTCTTACTCTTTCCTAATATAGACCTTTCATTAGCCTCAGGCCATTCTCTTCACTCCCGCCAATGTGTCAACATTTGTATCATTTGAAAAAGGAAAGCAGTTAGCAGATAAAATTAAGCCCAATGTTGGTATAGTAGTGTGGGGAAAGGGAAAAAGCACAGACCTTGAAACCAGTCTGCTTGGGCTCAAATCGCAGCACTGTCATTTACTGGTATTGTGACTTTAGGCAAATTACTTAAAATCTGATTCTTAGTTCCTTCATTAGTAAAGTGGAGCTACTAATGCACAACTAAAATAGTTGTTATGAGTATAAAAGATATTCCAGGGGCTGGCCCCGTGGCTGAGTGGTTGAGTTCATGCGCTCCGCTGCAGGCGGCCCAGTGTTTCGTTGGTTCGAATCCTGGGCGCGGACATGGCACTGCTCATCAAACCACGCTGAGGCAGCATCCCACATGCCACAACTAGAAGGACCCACAACCAAGAATATACAACTATGTACCGGGGGGCTTTGGGGAGAAAAAGGAAAAAAATAAAATTCTTTAAAAAAAAAGATATTCCAGCTGTGTTCACCCTGGAAATCACACAGAACTGAAATGCCAATAAGATGACCCCTTCAACTCAGCAGGATCCTGTTTTCATATGAAAGCAAGGAGCCTTCTGGAAGAACAGTTACCCTAAAGAATAAGAGAGTCAAGAATAATGGCCCAGTGTTTGGTGGAAGGATTTTGAGTAGAGTATTGGGTCTGCCAATCACATTTGCCCAGTCTCTGAGAACTCATTCCTAAGTATCAGAGAAAGAGGCTTGGAGATTTCACTAGAATCTTTGCTTGTGTTACATGGAACTAGTGAGAGTAGAGTGTACTTTTCCTCATAAAACTGACCAAGTGATTCAAGAATCACACAGAGAAAGAAGACATCACACCAGGGATCCTGAAATAAATTAAGCAAAATGACTGACACCCTGTGGTAACCAGAAAGAATATATTACCAGAGAACCTTCTGAGGATTCCCAGATCTTTTTAGGAGGCACTTCAGTGTGCCAGAGTTTCCACTGAAAGAGTCTTGCTATAGCTAGGGAAAAAATTGTTACTGTTTATTGTGACTCAATTTTCCCCATATCATTTTATAACGAAAAATTTTAAATATACACAAATAGAGAATAGTATGATCAACCCTCCTGTACCCATCTCCCAGGTTTAACATTTTTCTGCACATAGTCACTGGATACCCCCCTTCACTCATCTCCTCCCTGGATTATTTTATACAAATCCCAAACATCATTTCTTTCCAGCCTAAAACACTCCAGTATGTATTTCTAAAAGACAAGTCCTCTTCTTTCCCCAACATTACCATGGTATCATTATCACAGCTTAAAAAGTTAACAATTCCTTAATGACATTAAATATTCAATTAGTGTTCATATTTCCCTGATTTTCGTCATATTTTATAATTAGCTTGAATTGGGATCTAATCCAAGATACAGACATTGCGTTTTGTTGATTTCTATCTTAATTCTCTTTTAACCTATAAATTTTCAGTGACAGGTAGAATAATGGGTCCCTAAAGACGTCCACAACCAAATCTTCAAAAGCTGTGAATATTTTAGGTTACATGGCAAAGGGAAATTAAGGCTACAGGTAGAATTAAAGTTGCTAATTAGATGATATTAAAATGAGGAGACTATCCTGGATTATTTGGGTGGACCCAATGTCTACCCAAGGATCCTGAAAAGTGGAAGAGGAAGAGAGGAGAGGAGAGTCAGAGGGAGATGTGACTACAGAATAATATCAGAGAGATTCAACATTTCTGGCTTTGAAGATGGAGGAAGGTAGCCATGAGCCAAAGAATGTAGGTAGCCTCTAGAAACTAGAAAGGACAAGGAAATGGATCATTCCATAGAAGCTTCAGAAGGAAAAATAGCTCTGCCAACACTTTGGTTTTAGCCCAGTGATACCTGTGTTGGACCTTTGTCTTACAGAACTGTAAAATAATAAATTTGTGTTGTTTTAACCCATCAGGCTTGTGGTAATTTGTTACAGCAGCAAATTAAAAACAAATTAATTCTCCTACCTTTTTTCTTTCTTTACATTTATTTCTTGGTGAAACCACATTTCTCCTACAGAATTTCCTACACTCTGATTTGCTGATTGTATCTTTTTGGTGTCATTGAACATATTCCTCTGTCCCCTGTACTTCCTGTAAACTGGTAATTAGATCTAGAGACTTGATCAGATTCAGGTTCAACTTATCAACACAGCTACTTCATAGATGTTGAGTTTTCTTCCTTTCCTAGGTGATTCTGAGACATCCAGTCATATACCAGCATTTAGAGACCACTAATCTTGTCTGACTCCTATTATGCTGTAGGTAGGAATATCGAAGTCCAAACAGAAGATGGGATCCACGCAAACTCTCACAGGAAGTTAGTGGCAGAAATGAGACTACTATTCTGATTTAAAGTTCATTATACTGCCAGATCCTGGGGCTAGATGGACCCTCAAAACGTCATTTAGTCTAGCTCTTGAAGCAGAGCTCACATAATCAGCTTCTTAGATGACTCAATATTTATCTCATAGGGTAGCCTCAGTCTTGGAAAAAGGTTTCAAGTCCTTCACCCTAAACTGCTCCCAGAATAGAAAAAAGAAAAGTCAGGTTAACCGCAATCTGGCTGATCTTGCAGTTTGTTCTTCCGAGGAAGATCTTGCTGAGAGTGACATCTAGGATGGTCACCCCAATGCTGTCTCCTGCCACCTTCTGAGTCAGGGTTAAAAAACATAGCCCTTGTGAGAGAATGAACACACACACACACACGCACACACACAACTAACATGAGAAGTTTGTTAATTATAATTTACAAGAGCACTTTATCATCCATTATGCCATTGGATCCTCCCCAAAGCCCTGAGAGGTGCACTGAGCAATAAATATTATCTCCATCTTAAACATGAGCAAACTGAGGCTCAGAAAGGCAAAGTGGCTTATTCTAAGTCACAAATGTTTCAGATATGTCTGACCCCAGACTCTTTACAACCTTGGGTCCCCCATCCATGTCTTCCCTAAACCCCTCATGTGTCCACCTACAGGCTCAAGCCCATCACATGTCCTGAGCCAGTACTCATCAGGGTAATAACTCAGTCAACAGCTTCTTCCTGCTATGCATTCAGACTTGGAATTAAGCTGTATTGCCAATCAGAGTGCTTCCCAGGGCACTAGGGAATAACAGCTGCCGTTTGTTGAGCACTTTCAATCTGCCAAGTATTCTTCTAAGCCCTTAAATGAATTCCTCACGACACTATTTTCCAGTTTACAGAAGAGGAAAAGAAGACTTAAGAGAGATTATTGATTTGCCGAAGTTCATACAACCAATAAGTGGAAGATACAAGATTCAAACTCAGATCAACCTAATCGTTAGCTGCCTACCTATGTTGCCTTAACACATGCAATTCTGAGCATCCATGTGGCCTCAGTGACAGCCATCACTTCTCTTCACTGAGAGAACAGAAAAGGAAGGTGACCATGGGCTAACTGCATAATGTGAAAGGCATAGATGAGTTTAGAGACCACGAATGTTAAGCAGGGTTGGGCTACACAGGGCTGGAAGGTATTCCCAGAAGCACATGGCTTCCCAGGACAACAGCAGCAATTATTCTTGATTTGAGGTTTTCCAGGCAGTATGGAGGAATAACAGAGACAAGGAGAGCTGAAGATATTGGCAAGTGAAGTATTGGAGCAATGGACCAGGAGGTCCAGGCTGGAGAAGAAAGACAGGATAGGGTGGATGGACCAGGAGACAGTCTCAGCCCCGAGGCCTCTGTAAGGTCCAGGAGTAGGTGGGCAGGAGGAACTAAAGGTAAGAGAAGGGAGACTGGGAAACATGGTAGTAGTGTAAGGGGCAGAAAGGGGACATGGAGTCATAAGATTTTAGAAGTAGAACCCTTTTGGCTATGGACAGATCTGGGAATTGGGAGTTGAGATGGAGCGGTGATGAAGGTTCAACAGGCTTTTGTCGATAACTGGAGGAAACCAATGCCTTCTCTTAAGAGATGAGACTCAGGAAGTAAAGATCGTCTTGTCCCTGGAAGGGGTTCAACTTCAGTCTTCCTAGATGATATATGAGGTTGTATTTTCCCCAAAACATTGTTGGCTTGTCCCATGAGGCTGAGCTCCGTTGTGCCAAACTCCTCATCACAGCTCACTGACATGCAATAACAATGGCAAGAGGCTTCCTTTGGTCATGTTGAGGATAGGACCATTTCAGGATGACCCAGAAAAGAGAGATTCAGTAGCAGGACATCTGACTGTTTAGATGAATCAGGACAAAGGTGGTATCACAGAGCTGGAATAAGTTGCAACTCAGGAGGAGACTCGGTTCTAGTTCTGCCTATGTAGTGGACCAATTTGTGACTTTGTGCCAGCCACTTCATTTCTCTGCGGTTAATGTTCCCATTAATACAAAGATGAACTAGACTAAATGACTCCAAGTACCTTTCCAGCTCTAAATTCCTAGGCTTGAATCTAACAAGGGATCAGCTATATAAGGAATGGGATCTGGCAAGTTATTAAACTGATTTGAATGGAGTCACACGGGGATTATTGAAATAGTTTTTGAAGTGTTAGGGTGTGCTTAGGTTTGCTCCCCTGGTTGACTGGGAAGAGCTGCTGAGTTTCTTTATACTGAAGTTAATCAAGCTGGTTGGATAACAGAATAGAGGCTGCTAAGAGCCCTAGGCTGGCTGAATACCTATCATATTCTTGGATTCTCAGACAGAACTAAAACTGAGTTTTCGTTTTCCCTCCCTCCTCCAGCCCAGAACTTAGCAAGAGAAGGATGAATGTGTCTAAACTGACATTTAGAAGATGACTAATAGATGCATCAGGAAACCTCATTAATCTTCCAGTAATCACCCTTCTGTTGGCACTCCATCGTAGCCTTAGGTCCTCCCATCCCACTCAACAGCTCTCTCATGCTTATGGCTGATAATGACCAATCCTGCAGAATGCTTCTAGGGAAATTCAAAGGGAGTTTATAGGTTTCTAGAATTGCCTACTTGGGTTCAGAGGGAAAAAAATCTCCAAGGCAAGACATGGAATCAAACTAGATGTCTACCAGCTTCTATCCTCCTGCCACTTATTGCCAAACCAGAGAATCAGACAGGGGAATTGTTGAGAGATATTGGGCATTTCCAGCCAGAGCTGTACCACTGTTTGGCTGGAGCAGTGCATGGTATGATGGGAGGCAGGGTAAAGGAGGTGGAAATGAACAGGTGTCTGATTACCTCTCCCCTCATAAGATAGGGCCAAGACTGGCCCAGCTAGTCTAGAAAATCCAGTGACTAAGGTCAAAGTTATATTCAGAGAGGCCATAAGCAAAGCACAAAGTGCCAAGGCAGCATTCTAGGGGGTGAACTGAGGACCCAGAATTGCTTAAACACTCCAAATCCCAAGACCTAAGGAGGACCAGAGGTGGAATCAAGGTCAAGAACCAAGATTGTGCATCTCAAAAGGATGGAACTGGAGCAAATGTAGGTCAGGGACAAGTACGAGGATGCCACAGAGGCTTGGTATAAACAGCCTTGAGGCATTTAGAGGCATGGGATGCCTAGTTTGTGTATTTATCTAGTTGGCTTAAATGGCCAGAGCAAAGATGAAGTATCCTTATCTCCAACACATACATGCTATTCCCTGGTAGGGGATGGCCCTGGACTTCCCTGGATTTATTGGTGAAAGAATCTAATGGGTTCTTGGGTGTAATGGGTTCTTAAGATAGAAGATGGCTTTTCACAAGCTTTCATCTGGCCCCTAACCCTTTACTGCACCAGAAATTGGGGGTGACTATGGTGCTAATGGATGTTCAGACTTGTTCCATTCTTCTCCCCAGTTCTCCATCTCAATTAGCTGGGGTTGGACACAAGGCTAATAGATGTGGGATGTGCTCTAGGCAGGCCAAGTGGAGTAGCTCCAGTAGCAGATAAGTGAATCTGCATAGACATTGGCAGCTGGAAACAGAATGCCATGGGGTTTATTTCCTTGGTAACTGTTTTCCAGTTTTTTGAAGGGGTGGGGATGATAAAGATGACCTCTGTAGGGAGATTGTCTTGTCTGCTGCTTAGGGTTGAGTATTGGTTTTACACTATTCCCCTGTAAACCAAAGTAGGTCCTATAGAAATTTTTGAGGCTATGCTGCTCATACAAGTACTGGCAGACTGCTGGTAGCGTGCTGTTCGGTGGAGTCATAGCAAGGGTAAATGCCACCATTAGGGTTGAATGGAGAACAAAAGCTAGTTATACTCGCAGTTTCAGCAATGGTGAGGTAGGTTGACCAAGCTTACCGTCAGTAAGAAGTGTAACAGCTGAGGTACTCTCTTTCCAGGCTCTGACTATTCCTGAGTTGTAGTTCATAGGCTAGAAAGATAGAGATGGAGAGGGCACTAAACAATACTTTCCATTGTATTATCACCGCCTAATCCTGCTGGTTTAGGAGGACACTCAAGTCTGTTATGAAGTTCATGGCAATTATGTCCAGGAGCACTTCCAATGAAAATAAAAGGATAGATCTCTTTGGGAGACTGGTTATTCACTTGAGTTTTGGGGTTTAATTTCTTAGGTTTGAGTCCCAGCTCTGTAAATTACTGCATGACCTCAGGCACGAAACATAACCACTTGGTGCTTCAGATTTTTGTAAAATGGGAATAATAATAGCGCATATATTTTTGGACTGCTGTGAGGGTTAAATGCGAGCATTACGTGAAGTACATAGTTCAGTGGCTAGACCACAGTAAATTCTCACTCAATAAAGAAAACCTACTATACTTTGGTTCTTTGAGATCTGTCTTCACCCCAATGCATGTTTCATAAAGGGAAATATATTATAAGGCATCAGGCGAAATGCAGAGTCATCAAAAGTCCTGGCAAGTCATATTTTTTTTAAAGGATATGGTGCTCTGTCAGAATAGCATTAGGCAGGAGTGCACTTCTCTGTAGGTTTCTCTCTTGGGAACACGTAAGCAGCCATTTGTATCTTTGGGTCTCCTAGGCTAGTTTTTCATTTTTTCCAGGTGCTGCCACTTGTAGGCATCTCTTTCTTGCTCCTTTTGGATAAATATAGCCACCTACCTGCTATGGAGGCATCCCTTCTGCTCTCTAGATGGAAGCCAGAAGCCTCCTGGTGGGCAGTGTTGTTACTTGGTCAAGATGTAGAAGAATGTCTGGAGCTAGGGCTGGCAGGAGGATCAAGAGATCAAGGACAGTGTCTCAGTGCCCTTGGAGATGTCAGGGTTATAATATTTCAAGCTTAAAAGGCTAGGATTTCAGTGATGTGTGGAGGAGAAAGGAGCAGGCATAACTGCTGCTGCACTGGGTGTGCACAGCAATGTGGGGGAGGTTCTGTAACAGGTGCACCCCATCACCAGCACAGGGCAGCATCTTCCCAGATGGCAGAGTGAGTGGATCAGGGCCAGACCTCAAACTGTCTTCCCAGAGCCCCTGAGCATACTATGACATAGATTAGAAACAATAGGTGACAGCTGCCCTTAGCACTACCAGAAAAAAGAAGGCTCACAGCACAGCCAGGTCCAAAGGTGAAGTAGGGTGACCAACTACTTCAGTTTGCCTAGGACTAAGGGGTTTTCCAGGATGTAGGACTTTCAGTTTTAAAAGCAGAACAGTCTTTGGAAAACTGGGACAAGATGGTCCTCCTAAGTGGCACGCAGAGCTGTCACTCTCCCTCCATTATCATCTGTTCTCCTCGGTGCTCTGCCAATTCCACTGGGGTCAGTGAAAGGTATGCTGATTATACAAGAGGTCAAATTATAAAATAAGAATTCTGGGGGAAAAACCAAGGGTTTTACGCAAAGGAGTAACATTACCAGATAGATGTTTTATCTCCCCAATATTTTATTATGAAAAACTTTAAAATATAAAATTTTAAAGATACAGCCAATTTTATAAGTAATACTCATATGCCTCCACATAGATTCTATAATTAGCACTTTACTAGACTCATTTTATCACATCTCTATTCTTCTATGTGTCCGTCAATCCACCTAACTTTTGATGCATTTCAAAATAAATTGCAGACATCAATACACTCTTCCAGATGTTTTTGTGGTTTAGTGAAGGCACTTTATTGAAGGCACTTTGTTGAAGGCTCTTAACCTCTACCAGCCTCAATTTTCTCATCTCTAAGTTGATGACACTTAGTTTTGCTAGGAAGATTTGATTTGTTTACCTGTTTAACAAACTTTCAAATAATGCTTCCTATGTGCACTTTATAAATTTTATCTCATTTAATCCTCATAACAATCCAATGAGGTAAACTCTATTATTACCTCCATTGTAAAGTTAATGAGCTCACTGAAAGTCACACAGTTAAAAATGGCATTGCTGAGAATTTAATCCAAACTCTCTGCCTTTAAAATCTATGTTCTTAGCTACTACACCATACTAACTCCAATATATGATATGTGAACACTTAGCACAGTGCCCACTAAATTATGGGCATCCAGTGAATGGTGATCTTCATTGTTAAAATTTTCACTGCAATCCCACACAGCAGGTATTATCTCCAGTTTACAGATGAGGAAACTGGATGTCGGAGAAATTTGATAACTTGTTATGAGTGCACTGCTGATAAATGAAGGATTTGGGATTTTAACCCAGGAACAACTGACTCCTGGGTCAGCGTCATTTCCCTGTACTTTGCAGTACAAAAACTACTGAGGTACACATGATCCTAGACCACCTATTGGGAATTCTTGTGTGGGGATGGTCTTCCCTCCCCAGCCACAAGCAGAAAAGAAAGTGGTAGAAAGAAGGGCTTCTGCCTAGTTGCCAGGAGGGTCCTGTCTTTTACAACCATTAAACAGACTCAATGGCAGGTGGCAGCAGGGCCTCAGAGCCTCATCAAGCTCCAGGAAAGGAACCATGACTCTCAGCTATCAGCTTTCCCTCTATGGGAGGCCTTACATGGGGCAATCCCTTCTCTCTTGTACCTTCTTCCTCCCCCTTCCCTTCCCCCTACCACTAACCCTCTCCCTTACCCTCCCTCTTCCTTATCCTTCCTTCTCCTCTTTCACCTCCTCCTCATCTTTGGCCTCTCAGGGAGACAGTCATAATCATTATCACTTTCTTCCTCATAGTTACCATTTACTGAATGCTTCTCAGGTGCTGTTTTAGGCAGTTTACATGTATTGGCTTGTTTAATCTTCACAACAATGCTATGAGGAGAGCGCTACTACTATTCCTGCCTCACATATGAGAAAATGGAGGCTCAGAGGACAGTTGGCCTAAGGACACCTGGCCCTGAGTTAACAGCCTTCTCAGAGTTCGCCTTAGGAGATGTTAGACATTGCAAAGATGCTCATAGTTGCTATGGGAAAGCTGAGGGCATAATAGTAAAAGCAACCTCTGGCACAAATCACGCATACTTCATCCCCACTGTCAAACATGTAAAAAGGGCCCAAAACTTGGTTATTCCCATATTGGAAGGCCTGGGTTCTATTCACGGCATTGCTCTTATTTTGCTATGTGATCTTGGGCAAGTCAGTTTCCCTCTCTGAGTCTCAGCTGTAAAATGCAGATGATAATAATGCATTCTCTACTAACAGTACAGGGTTATTAACATGAGCATCAGATGAGAATGTTAAAGAAGGTGCTTTAAGTGTAGAGCATTTTACCAACACAACAACTTCCCTTACTCTCCTCTTCCTCCTCCTTCTCTCTCTCCTGCATCTCCCTTTTCTTCTTTCACTCTATTTTTGTTACTTCTCTTTCCTTCTATATTCTCCCTTAACCAGGTCTTGGACTTACCTGCAACACTACACTTAGGCAGAAGGATCACAGGCTTTAGAGGCCTGGATCTGATTCTTGGCTTTGCCCCTTCCAAGTTGTTTGTTGGGCAATCACTTTACCCTTTTTGAGCCTCAGTTTTATCATCTGTAAAAGTGGACACACATAACACCTTACTGGCAAGGTTGTTGTTGGAAGATGTGGTAGACTGTCTGCAAACATGTCCAATAATTCCTCTCATCTCTGATATGCATGCAGCTCCTTCCATCAAAAGGTAGAATCTCTTTTCCCCACTCCTTAAATTTAGGCTGACTCTGTGACTTGCTTTGACCAATAGCATACAACAGCACTGTTGCTGTATGACATCTGGTCTTACGCCACAAAAGACCTTGCAGCTTTGGTTTTCACCCTCTTGAAAGCCTGCTGCCAGGTAAAAAAACAGTCTGTTTTACTTAGAGAGGCCAAATGGAGAAAGAGAGGCCCTGGAGGATAAAATAATACAAAGGGAGGTGGGGTGGGGGTCAGCCAGCTCACAGCTGTTCCATCCATCCCAGCTTAGGTGCCACATATGAGAGTGCAAACATCTTAGATCCTCCAGCCCCAGTCAAGCTGTCTGAGACAACACCATGTGGAATAGAAATACATCATTCCCAGAAAGCCCTGCTCAAATTGCTAAATCATGAGCAAATAAATGGTGGTTGTTTTAAGCCACTATGTTTTGGGGTGGTTTGTTTCTCACAATAGATAAATGAACCAGGAAAACTAAATGAGATAGCAGCATCCCATCCAGTGGTTGGCAGATGTAGGTGCTCAGCATGATTGTTCCCTTCCCATTCAGAAGTGTCCCTGGGAAATGGCTGATCTGCTAGTGGCGCTACCACCAAAATGAGAGATCTGACCCCCCAGTGTTCCAAGGATGCAGAGCAATGGCTACTCCTATACTTTACAGGGACCTACTGAGGCTTATACAGGTTAAGGTGTATTCCAAGTCACACAGTCGGGTGTCCTCCCTTTGCCTGGAGTGAGCCTGGGCCACCTCAAAAGAAAGCTTGTAGCTGAACAAAATCTTTGTTGATAGAGTAATGTCAGGTAAGGCAAATAGTACTTTTTTTTGACTAGTCATTCAATCTAGGTGATGCCAGAGACACAAAGGAAAGAAGGAAAATTAACACTTATTGAGTGCTTACTATGGGCCTGGCATTGCTCACAACAGCCCCAGAAGTAGGTACTATTATTTTTCTCATTTTCCAGATGAATACTCTGAGGCATATAGAAGTTTTTGTCAGCTGCTGGGTTCCTGGGAAGCACTGGGAATGTTTAATGTATAGGATATTAATTAGGGCGTCTTTGGGATTAACACTTATAGAAGGGAAGAGAAGGAGGCAGGATTGGACAGAGGGAGCTGTTGAACTACAACGCAGTTCTAAGGGAGACCTGAGTCCACCCTATGGGGGAGCTTTGAAGCTGTGATGGCCTTGTAGAGTTGTTCCCTGTGGGGCACCAGGCCTTTATATTCCTGTACCAGTCATTGGATTCCCAGTCCTTGATTTCCAGTTCAGCATTATGTCAACTATTCCTAACATCAAGCCATTCCAAAAAGGAAAAAAGCTTAAAGAAAAAAAAATCATGGAGAAAAAGTAGAAAAAATATGGACTCTGGAACCAGACAAACCTGGGTTCAAATCCTGAAACTTCTCTTACTAGCTGTTTGTTAACTCTGGACAAGTTATTTAACTTCTCTGAGCTTCACTTTACTTTTTTGAAAAATGGCAATAAGAATAAGTAGTTTGAAAGGTTGTTTTGAAAATCAAATACAGTCATTTATATAAAGCATCTTGCATAGAGACCTGACACAAAGTAGGTACTGAATAAATGGAAATTATTATTATAATAGGGTATATTATTGTGGTGCAATATGCCTGGTTTTCTAATTTGTCGGGTGGAGTGAATAAAAGTGAAGAAGAACTACCCAGAAGGGCAAAGACATTACATTTTTCCTATGACCTGGTATACGTAGGCACTCAGTCAGCATTTACTCCAATGAACAAATGTTTATTTAAAAGGATTTGTACAGACATAGCACTCTTACTTTCAAAGAGCAGAGGAACTTTTTATATTATGAACACACAGACACTGTGGAAACTTAAAACTACAATTAAGGAAGGAAGGAAAAATATGCCCCCCTCCCCACAGCCAGGGGCTGTGACCTGAAGCAAAAACTTTTTCAGTCAGCTGAAAAACCCCCATCCCTGTCCCATAAGTCTGAGCGTGGTTTGACTAGAGATCTGGCTTTGGCGCAGGGGAGAGCTGTAGGGCTTGGGGAGCGCGGTGCCTTTTCTTTTGGGAGGGAAGGCCACCTGCACAATCTACAGAAAAGGGGGTGGCCAAGCAGATGACCTGAGCTGAGGCTGCCTTATAGAAGAGGGGAGATCCAAGAGAGGGAGGGAATGGAGAGAAAGTCCCTGCGTGTGTAAAGGGATTGGCACTCACTTGAATCTCAACTCACTCCCCTGACCCCTAAAATATCCCACTGAGTAAGTGCCAGAGTAATGGTTTTGAACAAAAGGTAATGCAGATATAAGCCTGGGGACCCTCTCAGCCTAAGGTACCCCTACAGTAGAGCCCTCAGCCCAATGACTTAGGCAGCAGAGTTAGGCAGGACTTGAGGAGTGGGTTTGGGTCCCTGATCTCGCTGTGGAGAACGTCTACTACTGATTTGCTAAAACTAGGGTCATGGGGGAAAGGCCCACAGATCTCAGGACCCTCAGACAAATAGCCTGGTACCTGAGAACTTTAGTATATATGGGAGACTGGCGAGGAGGGGTGTGAACTCAATAATAAACAGCCAGGCCTCCAAAATGAATATGAAAAGGAGGGCTTGTCTAAGCTACCTCTTGGCCTTGAAGATGAGATAAGAGTGAGAGGTGGCTGGGGGACATACATGCACCAAGCCTATTGGAAAGTCCAGCAAGAAGACTGTTATCCCTTCAGAGCCTAAGGCAAAAGTACAGGGAGGGGGCACACTGGAGCCTGCACCTGAAATAAGATATGGGCCTCCTCCAGCCCTCAGACACAGGAGACAGAGAATCACATCTGTGCCTTCTGCCCTTCCCTCAGTTCCAAACAATGGCATGGGTTGAAATGTGGGTGGGAGAGAAGGGATCATCAGAGACACTGTCAATAGCACCTGAACCACATCTCTTCCTAAATCAAAAACCCCAAGAAGAAAAAGAAGTAAGAGCAAAGTGAGACAGGGGTTGTGCTTCCATCACATTAAATAGGAGACTTGGTAGAGGTGGGGAAGGGTTGTTTCACATCAGGACATCAATTACTCTGGCCAAGGGGAGGGGTTATGAGCAGCAGAACTCTATGTGTTCTCTCTCTCTTCATTCATCCTGCTTCCGTTTCGGCTTTTTGGGGTTTCGGGACCGACTCTTGGCTTTGCACAGAGGGCATATAGGTGCATTCCGGTGAATCTGCTGATGACATGACAAGCAGGCCTGGTGGGGGGCACAGGACACAGAAAGTTAGTGGTCAGATTCTTCTAGGGCATGATTCAGCCTTCTGATCCCCAGGGGTCCAGAAAGCAATTGTGATTTCCCAACAGGAAGGAGCAGTAACAAGTGAGAGAGACCCAAGTAGAGAGATCAGTGCTGGATGTAAGGGACATAAAAGATATAAGGGAGTGAGGATCAAATAGGGGTATTGAGGAAAAATATCCAAAACTTGAAAATAAGGCAAAGTGAGAATTGTACATCCATTTAGTATTATACTAGAAGATAGTCCAACAGGCCCACTCAAGGATTATTTCTTTCTCTAGGACAGGTATCAGTAAACTTTCTCTATAAAGGCCAAGATAGTAAATATTTTAGACTTTTCAGGTCATATGATTTTAGTGACAACAAGTCAATTCTATTTTACATGAAAGAAGCTATAGATAATACCTAAACAAAGGCATGGAAGTGAGCCAATGAAACTTTATTTACGAAAACAGGAAACAGGTCAGACTTGGCCTGTGGGTTCTAGTTTTCTGACCCCTACTCTAGAAAACTGTCCTTTTGTTTGACTATTTATCATTGATAAGGACCCGGACTCTGTGATTTATGCTTATAAGCTGCAAATGGTTTTTGCCCAGTAGAGATGCAGATTATTTCTGTTCCGAAGAAAAGATAATCACAAAGGTTAGTTTTATTGCCCTGTAGGATATTAACCATTCCTGTATTTAACTTTGCAAACTTATTTCACTATTCCTCTCCTTTCCTGGCTATATAATCATCTGTTCTTCAAATGCTTTTAGAACCAGCTTTGTAATCCTGCTAGCTCCCTCATTAATGACATATGCTCACCTTATATTTGTTTGAGTCACGTTTCGAAGTTTTTGACAATTATATGTTGGCAGAGCCTGGCAATCTCCCTGCATTCTAACCCCTCTGGGAAAGTGAGGTAACAAAAACAGTAGGTCCACTACAGCACACACACACCATCCCTTCTTCTGTGTCCCAAGCAAAAGCTGTTTTAGGAAGGTCCCAAATAAGTAAGGCCAAAGCTGCAGACCTAGCCTTCTATGGGGCTTCTTGAGGATGCCTTGCTTCCTCCATAGCTCTTACCCAGCTCACTCACCTTCATTGGTGGGGGTTGCTGCCTGAAGGTGGCTGTTTGCCGAGTGTCCTGCTTCCTAGCCACTTGGAGTTGTTGGGCGGCAGCGGCTGCAGCGGCCAGGGACTCAGGGATGGGGGGCTCCTGAGGCTCTGTCTGCCATTCTGCTTTCTGCTTTTCAAAGTAACTTTGAAGATGAGAGACATTACATTAGCTGGATCATTCTGAAAGCAAGCAGAACCTTGCCCATCTTAAGGACTCCATGCCGCAGAACCAAGGGGGTTGGGCTGTGGCTCACTATAGAAAGTTCTTGCAACCTCCCCAGCACAGGTTCTTCTCCCTGGGTACCAGGCCCATTGTCTGATCAGAAAGGTAATCCTCCTGCTCCTTAGCTCTGACAGACCCAGAAAATCAAGAAATCCAAGGGCTAGCAAAGTCCTCAAAGGACATTCATCTACCTTCCATCTCATGTTCCTTTGTAGTATTCCTATTAAGTGTCTTCAGGTCTCTGCTGACATACCTCTAGGAAGAAGAAGCTCACCACTTCCATAGGCAGACTGCTTTACCTTAAGGAAGTATGCTTGCTTCTACTGAACTGAACTCTGTCTCTCTGTAAGGCAAGCCTAGTTCTTTAACTCTGGGTCTTAAGGTGAAGTTCCAGGCTAGCCCCTAGAGACCATGAAAGCTCAGCCTTCTGTGTTTTCAAAGGTTTCTGGACACTCCTTCTAGCCGTTGACTTGGGAATTGACCTCTTAAAAGCCATAGACACACACACACACAGAGTCATACACATAGTCTTGTATTGTCAAAATTGCTCAAAGAATTTTAAAAGCCATCTAGTAATTCCAGTCTAATTATCCTTCTTTTAGTGTAACAGCCCAGCACAGAGACTTGCCCAAGGTCATGCAGTGGATTAGCCACTGACAGGCCTGGGGCTAACACTGTGTACCCTGACTTTCAGACCAGGTTTTATGTGTGTACATAAGCCTGTGCATATATGTGTGTGTGTGTGTGTGTGTGTGTGTGTGTGTGTGTGTATGGTATGTATGTAACAGGGACAAGGGGCTGGCAGCTTACTCCAAGGAGAGCTTCTCTTCCTCTTCACATAGGTCAGGGAGCCTCTGCAGACCCAAAGTCATGCGCAGGGCATCCACATGTTCCTTCAGTGGTTTATACTCATCATGTAGCCGCCGGGTAGATTCTAGCAGCTTGTTTAGATCATTCTCAGACTGTTTGATGGTATTTTCCATCTGGAACATAGAGTGAGGTAGACACAGAAAAGACCCAAAGATTCTCAGTGAGGCTCTACAGCTGAATGGATAATAACACAGGCTCCAGAGCCAGAACAATCTATGGTCAAGTCTTCAATCCACCATGTATTCTGTGTGATTCTTGTCAAGCCTCAGTTTCTTCATCTGTATGATAATGACAATACTAGTGCCTACCTCATATAATCTTGGTGAAGGTTCAATGATGGAATTCATATAAAGCTCTCGGTACAGAGGCTAAGACAGAGTAAAGGGTCAATAAATGGTAGACATTAATCAAATATAGCATCTTAGAACTGGAATGGATGTTAGAGTTCATTTAGTCTACCCCACCACGATTTTACATATCATAGAATTGAGGTTCAGAAAGAAGGAACTTCCTCAGAGAAATACTTCTTACAGGCAAAGCCTAGATAAAGACTCAGGGCTTCTGCCTCCTAGGCCAGTAGCCTTTCTTCTAAATCAGTGGTTCTCAAAATGTGGTCACCAGATCAGCAGCATCAGCATCTCCTGGGATCTCATTAGGAATGCAAATTCTCAGGCATTACCCCAGACATACGGAATCAGAAACTCTGGGGTGGAGTCCAACAGCCTGTGTTTTAACAGGCCCTCCATGTGACTCTGATGCATGTTCAAGTTTGAGATCCACGGGCCTAGATTTTCAGCCCCTCTGTGGCTAATTTCTTCATTTCATTGGCTCTGTATCCTTGGTTAGCTGGCAGCAGAACTGCCAACTCCTCATAAGATCCTAAAACCCTATGATCTTGTGCCACAGAAAATCCCAAGTACCTACTGTCCAAATTGCATTTATATTTCCTTTAAGATCCCAAGCCTGGCAATATCAGGAAATAAGTATTGCCACAGAAATGAGTTTTCCAATAATAGAAACTTAACTCCTTCAAATGTAATTTAAAAAAAATTATGTCTCATTGTCATATGCTCTAAGGGTTGGAAAGGACCTTACAGGTCAGCACCTCCAACCTCTCTCCTGGTGAAAGAACCATGAATACTGCAGCCCAGACAGGTGATAATTCAGACTCTGCTTGCATAATTCCAAAAAGTGGGAAGCTTACCAACTTAGCAGGTAGTTCATTCCCCATGTTCGAAGAGTCTCCAAAAGAGACTCTAATGACAGAGCCCCACTTTGGTAGGCCAGCAGGGATGATTTGTTTGGCCTAGTTGGAAGCTTTAGAACCCTTTAAGGTAGACCTCAGAGGCAGCTGCCTGCTCTGCTTTTCTGCAAGGCTAGCTCTCAACTCCAAGACTCCTAGAATAAGAGCATATCAGAGCTGAAAGAGACCTTAGAGGTGACTGAATCCCTCCCATAATACAGACAGGGAAAATGAGGCCAAGAGAGAAGAAGGGGGATGTTCAGTGATATATAGTCAATCAATGACAGAGCCAGGACTGGATCGCAGAACTTCTAGATTCTTCTACTCCACCACAGCCTGATGCTTACTTTCCCAAGTTGGTGACAGCCACATCTCAAGGAGAGGTCACAGCACTCACTACTGCCTATTCCTCAAATGGCCCAGAGGAAGACTTCAGGGAGCCAGTCACATACCACATTGATGTCAGCATGGATCAGTCGGAGTTCCTCCACGTGGGCCATCTTCTCCTGTAGCAAGAGGTCCATTTCCTGTTTGTATTCCTTCAGGTGCCTCTCTTCTGACTCAAGAGCCTCAAACTCAGCCTTCAAACGGGCCTTGATCTTCTCCATCTGCAGGGTCTTGTTCCTGCAATTCCCAGAAAGCAGAAAACAGACCAGCAGGAGAAAGGAAGAAAATGGGAATGGGGTACAGAGTTAGGCCCTGAGCTAGGGATACCTTTCTAAACCATCTTTCTAAGCTTTCCTCTCTCTAGGCAGAGCCAATCTGAAGCCATCTCAAAAAAGTTAGGAGATTCTTCTATGATAAAAGCTCAGTGGGTCTCAAATGGGGATAATTTTGTTCTCTTATGGGGCATTTGCAAATGTGGGACAGGTTTCAGCTGTTATATGATTTAAGGGAGAGCACTACTAGCATTTAGTGGACATGGGCCAGAGATGCTAAACAGCCTCTCAATTCACAGGGAAGTCCCATACCACAGATAACTCCCACCCAAGATGCCAACTGTGACCTCTTGAGAAACTCCAGAGCAGCACTGTCCAATAAATTTTCTACAATGATGGAAATATTCTATATTTATGCTTTACAATACAGTAGCCACTAGGGACATGTAGCTACTGAGCACTTGAAATGTGGCTAGTGCAACTGAGGAACTGAATTTTGAATTTAATTTTAGTTACTTGAACTTTAAACAGCCACATGTGGTTAATGGCTCCCATATTGGATAGCATAGCTCTATAGGGTCCACTCATCAGTTCCAGAAGAGGAAGGGGAAAGTTAAAGAATGGCAGCTCATTTCTTTTCTTAGAAAAATAAAACCTGTTTCTGCTTAAATTCCAATTGCATACGCTCTGGCTCAGTAATCCTACACCTGGGAATTTATTCTAAGGAAATAATTCAAGGAAGCAAAAAAAAGTTGATACACAGCAATGCGTTTTCTGGGCTGTGGGCAAAATTTGAATATTTGACAGCCATTAAAAAGAATCACTATGAAGACTTACGACATGGAAAATGTTAAGGATATGATACTCAATGAAAAAGTATACATATTTTGTAATTTCAAAATGTACGTGCATGTGCCTAAAGAAAAGCAACCAGCAAGGGTACAGTTTCAAGGATCTTTAAGACCATTTGAAACCTGCTTAAGTGAAAGGGCCATCAAAACTTTGGAAGCAGGCCCCTCTAGGGCACATTATCTTCCCACTGGCTCTGTACTCTCTGGTTCTCAGGTCCTGCCTAGCCATTATCCATTACTCAGATTTGACATCTCCTTTCTTCTGCTTCAGTAGCTGGCTTTCTGTTCTGTCCCAGCCAATCCCATGGGTGCTCTTTCTCCACAACCTTGACCTCAGCCTGCTGCTGTCTTCAGTCTTTCTCTCCTTTATCAACATTGCCTGTGGCTCCTGCCTGTGGCCCTCAATGGCACAGAACCACAGAAAGAATTGTGTTAGATGGGTAGGATGATGGGAAAAATTTTTCTTTCTATATTCAAAAACTTTTTTTCATGTTATTACATTGTTTTTACCTTTGAAAAGGGTAAAATGATAGGTATTATTATCCCATTTGTAAAGAAGGAAATTGAGGTTCAGGGTAGTAACTTCACCAATACTACAGAGCTATTAAGTGGGATGTTAGGATTTAAACCCAGGGCACTCTAACACCACCCATTACTCCACACTGCCTGAGTTGGGTTACCCAGGCTAAAGGGCATAAACACATCTAGAGTTCCTGGTATACCTGTTCGACTATCTTGCAGAAGGATCATACTGATTTGTATTGGTCAATTAATTAACTATTTAGAGCCCCTCCTATATACACTTCTATTTTCCTCCTCTAGATTACATGCAGAGCACTTTGAACTTTGCCTATGCATACCCCAATTTACAGATGGGAAAACTGATACAGTGTCTTACCCTAAATCATATAGCCAGTATTTGGCAATGCTGGGCCTAGAACCCATTTCTGCAGGCAGAACCATATTGTGAAAGAAACATGGGCTTTAGATTCAGACCTGGGTATAAATCCTGGTTCTGCCTCTCACTAGCTATTTGCCCTTAGACAATAATAATAATAACTATATTTATAGTTTAACTATATTGAGCACCTAAATGTACCAATTATAGAGAGTTTAAATATATATTTATTCAACAAATATTTATAGAACATCTATCATGTGCCAGGCACTTACTAGGTGCTAGGACAGAAGAGAGAACAGGACAGTCTGTGGACAGAAACCTTCATCGAATGAGGAAAATAGACCGTTAACACACTGTTACCTGCAAATCTATGTGATGAGTAGTAGGGATGAGATGCAGAATGCAGTGGAAGGGTACAACAAAGGGATCTAACACAGTCTGAGGAACATTGTAGATTCAAGGGGGGAGTCAGAGGAAGCTTCCCTGAGAACCTGAGGAAGTGACATCTAAGTTAAGACCTGGAGAATGAGTAGGAGGTAGCTAGTGAGTGCAAGTAGACACAGAGGAGAGCAGTTCAGGCAGTGAGAAGAGCATGAGCAATGGCCCTGGAGCAGAAAAGAATATGGCACATTAGAGGAACTGAACAAAGGTCAGTGTGACTGGAGCATCTATTGCAAGAGGGAGGGGGCCTGAGATGAAACTAGGGAGGTTGCCAGAATACAGCTGGGAGATTGTGATGAAGTGGGAATTTTATCCTCATGGGAAGGGGAAATGATAGAATTTTAAGCAGCAGGAGAGTGACATAATCTGATTATCTCACTTCACTTCTCTCAGCCTTGGCTTCCTCATCAGTAACACAGGAATAATAAAAGACACCTACTTTGCAGGTTATGAGTATGTGGCACATGGTGGGCAGTCAACAAATGATAGTACCCTTCCCTTCTCACTCTGCCCAACTCTTCTGACTTCTGGTAAAGGTCATCTCCTTTACCACAATGGTTTGAACTTTGTTATAAAGATCCTACGGTGAGTAGGGTGTGTGTGTGTGCTTGTGTGTACATGGATGTGTGTATATGTACTAGCATGAATGGCAAGGTATGTTACCAGTTACTAAGGTTATAACAATAATCATTAGCGTAAGCCACTTCATAATATTAATTTTTTTATATTTTATAGTGCTGGGCCAAGCCTTCCTAATTTGTAACCAATTCAATTAAGATGTCATCAACTACTACTAAATAAAATCAGGTGAGAAGTCTCTCACTGATACTTCATAGAAATCAGCATAGTACATCTTTCCCTGTTTAAATGAATTCCTTTTATCTAATCCTCCCTTCTCCCTCTGTGCCTAATCTACTTACACAGCCCTATGTTGTCAGGCAGGAATCACTGCAATCCCACATTAAATCAAAATAAACCAAAGGCTTTTCACCTTGTGGGTTAACAGTCAAGTGCTGCCTGGAATTGGAAAATCAAAGGCATAAAGCCTTTCTCAAAGAACCAGTGGTATTTCCTCTCCCTGGGGAGGAGGGCTGTCACCAGCAAAATGGCAGCTTTGTCCTTTGGGTAGGAAACCCAGGGTAGTCACAATGTCTGCCTCTATCAAAGGTGTTTTGGAGCCTTTTCAATTGTCCACTCTGGGAAGAAATAGCAAGGACTAGAGACCCTGACTAAGGGAGAGAAGGGCCAAGACTTCTGGTTGGGGAAAGAAAACAGAGTTGTGAAGATAGATTGCAGAAATAGCCTCTATTTGTTTCTCTGGGAAGAGCCTGGCCCATGCCTTAGTGGAGGGACAGCAGTGTCACTGCAGTCTTTGATGGTACTACTGTCACCTCTCAGCAGTGGCATACTAAGGGCAGGGCAGTGGAAGCAGTCCACGCTGGATGCAGACAAAAAGGGGGCACATTGTGTGTAGAGAATTAAAAAATATTAATAGAACCAACTAAAGTTGGTTTGCTCTTTACTATCACTGTGCACTGAAAATTCTAAACAATGTCCACTGAAGGACATCTGGGCTGATCCTAGTTTTTAGCAATTATGAGTAAAGCTGCTAGGAATATCCATGTACAAGTTTTAATGTGACCATAAGTTTTCATTTCTCTAGGATAAATGATCAAAACTACAATTGCTGGATTGTACGGTAATTGCACGTTTAATTTTTCAATAAACTGCCAAACTGTTTTCCAGAGAGGCTGTACCATTTCACAAGCCCACCACCAGTTCCTCCACCTGGCCAGCCATTTTACTTGAAGTGTTTTAAGAAGTAGTATACCTCAAAGTGATTTTAATTTGCATTTCCCTAATGGCTAGTGATGTAGTACATTTTTTTATTTGTCATCTGTATATCCTTTTCCACGAACTGTCCGTGCATGTCTTTGGCCCATTTTCTAACTGGATTATTTCTTCTCTCACAGTTGAGTTTTGAGAGTTCTTTATATATCCTAGATATGAGTTCTTTGCCAGATATCTGGTTTACAAATATTTTCTCCCAGTCAGTAGCTTGTCTTTTCATCCTCTTAACCAGGTCTTTACCAGAACATCTAAAAATGTTTTTGATGAATTCCAATTTGTCAAATTTTTCTTTTATGGATAATGCTTTGGTGTCATGTCTAAGACTCTTCGCCAAGCTCTGGGTTCTGCAGATTTTCTCCTACATAGTTTTCTAAAAGTTTTATAGTTACATTTATACCTACAATCCATTCTGAGTTAATTTTCACATAAAGTGTGAGGTTTGGGCTGAGAGTCATTTTTTTGCTTATGGATATCCAATTGCTCCAGCAGCCTTTGTTGTAAAGACTGTCCTTCCTTCATTGGATAACTTTTGTACCTCTGACAAAAATCAGCTGGATTTCATACTCGTGTGGGTCAATTACTGGGTTCTCAATTTTGTTCCACTTATCTATGTGTCTGTCCCTTTGTCAATACCACACAGTCTTGATTACTGTAGCTATATAAGTTTTGAAATCGGGAAGAGTGATTCCTCCCACTTCATTTTTATAGTTCAAAATTCTTTTAGCTATTCTTGTTCTTTTGCCTTGCCATATAAATTTTGCCATATAGAATAATCTTGTCTATATCTACCAAAAATCTTTCTGGGATTTTGATGGGAATTTCATTAAATTTTTATGTCAATTTGGGGGGATTGATATCTTTACTATACTGAGTTTTCCAAACCATGAATACAGCATGTCTCTTTATTTATTTAGATCTCCTTTGATTTCTTTCATTAGCATTTTGTAGTTTTCAGCATAAAAGTCCTGTACATGTTTTGTTAAATCTTTGTTACACTTAGGTATTCATGTTTTTGAGTAATTATAAATTGTTTTGTATTTTTAATTGTAGTTTCTATATGCTTATTGCTATTTTTTCTGTTAATCTTATATCCTGCAACCTTGCTGACTCTTATTAGATCTAGAAGTTTTCTGTTTTGTTTTCAATTTATTGAGATTTCCTACATAGACAATTATGTTATCTGCAAACAAGGACAGTTTTATTTTTTCCCTTTCCATCTATATGCCTTTATTTACTTGCTTACTCAGTTGTCCTATCTAGAACCTCTAGTGCCATATTGACTAGCAGTACTGAGAGTGGACATCATTGCCTTGTTCCTGATCTTACAGGGATAGCATTCATTCTTTTGCAATTAAGTGTAATGTTAGATAGCTGCAGGGTTTTTGTAGATGTACTTTATCAAGCTGAGAAAATTCCCCCATATTCCTAGTTTTCTAAGAGATTTTATCATAAATATTTATTGAATTTTGTCAAATGCTTTATCTGTATCACTTGACATGATCATGTGATATTTTTCTTCTTTAGCCTGTTAATATGATCAGTAAGATTCATTGATTTTTGAATTACAAACCAGCCTTGCATCTCTGGAATAAACCCCACTTGCTCATGAGGTATAAGTTTTTTTATATATTGCTGAATTCTATTTGCTAATAATTTGATAAAAATGTTTACATCTATATTCATGAGGGATATTAGTTTCTAGTTTTCTTGTATTGTCTTTGCCTGGAATTTGGTATCAGGGTATTAAGGGCTTCATAAAATGAAGTGGGAAGTGCTGTTTCTACTTTTACTTTCTGGAGAGATTGTTAAGAATTGGCATTAAAAGACAAGAAATAACAAGTGTTGGAGAGGATGTGGAGAAAAGGGAACCCTCACACACTGCTAGTAGGAATGCAAACCGATATAGCCACCATGGAAAATAATATGGAGATTTCTCAAAATCTTAAAAATAGAAATACTGCATGATCCAGCTCCCACTACTGGGTATTTATCCAAAGAACATGAAATCAACAATTCAAAGAGATGTATGCATCCCTATGTTCATCACAGCATTATTCACAATAGCCAAGATGTGGAAGCAAACTAAGTGTCCATCAACAGATGAGTGCATAAAGAAGATGTGGTATATATAAATACAATGGAATACTACTCAGCCATTAAAAAGACAACATTGTACCATTTGCAACAACATGGATGGACCTTGAGGGTATTGTGTTAAGCGAAATAACTCAAACAGAGAAAGACAAATACTGTATGATTTCACTAATATATGGGAGATAAACAGACACATAGATAAGGAGAACAGACTAGTGGTTATCAAAGGAGGAAGGAGTGGGGGGAGGGCGACAGTGATAAAGGGACACATAGGTATGGTGATGGATAAAAACTAAACGATTGGTGGTGAACATGACGCAGTCTACACAGAAACTGAAATATAACAACGTACACCTGAAAAATACACAATGTTATATGTGAATATGATCTCAATAAAAAAAAGAATTAGTGTTAATTCTTTTTTGATTATTTGGTAGAATTCTCCAGTGAAACCATATGGGAGTGGAGATTTTGGTTTTGAGAGTTATTAAATTACAAATTCAATTTCCTAAATAGTTAAAGGTTTATTCAAATTATCTATTTCACGTTGGGTATGTTGTGGTAGTTTGTTTTTTGAGAATCAGTCAATTTCATATAATTTGTCCAATTTACACAAGTAAAGTCATTCATAGTGTTCCCTTGCTATCCTTTTGAAGTTTGTGGAGTCTGTAGCAATATCCTCTTTCATTCCTGATGTCATTAATTTGTGTCTTCTCTTCTTTCTTTGATAGTGTTGCTAGAGGTTTTCCAATTTTATTTCTTTTTCAAATAATCAGCTTTCTACTTCATTGATTTCTTTACTGTTTTTCTGTTTTTAATTTCATTGATTTCTGATATTTGTATTATTTCCCGTTTTCTGCTTGTCTTGGGTTTATTTTACTCTTCTTTTTCTAATTTCTTGAGGTGGGAGCTTAGACTATTAATTCAAGGCATTTCCTCTGTTCTAAATTAAGCATTTAGTGCTATAAATTTCCCTCTCACCACTGCTTTTGCAGCATCCCACAAATTTTGATATATTATATTTTCAATCTCACTATGTTCAATGTATTTTTACTTTCCTTGAGACTTCATCTTTGAAACATGCATATTTTAGATATATGTTATTTACTGTACAAATGCTTGTTGATTTTTCCTGGTATTTTCTTTTTTGATTTCTTGATTTCTAGTTTGATTTTATTAATGTCAGTGAACACACTCTGTATCTCCATTATTTTAAATTTGTTGAGGATTATTTTGTATCCCAGGATAGGGTCTATCTTGGCATATGTTCCATGGGCACTTGAAAAGCATGTGTATCCTGTTTTTGGGTGGAATGTTCTATAAATATTAATTAGATCCTGTTGTTGATGGTATTGTGGAGTCCTATACCCTTGATGATTTTCTGTCTAGTTCTATCAAATGATAGAGGCATGTTAAAGATTACAACTGTAATTGTTGATTTGCCTATTTCTTCCTTCAGTTCTATCAGATTTGCTTCACGTATTTTGCAGTTCTGTTGTTTGGTGTATACCCATTTAGGATTACTATGTCTTCTTGGATTGACACTTTCATCATTATGTAATGTACCTCTCTGTACATAGTAATTGTCTTTGCTCTGAAGTCTACTTTATCTGATATTAATATATCCATTCCTGCTTTCCTTTTTTTTTTTGTTTTTTTTTTTGTTTTGTTTTTGAGGAAGATTAGCCCTCAGCTAACTACTGCCAGTCCTCCTCTTTTTGCTGAGGAAGCCTGGCCCTGAGTTAACATCCATGCCTATCTTCCTCTACTTTATATGTGGGACGCCTACCACAGCCTGGCATGCCAAGCGGTGCCATGTCCACACCCAGGATCTGAACCAGTGAACTCCGGGCAGCTGAGAAGCAGAACGTGCGAACTTAACCACTGCGCCACCGGGCCGGTCCCGCTGCTTTCCTTTATTTAATGTTTCCATGGTATATCTTCCATTGTTGTATTTTCAACATACTTATATCTTTATATTTGAAGTGAGATTCTTGTAGACAGCATATAGATGGGTCATGCTTTTTAATTCTCTTGGCTAATCAGTATTTTAATTGCAGTATTTAGGCTATTTATATTCAGTGTACTTATTGATAAGTTAGGCCTTAAGTGTACATTTTATTTTTTGTTACTATTTGATCTTTAATTTGATTTTCTGTTTTCTTTTTGCTGCCTTCCTGTTAATTGAACATTCTTTAGAATTACATTTTATCTACAGTGTTTTTAAGTACATCTCTTTATATAGTTTTTTAGTGGTTGCTCTAGGTATTACATTTCATAATTTATCATAGTTTACTGTGTCATCATTTTATTAGTGTGAGTGAAGAGTAGAAATGCTACCTCCCTTTATGTCCCTTTACCTTCCACCACATAAAATATAATTATCTGATATATTTCTTCTACATATATTGAGAATCACATTAGACAGCACTATATTATTGCATCAACAATCAGAAATGATTTAGAAAACTAAATAGGAAAAGGAAAATGTACTGTACTTTAATCATATTTTTATTCTTTCTGTTGGTTTTTCTTTCTTCTTAATATTCCATATTTTCTTCTTTTATTGTCTCCTTTAAGATAAATTCCTTTAGCTATTATTTTAGGGTAAATCTACTAGTGACAAATTCTCTTAGTTTTCCTTCATCTGAGAATGTCTTAATTTCTTCCTCATTCTTGATGGATATTTTTGCTACATATAGAATTCTGGGTCCATTCCCTACACCTTTTACCTCCCCCACCATAGGCAACCATTCAAAAGTATTTAACGTCTACTCTTTGTGCTGCATGTGTTCTTCCGAAGTGTTTATTATTGTTTCATATGAAATTATTTATATTAATATATAATATATATTAACTTATATATAGAGAGAGAGACAGAGAGAGAACAAGAGTGAACGAGCAAGCTTATGGACTGAATCGTGCTCCTTCAAAATGCATGTTGAATCCCTAACCTCCAATGTTAATGTATTTGGAGACAGGGCCTTTAGAGTGGTAATTAAAGTTAATGAGGTCATAAATGCAGGACCCTAATTCAATTGGGCTGTTGCCCTTATTGTAAGAGGAAGAGACACCAGAGATTGCTCTGTCTCTCTGCATGCACAGAGAAAAGGCCATGTGAGGACATAGCTAGCGGGTGGTTGACTACAAGCCAGAAAGAGAGCCCTTAACAGAAAGCAGATTTGCTAACAATTTGACCATGGGCTTCTAGCCTCCAGTACTGTGAGAAAATAAATGTCTATTGCTTATGCCACCCAGCCTGTGGTATTTTGTTGTGGAAGACTGAGCAGCTTAATATAAATTTTGATACTCTGAAGTGGGGTGCTACTTTAATAAATACCTAAAAATGTGGAAGTGGCTTTGGAACTGGGTGATGAGTAGAGGCTGGAAGAGTTTTGAGGTTCATGCTTGAAAAAGTCTATATTGCATCCAAGGGACTACTGGTAGAAATACATACATTAAAGGCACTTCTGGTGAGATCTCAAAAACAAAATAGGAACATGCTATTGGAAACTGAAGGAAAGGTAATCCTTGTTATAAAGTAGCAAATAATTTGGTTGATTTTTTTTTCTAGTGTTTTGTGGAAGGTAGAACTTGTGAGCAATAAAATTAGCAATTTAGCTGAGGACATTTTTAAGCTAAGTGTTGAAGGTGAGGTCTGGCTTCTCCTTGCTGCTTACAGTAAAATGCAAGAAAAAAGAGATAAATCGAAACAGCCATTAAGCAAAAAGGAACCAGAACGTGAAGACTTGGAAAATTCTCATTCTATCCATATTGCAAAAAATGATAAAACATGTTCTGAGAGAACACCAAGGGTCTGGATGGAAAATCACTCTATGAGGATATTACTTATGATTTTAATCAGGTATCTCAGCAGAAGCTAAGAATAGAGATGGGATTATACAAGCACAGACACTGTCAGTACAGACCAAGGGGAGAAGAAAGAGGATGAAGTAAAGGAAAGTTTTTGGAATTCTGGGACTCAACAGGACAGGACAATAGAGTTATTTGGCTGCAAATATGCTTTATCCTTCAAGTAAAGGGAAAAATGATGCCAAGGTGATTCAGATATCATCAGGGCTGCCACTCCCACCATAAACCCAGATCTAACAGATCCAGGGGTAAAGGCTGTTTCCTCCTCAGTTTCAGAGAGTGGGTCCCCTCCCCAGTTTCAGTGGGCCAGGATTCCTCTAGTGTCTCAGGAGAAGGGTGACTGCAAAGAGCTGCAGGAGTGGGGATGCCACGAAGAGTTGTGGGGGTGACACTGCCCAAAGCATCCAGCCAAAGAAGAGCATTTTCATGCTTGAGAAATCTAATGGAATTTTCCTTGTTAGGTTTTGCACTTGCTTGGGATCCCTCATCCCTATCTTCTTTCTGATTTCTCCTTTTTAAAAAGGCAATTTCTATCCTATGCCTGTCCCACCATTACACTTGGGAAGCAGATAATTTGTCTGGTTTCACAGCTGGAGAGGATTTTGCCTCTGGATGAATCATATCTCAAGTCTCACTCAAAGCTAATTTAGATGATATTTAGATGAGACTTTGAACTAGGCATTGATGCTGGAATGGGTTAAGATATTTGGGGCTCTTGGGATGGGATGAACCAACTTTACATGCACGAAGGACATGCATTTGGGAGAGGCATAGGGTGGAATGTTATGGAATGTATTATGTCCCCCTAAAATACATATGTTCAAGCCCTAATCAACAAAGTGACTATATTTGAAGAGAGGACTTTCAGGGAGGTATAAGATTAAGTAAGGTCATCACAGTAGGGCCCAACTCTATAGTAGGTAGCCTTATAAGTACTGGAAGGGACATGTGAGCTCTATCTCCACACAAGAACAGAGGAAAGGCCATGTGAGGACACAGGAAAGAAGCGGCCATCAACAAGACAGAAAGAGAGCCCTTGCAAGAAAAGAAAATTGCTTGTACCTATATCATGGACTTCTAACCTCTAACATTGTGAGAAAGTAAATGTCTGTTGTTTAAGCCACCCAGAATGTGGTATTACATTGTGGCAGAAAGCAGACAAATACATACATACATATATATATATATATATATATATATATATATATATATATATTATAAACTAATGATACTATCTAGTTTTCAAGCAGCACTCTGATGTTAAGATCCAGGATTCTGGGCCAGCCCAGTGGCACAGCAGTTAAGTTTGCACGTTCCGCTTCTCGGCGGCCCGGGGTTTGCCAGTTCAGATGCCGGGTGTGGACATGGCACCATTTGGCACACCATGCTGTGGTAGGAGTCCCATGTATAAAGTAGAGGAAGATCGGCACAGGTGTTAGCTCAAGGCCAGTCTTCCTCAGCAAAAAGAGGAGGATTGGCAGTAGTTAGCTCAGGGCTAATCTTCCTCAAAAAAAAAAAAAAATCCAGGATTCCTTCCTCCTAGGTGTGGCCATCCACCATACTTTACCTGCCCACTCTTCCAAGGAAAGACTCTCAGTTTGCTTCCATCTCACCCCTCCACAAACAACACTTTAGTTCATATTCTTTTTCCTGTCTGAGTAAATTTAGGGGTATATATCCCAGGAGTGGGAATTTTGGGACACAGGTAATATATATTATTTCATCTAAGTGGTGTCAATTTCTTCTCCAGGATGGTTACACCAGTTCACACTCCTACCAGTAGTGCATGAGGGCTCCGGTATTTGTATTTGTACTCAGGAAGCAGGAGCCATGGGGAAGCTTGGGGGATCCACCCAACGGAGACCTATAACAGAATGCACCCTGATTTTGTCTCATTTCTCTCTTAACCTGTGCTCAACCCACCTTGTAGCTCTACCCTACTACCATCAAGATCTGATTAAGAGCTTTGCTTAGTTATTCCTGCTCTGGCCTTCCCCAGTCCCTGATCTCTGGGGGTTAAATGAGAAATTTATATGAAGGTGACTGTATTTATTTGGGCATTTACAGTGAAGAAAAACACGAAGCAATGCTGGGCACTGACAGCAGCCAAGTGATTCACATACAGCAAGTGGTTCCAGGGACTACCAGACCAATGTGGGTAGGACCTGAGCATATGTGAATCTCCAGGCTGGGAAGGACCTTTGAAGGCATCTATTGCCCCCTCCCAAACACTGCTTAAGTGTTCCTCTATAACATTAATGCCAAGTGTTCAATTACGCTTTCCTTGAACAATTTAGTTGTAGAGTTGTTGCTACTTCTCTAGATAATCCATTCCATCTATAGGCAACTCCAACAATTTGAAAACCCTAAGGTCACACAAAACACAAATGCTCCTGTCCCCCAAAATTCATTCTTCCCTCCTTCCACAGTAACAGAATCTCTGGTTTTCATCTGGGCATGTGATGTCTAGAATAAAGACTATATTTCCCTGTCTCCTTTGCAGTTGTTTCTGGTCATGTGACAATGTTCCGGCTAACGGGGTGAAAACATACGTGATATGTGCAACTTCTAGGCTGTGACCCTAAAGGAAAGAAGCATGTCATTCACGTCCCCTGTTGCCCTCTTCCCACTGCCTAAAATGTGCACACAACATCGAGCCATCCTGAACCATGTAGATGAGGGCAACACCTTGTATGTGGTGAAGCAACAAGATAAAAAGAGCCTGAATCCCCAACACTAAGTAACCACACAAACCACAGATAGTTTGTTCCAAGACTGATAATGTCAGAGAGAAATGAATTTCTGTCTTGTTTCAACCACTGTTATGTTGGAACCGAGTTGGATTAGCTTTACCAACAACTTGGCTAATTGGTTTTTGCACTTAATTGAATCTAAGATGCCACTGAATGTAAGTACACATTATTCTATATTACTAAAAAAGAGTTACCAATTAAATTACGACAAAATGTTTTCTTTGTTTTTTTTCAAAATGTTTTCTTATAACTTAAATGTCAATTTAATACTTGCTGAAAGAGCTCTTGTAGACTTATTTAAGACACTATTTTTTATCAGACTTTTCTAGTCTGAATCATTCCTCACACACAAAAACTTTTCATTTCAAGGGAGAACCATGATGAAATCTTTTTGAAGACATTTTAAATGGCAATTAAACTCAACACATACAGTGGCAATCATGCACATAAGTCACTTGAAGGGATGATAATATAAACAGCCATGGCCAAGTTTGTGTGTGTTCATACACTGACAACAACACAATGACCTCTTGGCCAAGAGCAATTGTAAGGCAGCATTGTATTTAAGACACATCTTGACTTTAGGTTTTTTAAAATATAAAATATGTGTGTCTTAAATGGTGAAATCTGATCTTTTAATGCCAAATTTGGGGAATAACCTTGATTTCCACTTCTGGTCAAGATAGAGTAACAGGGAAAAGATTTACCCTCCCATGCAAAATAACTAAAACAAAACAAACAAACAAAAACACAAGGGAAAAAAACATATGAAACAACAGTGCTCATTAGACATTAGGTGAGTAAGGTCAGTGATCTCTGAGAGATGGGAAAGCTTGGATAAGCCTAAAGATTGCCCCAACTTAATGCCTAGAGAAATATACTAGGATTCAAGGCAGGGACAGAGAACTCAGACAGAGTCTGGCAGTCTTTCTCAATTGAGGAAATGGAGCTATGAGTCTGGGGAAGCCAAGGCATCTGAAGTTTGCAGGCAAGAGTTTTGGAGAGGGGAGACCTGTGTAGAGAGAGAATGCTTACAATATTCAGAGGATCCCTCTCAAGTATTCAGTTAAGTATTGACCAGCACATGTGTGTAAGGAAACTACCTGAGGCCAGGGAATGAACCACCCAAAAGGATTTGAGTGAACAGTGATCAGAGCCCACAAAGGGAAAGGAATAGTGACTGTTCCAAATAGCCAATGTGGAAAAACTTCACAATTCACAAAAGCATTAAAGTACAAAGAAAAGTTTTGTACCACTACTGGGGAAAAAAGAGCTCTACACTAAATGCTGCTATGATTCCACTTAGCTAAGCTGAAAAGCAAGGTCCAGAAGGATAGAACTGATTCCAAGCATCTTAATGACATGAGCCAGAACAAAGCTGAAGAATACTTATAGGAAGGAAAAAATATGCAAAATTAACAAAGTAAAATTCACAATGCCTGGCATCCAATCAAACCTTGCCAGGTGTGCAATTTAGCAGGAAAAATACAACCTATAATGTAGAGAATAATAAGTCAAAACTGACCAAGAAATGAAATGGTAGATAAAACTAGTAGCCAAGGACACTAATAGTTATTATGAGCTCATTTCATATGTTCACAAAGCTTGAGGAAATACTGGCCACATTAAATAGATTCATGGGGGAGATGAAGAAGACCCAAATAAAATATCTACAGATGAAAACTACAATGTCGAAGATGAAATCTACATTAATTGATTCAGACAATAAAGGAGAAAAGATACATGAACATAAAGACATAGCAATAGAAGTTTCCCCAAACAAAATATACAGAGATAAAAGATTTAAAAAAAAATAAACAGCATCAGCAAACTGTGGGACAACTTCAAGTGGCTAAAAAGACAGGTAACTAGAGATAAAGAAGGAGGGAGAAAAGAAAAATACTTGAAGAATTAATGACCAAAATGTTTCAAATTTGGTGAAAACTATATATCACTGATCCAAAAAGTTCAACAAACCTCAAGCACAGGAAGCATGAAGAAAACTACACCACGTCATATCACAATCAAATTGCTCAAAACCGTGATAAAGAGAAAATCTTAGCAGCAGCCAAAGGAAAAAAGGCACACTGCCTAAGGAGGAACAAATAACAATGGAAGCAAGATGACAGTGGCAGATCATTTTTAAAGTACTGAAAAAAAAAAACTTGCTAATATAGAGTTCTTTACATAGTGAAAATAACTTCTAAAAACAAAGGCGAAATAAAGACCTTTTTCAGACATAGAAAAGCTGGAATGCTACATCACCAGCAAACCCTCTCTCTATAAACGTTAAAAGTGTCCTTGAAGCAGAAGGAAAATGATAGCAGAGGAATATTGAGCACCGAACATGAAAAAAATATGATGACTCTTTTTCTCATTATTTAAATTACTTAAAAAGATAATCAACCATTTAAGCCAAGAAATACATCAATGTAATAGCACAGAGGCCAGAAATAGAGAAATAAAGGTGTAATGTTGTATACTATGTTGTATACTAGTTTCGTATACTATGTCTGCAGCAGTATAAGACCAATTGAAGATAAATTGTGACAAGTTAAAGATATATATAACAGACCCTAAGGCAACTACTAAAATAACAAAACAGAATCATAGCTAATAAGTTAGAAAAAGAGATCAAATGGAACCATAAAATATACTTAAACCAAAAGAAGGCAGGAAGGGAGGGAACAGGAAACAAAAAACAGATGAGATAAATAGAAAATAATAAGGTGGTAGATTTAAACCTAACCGTATCAACAAGCACCTCAAATATAAATAGTCTAAACATCTCCAATTAAAAAGCAGATTGTCAGATTGGATTAAAATAAAAAGGACCAAATCATGGGCTACCTAAAAAAATCTCACTTTAAATATAAAGAAACAAGTCACAGGATGGAAGGAGATACACCATGCTAACACTATTCAACAGAAACCTGGCTAAATGCAGTGGGGTATCTTGGATTGCATCCTAGAACACATAAAGGACATTATTTGAAACACTGGTGAAATACAACAAATTAATCTATACAACCAGTGCAATCCTATCAAAATTTCAGCAGACATTTTTGAAGAAATTGATAAGTGGAATCTAAAATCCAGACAGAAATGCAAAGGGCCTAGAGTAGCCAAAACAACTCTGCAGAAGAATAACAAAGTTGGAGAAATTACACTGCCTGATTTCAAGAATTATTATATAGCTGCAGTAATCAAAACAGTGAGGTATTGGCATAAAGATACACAAATAGACCTACAGAGCAGAATACAGAGTCCAGAAATAAACCTACAAATATACCCACAACTTATTTTTGACAAAGGTGCAAAGGCAATGCTGTGGAGAAAGGATGGTCTTTTCACCAAATTGTCCTGAAACAACTGGATATGCACATTTAAAAAATAAATAAACTTCAACTTATACTTGTATCATATACAAAAATTAAGTGAAAATGCATCATAGCCCTATATGTAAAACCTAAAAATAAAATTTCTGGAAGAAAACATAGGAAAAAATCTTTGTGACTTTGGCTTAGGGAAAGATTTCTCTTATACGATACAAAAATCACAATCCATAAAAGAAAATACTGATGAACTGGACTTCTTCATCAACATTTAAAATGTCTGCAATTCAAAAGACACTAAGAATTAAAAGACAAGAAGGAGGCTAGGAGAAAATCTTTGCAAAGCAGGTATCTGATGAAGGACTTGTATTTTGAATATTTAAAGAACACTGAAAATTCACAGTAAGAAAACAAACAACTCAACTGAAAAATGGGCAAAAGAATTGAATAGACACTTCACCAAAGAAGATATATGGGTGGCAAGTAAACCCATGAAGAAGCTCAACAGGATTAGTCATTAGGGAAATGCAATTTAAAACTACAAAGAACTGCCACTTCACACCACTATGATGCCTATAATGTCTTTTTTAAACACACAATAACAAGTGTTGTAGAGGATATAGAGAAACTGAAACTTTCATACACTGCTTCTGGGGATGGAAATTGGCACAATCACTTTGGAAAACAGTTTTTCAGTATCTTAAAAAGTTATATGCATGCTTATCATATGACCCAAAAATTTCACTCCTAGGAATCTAACCAGAAGAAATGAAAACATATTTCCACACAAAGACTTACATGCAGCATTATTTACAACAGCCAAAAGGTGGAAACAACCCAAATGTTCATCACCTGCTGAGTGAAGAAACAAAATGTGGTATATTCACAGAGTGGAATACTATTTGTCAATAAAAGGAAAGAAATACTGATAAATGCTACAACGTGTAAGAGCATCAAAAACAATATGCTAAGCTACATGCGATATCCTGAAAAGGCAAATCTATAGAGACAGAGAGTATATTACTGGTTGCCTGGGGCTGTGGGTGGGAACAGAAACTGACTGAAATTGAGCATAAGGGCTCTTTTTGGGATGATGGAAATGTTCTAAAATTGTATGGTGTTGATAGTTGCCCAACTCTGTAAATTTACTAAGTCACTGAGTTTTACACCTAAAAGTGGATGGTTTCTACAGTATGTAAATTACAACTCAGTAAAGCTTTTAAAAATATATCCTCCAATGGCTTCTTACTTCACTCAGAATCAAATATAAACCCACAACATGGTCTGAACCCTAATTCTAAACTGTTTCTACTCCTCTGCTCGAGTTTTCCCAGGAAAATAAATGACTTGTCAAAAGGTTTCTGTAGAGGAAATACATTTTTAATGGAGTTGGTTGATTGAGGTACCCAGGAGGAAGGGGAAGGGGTGTTAATGATGAAAAAAAGAAATAGGGACTTGTTACCCTTGTGGTTGATTGCCTTTACTATGCTCTTCAGGCTTAGTATCTAAAGCCCACCCTTCCATGTTCTGTCCACCAACTAGGTAGTTTGGGTTAAGATTAAATATAAGTAAAATGTCCTTCATTTCTCAAATCTATATAGTGGGCATCATGTCAGCCACTGCTTAAATGCACACACACAATAGCTTACTTCTCTTTACATCTTCTATCAATCAAGTGGACAAAAAAAATTATTAAGCAAGTACCATTTACCCAACAGTGTGCTGGATCCTTTGGGTGATTGATGAGAAGACCCCTTCCTTCAAATAGAATAACTGATTGTGATTCAACATAGAAAAATAAGCCAAATCATAATACTTTATGGTTGAAGTGGAAGTGGGACCCCCAGGGTCCTTATTCTCTCTTCAAATCCAACCTCACCTGACTCTACCAGAGTATCCCTTGATACACCTCCCTGGAACTCCCAGGGCTCCTCAGAACCTTATTTCAAAGCCACTAATCAAATCCATCCTCTCCATTTCAGAGATGAAGAAACAAATGTCTAGTACAAGAGCATACAGTTATGGTCCTCTGCGTCTTCTAAATATACAGACTTACACATGAAGCAATTTGAAATCCAGACACTTGTATATGCAAGCGCTTTCTAGAGACTGGCACTATACCATATTTCTGTCAACTCCACATCAGCTATCACACTGCTTTGGCCATAAGCAGGGTTCAACAATTACATCTGGAGTGTGACAAAAATGGATTCAAATAGGTGGTAAGTCCAGGGTACTGACTGTAATTTCAGTAGCCTAAGAGAAAGAAAGACATTACCATAGGTGGGGGGTTTTCATTCATTCAGTAAACATTTATTAAGAGTCTGTAGGTGTCAGGAACTGAGAAGGAAATGGGTGTTAAGAAAGGCTTTATTTAACAATAATAGCTACTATTATTATTCTTTTTGGTGCCTACTATGTTCCAGCAACTGTGCTAGGCACCTTATACGCTATCTAATTTAATCCTCATCACGACCTCATGAAATTAGCTTCATTTTTAAAGATGAAAAATTTGAGGCTGAGAAAAGTAAAGTGATTTGCCCAAGATCACAAAGCCAGGAAGTGGAGAATCCAGCATGCTGAGCCTAATAACCTGTCTATAGTGCCAAGAAACTTTCCTCATATGATAGATTTCAAGCCACAGAAAACAAGCCAATGGCTTGTCCTGGCTCAGTCACCAATTTTCAGGATGAAATAGGGTACATTATGGAACCTCTTGGAACCTTGAAAATTCTACCTGAGAAGTAGGACTCAGTGTAGCCCTGCACAGAGTTGTTGGATGACTCCATGAGATGGAAGCTGTGGAATGTTTGGTGCTCCAAGTGTAGAAAGTATCCAAATCATTCAAGATCTGATTTTATGTGGAAATTTCATAATGAAATCCTCCCAAGTGGCCACAGAATACCAGGAAAACCACAAGACACTTACTTCCTTAGGGTCTTACACACTCACTGGGGCCAGTCATACCTTACTGTTGAGCCAGGATTTCTGACTTCCCTAGGCCACAGCCTCTCCAAACAGAGTCCTGGACCAAGATAAAAATATTTAGCTGGCTAACTTCTGGTTAACAATGACTCTTTGCTGACTAACATGGAGGAAGGGTGGAGAGGAGAGGTTATAGGGCAATGGATCATCCATACCTGGGACAAACTTGGCAGGTTCATCTGTCACCTAGCTTCAGAGGTGACTTAGCCCCAACAGTCACTCAAAAAGCAGGGCAGTACAGCTTGGACCTGTAGGACTTAAGGATGAGCAGATCAAGTGAAGACAGTGGCTAATGGAGATGGATGGAAACCTGTTCACGTTTGTTGATAAGCTAAGAGAATGGTGAGAAGTAGACAGATCCAGAATATATTATATAGGTATAACCTGCCAGGTCTTACTAATACATTGGTTTTTACAAGTGTGGTCCCTAAACCAGGAGCAACAGCATTGCCTAGGAACTTACTAGAAATGCAAATTCTCAAGCCCCATCTGAGATCTACTGAATCAGAGACTCTGGTGATTAAACTCAGCAATCTATGTTTCGACAGCCCTCCAGCTGGAGCCTAATGTATGTTCAAGTTTGATAACCACTGTGCTACTGTTTTGGATACAGGGGTTCAGAGAGAGGGAGGAATGAAGAATGATTCCAGATCATGGGATGGAGGGAGATTTACTACTGATGGGGAAGACTAGGAAAGGAGAATGATTGGGAGTGAGGGTGGGGATGGAATTGAGAGTTCTGTTGGGGCCTGTTTGAGATGCCAGTGATACTTCCAGTGGGGTTGGTTAACTGGGAAGTTCGATATGTGAGTCTGGAACTCAGGGATATTCACCTTGATTCTAAGATCCTCGACAACAGGTCTAATTCATTTTAGTGGTCCTCACAGAATGTCCCAGCCCTGTCTATGGCCCAGAACAGGTGCTTGACAAATATCACCGAATGAAGAAAAAGGAGCCAGCTTTTTCTGCCTACTCTGGAGAGAACACTGCCTAAGTACCAAGTGTTCTTCCATTTAATGTTTACTCGCTCATCTGGAAAAACAACTACTGCCAGCAAAGCAGGTTTCTTAGAAGAGTTTGCCTTGAAGACTTTCTTATAGCTCACTACCAAATGTCAAGTCCTTTCCATTCTCTCTCCTGCGGTCAGCATCGTAGGCCTTGACTTGCTCATTCCTAAGTCCCAGAGGTCCCAGCTGTCCTGTGACTTGCTGTTGTGTAGCACTGGGGCTGAGTCAGTTCTCAAGCCAGGTGACAGAGGAACCTGCTGAAGCTGCCCCAGCAATGACTGAAGGAAGGAAGGAAGGAAGGAAGGAAGAAGACATGTCAATTCAAAACTTTATCATAAGGTAGAATAATTTGAGTGCTATAATAATTTTCTCTGTGGGAGCCCAAAGGGCTAGTGATTCATTTGGGCTGGGAAATTTGAGACGGTTTTGGACAAAAGGTGGTATTTGTTCTGGGTCTTCCTTGAAGAATGAGTAGGATTTACAGACTTGGAATGAGGGTAGGATATTCAATAACGAGGGATCAGTGTTGGCAAAGGCCTACAGGAGTGGAAGTATATGAAACAGTGAGGAACTTCTGTGTGGATAAAGGATCGGGTGAATGAAAAGTAGTAGCAGATAATATTGGAAAGGTGGGTCTGGGTCAGACTTATGGAAGAGAGGGGCATGAATACCATGGCAAAAATTACAGTCAAATGTCTTGTCCAATAGACATACAGTAAGAAATGACCTCCAGTGAGAAACGAATTTCACACTGTAACCCAATATACACATACACATATATAAAACTGAAACAAAAGTTTCTGCAAAGAATACCTATCATTTCTCAAGCAATGTATGCTGATATTTTCTATCTTATTTTGTTCTTTAAAAATTTTTTTTGCAAACGCTACCAGCAACTGACTAATGCATTTCATGATCTACTAATGTTTCACGACCTATTTTTGAAAAATACTGCTATAGGCAATGGGAAATCAGTGAATGTGTTCGAGGAATAACATAATAACACCAGTGCTTTAGGAAGGTAGTTCTCATAGTGGTGCGGGGGGCGTTCAAGATGGGAGGAGGGGCATGAAGACAGGAAATGGATACAACATTACAAATACCCAGGCCAGTCATGATGAAGGCCTAAAACGTGGCAGTGAGTGTGGAAGTGGAGAGTGGGGAAGGAATTTGAGCCAGATGTTGAGGGTAGAAATAGTAGGACTTGCTAAGTGATCAGAGGTGAGCTATAAAAAAGAAAGGGTAATCAATATTGACATTCAGGTTTCAATCTGAGGTAACTGTGCAGAGAATATGGCATTAAAGCAGAGGTTTAGTGAGAGGAGCTGGATTGGGGCAGGAAGAGAAAAAGTCTTAAGAGTTGGCCAACTTGAGCTGTGTCTGTGGTGGGATGTGGGATATATTGGGCTGAAGCTTGGAAGGAAGGTAGGGAGTAGAGACTGAGGATTTGGAGATAATATTCGATGCCATGGGAGTACAGAAAGTCACCCAGGAGAATGTGTAGAGAGAAAAAGAGAGGATCCAGGGCAGAAATTTAAGAGGGTCTACTTGACACCACAATATTTACTTCCAAAATGAGTTTTTCCTTTCTTAAGTGAGGAAAGCTCATTGTGTACGGATATGTGTGAATCGGGGTATGTGTATGTGCAGTGTGTATGGATGGCCTGTGCATGTTATAGAGACATTAGTATGCATTTGGGGAGCTGGTGAAGGGCTCTGGTTCATCTAGTGGTGGCTGCACTCACCTTCTCTGCCTCATGGCTTCTTTTCCTTTTCTTCCCTCTTTTCCATCTCACTTCTTTTATTCCATTCTTCTCTTCCCTTTTCCACATATCCACATGCTCCTTCATCAACATTTGAAAGCCCAAGGAATGGATGGACAAAATAGACTAGTGTGGGATTTGGGGGGCTTAAGTCTAGAGCATGGTGTTGGAGTGTGGTTGGGATTGGGAGGAAAGACAGGGCTCAGCATGTAGTCAGAATCAAAAGTCAGGAATGGTCTGTGATGGGAGAATTCATTCCTGAGACATTTACCACTTCAAATTCTGCCATTGGTACGCATGAGCACTGACTATGAATGTGCATATTTTTGGGCCTGTGCCTAGGGGGTGTGTCTGGCTTTCAGCTTGACTTAATCAGGTCTTTAGGTGATATTGCCATCATCACCGCTACTTCAGCCCAGAAGCAACGTTTTGTTTTTGTTTTTTAGCAGAAATAGGCTCTCTGCTCATACCTTTAAGAGATTTAGGATTAAAACAGTTGAAGAAGTGTGAATAATGGCTAAGCAGACTACCCACATTTGCTGAAATGCATATGCCATGCGAATTGAAAGATATATTCTCTCTTCCTTTCCTAGCTGTGTGACCATAGATAGGTTACCTAACCTCTCTGAGCCTTAGTATGCTTATCTGTAAAATTGGGATAATAATTCCTACCACAGATTTCCATTAGGAAGATTACTGTATTAAATGAGCCAAGAGTTTTGAAATTAGTGGGTGTTCAACAAACCTTAGTTCCTTTATCCAGTTCCTTCTGCCCTTTCGTTTGCTCCTTCCTTCTTTCCACCTCCCACACGTTTACCTGTCCATTTGTGAACATCAAGTGTGTATTTGTTATACTTTCTCCATTTTAAATTCTTAAATCAAGTGATGTAAGCTTTCTATATTATTCTAAAATTGTCAAAAACAGGCTAATTTAAATCACTTTTGGTGCATACACATCTAGATTTGTTATGTGTTCTTGATGGATTGATCCCTTCTCATATTGTAATGTTCCACTCTGACCCTGGGAATTTTCTTTTGCTATGAAATCTGCTTTATCTGATATTAATATAGCCACCCCTGCTTTCTTTCGATTGATATTTGCCTGGTATCCTTTTCCATCCTTTTACTCTCAACCTACCTATATCATTATATTTGAAATGCATTTCTAGTAGACAGAATATAGTTAGGCCATGTTTTTTAAATCCACTCTGTCTTTTAATTGGTGTATTTAGACCATTTATATTCAACATAATTATTGATATGTTAAGGCTAAGTCTGCCGTATTATTTTTTGTTATCTGTTTGTTCTCTCTGTTTTCAGTTTTTCTGTTTTCTTTGTCCTGCCTTCCTGTAGGTGACTTCAACTTTTTTTTGAATTCCATCTTGATTTATCTATAATGTTTTTGAGTGCATCTCTTTGTATAGCTTTTCTAGTGTTTGTTGTCACTATTACATTATAAATATACATAGATAGGCAGATATATAATTTATCAGTCTTCTGATGTCATCATTTTACCAGTTCATATACCTCCCTTTTACACCCCTTTACAGTCCCGTTTATAACAAATGTCTTAAATATTTTCTCTACATATATTCAGAATCACGAGATAGTGTGATAAATTTTGACCCAATCATCAAACATACTTCAGACAACTCAAGAGGAAAATAACTTCTGCTGTGTTTACCCATGTTTTTGCTTACTGTGTTCTTTCTTCCAAAGTTTTCTTTTGTTGTTTCTTTTCTGTTTCAAGAACTGACTTTAGTCATTCTTATAAGGTAGACCTCCTTCTGATAAATTCCCTGTTTTCTTTCACCTGAGAATGTCTTGATTATCCCTTTATTCCTGAAGGACATTATCACTGAACATGGGATTTGGGGTTGACAATTCTTTTCCTTCAGCACTTGAAAAATGTTGTGCCACTTCCCAGTAGGACCTCGTCAGTTTCTGATGAGAAATCTACTGTCATTCTAAATTCTTTTCCCCTGCAGGTATAGGTAAGGTGTTGTTTCTCGCTGGCTTTCTAGATCTTTTCTTTGCCTTTTGTTTTCAGAAGGTTGACTATGATGTGTCTTGGTGTGATTTGCGAGGTGGTTATCCTGATGGAGTTTGCTTAGCTTCTCAAGTCTGGAGGGTTATGCCCTTTGCTCAGTTTGGGAAGTTTTTAGCCACTATTTCTTCAAGTGCTTTCCAGTCCTGCCCTCTTTCTCCTCTCTGAAATTCTGTTGACATGAATGTTAGATCTTTTGTTATAGTCCCACAGGTCCAGAGGCTCTGCTCAATTCTTTCTGTTTTCTTCTTTTGAATCTAATTTCTCTCTGTTGTTCAGATTGGGTGATTTCTATTGTTCTGTATTTAAGTTGTCTGATTCTTTCCTCTGTCTTCTCCATCTCGCAGTTGAGCTCATCCACTGAGTTTTTAGAGTATTTTTGGCTAGTGCATTTTTCAGTTCTCAAATTTCCATTTGGTTCTTTTTTATGTTTTATATTTCTTTGTTGAGACTTTCTATTTATATGCAGAGATTTTCTAATTTACTATTTGTTTCAAGTGTGTTGTAATTGCTCCTTGAAACATTTTTACGATGGCTGCAAAAGTCCTTGTCAGATAATTCTATCTGTGTCATCTCAATGCTGGCATGTTTACTTTTTCTACTCATTTAAGTTGATAATCTTGTATGGCAAGTAAATTTTTCAATTAAATGTGGACACTCTGGATCTCTTTTAAATCTTTTGTTTTTGTAGACCTTTCTGACATCCTCCTTTTGCAAGGAAGGGGGGCAGTAGAAGTCCAGGTTTTCCACTGGGTCTCTGCTTGACATCCAGGTTGGGGAGGGGCTCCTCGTTACTGCTGGTTGAGCTTGGGAGTTCAGCCCTGTCTCCAGGTCTCTGATGATCCCATCTAAACTAGTAGTGGTAGGAATGCCTGGATTACCACCGTTGAGGGTAGAAGTGATGGCCTCCCATGTGTTCTCCACTGGGCGTGGTCACTTTTTCTTCCTCCCAACTGTTCCTTCTCCTGGAGTTGGGCAGAGGTCCCATTAAAGTCCAGTAAGAGTAGAAGTCTAGGCTCTCCACTTGCTGGCCTAAGCTTCTTATTAGATGCGTTGTTATTATGACAGCTGGCCTTTTCCTACACCAAGATATCCTACTTCCTATCTTTTAACGCCTTTGCAGAAAAAAATCGCAACCTACTCGCCCCCCTCCACACTTTCCCAGACCCTCTGTGGGATAGGGCGAGAAGACCAGAGCCTCTGCACGCAGATTGACTGGATTCCTGTCAAAATTTGGCATTTCCAAGCTGTTTGGCTCTAGAAAAGTTAGTTAAATTTTCTGAGCCTCCATTTTCCCAGCTGTAAAGGAGGTGTAGGAAGCTCTCAGGACTCTTGCTGAAATGAGGATAACAGGTCAAAGGGCTTGGCACAACAGGTGCTCAGTAATAATAGTTCCCTTCCTTTCACTTCCCCAAGTAAGTAGAGATGCAACCCCTTCAAAGGACTAAGAAGCCAAGGTGCTTCCTACCATCACCATCATGTATAAGTCTCACGGGAGGCATTCACTCCAAGGGTTAAATCTCTTGGTCAAAGTCTTATTTCTTAAAGGGACACGCTTGATATCTTCCCTTCTTGTTCTCCAGGTTCCTGGATAACACTAAAGGGAAACAGCTGGATCCTGGCCACCCTCAGAATGAGGGTGGAAGCCAGGGCAGGGAGGCCTGGTGCTGGCCCAGGCAGTCCACTTGCAAGGCGCTATTGTGTTCTAAGCGAGGACAACCGTCATCGCCTTGCCATAGCCGCTCCCAGAGCGAAGGGGTCAGGACGCAGGCAACTCCCACTTTGCTAGACCACCCTTCACCTCTGGCGGCTCAGAGCAACTGTTGTAATCCCACCACCGGGCGGGGTGTCTGCCTCCCCAGTCTCCATCGCTCCCATCCCCTTCCCAAGCACGGGGCTAGAAGAGGAAGAAAGTGGTGAGGGAGTGAAACCAAAAAATACATACGCGCGCTCTCCTTCCTCACAGACCCGGCCTGCCGGGATTCCTCCGCACCGCGCCCTGACTCCCCCGCCAGCCCGCAGTCCCTGGCAACCGCCAGCAGCCCGGACGCGCTAGACTCTGCTTTTAAAAGGCTTGCCTTAGCTCCAGGTCTGGAAGTTGAATGTGAGAATAAAAAAGAAAATCTCGACTCCTAAACAGCAAGGAGCGAAATACACCTTTGAGCCAACAAACACTTAAAAGAATAATAGATCTAAGAATGTCGTCCTCCAACTCCCACCTCAAGAAGAATAAAGCTATCTTGGGACCAACACCGCCGCCCCCGGTGTGTCTCCATCTGGCATTCTCAGCCACATCTGGCAAGAGGTCTCCCTTGGTCAGTCTCTCTGTTTTTCTGTCTCTCTCTACTAGTCTCAGTTCCGACTATCCCCAACATTCTTCCCATTCCTGATTCCCGTGTTGAATGGGCTCCTTTCCCACCCCCCTCCGCAAGTAGCCCAACAATAGATACTTTCCCTACGTAATTCAGTCCTCTCCGGCAGCAAGAGATTTTGGGGGCTTTGAGGGGGCCTCAGGGGGCGCTGCAACGTTCCACTTACCTGATCTCTTTAATGCTTTCCAATTTGCACATGATTTCTTGCTCATCTGCCATGCTTTTCACTCTCAATTTCACGTCCTAAGAAATGTACAAACACACAAGCCCCGGGATACAATAGACACAATGTAACCACCTCCTCCGGGCATGGAGCTCTGAGCCTGTGCGGTGTGGACTTGGAGAAGGCCTGGGAGCTGTAGTCCGCAGCTCTAGGGCCAGCCAGGCAGCCTTGGGGCCGGCAAGACTACAACTCCCAGAAGGCCAAGCAAGACATGTCTGTTTCTCTTCCCGCAGTCGTACTTTAAATCACTGTCACAGATAATTATGTCAAAGGTTGTGAGGAATACAATGCCTGGCTTGTGCTTGGAAAAAATGGGGAAAAATACCTCAGAAGGCAACTGAAGAGATGAGAGACAGACTCATTCACACCCCTCCGGGGACCCTCACTCCTACCCATCCCCAAAAGGTTACCAGGAGTCGCTAATTACTTGACACTTTGGGGCAGGAGAGAAACCCTGCACGGGAATTTGCTTCTGAGATAATGAGTGTTCTGGCTGCTGCCAGGGAATTAGTGGCGCTGGCATTCAGATGGAAATGAGGCGGCAGTGGAGAAGAGGAGGAAGGAAGGAGGGAGCAGAAGCTAAAGCTGGGGGATGTTGAGGGGGGATGACCTCCTTCCTTCCAGCCCCCCATCCATTCTACAAACAGTTACTGAGCTCAAACTTTGCCAGTCAATGAAGGAGGTACTTGGGGAGCCACTGGGGGAGGCAAAGATAAATAAAAGCAAGTCCTTGCCTTTGAGGAGCAGGAAAGACTAAAAGATAACCCATTAATTACAGTGCAGTGTGCTGTCATAATACAGGAATGGATAGATAAAGTGTAACCTGAGCAGAGAAGATGTAAACAGGTCTCAAAAGGTGACTGAGAATTTGCCAGACCATTGAGGAGGATGGACTTTACAGGAGAGGGTACAACACATATAGAAAGGAAAGGACAAGTGGGCCAAGCTGTCTGGAGCATAAGGTTCATATATGAGGTGTGGAGGTAGGAAAGAGAAGTGGGAGATGTATCTAGAAAAGGTAGGTTGGAGCCAGATTGTGAAAGACCTTGAATGTCATACTAAAGAGTTTGGGCTTAATCGTATAGGTACACATTCATCCAAATACACATTAAAGTGTTTACTCTGTGCCAAATAATGCCAAGTTATTTTATGTTTCAAAGCACAGACGTGATTAATTTGGATGGATGTCTTAGGGAGGTGACTCCAGACAAAGTAGAGAATGATTTAGAGGAGATGAGAGCATGTAAGAGGTAGTTACTCAGAGAGCATGGACAGGACCAGAGAGCTGGGCTTTGGACAAAAGGAGGACTTTGAGTCACTCCCACGTAAAGGTGAGTTGGAGCTATCTCTGACTGAGCTTACCATTTCTTTTACTGGGCCTCAGTTTCCTCATCTGAAAAATGGACTCAGTTAACCTCACCTCAAAGGCTTGTTGTGAGTACTCAATAAGATTATCCCCATATGGTGCTGAACACAAGGCTTGATATTTTTTAGGAGCTGGAGAAAAGTTAGTGGAACATGAATCTCAGGATACTCTGGGTGTCCACACTGATTTGAAGAGTTCTCCAGGGAAGGAATTGAATCCGTTCTCTTCTTTGGATCCCAGACATAATAACTTCTACAAACAGGAAATTCTCCTTGGTGTCTAACCTAACAATTTCCTGATGGTCTTGAAAATCCCTATCTTATGGTGCCACTAATAGGCATGTGAAGACCATTGAGTTGGTTGGGCACAAAGACTGTGGGTCTGAGCTACCCTACCAAAGAGTCAAGAGCCAAGAACTGTCCCTAGCCCTGTCCTATAAGAGGAAGGGAAATAAAACAAGTCCATGTAAGGCATGGCATGTATCAGATACTGTGCTGAGAGCTATATGTACAGTCTCTCATCTCATTCTCACAACCACTGTGAAGGGGGTAAGTAGATTCATTCCCTTTTACAAGGAAGAAAACTGACTCAGATAGGGAAAGTGGCTTGTCCAAAGCCATACAGTAAATTACAAAACTAGAGCCTGACCTCTGGTTAGACCAAGTTACTTGCAGATTAAGGAAGGGAATATCTATGAAAAAAATATGGAGACCAGAAGTAAGATGGGATCTTAGATGTAGATATTTCAAAGATAAATTACTTTATAATATGAGTTAACTCTGGTTTGAGGAGAAATGGAGGGTGTGTAAGGGGATGTGTGGGAAGCAATTTAGGAATGGCCTTTGAGGTTTTAAAACTAATGTCCCTTCCACCATCCACTTCCTCTTAAAATCTTTACCTCTCACTATATTCACATGCCTGGTAAGGGTCTAGATGTGGTTTTGCATCTGTTTAAATTAAATATGTTAATAGCTTTACAGTGTGATTTTCAAAATAATTCGGCAAATACCTTTCTTTCAAGCCTCTCCAAAACCTTATTCCACAAATGAGGAAACAGGCCAAGAGAGGCAAAAGACTAATCCAAGATTACACAGAAACAGGACTCCTGACTCAGGGCCTTGTGCTCTTCCCATGGCCTCACGTGACCGGCATCAAACTGCTGCTGCCCTCATGGAATCCAAATGCTTCTGTTACTTCAGCCAGATGGTACACTCCAATACGGGGAGTCTGCAGAGGGTCAAGTATGTCACATGCACCCAATCCATGGACATTAAAGGGAGATGACAGTTAATCTAGAGAAGGGGCGTTGGGACACCTGGAGCTTGGAAGAAGGTTTATGCTATTTGTAACAATTAAGGTGTTCAATAAAGAAAAAGGTCCATAAGATTCTTAGCTTCCATTCGTTTTCTTGGCTTCTTGACCTCTTTAATAACAGGTGTTTCACCTGATCCTTGCTGAGTTGTAAGAAACCAGGATAGCAATGAGAGGAAGGTAAATACTACAGATAAAGAGAAGAGAGTAGAAGGAAACCATAGCCTTCTGCCCCTTCTCCTGAATCAGTACTTAAAACAATACCTTTAAGCCAAGCTGGTAGCCTTCTTACAGTAAGTGTTCAAAAACTCTCAATTGATCAGAAGTCTGTAATCGATGAGAAAATATTTAGAAGTTGTGCTAGCAATGAGTTCTAATGCATTATTTTATTAGAAAAACTGACTTATTTGAAGTGGTGAGAATAAAAAAATCTTACTCTTATTAGGATAAACATTGTCCTTACAGGTAAGGAGGGCAGGGTATGTTGGGGTGAATACCATTAAAATTCAAGGAATTAGCAAAGGGAAAGCCAGCCAGTTGCTTGTTGACACGATACTTTCGGAGAATAGATCAAGATTTAAAGAGTGGAGGCCAGAATGTTTGAATTCATATATCTTTCCCTGTGCTTCAATAATGAACTGAACTAAGAGAAGAGGCAGAGATGAAACAACAGCTTTCAATCTAAATTGCCTTTCAAAAGGTGCTACAAAATACTCACTAAATTTCTCAAGTCATGTCTCTTAATTGGCATTGCTAAGAGAAAAACGAGCCAAAGTTTTTGGGTCATCCCAGCCAAGAAATATTTGTTGTGTACCTATTATGTCAGGCACTACAATAGGCAAAAGAGATCCCATAGTAAATATGACAGACATAGGCCCTGCCCTCACCAAGCCTGCAGTTTAGTTGGAGAGACCAGTTATTACAAAGATCACACACATAAATATTTAGCTATATCCAACAATTAGGGATTGGAAGAAGTCTAGGTTCTGTGAGCAAGCCTAACAGGAGAACCAACTTAGTCCTGGGCAGTGGGCAAGGGAACAGTCAGGGACAACTTTCCTGAGCAAAGAGTCCTGAGGGGAAACTAGGTAGGAAAGGAGGGAAGGAGCAAGAGGTATCAAGGATTCATTCATTCAGTCAGCCATCAAATATTTCTTGGGTACCTACTACATGCCAGACACTCTTCTAGGTACTGGGGCTATAATGCTTTGCATGTATTAAGTCAATTGAATCCTTGCAATGACCCTATAAAGTATTACTATTATTATTCCCATTTTACAGAAGAGGAAGCTGAGGCACAGAGAAGTTCAGTAACTTTCACAGAGTCACTCAGTTAATAAATGGCAGAACTGGGATTTAAATTCAGACAGTCTGGCTCTGGAAGCCATGCTCTTAAACACTATGTTCTGTTGTTTCCCTAAGATTCTTGTCCTCATGAAGTTTACATTCTAGTGGGAGAAGCCAGATAATAATCACAGAAAAGAAAAAACAAAGAAATACACCAATTTTAGGTGGAGATAAGGCCAATAAATATACTAAAAGAGGATAATGGAATAGAGTAGTGGCAGAAGGGAGAATGTTTTAGGTAGGATGGTCAGGGAAGGATTTTCTTCAGAGATGACATTGGAGTAGAGATCTGAGAAGGAGTCAGCCATGCAATGATCTGGAGAAAGAGTATTCTAGGCAGAGGGAATAGACAGTGCAATGATCCTGAGGCAGGAACATGCTTGGCCTGTGAAAGAAAGTAGGTAGGGCTCTAGCTGAATGAGGGGAACAGTAGTAGATTAATGAGGTAGGCAGAGACAAACAGGATCTTGTAAACCATGATGAGGAGTTTGGATTTTATCCTAATAACAATAGGCAGTCATTGAGGGTTTTAAGTAGGGGAGTAACATGATCTAGTTTTAAAGATCGCTCTGACTGCTGACTGCTGTGAGGAGAATAGATTGCACTGGGGCAAGAATGGAAGCAGGTAACCAGCAAGGAGGCTATTGCAGTTATCTAGGAAATAGATGATGGTGGCTTGGATTGGAGTAGGAACAGTGGTTATGAAAAAAAATAGACTGAATGGAATCATATTATTGGATGCAGAACTGATATGATTAGCTCACAGATGTGATGAGGAGATACAAAGGGAAAGATAAGACATCTAAAATGACTCCTGGATTTCTGGCTTGGGCAATAGGGTAGTGCCATTCACTGAGACAGGAGAGACTGGAAGAGAACCATAGGATGTTAGGGTTGGAATGCCCCCCACATGTGGCACATGGAAAAACTAAATATCAGAAATGGTAACGGACCCTCCTGGAGTCAACCAGTGAGTTAGGGGCAGAGATAGGTAATCCCACTTTTACACTCTTCCAGAAACTTTCATGTTCTCTATCCCTTCAATTAATCTAGTCTAATAATTCTTATAATGTGTGTGTGTGTGGGGGGGGAAGTAATTGAAGCCTTACCCAAGATTCCCCTAGTAGATGGGAATTGTGGGTGATTAGCATATAATTTGCATCTGCCTACACAGATTGTGTAAGGTATTTTCAGGCAATGTTTCAGCTGAGATTCTTGTTTTGGGGGATGTCTTTGAGTCACTGTACTTTCTCACTCCTCTGTCCTTTCTCACTTACTTAATGTCACTGATCTAGATCCCCCATATGCAAAGTGCAGGGTATAAAGAGCTGGCAGAGTATGGGTGCCCCACTCCAAGTCTGTAAACCCTGTTGTAAAAAAACATATTATAAAAGTAGGCTAGTGTACATCTACTAAATTTTATTAGTAAACATTTACCAGCTTCCTCCAGAACTCAAGGGAGGAGAAGACACACTGACTGTGAATCCAGGACCTTGGATTCAAATGCCAGCTCTGACACTGCTTCCCTGTGTGTCCTTGGGAAAGTCCCTTCCCCTACTAGGTCTCAATCTTCCCATCTGTAAAACAATAGGATGGAACTCTCTAATGTCCCCTGGAACTTAAAAGAAAATATCTGAGGATACATTCATAAAAGCCACATTTTCTAAGCCCAACAAGATGTGAACTTAGGAACCTCTCTGGTTTGTTTCCCTGTGTCACTCTAAGCCCCGGTAGATGTGAGTCATTTCACCCATCTGACCTTGTCCTTTCCTATTTATCCTGTTCTAAAGGATGCAGTCATTCTCTCATTTCCTTAAATTTTCTCTTATGTGCTTGTTCCCATAGCAGTTACATTCTCCTCAGGAGAGATGAGAAATCATGTGGACAACTGCTTGTGTTGTAATTATTTCTTAAATAAATGTATGTAGGTTTTCTAAATCTGTACAGATCAGCTTGCAGGAAGAGGCAGGCTAAAGGAGCAGAAGAGCTGTGTGGAGGGACTGGCTCCACCAGTAGCTAGCCAAGAACTTCCTGGTTCTCAGTTTCCTCATTTGTAAAATAACATCACAGCAGGCGATGGAACTCTAGGGTCTGCTCTAGTGCTGACATTCTGAGATTCTATTTTTTTTGCCAGTTATGCTTTTAAAAATTCATCAACTTACTAGGAACATTTGCCACCAATTCTTTTGTTATTCATTTCTCATTTACTCAGAATCACTCAAACAGGAGGAGGAGGAGGCAGGAGACCTGGGTTCTCTGTCTAGCTTTGCCATTAAATTCCTGTTTGATCTTGTGCAAGTCTGTTCCCTTCTCTGGGCTCCTGTTCCCACATTTCTAAGACAAAGGGGATGGACTAGCTGCTCTGGTATTCTTGCTCAGTCATTTTGGGATTCTATGATGCTTTAATTGGGTATCATTTAGGGTTTCCAGACAGCCAAAAGGGCTGGATAACTATCTTTGCAACGTTTCTGACCCCTTGGATATTTCCCTCCCCACAAACATATAAGCTGGTAATGGTTAGAAGGATTTTCTAAGACATGTGTTCACCTAAGTGTGAATATGTTTGCTGTTCATCAAATGCTTTCACCTATGTTTCATTTTTGCTGCAACATGTCCTAGTTCTCATTGGCACCTATGATAGCAGAGCAGCAGGCTGGCTGCTGGGCTCTGTCTGTGTTGCAGCCCAGGAAGATGGTCAAAGTCATGGTCCCAGGGTGACATCATACTGAAATGGAGTTCCTTCCTTTGGCTTTCAAGCCACAGTACTGCCCTACTGCCTTCTTCTCTGAGTGCATTTCTCCTTCTTTTAACTCCTTTTCTTTCTCCTGACTTCAAAATAGAAGCAATCCACAAGGTAATTACATTAAACCTCTTCTTTTCTTCTGCTTCCTCCCTCAGGGAAGTGACAGCACCCCCTCCCTCTTCCTTCCTTCAATTCTTACCTCTTTGAGGATGACCAAACTGTATGTATAGCTCCAATGACCTTCACATCCTCATTTCTACCTGCCTGCTCTGTATCACCAAGACTGAATATGGAGCTGGGTTCCTACAAGTGCTGAGTCTTGCCAGGGTCCCCTCCTATCTTTCCCAGTCTGGTGTACCTTGGAACCCCACACAGGTCCCTCCTCCCCCTCATAGAGCTGCTTAAGGATTAAATGAAAAGAGATAAGGTGTGAAAAAGCACCTAACACAATCGCTTAAATATAATTAGCATTCAGTTAATACCTTTCATCCTCCTCTCCACTTCCCCTAATTCTCAGAGTTGTTGTGTGCCTGCAAATTTGGAGAGAATTCAGTCAACAGAAACAGAAGCAAAGCATGAGAAATTATAAACAAGTTGTCTTTATTTATGCTTGAGAAGACAACGATAGAGATTTAATTTAGAGATCTCAAAATGGACAGGACAGCATATGATGCGAAGATTGGAGCCATCGTCTCCCCTGAGTCCACGGCAAAAACAGCCTTAATTATAGTAGAGGCTTGGAGAGATGATAACTTGAAAAGCCATGGTGACAGATAAGAAACCCCAAAGGAAAATATGGAAGAATTCAACTTTATAAAGATTGAAACTGTGCAATGAAAAGTGACACTGATAAAAGAAAGATGAAAACAGACTGGGAAAATAAAAATAACTCCTAAGTCTTAGTGTTACCTCACCCAGGAGTTGGTTGCATTATAAAGAGTGGACCAAATCTTAAGTCAAAGGAATGAATCTCAATGAAAGAAACATCAGGCATCAGCAAGTGAATGGATTGGGAGATGAGTGAGAAGGCAAATGTCCCTTCCCTGAACATTCAAAATCCCATTGGATAGGCCTCATATAATTGCCCATCTTTACTACCACAGATATCCCTTCCTTTCCAGCACAGGTGGCAGTATGCAGAGTGGTGAGGTACCCAGATTGCAGTCAGACTGCCTGGGTTCATATCTGAGCTCTAATATTTTTAGCTGTTTGACTCATGGACAAAGCATTTCTATTCTAGAGTTTTAGTCTTTTCATCTGGAAAATGGGGATGACAGTTGCACTTAGAATTAAATTGAGATAATAGTTAGAAGTAGCTTAATTACTTCTTTACAGTAATTACTGTAATTCATTACAGTAGCTAATTACTGGCATAGTAAGAACTATAGAAATATTTACTATTATTTTTAAGATGGATATTCTTCAATAAACTTTCATGTCACCTCCTAGTTTTCCACCATTGGAAACCTAGCTTCTCCACCAAGCAGGTTCTCATTATCCTCTAAATCCTAAGGACTGAAAGGAAGGATTGTGCCTATGTGCTTACAAATGAAAATACCAAATAAGTCCATCATTGATATGATCACCAATCTGTCATAAAATTGAGGATACAAAAAATTTAAACCTCTGACATCATTTAAAAATAGGAAAATCATATTCCCAGTCCTATAAAATGGCCATAAATTTACTATACACATTGATTACATAATCTAATATTCATATTAATCAAATAATGTCAGAAAAATCCTACATATAGCAAATTAGCACATAAAAATACATCACAACTATATCATAAAACAGATAAAAATTAATATACTAGTTCTATTCAATACTATTCAAACATTTAATTAAAATAGTTTTACCTTTTAAAAATTTATACAAGCTTTTTGGGTAATGATTTGGATGATTTGGGTTTCTTGGGGAAAAAAGGAACTAAAGGAGCAAAGGAATTCAAGAAACAAATGCTTGATCCTACATTCGACTTCAACACATTTTTATTGAATAACGGGTCTATTTTGAGTGTTGTTCTAGGGGCTGGAGGTCCAGAGAAATAAGAACAGTTCCTACTTTCAAGAATCTCATAGCCTAATTGTAGATGGGTTGGTCAATAAGCAATAGAAATACATTGTGAGTTGTGTTATAATGGAGGGGTGAACAGAACACTACCAGTTCACAGAGAAAAGACTGAGGACCTCCACATGGAAGAATCAGGAAGGGTTTCCCAGACATGTATTATGAGAACTAGGTCTGTTACAGTCACCATTGAAAAGTCTGAATGAATTTCCCTGGGGCAGGCAAAAGTATGCAGATTCCTTGAGCCCATACCCATGCAAACCAACACATCTTGAATAAAGATGACTCAACATTTCTCTTCTTGACCCCCTTACTTCCTTGGTTTATTTAAAGCTACAAAGACTAGTGAGTATCACTGGAAAGGCCTCTCAGGAGTCAGCTAGATCAACGGTTTTCAAACTGGGTTTGATAGAGCCCTAAAATTTCAGAGTGAAGGTGAGCCACCCGCATTCCTGCTTCAAATAGAGTTCAACTCATATCATTTTCATATTTGAAGTTTTCATGGAAGAGATTTTTCACCATAGTGCTCTGTTGCTTAAATAATATTTGAGAGTGATGTCAGCATCATGGCAGAGTGAGCTCTTCCCTTAGTCTCTCTCCTCTAAGATACAATGAAAAGGACATTCATAAACCAACAGAGGACATTCACACAACACAACAGACATCTGAGAGATTTATGCAGCCATACTTCTGAAGATGGAGCTGGAACACCCCAGGAGGCAGTGCAAGGAGGTAAGCAGATCTCTCCCTCCCCAGTGGCAATAATCTAGGGTGTGGGACCTCATGCAGAGGTCAGCATGCAACTCAGAGGAGAAATAGGAAAAGGCAGCCCTCCAAGGGAAGAATTTCACTCTCAGAGTCCACAGGAATGCTCCACACTGAGGCAGCTAAGCAATTGCAGGGGCATCCCCACCAAGCTGAGCAGCCCAGACAGGCAGACAGTGGTGGACAGTATGATGCACATGAAAGAAAGCTCCTGCCCCCCTCCCACCTGGTGCACCAGCTTGGCCAGCCAAAGAAATCAGGGGATCCCTGCCAGAGCACCTGTGCATATGTGTGTGGCCCACCAGGCAGTGGCCAGGGACAAATGTAGACAGGCCCTGTTGGCACAGCTTCCAATGGACAGGAACAACTTCCAGGGGTCACAGAAGGCTCAGAAAACACAGTTCCTGCCCTGCCCAGTGATGGCAGGTGGAATCTGTGACAGCTGCTACCACTATGCGATGGCAAAAGTCCATACCATCAAAGAGGAAAAAGAAGTGTTCAAACACTCCAGACCAGAAGGAAAATGACAAGTCCCCAGAAATCAATCTTGAAGTCACAGAAATTAAAATTTAAATGACAGATAATTCAAAAAGCTTATCATAAAATATCTCAATGAGTTACAAGAAAACTCAGAAAGCAAGTTCAATGACCTCAGGAATAAAATTAATGAACATAGGGAACTCTTCACACAAGAGATTGAAACTATAAAAAGAACAATCAGAAATGTTGGAGGTGAAGAACACAATGAATGAGATAAAGAAATATCTGGAGTCCTTAAAAAAACAGAGCTGATATTATGTGGGGGACGGAAACAGTAATTTAGAAGACAGAAATATAGAAATGCTTCAGATGAAGGAGGAGAGAGAACTAAGACTAAAAAAGAATGAAGAAATTCTCTGATAAATATCCAACACAATTAGGAAATGCAACATAAGGATTATAGGTATTCCAGAGGGAGAAAGGAGCAGAGAGCTTGCTCAAGGAAACAATAGCTGAGAACTTTCCAAACCTGGGGAAGGAGATAGAATTACATGTCAATGAAGGTAATAGAACTCCTAATTACACCAATGTAAAAGGACCTTCTCCAAGGCATATAGTAATAAAACTGGCAAAAGTCAAAAAAAAAAAAAAAACATTAAGAGCAGGAAAGCAGAAGAAAATAACCTACAAAGGAACCACAATCAGGCTTTCAGTGGATTTCTCAGCAGAAACTTTACAGGCTAGGAGAGAGTGGAATGATATATTAAAAATTCTGAAAGACAAAACTTTCAGCCAAGAATACTCTATCCAGCAAAATTATCCTTCAGATATGATGAAGAAATAAAATCTTTCCTAGGTAAACAAAAGCTGAGGGAGTTCATCACCACAAGACCCCCGCCACACACACACACAAGAAATGATCAAAAAGGACCTCAAACCTGAAAAAAAGGGAAAGAGTTTACAAAACCTTGAGCAAGGAGATAAATAGACAAAATCAGAAAATTTCAGCTATCCAAGCATGTTAGCAAAAAATTATGACATAAAAGATAAAGGGAAGGAAAGCATCAAAAATAATATAATCACTTCATTGTAATCACAAACTCACATCACAAAATGGAATAAGTTGTGACAATTAGATAGGGAAAGCAAAGGGATGGAACCTACTTAGGCTAAGGAGATAAGAGGCTATCAGAAAATGGACTATCTCATCTATGAGATCTTTTATACAAACCTCATGGTAACCACTGAACAAAAAATCTGAACAGAGATACAAATGATAAATAAAGAGAAAACTGAGCAAACCACCAGAGAGAATCACCAAACTGAATAGGCAGTCAGAACTACATGGGATGAGAAACAAGGGAAATGTAGAACAACCAGAAAACAAGTGATAAAATGGCAGTATTAAGTCCTCATATATCAATAATCACTCTAAATGTAAATGGATTGAATTCTCCAATCAAAAGACATGGAGTGGCTGGATGGATTAAAAACCAAGATCCAACAATATGCTGCTTCCAGGAAACACATCTCAACTCTAAAGACAAACACAGGCTCAGAGTGAAGGAATGGAAGGATGACACTGCAAGCCAATGGCAAACAAAAGAAAGCAGTTATTGCCATAATTATACCAGACAAAATAGACTTCAAGATAAAAAAGACAATGAGAGACAAAGAGGGGCAGTATATAGTGATAAAAGGGACACACTAACACAGGAACACCAAGGTACATAAAGCAACTATTAACAGATCTAAAATGACAAATTAATAGCAACACAATAATAGTAAGTGAAGTCAACCCCCCACTTACATCAATGGATGGATCATCAAGACAGAAAGTCAACAAGGAAATAGTGGAATTAAACAAGAAACTAGACAAGTTGGACTTAATAGATACATATATACAACACTCCATCCAAAACCAGCAGAATACACATTCTTCTCAAGTGGACATGGAACATTCTCAAAGATAGACCATATGTTGTGAAACAAAGCAAGCCTCAAAAACTTTAAGAAAATTGAAATCATATCAAGCATCTTTTCTGACCATAATGTTGTGAATCTGGAAATCAACTACAAGAAAAAAGCTGGGAAAGTGACAAATATGTGGAGACTAAAAACATGTTACTGAACAATGAATGGATCAATGAAGACATTAAAGGAGAAATCAAAAAATATCTGGAGACAAATGAAAATGAAAATACATCATACCAACTCATGTGGGATACAGCAAACATGGTCCCAAGAGGGAAATTCATAGCAATGCAGGCCCACCTTAACAAACAAGAAAACTCTCAAATAAGTAGTCTTAAACTACACCTAACAGAACTAGAAAAAGAAGAACAAACAAAGCCCAAAGTGAGCAGATGGAGGGAAATAATAAAAATTAGAGCAGAAATAATTGAAATAGAAACCAAAAAAACAGTGGAAAGGATCAATGAAAGTAAGAGCTGATCCTTTGGGGAGATAAACAAAATCGACAAACCTCAGGCAGACTCACTAAGAAAAAAAACAGAGAGGGCTGAAATAAACAAAATTATAAAGGAAACAGGGGAAATTACAATGGATACCACAGAAACACAAAAGATTATAAGAGAACACCATGAAAAACTACATAATAACAAAAGGGACAATATAGAAGAAACGGACAAATTCCTAAGACTCATACAACCTTCCAAAACTGAATCAAGAAGAAATAGATAATCTGTGTGAGTAATCGCAAGTAAAGAGATTGAAACAGTAATCAAAACCTCCAAAAAAATAAAAGTCCTGGACCAGATGGCTTCTCTGGAGAATTCTACCAAACCTTAAAAGAAGATTTAATACCTAGCCTGAAACTACTCCAAAAAATTAAAGAAGACAGAACAATTCCTAACTCATTCTATGAGGCCAACATCACCCTGATCCCAAAGCCAGAAAAGGACAGCACAAAGGTGAAAATTACACACCAATATCACTGATGAACATAGATGCAAAAATCCTCAAAAAATATTGGCAAACCGAATACAGCCATATATTAAAAGGATCATACACCATGATCAAGTGGGACTTATACTAGGGATGCAGGGATGGTTCAACATCTGCAAATCAATCAATGTGATACACCACATTAACAAAATGAGGAATAAAAATCACATGATCATATCAATAGATGTAGATAACGCATTTGACGAGATCCAATATCCAATTATGATAAAAATTCTCAATAAAATGGGTGTAGAAGGAAACTATCTCAACATAATAAAGGTCATATATGAGAAACCCACAGGCAACATCATACTCAATGGTGAAAAGCTGAAAGCCATCCCTGTAAGATCAGGAACAAGACAAGGGTGCCCACTCTCAGAACTCTTATTCAATGTAGTACTGGAGGTTTTGGCTAGAGCAATTAGGCAAGAAAAAGAAATAGAAGGTGTCCAAATTTGCAAGGAAGAAGTGGAACTCTTGTGGTTTGAGGACGACATGATTCTATATATAGAAAACACTAAAGAATCCATTGGAAAACTATTAGAAATAATCAACAACTACTAGCAAAGTTGCAGAGTACAAAATGAACTTACAAAAATCAGTTGCATTTCTATACTCTAATAATGAACTAACAGAAGGAGAACTCAAGAATACAATCCCATTTGCAATCGCAACAAAGAATAAAATGTCTAGGAATAAATCTAAACATGGAGGTGAAAGATGTATACAATATAAACTATAAGCCATTACTGAAAGAAATAGATGATGACATAAAGAAATGGAAGGATATTCCATGCACATGGATTGGAAGAATAAACATAGTTAAAATGTCCATGCTACCCAAAGCAATCTACAGATTCAATGCAATCCCAATCATAATCCCAACGACATTCTTCATGGAAATAGAACAAAGAATTCTAAAATTCATATGGGGCAACAAAAGACCCTGAATAGCTAAAGCAATCCTGAGAACAAAGAACAAAGCTGGAGGCATCACAGTCTCTGACCTCAAAGTATACTGAAAAATTATAATAATCAAACCAGCATGGTACTGGTACAAAAACAAACACACAGATAAATGGAACAGAATTGAAAGCCCAGAAACAAAACCACACACCTATGGACAGCTGATCTTTGATAAATGTGCTAAGAACATACAATGGAGAAAGGAAAGTCTCTTCAATAAATGGTTCTGGGAAAATTGGATAGCTATATGCAAAAGAATGAAAGTAGACCATTATCTTTCACCATACACAAAAAATAAGACAAAATGGATTAAAGACTTGAAAGTAAGACATGAAACCATAAAACTCCTAGAAGAAAATATAGGCAGTACACTCTTTGACATCAGTCTTAGAAGCATATTTTCCAATACCATGTACACTAGGGCAAGGGAAACAAAAGAAAAAAAATAAACAAATGGAACTGCATCAGACTAAAGAGCTTCTGCATGGCAAAGGAAGTCAAGAACAAAATGAAAAGATAACCCACCAACTGGAAGAAAATATTTGCAAATCATATATCTGAAAAGGGGTTAATCTCCAAAATATATAAAGAACTCATACAACTCAACAACAGAAAACCAAATGACCCAATCAAAAAATGGGCAGAGGATATGAACGGACATTTTTCCAAAGAAGATATACAGATGGCAAATAGGCACATGAAAAGATGTTAAACATCACCAATGATTAGGGAAATGCAAATCAAAACTACAATGAGATATCACCTTACACCAATTAGAATGGCTATAATTACCAAGACAAAAGATAACAAGTGTTGGAGAGGATGTGGAGAAAAGGGAACCCTCATACACTGCTGGTGGGAATGCAAACTGGTGCAGCCACTATGGACAACAGTATGAGGATTTCTCAAAAATTTAAAAATAGAAATACCATAAAACCCAGCTATCCCACTATTGGGTATTTATCAAAAGAACTTGAAATCAACAGTTTAAAGAGACTTATGCACCCCAATGTTCATTGCAGCACTTTTCACAATAGCCAAGACATGGAAGCAACCCAAGTGCCCATCAACTGATGAATTGATAAAGAAGATGATGTGTATATATATATATATATATATATATACACACACACACACACACATACACACACACATACGGTGGAATACTATTAAGCCATAAAAGGACAAAACTGTCTCATTTGCAACAACATGGATGGATCCTGAGGGTATTACATTAAGCAAAATAAGCCAGACAGAGAAAAACAAACACTGCATCATTTCACTCATATGTGGAAGATAAACAAAGACATGGACAAAGAGTACAGATTAGTGGTTACCAGAGGGGAAGGGGGTTGGGGGATGGACATAAGGGGTAAAGGGGCACATATATGGGGACTTACAAATAATAAAGTACAACTGAAATTTCACAATTTTATAAACTACTATGCCCTCAATAAAATAATAAAAACAACAGCAATAACAACAAAAATTTGAAAACCAGTAATTTAGTCCTACTTGTCCTTATTTTAAAATAGGGAAATTGAGGATCAGAGCAAGCATAACTTGGCCAAAGACCAAAGAAATGCAATGAGAAAACAAGTGCTTAAGACACACATGTTTATCCTTTACTTGTCAAAGTCAGCTTTGCCAAACTGTCTTTTTAGTTTATAAGTCATCCAGTCCCAAGATAGAAGTCCCACCTGCCATATTTCAAGACATGGCCTTATTAGTAGTGGAAGGCCAGGTCAGGGTGGAGGGGGCCAGAATCCAGGACCAAGCATTCCTCCATTCCCCTACTATCACATATTCACACTGGAGTTAGATGAGTGCTTGGGGAAGACTCAGGCCCCAGGTAGAAGGCTGGACTAGGTACATTAACTGACAAGCCACAGAACAGAGAGTCAGTTGGAGTGTGATGTAAATTAACAGGTGTATCCCAACAGGCAGGAGATGCAGAGCAAGATGGCTCAAAGGGAGTCTATGTTTGGAAGATCCTCGCAGGCAGCTGGCTCCAAGATTGTGTGACCATAGAGACAAGGGCTCTAGCCATCAGACTTCAGTTAGTTTCTGAGATGGAAGCAATGGAGGAAGGTAGATGGACTCTCCAGTGAAATAAAAACAGGTCTCTGTTTTAGAGGGCTCCATAACCTGGGCAGCAAATCAAGGCATAGGGAACAAGGCACAAGCCTAACGATCAGAACTGGGACAATTCTCCCCAAATTGATATATAGATTTAATGCAACTGATATAAAAATCCAGAAAGATTTTTGGTAGATAGAGACAAGAAAATTCTAAAATTGACATAAAAGCAAAGGAACTGGAATAGCTAGAAATAATTTTGAAAGAGAAGAATAAAGTGGGACGAATCACTGTAACCTATTTAAACACTTATTTGATAGCTACGGTAATCAAGACTATGTGGTATTGGTGGGGGGATAGACACATAGATTAATGGAATAGAATAGAGAACCCAGAAATAGACCCACACAAATATGCCCAACTGATTTTTGGCAAAGGTGCAAAAGCAATTCAATAAAGGAAAGATGATCTTTTCAATAAATGATACTGGAATAAGTGGATATCCATTGGCAAAAAAATGAGTCTTGACCTAAACCTCACATCTTATGCAAAAATTAACTCAAAATTGATGATGAACTTAAATGAAAACTGTAAAACTATAAAAATTTCATTAAAAAGTATGAGAAAATTTTCGGGATCTATGGCCAGGCAAATAATTCTTAGATTCACACCAAAAGCATAATCTACAAAAGGATAAATTGATAAATTGGACTTTATCAAAATTTAAAACTTTTGCTCTGTGAAAGAAGATGAAAAGGCAAGCTATAGACTGCGAGAAAAGATTTGAAAACCACATATTCAGCAAAGAACTAGTATCTAGAATATATAAAGGACCCTCAAACTTCAACAGTAAAAACAACCAATCCATTTAGAAAATGGGCAAAAGATATGAAGAAACATTTCACAGAAGAGGATATACAGATGGCAATCAAGTACATGAAAAAATGTTCACCATCATTAGCTATTTGAGAAGTACAAATTAAGACCACAATGAGATATTGCTATACACCTATCATAAAAGCTAAAATAAAAAATAGTGCAATACCGAATACTGGCAAGGACACTGGATCACTCATATATTGCTGGTGACCACGTAAAATGGTATGGCTACTCTGGAAAACGGTTTGGAAATTTCTTTCAAAAAAAGAAACATGCAACTACCATACAACCCAGTAATTGCACTCTTGGGCATTGTGGGGTTTAGAATTTATTCAAATTCTCAAACTTGGGGTTGGGTGTCCCTTCACAATAGCTGAACTCCCCAAGTCTCCTTTCTCACAAGCATACCCAGCACTCAATGGTCTCAGGGACCAGACCTGGTCATGTCAGTGCTGTCATTCCCTAACTCTCCAATTTGCCTGCTCTGCCCCACTTGTGCACAAGTCTGCAGGGCTAAGTTTCTGCTATTCTTCCATTTTCGTGCTGATGATTACTGTGGTTGATATTTCCAAGTTCCACTCCCTCTTTATTTCCGACAGATACAAAGCACTACCATGGCTCATCATTCTCCATCCTGCTTTCACTACCTGCCATTACCTTTACTTGGGACAGATCTGACCCCCCACTTCCAGCCCACTGATTGCATCCTAGAACAGAATCCCATGTGCTACCTCCCTGCTGATTGCTGAGTGTTTTGCAAGAGTCTGGATCCTTGACTGTTTGACCCACCCACTACAAGGTTTAAGTCAGTGCTGCCATTTCAGGAATCACGCCCTGGTCCTGGACCACTTAACTGTGCTCTCCATAGCCAACCTCTGCAAATGGGGCTATTGCATCACCCAGATAGGATTACTAGATTTAGCAAATAAAGTACAGGACATCCAGTTAAATTCAAATTTCAGATAAACAACAAATACTTCTTTAGTATGTCCCAAGTGATATTTCAGACATACTATCTTTCTTGTTTATCTGAAAATCAAATTTAACTGGGCATCGTGTATTTTATTTGGCAACCTTGCCCCCATTTGAGTTGGCATCAGCTTAGCTATTCCATCCCTTTAAGCTCCCTATCTTGGTGTCACCACCCTGCCCCGATGTGCTGCCTGATTGATTGATTTTCATTCTTAATCCCAGGCTTCCTTGTATTTGCTAAGGGTCCTCCTCTTTTCTGATCTCCTAGAGCCTCCTCTCCTCTCCATTTTAAACCTGCTTATTCTTTATTCCAGAATAAGAGCCATTTGAGCACTTATGTGCCAACCACCGTGCTGGAGGTTTTATCTGTAGTCTTTCATTTCATCTGCAAAACAGTTATTATCTCAACTCCCATTTTACAGATGAGGAATCTCAGGTGCAAATAAGTGAAATGAATTTACCCAAAGCCACTTACTAAATGGCAAAGCCAGGATCATATTCATATTTATTTTTATGTTTCTAAGATAATTGTTTCCAATTAAAAGGAGTCTATATCAGGAGCAAGCCTTGGTGGCACAGCGGTTAAGTGCGCATGTTCCTCTTCGGCGGCCCGGGGATCGCCAGTTCGGATCCCGGGTACAGACATGGCACTGCTTGGCAAGCCATGCTGTAGTAGGTGTCCCACATATAAAGTAGAGGAAGATAGGCACGGATGTTAGCTCAGGGCCAGTCTTCCTCAGAAAAAAGAGGAGGATTGTCAGCAGTTAGTTCAGGGGTAATTTTCCTAAAAAAAAAAAAGGAGTCTATATCAGAATTTTTAAAATTTTGTGTTTCCATTTTAAAAATTAACTCAAGGGGCTGGTCCTGTGGCCGAGTGGCTAAGTTTGCGCACTCCGCTGCAGGCGGCCCAGTGTTTCGTCGGTTCAAATCCTGGGCGTGGACATGGCACTGCTCGTCAAGCCACGCTGAGGTGGCGTCCCACATGCCACAACTAGAAGGACCCACAACTAAAAATATACAACTATGTACTGGGGGGCTTTGGGGAGAAAAAGGAAAAAAATAAAATCTTATAAAAACAATTAACTCAAATATTTGTGTTGCCAGTTAAAGAAACACAACTTCACATTTTGCATGAAGATTCAACATTTATTGAGTATTTACTATAACCTAGGCACTATGTTAATCCTTTACATGTATTAATTAGTTTGAGTCTCACAACAACTGTATGAATTAGGCATTATTGTTATTCTCATTTTAAAGCTTCAGAAACAAAGTCAGAGAGAGGTAATGCAACTAGCCCAAGGTCACCTACTTAATAGGTGACACATCTAGGATTAAACCTAGGCAACCTTGCTGGAGAGTTCATTTGCTTAACACTATGCAATATTCTATATAAATAAGTTAAATAAAACTTTATTAGATCTGTGTTATTCAAATCAGGGTGTTCTTAGGGATTCAAAACAAATTTTCCTTTATGTTAATCAATTTTCAGAAACCTTGTACTCTTTTGTATTGCTGATTTGTTTCAGTTACCTTCATTTTCAGCTTATGGGCTTCATGGTTAAAAGGCAGGCTCAGGAACTCATTTCACAATCATGAATTATTAGCTGTGATATGCTTTCGTGATCTGCTTGGATTTTTTTCACTGAAGCAATGATATAGGTGAAAGCAGTAGGATTACAATAGATACTTAAGATGAATTCTTTTCCAGTTTTAAGGTGGCCAAGTAGTAAGTGAAAATATTGGAATTTTAATCATATTCACTTCTTTATATATCACTTTCTTCCACAAAAAGAATTTCATGAAGTTTACAGAGATACACATATTGCAAAAACAAGAAATAAAGTGAAAGAGGAAATAGGAACAAACGGCAAATAAATATATAAAATAAGATAAAGCCAGGAGTAGGGACAAAAAAGAAATTCTGGCTTAATTGCTAGTGGGAGACACAAACCTATCTCTGAGTTTCTTAGCAGCCAGAGTCAGAATGATATTACAAAATCAATCGTGCTTTTCATAGGATTCATAGGGGGAAAGAAGCAAATCAGTTTCTCAGGATTACCTTGTCTTTAAAAAATTGATTCAAGGTGACATCAGAAAAATGGCAGAGCAGACAGCTTCACTCCCATCCCCTTAAAGAGACATTAAAAAACAAGTAAAAACTGTCAGAATCAAGTTTGTCAGAACTCTGGAAAACAGTCAAATGTTTATAGCAACCAAGAGAACTTCAATCAAGAAATTCTTATGGGAAATTATTATAGGAAAGCTTATGGTGTTTTTACTTGCCCTTATCTCACACCCTCCCCAGCTTGGCAATTGTCTTGAAATGGCAACTGCATTCTGAGAGTGGGACCCTGGTCCATGCTTCCAGAATAACACAGCAGACCTTATTTGCAAATTATTATATAGGTCTGTTATAACCTATCTGGGAGCTAACTTAAGGACTGAACCATGGTACTCATCTCTGTTTTTCCTAACTTGGAATTCACCAGGCCAGAAAACTGGTGGACATTACTTGAAAACATTGTAAGGCAAGAAAGATGAACAACCTACAGCTACCTGGAGCAAAAGACTACTGTTGAGATATGCAATAGACCTCCTGAAGCCTGGGAGAAAAAACTGGGGTAGTTTCCCTGGGAAATTAGGGCATTCAAAAGTACCTGTGTATGTGAAAAAATTGAGAAAGCCACACATGTACATAGGGCAGATACATACAAAAAACTCGAGAAGACATTAAGCTTTCACTTTGGGCTGAGCCTTCAGCTCAATGCTAAAGGCTAAGTTCAGGCTACGTGTTGAAGGAAGGGCCCAGCACACAGGCAAAGACAGGGGAAGGTGGATTTTTGGTTTCTTTGCATGTTTAGCTCCTGGAATTTACAGAAATATGTTCCCATTAGGTGGACACAAGCAAACAAACAGAAACATCAGTGGCCACCTGCAACAAGAAATATAGTCTCTGCAAAAATAGTTAGTCAGGTCACTAGAAAGGCTATACAGCTTTTTTAAAAACACAACAGCAAACTGTGGGGAAGAAGAATAATCATATTTCCAGAGTTAATATATTATAATATTCAAATATCCAGTATTCAACAACAACAAGAAAAAAATCACAAGGCATACAAAGAAACAGGAAAAAAAAGACCCATTCATAAAACCAAATAAATTGACAGAACCCTTCCTTGGACAAACCCAGACACTGAACTTTCTAAACAAAGACTTCAAAACAGCTGTCTTAAATATGCTAAAAGAACTACAGAAAACCATAAAGAACTAAAGGTTCTTTATCAATCAGGAAAATGATGTATGAACAATATGAGAATATGAACATAGAAATAGAAATTACAAAAAGGAATCAAACAGGTTGTGCATTCGACAAGTACAACAACCAAAATAAAAAGAAATCACTACAGGGGCCAGCCCAGTGGTGCCGTGGTTAAGTTCGCACATTCCACTTCTCAGCAGCCCAGGGTTCGCCGGTTCAGATCCCGGGTGTGGACATGGCACTGCTTGTCACGCCATGCTGTGGTAGGTGTCCCACGTATAAAGTAGAGGAAGATGGGCACGATGTTAGCTCAAGGCCAGGCTTCCTCAGCAAAAAAGAGGAGGACTGGCAGTAGTTAGCTCAGGACTAATCTTCCTCAAAAAAAAAAAATCACTACAAGTGTTCAACAGCAAATTTGAGCAGGCATAAGACAGAATCAGTGAACTTAAAGATAAGATAATTGAATTATCTATTGAGAGAAGCATAAAGAAAAAAAGAATAAATGCCATCAAGCAGACCAACACAAATATTATGGGAGTCCCAAAAAGAGATGAGAGAGAGAGAGAAAGAGAAAGGAGCAAAAAAGAACATTTGACAAAATAATGCCTGAAAACCATCCAAATTTGATGAAAGACAATACCCTATATCCAATAAACTCAATGAATTCCAAGTAGGATAAACTCAATGTGATCCACGTTGAGACACATTATAATCAAACTGTTAAAAGACAAAGACAAATAGAAACTTGAAAGCAGCAAGAAAGCAGCAGCTTGTCACCTGCAAAGGATTCTCATTAAGATAAACAGCTGATTTTTATCTGAAACCATGGAAGCCAGAAGGCAGTGGGATGACATACTTAGAATGCTGAAAGCAACCCAAACTTTCAACCAAGAATTCTATATTCAGAAAAACTGTCCTTCAAGAATAAGGGAGATATTGAGACATACAGAAAAACAAAAGTTGAAAGAGTTTGCTACCAATACACCTACCCTGTAAGAAATGCTAAAGGGTTAAAATGCTTTGGGTTGAAATGAAAGGACATTGGGCAGTAGCTCAAAGCCGTATAAAGATCTCTGATAAAGGTAACTGCATGAGCAAATCTAAAAGCCAGAATTATTATATTTTTGGTTTGTAACTCCACTTTTTATTTTCTACAGGATGTGAAAGACAAATGACAGAAAATAAGTATAAATCTATGCTATTGGGAACACAATACATAAAGTTATAATTTTTGACAATAACATAAAGTAGGGGGCAAAGATGTATAGAAGCAGCTTTTGCATGCTATTAAAGTTAAGTTCTTATCAATTCAAACTAGATTGTTATAAATTTATGATGAAAATGTAATCCTCATGGTAACAGCAAAGAAAATATCTGAAAATAGAAACAAAAGGAAATGAGAAATCAAAACGGTATACTGTAAAAGTCAACTAAACACAAAAGAAGGCAATTATGGATGTAATGAGAGACAAAAAAAGCATAAGACATACAGAAAACAAATAATCAAATAATAAAATGACAGAAGTAAGTCCTTCTTTATCAGTAATTACATAAAATATAAATTAATTAAACCTTCAATAAAAAGGCAGACATTGAGGGGCCTGGCTTGTGTCTGAGTAGTTAAAGTTCTGCATGCTCTACTTTGTCGGCCCAGGTTTGCAAGTCCAGATCTCAGGTGCAAACCTACTCCACTCATCAGCCATGCTGTACAGGCATCCCACATACAAAATAGAGGAAGATTGGCACAGATGTTAGCTCAGGGCTAATCTCCCTCAAAAAAAAAAAAAAAAAGGAAGTTTTAGCCCTACAGTCTATGTGACCGCACCAAGTAGGCATGATTTCAGCAGCAATAAACAAGAAAATCAACTACAATGACTTAAAAATATAATGATTTTTCTCATTTAATAAGTATAGATGTAAAGCGTTACTGGTGTTGATAACAGTTCAATGATGTTAGAAGTAGTATTTCAGTGACCTTCCTCACATGGTTGCAAGATGGCTGCTTGAACTCCAGCCATCATAGCCATGCCCACGGCAGGAAAAAGGAGGAAAGGGAAAAAAGTGCTAGCTGTTTTTGTCCCGTTTTATCAGGAAAGCAAAGCATTCCAAGAAATGCTTATCAAATTTTCCCTTACATTTCACTGGCCAGAACTAAGTCTTATGCCCACCCCTAGCTACAAAGAGGGCAGAGAAAGTGAAATAGGAACATTGTTTCCCTGAATAAAATTTCAGGTCTTCTAGCAAGGAAGACTATAAAAATAGGTACTTTATTGGCAGCTAAAGGTCTGTGCTACAATGACCTGCCAGCTCAGCTCCCTGCAGCAAGCAACCCAGTCTCTGTTTAGCCTAATTTAAGACATTGTCTAACCCAGGGAAATGAGGGAACATAGTGATAATAGCTTCCTTGTTTGGGCTGTGGCTTCTTTAAGAAGAAATACAGAACAGTCTGTGTAGTAGGTAAGCTTCTAAGGGGACCCCCAATGATCCTTGCCTGCTGGTATCCATTTTCTTGTATAATTTCCTCCCGTTGAGTGTGGGCTTGGCCAATTGACTTGCTTTTGATGAACAGAATATGGTCAAAGTCATGAGATATCTCTTCCAAGACTGGGTTACAAAAGTCTGTGACTTCCATCTTACTAGCAGACTCTACCAACTTCTTATCTTGCAGCTGTGATGAAATATGTTGCTATGTTGAAGAGCTTTATGTAGCAAGGAAATGAAAGCAGTCTCTAGCCAACAGCTAGCAAGGAACTGAGGCACCCCCCATTCCAATAATCCACACGTAATTGAATCCTGTCAACAACCATTTAAGTTTGGAAGTAGATTTTTCCAAAGTTAAGCACTGAGATGACTATAGCTCAGCCAATACCTTGATAATTGCCTGTGAGAGACCATGAAGTGGTAGGCCCAATCAAGCTGTGCTTGGATTCCTGACCTATAGAAACTATGAGATAATAAATGTGACCTGTTTTAAGCTGCTAGATTTTAAGGGAAATTTGTTTTGCAGCAAAAAATGATACAGGAAGGAAAGGATGGACATCGCCAGAACATCAAAATTTCTGCCATGAACTGACAACTCATGATTCAGATATTTTCTGTTCTACTCTCCCTTACTCCAGCTGTCTGCTTGTGTAGAGGGAAAACTTTCTAATATTTAGGTTAAAGAAGTCTAAAAATGGAACCGAATAAAAAATAGGGGAATGAGTTCCCCATCTCTGGAGGTATTCAAGCAAAAGCTATATGACCATCTGTTAGAGATTTTGTAGAAAGGATTCAGTCATCATACGAGTGGTGGGGCCAGATCAGTACTTCCTAACTCTTTTCACATTATATAAAATAATATTTTTATGGCACTGGGAATAAACAATAAGGCTTCCTGTGGTCTAAGGCGATCAATTACTCCAGGTCCCACCCAACCATTCTAAAGGCAAAAGGGATTCAATACTTCTGCACACCTATCATTCATTCATGGCACACCACTGTGCTTTAGTCCACTGACTTGGAAGCTCAAGACTAGGCTTTTACAATACTTAGATTCTCCACAGCAATGGTTTTCACAGTGTGATCCCCACAACAGCAGGGTAAGCATAACCTAAGAACTTGTTAGAATGCAAATTCTCAGCCCTAACTTACACTTACTTCATCAGAAACTCTGGGGGTGGGGCCCAGCAATCAGTGTTTCACCAAGTTGTTCAGACAAAACTGGGTTTAAATCTTTACACTTGAACTTTCTGGCTGTATTCTGGCGGAAATCACTTTGCTTCTCTGGAACCTATTACATCATCCATAAAATTGGCTGAATAAGGCATATCAAGGATTAAGTGATGTAACATTTATAAAGTGCCCAGTGTAGTGCTCGACACATACTAGGCATTCAATAAATGTTAATTCTATTATTATTGACAAAAGTGAACTGAATTTATTTTAAAAATCATTTATGAACATATCCTGCATTTTACAAGTTGCATAAAAGGATGAAGAAATAAACACCCATAATTTCACTTCAGAAAGATTTTCACACTCAACATTATAGTTCTTATCATGCCAGTGTTTTTTCTACACCCAGTTATACTTATAATAAATGAACTACAGTTTCTAATTGTGAGTAGTGATTATATGCTGCCAACTCTTGATTATCTGCTTGACTGTCTATTTTGTGGATGATCGGTGGCAAATTAAAATCCTAAGCTGGTTCCCCTCTGTCACACAATATGTGTCTGTGCTACCCTCCCCTGCCATCAATTGATATTTTCTTGGGAATAAAAATTCATTTTCATATTGGCCTAAGGGAAACCGGCTGCCAAAAGATCAGAGCCTACATTCTACAGCACACCAGACATGGGATTCAGGCTACCTGAGACTTTATCTCTTTCCATGAAAACAGGGCTCTGAAAATTGGCCCTTTCAGCACCTAATATGTTCAAGGCACCTTATTTAATAAAAAGATGAATCAGACACAGTATTAATGGAGATTCCAATTTACTAAAGGAATTAAGATAGGTATATTGAGAATTACAACATAGGGCAGGTTAGTTCAATTTAATTCAAGAAATATTTATAGACTACTATGTTCTAGGCATCTGGCTAAGTGCTGGGATGCAATGATGAATAAGATGTTATTCTAGTTCTGAAAGAGCTTACCACTTAGTGGGGAAAAGAAACATATATAACTCAGATGTTGGCTGGGTCTGCCTTACTTCTCAGAAATCTTGGAATAATTGGTTTTGGCCTCTACCATTCCACGATATATATGAACTCTTGACTCTCCTCATGATTTCTATGATCATCTGTGGGATATACACCTCCTTGCTTTCCTTGGGCTCTGGCCTATGGCTCCTGTATCTACACATGCTGTCTGTGTTTTACTCCAATACAATTTATACATAGAGAACAACCCTTCAACAGTTTTCACAATAAATCTATTTACAATAACCTTTTCATGAGTTCTAGACTCTACTTGTGATTTGGAGGTAAAAGCTCAGAACATGGATCATGTGCCTTTCCACCAACTTCTTTCTTCTTCTCTCATCTCTTCTCTTATCTTCTTCCCTCCCAGATTGCTCTCATAGTTCCAAACACTTTCTCTTCTACTTTTCAGAGTTCTTCTGTCCTCCCTAGCTCCTCTCTACCAGCTTGCCTACCTCAACCCATAAACAATATGCCACCAAACAAAGAGCCTCCCTTTTAAATGGATCACTTTCCTCGCAAGGCAGTTAGGTTTATGTTTAGCAATTTTTTTGGTATTATATCTACAAATAAATGTATTAGTGTGGCAGACCATGTTAATTGCTTTCCCAGTACCCATTGACCCTTTTTTCTTTCCAACAGAACCATAAGTTTGTTCTTGGAAGCAATGTGATCAGCCCCATGTGAGATCCTCATTTTTCCAGCTTCCTTAAAGTCAAGGTGGCCAAGCATCCAGTTTTTACCAATGATCATTAAAGAAAATCGGCTTGGGGGGCTTCCAGGGAAGCTTTTGTTCTTCTAATAAAAGGGATAGATGCATCTGGTGCTACCTTCTTACCCTAGGGAAAAGGCCCACTTGAAATAATGTGCTCAACCCTGGTCCAATCAACTATGGTTAAGGGTTATATGATTATATTGTAATAACATGGCAGGTGTTATTGCAACTATGTAGATGGTGGGGTGGAGGGACAGGATAAGGGGAGCAGAATTCCTAGAGACAGTTTCTGGGTAGATAATCCCATAGATACCTAATACAACAAAGTTAGAAGATAAATAGTATTGAGGATGTGAAGAGATTTTGCTGGTATTGGCTAGAATGCCCAGGAATGCCTAAATTCTGCCTTACTCTTCCTCCTCAATTGTTCCCTGAGAGCAGGGCAATAAAAAATGGTAAACAGAGCACCATGTTATTATTAGTTGGATCTGGGCCCAATATGTCCAATATAGAGTTCTGGTAAACCTGATTTGAAGTGTATGGCATGGCTTGAGGCCTAAGAGAGGCTTCCACCTCCCCAACGCAGCATGAATAAAAATATTACCACCATTTTATCACCTGCAGGGCACAGGAACCTTAAGTGAAGAGAAAGAACTTCAATGATCCCAGCAGAATGGAAGGAGGAGCAGCCAAGAACAAGGTCACGCCCAGCTGCCTGGTCTTTTGTCTAGTGACCCCATTCCTCAGGTATATGTAAATGTGGCCCAGGCAGTGTCTTTCCACCTGATCTATCAGTTTGGTGTTCCCTTCTGTTTAGGAAGAGGGAATAAAAGGGTAGGAAAAGGTATGGAAACCATCTGTTAGAGAATTTTCTGATGTGAGGAGAGGGACCAGAAACTCCCCTCCTCTTATACTCCTTTACATTTCATTCTCTCTTAACCCTTTGGGCTTAATAGTCAAGATGGTAGCCAGCTAAGAAGGTAATCATCTCCCTTGTGGGAGAAGACCTATGGAATATTGGGGAAGTTCTGCTCCTCTTTTTGTGATACCATCTCCCTGATATTCATCATTCTTTTATTTATCCTCCCAGGACCACAGCTACATAGCAGGTCAAAAATTTACCCACTATTTTATTTCCCATGTCAAATTATGCTTATCTACAATTGTCCAACCTGGTTCAATGAGTACTACATGGTAACACAGTCCAGATAATGCAACACTAGCCCAGCAATATAATGTCCTACATTTGAACAATATGAAACCCGTGAAGATTAAGTTTCTGAAAAGATAAAGTCCCATATGGAAACCTTCTTCTCTTGTAGAAATTAAATTTCCAAAGAAATTAAAGCCAAAAATTATCTTATTCCCAATTTCTTATTTTTCTTTATCTTAGCCAGAGGAGGTGTCACCCAGATGCCTGGGTGGAGTCTGGTTTCCTTCAGCAACTACAGACTTGGCTCCTTTTCACTAGGATTGTAACTGTTCTAACACTTCTGAAGTTGGATTGATAAGACTTCAAGTCTCCCCTGGGTCTCACTTTTCTCAAATTTCAGTTCTACACTCATAAAATGTAGGACCAAGTGCTTATGACAATATTAAGCAAAAATAATGTTCCCGTGTTACTGTTACCAGTCCTACTGCTCAGGGAACAAGAATAGAGGGTGGACAGAAAAAAAAGCCAAAATCTTGGTTTTAACTTCATGTATATGACTATGAATTTGTGCTAACTGTGCAGTGTCTGTAACTTATTAAATAAACTGAGAGAAACTGTCAAGAGATCAAGTGTGCTTCCATATTTATCTTCTAAAAGCCTTGTGGAATCTCAAATATTTATTAGCTCTGTGCTGCTACTATTGGCACTTACCAAACATGAATCCATGGCAGTATTGTTTTCCCTCAGCTTTTGAATTCCCCAGGCCTTGGTTACCTAAATAGCGACACAAATTTTCTTCTGCCATCTAAATCTTCCTGCCAAAGCAGGATATGACCTGTCTTGAAGAAATATACCATTACTCAACTTCAAGTGAGAGACAAGGAGGGGTGGGAGGGTGGGGGAGAGCAAGACACTGGTCTTCCAATAAATGCCTAAAAGCACATGCACCAAAATTTTTTCTATCTAACAAAGGTCCTTTCCTGGCTGGCCATAGGAGAATTTTCCTTTCTTCATGTGGGACTCTGCCTTCTAATCTAGCTTCAGCAGACGTGCAGCTGCCTCTTCAGTCTACATTCCCTAAAGGATCTCCTACTTCAAGACAGAATCTCTTTTCCTTCTAATACCAGCTGCAACTCTGATTACTAAATATAGGGGGCTGCACAAAACATTCCCTGGTGTAGAGTAATGGGAAAGCGTGGTTGAAACATAGTTCATTTAAAATATGCGAGGTTCCTTAACGGCACTCCTGTTCCCAAGGTCAAATCCAATGTTGCTGTTTTCTGGCCAGCCACAAGGCATAGGAATCTGAATTAATGCCAGTACTCTTAGAGGGAGAGAGAGAGAGAGCAAGAGAGAGACAGAGACAAGCATAGCTGGAACTGCTGCTGTAAAGAAGGCTCTGGTCCTCTTACAATATTCACAACAGAGACAGAGGAGGAATAGGAAAGGAAGGGCCATGCATGGGCATGAAACTTACTTGCAGACAATAATCCTACCTGTTATTAAATACGACTCAATCGTGGTCATGTCATGTGACCTATAGTATGGGGATTCTCTTTTCTTGGGAGGAAAGGGTGGTAGAAAGGCAGGTACCTTCCTGGTACAGACAGAGGGCCTGCGTGCTATCTTCTCCACTAAAACAGGAATTATTCAGGCAAAATGGTGGTAGAGGGAGCTACAGTTTCGCAGTTAAAGGGAAGATAAAGGGCAATGACACAGAGTGTTAAACACAAGATGTGGGAGAGCAGTATGGTTTTTTTGCAAGGAAGAGAAATTCAATTCAAACTAGCTTGAGCAACAAAAGAAATTTAGCATGAGGATAGTGTCTTATGGAAACCAAGAACAATAAAGCAAGTGAGCTTAAAGGAATAAGCCGGAGCCAGGGACTCAACTGCTATCTGGAAACTCCCTTTCTCATCTCTACATCTCTCGGTGTAACTGCTTCATCTTTCATTGCAGACCAGCTTTTTCTCTTTCCCAGACCATATGGCATAAAAATGGCTGCTGCCAACAGCTCTGAAGTGTACACTACTCAGCACAAGAAAGCAGCCTGAGTGGGCTAAAATCTTTTAGTCCAGATTGTAAATTTCTTAAGGAAGGACTATGATAGACCCAGAGTGGTCAATGTGGCCAAGGGGTCAGATAACATGAAAACTTCTAGAGTGACATTGGGATGGAGTTGGTGGAAAGGGAAGCTCCCAGAAGAAGGAGGATGTTCATCAAAGGAGAATTACAAATAGTATATTTCTGAGCATGAAGTGGAATACAGATAATGGTAGGAGATAAGGTCGAAGAAGAGAAAGGTTATAAAGAGTATTATGTAGCTTCAAGTGTATTTAGTAGGCACTGGAGAGTAGGTTTGAAATGTTTTTAAGCAGGGGAAAATTTGGTAAGGTTTGTATTTTAGATAAGTCATTCAAGCAGCAGTGTAGAAGATGGTTTGGAGGAGAGGTAAGAATGAAGGCAAAGAGCCCAATTAGGAAGTTGTTGAAATAGTCCTAAAAAAAGATGAGGTCTTAAACTAAGGCAAAATTGGTGGCAGTGCAAGTATAAAGGAAAGATGGATATGAGAGAGATTTAGCAGAGAGAATCAACAGGGCTTCTTAACTTAATTAGGTGTGAGGGGCAGGGGGCAAAAAAGAGAATCTAAGGTGACTTCCAAGTTTCTGGCTTGGGAGACAGGGCAAAGGATTTCACATGCTTGCTACTCACTATTGAATACAATGCCAAATAAGATCCAGATATTACCCACAATCCTTCCAACCTTCTTCCTGAAGTGGAACTGGCACTGCCCACTCAGGGACTAGACGCAAACGTCAGAGGAGTTTTGTCTATAGCAGACATCTGAGCCCCTGGAAGAACTAACTACCAATTGACTGTTCTAAAAGATAGGTGAAGTGTTTTTATTCCCCCGATCCTTTCTCTTTACTTCCCATGGGCAGAAATCTGGGTGAATGCAGTTACAACTTCCTTTCACCTTATTTCAGATATAAAAAGGACACATTCTTCTTTAATCTATGAATAAATTTATTCTGTTACAATCTTGAAGAATTCCTAAAGGAAGGCTCTTTAAGCAGAGGGTATACAGATTCATTCATTTATTGAGGGTTTACTATGTGCCAGGTACTATTCTAAGTACTGGAGATACAGTAGTGAACAAAACAAAAAGAAATTCCTATCTTCATGGAGCTTCCATTTGTGTGACGCAGCTTATTCTTCCTTGGTGCATTTAGGCAGCCTAATTTTCAGTAAAATGTACAGCAGTCTTGACATAACTCACATAAAATGGTCATAATCTAGTTATTTCATCTGTTTCTGTGGGGAGGTGAAATTATTGTGTGATGACAACAGGGTCTCCCCTTGGTGAGTTTTTTGGGGATCTTCCTCAACAAGGAAGAAGAACACATTAGCATGGGAAGATGATGAGTTTAGTTACGGACGAAAAGAATTTGAATTGCTTGAGGAGTATCCAGTGAGGATGTCTAGTAGACAGTTGGATCTACTGATCTAGATATCAGGAGGGAGGTCTGAACTAGCAACATATATTTGAAGGTCACCCATGTATAGGTAATAGAACATGGAGAGTAGAACAAAAGAAATAGGCCATGGACAGAACCATGGTAGAACACAAACATTTCACAGGTAGGTAGAAGAAGAGGAATCCATGAAAGTTACATAAATGAAAAAGCTAAAGAGGAAGGAAAAAGAACAAAGAGAATGTGTGTTTGGAAGTCAAGCGAGTAGAGAATTTCAAGCAAAACAAATTAATCAACACCATCATATGCAGAAGTGAGGTCCAATAAGAAAGGGGCTTAAAAGTGCCCATTGCATAGAGAAATTTGTTGGTAATTGGTGTTCTTAACAAAAGAGGTCTCAATGGAGAGAAGTATGTGAAAACTCTATTACAATGGTTGAAAGGTAAACAAGGAGCAAAGGAATAGAGGGAGTAAATATAGAAATATATTGGTACGGTGGTTATTTATACCACTTTTGAGATCTCTGGGTAAGAAGGAAAGACAATAGGGTAACAAGAGACACTTCAAGGAAACCAGAGGAGGCTCCAGGATAAAAAGAAAGTGTTTATTTTAAGGATGGAAGATCCTTGAGTACGTTTACAAGCTGAAGAAAATGAGTCAGTAGAAAGGGAGAGGTGTAAGGTATTGAAGACAGAAAGAAAAAGTGATAGAGCAAGATCTCCGAGGGGCTGGGTGAGACAAGCATCAGGAGCTCAGATGGAAGATTTAGTTTTACAAAGTCTATGTAAGGCTGAAGGGATCGAAGTATAATACACGAGCAGAGGCAGATTATAGGTGAGAAAAATGCCTGATGGCTTCAGTTTTTTTTAAGGAAGGTAGGTGACGAAGTAATCAGTTGGGTGTTGGGTTTGACAGGTGAGTGATGAAGTCATCAGTCATAGTGGAGAAAGGTTAAGGTTTGAAATAATAGCTGAGGAGAGTTGGAGATGCACTGATCAAGAAAAAGTGAAAGAATTACCAACTGGTGCCAAATGGTGAGATGAGAAACTAAATGTGTGGTGACATTAATTTGCATTAAATGATCAGAGTGATTTTCTTTAGAAGAGCTGGAATGGAAACAGAGAAGAAAGTGGGAAAGAACTACAGTATATGGAAACACATGGTTCAAGAATTTGAATTCCAGGAACTACTCCAATTATGGAGACCCTTTACATTATAAGTCAAGATGAAATCATCCAAGGAATTTTCTTGGAAATTTTACCCAAAGTCTATCCCCAATCCTATATCCTCCCCCTCAAATACAGCTGTAAACTTACAGTATTTCATTTATGTTAACTATTTTTTATCTTCTTGCATCCACTAGATTATAAGCTCTTTGGGGCTAGGGCACTGTCCAATATTTGTGCCAGACCCTCAAACAAGTATTAGTACGTCACCCTATTTTAGCAATCAGATATAGACCCTTTAAAAACTCTTTAGCATGGCATTAAAGGCATTTTACAATCTATCTCCAACCTACATTTCCTCCTCCTACTACCTACTCCTACCTACTACTCAACTCCATTACACCCTTATGCTGCTAAGCCCCTAAATACAGATACAGTATGTGTAAGTCAAACTTTTCTACTTTCACTGAACACACCATGCACTTTCACATTTTCTGGACCTTAAACATATTTTTTCTTTTGCATGGAATATTCTTACCCCCTTCTATAAAACCCCTACTCATCTGCCAACACTCAGAGTAATTCCACCTCTTTTATGACTTTCTGATTTATTTAAGAAAGACTTCCTCACGATCTACTAGATGCCATCTACTGTGCCAGCAGAGCTCTGATTTTGAAGAACTCATTGAATTGTAAAGGTAAAAAGTAAAGGTAAAAGTGAGTAAAGGAGAAAAAGACTATTTTCCTCCCTTTTACTTCTTAGAGTGTCTTTTGGGGTGCATAGTGGGCCTGAATCCTTTCTCTAACTTTTGGAATGTAATCTCTCCAGGGACTAGAAAACCTCAGTCTCCAGTTTTATAATGTAGACATGTTTCCAAGGTCATGAACCATATTCCCCTGTGAAATGTAAAGACACACCTACAGACTTAATGTGGGAGCCCATTTCCAGGTATAACTATTTGTCTTTCGCGAAGATTCAAGGTGTCTTTTTGGGAGATAAGAGAAGTTTTATTATTCTTTAGGAGGAAGTCAATTAACTAAACAAAAAGCCACCTCAATTTCCAAGTGAACTTCATATCTGCTTTACTGTACAAGTCCTATGGAATTTTATCCTGACTTTGCTCTCGAAGGCTACCTATATGCATGTACTGTGTTGTGCTTACTCAATAACAAATGTTTTCTTTCTTTCCATATTGATGTGGATAGGTCTCTTTTTGCTGATAGGGGTTTTTACTCCACCAACATAGTAGAGGCAGATACACTGATGTGTGCAAAGGAGCTCAGATTTTATATTGAAACCCCAGGAAAAATATTGAAGGAGTTTAAGTGCAGCAGTGACACAGCTCCGTATACAGAAAGGGATAAGGAAGAATTAAAGGTGACTAGCTGGATTTTATATATTTATTCCTCTGTTCCACTGTAAACATAATAGCATGTGCTATAGAATGTAATGAGTTCAATAAGTGAACAGAGAATACAGATTTTATGTGACTAAATACAGATTTTATAAGATATAAGCAAATTCTGTTAGAAGTCTGTCCCTTTGAGTTGTTGATGGCCCTTGGAAAAGGCTGAACACTAAGGAATTGTCTTCCTTTGAACCTAAAAGGCATGTCTGTATCGTATGAAAGGAAAGGTATGATCTGTGTGAGAACTCTATCCAACCTCACTGCCATATTCACAGGGGTAATACATATTCCCTATGTTATGATCTTCCCTGTTGATTATAGTTTGTTGATTATTTCCATCTGGTACTTCTACTTAATTAGTCTCAGGGTGATTCACTCCTTTTCACCTTTCCAATTGTTCTTTTCTTTCTTCTATATTTTCTAGCTGTCTGGGCCTCATAAAGTTTCATTTTAGTCTTACATTCCATTTGAACTCTCCACTAATGTTTCAACAGCAATTCTTCTAGGGCTTCTCAGAGCTCTTACACATGGTACAGCTATTTTTACACTTCCTAAAATGTTTAACTCTTTTATTAAATAAACATCCAGCAGGGCACATGATGTTTGTAAATACATTTATGCATTGTATTAAGTTCAAAATTAGTGGCATATTTTTATCATTACACATTACAGAAAGTCTAAGCCTAATTTTAAAAAAATCAAGTAAATAAGCCCCCAGAAAACCACACAATTTTTGTAAACAGTCACTACTTACATGTCAATTCTCAGTGTCAACATTCTAAAATTAACAATGTATAGTTTGGGAAGGATCACTTGATACATACATGTCATTAATTTCAGGGTTGATATAGAATTCTTCCCCAGATAAACCTTGAGGAAATATATCTAAGCACTTTATAGATCTAGATGTATCTCAAAAGCCACAAGGATTGGTCTGTGGCCGGCTGCCCATGGGAGAGTGGAAAGGAGCTAGGGCTAGAAAAATAGAGGCAAGATCTTAGAGCACCTTGAATGCTAAGCTAGGGAGTTTATAGTTTATCTTTCATTATAAGCAATAAGATCTACTGAAAAATAGCTCTCATTTTTTACTGAGTGCTTACTCTGTGTCAGAGTAAGTTATGTATGTTAAGGGCTTTGCATGCACTCTCTCATTTAACCCTCATAATTATTCTATAGGTACTATAATATCCCCATTTTACAGATGAGGAAACATTCAGAGAGGTTAAGCATCCTAGCTCAAGGAAACATAACTACTCGGTAGTGGGGCAGAAATTCAAAACTGGCTCTAACTCCAAACCTCATATTCTAAATCAGAGGGAAGTGAGAGTAGGAGACTTAGGTTTTACAAAGATTGCTCTGGTAGAAATATGAGAACAGATTGCAGCGAGACAAGTCTAAAGGCAGGGAGACCAGGGAGGATGCTGTCGCAATAGTCAAGAACTGTTAGGCCCTATTAAGGGAGCTGTCCTTTAACCACTAGAGTTAACGCAGATGAATGACATGGTCAGAGAAGTTATTTAGAAAATTCCTCTTGGAAGCCGTTGCGAAGGATGGATTGGAGGAGGCAAGAATAAAAAATAAGTTAGAAGACTTATTATGGGACTGTCACTCTCAAACACGGGGGTGCCGGTCGAGGGGCCGGGAGATGGTCGTATCCTAACTCATCCAGCCTCTTTCGATTTGCTGAGCATCCTGCACCTCTCGCCCCCGCCCCACCTCTACCTTGACGTCGCTCCATCCACGCCCTAGGAAGCAGGCTTTTGCGTACTTTTCTAGGTCGACAACTGAGCCCGGACAGCGGCGCCAGCAGCGGCGGCGGTAGCTGGCGGGGGTGGGGCGCATGCGCGCGGTTGCTAGGCGACGGCGGTCAGGGCGCCGGGGCTGTAACGGCGGTGGGGCTGTGTGTGTAGGCAGCGGCGCCAGAGGAGGAGGAGCACGAGGATGCAGCTGCTACCGCGGCCCCGAGAGGGAGTCGCCGCTGCTCTGTGGCCGCGGGGGCTGAGGGACGGGAATCAGGCCTGGGGGTCGCGTCGCTGAGGGGACCGGGTACGGCGGTCCCCCCAACCCCCAAGCTCGGGCCTAGTATCCCGGGAGGGTCCGGGCCGCTGGGCGAGGGCCTCCCTCCATTGCCTCCCCTCGCCCCTCCACGTCGATGGTGGTGAAGTTGGCGGCGCCAGGGAGCGCAGGGCACCAGGCTGCCTCCCTTGCACCCAGCTCCTCCTGGGGCGCATCTCTGGCCCCGGCTCACGGACACCTGCGCCGCCGACTCCTCTCGACCGCTGAGCCCACCCCAGGCGGCGGGCGGGGGAGGGGCTCCCCTTGCAGGGACTGTGTCGAGCAGGGCGACGACGGGGACCGTAGGAGAGTAGGGGTGAGTAGTGGCACCGCACTCGCCCGGTGCTGGGGAGCCTTTCCGGCCTCCGGGGCCCCGGGAGGCGACCGAAGCGCTGCTTTCTCCTGCAGAAGCTTCTGACGCCTCTCCTACATCTGCTTGCGGTTCTCTCTTCCTTTTGAGGTACTTTTCCTTCTCAGAACCACCACTCTCTGGTCTCAACTCCGGCGTCTAGGAACGCGGGGTTGGTGCTTAAGGCCTAGCTTTGGTTCTTAGATGCCATAGACGCTGATAATTCTACGTACAATCACGCAGCCTGGTCACTGATTCGGGGACAGACTTTCCCAGTGCCGTGCTCACCCCTTTTCCCTCGCTCTTGCTCTCAGGAGGCTCAGCCTGATCGCAGTCTTCTCAAAAGCCTAGTCTCACGCTGCTGTCGCTCCATGCCTCAAGGCTTGAACAGGCAGCTGGCATAGTCCCTTACTTTTCAGTTTTCTTGTCACTTGTGTGCGGAGAGCTTCTGAAAGCCGTGTGCCTGGCTTCTGACTTCTGACATGTAAGAGTTAGGAAGAGAGTACTTCAGTAATAATAATAAAACAAACTAGCGAACATACATACACTCCACTTCCAAGGTGGCATCAAACGCAAAGAGAAGTAGGCAAAGAGTGGCTGATTGATAACAGGGGAAACAGGTTTTACAAACTAACTACTCTTCATCTAGAATGACATACTTCTTTTTAAATAAATATGGTGATGAAACCTAAAATGTCCCTAATAAAAGCGAGGAAGTGTTATGATCTATCTATCCTTCCCAGGATAGCCTGTAGTTGAGAATAGTTGCTTCCAAAAAACATTGGCATGAGTGACCTGAAGTGATATTTTGGACAGGGTGATTTGATGAAAATCTAAAGTTGCAAGGTGCTTTTTGAAAACTAACAATATTATCTTTGAAGAGTGAAGTTTTTCTATAAAAGCAAGTGGTTGAAAAAAAAATTACAGTTCTCAGTTGACCCCTTGCAAAAGTGGATGGAGGGGCTGGCCCCGGCCGAGTGGTTGGGTTCGCTCTCTCTGCTGCAGGCGGCCCAGTGTTTCATCTGTTCGAATCCTGGGTGCGGACATGGGACTGCTCATCAAACCACGCTGAGGCAGCCTCCCACATGCCACAACTAGAAGGACCCACAACAAAGAATATACAACTGTGTACTGGGGGCTTTGGGGAGAGGGAGGAAAAAATAAAATCTTAAAAAAAAAAGTGGGTTGAATCTAGATTAACCAGTAGTTTTGATTTTAAGGTACTTCTGTACGCAAACAATGAAAGATGGGTTCCTTCTTTTATTTGGCTATCTTCCCTCACTCCTGTTTTTAAAGCCATTTCAGGTTTCTTTTATTCAAAAAAGAAGAAAGAAGTGAAAAAGAAGTGCAATAATGGAAAAGCTAAATCTAGTTTTGGGTAAAGGCTTTTAAGCTAAAGATTTTCAAAAAGGGTATAGATGCCATTTATGATTAGATAACTGTGTCTAGTGAATCAGTCATGACTGACAACTTTATGATAGTTTTTGGTAAAATACTTTGCTTTGACACTTTTCATGTTTGAGGTTCTCTTGGGTATGGTTTAAAGCACAGGATAATTCTAGTATCATTCAAAAATAATCTTGGACCTCAGTAAGTATCGTTTGTTTTGTGAATTGGCTAACTGACATGCTTTTAGTTGGTGGATTCCAAAGGTAGAGATGTTTTTGTTTTGGAAAAGCTCTTAGTGAATTCAGGTCTGAATTATTTGAAATAATAATGTTCCATGTGGCTGTTTACTGTTCATCTTCACATACTTTTAGAACCAGGCAGTAATTTGGATCCAATTTAGAATTGTATTGTAATGAGAAGGCTATGAAGGTGCCACATACTCAAGATCATTTACCTAGAGTGTCATGACCATATTATAAGATAATATTAATAGTTCATTTTGCAAGTGCAGTTAAGGCACTTGACTAGTGAACTCTGGAATGAGTTAGATTTTTTTTTAAATTGACTTCCAACAAACTCTTATTTTATAGCTTCACCAAGTGCCCATTATACTAGGTACTGTGGAGAATAGAACAGAAACAGGTCCCTGGAATTAAATTGCTGACCCACTGGAGAAAGAAAATACATAAATGAGACATTATGGTCAACAAGTGGAACACAGAAGAACACAAAATAGTTAAAAAAAATTAAGAGTAAAGGGAGATCTTTCGAGGCTGGTGTTCATCTGAGAAAGCTTTGTAGAAAAGTCAGACTTGATTTTGTTCTTGATATAAGTATAGACTTTATTGCAAGGAGGAGAGTTCAGCATAGCATGAGGTAAGGCACTTGATTCTCTAGTCTTTATGAATATTACTCTCCTGGATACACCTAAGGGGGCAGGGACTCTCAGTGGCAATTAACTCCTTTGTAGTGGCCTAGTTTTTTATGATAAATTACATACTAAACTAATAAATATAAATAATTTTTCAAATGTACATACTATAGAAGTCAGACTTAAAATAATCATCCTATTTCCTGGGGCAAGTGAGAATGTTTTCTAAGCAGATATAAACAGGGTATTAAGTTCACATGGTTTTATAATGTGTATATTTTTCACTATCTCCTAAATCAGTTATGATCTAAGTTTTTTGTACAAGACTGATGTGATTAGTACAACTTTAGATTATTAATAAGCTCCAAAGACTATTTCTTGATAAAGTAAATTAGGGAAATTCCAAAAGGAACATAAATTTTGGTCTATTAAAATATATGATAGCTTAGATTTAATTAGTAGTACTATTTCTATTATTTCTGAAGACAAAGGAGGGTGAGTTGTTGTTTGTATATCAAAAAATAGCAATGAGAAAATATACCAAAATTGTTACATCAAAATATAGGTATGCCCCCCAACAGAAATTCGCATATTTGAATTCCAAATAAAAAGAATTCTTGAGTTAATTCACAGATTTACTCTAAGGAACACTGTACCCAGACGAGATTTTTTAGGCTTGTAGACACCATCTTATACCCTTAATTTGGTATCTTTTGCTGCCAGCAATAGTCTTCTCTGATTATAGTTATTACTAATAAACTTTAAGTCATGATAGCTAATAGTTTCAACAAATATAATTGTTGTTTTGAGCATCATCTACTTAGGACGTAACCTATTAGTTAAATAAACAAGTTCTTAGTTAGAGAACAAAGTGGTCCACACAGACCAGACAATGAATATTTGCTTATTGTTAGAAATTAACCAGTAAACAGCAAATGTACTCAGAAGGCATTGGGGTTAGTCCCCTTTGGTAAGCCAGTATTACACATTTCTGTTCTTAGCTGCTTATGCTGGTATCAAAAGGGAAGATCTTTGGAAAGAGAACTGGTGAATTCAAGTGATGGGGAAACTGCTGAGAAAATTAAAATTACCTTATATGTCAAGTTCTAAGTACTATAGTGGGTTAAGGCAGGTACACATCTTAAGTAAATTGTCAAATCTCAGTGGCGGCAGCGTGTGAAATAGGGTAAGGAATTGTCAGTTTCTATTACTATGTCATAGGTAACTCTCAATATTTTTACCATATTACTGAATCTGGAGATAGAGCAGCGTTACACTGAGTACCAATGATGTATCCATAAGTTATAATTTTCTTTAAATATGTAGTTTTAAGAGTGTTATCATATTCTTAAGTATGATGTCTATTATGTCAATGGATTGAAAATATTCCCAGCTGAGCACATCTCTAGATTTTATTATGGGAGTTTATGGGGAAAATGGCTTTTACCCAACAGTTCTTTTTGGAGTATATTTTCCTGGAACATAACCTTTTCCACTAAGTGAAAAATACCCACAGCCAATTCAATGTAGTAAGAAAACTGGAGAGAAAATCCCTTCTTAAAGTATGGTACCTACAAACAAAATAAACAAAACAAAACCTTCATATATAAGTTGTAAACTAGTATTTACAGGAACTGTCTTACGTACAGTTATCATTTTCTTAATATCCTATTTTGTATTACGAATTGTTGACTATCTTTGGACCGTCGGCACCCAGAAGTTCCCCTGTGGTCTGATTCATTCCTAGTTTCCTAATGACAAATGCACCTCAGGGATTTGATGGCGAGATTTTGTTACTGAAATAGAAGGCTTTTGTAGCAATTTTTAAATGCAATAAATATTAACTGAAAACCTGAAATTGAATTATGATGTGATTAATAATGAGGAAAATGGACATTTTCTAACAATCTTTATTAAAACTATTGTACAGTAAGTATCTCCATAACCTTTCACAGCCATGAATTAGATAGTTCCTCATTATGTGTACTTTCTATACCTCATTTCCACTTTTCCTAACCACTGTGGATATTGGTTTGTTCTCACTGTTGCCTCTGAGCTACTTCTGCTGCCTCTAATTGAGTTTTACAAGATACATTTATGTTTTTAAAAAGTTATTCAGGAGGCTGGCCAGGTGGTATAGTGGTTAAGTTTGCATGCTGTTTCGGTGGCCCCCGGTTCACAGCTTCGGATCTCTGGCATGGACCTAGCACTGCTCATCAAGCCACGCTGTGGCAGCATCCCACATAAAATAGAAGAAAATTGGCACAGATGTTAACTCAGGGCCAATCTTCCTCACACACACACACAAAAGTTATTCAAGAAAGATTTTCTGTCATAATCTAAAACCTGGATCCATATCAGATAAACTGCAGTGGAAACCGGGTGAGTAGCAACAAGAAGACTAACCCAAATTCTTTTAAAATACTCTAAGTAAGGCAATTTTTTAATCACTTGATTTTTACTTCAAAATAATTATTTTCTTTATAGTAGGTAGTAAAATGTCAGAAGTTAGGTACTTCTGGGATGAAAGTAGAGATCCTTGCATTCAGATCAATTCAGAGTTCTTCAGTACATTTTTATATCTAAACTTTATATATTTATACTTATGGGTTTTTTTTCATTTTAGAATAAAAAGGAATATCTTCTCTATTTTTCCATTCTGTTTTATTGCTATACTTTATGTTTATAGTGCGTCTTTCAACTGAGAAATTCAAAGTGTTCTTTTTTACACTCTGTGACGTTTCTTACCGTCCAAAACCACCAAAATCAAAACTACTTTTATTTTTCTTTCAAATTGAAAACTAGTTGACATATGAGATGTGACATAAGTAATAAGTTTGATTACACAGGTCATACATAAGCCAGTCTCATTACTTATTAGTTGCTCCTTACCGTTTGCAGGGCTAGGCATATTTCATATACTAATATGTTTAATTGTTCTTGCTGAGTTTAATCTCTAAATGTGCACATAGATCCTTACATTCTGTTTTTATTCCTGTGTGCTTTCAAGGCTATCATTATTAATGAGGTTGTTTTTGCTTGTCATCAGTGGATTTAATTATCACAGATTGTATTGTTATTGCTGCCAAATTGGTACAGAGACCTGAAATTCCATATGAGAAGAGAAAATGTAGGGGTATAAGAAAAATGGATGCCAGATTTTGTATATTTCACATTTTTCTTAATTTGCAATAACTTTGGTAGAATAGGTCTAAAATGGTTGAAGTTTTGAGTTTTGGAATATTTTTTATGAACTGCAGTTTTTATGGCTTCCTTGTATATGTAGTAACCAGAACTAGATTAACAAAGTATTACCCTTAGGGATCTTGCTTTAATAAATAGATGAGACTGGTTTATAGTTAATATATCAATGAATTATATGTGAAGAGATATTTCACTTAAATATAAGTATTTTAAATGTGCTTGGAAGAATTATTCCTTTTAAGTCGTTTCAATATCTTCTCTACTATCTTGTTTACGCTATTAAGTTTGCTTAGCAAACTCTTTGTTCATAAATAATACTAAAGTCAATTTAATCTCAGCCCTGTCTGAATTATCACAAATTCTAAATTAGTGGGGTCCAAATTACAGTACCACAAAATTTCCTTAATCCAGGCCCCACTAATCAAAAATTTGTTATAGCCTGGATATAGTAATCATGACAAAAATATCTTCTGTAGAGTGCTGACCCCATGCTGGTGACAGATTACACTCCACAGGAGAAGCAGCTAGAGTCCTACCAGAGGAAATATCAGAGTTTCTTTACTGGCTATCAAAGCACTGATACTGAATTAAAATAAGTGCTAAGAGGGATGAAGGCAGGAACATCTAGGTTTTATGTATTTAAAGACATCTTCCAGGAGCTCTATTGAGTATATGAGAATTAGGATATTAATTGCATTGGGCTGTTTACAAGAAAAGGGCGTTGAGCATCAGTTAACAGTTTAAACAAAATTGGGACAATAGTTATGGTGAACGGCTTTCAGATGTTCTAAAAACTGCAGTAGCAATATTATTTGCATGTAAATTCCATGCACTTACAAATTCTTCTTATCAATTCATCAGAGTAAGAAAGTAAAGTGTGCATTTAAAATTTCACCCAGTAGTCTTAATATGTTAATGGTGTTGCAGCAGCTCTGAAAGTAGTAAAACTTCAGAACCTCCTTCTTCAGTTTTGAATTAATCATATAATTCATGCATGCATATTTTTACAGATTTGTTTTATTTATGTTATGATGCAATAAGCTCTAAAAACCAGTATTTCTGGTCTTAGGGAATAAAATTCTTCTAACAAGAAACTGGAATGAATGTCAAAGTTAACCAGGACAGAGCACAGCTACGCCTAATAATAGGGTTACTAGAGACTTGTTATTTACTATTGATACTCTTTTAGGAGGCAAAAAAAGCTAGTTCTTTGCTTCATGCCTTTTACAGTAATGATAATGTGCCTCTATTGTGTAACTCATGGCTCTTCTCTTGTAGATCTTCGAAGTAGAGTGAAAGAAGAAGTAACACAGAGGTCATTGGATCAACCAGAATACAAATTTAGCTCTCTGTAATTTTTTAACTAGTTAGAACTCTACTATCTCCCACCCCCTTTGACATTTATTGATGAGAGGAAGAGAGATTGAGTATTCATGTAACACTTTTCTCATAGCTAAACATCCAATGAAGAATAGGAATTAGTGAAATCTATTTTATTCTTAGTAGTCTACGCTAACAGAGGGGGTCAGAAATTTAGAAAAGAAATTTAAATCGTCTAATTTTGAAAGGTAATTTTTGTATTTATGTTTGAATATGAATTTTTTAAATCTAGGTAGTCCTAGAGACTCACTTAACTAAAAAAGCCTATTGAATAAAATATCTTGGTTAATGAATTTTCTAATTAAAGATTAATCCAAGTATATAATGAAACTGGGGCAAGGATGCTTTGCATAAGATGTCTAGAGTTTTAAGTTGTGCATAATTTTGTTTGTTGAGCACTGACCCAATTGTGTCTGTCTTGATTAAGGATTTTTGGTTGCAGATAGTAAATGTCTACTTCAAACTAAATGAAAGCAAAAAAGGAATTTGTATTAAGGATATGTATGAGAGGTTCTCATGGAACCTAAGGGCAGAAAATATAGCCCAGGCACATGAGGGAGCATAACATGGAATGAAAAGCTGTCAATGGCTCAAGGAAGCTTTCCTCCCTCTTTCTCTCCTCCCTCTCCACCCAGGGCAATAGGGTCTCCTGTTTTATCTCTGTTCCTTTCAGCTTATCTGCTTTATTCTTCTCGCTTCCTCAAGAGATAGCCAAACACGGCTTACCCTAGAGCTCTCAAGTTTACATATTCTAAATTCAGGCAATCAGCAGAGACTCCTTAGCATTTCTGAATCCCAATTCCCAATTCTGATTGACCCAATTTGGACCAGATGTCAACCCAGGATCTGATTATCTATGGCTGGAGGGGTAGGATCGTGTGGCATAAGTGAGAAGCAGTCATATAAATACATTTTGGCTACTAGGAAACGTAGATTATAAACTGAATCTGTTTTTCCCCTTTTGATATGTGCATTCATTCAATATTTATTTATTGTCAGCTATGTGCCCACCCCTATTTTAGGCACTGAGGATACAGTGGTGAACAGAACAAAGTTCCTGTGCTCATGGAGTTTGCATTCTAGAGGATGATGCAGGCAGGGAATAAACAAATAATGTGTAATATATAATGTAAGATAGTGATAAGTGCTGTGAGGCTGATAAACCAAGATAAGGGGACAAAGAATAATAAATAGTGCTGTTTTAGATAACAGTGGTCAGAGAAGGTATCTCTCATGATGTGACATTGAGCAGAGACCTGAATGAAGCAAGAGAGCAGGACATGTGAATATCTAGAGGAAGAGCATTTCAGGCATGCCAAGACCCTGAGGTGGGAACTTGCTTGGCATGTACAAGGAACAGCAAGGAGGCCAATGTAACTAGAGTGTCAAGAGCGAGGGAGACAGTGGTAGAAAATGTCAGAGATGTATTCAGAGGCTAAATTGTGTAAGCCTTTTAGGACAAAATAGGAGTTTGGGATTTTACTCGGTGATGGGAAGGCATTGGGAAATTGGGAGAACAGAGACTTGATTTGATTTATATGTAAAGAGAATATTCTGGCTGCTGTGTGGAGAATAAACTTTAAGAGGGAAAGAGAATGTCGATGCAAATAATCCACAATCTATAAATCAAAACTGGGGTGAGTTTATTATGAGCCACATCTGAGGACTAGCCCAGGGCCTTCCTTCCCCATGAAAGGAAGGGCACAAATAAGTGGGGTGTACAGAGTGGTTATATACCGTCTTGGAACAAAGAGCATGCATCACATGTGACAGGAATGTCCCTTTTACAACAGTCACGAGATTGCTTTGCTGGCACAACAGATTGATGGTCAGCAGGTGGGTGGTCATAAGGTGAGCACAGCAGTAATTAATCCTTAGTTTCCAGGAAGAGATGCTTACCCTTAAAGAAATGCCAATATGTTGGAAAGTTACATCCCTGTCTTTAGGGGGCATCATTCTTGTCTTTGGGACATAGTAAATACTTAAAGCAGATGTACAATGCATGTTCAACAGGCCATTTCAGGCTCTTTTGGAAAAGCAAGTTCAGGCTGAATTAGTTTTAACCGAAATGGCTTCCTCATGTACTCCAATGTATCCTATTGCCTATCGTTTATTTATCAAGAAGAAGCAGGGAGACTGGTAAGAAGGATGTTACAGTAATTCAGGTGAGAGAAAATGGTTGGATTAGGGTGGTAGTAGTGGCAGAAGTGAAAAGTAGTCAGATTCTGAAGATACACACACACATGTTACAGACACACATGTATGCTTATATGTAATTTTTGAAATAATTTTAGATACATAGAAAGTCGCGTAAATGTACGGGGAGATCTTGTGTACTCTTCACCTGGCCTTCCCCAATGTTATGGTTTATAACTATTGTATAATATCAAAACACATAAAATTAACATTGATCTTATTCAGATTTCCTCACTTATATAAGCTCTTACGTGTGTATATGTATATATAGCTTCATGCAATCACCCTGACATCAAAGTACTTAACTGTACTATCACAAGGCTCTCTCATTCTAACCCTTTATAAAGACATACCTCCTTTTCTCCCTTCCCTAATCCCTGACCTCTGATCTGCTCTTTATCTCTATAATTATGTTATTTCATGAAAGTTGTGTAATATTCTTTATCCTTAGTAATTTTATTTGCTCTGAAGTTTACTTTATGTGAAAGTGCTTTTTAAAAAAATTTGTGTTTCAGTGGTTTTTTGCAGTTCATTTATTTTCAACCTATGTGTCTTTATGTTTGAAGTGAATTTCTTGTAGACAGCATGTACTGGACCATGTTTTTTATCTACTCTGCCAATCTGTCTTTTAGTGGATACTTCTAGACTATTTAGATATTAAAATAATTATTGAGATACTAAGGCTACATCTTCCATTTTTTTATTGTGGTATAAAACACGAGATCTATCCTCTTAAAATTTTAAGTGTTCAGTAGAATACAGGCATGCATCACTTAAAGACAGTGATATGTTCTAAGAAATGTATTGTTAGGGAATTTTGTCATTGTGGGAATATCATGGAACGTACTTATACAGGCCTAGATGGTATAGCCTACTATACACCTGGGCTATCTGGCACTATCTTATGGGACCACCATCGTTTATGTGGTCTTTTGTTGAACAAAATGTTATGCAGCGCATGACTGTGTTGTTGTACAGCAGATCTCTAAAACAACTTCATCTTGCATGACTGAAACTCTATACCCATTGAACAGTAACTTCCTATTTACCCTTCCCCCCAGTTCTTGGAAACCACCATTCTACTTTCTGCTTCTATGAGTCTGACTAATTTAGATACTTCATATAAGTGGAATTATGCAGTATTTCTTATTCTGTGACTGGCTTATTTCACTTAGCATAATGTCTTCAAGGTTTATCCATGTTGTAATATATAACAGAATTTTATTCTTTTTTAAGGCTGAATGATGTTTCATTGTATGTATCTACCACATTTTCTTTATCTACCTATCTGTCAGTGGGCATTTAGGTTGTTCCCACCTCTTGGCTATTGTAAATAATGCTGCAATGAACATGGGAGTGCAGATATCTCCTAGACATCCTATTTTCAATACTTTTGGATAAATACCCAGAAGTGGGATTGTTGGATCATATGGCAATTTTTAAAAAATTATTTGAGGCACCTCCATGCTGTTTTCCATAGCAGCTTCACCCTTTTACATTCCCACCAACATGGCAACAGGGTTCTAGTTTCTAAACATTCTTGTCAACACTTCTTGTTTTCTTATTTTTTGATAATGGCCATCCTAACAGGTGTGAGGTAATATCTCCTTGTGGTTTTGGTTTGCATTTCTCTGATAATTAGTGATGTTGAAAATCTTTTCATATACCTGTTGGCCATTTGTATGTCTTCCTTGGAAAAATGTTTGTTCAAGTCATTTCCTTGTTCTTTATCGGGTTATTTGTTTGTTTGTTTGTTTTTACTATTGAGTTGTAGGTATTCCTTATATATTTTGGAAATTAACCCCTTATCAGAAATATGGTTCATAGATATTTTCTCCCATTCCATAGGTTGTATTTTCACTTTGTTGATGATCTATTTTGCTGTGCAGATGTGTTTTAGTTTGCTATAGTCCAATTTGTCTATTTTTGCTTTTGTTGCCTTTACTTTTAATGTCATACCCAAGAAATCATTGCCAAGACCAATGTTATGCAGCTTTTCCTCTGTATTTTATTCTAGGAGATCTACTGTTTCAAGTCTTACTTCTAAGTTTTTAATCCATTTTTAGTTGATTTTTGTATATGGTATAAGATAAGGGTTCAATTTCATTCTTTTGCTTGTGGATATTCAGTTTTCCAACACTATTTATTGGCGAAACTGTCCTTTTCCCTTTGTGTATTCTTGGTACCCTGTCAAAGATCAGTTGACCATGTATGCATGGCTTTATTTCTGGGCTCTCTACTCTGTTCCATAGGTCTATATGTCTGTCTTTACACTAGTACCATATTGTTTAAATTACTGTGGCTTTGTAATATGCTTTGCAAACTGGAAGCGTGAGATGCTATTGAGATTTTGATATGAATTGCATTGAATCTCTAGATTGCTTTGGGTAGTATGGACATTTTGACAATATTAAGTATTCCAATCTATAAACAAGGGATGTCTTTCTAATTATTCCTCTTTTCCTTAATGTCTTCAGCAACAATTTGTAGTTGTTAGTGTACAAATCTTTAGCTTCCTTGATTAAGTTTATTCCTAATTATTTTATTCTTTTTGATGCTATTTTAATCATGATTATGTTCTTAATTTTCTATCAGATTGTTCATTGTTAGTGTATGGAAATACAACCGATTTTTGTGTGTGGATTTTGTATCCTGAACTGTACTGAATTCATTTACTAGTTCTAACAAGTATTTGTTGTGTGTGTGTGTAATCTTTAGGGTTTTCTACATGTCATTTATGAACAAAGATAATTTTACTTATGTTCTAATTTGGATGCCTTTTTAATTTCTTTTACTTGCCTAATTGCTCTGGCTAGCAATAGTCTTCAGTACTGTGTTGAATAGAAGTAGTGAGAGTGGGCATCCTTGCCTTGTTCCTGATCTTAAATAAAAAACTGTTCGTTTTTTACCACTGAGTCTGATGTTAACTGTGGGCTTTTTATGTATGGCCTTCTGTTAAGGTAATGTCCTTCCATTCCTAATTTGTTAAATATTTTTATCATAAAAGGGTATTGAAATTTGTCGAGTGCTTTTTCTACATCTATTGAGATAATCATATAATTTTTCCTTTGTTTTGTTAATTAGGTTTACCACATTGATTGATTTTGATCTGTTGAACTGTTCTTGAATCCCAGGGATAAGTTACACTCGTTCATGGTGTGTGATACTTTTCATGTGCTATTGAATTTGGTTTCCTAGTAATTTGTTCAAAATTTTTGCATCTGTATTCATCAGGAATATTGGCCTGTAGTTTTCCTTTTAGTATCTTTTTATGGCTTTAGTATCAGGGTAATGCTGCCTCATAAAATGAATTTGGAAGTGAGGAATCTCTTTGATTTTTTGAAGGAGTTAGAAGGATGGATGTTAGTTCTTCTTTCATATTTGGTAGAATTCACCCATGAAACCATTTGGTCCTGGGCTTTTCTTTGTTGGAACATTTTTGATTCCTCATTCAATCTCCTTATTAGTTAGAGGTCTGTTCAGAGTTTCAGTTTATTCCTGACTTGGTAAGTTGTATGTTTCTAGGAATTTATCTATTTTTTTCAAGATTATCAATTTGATGGTAAGTAATTGTTCATAGTAGTCTCTTATAATTCTTTTAGTTTATGTAACATCAATTGTAACGTTCCCTCTTGCACTTTTTAAAATTTATTTGAATCTTCTATTTTCCCTAGTTTATCTCACTAAAGGTTTTTCAATTTTGTTTTCATTTCAACAGAACCAACTCTTAGTTTCTTGTTTTTTTCTAATCTCTATTTCATTTATTTCTGCTCTGATATTTATTATTTCCTTCCTTCTAACTTTGAGCATAGTTTGTTCTTTTTCTAGCTCCCTGAAATATAAAGTTACACTGATTATTTGAAATCTTTCTTCTTTTTTAATGTAGATGTATACTGCTATAAAATTTTCTCTTATTACTGTTTTTGCTGCATCTCATATGTTTTGGTATGATGTGTTCTCATTTTCGTTTGTTTCAAGATATTTTCTTATTTCCTTTTTTTCACTCATAACCACTTTTATTAAATTTTTTAAAAATTGAAATATAATTGACATATAATACTGTATAACTTTCAGGTGTACAACCTGTTGATTTGATATGTTTATATGTTGCAATAATGATTCTACCATAGTGTTAGCTGACACCGCTATTGTATCACATAATTAGCATTTCTCTTTGGTGGTGGGAACAATTAAGATCTAGTCTCTTAGCACCTTGGAAGATTATAATACAATATTATTGACTTTAACCACTGTGCTGTGCATTAGCTCTCTAGGACTTATTTATCTCCTAGTTCCCAGTTTGTACCCTTAAATAATATATCCCTGATTCCCTCACTGCCCAACCTCTGGTAACCACCATTCTACTCTGTTTCTATGAGTCAGCTCTTTTAGATAGCACATAAGGGTGATATCATACAATATCTGCCTTTCTTTGTGTGACTTATCTCACTTAACATAATGTCATCAAGGTCCATCCATATTGTTGTAAATGTCAGGATAATAATGGCTGAATAATATTCCATTTTATGTGTATATATCACAACTTCTATATCCATTCATGTGTTGAGAGACGCTTAAGTTGTGTCCATATCTTGGCTGTTGTGAATAATGCTGCAATAAACATGGGAGAGCATATATCTCATCAATATAGTGTTTTGATTTCCTTTGAACATATACCTAGAAGTGGAATTGATGGATCATATGGTAGTTCTATTTTTAATTTTCTGAGGAACCTTTGTACTGTTTTCCATAGTGGCTGAACTAATTTGTGTTCCCAAGAACAGTGTAAAAGAGTTCCCTTTTCTCCACATCCTCACCAACACTTCTTATTGCTTGTCTTCTTTTTTTTTGAGGAAGATTAGCCCTGAGCTAACTGCTGCCAATCCTCCTCTTTGTGCTGAGGAAGGCTGGCCCTGAGCCAACATCCATGCCCATCTTCCTCTACTTTATATATGAGACACCTACCACAGCATGGCGTGCCAAGCAGTGCTGTGTCCACACCAGGCATCCGAACTGGTGAACCCCGGGCTGCCAGAAGCGGAACGTGTGCACTTAACCACTGCGCCACCAGGCCGGCCCTTGCTTGTCTTCTTGATGGCAGCCATTCTATCAGGTGTGAGGTGATTGCTCATTGTGGTTTTGATTTGCATTTCCCTGAGGATTAGTAATATTGAGCATCTTTTCATGTACCTGTTGTCCATTTGGATGTCTTCTATGGAAAAATATCTATTTAGTTTCTCCGTCCTTTTTTGCTTGAGGAAGCTTGTCCCTGAGCTAATATTCTGCTATTTTTTTTGTGGCATGCTGCCACAGCATGGCCTGACAAGCGATGTGTAGGTCCATGACCAGGATCCTAACCTGTGAACCCTGGGCTGCCAAAGCAGAGTGCGTGAACTTAACCACTATGCCACTAGACCAGCCCCTTCTGCCCATTTTTAAAATAGGATTGTTTACTTTTCTGTTATTGAGTTGTATGAGTTCTTCATATATTTTGGCTATTAACTCCTTAGGTGATATGTGGTTTGCAAATATTTTCTCCCATTCCATAGGTTGCCTTTTTATTTATTTACTTTTGATTGTTAGTTTTGCTCTGCAGCTTTTTAGTTTGATGTAGTTCCACTTGTTGATTTTTGCTTTTGTTGCTTGTGCTTTTGGTATCATATCCAAAAATCATTGCCCAGTCCAATGTTAAGGAGGTTCTTCCCTATGTTTTCCTCTAGGAGTTTAATGGTATCAGGTCTTATGTTTAAGTTTTTAATCCATTTGACCTAATTTTTGTGAGTGGTGTAAAATAGGGATCTAATTTAACTTTTCTGTGTCTGGTTATCCGGTTTTCCCAGCACCACTTGTTGAAGAAACTGTTCTTTCCCCATTGAATATTCTTGGCTCCTTTGTCATGTATTAGTTGACTATATATGGGGGTTTATTTCTGGGCTCTCAGTTATGCTCCATTGCTCTATTTTATGCCAGTACCATACTGTTTTGATTGCTGTAACTTTGTGGTATTGTTTGAAATCAGGAAGTGTGATGCTTCCAGCCTTGTTCTTTTCTCATGATTGCTTTGGCTATTTGGGGTCTTTTGTGGTTCCATGCAAATTGTAGGATTTTTTTTCATTTCTGTAACATAATACCTTTGGAATTTTGATAGGGATTGCATCTAATCTGTAGATGGCTTTGGATAGTATGGACATTTTAACTATTAGTTCCTCTGATCCACGAACACAGGGTATCTTTTCATTTGTGTCTTCTTCAATTACTTTCATCAAGGTCTTGTAGTTTTCATTGTACAGAGCTTTAACCTCTTTTGATAAATGTAAGTCTTTTATTGTTTTTGATGCTATTGTGAATGGGGTAGTTTTCTTTCTTTTTTTTTGAGATGTTTCGTTCTGAGCTTATGGAAATGCAACTGATTTCTGTATGTTGCTTTTATATCCTGCAGTTTTAAAGAATTTGTTGATTAGTTCCAACTGTTTCTTGGTTGAGTTTTAGGATTTTCTAAATATAAGATCATATCATTGGGGCCAGCCAGGTGGCGCAGTGGTTAAGTGCACACGTTCTGCTTCTGGTGGCCCGGGATTCGCCGGTTCGGATACCGAGTGCAGACATGGCACCACTTGGCATGTCATGCTGTGGTAGGCGTCCCACATATAAAGTAGAGGAAGATGGGCATGGATGTTAGCTCGAGGCCAGTCTTCCTCGGCAAAAAGAGGAGGATTGGCAGCAGTTAGCTCAGGGCTAATCTTTCTCAAATAAATAAATAAAATAAAATAAAATAAAATGGCTGCACTATTTCCTGCATTAAAAAAAGATCATATCGTGTACCAATAATGACAGTTTTACTTCTTCTTTTCCAATTTGGATGCCGTTTATTTCTTTGTCTTGCCTAATTGATCTAGCTAGGACTTCCAGTACTATGTTGAATAAGAATGATATGAGTGGACACTCTTGGTTTTTTCCTGATCTTAGAGGAAAAGCTTCCAATTTTTCACCATTGAGTATAATGTTATGTGTGGGTTTGTAATATATGACCTTTATTATACTGAGATATGTTCCTTCTATACTTAATTTGTTGAGGGTTTTAATCATAAAAGGATGTTGTAGTTTGACAAATGCTTTTTCTGCATCCTTTGAGATAATCATATAATTTTATCTTTTGTTTTTTTTTTACTAGGGTGTATCACATTTATTGATTTACATATGTTGAACCATCCTTGCATTCTAGGGATAAATCCCACTTGATCATAATGTATGATTAATGTGTTATTGAGATTAGTTTGCTAATATTTTGTTGAGAATTTTTGTGTCTATGTTTATCAGGGGTATTGGTCTATAGTTTTCTTTCCTTGTAGAATCCTAATCTGGCTTTGGTATCAGGGTAATGCTGGCCTTGTAAAATGAATTTGGAAGTGTTCCCTCCTCTTCAATTTTTTGGAAGAGTTTGAAAAGGATTGGTTTTATTTGTTTTTTAAACGTTTGGTAGAATTCAGCAGTGAAGCCATCTGTTCCTGTGCTTTTCTGTGTTGGGATGTTTTTGATTACTGATTCAGTCTTCTTACTCATTATTGGTCTGTTTTCATTTTCTATTTCTTCATAGGTTATATGTTTCCATTTCTTCTAGGTTATCCAATGTGTTGGCATATATTATTCATAGTAGTTTCTTCTCCCTTTTTTTCTTAGTCTAGCTAAAAGTTTGTCAATTTTGTTTATCTTTTCAAAGACTAGCTCTTAGTTTCTTTGATTTTTTTTTCATTGTCTTCTGGTCTGTTTTATTTATTTCTGCTCTGATCTTTATTTCTTTCTGCTAACTCTTGGCTTAGTTTCTTTTTCTAGTTTCTTGAGGTGTAAAGTTAAGTTGTTTATTTGTGAACTATTTTGGTTTTTTTTTTTGGTGAGGAAGATTGGCCCTGAGCTATCATCTGTTGCCAACCTTGCCCATTTTGTTTGAGGAAGATTGTCCCTGAACTAACACCTGTGCCAGTCTTGCTCTATTTTCTATGTGGGATGCCTCCACAGCATGGTTTGATGAGCAGTGAGTAGGTATGTGCCCAGGATCTGAACCTGTGAACCCTGGCCACCAAAGTGGAGTGTGTGAACTTTAACCAATATATCACTAGGCTGGCCTCTTTCTATTTTCCTAATGTAGGCATTTATCACTATAAACTTACCTCTCAAAACTGCTTTTGTAGCATCACGTAAGTTTGGTATGTTGTGTTTCTATTTTCATTTGTTTTGAGATATTTTTTTATTTGACTTTTGATTTCTTTGATCCATTGGTTTTTCAGAAGTGTGTTATTTAATTTTCACATATTTGTAGATTTTCCAGCTTTTCTTTTGTTGTTAATTTCTAGTTTCATGCCATTGCAGTCAGAAAAGATACTTGGTATGATTTCAATCTTCTTAACTTTTCTGAGACTTGTTTTTTATCCTCTTATATGGGTATCCTAGAGAATGCTCTGTGTGTAGTTGAGAAGAACATGTATTCTGCTTCTGTTGGATGAAATGTTCTGTATATTTCTCTTAGGTCCATTTGGTCCAACATATAGTCCAAATCCATTGGTTTCTTGTTTATTTTCTGTCTAGATGATCTATCCATTGTGGACAGTGGGGTATTGAAGTCTCCTACTATTAGTGTGTTGTTTTCTACTTCTCCCTTCAGATCTGTTAGTATTTGTTTACTGTATTTAGGTGCTCCAATATCATGTGCAGATATATTTACAATTGTTATATCTTATTGATAAATTGACCCATTTATCATTATATAATGACCTTCTTTGTCCCTTGTTACTTTTTTTTAGCTTAAAGTCTATTTTGCCTGATCTAATTATAGCTGCCTCTGCTTTCTTTAGGTTTCCACTTGCATGGAATGTCTTTTTCCACCCCTTCACTTTGAGCCTATTTCTGTCACTGAAGCTGAAGTGAATCTCTTCTAGTCAGCATATGGTTAGGTCTTGTTTCTTTTCTTTTAATCAATCCAGCCTTTTGATTTAGTCAGTCTGTGCCTTTTGATTGGCGAATTCATTCCATTTACATTTAGAGTTATTATTGATATGTGAGGACTTACTAACTCCATCTTGTTAATTGTTTTCTTATTTTTTTGGTATCTCCATTGCTTCTTTTTCTCTCTCTTTACACCTATCTTTGTAAATTGATGATTTTCCATGGTGGTTTGCTCTATTTCCCCTATGTTTACCTTTGATGCATCTAGGTATTTACTTTGTAGATACTTTGAGACTTACAGAAGCCATCTTATAGACAAGGCAGTTCATTTTAAGCTGATGGCAACTTAACTTTGATCATGCACATAAACTTCACTCTTTTACTCCCATCTTTTTATATTTTTCATGTCATTATTTACATCTTCTTATATTGTGTATTCATTAGTCATTATAGTGATTATAATTATTTTGATACTCTTTTCCTTTGACGTTTGTGCTAAAGTGGTAAACACACTATCCTATTACATGTTTAGAGTTTTCTAGTTCTGAGTGTATATATTTACCTTTACCAGTATGTCATATACTCTTGTATGTTTTAATGTCACTAATTAGCATCTTTTAATTTCAACTTGAGGAACTCCTTTTAGCATTTCTTCCAAGGCATGTATAGTTGTGATGAACTCTCTCAGCTTCTGTTTGTCTATGAAAGTCTTTACTTCTCCATATCTGAAGGATAATTCTGTCAGATAGGAGTATTCTTGGCTGGCATTTTTTATCTTTCATCACTTTGAATATATCATTCCACTCTCTGGCCTGAAAGGTTTCTGCTGAGAAATCCGCTGATAGCCTAATGGGAGTTCCTTTTGTATGTTACCATTTTTTTTTCCTAACTGCTTTTAGAATTCATTCTATGTCCTTGATTTTTGACAGATTCATTATAGTATGTCTTGGAGAAGGTCTTTTTACATTGAGATAATAAGGTGATCTATTAGCTTCCTGTATTTGGATATCCAGTTCTCTCCCCAGGTTTGGGAAGTTATCAGCTATTATTTCTTTAGGTAAATTTTTTGCTCTGTTCTCCTTAGGATTCCCTATTATTCTAATATTTGTTCTTTTATTGGAATCCCACATATCATATATGCTGTCTTTGCTCATTTTCATTCTTTTTTTCTTTGTTCAACTCTAACTGGTTACTTCAAAATTTCTGTTCTATAGCTCACTTATTCTACCTTCCATTTGCTCTACTCTACTACACATGGTTTCTATTGCATTTTCTGTTTCATTTCATTCATTGAGGTCTTCAGCTGCAGAATTTGTCTCATCCTTTTTTTTATGATTTCTATCTCTTTGGTAAAAATCTTATTGAGCAAGTATTTTTTTCAAGATTTTTTTGAATTGTCTTTCTGAGTTTTCTTGTGGCTCATTGAGTTTCTTTGAAACAGCAATTTTGAATTCTTCGTCAGCTAGATTACAAAATTCTGTGCCTTTCAGCTCAGTTATTAGATAATTACTTTTTTCATGACAGTATATTTCATTGATTTTTCACATTCCTTGTAATTTTGTGTTCTACTTTTGCATTTGAAGTAACAGACATCTCCTTAAATATTTGCTAGTTACCTTCAGATAGGGTATTCTGCCCAATGATGGTGTTATTATTTGGGGTTTTCGCTGTCTTTATATTGCTACACCTGTTCCACCTTTCTTACTCTCTCGTGGCAGAATTCTTATGCTTTTATATCTTCTCTGGTTCTTACAACTCACCAGGCTGGCTACTGGAAACCTCTCTTTTGTTTTCCAGAAACTGGTGCTGTAGCTCAAATAGTGCTTGCCCATAGGCTGGCCTGTTTTCTGTGTGAGCTCCCTATCTACTAGAGTTTTCTATTGTGTGCTGCACACAGAGGTGCCCACAAAGAGCTGGCCTCAGAGTGGGAGGAAGTGTGTGTTTAGTACTGTGGGTCTTGGGGATGCCCGTGAACCTGGAAGGAGATCTCTGGGTATGGTACTCTCAAAGTCTCATGGGTAGACTTCCTGCTGAGTGAAATCCCTTTAATGCCACTCAAAATTCTTATCTGCCTTTTTCTCAATATCCTTTCTCCCCCCAGTCATGGAGGTTTCACCTCAGTACTCTGGGTGTTGCTGGAGAAAAATGGGTTTCACTAGCTGCATTCTGCACAGTGAGATAACCAGGAACTCACTCATTGCTCTCTCAGTCACTGCTATCATATAAATCAGCCCTGGCAGGGCAGTATATCCTTGGGGGACTGCTGCTGGGAAAATTTCTCTTACTGCCACCTCTTCTGCAACTGAACTCTCCAGGTCAGCAGTCTCCACGTTTTTTCCCAACTACAGTGAGAGAAGTCTGGACAGGTTTGCTGGCTCCACAGGTTTCAAAGCCTGTGCTGAGGTCTGTCTGCCTGTTACCAGAGATGCATAGATGGGCGAGACTCTTCCTGGGTCTCTTGATATATGGTGCTAGGATCCCACAATGGTAGTTTTGTTCGTGGATGGAGGTCTAATATGTTGTTAGAAAGGGATAAAGGGGGAGATAAAAAAGAAGAATGTTTTACGCCACTGTGATTCTCTTATTTCCCTTTTGATTTATTCTTTCATACATTGATTAGTAAAGAATGTGGTGTTTAATGTCCACATGTTTGTGAATTTTCCAGTTTTTCTTCTGTTCGTCTCTAATTTCATTCCATTTTGGTCAGAATAGATACTTGGTATGATTTTAATCTTCTTAAATTTGTTAAGACTTATTTTATGACTTATGTGATTTATCATAGAGAATTTTCCATGTGCACTTATGAAGAATAAATATTCTGCTGCTTTTGGGTTTTATATATGTCCATCAGGTCCATAGTGTTCTAAAGTTGTCTATAGTGTTCAAGTTCTCTGTTCATTTATTGATCTTCTGTATGGATGTTCTATCGATTATTGAACTTGAAGTATTGAAATATTCTACTATTGTGTTTTTGTCTATTTCTCCTTTTAGTTCTATCAACGTTTAGCTTCATATATTTGGGTGCTCTGATGTCGAGTGCATATATATTTATAATTGTCATATGTTCCTGTTGAGTTGACCTTTTTATCATTATAAATGACCTTCTTTGTCTCTTGTGACTATGTCTCTTGTGTTTTTGACTTAAAGTCTATTTTGTTTGATATAAATATGGCCACCTCTACCCTTTTCATTACCATTTGCATGGAATATCTTTTCCCACCATTTCACTTTCACCTTACGTTAGGCCTTACATCTAAAATGAGTCTCTCATAGACATTGTATAGTTGGGTTATTATTTTAATGCATTCAGCCATTGTATATATTTTGATTGGAGAGCTAAATCCGTTTATGTTTAAAGTAACGATTGATAGGGAAGGACTTAGAATTGCCATTTTGTTGTTTTCTGTCAATTTTGTAGTTCTATTGTCCCTCTTTTCCTCTTTTGCTGTCTTAATTTGTGTTTCCTTGATTTCTTTTATGGTGACATGCTTTCATTCTTTTCTCATTTTCTTTTGTGTCCTTCATAGGTATCTTTTTGTGATTGCCATGGGGATTATATAAAATATCTTACAGTTATAACAATCCATTTTAAGCCAATAGTAATTTAATTTCAATTGCATATAAAAGCTCTACTCTTTTGCTTCTTCTTTCCCCACACTCTGTTATTGATGTCATAAATTACATCATTTATATTCTGTATTCATTAACATATTTTTCTAGTTTTTTTAATACTTTTGTCTTTTAACTTCTCCACTAGGATTAAATGACTTACATACCACCATTGAGTATTATAGTATTCTGTCTTGTCTGTATATTTACCTTTACCAGTGAACTTTATACTTTCATATGCTTTTGTAGTGCTTTCCAGTGTCCTTGCATTTCATATTGAAAGACTCCCTTTATCATTTGTTCTAAGGCAGGTCGAGTGGTAATGAACTCCCTCAGTCTTTATTTATCCAGGAAAATCTTTATTTATCCTTCCTCTTTGAAGACTGTTTTTCCAGAGGTAGTATTCTTGGTTGACAGTTTTTGCCTTTCAGCTTTTGAGCACTTTGAATATATAATCCCACTCCCTTTTGTCCAGCAAGGTTTCTGCTGACAAATCCCTGACAGTATTATGAGGGCTCTCTTTACCTGACAGGTCTCTTTTCTCTTGATGGTTTTGAAATCTCTCTTTGTCTTTTTTGATACTTGGCAATTTGACTTTAATTAATCTCACTGTGGATTACTTTGGATTCATCATGATTGGAATTCACTGGGCTTCTGAATCTAGATGTGCATTTCCTTCCTTAGATTTGGGGTTTTGCCATTATTTCTTCAAATAAGCTTTCTGCCCCTTTCTCTCCTTCTTCTCCTTCTGGGACTCCCATAATGCATATATGAGTTCACTTATTGTTATCATATAAGTCTGTTAGGCTTTCTTCACTGTTTTTTCTTTATGATCCTCTGACTGGATAATTTTAAGTGATTTCTTTTTGATTTGCTAATTCTTTGTTCTGCTTGATCAAGCCTGCTGTTGAACCCCTATAGTGATTTTTTTAGTTCAGATATTCTTTAGCTCCAAAATGTTTGTTTAGTTCTCTTTTGTATTTTCTTTTTGTTGATATTCTCATTTTGTTTCTGTATCCTTTTCCTGAGCTTGTTGAGCATCTTTGTGATGCTTATTTTGAATTCCTTGTCAGTTAATTCATGTAACTTCTTCTTTAGAGTCAACTTCTGGGATTTTTTTCCATTTTATTGAGCTATGTTTCCCTGTTTCTTGGTGTGCCTTGTAACTTTGTATTGAGATATACACATTTGAAAAAACAACCACCTCTCCAAGTCTTTACTGATAGGCTTCATACAATGAAAGATCACCGATCAGCCCAGCTGAAGATTCTGGTTTTCTCTCAAATCTTTTCTGTAGATGTCTTTCTCTAGACTTGTATGTGTAAATTCCCTATTAGAGAAATTTACTGGATTTAGTTTCCAGGAGATCATAATTTCTTACTCCTGCTAATGCCTGTCTGTGGTACTGCAGGTTCTCTAGAACTGCAGTAAGCTACCCAGCTCTCTTTTGTTCTTAGTGGTCCTCAGGCTTCTAGAGTATGCTGGGTCCCAGTACTGTGCAAGTCTGCTGAGACGGAAACCAGTCCCTCAGGTTGTCCCCCCAAAAGCCAGAATGTTGTGTGCTCCAAGCTTCTCTCCCTGCCCCTCCCCTGGGGCAGGGCCTCTGAGCTGTAACAACCTCTGTCTGCTGTACTGTGGGTCCTCTGGAGCAGCAGCAAGCCACCCAGTTCTTTTTTGTTCTCGATAGCCTCCAGGCATCTAGAGTGTGCTGGGTCCTGTGAGCATTCCAGGGCAGGTGAACTAGCAACCAGCCCCCTGAAAAGCCTGAATGTTAGACACATGCTCCACATCTTTCGCTTCCCATGGAGAAGCTGGGAATTTAGGATTTTCTTCCCTTTGTTCCATGTTCAGCTGGGGGGAGAGTTGGCAAGTGAGTGCATGCTAGTCCAAACTTGACCCTTGTTCTCTGCAGCCCCCAACCTGATGCCCATTCCTACCAGTGCCCAGTCAGCAAGACAGAAACCAGTCCCTCGGGTGAGTCCCTTAAAAGTCTGCACATTGGACATATGCTTCAGTCTTCTTTTCCTCCCAAGGAAGAAGCCAGAAGCTGGGAATTTTTCCCTGATTACATCACCCTGAGCCAGGGAGAGGGACTATGGTAAATAAGTGCCTCAAATTTTTCTACTGGCTTTGATGTAACTGGTTTCACACTCAACTGGAGCCTTTTAACTGGTTTCTTGATTTCTCAAAAAGGGTATGTATCGATGTATTTTTGAATTGGTAACTCTGTGTTTGAGAATGAGGATCTAGGGTTTCCTATTCCACCATCCTGCTGACAGCACCAGTCTCCACTTTATTATTTGTTTTCTGTTTCTGTTTGTTCCGTTTTTCCTTCCTCTTCAAGTACCTTTTAAAATACCAGATTTTTTATCATCTCCTTCTGGGTCTCCAGTGATATAGATCTTAGATCATTTGTTATTGTTCCACAGATACATAAGTTTCTCGTGCTTTTTTTCCACTCTATTTTCTCTCTTTGTTCAGATTGGGTCAATTCTATTGATCTGTCTTCACTAATTCTAGTCTCTCTCATCTCTACTTTAGTATTGAATCCATCTAGCAGTTTTGAAAAATTTTGGCCATGGCATTTTTTCAGTTTTGTAGTTTTCATTCAGTTTTTTTTAAAAAGTCCTTTCTCTTTGCTGAGATTTTCTATTTTTGCATTTGTTTCAAGTGAATTTTTGATTGTTTAATGAGGCATTTTTATGATAGCAGCTTTAAAATCATTGTCAGATAACTCCAACAACTAAGTCATCTTGGTATTGGTGTCAGTTGTCTTTTTTAATTGAGTTCATAATAGTTTACATCGATGTGAGATTTCATTTGTACATTATTTCTTGTCTGTCACCTCATTCTTCACCCCCTGTGCCCCCCGCCATACCCCCTGCCTCTGGTAACCACTGAACTGTTTTCTTTGTCCATGTGGATGTTTATATTCCACATATGAGGGAAATCATATGGTGATTGACATTCTCAGTCTGGCTTATTTTGCTTAGCATAATTCCCTCCACATCCTTCCATGTTATTGTAAATGGGATGAATTTCTCTTTTCTTATTGCTGAGTAGAATTCCAAAGTCGATGGGCCCTTGGATTGTTTCCATGTCATGGCTATTGTGAGTAGTGCTGCTATGAACCTAGGGGTACATATGTTACTTTGGATTGTTGATTTCAAATTGTTTGGGTACATACCCAGTAGTGGGATAGCTGGGCCGTATGGTAGTTCTATTTTTAATTTCTTGAGGAATCTCCATATTGATTCCCATAGGGGCTGCACCAGCTTGCATTCCCACCAGCAATGTATGAGGGTTGCCTTTTCTCCACACCCTCTCCAACATTTGTTATTTTTAGTCTTAGTGATTATAGTCATTTTACCAGGCATAAGGTGGTATCTTAGTACAGTTTTGACCTGCATTTCCCTAATTATTAGTGATGTTGAACATCTTTTCATGTGTTTAATGGCCGTCTGTATATCTTTTTTGGAAAAATGTCTGTTCATATCCACTGCACATTTTTTGATCAGACTGTTTTTTTTTTTATTGTTCAGTTGTGTGAGTTCCTTATGTATTATGGGGATTAACCCCTTGTCAGATATATGATTTGAAAATACTTTCTCCCATTTGATGGGTTGTCACTTTGTTTTGCTTCTGGTTTCTTTTGCCTTGCAGAAGCTCTTTAGTCCAATGAACTCGCACTTGTTTAGTTTTTCTTTGCTTCCCTTGTCTGAGAAGACATGATATTCGAAAGGATCCTTTTTAGTTTGATGTGAAAGAGTGTACTACCTATATTATCTTCCAGGAGTTTTACAGTTTCAAGACTTATCTTCAATTCTTTGATCCATTTTGAGTTTATTTTTGTGTATGGCATGAGATAGTTGTCTACTTTCATTCTTTTGCATGTGGCTGTCCAGTTTTCCCAACAACATTTATTGAAGAGACTATATTTTCTCCACTTTATGTTCTTGGCACCTTTGTTGAATATTAGCTGTCCGTAGATGTGTGGATTTATTTCTGCGCTTTCAGTTCTGTTCCACTGATCTGTGTGCCTGTTTTTGTGCCAGTACCATGCTATTTTGATCACTATGGTTTTGAAGTACATTTTGAAGTCATACATTGTGATACCTCCAGCTTTGTTATTTTTTCTCAGGATTGCCTTAGCAATTTGAGGTCTTTGGTTGCCCCATGTGAATTTTAGGATTCTTTGCTCTGTTTCCTTGAAGAATGTCATTGGGATGCTGATTGGGATTGCATCGAATTTGTAGATTGCTTTGGGCAGTATGGACATTTGAACTATGTTTATTCTTCCAAGCCATGTGCATGGAATCTCTTTCCATCTCTTTATGTCATTTTCAATTTCTTTCAGTAATGTCAGAGTTTTCATTGTGTAAGTCCTTCACCTCCTTGGTTAAATTTATTTCTAGGTACTTTATTCTTTTAGTTGCAATTGCAAATGGGGTTGTATTCTTGAGTTCTCTTTCTGTAAGTTCATTATTGGAGCATAAAAAAGCAACTGATTTTTGTAGTTGATTCTGTACCCTGCAACTTTACCATAGTTATTAATAATTTCTATTAGTTTTCTGATGGATTCTTTGTGGTTTTCTATATATAAGATCATGTCATCTGCAAACAGCAAAAGTTTCACTTCTTCACTCCCTATTTAGATTCCTTTTATTCCTTCCTCTTGTCTAATTGCTCTGGTCAAGACCTCCAGTACTATGTTGAATAAGAGTGTTGATAGTGGGCATCCTTGTCTTGTTCCTGTTCTCAGGGGATGGCTTTCAGTTTTTGCCCATTATGTATGATGTTGTCTTTGGGTTTGTCATATATGGCCTTTATTATGCTGAGGTACGTTCCTTCTATCACCATTTTGTTAAGAGTTTTTATCATAAATCGCTGTTGGATCTTGTCACATGCCTTCTCTGCATCTATTGAGATGATCATGTGGATTTTATTCCTCAATTTTTTGATGTGGTGTATCATGTTGATTGATTTTTGGATGTTGAAATATCCTGTATCCCTGGGATAAATCCCACTTGATCATGATGTATGATCCTTTTGATCTGTTGCTGAATTCAGGTTGGCAAAATTTTGCTGAGAATTTTTGCATCTGTGTTCATCATCAATATTGGCCTTTAGTTTTCTTTTTTTGTGTTGTCCTTGTCATGCTTTGATATCAGAGTGATGTTGGCCTTATAGAATGTGTTAGGAAGCAGTCCATCTTCGCTAACTTTTTAGAATAGCTTGAGAAGGATAAGTATTAAATCCTCTCTGAAAGTTTGGTGGAATTCCTCAGGGAAGCCATCTGGTCCTGGGGTTTTATTCTTTGAGATGCTTTTGAGTACTGTTTCGATGTCTTTCCTTGTGATTGGTCTATTCACATTGTCTGTTTCTTCTTGATTCAGCTTTGGGAGGTTGTAATAGTCTGAGAATTTACCCATTTCTTCTAGATTATCCATTTTGTTGACATAGTATTCTCTTAGAATCTATTGTATTTCTGTGGTGTTTGTCATTATTCCTCCTCTTTCATTTCTAATTTTGTTTATCTGAGCTTTCTCTCTTCTTTTCTTTGTAAGTCTGACTAGGGGTTTGCCAATTTTATTTATCTTCTCAAAGAACCAGCTCTTTCTTTCATTGATCCTTTCTCCGGCCTTTTTTGTTTCAATAGAATTTATTTGTGCTCTGATTATTATTTTTATTTCTCTCCTTCTGCTGACTTTTGGCTTTGTTTGTTCTTTTTCTAATTCAGTTAGTTGTACTTTGAGATTGCTTATTTGGGATTTTGCTTGTCTGTTAAGGTGTGCCTGTATTGTGATGAATTTCCCTCTTAATACAGCTTTTGCTACGTCTCATATGAGGTGGTATGGAAGGTTATCATTTTCATTTCTATCCAGATATTTTTTTATTTCTCCTTTAATTTCATCAATGATCCATTACTTGTTCAATAACATGTTGTTTAGTCTCCACATCTTTGTCCCTTTCTCAGCATTTTTCTTGTAATTGATTTCTAGCTTTATAGCATTATGATCAGAAAAGAAGCTTGTTATTATTTCAATTTTCTTAAATTTATTGAGGTTTGATTGTTTCCCAATATATGGTCTGTCCTTGAGAATTTTCCATGCTCACTTGCTAAGAATGTTTCTTTTGCTGTTGTTGGATGGAGTGTTCTATATTTGTCTATTAAGTCCAACTGGTTTAGCTTTTAATTTAATTCCACTGTTTGCTTGTTGATTTTCTGTCTTCATGATCTGTCCATTGATGTGAGTGGAATGTTGAGGTCCCCTACTATTATTGTGTTATTATTAATATCTTCTTTTAGGTTTGTTAATAGTTGCTTTATCAAAGTTGGTGCTCCTGTGTTGGGTGCATAGATATTTATAAGCGTTATTTCTTCTTGATGGAGTTTCGCTTTCATCATTATATACTGCCCCTCTTTGTCTCTCTTTACTTGTTTATCTTGATATGTACTTTGTCTGATATAAGTATTGAAACACCTGCTTTCTTTTGTTTCCCATTAGCTTGGAGTACTGTCTTCCACCCCTTCACTCTGAGCCTGTGTTTGTCATTGGAGCTGAGATGTGTTTCCTGGAAGAAGTCTAGTGATGGATCTTGTTCTTTAATCCATCTAGCCACTCTGTACCATTTTATTGGAGAATTCAATCCATTTACATTTAGGGAAATTAGTGAATGTATGAGGGCTTAATGCTGTCATTTTACCACTCATTTTCTGGTTTTCCTGCATTTCCTTTGTTTCTTGTCCTGTGTGTTTTGGTTTACCCATTGAATTATGTAGTTTTTTATGATGTTTTTCTTTGCTTTCTCCTTATTCATTCATTGTGTCTCTGTTCTGCTTTTTATTTTGTGGTTAACCTGAGGTTTGTATTCAGAATCTCGTGTATAAGACAGTCCATTTTCTGATGGCCTCCTATTTCCTTAGTCTAAACCAATTCAGTCCCTTTTTTCTTCCCCACCTAAGTTCTTTTTCTCATATCTTATTCCATCCTGTGTTGTGAGTTTCTGGTTAAAATGACAAGATTATATTTGTTTCTGGTGTTTTCCTTCCCTCTTGCTTAATGCTATGGTTAAATATTTGCTATCTTATTCTGGTTCTGTGTCTGTCTTCTCTCTTTGTTTTTGCAGGTATGAGGGCCTTCTTGAGGATTTTTTTTAAGGGAGGGTCTTGTGGCTACGTAGTCCCTTAGGTTTTGTTTGTCTGGGAAAGTTTTAATTTCTCCCTCGTATATGAGGGATAGTTTTGCTGGATAGAGTATTATTGGCTGAAGATTTTTGTCTTTTAAAGATTTGAATATGCCATTCTATTCTCTCCTAGCTTGTACCGTTTCTGCAGAGAAATCTGCTCACAGCCTGATAGGGGTTCCTTTGTAGGTTGTTTTCTTCTGCCTCACTGCCCTTAGTAATTTTTCTTTGTCATCCATTACTTTCTTCATTTCTTTTTAGTCTTAGTTCTCTCTCCTCCTCTGTCTGGAGCATTTCAACATGTCTATCTTTGATTATGCTGATACGCTCCTTTATGATGTCCACTTGAGCTTTCAGGGAATCTGTATTTTGTTTTATCTCTTCCATTGAGTCTTTCATCTCTAATATTTCTGATTGATTCTTCTTTATAGTTTCAATCACTTTTGTGAAGTAGCTCCTGAGCTCATTGAATTGTTTCTCTACATTTTCTTTTACCTTGTTGAGTTTTTTGGTGATAGCTATTTTGAACTCATTGTCATTCAGTTTACACATTTCTGTGTCCTCAGCACTGAGTTCTGGGTGCTTGTAATTATCTCTCTGGTCTGGAGATTTGATTTAGTGTCTGATATTGGAAGATTGGGTCTTACGCATTTTGATATTATTCAGTTGCAGTTACCACCTATCGCCACTGGGTGGGGGTTGAGAACCATGTATTCTGAGCCCTCTGCTTTAGCTGAGATCCCAGGTAGTGGAGCTGTGCTGGGCGAGTGGTGGCAAGGGCGCTTTCTCTTGTGTGCACTCTGGGCTTTCTTGATCAGCTCTGGCTATCTGGTCTCCTGAGGTGTTGACTTGATGAGATCACCCCCATGAAAGCTTTCACCTCATTAGAGGGCTTCCCTCTGGGCTTCAAGGACCCTAAGGAGTCCTTGGTAATCCCGCAAATGAGCAACTCCTCCCCTGTTCCTTCCCTTATAGATCCTCCTGTGGGCATGAATGCAGTCTTTAGGAGAGGTAGTGAAGTTCTCTTCTTACCCTGTTCCAGCTCCTCAGAGGGGCCTTCAGCCTCTCTGCCCTCTGTTCTATAGTTGCGTGTCTCTCTGAAGTTTTTGTGTTGTTAGGATGTTCTCTGTTGGAGTATGGTTGCCCCTTTTTGTTGTATGTTGGAGAGGAGAGAGTCTTGGGCAAGTTCACTCCCCCATGATGCTGACATCACTCAGTTGTTTTTTTAAATTCAACTTGTGGTTTTCCTGGTTCTTGGTATGAGGAGAGATTATTTATTGCATCCTGGGCATTTTGGTTACTATTTTAGGAGTCTTTTTATCCTATTTAAATCTTTTATTTTAGCAAGCAGTCGTCCTTTTTAGATTTAGAATGTAGGTCCTTGCCTCCTTAACATTTTGGTTTTCAGTTATTTCAATGTTATTCTGATCTGTTTTTTTTTTTTTTCTGATGCTGCTGTTGCTTTTGCTCATCCCCTGTTGTTGCCACCTGCCACTAAACTCTTTCCTAGTTTGCCTAGTGCCATTGGACCACTTTCTCTTGCAGAGGTTGGGGCAGAAGCCACTGTGACTGGGTCTTCTCATACCATTGGATAGAGAACTGGGAAATGGTGGTGCCCAGGTATGCAATAGAAATTTGGTTAGCCCAGTGCTTTACTGCTTCCACTGCAGGCAGTCCAGCATGCAGTTGCCACTGGTGTTGAGCTGGGGTTGGGTTGGCCTGCTTGGGCTTTGCTGCTGCCACTGTGGGCCACCAGTGCCCTGTCTGTGAAGCAGGAGGTGGGATGATCTACTGGGATTTTGAAGCTCCTACTATGGGCGGATCAGCCCACATGTTCATGTTCTGGTTGTGGAGTAGAAGTTGAGGCTACCAGGGGCTTTGCTGCTGCCTCCTTGTGCCAATTAGATCATTGTCTAGTGGAGGAGGGAGCAGGTGTCGGGGATCCCCACTAGGTCTCTATTGGCTTCCCTTTTCTCAGTACTTTGGCCAAAGAAAGCTGTCTTTGCTTTTTTCTTTTCCTATACATGTTGGCAGTTCTGAATTGCAGGCTTCCTGGTGGCCAGTCTGGGATGTTTAGGAGATGAAAAGAAAACTTTGGGAACTTACAGAATTGTTTGTCAGATTTTGAGGAACAACATCATCCACCATCTTTCCGTATTACAGAATCCTTTTAGCTTGTCTGTTAATTAATTCCAGAGTACTTTGTCATATTTAGAGTGAAGGAACAGGGAAAAGTGAGTCTATACTATCTTGTTCCAGAGGTTCTGGATATATTTTAAACGTCAAGTTAACAAGGTTTCCTGATGGATTGTTTCAGGTTTGAGAGAAAGAATGAAGAGTGGTTCCAAGGCTTTTAGCCTGATCAACAAAGTGAATTGTAGCACCATCCACTGAGAAGGGAGACATGGGGAGGACCAGATTTCGTGGGGCTGGGAATTAAGAGTTCTGTTGTAGATACGTTAAATTTCAGATATTAAAGTGACAATATCTAGTACACAGTTCGATTTACAAATTTGTATTCAGAGATAGAGATGTGAATTTGATAGTCATCAGATTAGAAATGATATTTAAAACCATAAGACGGAATAAAATCACTTAGGAAATGACTGTAGATAGAGAAGAAGTCCAAAGACCAGCCCTGGCACATTCCAATGTTTAGTGTTAGGGAAGTCAAGAATCTAATAAAGAAGACAGAAGAAGCAACCAGTGTGTTAGGAGGAAAATAAGGACAGTTTGTTGTCATGAAAGCCAAGCGAAACAAACAAATGTTTCCATAAAGAGGGTGTGTGATCAATTGTCAGAAATGTTGCTGAGAGATCAAGATGAGGACTGAGGATTTGGTAATATGAAGATTATTGGTGACCTTAGTGAGAGAGAGTTTAGTGGAGCCCTAAGCTCAAAAGATTGAGGTGGGTGCAAAAGTGTGACAGTCAAGGAGGTGGAGTCAGGGAGAATAGAATTCTTTGGAGGAATTTTCTATAAAGTGGGAGTGAAGAAATGGACATTAGCTGTAGGTTCGTTTTATTTTACTTTTTGATGGGAGATAGTAGAGTATATTTGTCTGCTGGTGGGAATTACTTAATAGAGAGGAAAAGTATTGATGATACAGGAGCAAGAAGAATGGGATCTGGTGTGTAAGTGAAGGGGAAGAGGAACAACTCATCCATTGTAGCACGGGAGGCAGAGTATATCAGCATAGATTCAAGTAGCATATAAATTTTGTGGTGAAAGGGATAGGGAAGTTCTCTTTTAATGGCTTTTGTTTTTTTCTGAAACTAGAAGCAACGTCATCAACTTAGAGTGAGAAGGGGAAGAGGTGTTGAATATTTGAGGAGAGAAGATGTGAAGGAGCAATCTTAACAAGTGGGAGAGTGAACCAACTAGGGAAATAGAGTAGGACTGTTGGACAGCACTGATTGTCCACTTCAGCTTGTGGTTATAAATTTAAAATGAAACGAAATCACCGTGGTTTTGTGGATTTTCTTTTCATTCTTAAAATTTTGAAACCTATCATATATTTAGAGAAAAGTTGGACATATAGTACGAAGAAAATTTTAAACTACCATTTGAGAGTGAGTTGCTGACCTGATACCCGTCACCCCTGAATACTTTAATGTATGTTTCCTACAAACATTCTCCTACATGACCACCAAGCATCCAACAAAATAAAAAAATATTAGCAATGATAAACAGTACTATCAAATCTTTAGAACTCATTCATGTTCTACCAATGGCCTCAATATTGTTCTTAATGGGAAAATGATCCAGTTCGGAATCATGTGTTGCAATTAACTGTCTTGTATCTTTAGTCTTCTTCCGTCTGGAACAATTCCCTACTCTTTCCTTGACTTTTATGACTTTGACACTTTTGAAGAATACACAGTTATTTACATCTATATTTATTTCTATATCTATAAATATTAAAACATGTGAATTCTAAAGACAATTCAGTGCTACAGGATTTGTTCTAGTTTTTTCCCTTTATTTATAACAGTAGGAAACCTAGCTCATTATCCTTAGTACATTTACTTCTTTGAGCAATCCCCTTGTAACCAATCTGCCATTTTGCTGCCACTACCTTCCTCATGGAGATGATCTTATAATCTTGCTGAAGCTCTGAATCCCCATTCCAGGCTACTCCTCCCACACACATGTAGGCACCCACCTCACCCTGCTCGGACTCTAACATTCCATGCCAGGCTACCCCCCAGCATGGATGCCTCCCTTATCCTGCGTTGACTTTCATAGCCTGGCCACCGTTCCATGTGGACCCCCTTCCCCACCACACTCAGGCTCTGATTCTCCTCTCTGAGTCTAATGGACACCTCACTTATTACATTTGAGCTCTGATATCCCACAACAAGTGTCCTCCCCATCATCATGGATGCCCTCCTCACCCCATTGGGTTCTGATACCCCACACCATGATGCCCTTTGTGTGGATGCCCTTCTTGCCCTGTTGGGGACCTCTCACCCCATGCCAAGTCACCATAGCTAACCCCCTCCACTTTCAACACTTTTCTCACACTTACTTTATCCTGATTAATGACTTTAGGACTGAATTGTGTGAGAAAAGGAAAGAGGTAATTGAATTTAACTAGACTTGGTGGTTTACTGAGGAAGTATGACAAAGGGAGAGAGTGGCAAAGGAGTTGAGGGGATATATACAAGGGATGATTATGATGATGGAGTGTGGAATCTAAGCTGCATAAATACATAGGTAGGCAATAGACAGTCAGAGGTGGTGAGGTGAACAGACTGGATGTGCAATCAAAGAAGTTCAGGAATAGTAGTTTTCTAGAGAATCAGTAAAGATAAGGGTGATGGGCAGAGAGTATTGTGCTTGAAAATGAAATTTTTAGAAGTAGTATCATTATAGATAAAGCTCTAAGATCTGACCATGGGACAGAGTCATTGAGGTAAAGTGGAGGAAAGTGAAATAGGTGAAGCAGTCAATCAAGGATCTGAGAGTACAGAAAACTGTTGTTTATGTCAGTGAATATATAGCAGTAGAAAAATTCAGCAATACTTGAGAAACAACAGATAAATAGTAGTCTTAACTCAAAGGTTTTTATACTGTGAGATTCCATTGGTGGAATCATGAAATTAATTTCATGAGTTATGATCAGTAATTAAAAAAAATGAAATAGGCAAGAATAGAAAATATCAGAGTGTATGTAAGGCAAATGTTATTTATGAAGTTCTTTTGCACTTAGTAATGATGTAAAATATATTTGTTATTTTGGCTCATGGTTGAAAATATTTGGAGACCACTGTTTTAATCTAGTCTGTGGCCACCAGGTGACAGATATATTGTGGAAGTAATAATGGTGGCAAGGTTTGAATTAGCCTGTGGGAGTGTCTCAGGCTGTTGGATAAAATTAACACTCATAAAGTCTTTCCAAGTTACTGCTGAATCTTATAACCTCTCTTTCTAAAGCATCTATGATAGTGATTCTCAAGAGGGAGGTAAGGAGAGTGCCCTGTGGGGTAGTAATGGAAGATTTCCCCTGGTGGGGCTTTTGTAAAGTACACAGGTCTCCTTTCAACCATGACAGCAGTAGTGAGCTTTTCTTAGTGAGTTGTAATCCTCAGCACTCCATCCAGGTTCTAGAATATGTTTGACAGGTGTTTAGCTTCTGCCTAATCATTTCTATTAATGGGAGACTCACAATCTCATAAAGCAGATTCAGGATGAATCTATTGAACTCCTTCAAATGGTGTAATTTTCATCCCTTAGTCTTGCTCTAGTGTTCTATTTCTATGATGACACAGACCAAATCTAATTTCTCTTCTATCTGATAATCCTTTAGTTATTTAAGGACAGTTTTTCTCACCTCCTGAAATGATTCTTCTATTTTATGGTGCCTTAGAATGACAATATAGTGTATTGCTTAAATTTTAGGCCCCAGAGCCACGTTGCCTGAGTTTGAATCTGGCCTAGTAGTTTACTAGCATATGTGATTCTGAGAAAGTTACTTAATTTGTGCTTGGAAAATGGGGGCATTTAACAAATATTATTTACTTCATTGAGTTGTTGAAAGAATTAAATGAGCTAAGTAATTTGTTTAGACAGTGCTTGGCATATAGTAGGTAGAGTAGATATTAACTGTTTATTATGGAACAGACTTTTTAATTCTCTCTGGATTAATTTTCCTCTGCATATGTATGTTTTTCATTGTCTTTTTTTTTAAACTGTGGGATTTATAACAAAATTTAATAATCCAAGTGTGATCTGACTAAGGTTGTTGTCTCTCGTTCTGAACCCTCTCCTTCATTTGATGCAACATAAAATTGAAATATAGTACTTTATTTTTTGGTATGCAAGTCACACCGATGATCACATTGATTATATCAACTAATGTTTTCAAGTGAACCACTGTTGGTCCAGGTCTCTTCCCTATGCTGAACTTGAAATAGTTGGTTTTTTGAACCTAGTTGCCAACTTTACATTTATACCTGTGGTAAGCTGGATAATGGTTCCTAAAGATATCTAGTTCTAGTCTCTGGATCCTGTGAATGTTGCCTTTCTGGTAAAAGTGACTCTGCAGATTTGGTTCAGTTAAGGATCTTGAGATGGAGACATTATCCTGAATTATCTGAGTGGGCCCTAACTGGCATCATAAATGTCCTTTTAAAAGAGAGGATAAGGGAGATGTGACCTGAGAAGAAGGCAATGTGACAACTGAAACAAAATGCTATGCCTCTGGCTTTGAAGATTTAGGAAAGTGTCATAAGCTAAGGAATGAAAGGAATGTAGCTCTAGAAGCTAGAAAAGGCAGTAGACTGGAGAGAGTGTGGCCCTGGTAACACATGATTTTGACCAAGTGAACTAGATTTTGAATTTCTGGCCTCGAAAACTGTAAGAGAATAAATATGTTTTGTTTAAACCACCAAGTTTGTGGTAATTTATTTCAGCAGCCATAGGATACTAATACATACATATTATGCTTCATCTTGTTATTTTTTAGTCCATTATTCTAGCCTGTCAAGATCATTGTATTTTAGGTAAAGCTTTTGCTTTTTTAGATGTTGAGTACTAACTATGTACAAGGTATAATGCAAGGTAATGTTACGAAGAGTATCTCTAATCCTTTTGATGATGCTTTATTTAAATATTAACCCCATTATATAGGTGAGAACACTGAGGTTCAGAATGATAAAGTGATTTGTCCAAGATTGTACAATGAATGTTATACTAGCATGTAATAGGGTTTATTATTGTTATTTTAAATATATTAAAAATATTTTTAAAATTCTTCAGTTCTGATATGGTTAATATTGATAGAATCCACATAAGTAAAAGTTCTGAGGTCCTCTAAACCTTTCAAAAGTGTAAAGGGACCCTTTACAAAATATTGTAGAACCAGTCCCAAATATATTGAGAACCATTGTACTATATATGTTGCCTTATGCATCCTTCTAGTCATCCAAACCAGATTTGGTAAGCATCCCTTCTTTGTCCATAAATTATTAAAATTACTGACGAGAAAGGCCAAGAATGGAGCTCTAACTGGTGTATTCCTAGATAATTTTTCTAAGTTGATATCACTTTATTAATTTTATCCCTTTCTTTGAATTCTACCAGTTACAAATCCAGCTAACTGCTCTATCTTTGCGGTATCATGATAAATTTGTCAAGTATTTAACTGAGCAAGATACACTATATTTCTAGCATCCATTTTATCTTTCAGTATAATAACCCAACCAATAGAGTTTAATTTGGCACTTCTCCTATTTTCAACTAGTAGCAGTTTCTTTCAGTGTCCCACTTTATAATGTATCTGGTTTGGGAAGTTTGACTTACTTTAGAACAGCTGGTTGTTGTCTTACTCTTTGCTCACCTATCATAAGGCTCTTCAGTTCTCTCATAACCATGTTTGTCTATCCTATCTAGTCTGATAATCATTCTTTGAAAAGAAAATGGAACAAAATAGAAATTGAGTAGTTCTGCTTTCCTATCTGATAACGTGATACCTTATGCCTGAAAGAGTGAACCCATTATTTACATGTTTTTTGTTCTGATCCTACCTTAAAAAAACATTTTGTATTGTTATTAGCATTTTTTGTAACCCCTATTTCACTATGGGCTTTAATCTTCTTGGTACAATTCTTAGAGTTATTGTGCTGTGGTTTTTGTATTCTTGTCCTTTTCAAATGCCCTCTCTTCCATCTTTTATACATCTTCTTAAATGTAACTTCATTAAAGAGCTTAAAGAGCTATTTACTTGGTTATAATGGCTTATTTAAACATGCTTTTCTTTCTTATCAGGATCCTTTTAAATTATTTTGTCAAAATTTTGCTTTTGAGAAATGCCTATCCTTCTTAAACGAACTTTTAGAACCTGATTTCACTTCATTTATTGAGTACTCATTATGCATGAGTTAGAACTTTCAAAATTAATTTTGTGATTATGACTTAGTACACATACACAAATGAAACAAAAGTTCCACAAAACAATACTTGTGTAAATCAGGGCCCAATCAAGAGATGAAAAACTGAAATTGAACAGGGAAGTTTGGTATAAAGAATTATTAGTTAGAACAAAGGATTGGAGTAGTGGATAATTGGCTAGTAAAGGATAAAGAGAACTCTTATGAATGTAGAAATAGCAGATATAGGGAGCAGCTACTACACCCAAGGAAGAAACAAATCTGGAAGACCCTCCTTCCCCCTGCCCCTGGACGGAGATCCAGACCTTGTTGGAAAGGACATGGCTGTGGCTCACTGTGTGGTGGAGAACTTAGCTGAGGTGCCACATTGGAGTGACTCAGGGAAGCTGAGAAAAGTATTCTCTGGAATGCTAGGGGAAGTTATCCATGAAGAGGTGTAGTACCTTAAAATTCATGGCAAAACTGCATGAGGACATAACAGAGAAAGCCATCCATAGGGAGATGCCATGCCAGCAGCACTTACTGGAAAACTGCTTGGGAATGTTAGGGAAGCCTTTTACAGGGAAGAACCACAGTACTGACACTCTATACCTAAGGGGGTGCCAGGAGGAAGCTTGCCTTGGGGAGGTGCTGCATGTGCTGGTCACCATGCTCTGGAGGAGCCAACTGAGAAGAGCTGTTTAAGCTGAAGGCAATGAATTGATAACTGGCACTTTACTCTTACTGTGTGCACTGTTCTCTGATATTTTCTATTTTACTTGTTTTTTTTCCGAGGAAGATTAGCCCTGAGCTAACTACTGCCAATCCTCCTCTTTTTGCTGAGGAAGACTGGCCCTGAGCTAACATCCATTCACATCTTCCTCTACTTTATATGTGGGAGGCCTATCACAGCATGGCTTTTTGCCAAGCAGTGTCGTGTCCACACCTGGGATCCGAACTGGTGAGCCCCGGGCCACAGAGAAGTGGAACGTGCAAAAGTAACCACTGTGCCACCAGGCCAGCCCATCTATTTTACTTTTTTAAGAATGCTGGTTGCAGCTCACTTAATTGAATTCACTGGTTGTGATCTGTCTAAAAAATAATGGAGTAGAGCATATAAAAAGATTAAGCTATGGTCCTTGATTTTGAGGAGCATAAAGCCCAATTGGGGAAGTAGGATATTTTCATAAACAAATTAATTTCAAGGTAATATAGGCAAAGGATTGCACAAATGTTATAGTAAATCTCATAGGCATTCACTAATCACTGATAGCTTTGAAAGGAAATTAGATAAGTAAATTAGTAGATATTAATGAACTAGATAAGTAGAAAGGGATGTTATGGGCATTGGCCTTGGATCTAAGGTCTTTAGTAGATGGTGACAGATTGCCGTATCCAGAGTTAGGGGCATGATTTGGTTAGATTTGCATTATATTTATTTACTTTAATTTATCTTTTATATATATACTTCTCCAGTGGTAATTTAAGGGATGGATTTGAAAAGAACAAAATCAGAGGAAGAGAAATTATGTAGGAGGCTATTATAGTTCTTAGAAGAAGGCCTGAAACAGTATATAGGTAATAAGAAAAGAGAGGAAATGTAGAACTAAGAATTATACAGGGGTAAAATCATCAGGTCTTGAATCTTGATTTAATATGTATTAAAAAGAAAAGGAATGAGGCAATTATGTGTCCCGACTTTTTGATTATAGCAGCTATCTGGATGATGGGCAAGGAACACAAGAGAAGGACCAAGTCAGATAGGAAGATGATTCATTCAGTTTGGTGAATGATAATTACTATTTTAGCTAATAGCAGTTATTGAGCACTTACCACATAACAGGTACTAACCTAAGCAATTTACTTGTATTGATTAATTTAATTCTCACAACAACCCAATGAGGTAGGTGCAATTATTATTATCCCCATTTTCAGATGAGATTGCATAATTTTTCCCAGGTCACACAGACATCAAAGGTTAAAGCTGAGATTCAAATACACACAGTGTGGTTCCAGAGCCCGTGAAGTACTTATGGAAGATATTCAAATGAAGATCATTATACTCAGAATAGAGGTTGAGACTTAAGGTCTAGATATGGATGCCATTAGTAGCTTAGGTGGTAGCTAAAACAATAAGTGAATGAGATCACCTATGGTGTAGATTAAGAGGGTGCCAAAAGATAAGTGGTGGCCAGATTAGGAAGGATCTTAATGCCAGGCTTGGAGGTTTAGACTTTAGCTGTTAAGAATAGAGTGCCGCTAGAACTTTTAAATCATGAAGACACGAGGTAGGGGTATGCAAATATGGCTGTAAATGTAGTTTGAATCACTGTGAGGCAGAAGTTAAAAGGAAAAAGACCAATTGGGAAATCTTAGCAGTCCATTATAAGGTGGTAAGAATCTAGGTGGGTGGTAGCAAAGAGGCCAGATAGAAAAGGTCTGTAGGCATCAGATGTGTAGCTTTTGAGTATATATCTCAAAGTTTTCTGGATTTTCCCCAGCTTTTGCCTGTAACTTCCAGTTTCATCATGGTGCCACTACTTCAGGCTTCAGGGTCCTAGTTAATCAAGGTGCTAGTATAATTAAAACTAAACTCCCTCCTTCAGAAGATTCATAGAGAACATACTGACTAAAACACTTTTATTACCACAAGATTGTTGTTGATTTCACCATAGTATTTTACTTTTGAAACAGCTTTACTGAGATATAATGCACATATCATACAACTCACCCATTTTAAGTGTATAAGTCAGTGGCTTTTAGTATAGTCAGAGTACTGAGTCCATCACCACAATCAATTTTAGAACATTTTCATTACCTCCAAAAGGAATTCCACACCACTTAGCCCGCATCCCCCAATTATCCCATACCACCCCCCCAGCCCTAGGCAACCACTAATCCACTTCCTATCTTGAAAGAGTTGCCTATTCTGGACATGTCATAGAAATGGAATCATAAAACTTCTGGTTCTTTGTGACTGGATGTTTCACTTAATATAATATCTTCAAGGTTCATCCATGTTGTAACATGTATCAGTATTTCATTCCTTTTTATGGCTGGATAATATTCCATTGTATGACTATACCTAATTTTGTTTATCCATTCATTAGGTGATGGACATTTGAGTTGTTTCTGCCTTTTGGCTATTATGAATAATGCTGCTATGAACATTTATGTACAAATTGTTTCAACGTATGTTTTCATTTCTCCTGAGTATATACCTAAGAGTAGAATTTCTAGATCACATGGCAACTCTATATTTAACTCATTGAAGAATTGCCAGACTGTTTTCCAAAGCCCATTTTATATTCCCTCTAGCAATGCATAAGGTTTCCAATTTCTTCACATCTTCATCAACACTTGTTATATTCTGTCATTTTGCTAAATAGCCACCCTAGTGGGTGTGAAGTGGTATCTCACTGTGGTTTTGATTTGCATTTCCCTTATGACTAATGATGCTAAGAATATTTTCATGTCTTTATCAGAGTACTTTTTGTTTTAACCCTCTCATATGTGTGTAGTGATATCTCATTGTGTTTTTAATTTGCATTTCTCTAGTGACTAGTGCTCTTGAACATCATTTCATGTGCTTATTTGCCATTTGTATATTCACTAAAAGGTCTGATCATGTCTTTTATTCATGTTTTAATTGTTTTTTTAATTGAGTTTTTTGTTTCTGTTTGTTTTTTTAACGTAATGTGTCGTTTTATTTATCTTCATTTAGAGCTTCATTGTATGCATTACATATATTTCTAACACTTTTTGAATTTCAACGTATGCAACTAATACAGAAGAGCATAGTATCCATTCTGGTAAGAATGGAATGACTCACTATTCCTGCTTACTAAATCTCTCATGAGTCAGAATGCTGATAGAGGAATAAGTAAGCAGGAAGTAGTTTGAGCTTTTTATCTCATAATTTCATTATAGTTTTCAATTTCTTCTGTTGAGCCTAAAAAATTTCTCTAGATTATTTCTCTTAGAAATTTTGTAGTTCTGGTATACTGAAAGGAATGTTTTAATCTTTTAATTTCGCTAAAATTATCCTCCCAATATTTTAATTCAAAAAGCTTCTAGGTTTGTTTTGTTTTCTTTTTCTAGTCTAGTATACATTAACAGTGGTAATCACTTATTCTATTTCATTTCCTTAGAAAATTTGATATTCTTAATTGTAAACGTCTCAATGTGTCTGTAATTTGGCATGCTCATTATATTTTAATTGCTTTCCCTGGTCATTTTCAAGCATCTACCTGGAGTTGTATTTTTAGTAATAAAAGCACAAAGATGAGGATTCTTTATCTTGCATTCAAATGTCCTTTCATAAATTTAGCATATTTCACATTGGATTCATGTAGACAGAATATAGTCTAAGCAGCATTTCAATGAGTTATTTTAAATCTATATACACTTGACTTTTGAGGGTACTTTCTATATCTAGATACTAGTTCTTTATTGGCTATGTGGTTTCAAATAGTTTTTTCCCAGTCTGTAGCTTGTCTTTTCATCCTCTAAGCAGAATATTTTGCAGAGCAAAAGTCTTAAATTTTGATGAAACCCAATTTATCGATTTTTCCTTTATAGATTGTGCTTTTCATGTCATGACTAAGAACTCTGCCTAGCATTAGATCCTAAATAACTTCTTCTGTTTTTTTCTAAAAGTTTTATGTTTTACATTTAAGAATGTTACCCGTTTTGAGTATGAAATGTAGATGGAGGTTAATTTTATAGCCTATGCATGTTCAATTGCTACAGCAACATATGTTGAAAAGCATAATTCCTTCCGCATTTCTGTGAAAAATTAGTTAGGCATGCCGTAAATCAATCAGTGTAATACACCACATTAAAATGAGAAATAAGAATCACATGATTGGAGATCTCGTCAAGATGGTGGCATAGGCAGACTCTGAACTCACCTCCTTCCATGAACACAACCAGGTTACAACTATTCTTGGAAAAATTACCCTGGAGAAAAAACTGAAAACTGGATGAAAAGAACCCCCACAACAATGGACAGTCCTGACTGAGGTGGAAGAGGAAGAAATTCCTTCTGGGAAGAAAGAAAGCCACCTTCACAGGTGGCAGAGCTTCACAGCAAGCCAGGTGGGAGCCACCCTAAGGTACACAGCCCTCATTGGAGAAGTGGGGACCTTAGCAGGGGCACATTACTGCTATAAGCATCCTTCAGACTCAGTGGGACACTCATCGCTATCTGGCTTCACTGGCTATTAACTGCAGTGCAGGATACCCCCAGAAAAGCTATCTGATGAAAGCTGAGAAAACCCAGCTCTTAAAAGGCCCGTGCACAAATTCACCCAACTCAGAGAGCAACCTAAAATCACCAAAAAGAAAGATGCCCAGTCCTTTGGTGAAAAGAAACTCACCTGGTAGGCTCTGGGTGCATCTCAGTGAGAGGTAAGGCCTCTTCAGAGACTGAGACGTCAGTGGTGGTCATTGTTGTGACCTAGAGAAGCGGTGCTGACAGACCCTGGCAGGCACCATTAAAGTTCTTCCCTTGGCCTGTTATCCCAGGAGTGTGCCACATCCAACAGAGCACCAAATTGATTCAATTCAGCCTGGGCAAGCAGCCTGCCCTAGGGACCAGCCCCACCCAACAGCAAGCACTCAGGCTTCTTTTCACCCTGCATAGACTGGGTGCCTTGATCCTCTACAGGCAAGCAAATATGTCTGCCTCTGTGGGGCAGGGCCCGTGTGAGGACCAGGTGAACTGTGGGGGGCATTGGTGGAAAGATGGGGACCTCTGCAGTGGGACCACTGAGTATACTCCAAGGGGTGGGAAGTGTGCATGGACCAGGGCTGTGTTGATAGTGTGTGAGGACCTTTGGAGGGTGGGGCTTATCAGTGGCAGAAGATCTGTGCTTCACAAAGAGGATCAACCCCTTCTTCCAAAGACTGGAACAATTAGGTGCTCCTGTGCCTAGGGCCGGCCCCACTCAGCTGCAATCCTAAGAGAGCTGACAACAGCCTTGCAGGCCTAAGGCCTACAGCAACTGTAAGCCCCTGAGCCTAGCAACCAGCTATACTGGGTATCTACTCAACTAACAGGAAAACTGCAAAAGGAGTATGCTGTTAGACCTTGTAGACAACAGTGCTTGAGCTCCTCAAACCCGATTTACAAAAAGCTGGCCAGAGAGGGAAATAATAGACTCCTTGGGTACCTGCAGTAAGAGCAGCCCTGCCACAGCAGAAGAACACAAGTAGCCCACACAGGGTCACTCTTGAATCATTTGGACTGGTGACAAGTGGGAAGCACTCAACTGGGCTTCAAAAGGCATCTCTTACATAAGGCCACTTCTCCAAGATCAGGAGACATAGCTGACTCACTTAATACATAGATATAAGCACAGAGCAAGAGGCATAATGAGGAGGCAAAGGAATATATTCCAAGCAAGGGAACAGGACAAAACCCCAGAAAAAGAACTAAATGAAACAGTAATAAACAACCTATCTGACAAAGAGTTCAAACAAAAACTCATAAGGATGCTCACTGATATTGGGAGAAGACTGGATGAACATGGTGATAACATCAATAAAGAATTGGAAAAATATAAAAAGAATCAATAAGAAATGAAGAGTGTAATACTGGAAATGAAAAATTCAATAGAGAGACTCAATAGCAGAGTAGATGTTACAGAAGAATGGATCAGTGAGCTGGAAGAAAGAGTAGAGGAAATCACCCAAGCTGAACAGATAAAAGAAAAAAGAATTAGAATGAGAACAGTATAAGGGAGCTCTGGGACACTATCAAGTGCGCTAACATTCCTATTATAGGTGTCCTAGAAGGAAAAGAGAGACACAAGGGGGCAAAGAATCTATTTGAAGAAGTAATAGCTGAAAAGTTTCCTAACCTGAGGAAGGAAACAGACATCCAAGTAGAGGTTGCAAAGAGAGCACCAAACAAGGGGAACACTAAGAGGCCCACACCAAGACACATTATAATTAAAATATTCAAAATTAAAGATAATGAGAGAATCCTAAAAGCATCAAGAGAAGGGCAACAAATGACATACAAAGGAAAGCCCATAAGGCTATTAGTGGACTTCTCGGTTGAAACCCTTTAGGCTAAAAGAGGGTGGCATGACATGTTTAAAGTGCTGAAAGGAAAAAAACGTACAGCCAAGAATACTCTATCCAGCAAGGTTATCATTCAGAATGGAAGGAGAGATCAAGTGCTTCCCAGACAAACAAAAATTAAAGGAGTTCATCCACAAGAAACCAGTTCTATGAGAAATGCTGAAGGGATTTATTTAAGTGGGAAAGAGGAGACCACAAACAGGGATAAAAAAATTATCAAAAAACCCCCAAAACAACAAGCAGGCAATAAAATCACTGGTAAAGGCGAAAGTACCATAAAGGTAGCAGATCAACCACCTATGAAGATCATATATAGGTTAAAAGACAAAAGTACTAAAATTACCTATTTCGATGATAATTGAGTAATGGATAAAAATACCCAAAATAAGAGATTAGATATGATTTCAAAAGCATAAAATGTGGGAAGACGGGTGTAAAAGAGTAGAGCTTTTAGAAACTGGTCAAGCTAAAGAGACTATCAGCTCAATATAGATTGCTATATACATAGAATATTATATAGGAATCTCATTGTAATCAGAAACCAGGAACCTATAATAAGTAAACAAATGAGTAAGAGGAAAGAAATCAAACATGTTACTAAAGAAAGCCACAAGGGAAGAGAGCAAGAGAAGAAGAAAGGAACAGAGAAGAAGTAGACACCCAGAAAAAAAGTTACAAAATGGAAATAAATACATACTTAGCAATAGCTACTTTAAATGTCAATGGACTAAATGCTCCAATCAAAAGACATAGGGTGGCCAATTGGATTTTAAAAAGACGCATATGTATGCTGCATACAACAGACACACGTCAGACCTAAAGACACTCACAAACTGAAAGTGAAAGGATGGAAAAAGATACTCCATGTAAATGTCAAAGAAAAGAAAGTGGGGGTAGCAATACTTATATAAGCCAAAATAGACTTTAAAACAAAAACTGTAACAATAGACAAAGAAGGGCACTACATAATGATAAAGGGAACAATCCAACCAGAGGATATAACACTTGTAAATATCTATGCACTCAACATAGGAACACCTAAGTACATACAGCAATTACTAACAGACATAAAAGGAGAACTAGTAACACAATAATAGTAGAGGACTTTAACAGTCTGCTTACACCAGTGGATAGATCATCCAAACAGAAGATCAATAAGGAAACATTGGCCTTAGATGACACATTGAACAAGATGGACTTAGTAGATATATATGGAACATTCCATCCAAAAACCACAGAATACGCATTCATTTCAAATGTACGTGGAAAATTCTCCAGGATTTATCACATATTAGGCCACAAAACACTTCTCAATGAATTTAAAAAGATGGCCATAATATCAAGAATCTTTTCTGACCACAAAGTTATGAAAAGAGAAATCAACTATGGGAAGAAAATCAGAAAAACCACAAAAATGTGGAGATTAAACAAAATGCTACTGAACAACTATTGGTTCAATGAAGAAATCAAAGGAGAAATCAAAAAATACCTGGAAACAAATGAAAAAGAAAATATGACATGCCAAAATCTATGGGATACAGCAAAAGCGGTTCTAAGATGGAAGTTTATAGCAATTCAGGCCTACCTCAACAAAGAAGAAAAATCCCAAATAAACAATCTAACAGTGCACCTAAAGAACTGGAAAAAAGAACGAACAAAGCCGCAAATCAGCAGAAGGAAGAAAATATAAAAATCAGAGCAGAAATAAATGAAGTAGAGACTAAAAAAAAATAGAAAAAATTAATAAAAGCAAGAGCTGGTTCTATGAAAAGATAAACAAAATTGACAAACTTTTAGCTAGGCTCACCAAGAAGAAAAGAGAGAAAGCTGAAATAAATAAAATCTGAAATGAAAGAGGAGAAATTGCCATAGACACCTCAGAAATACAAAAGATTGTAAGAGCATACTATGTAAAGCTAGATGCCAACAAATTGGATAATCTAGAAGAAATGGATAAATTCTTAGAATCATACCAGCTTCCAAAACTGGATCAAGAAGAAGTAGAGAACTTGAATAGACCAATCACCAGTAAGAAGATTGAAACAGTAGTCAAAAACCTCCCAAAAACTAAAAGTCCAGGACCAGATGGCTTTCCCGGTAAATTCTACCAAACATTCAAACAAGACTTAATACCTATCCTTCTCAAAGTCTTCCAAAAAATTGAAGAGGAGGGGAGCCTTCATAACTCATTCTATGAAGCCAACATTATCCTGATACCAAAACCAGACAAGGACAACAAAAAAAAGAAAATTACAGGCCAATATCACCAAGGAACATTGATGCAAAAATCCTAAACAAAATACAAGCAAATTGAATACAGCAATACGTTACAAAGATCATACATGATGATCAAGTGGGTTTTATTCCAGGGATGCAGGGATGGTTCAACATCTGCAAATCAATGTGATACACCACATTAACAAAATGAAGAATAAAAATCACATGATCGTCTCAATAGATGCAGAGAAAGCATTTGATGACATACAGCATCCATTTATGATAAAAACTCAAAATGGGTATAGAAGGAAAATACCTCAACATAATAAAGGCCATATATAACAAACCCACAGCTAATATCATTCTCAATGGCAAAAAACTGAATGCTATCCCTCTAAGAATAGGAACCAGAAAGGATGCCCACTGTCACCACTCTTATTTAACATGGTATTGGAAGTCCTACCCAGAGCAATCAGGCAAGAAGAAGAAATAAAAGAGATCCACATTGGAAAAGAAGAAGTGAAACTGTCACTATTTGCAGATGACACGATATTATATATAGAAAACCGTAAATCCACTAAACAACTGTTAGAAATAATAAATGAATACAGTCAAGTTTCAGGATACAAAATCAAAATACAAAAATCAGTTGTGTTTCTATACACTAACAATGAAGTAGGAGAAAGAGAAATTAAGAATACAATCCCATTTGCAATTGCAACAAAAATAATAAAATGCCCAGGAATAACCTTAACCAAAGAGGTGAAAGATCTGTACACCAAAAACATTGTTGAAAGGAATTGAAGAAGACACAAAGAAATGGAAAAATATTCCATGCTCTTAGATTGGAAGAATTAACATAGTTAAAATGTACACAGTTCCTAAAGCAATGTATAGATTCAATGCAATCCCTATCAAAGTTCCAACAACATTTTTCACAGAAATACAACAAAGAATCCTAAAATCTATATGGACAACAAAAGACCCCAAATAGCCAAAGCAATCTTGAGAAAAAAGAAAAAAGCTGGAGGCATCACAATCTTTGACTTCAAAACATACTGCAAAGCTATAGTAATCAAGACAGCATGGTACTGGCACAAAAACAGACAGATCAATGGAACAGAAGTAAAAACCCAGAAATAAAGCCACATATCAATGGACAGTTAATCTTTGACAAAGGAGCCAGGAACATACAATAGAGAAAGGAATGTCTCTTCAATAAATGGTTTTGGGAAAACTGGACAGCAACATGCAAAAGAATGAAAGTAGACCATTATCTTTTGCCATACACAAGTATTAAGTCAAAGTGGCTTAAATATTTGAATGTAAGACCTGAGACCGTAAATCACTAGAATAAAATATAGGCAGTATACTCTTTGACATTGGTCTTAGCAACATCTTTTCGAATACCATGTCTACTCAGGCAAAGGAAACAAAAGACAAGTTAACAAATGGGGTTACAGCAGACTAAAAAGCTTCTACAAAGCAAAGGAATCCATGAATAACATGAAAAGACAACGCACGAACTGGGAGAAAATATTTTAAATCATTTATCTGACTAGTGGTTGATCTCCAAAATATATAAAGAACTCATATAACTCAACAACAACAACAAAACAAACAACCCAATCAAAAAATGGGCAGAGGATATGAACATTTTTCCAGAGAAGACATGGCCAACAGACACATGAAACGATGCTCAACATCACTAATTGTCAGGGAAATGCAAATCAAAACTACAATGAGATGTCACCTTACACCCATCATAATGGCTGTAATTACCAAGACAAAAAACAACTTTTGAAGAGGATGTGGAGTAAAGGCAACCCTCATACACTGCTGGTGGGAATGCAGTCTGGTACAGCCAGTATGGAAAACAGTGTGCAGATCTCAAAAAGTTAAAAATAGAAATAACATATGATCCAACTATCCTGCTCCCTGAGTATTTAGGCAAAGAACTTGAAATCAGCAATTCAGAGACTTATGCACTCCTATATTCATTGCAGTATTATTCATAATAATCAAGATATGGAAGCAACCCAAGTGTCCTTCTATGGATGAATGGATAAAGAAGATGTGGTATATATATATATATATATATACAATGGAACACTACTTAGTCATAAAAAAAGACAAAATTGTCCCATTTGAAACAATATGGATGAAGCTTAAGGGTATGATGTTAAGTGAAATAAGCTAGGCATAGAATGACAAATGCTGCATGATTTCACTCATACGTGGAAGATAAATACATGGGTAAAGAGAACAGATTAATGGTTACCAGAGGAGAAGGGGATTGGGGGGTGGGCAAAAGGGACAAAGGGGCACATATGTGTGGTGGTGGATAAAAATTAGGCTACTGATGGTGAGCACAATGAAGTCTATTCAGAAATTGATAAGTAATAATGTGCACTCGAAACTATACAATGTTACAAGCAATTATGCTCTCAATAAAATAACTTGAAAAAAATTAGTTGGGCATATTCATGTGGATCTCTTTCTCTTCCACTGACCTGTGTATCCCTGCACCAATTCCATGCAATCTTGTTTACTGTAGCTGTACAACTGTTCAAATTGAGCATAGTAATTTTCCTGCATTAAACTTTTCAAAATTGTTTTAGCTATTTTAGTTCCTTTGCCTTTCCATATAAATTTTATAATTTGCTAAAACATGCCAAAACGCATGCTATGATTTTGATAGGAATTCTGTTAAATCTATACAATAATTTTAGGAGAATTGAAATATTTACTCTGTGTTCCAATCCATGAATTTGTCTCTCCATTTATTTAGATCTTCTTTGTTATTTGTCCTCAGCATTGTGTAGTTCAACATACAACTGCTGTATATGTTTTATTAGATTTACACCTAAATATTTCAGTCCTTTGATCAATTGTAGAGGTATTTTATATTTTAATTTTGGTGTTCACATGTTCATTGCTTGTATATAGAAATTCTTTTGATTTTATTTTGGTCTTGTATCTTGAGATTTTACTGAACTCGTTTTTTAGTTCTGAAAGTTTTTTTTGTAGATTCCCTGGGATTTTCTACATTGACAATCATGACATCTCTTAATGGGGTAGTTTTATTTTTTCATTTCCAAACTATATTTCCTTTTCTTGCCTCATTGGACTGTCTGGGAGTTCTAGCACTATGTTGAGTAATAGTAGTGAGATCAGCCATCCTTGCTGTGTTCCCGATTGGACAAAGAAAGCATTTGGTCTTTGTCACTAAGTATAATGTTAGCTGCAGGTATTTTGTAAATGTTCTTTATTAAGTTGAGGAGATTCCCCTCTAGTCTTATTTTCTGAGAGATTTTCTCATGAATGCTTGTTGAATTTTGGCAAATGGTTTTCTGCATCGGTGGCTATAACTATATTTTTTCTTATTTAGCCTGTTAATATGGTGAGTTACATTAATTTATTTTTTAATATCGAGCCAGCCTTTCATCTCTTGAATAAACCCCACTTGGTCGTGGTATATAATTCTTTTTATATACTGCTGAATTCTACTTGCTAATAGTTTGGGAAGGATTTTTGTGACTAAGTTCATGAGGGATATTGGTCTGTAGTTGTCTTTTATTGTATTGGTTTTGTCTAGATTTTGTGTCAGGGCAATACTACCTTCATAAAGTAAAGTGCCCTTTACTTTCTAAAAGAGACTGTGAAGAATTAGTGTTAGTTCTTTAAACATTTGGTAGAATTCTCTAGTGAAATCATCTTAGATTGGACATTTCTTTTTTTGGATTTTTAAAATTATGAATTCAATTTTCTTAATAGTTCTGGGACTATTCTACCAATGTATTGAGTGAGTTATGGTAGTTTTTTTAAATTAATTTTTTCATTTCGTTTAAGTTGTGAAATTTATGCTTATAGAATTTGTCATATATAATACCTTATTATCCTTTTGATATCTTCAGTGTCTGTAGTGGTATACCTCGTTTCATCCTTGATATTGGTAATTTGTGGGTTTTATCTTTATCATTCATTCTTGAGGTTTATAAACTTTTAAATTTCCTTGTGATAACACTTAACATAAGATATACTCTTAAGCTTTAAGTGTACAATATGTTATTGTTGACTGTAGGTATAATATTGTATGAGCATATCTCTAGAGCTTGTTGATCTTACTTAACTGAAACTTTATGTCTGTTGAATAATAACTCCCCTTTGCCCCTACCCTCAGCCCCTGGTAACTACCATTCCAGTCTTTGATTTTATATATTTGACTATTTTAGATACCTCATATAAGTAGCATTATGCAATATTTGTCTTTCTTTGTATGTTTTACTTCACTTAACATAATGTCCTCAAGATCTATCCATGTTGTTGCATATTACAGAATTAACTTTGTTTTAAGGCTGAGCAGTATTTCACTGTATGTATATACCACATTTTCTTTATCCATTCATCAGTCTATGGATATTTAGGTTGTTTCCACACCTAACTTATTGTAGCTAATGCTGCAATGAACGTGAGAGAACTAATTTCTCTTCGAGATTCTGATTTCAATTTTTTAAATAAGTACCCAAAAGTGGGATTGCTGGATCATATGGTAATTCTGTTTTTAATTTTCTGAGGATCTTCTATGCTGCTTTCCGTAGTGGTTGTACCATTTTTCATTCCCACCAACAGCATGCAAGTGTTCCAATTTCACCACATCTTCGCCAACATTTGTTGTCTTTTTATTTTTTATAATAACCATCCTCACATGTGTGAGGTGATATCTCATTGTGGTTTTGTTTTGCATTTGCTTGATGGTTAATGATGATGAGCACTTTTTAATGTCCCCATTCTCCATTTGTATATCTTCTTTGCAGAAATATCTATTCATGTCCTTGGCCCATTTTAAATTGACTTATTAGTATTTTTGTGTGTTACTGAGTTTTAGAAGTTCCTTATATATTTTTGAGATTAATCTTGTATCAGATTTACAGTTTGCAAATATTTTCTCCTGTTCCAAAGGTTACCTTTTCACTCTGTTGATTGTTTACTTTCCTGTGTGGAAGACATTTAGTTTGATGTAGTCTCACTTGTCTATTTTTGTTTTTGTTCCCTGTGCTTTTTCTGTCATATCCAAAAAAAAAAATTATTGCCAAGGCCAATGTCATGAAGCTTTTCCTCTATGTTTTCTGCTAGGAGTTTTACAGTTTCTGGTTTTATGTTTCAGTCTTTAATCCATTTTGAGTTGATTTTTTGTGTATGGTATAAGAGAAGGGTCCAATTTCATTCTTTTTCATGTGGATATCCAGTTTTCCCAAAGCCATTTGTTGAAGAAACTATCTTCCCACATTTTGTATTCTTGGCATCCTTATCGAAGTTCAATTGACTATAGATGTGTAGACTTATTTCTGGGCTCTCTGTTCTGTTCTATTGGTCTCTGTCTGTCATGCCAGTACAGTACTGTTTTGATACTGTAGCTTAATAATATATTCCTTTCCAGCTTTATTGAAATATAATTGACATATCTAACATTATGTATGTTTTAAGGTATATACTGTGATGATTTCATACACATATACATCACAAAATATTTACCGAAATAAAGGAGCTAGCACATCCTTCATCTCATATACTTACCATTTTGTTCTTGTTATGCTGCAAAAGTTAAAGCTCTATTGTCATAGTAACGTTTATGTACAAAATATAGTTTTATTAACTATAGTCACTGTGCTATATATCTCCAGAACTTAGTCACCTTCCCCCCCCAGTTTTATTGAGATGTAATTAACATTTAATATTGTATAAGTTTAAGGTCTACAGCATAATGATTTGATAAGTGTATATATTGCTAAATGGTTACCATACTATTTAGTTAACATTCATCCCCTCACATAATTACAATATTTTCCTTGTGATGAGAACATTTAAGATTTACTCCCTCAGCAACTTTCAAATATAAAATAAAATATTGTTAACTATATTCATCATGCTGTATATTACATTATCAGAACTTACTTATTTTCTACCTGGAAGTTTTTACGTTTTGACCACCTTCACCATTTCCTACATCCCCAGCCCCTGCCTCTGATAAGGATATATAAGTGAGCTCATATAGCATTTGCCTGGTTTCTCTATCTGACTTATTTCACTTAGCATAATACCCTCAAAGTTTATATATGTTGTTGCAAGTGTCAACATTTCCTTATTTTTGTGACTAATATTCCATTTATATATAGCACATTTTATTTATTCATTCATCTGTCAATGGACATGTAGGTTGTTTCCATATTTCCATGTCTTGGCTATTGTAAATAATGCTGCAGTGAACATGGGTTTGCTCTTTAAATAGTGATTTCATTTGCTTCAGTAAATACCCAGAAGTGTAATTGCTGGATCATATGGTAGTTCTATTTTTAATTTTTTAAGGAATATCCATGCTGTTTTCCATAGTTCCTGTACAAATTTATACATTCTCACCAACAGTTTGCAAGGGTTCTCATTTCTCTACATCCTTGCTAGTGCTTGTTATCTCTTGTCTTTTTTATAACAGGCATTCTAACAGGTTTGGGATGATATCTCATTGTGATTTTTATTTACATTTCCCTGATTATTACTGATGTTGAGTACCTTTTCATGTACCTGTTTTCATTTGAATATCTTCTTTGGAAAAATGTTTATTCAGGTCCTTTGCCCACTTTTAATAGATTATCATTATTATTATTTGTTATTGTGTTATATGAGTTTTGTATATATTTTGGATATTAGCCACTTATCATATATGGAGTTTGCAAATATTTTTCCCCATTCAGTAGATGTCATTTCATTTTTCAAATGTTACTTTTGTTGTCCAGAAGATTTTCAGTTTAATGTAGCCCCACTTGTTTACTTTTGATTTTGTTGCTTGTGCTTTAGGTGTCATACCCAAATAATCATTAACAACACCATTGTCAAGAAGCATTTTCCGTATGATTTTTTCTAGGAGTTTTATGGTTTCATGTATTACATTTAGGTCGTTAATCCACTTGGAGTGAATTTTTCTGAGTAGCATAAGATAAGGTCTAGTTTCATTCTTTTTCATGTGACTATCCAATTTTCTTGTTACCATTTATTGAAGAGATTTTTTTTTCTCCAGGGAGTTTTCTTGGCCTTCTTGTCAAATAGTTGACTTTATATACATGGGTTTACTTCTGGGCTCTCAATTCTATTTCATTGGTCTCTGTGTTTATTTTTATGTGGGTACTATAATGTTTTGATTACTATAGATTTGTAACATAGTTTGAAATCAGGAAGTGTGATGCCTTCAGCTTTGTTCTTCTTTCTCAGGATTTCTTTCGCTGTTCAGGATCTTTTGTAGTTGCAAATAAATTTTAAGATTGTTTTTCTATTTTTGTAAAAAATGATATTGGAATTTTGATAGGGATTCCATTTAATCTGTAGGTGACTTTGGGTAGTAGAGACATTTTAACAATATTTCTTCCAGTCCGTGAACATAAGATGTTTTTGCATTTATTTGTGTCTCCCTCAGTTTCTTTCATTAGTCTTAATTGTTTACAGTGTACAGCTGTTTTACCTCCTTCATTAGATTTATTCATAAGTATTTCCTTATTTTTAATGCTACTGCAGTTGAGATTGTTTCTTTATTTCATTTTCAGATAATTTGTTGTTATCATATAGAAATGCTACTGATTTTACTTCTCCATTCCTCATTTGGATTCTTGTATTTATTTTTTCTTGACTGATTGCTCTGGCTAGGACTTCCAGTACAGTGTTGAATAAGAGTGGGGAGAGTGGAAACCCTTGACTTATTCCTGATTATAGACGAAATGCTTTCAAACTTTCACTGTTCAGTATGATATTTGCTCTGGGCTTCTCATATATGGTCTTTATTATTTTGAGATACGTTCTTTCTACACCCAATTTGTTGAGATTTTTTATCATGAACGGATGTTGAATTTTTGTCAGTTGTCTTTTTGCATTTTTTCAGATGACTATATGGTTCTTATCTTTCATGGTATTAATGCAATGTATCACATTTACAGTCACATGTCACTTAATGACAGGGATGTATTTCGAGAAATGCATTGTTAGGCAATTTCCTCCTTGTGCTAACATCATAGAATGTACTGAATGGAATAAAGATTTGCTGCCTCAAAATGTTTCTCCTTAACATGAGGATTATTTTAGGCTCATTATTTTTCATAAACAGAAGGCTCAGAAAGTTTTTCTTCTTACATCTCCCTTAATTGCCTAAAATAACTCAGATTTTTTAAAAAAAACTGTCTCAAGAAATGAGATATCACCTTAGCATTACATCAACTAGGTAGTAGGCAGGGAGGAACCTAGGAAAGCCTGTTTCTTGGGCTCCTGTCTGTGTTCTTCTGTTTCTATGTGGCCCAACAAACACTTGTTTTCTAAACATTTGCTGCTTTTCAGCTACCTGTGAATTGCTTTCCTTCCCTTTGATGTCCCTGACTCAAACACCCCTAATGTCTCCTTTTGTCTTTAGCTGAAGATGATATTTAAGGTGAGTGCTTTGGCCATTTTGAAAAGTTACTTGGTTTTCTGGGTTTCTTCCGTGTATACATATTATTAAACTTGTTTGTTTTTCTCCTGTTGACCTGTCTTATGTAAATTTAGTTCTTAGACCACCCAGAAGAACCTAAAAGGGTATAGGAAAATTCCTTTCTCCCTTACGGGACTTACACAAACCTGGATGATATAGCCTACTGCACACCTGTAGTTGGCTTTTTTTAATCTTGTTTTTGTCTCATGTTGGTATTAGGGTAATTTTGGCCTGGTAAAATGAGTTAGGAAGCATCCTTCCTCTGCAGTTTTTTGGAAGAGTTTGAGAAGGATAGATATTAGATCTTCTTTGAATGTTTAGTAGAATTGACCAGAGAAGCTGTCTGGTGCTAGATTTTTGTTTTTCTTGAGGTTTTTTGATTACTGTTTTAACCTCCTTACAGTCTATTCACTCTCTATTTCTTCTTGATTCGGTTTTTGAAAGTTGTATGATTCTAGGGATTTATCCATTTCTTATAGGTTATCCAATTTGTTGGTGTATAGCTTTTCATTGTATTCTCTTATAGTTTTTTTGTTTTTCTGTGGTATCCATTTCAATTTTTTTCTTTTTTTCTGATTTTATTTATTTCAGCCTTCTCTTTTTCTTGGTGAGTCTAGACAAAGACTTTGTTTATCTTTTCAAAGAACCAGCTCTTAGTTTTATTGATTCTTTCTATTGTCTTTTTAGTCTCTATTTCATCTCTAATTTTTATTATTCCCTTCCTTTTACTGATTTGGGACTTTGTTTTCTTTTCCTTTTTTGATTCCTTTAGGTGTAATGTTAGATTGTTTATTTGTGATTTTGCTTGTTAATTGAGGTAGGCCAGTATTGTTTTAAACTTCCCACTTAGTACCACTTCTACTGCGTCCCATAGATTTTGGTATGTTGTGTTTTTGTTTTCATTGTCTCCAGGTATCTGTTGATTTCTCCTTTGATTTCTCTGTAGATCTAGTAGTTCAGTAGCATGCTGTTTAGTCTCCACATTTGTGACATTTTCAGCTTTCTTGTGGTTTATTTCTGTTTTCATATCATTGTGGTAGGAAAAGATGCTTGATGTGATTTTAGTCTTCTAGAATTTATTGAGACTTGTTCTGATTTTCAGCATATGGTCTATCTTTGAGAATGTTCATGTGCACTTGAGAAGAATGTGTATTTTGCTGCCTTTTGATGGAATGTTCTATATATATATATATCTGTTATGCTCATCTGGTCTAATGTTTCATTTATGGCCAATGTTTCCTTGTTGCCTTTCTACCTGGATAATCTGTCCATTTTTGTGAGTAGGGTATTAAAGTCCCCTACTATTATTCTGTTGCTCTAAATTTCTCCTTTTAGGCCTGTTAATAATTGCTTTATATACTTTGGTCTTCCTATTTTATATGCATATATATTAATAAGTGTTATTTCTTCTTGATGGATTGTCCTCTTTGTTATTATATAATGTGCATCTTTGTCTCTTGTTATCTTTTTTTTTTGGCTTGAAGTCTATTTTTCTGATATAAGTATGGCTACACTCACTTTCTTTTGGTTGCTGTTTGCTTGGAGTATCATCTTTCATGCCTTCACTTTGAGCCTATGTTTGTCTTTTGAGTTAAGATGGGTCTCCTGGAGGCAGCATATTGTTGGCTTTTGTTTTTTAATCCATCTAGGCACTCTGTGCCTTTCAATTGGTGAGTTTAGTCTCTTTACATTTAGGGTGACTATTGATATGTGAGGATTTAATACTTCCATTTTAGCTTTTGTTTTTTGGTTACTCTATATTTCCATTGTTTCTTTTGTCTTGTATTCCTATCTGTAATTTCAGTTTGGTGGTTTTCTGTGATGTGTTTCTCAGTTTCTTCTTTTTTTACGTTTTGTGACTCTGCTCTGAATTTTTGTTTTGAGGTTACCATGTGGTTTATATAGAAGGTCTTATAGATAAGATAGTCCCTTTTCTGCTGATAGCCTCTTATCTTCATTTGCCTATGCAGGTTCCATCCTTTCCTCTTCCCCTTCTATGTTTTTGTTGTCATCACAAATTCTCACTTTTCATACTGTGAACTTATTAACAAACTGAAGTGGATATAGTTATTATTAATACCTTCTTTCCCTTTAATTTTTATGTTAAAATTAAGTATACTCTATCTTATTCTGATAAAGATTAAGAGTTTTCTGATTCCATGTGTCTATTTATCATCTTACTCAATGATATGTGTACCTTTGCCTTTTCATTTCAGGTAGGATGGCTCCTTTCAACATTTCTTGTAAGACAGATGTTGTGGTGGTGAACTCCCTAACCTTTCATTTGTCTAGTAAAGCCCTTATTTCTCCTTTTATCTGAAAGATAACCTTGCTGAATAGAGTATTCTTGGCTAGCAGTTTTTATCTTTCAATATTTTGGATATATCTTTCCACTTTCCCGGCCTTTAAGATTTCTGCTGAGAAATCTGCTGATATCCTAACGGGGATTCCCTTGTAGGTTATTTTTTTTCTCCCTAGCTACTTTAAATATTCTTTCTTTGTCATTTAGTTTTGACAGTTTTATTATCATGTGTCTTGAGGACGGTCTTTTAGCATTGAGATAATTGGCTTTTCTATTAACTTCCTGTACTTGTATATCCAGTTCCTTCTGAGGTTTGGAAAGTTCTCATCTCTTATTTCTTTAAATAAGCTCTCTGGTCCTTCCTTTCTTCTTCTGGGATTCCCATTGCCCTTATGTTGCCTTTTCTATTGCAAAGAATTTCAACATTTTTTTCAGCCTTAGTTCTCTGTCCTCTTCTACTTGCTTCATTTCTAGGTTGCTATCTTCTAGATCACTAATTTTATCTTCCATATAATCTTCCCTATTTCCAGTGCTTGCTAATGCATTTTTCATCTCATTTATGGAGTTCTTCAGCTCCAGAATTTGTTTCTTTTTTATAGTTTTAATGTCTTTGGTAAAGTATTCCTCCTGTTTATTGATTTTATTCCTTAGCTCATTGAACTGCCTTACTGAGTTTTCTTGTAGCTTGTTGAGGTTTTCATGATAGTTATTTTCTATTCTTTATTAGTTAGGTCACAATCTTCCATTACTTTATGGTTCAATTCTGGAGAATTGTTTTCTTTTTGTAGTTCCATGGTACAGTGACTTTTCGTGGTGCTTGCTGAGTTATTCCTCTGCTGGCTCATTTGTTGTAGCAAACAAGTTTTAGTTTTGTATAGCTTTGTTTTGATTCAAACTTTTCAACTCTTTGGAGATTACAAGCTTTTCTTTTGTTTTCAATAGATGGTGCTATAGTGCTAGCTGTTGGTATCTCTTACCTTAGCTGCCTCTGGCGATATTTGAGGATCTGAGTGTTCTGCCCTCCACCACCTCTATTTGTAGTGTGGCCAGTCCTCTTGTCATTGCCACCTGTGCTTCTGTGGGTCACTGATGCCTTGCTGTTTCTACAGTCACTGGCTTGCCACGGGGGGCATAGGGGTGGTTGATGCTTAAGCTGCATCCAAAATCACCTGTGTTGGAAGCTCTGCCATCATGGTGGGAAGAGGGAAGTTGGTGAGGGAGCATGGGGAAGCACCATGGTATGTGGACACCATCTCAGCTGTTGCCTGTTTCCTTGTGGTCATAGGCACTGCTGCAGTTGGGATGTTAGAGTTCATGGCACACCTCTGCTGCTACTACCAGGCTCTGAGTAAAGGTCAGTGGGCCCATGATCACAGGGCTCTGCCTCTCCTGCTGCTTTACTTCTCCTGGCTGCAGCTGGCTGGCTGGAGTCACACAAGTGCCTCTGCTGCTGCCCACTGAGTTCTCTGGCACTTGGGGTGGCTGGCCCAGCAGTTGCTACCAGGATCCAGGATCCTGGGCTCTGCCTTTGCTGTTCCCCTGTTTGGCCTCCTCTATGTGCTCCAGTTCACTCACCTTGTATATGTAATGGTGCAGGGATCTTTCTGGTGTCCTGGTGTGTTGTGCATTGTAGCCTTTGTTGGGTTATGGATGTTTTATTCACTGTAGGTTGAAGACAAGAGTCCAAAGGACCTTCTCATGCTGCCATTATGATGACTTCTGAGATTCTCCATTTTCTATCCTCTGGTTTCATTTTCAATTGAAATCCTTTCACAATAGCCAGTTATTTCTTTGAGTACTTGTTCAGCCTCACCATTTTTATTCTCTACATTTTAGACTGTAATCACAGAAATACTTGTTAGATATGTTTATATAGTTCTACATGTCTCTGAGGCTCTATTCTTTTTTTTGTCTGTGTGTTTTCTCTCTGTTGTTTAGATTGAATAATTTCTATTGTTCTATTCTCCAGGTTTTTAATCTCCTCTCTTTATTCTGCTATTGAGCCCATGCAGTGAGATTTTTATTTATTATTTTATTGTTCAGTTTTAAGAGTTCCATTGGATTATCCTTTATATGTTTTTTTCTTTCCTGAGATTTTCTATTTCTTTGCTCAGGCTGTCAATTTCCATTTGTTTCAAGTGTCTTCATAATTGTTCACTGGAGCATTTCTATCATATGTGCTTTAAAACATTTGTCAGATTATTCTAATTTCCTTTTGTTCTTGCTTTTGTCAACCGTTGATTATTTTTTAAAATTCTGTTTGATGCCTTCCTGGTCCTTGTATGATGAGTGATTTTTAATTGTTACCTTAACATTTTTGCATTATGTTATGAGACTGTGTATCTTCGTTAAGCTTTCTGTTATAACTAACTTCCTCTGACACTGCTCCAGTGCCTAAGGAGGGAACTACCTCATTACATCCCAGTGGAGATAGAAGTCCAGGTTCCACACTCAGCCTCTGTGGATATCAAATGGGGAAGACTTTTCACTACTCCTGGGTAGTAGTGGGAGTTCTGGCTCCCTACATAATCTCTACTAAGACTGTGGTAAGGGGGTGAGGTTCGTTACTGGATAATGGGGATGAAAGTCTTGGCTCCCTACTTGGCCTTCTCTGGTACCACCTTGGTGGGGGTGTTAGGGCTCCTTGTTACAGCCCTCCCAGAGTGGAAGTCTAAGCTTTCTACTTGGCCTTTGCTTGCATGGGTGAGAATTGTCCCACAGTGTTGTCTGTGGTGTTTTGCTGGAATAAAGCAGTTGTTTTTATTTTCTTGAGGAAGATTAGCCCTGAGCTAACATCTGCTGCCAATCCTCCTCATTTTTGCTGAGGAAGACTGACCCTGAGCTAACATCCGTGCCCATCTTCCTACACTTTATGTGTCGGATGCCTGCCACAGCATGGCTTGACAAGTGATGCATAGGTCCGCACCTGGGTTCTGAACCAGTGAACCCTGGGCTGCCCAAAGTAGAATGTCTGAAATTAACCACTGTGCCCCTGGGCCAGCCCCAAAGCTGTTGTTTCTTAAAAGTGTTTTTGTCTTGCTAGGTTACCCCTTTCCTTTGGCTACAGAGAACAGGCTTTTCTTGGGGCTTTTAATGTCTGTACCTATTGGCATTTCTGGGATGCTGGTTTATTCAGATGAAGTCTGGGATATATGAGGGAAAGTGAAAACCTGAGGAAATTACTGCCATGTTGTTCCTTAAGTCCCAAAGTCCCAAGCTGTTCTGCTGTCTTCTCTTTACCTTTCAGGGTCTTCTCATGTTTGTTTTATATATAGCACCTGGGGTTTTTAGTGTACTGAGCAGGAGAAACAGAAAAAATTATATCTTCTCCATCTTCCCAGAAGCAGAAAATACAGTGCATGATTTAAAAATCCGTCCTATTTCTCACATTCTATGTTATTAGAAAATCTAAAGTTTATCTCTCCATAGCCTCAGACCTGATGTTTTACCAATTTGTTCAGGAAAAAAGTGTTAATTAAAAAAACCCACTTTAATTCAATACAATTTAATGAAACAACTTTACGTCATTAACTATTTAGATTATTTCCATTTAAAAATTAGTACCAAATTTAGCACATTTTTATTTAATTATACTTCCTACTAATATATATTGCAGGTGTATTTAGAAGTCTTTATTAATGTACAAAAACAAAATCGATTTTTTAAATAATATTTTCAAATTGAAAAGTCTTAATATACCTGTTTAAGAGAGACACAAATAATTTATTTTGATTTTAAATTTAGAGATGTTAGTATTCACTTCTATATCAAAGCAGTTTTTAGGCTTTGAGGAAAAAGAATTAGCATTATGAATATAAGGGGAAATTTAGTAAGACTACAATGTCACCTATATGAGAGAAGACTTATGCTTATCCTTCGCTATTTCTGACCTTGACATATTATTTGAACATTTCTTCATTATGAAGTTATATTGTTGAGACTGAGAATAATGGGAAATAATCTAGAATTAAAAAATATTCTGTGTTTCAAGCAAAGTAAAAGATTCAGAAATGCAATTGTGGATAACAAATTATGTGACATGAGAAAAAATTGTAAAAAAAATGAGTCAAGACTCCATTTACCCTTCTATTCCCAAAGGTAATAATTTGCTTGAACTAGAATCATCTGTCATTTTTACATATTATATTTATTTTTAAATGAAAAATAGATTTCCATACTTAAATATTTGGGCGTGATTTTCAAGTTAAGAATGTATATAAAAATAATTTCAAGTCCTGAAACTTCAAAAATATTAAAGTTTATAATTTCTACTTAATTAGCATTTTTTGATCACAGTCGCATAACTCTCAGTTTTATAAATAGGTTGCAGCAGACTTTGGATTATTCCCAGATAATTTTCTTTAGCTTTCCTTAGATCTTCCTAAGTGCCAAGGGCACACTGATTCATTCTTCCACAAAGCTTCTCAGCTTGGGAACCTGAGGAGCAGATTGAGAAGAATAATATCGTAGTCTCAAGAGGGTATTTTCCACAACTCTATGGTCCTCCAGATGGGCTGACATTCATCTCTTGAGGCCTCTGCCCTGCCCAGGAGGCTACCTTCTAAATGTTTCCTCACATTCTTATTTTCTCAAGCATCAAAAATATTTAATAAAGAAATAAACTATGACTGATTATACTGCAAATTGGTTTTATCATTTTGAGGAATATTTCCCCACAAACTCCCATAGTCCACTATTGTAATTTAAATATTACATCTTATAAACACTACTTTTAAGCTATTATTACGTAAGTGAATCTTATAAAATTTCATGTAATTATGAAATTACGTATGCTTCTAAGAAATGTGTTGTATAAGCCAAGACAAAGTATTTTCCTTTACCTCTGATATTTTACACATAACCTGTATACTAGTAACCTGACAAGTGGAAAGGATTCATGGGCAGCTGCTTCTAAAGACTCCCACCCACACTGGTAAATTAATATTCTAAAAGTAGTATTGTTTTAAAGACAGAGTATGAAGAGATGATGTTTTATTTAACCAACATATGAAAAACACCTTTATTCTGATGTTTAATCTATAAATTACTATATTACTTAAGAACCAGTGCTCTTTTTGTAAAAAGCAAAAATATCAGAAGGCATTTCCCCTGTAGTACCTCCCTATTAATATTAAAATTATTTACATCTTATTTGCATTTAATTTTTAAACACCCAACCAATTATATATATATATTTTAATTTATTTATTTATTTTCGGATGTACATCATATTTTGAATTCTGTGTACATTACATCATGTTCACCACCAAAAAACTAATTATAGTCCATCCCCTCACATGTGAGCATAATCACCCCTTTTGCCCTCCCCCCTCACCCCTTCCCCTATGGTAACCACCAATCCAATCTCCAATGCTATGTGTTTGTTTGTCCTTGTTTTTATATTCTACTTATGATTGAGATAATATGGCATTTGATTTTCTCCCTCTGACTTATTTCACTCAGCATAATACTCTCAAGGTCCATCAATCTTGTCACAAATGGCTGGATTTCATCATTTATTAAGTAGTACATTTTAATATGTATCCATAAGGATATTAAATATCTAAATTATTTAACTTTGTAGCATAACACCTATAGTTCTCATAAATATAAGTATAAAACAGTTACCTACATACTTTGACTGTGTTTCCATTATTGTAGTTTTCATTCCTAGTTTTTCTTTATTTTAAGAAAAGGATGGATAAATTTATCTCATCACCTCCCAGATTAAACTGTATGAGAAAAGGATAACATGAGAGAGGAGAACAGTTCACACTGAACTCCTATCACCATTCCATTTAGTCCTCCTCAGACCAAGTAGAATTTTGGGGGAAAGGTGCAGTGGAGTATACCATTTAATTACAAATATCATAAACTAATAAATACTAAACTTCCCTGTTTTCCATTTCCTTTCTCTTTAATGGCTTTTCATCATTGAAATAGATTGTACAATAAGTTTTTTGTATCAGATTCAAGGCAAGTAGGAAGTGATACACTGATTCAAGAAAAGCATATAGAGAATATAAGATGTCTTTTACTACATAGGTAAATTTAAAATGCATGTAAATATTTTACTTCATTTAAACATTCAATTTATTCTGCTTTGTTAAAAACTAGATATTGACATCTATCATGAAGAGATTTCAGACTGTTGGTCTGGCTTATATAACTCTGAGAAAGGGGTCCTAGGATAAAGACCCCTCAAAAGTAGCCCTGCATGAATATTTATGTACTTGTAGTATGCTTTGGAAACATTGTAACACAGGATTAAAAAACTTTCTAGAAAAATTTGAGCAAGAGACCCATACCAAAGTTTGTCAGATACATCAAAAAACAATCATACAATATTTGTCCTTGGGCTTTTTACAGTTTAGTTGGAGAGGGAGATGAGAAAAATTTATAAGAAAAAAATAGAGAACATAGCAACACCTTAATTAAAGAGAATGAAGTTATCTAAACAAAGTACTAGTCTATGAAAGTAAAAGTAAAAATATTTGTTGTAGAAAACTTCAAAAAATATAAAGAAGAAAATAAATAAATCATTAATAACTCCTCCCCAATGCCCAAGATAACTATCATTATCATTTTGGTGAATTTCATTCCTTCTCTTGATATTGCTCTACATTAATTGAGATCATACTGATAAATAACTTTATTCTCCATTTTTCATTACGATTCTTTTTATTTAAACATTTTCCCCGTGTCATTAAAATTATTTGTAAACACATTTATTTTTTGTTGAGGAGGATTGGCCCTGAGCTAAAATCTGTTGCCAATTGTCCTCTTTTTTGCTTGAGGAAGATTATCCCTGAGCTAACATCTGCCAGTCTTACTCTGTTTTGTATGTGGGTTGCTGCCATAGCGTGACTTGATGAGTGGTGTAGGTCCACGCCCAGTATCTGAACCCAAGAACCCTGGGCCACCAAAGCAGAACATGTGAACTTAACCACAATGCCTCTGTGCCAGCCCCTGTTTGTAAACACTTTTGATCCCTGCATAAGAACCAATTTAATGGCTATACTATGATTTACTTAATCACTTTCCTTTGGTTAGACATTTAGGCCAGTCATTGTTTATTTTGCTCTTATAAATAAAGCTGTGACAGTTTTTGGCATAAATCTTTACATTTTGTAGGCCACTTTAGAATAGATCCCAAGTAGATTTAACTTTGTGATATCTATCACTGAATTGCTTTCCAAATATATTGTATAAGTTTACACTCCCACCAACAATGCATGTAATCATTAGAGGTTAAATCATTTTCAAACAGTTATTAGCCATTTATATTCCCTGTTTTGTGAATTTTTTGTGTTCTTTGCTTATTTTTCCCTGACATAACTTTTAACATATTTATTCTAGAACCCCAAAACCACAGAAAGAAAATCAAAAGGCAAAGCCCTACAAGAGCACTCAATACTGAGGTAGTGAGGAAAGCCATGCTGGAAGCAAAAATCCTTAAGCTCTTGATATTATCTCTAACTATATTAACAAAATTGTGATGATAAAAAGTGTTATTGTAAACCACTGTTGTCCTTAAGAGAGAAAGAAGTAATGCAAGAGTGAGCAAAAATATAAAGAACTGATTATTATAGATTCAGGTCAGAGGTAAATTTTTTTGAAATTATTTTATTGAGATCATATTGGCTTATAACATTGTGTAAGTTTCAGATGTACATTATTATACATTTGTTTCTGTATAGAATGCATTGTGTTCACCACCAATAGTCCAGTTTTTATCCATCACCATAAATATGTGCCCCTTTACCCCTTTCATGTTCCCCCAACCCCTTCCTCTCTGGTAACCACTAACCTGTTCTCTTTATCCATGTGTTTATCTTCCACATATGAGTGAAATCATACTGAGTTTGTCTTTGTCTGGCTTGTTTCACTTAGCATAATAATACCTTGGAGGTCCACCCATGTTGTTGCAAATGGCACAGTTTTGGTGTTTGTATGGCTGAGTAGTAGCCCATTGTATATATACCACATATTCTTTGTCCATTCATCCATTGATGGGCACTTGGGTTACTTTCACATCTTGGCTATTGCAAATAATGCTGCAATGAACATAGTGATGCATAAACTTATTTCGATTGTTGGTTTCATGGTCTTTGGATAAATAACCCATAGTGGGGTAGCTGGGTCATATGGTATTTCTATTTTTAATTGTTTGAGAAGTATCCATACTGTTTTCCACAGTGGCTGCACCAGTTTGCGTTCCCACTAACAGTGTATGAGGTTTCCCTTTTCTCCACATCCTCTCCAACACTTGTTATTTCTTGTCTCGTTAATTATGGCCATTCTGACTGATGTGAGGTAATATCTCATTGTAGTTTTGATTTGCATTTACCTAATAATTAGTGTTGTTGAACATCTTTTCATGTTCCTTTTGACCATCTGTATATCTTATTTGGAAAAATGTCTGTTTGTATCCTCTGCCCATTTTTTGATTGAGTTGTCTTTTTGATCTTTAGTTGTATGAGTTCCTTATGTATTTTAGAAATTAACCCCTTGTCAAATGTATGATTTCCAAATATTTTCTCACAGTAGGTGTGTTGTCTTTTCATTTTATTCATGGTTTCTTTTGCCTTGCAGAAGGTTTTTAGTCTGATGTAGTCCCATTTGTTTATTTTTTCTTTTGTTTCCCTTACTTAAGTACACATGATACTCAAAAAGATACTGCTAAGACCAATGCCAAAGAGTGTACTGCCTATATTTTCTTCTGGGAATTTTATGGCTCCAGGTCTTAAATTCAAACCTTTAATTCATTTTGAGTTATTTTTGTTTATGGTGTAAGATAATAGTCTGCTTTCATTCTTTTGCATGTGGCAGCCCAGTTTTCCCAGCATCATTTATTGAAGAGATTTTCCTTTCTCCATTGCATATTCTTGGCTCCTTTGTCACAGATTAGCTGTCCACAGATGTGTGGGTTTTTTCTGGTAATTCATTTCTGTTCCACTGATCTGTGTCTGTTTTTGTGCCAGTACCATGCTGTTTTGATTACAATAGTCTTGTAGTATATTTTGGAGTCAGGGATTGTGATATCTCCAGCTTTGTTCTTTTTATCTAAGAATTGTTTTGAATCTTTGGGGTATTTTGTTGTTCCATATGAATTTTAGGATTTTTTTTGTTGTATTTCTGTGAAGAATGTCATTCTGATTCTGATTGTGATTGCATTGAATCTGTAGATTGTTAGTTCTTGTTTGTCAATCATTCCAGCCACTCTGTGTCTTTTGATTGGTGAATTCAATCCATTTACTTTTAGAGTGATTAATTATATATGAGGGCTTACTACTGCCATTCTATCTTTTGGTTTTTGGTTGTTCTATATTTCCATTGTTTCTTTTCCTTGTATTTCTGACTGCCATTTCAATTTGGTGGTTTTTTGTGATGTTTTTCTCAATTTTCTCTTTATTTATGATCTGTCACTCTGCTCTGATTTTTTTGTATTGTGGTAGTTTGTATACAAGATCTCACAGATGAGATAGTCCATTCTCTGATAGCCTTTTATCTCCATTAGCTTATGCTGTTTCCATCCCTTTTCTCTTCCCCTTCTGTGTTTTTTTGTCACAAATTGTTATTTTTTGTTTTGTGACTGAATTGAAGTGTTTATAGTTATTTTTGATGCTTTCTTTCCCTTTATCTTTTGTGCTATAATTAAATGTTTGCTAACCTATTCTGATAGAGAGCTGCAGTTTTCTGGGTTTTTCTATTTATCTACTTGCTCAAAGCTTTGTAAACCTTTGCCTTTTTGTTGAAACCTACCTTTGTGAAGGTAGGAGGGCTCCCTTCAACATTTCTTCAAGGTAAAGTCTGATGGCAATGAACTCTCTCAGTTTTTGTTTATTTGGGAAAGCTTCTTTTTCTGTGTCATGTCTGTGGAGTAATTTTGCTGGATAGGGTATACTTGGCTGATAGTTTTTGTCTTTCAGTATTTTGAATATATCATTCCATTCTCTCCTAGCCTGTAAGGTTTCCTCTGAGAAATCTGCTGACAGCCTGATGAGGATTCCATTTTAGGTTATTTTCTTCTCTCTTGCTGCCCTTAATATTTTTCTTTATCATTTGCTTTTGATACTTTTAATATTATATGCCTTGGAGAAGGTCTTTTTGCATTGATGTAATTAGGAGTGCTATTGTCTTCATGTACTTGTATGTTCAGTTCTTTCCCTGGGTTTTGGAAGTTCCCAGCTATTACTTCTTTGAACAAGTTCTCTGCTCCTTTCTCTCTCTCTTCTCCTTTTAGGATACCTATAATCCTTATGTTACTTTTCCTAATTGTCAAATATTCCTTGAAGAATTTATTTCTTTTGCTTTGAATCTTAGCACTCTCCTGCCCCACCTGAAGCATTTCTAGATTTCTATCTTCAAGGTCATTAATTCTCTCTTATATAAGTTCTAATCTATTTTTGTGCTTTCTACATTATTTTTTATCTCATTAATTTTATTCCTGAGCTTATTGAACTGTATTTTCGAGATGTTTTTTTAAACTCATTGAGTTGCTTTATGATAGCTATTTTGAATTCTCTGTCAGTTACATTGTAACCTTCTGTGACTTCAGGTATGTTTTCTGCAGTGTTGTCATTTTCCTTCTCTTTTACAGTGTTACTATAGTTCTTCATGGTATTTGATGAATTGATCCTCTCCCAGCACACTGGTGGTAGTAATTACCTTTTCTTACTTTGGTACTGCTTGGGTTACTTTGATTTTGGTCAACTGGGTGTCATGTTCCTCCACTCAGCCTGTGTGGTCTTGTATGCTGCTGTCCTGTGCACCACCTGTCCTGCTGTTGCTGGGTTGCCTTCAGGTTGCATCATTGCCTGTGGTGCTGCGTTCATGATTATCACTATCACTGATGGGGCCCTGGGGACCCAGGAATTTGTATACAGCACCCACTGCTGGTCAAGCTGGTGTTGGGGTTTCTGCCACTGGCAGCTGGGTCACCAGTTCTGTTGGGTTCCTGTTCCTTCTGGTTGCACATTCCACTTGCCACTGTGGGGGGGGGGGCTGAAGTGACTGTTTTTTCTGTTCCCACCCCTTCTCCTCACAGTTGTGCTTGTCAGCCACTACACATTTGTGCAGGTCAAGCCACAGCTACTCAATGGGGTGCCTTCACATTGGCACTACCACTCAGCAGGGAGTGTTCACATGGGCAGGGCCACTATGGCACTGTGGACGCTTCTGTAGGCCAGGCTACCACTGCTCTGTAAGCCTTCATGTGTGGCCCAGGATGCCCCCGCCTCCACTCACAGTCACAGTGGCCTCTGTGTGAGTATCCTGTCTTGGATCACTGCTGCCAGGGAGGAGGAGTCTGCCACTCCCTTAGTTCTACTGTTTCCCTGGGGTCCAGTCCACCACCTTCAGATAGCTGTAGAGATCTTTCAGGGGTTCTGTTGTGCTGTTTAGGGAATCCTCTTTCAGTTAATGGATGTGTTTAGTTGTAACTTAGAAGGGAGAGACAAAGGGAGCAGCTCCCTCTGCCAGAATGCTGATATGACTCCAGAGTATAAAATTTTTAGGAGGAGGTGAGTCTTGAAGCATGTATTAGATGAAGTCATGATTATTTTATTCATTAATTCAACAAATATTTTTGGGCAATTACTACATGCCAGGCACTGTTCTAGACACTGGAGTACAGTAGTGAGCAAAATATAATTCCTTGCCTTCATAAAACTTTTTCTAGAATGACTTTTGCTATGAAAGGTGTAGGCCATAAACTCGCAGCATTACATGGGAGCTTGTTAGAAATTCAGATTTTTAGGCCCAACCCTAGGCTTCCTGAATATGCATTTTAGAAATATCCCTAGATGATTAGCATGTGCATTAAAATTTGAGAAACACTGATCTAGTGGTTTTGGCATACAGTAGGAGAGTAGTCTTTAAAGAAATAGCATGAGCTGAGATATGGAGTGAGACTGAGCAAAATATATTGAGAGTGCCAACAAGAATAGTTTGGTAGAGAAAGCAGAAGGGTTTACTAACTGTTGTGGTCTGAATGTATGCCCCCTCCCCAAATTCATATGGTGAAATCTTAATCCCCAAGGTGATCATATTAGGAAATAGGGCCTTTGAAAGGTGATTAGGTCATGAAGGTGGAGCCCTCATGATTGAGATTAGTGCCATTATAAAAGAGACCACAGAGAGCTATCTTTCTTCTTCTGCCATGTGAGTTTACAATGAAACGATGGCCATCTAGGAAGCGGGCCCTCACCAGACACCAAATCTGCCAGCACCATTATCCTGGACTTCCCAGTCTTCAGAACAGTAAGAAATAAGTGTTTGTTGTTGATAAGCCATGTAGTCTCTGTTATTTTATTATAGTAGCTCAAACTGATTAAGATACTAAGAGATAAGATTTGTGGGGACTTGAATGATAAAAACTTAGATATCACCTATCATTCCTCAGATAGAATTTTCCAGTGGAAAATGGACAGTATATGTATGAATCTAGGACCCAGAGAAGAGGATAATGTGGAGAAATATATTTGAGAGTTGGCAGAGTAGAGGTGGAATTGGAAGCTATGGATGTGGATTAGATCTCCTACACAGAAGTTGTAGAGAGTTTGACAAGAAGGAAACTAGGAACAGAACTCTATGATGTAACAACATTTAAGATGCAGGAGGAAGAAGAGGATCCCATGAAGGAGACTTAAAAGGGATTAGCCAGAGGTGGAATGGGAATTAGAATAGCTAGTCTTAAAGCTAATGGTATAAAGAGTTTTAAGGAGTAGGGAGGGACTACATTATCCATTACCATTGGCAAGTTAAGTAAGATAAAGTCTGAAAAGTAGTTATTAGATTTGAAAACTAAGAGGCCATTGATGACCTTAGATCATTTTTAGTGATATGTTGTGAAAGAAAGCCAGCTTGCATTTATTTGAAAAATGAACATGAAGTGAGGAAGTAGAGACTGTGAAAGTAGACTCTTGGAGAAACAATGACTATGAATGGGAAGGAATAATAGATGTAGGTAGGATCCAGGGGTGGGAAGACGTTTCTCTCACTCTCGCTCGCTCTCCCCTCGTCCATTCTCCCACTCTGTATATTTTAGCTTGTTTTAAGATGGCAGACAATTGTCCATGTTTACATGCTTTGAAGAAAGATCCAGTAATAAAAGTAATAGTAATGCTAATATTATTGAATGCTTACTCTGTGTCAGGAACTCTGCTATGTGCAGGGCATATATTATCTTCTTTAAGCATTGCAACAACTCTATGAGAAAGACAGAGATAAAGTGACATTTCTGAGATTGCATGAGTGATAAGTAGTAGGATTTGAAACTGAACAGTCCCATTATTTATCCTATACTCATCATCATTAAGCAATACTGCTTCCCAAATAGAGAAAAGATGGGGAAAAGAGGAAAAACAGGAGATAACTGAGCAAAGTCTTTAAAGGATATTGGAAGACATGCTACTCAGAAGTATTCAGAAGTGGAAGCATAGGCCTTATACACTAGGAGGGACATTTCTGTTTCAGGTTGGAAAGAAGATGGTAAGAATGGGCACAGATATAAAAATGTCAGGGGACTTTTTAACTATGTGCTTAATTTAAAATTGCAACCCCATCCTTCAGCACTCTCCATCCTCTTAATCCTTGTCTCCATCTGACATACTATATATTTACTGATTTGTCTTGTTTATTATTTGTATCCCAACAATATGGTAATCTGATATCCTTAATGAAAACAGTGTCAGTGGAAAAATGGTAGTGGAAGCCAAATTGAGTGGTTTGAGACAACAATGATGATTGAAAAAATTAATGCAGTGAATGTAGAACTGTATTTCAAGAAGGTTTGTGGTGAATCATACAAGGGAGGTGGAACAACAGCATGTGGAAAAGGTAGAATCAATGGGATACTTTTATTTTAGACTTGGCTAGACCTGAATATGTTATAAGCTTAGAAAGAGGATCTGGTTGAGAGAGAAAAATGAAAGATACTAGAGGGAGTAAATCATTGACAGAGATCAGTCTTATGGGTGTGGAAACAAGATAACATTTGGAGAAGTTAGCCTTATTGCGGAGGAGCTACATGTCCTTTCCTTATGGAAATGAAGGTGATAAAGATGGATTTACAGTTACAGGTATATTTATTTATTATCCATCTCTCCCACTAGAATATATAAGGAGCTTGTCTGTATTGTTCACTGTTGAATCCTCAGTGCTGGAATTATTATCTAGCATATAGTAAATGCATACATTTTTTGGTTGAATGAGTGAATATTTATAGACAAGTTGGCAGTTAGAAAGGAAGGAATGTGGAGGAGTTTTTAACTAATGCTTTCTGCTACATTTTAAAGTAGAAAAAGAGGCAGTCTGTGGGTAAATGAGGGTGGTGGGTAGGGGAGTTTTAAAGTCAACCTCTGTGAAGAATGAAAATTGGAAGTAAAAGTACTGTCCAGAATTTTTTGAAGCCCAGGTGAGGTCGAACTTTCCATTTTGAACTCCTATTCATACAACATATGTAAAGCATTCAACACATTGGCACGTAGTAGGCCTTAAATAAATAGTAGTTGCCTCCTTCCCCCACCCCTGATAGCATCAGGCATTTTATCATTTACTTATTTAAGGTGTATTATCTCAGTATTTCCAGATTGTATACTTCTTGATAACATAGACCATGTCTTATATTTCTTTTGCATTCTCAACTCCCCTCCCTCTTTGACTCAATAATAATGACAATAGCAATGTAAGTGAACTTGTGTATAGTGTTTTGTAATTACAAAGCCCTTTTATATGAATTATCTTGTTAGAACGTCATAATCTTAACATCATAAGTATTATTATGAGCTTTTGATAGGTAACAAAACTGGAGCTCAGAAAGATTTAATGGTATGTTCTAGGTTTCACAGCACGCAAGTGGATGAACTGAACTCAAAATCTTGCTAGGTGGTAGACCTCAATTCACACCAACTGACTGAATCTGTGAGATATTATGGAAGGTGGATCTTATGATGGATGGAATTGGTAGACTAGTAAAGTGAGTCAGAGATAACGCCAGTAGATGCCAGAATCTTTTAACAAGTAATATATAAATTAAGAAAAGAAACTAGAAAAAGGATTAAATGAATTTGGGTTTTTAAATGTTAAATTTTATATTGCTAGCATATTAAAGAAGAGATGAGCTATAGGACAATAACTCCTTCCTCCTTTCCCCCATTCTGATCCATTCTCTATACAACAGCCATATTTTAAAAATACAGCTCGATCATGTTACTCCCCTGGTTAAGATCCTTCACTAGCTTTCCACTGCACTTAGGGTAAAATTCAATCTCATAATAATACATTTTACAGGACCATCCATGATCTGCTCCCTGCCAAGTGCTACAGTCTTCCCTTTGGTCTCCTTCTTCTTCTTGTCCACTATGGTTCAGCCACTCTTTCTTTCAGTTCCTCAAATCTAGCTCTTTGCTTAACTCCTATGTATCCCTCACTTCTCTGCTTACGTGTCACTTCCTTCCAATCTAATGTAGTCCTCCTGTTCCTTTCCTTTTCCCTCAAAGTACTTACCACGTTTTATAAGTTTATATTTCTTTGTTCAATTATCTGCTTAAGTTCTGTCTCCCCCACTAGACTGTAAGCTTTAGAAGGTAAGGAAAACATCTATTTTGTTTGCCTCTATATGTCTGACACTTAGAACCATGCTTGATATATAGTGTACTTTCAATAAATATGTTTTTATTTAGTTAATGAGCCCAGACTTCTTGACTATGAACCCAAAACCATTTCCAACAGCCTAGATTGCATTTGACAATAACACTTTTTTATGTAAAGAGTAGAATTTAGTCTTTATTTCCAGGACATTGCAGAGTCCACCTAGTTCAAATTCCACATAAAAATAAGAATCCCATCAGAGAGAGAGGTTTTGAACAGTATGTCTAGTTTGGAACTGTTTAAGTATACTTGAGTGGTAAAAAGTGCTGCATTGCAAATCGCTTCTAAAAAGAGATCTTACTAAAGAAACAGTAGGACAGATTTATACTCAGCATGGTATGCAACAAATGACTTCAGTTGTAAAATCTAAAACTGAAAAGTCCCAGGAGTACAATCCTGAACTGTAGCCATCAGAGGGAGATTTTGGCATGGCATTCTTATCCTTCTCTTCCTCTACAGAAAAATACTTCTTAGTCAAGCATAATGAAATTTTGTACATAGAATTGTTTTCACAATATTGAAGAACTTCAATTTTATCTAGGTCTTCACACTCTTCAATCAATATACTAAGAATTTTTTGTTCAGTTTTAGCTAGTTTCTCAGCAGCCATAAAGGTATTTGAAATGGTATCCAGAATAACCAGGACAATCATGATATCTTGTGAAGTGGTTCATTAGTGGTTCTGTCATGTCACCTGGATATGGTATACAATCTGTTAAATTTTTCCTTCACTTCTGTGTTTGGTGACTAATCATACATTTTTGTGTATCTTCAAATCTGCCTTCAAGAGAAGGTCAACAAGGCCAACAAGGAATGGATATAGCAAGAAATGGGACTTGCTGTCTTTGTTGCTGACAGGTAGCTGTGGTTGTCGACATTCTCCATGCAATCTTCTTTCGAATATTAATTTTGGCTTTAGTTAGCAGGCTGGGAAAAACTAAAAGTGCTCCTACATTTACTACAACACAAGTTTATTCATCTGTTCTAGTGACAGTATTTCCTATGCAGCCTTAAGAGAGCTTCAGTCACAGTTGGCAACTCGGTAGCTCCTAGAAGCTTTACAAGCTGTGGCAAAACTCTCATTTTTACAAGATATCATCTGGTTCATTTGGACCATCAATAAGGTAAGACATAGCTCAGCAAATACCTCTAAATACTTTTAGATAGTCACGATGCAGGAGATAAACTAAAGTAGGAAGAATTTGCTTAACAGCATCAAATGAGGGAATGGGATTCTTTTTACAACAAAGATTTGAAAGTGTCCAGGTAAGACTATGTAAATAACCATATTCTAAAGATTACTAATCAGGAACTGCAAGTAGAATTAATAAAGTATTTATTACACCTGATAACCAAATCATTGGAAGTGAACCATTACCTGCATTATTTCCTAGAGCCCATACAGCTTATTCACGGATATGTGAATGGAAAGATGCTAACAGAGCAATGAATGCTGATATAGCACCTCCATCTACTACAACTTTTGTCTATTCTGATTTCCCAAAATCGGTATTAGTGGGCATACCTAAGGAGATTAAAATTCAATAGAACTACAATCAGAGAAAGGCACACGTTTTTGAATCAAACCAACCTGGATTATATTGTCTTTGGAAGGCTTTTTTCCCATAAAAAGAAGTTTTTTAACAACTTGGGTAGCTTGTAGTTGACTTCCAAAATTATTGTTATTTGTGTCTTTCACAGTGTCATCAACAGAACAACATATAAAGCCCTGGTTGCTATGATTTTCCTGTAGTGGGGAAGTAGCAGCATCTGGAAAAGAGCTTACATTTATTTCTTCTTTTCAGCATCTGGTCGTCTTTCTTAGCCTTCCTCAGTTTCATAATAACTTCTATTTCTGTTCTGTCTTTCCTTTTATCCTCCAACCTGTTAAGGTGGGAAGTTAGCTAATTAGCATTCTCATTGGTGGACATGTTACTAGACAATGGGAGAAAGCTAGAAGATAGTTGTTGATCTCGCTCAGCTTTTATGGGTAATAGTATCAGTGCTTACAGGCCTTAGGTTAACACTCCCTAGATAACTGAAAAATTATAATTTTTTAAATTTGTATATAAATATACTTTCAAATTAAAAACTATAAAACTATTCAGAGATTATTTATTTAATTTTCTAATGATAGAAGACTCTATAACTGTATGATGAGAAAATACATACGTTTCTAGTTAAAGAGAAGATTATTTAAGAGAGAATAATATCCACCAAAGAGTAGAAAAAGTAGTTTGGACATTATTTTCTAGTCAAGTCTATGGTAGAATGATTGTAGAATTATTTTATTTTTAAATAGGTAAATTAGAGATTTGGGGAGAGGCAGTTTAGATTGAACTAGAATTTTTATTTCCTGTTCTTTCTACCATGCTTGTCTTTTTTTAAAATCATAGTAACAATGAGGGTTAGTATTTATTATAAAATAAGCATTATTATTGACAGAGAAAATTCCATTTTCCTTCTTTCTAGAACTTTAGCTTTAAAATACTCTTAAAGACAAAGCACAAATTCATGTAAGCAAACTGTGGATGTTGTTTGCCCTGGCTTGTAAGCAAAGGAAAACTTAAGATGGGTGGGCAACATATAGTTAGGATTTAAGTTACCAAATGGCAGCCTAAACTTTTGAGAGATGTTTTCCTGGTTATAGAAAGAGCTCAGTTTCTAAAATAGACATGCATAGTCGATGTTAACAAAATTAGCTGAAAGAACATATTCTGAAATATCCGTTTTCCTTCTTTATTTCCTAGTTCTGTTTCACCGCATTGTCCTTATATTTGAATTTGAGTAACCATCAGCAAGCTGTTATCTGTTGCTCATTTCTTGCTCCATTTGGTCTGCAGCTTCTGTATGCAGGCTTTTGGGAAGGTGCAAAATCTACTTTTTAAGGCAGTTTAATCTTAGTATTTCACAGTTGTTCCCAACTACTATTTTTTCAGCCTTAAAACTTACAGTAATCCATTATTTGTCTAGTCGTATTATAAAATAAGTTGTTCTATATAAGAATATATTTTAGGAACTGAAGATTTTCACTTCATGGGGAAAAAATTATTCTAACAATTGTTGAAGGCTGGCTGTTAAAGTCTTAGATGTTTTAAACGGAAAACACCAAATATATTTTGACTCTTTCTTGTTCAGTAGCATTATCATTATTAGGATGCGTTATCTGTCTTTTCTGGTTTCTCTCTTGTTTCATAGCTATCACTTGTTATTGTCCTCTACCCACTTGTAGTTTGTTTTATCTAATCTAGCACTTACCAGGAAAAGAGAGTAACCAAAATTTTAAAAACAGTTGTGTATTAATAGAATTTAATAGGCTTGAATGAGAGTCAAAGGTCTCCTCTGTATTAATAATAATAATAGTTGCCATTTACTGAGCACTTACTATCTTCCAGTCACCATGCCAAATGCTATAAATACATTATATTACTTAATCTTCTCAATAGCCCTGTGAGATAGGTGTTCCTATTCCCATCTCATAGATAGAGAAACTGAGGTCCAGAAAGATTAAGTGACTTGCTCACAGTCACATAGCTAGTAAATGATAGATCTGGATTTCAAACATCAGCTGGTCTAACAACTTGAAATCATTCATACATGTATATTTATATAATATGTATATATTAGTATGATTATTTGCTTAATGTGTGTCTTCCCCAACTACACTATAAGCTCTATGAGAGCATTGACAATATCTGTTTGCTCAACATTGTATCTACAGCATCTATCATGCACTAGATAGTCTATATATATTTGATGAATTAATGAATGACAACAAAGTCCAACCAGAGGATTGAATTAATCACACTTAGTTTGTGGCATATTATAATCATTGATCTGTGTAAGGACTATCACTTGTTTTTGTTAACTTTTACTTATTCTCTTTTGTGTCCATTCTCTACTCTCTTCCCCACTCTCTATGGGATACCATTCTAATTTGTCTGATGTTTTCTTTTTTATGTATGAGTTCTTGTAAATTGTTTTCTGTGTACATCTATTTTTAAATTCATATAAACAGTATTGTACCATATTTATTCAGTGCTTACCATGCAACCAATATTTAAAGTACTAGAGACAGCGGTGAGCAAAACAAAACTATAACAATCTAGAAGAAAATATGTATCTTATTCTGTTTATTTTTTCTACTCAGCATGTTTTTAATATCTGTCCGTGTTTTCATGGGTATACCTAGTCCTTTGTTTTGTCTGCTGCCTAATATTCCATACTCTGCATATACTACACTTTATTCACTCCCTCTGTATTAGATACCTAGTTTTCTTCTAACACCCCAACACCACAAACACTGCAATGAACATCCTTATACATGTCTCCCTACTGTGTGAAAATTTCTCTAATATATATATATATATATATGTATACATATAGATATATGTTCATATATATACATATGTCTTATATACACACCTTAGAGTGGGATCACTGGGTCCATATGTGTATATTAATTTAATTTGAGTAAGTGGTGCCAGATTATTCTCCAGGATGGCTTCATCAGCAGTGAATGAGGGCTCCTATCTCCCCCAAGTTCCCCCTAAGATTTGTCTCTATCCAATTTTCTAATTTTTGCTAATCAGATTACTATGAAGTAATATCTCATTGTTTTGGTATGTATTTCTCAAATTGCTAATGAGTTTGAACATCTTTTCATATGTTTTCAGTTTGGGAGAGTTTTTCTTTTGTGAAATACCTGTTCATATTTGCCAATTATTCTATTGGAGTTCATCTTTTTTGCTGATTTATGGGAGTTCCTTAAATATAGTCCAGATTATAATTTCTAATAGTTATCACAAATTTTTGATTAATGAATGACGAAAAAGCTTTTTTATTGTTGTACCATGCTATCTGATTTTGTTACAAAGTTGTGTCATTAGGATTGCTATCTCAGGGGCTTAATTAGGTGCCTTTTTTCTCTTTACTGTTGATTAGAGTTGCCTGAAATCTGACCTTCCAATAGGTAGAGTGTATATTATACTTTTATTTTTGTCTGTTTTGTAGTTCTTAACACACCTTAACAATATATAATGAAAGACATATTTAAAAATGTTTTTGGAACTTAACAAAATTGTTCTAAAATTCTTTTTGGAAGAATAAATAGGCAGGATTAGCCAAGAACATTTTAGAAAAGAAGAATAATGAGGAGAGCTTCCCTTATCAGATATTAAAATAAATTTTAAAGCTAGACTACTCAAAATAATGTAGCTCTGAAGTAATAACTTATAGGCTAGTCAATGGATAGAATATTTAACCCAGAAAGAAACCTTAGTATATCAGTTCACCAAATAATTTTTCAGTACTTACCATACAACCAGTTTAAGGCACTAGAGAAAGAGCAGTGAGCGAAACAAAATTCCTACTTTCATGGAGCCTATGTTCTAGTGGCACATATGCTATACATAAATGCACATTTTTCTTTGATATGTTATATATATATATATATATATATATATACATTTACTATATGACTTAGATAAATATGTATGTATTTAATTTGTGAAAAATTGTGGGAAAATGCTTCATAAAGAATTGGGAGAAAAGCAAGGAGTACACTAACAAATGGTGTTAGTTCAATTAATTATTTAGACAGAAAAAATGTTAAACCCTCACTTCTTACATCAAACTAGGTGAATTAGGGCATTAAATGTTTAAGATGAAATTATAGCAATCTAAAAGAAAGTATAGATGAATAATTATTGAAACTGCATAGGAAAAGATTTTAATTTTAGTAACAATATATAAGTGGTGTCAGTGGTGCCCAGTGGGGAGCTGAGCCCTGACCCCTCTATGGCATCAGTGAAGCAAAATGAAATGATATGAGTCATCCTAGTTGATATTATGCGTTCTGCCCTTTTCTTTTACACTTGGTGTCAGTGGGACCCAACAGAAATCCGAGCCTCTGTCTCTACCCAACATCGGCAAGGAGGAATGAGGTGGTGGGAGGTGGGTCTAGTTTGCTTTATATTTGCCCCCCCCTCAGTGTCAGTGGGGTCCAGTAGGAAGCTGAACTTTCACTTCTACCTTGGAGAAGCAAAGTGGTTTGAATCACTCTCAACTCCTCCTCCCCTACTTATACCCCCACTCAGAGGTAATTAGGTGATGCATGTCAGGAGGGTGTCCCTACTTTTTCCAGGAAGGTGTCAATGAGACCAAGAGGATTGCTGAACTTCCACCCTAACTGTCTGAAACAAGGCAGTGGGCGTCAACATTCTGGTTTTGCTGGAGTGGTATCAGTGGAGCCCAGCAGAAAGCTCCATGTACATACCCACCAAGATGTCATACTACACATCAACAGGGAGACTGACTGCTAAAAACTAAGATTAAATAGGATCTACAGTCTCGTAATATAATATCCAGATTATCCCGGGTACAAGGAAAAATCATTCATCATACCAAGAACTAGGAAATTCATGAATCAAATGAGTAAAAACAATCAATGGATACCAACACTGAGATGAATCAAATGTTGGAAATATTTGACAAGGATTTTAAAGCAGCCATCATAAAAAGTGCTCATCAAGCAATTATGAATTCTCTTGAAACAAAATAAAACTAGAAAATCTCTGCAAAAAATAAAAATTATAAAAAGAAGTCAAATAGAAATTATAGAACTGAAAAATACAACATCAAAAACCTCTGCTAGATGGAATCAAGAGTAGAGATGATAGAGGATACAATCAGTGAACTTGAGGAAAGGTTATTAGAATTTACTCAATCTGAACAATAAAAGGAAATAAACCAAAAAAAATTAACAAAGCCACAGAGACCTGTGGGAAAATAACAAAAGATTTAACATTTCTATCTTTAGAGTTCCAGAACTAGAGGAGGAGAGTAGGGCTCAAAACATATTATGAAGAAATAATGTAGCCAAAACATGGAAACAACCTAAGTGTCTGTTGATGGATGAACAGATACTGAAAATGTTATATAGATAGATAGATATATAGATAGATAGATAGATAGATAGATAGATTTAATATATATATTTAATTACACAATAGAATATTATTCAGCCCTGAAAAGAAAGAAATCTGGTCATTTGTGACAGCATTGAGGAACTTTGAGGTCATTATGCTAAGTGAAATAAGTCAGACAGAGAAAGACAAATACAAAGATCTCACTTATACATGCAACCTAAGAAGTCAAACTCATAGAAGAGTAGATTTGTGCTTGCCAGGGGCTGAGGGGTGGGAGAAACAGGGATTCATTAGTCAAAGAATGAAAACTTTCAGTTATAAGATGGGCAAGTTCTAGGGATGTAATATATAGCATGGTGACTATAGCTAACAATACTGTATTGTATACTTGGAATTTGCTAAGAGAGTAGATCTTAAATGTTCTCACCACAAACACAGAAAAGGTAACTATGTGAGATGATGGATGTGTTAAATAACCTTGTGGTAATCATTTCACAATGTACATGAATATCAAATCATGACAATGTGTACATCTTAAACTTACACAATGTTATTTGTCAATTATACCTCAATAGACCTGGAAAAAAAAGAAGAAGTAATGGTTGAAAAGTTTCCAATTTGGCCAAAGGTAAACCTACAGATTCAAGAAGCTACATAAATCTCAAATAGCACAAACCTAAAACAAAATCCACACCAAGACACATCAAAATAAAATTTCTGAAATCTCTTTACAAAGAAAAATTCTTGAAAACAGTGAGAGAACAATGTCACTTTACCTATAGGGGAAAAGCAATTTCTGATGACATTGGATTTCTCAACAGAAAACATAGATGCTAGAAGGAAGCGGCACTACATTTTTCAAGTGCTGAAAGAAAAGAACTGCTAACTGCAAGTCCTATATCTGGAAGATTATCATTCTGGAATGAAGGGAAATTTTCAAATTAAGGAAAAGTAAGAATTTGTTGCTAGTAAACCAACTCAAAAAAATTACTAAAGGAAGCTCTCTAAACAAAAAGGAAATGATAGCAAAAGAAGACTTTGAATTTCAGAAAGGAAAGACATCAGAATGGATAAACATAGAGCTAAATACAATAGACTATCCTCATGAGTTTTAAAAATCATGTTTGATGATTGAAAGCAAAACTCTTAGCACCATTTGGCATGATGCTCAAAATATGTAGGAGAAATTCTCAAGACAATTATATTTGAAAAGTGGGGAGGCTAAAGGGACATAAATGGAAGTAAGGCTTCAACACTTGAAGTGGTAAAATGTTGATGCCAGCTGACTGTGATAAGTTACACATGTATCTTGTAATGCATAGAGCAACAAGTAAAGATACTATACAAAGTGATATACTCTAAAACACTACAAATAAATCAAGTTGGAATCCCTCTAAGTGTCCAAATAACCTACAGGAAGGTAAGAAAAGAGAATAGAGAAATGAGAACCCGGGGAAACAAACAGCAAATGAATAGTAAAATGACAGTGTTCTACCATATCACTAATTACTTTAAATATAAATGACCTAAATGCATTATTTAAAAGACAGAGATTGACAGCTGCATTAAAAGAAAATGATATAACAGTATGCTGTCAAGAAGAAATTCACTTCATATACAACAGCATAGTTGGGTTGAAAGTAAGAGGTTGGAAAAAGATATACCATGCAAACATTAATCAAAAAATAGCAGGAGTGGCTATATTAATTTCAGATTAAGTATACTTCAGAGCAAAGAAAATTAAACAGAGAGGGACATTACCTAATAATAAAAGTGATAACACACCAGCAAGGCATATAGATCTAAAATATATAAAGAGCTCTAAAAAATCAAACAATAAAAAACACTAAATCTAATTAGAAAATGAGCAAAACATTGTGAACAGACATTTCACTGAATAGGATATCCAGATATCAGAGAAGTCCATGAAAAGATGTTCAACATCATTAGCTTTTACCCCTCTGGCTCTTGCCAGTGTATGTTAGCTAATCCTTACTGATCTTTGAGAGTATAATCTCTTTCTTCCCTTTTTCAGTCCTAGTGTGATTTGACGCTAATTATTAGGCTGGAAGCCAATAGAGGTGATGGGGGCAGGTCTGGAGGGGCATCTGTTGCCTTACAATGGAAAGGTTTCTGCTACATATTTTTCTTTTTTTTGAGGAAGATTAGCCCTGAGCTAACTACCACCAATCCTCCTCTTTTTGCTGAGGAAGGCTGGCCCTGAGTTAACATCTGTGCCCATCTTCCTCTACTTTATATGTGGGATGCATACCACAACATGGCTTGCCAAGTGGTGCCATGTCCACACCTGGGATCTGAACCAGCGAACCCTGGGCCACCATAGTGGAACGTGTGCACTTAACCACTGCACCACCAGGCCAGCCCCTCTGCTACATATTCTTGCATGGAGAAAGGACTATCTCTTTTTTAGGGGTTAGATTTATTGAGATATAATTTACATATAGAAAAAATCACCCTTTCTTGTATATAGTTCTATGAATTTTCACAAATGCATAGTCTTGCAACTACCACTAAAATCAAGATATAGAAAAGTCCCATCACCTTAAAAAATTCCCTCATCTGCCTTTTCGTCTAACTCTTTACTGCAATCTCAGCTCCCAGCAGCCACTAATCTGTTTTCTCTATATATACTTTTGCATTTTTAATAATGTCATATAAATGAAATCATATAGTATGCAGCCTTTAGAGTTTGACTTTTTTCACTTTCCATAATCCATTTCAACCTTATCCATGCCATAGTGTGTAACACTAGTTCTTTTGATTGCTGAGTAATATTCCATTTTATGGATGTACTACATTTTGTTTATCCATTCACCAGTTAAAGGGCATGTGAGTTATTTCTAGATTTTGGTGATTGTGAATAAAGTTACCATAAAAATCAGGGTACAGATTTTTGTGTGAACATAGTTTACATACCTAGGAGTGAGATTGCTGGGTTATAGGGTAAGTGTATGTTTAACTTTGTAAGAAACTACCAGTGTTTTCCAGCATTTGGCATTCCACTAGTAATGTATGAGACTCTATGTTCCTGCAAGTGTTTGGACTTGTTAGTTTGTTTGATTTTAGTCATTCCAATAGGTGTTTAATGGTATATCATTATGATTTAACTTTTGCATATTAACATTAAAACCTTTATTGAAACCTTACTTGTGTCAGACACACCTTCAGTATTTTACACATATTTTATATAATCCTTTGTGAAAGATGAAATACACCAGGCAGTTAAGGAAATGATTTTTATTCAGTATTGCAATAGGAATAACATTCACTAATGGGGATCATCTCAAAGAAAAGGAAGGGTGTTCTTGGTTTTATAAAAGCAGGTAAGCAAGGGAGTCATAGTCATTGAGGAAGGGAGGAAAGGATTCCTTATCTTGGAATATGTAAGAGCAGGGAGGTCCTTTTTTGGGTAGGTTAGCTCTTTCTCACAACATAAAAGGATTGCTCCTCAGGGAACAAAGGGCTCAGATAAGGTACAACTTTCTCACCTCTCACATGAGTTACTATATGAAGTATGTGATATTATTATCTCCATCTTACTGATAAGGAAACTGAAGCTTAGGAAAGTTAAGTAACTTTCCAAAGATTACTCAGCTAATGAGTGGCTGAACTGTGTTTGACAGAACTGCTTTTCAAGAGTACAGACTACATTTATGTCCCCAGAACCTTATACAGTGCCTGGAATATGAGAGGGGCCCAATAAATGTTAGTTCAAAAAATGCATGAATGACAGGCATTACTGACGTACAGTACTGCTAGCAGTCAGTATTAGGTATGTACTAGGAGACTTCAGACTTTCCTCTTATGCATGTTGACTGTTTTTTTAAAAATTCCTTTATGGCAAAAAGTATCCAAAGTTATAAGAAAAACTGGTATAAAAAAACGTTCTAACATGTGACAAAGGGTTCTATCTTCATGACAGATATTGGTCTGTAGTTTTCTTTTAATGTCTTTGACTTTGGCATGACAATAATGCATGCCTGATAGAATGAGTTAGGAAATATGCCCTTATCTTCAATTTGTAAGAGTTTATATAGATTTGGTAATATTTCTTCCTTAAATTTTTGGTAGAATTTACCATTGAAGCCATCTGGGCCTGTGATTTTAATTTGCATTTCCCAAATGAGTAATGATTTTAAGCATTTTTTCATGTGCTTAGTTACCGTCCTTATATCTTTTTTTGTAATGTGTCTGTTCAGATCTTTTTTCCATTTTGTATTAGGTTGTTTTTATATTAGTGAGTTTTAAAAAGTTCTTTATGTATTTTGGATACAAGTTATGTAGAAAAAATTAACGTAGTAGACCTAAGACTGCCATCCTTAAAAAAGTCTGCTTATAAGGTTGTCCCTTGACTAGCATCTGAGAACTTGGATTTTGGGAGGGGTCCCATAATTCCTTTATAAGAATGACTCACTGTGTCTAAACTGTTTATAGAAACAATATGGTTTGTGCTGAACACCTGCTTTTCTTCTGGGAGTCTGGAATTATGGTACATGCTAGGCTGTGGGTGCCTATGTGCCCAGCTCCTCCCCACCCCCACCTCCCAAACATCCCCCAAAAGGGAACCAAGTCTCAAATGAGCTTACCTGGTAGACAGTATCTCACATGTGTTGTCACAGCTTGTTGCTTGGAGGAATTAAATGTAACGTTACCTGGAGAGAACTTTTGGAAGCTTGCATGTGGTTTCCTCTGCACTTTGCCCCACATGCCTTTTCTTTGGCTGATTTTACTCTTTATCCCTTTACTGTGATAAGTCAAGTTGCGAGTACAACTATATGCTGAGTATTATGAGTCCTCCTAGTGAATCATCAAACCTCGGTGTAGTTTTGGGGACCACTGACACACAAGCCCTTTGCCAAATATATGTTTTCAAATATTTTCTTCCAGTCTTTGGTTTGTCTTATTTAATTTTACAGTGTCTTTCAAAGAGCAAAAGATTTAATTTTGATGGAGTCCAATTTATAATTTTTTCTTTTATGGTTTATGCTTTTGGTGTTGTATTTAACATATTTTTGCCTGATCCCAGGTCACTAAGATTGTTCTCCTATGTTTTCTTCCAGAAGTTTTAGAATTTTGGGTTTTATGCTTAGGTATGACTCATTTTGAGTTAATTTCTCTATATGATATGAGGTATGGGTTGAGGTTCATTTTGTTGCATTGTATGTCCAACTTTTTCAGCACTTTTTGTTAAAAATAATATTCTTTCTTCATTGAATTTCCTTTATACTGCTGTCAAACCTCAGTTTACCATGTATGTATGGATCTGTTTCTGTACTATGTATTTTGTTCCATTATTCTATGTGTCTGTGTTTTTAACAATACTGCATTGTCTTGATTACTGTAGGTTTATATTGTTTTGAAATAATGTAATGTGAGTTCTCCAACTTGCCTAGTCTTCTAAAAAGTTGTTTTGATTCTGTTAGCTTTTTTCCTTTTACGTATTCATTTTAGGATGTACTTGTGGATTTCTATAAACGGTTCTGGGATGTTGATTGGGATTATGTTAAATTTATAAATAATTTGGAGAATTGATATCTTAACAATATTGAGGCTTCCAATCCACAAAAACAGTATATCTCTCCATTTATTTAGGCCGTCTTTGATTTCTTTTATCATGTTTCTTAATTTTCAGTATACAGACGTTGCACATATTTTGTTAGATTTGTAACTAAGTATTTCATGAATTTTGATGCTATTGTAAATGGTACTGTTTTGTTTGTATCTAACATTCTAGTGGGTCATTGTTAGTATGTAAAATATATTTGATTTTTATGTATTGATCTTGAATTCTGTGACCTTAATGAAACTGTTTATTAGTTCTAATACTATTTATGTAGATTATTTGAAATTTTCTAAGCTGTCTGAGGATAGAGAAAGTTTTATTTCTTCCTTTCCCGTCTGTATGCCTTTTATTTGTTTTTCTTGTCTTACTGGATGTGTTAGAATCTCCAGTATGATGTAGAGTAGAAGTGGTAAGCATGGACATCATAGGCTTGTTCTTAACTTTAGGTATAACAGACAAACAATAAGCTGCACATGTTTAAAGTGTACAATTTGATAACTTGTGACATATACATACACCTGTGAAGCCATCACCACTGTTAAGTATCAAGCATACACAAGATAAGTCAAGGTCAAGGCCAAGGCCTGTTGATTCAACTGGTAAAAATAGAGTGAGACACATTTAGATTCAGACTATTGATGACTTATATGTACAGGGAAAAGAAGAGTAGCCAAATGTGCTAGCTCCCCATGATCTTTGTACACTCACTAAAAAGGATGGCACCAAAACAAAAGGGAACAGATGACTGAAATGAAAGTTGTGGGATGCCCCGTTGCTGAGCAGCCAATTCTAGACTGCAGCTAACCTGTTTTATAGTCTGAAGCTCTATTCTGAAGAGAGTGGAGCAAAAGCCTTATACCTCATTGGAACACAGGAGGTGATGAGAGACTCTAATGACAGCCTCCCAAGGACAGTAGGGAGGCTTCTGCAGGATGAATTTGGAGCAGCTCTTCACAGGCCTTCCATCCTTTTATGTTCCAGGAGGATCACAGGACATATTACAAAGATACAGAATAACTGTGATTCAAGACTTTTCTTGCATGGCTTATGTGGATATATGTAAGGTTGGTGTTATGACTGAGCTGTTACTCTATCATGTATATACCCATGAACCCATCATCATTATCAAGATAGTGAATATATTCCTCACTCCAAAATTTTCCATATGCCCATTTGTAGTCCTTGCCTTACACCCCACACTGTGTATCCCCAATAATTCCCAAGCAACTGCTCATCTGGTTTTGATTATTATAGATTAGTTTTCATTTTCTAAAGTTTTATATAAAAAAATCAGAAAGCTTGCAGCCTTTGGATCTGGCATCTTTCACACTGCATAATGCATTTTAAATTCGTCCGTGCCATAGATTGTAACATTAGTTCATTCCCTTTTATTGCTAAGTACTATTCTATTGTATGGATAAATTACAATTTGTGTATCCACTCATCTATTGATGGACATTTAGGTTATTCTCAGGTTTTGGCTATTATAAATAAAACTGATATGAATATGAATGTACAAGTCGTTATATGAACAGTTCTGTTCCTTCTCTTGGAGATATCCCTAGAAGTGGAATAGCTGGATCATATGGTAGCTGTGTGTTTAAATTTTTAAGAAATTGCCAAACTGTTTTCCAAAGTGATTGTACCATTTTATGTTTCTACCAGCAGCATATAAGAATTCCAGTTCCTCTGCATCCTCACCAACACTTTATATAGCCGAACTTTTACATTTTAGCCTATGTAATAAGTGTGTTGTGCTATTTCATTGTGGTTTTAAATTGCATTTCCCTAATGACTAATGATGTTGAGCATCTTTTCACATGCTGCTATGGACTGAATGTTTGTGTCCCCCACCCCGGATTCGTATGTTGAAGCCCTACTCCTCAATGTGAAGGTCTATGGGGCCTTTGAGAAATAATTAGGTCATGGGAATGGAGCCTTTATGATGATATTAGTGCCTTTATAAGAAGAGACATAAGAAAGCTTTCTCTCTCTCTGTGTCTCTCCCTCATTCTTTCCCTTTCTCTCTTGGTCATGTGATGATAGTGAGAAGGAAGCTGTCTACAAGCTTCACCAGACACAAGATCTTCTGGTGCCTTGATTTTTAACTTTCCAGCTTACAAACTATGAGAAATAAATTTCTGTTGTTTAAGCCACTCAATCTATGGTATTTTTGTAATAGTAACATAAACTGAGTAAGACAGAATTTGGTACTGAGAAATGGGGTGCTGCTGTAAAAAAAATATGGAAGCAGCTTTGGAACTAAATAATGGGTAGAGACTGGAAGAGTTTTGAGGTGCATGCTAGAAAAAGCCAAGATTTCCATGAAGGGAATGCTAAAGGCAAATCTTTTGAGAGCTCAGAAGGAAAAAAGGAAAGTTGGAGAGAAAGCTTTCATCATCTCAGAGAATACATACATAATCATATATGGAATATTAGTAGAAATATGGATGGTAAAGGCCATTCTGATGAGGTCTCAGGTGGAAATGAGGAACATGTTATTGGACAATGGAGAAAAGGTAATCCTTTTTATAAAGTGGGGAAGAACTTGGCTGAATTTTGTTCATGTTCTAGTGTTTTGTGAAAGGTAGAATTTGCAAGTGGTAAATTGGGTATTTAGCTGAGGAGATTTCTCAGCAAAATGTTGAAGGAGCAGCTTGGTTTCCCTGACTGCCTATAGTAAAATGTAAGAAGAGAGAAATGAAGAAGAAATTGCTAAGCAAAAAGGAATCAGAACTTAAAGATTTGGAAAACTCTCAGCCTGTCCATGTTAAAAAAAATTAGAAAGTGTGTTTTACAGAGAACACCAAGGGTGGGGCTGATATTCCATGTGATAAAGATTAGTATGAGTATGAACCAGGAACCTAATCAGCCACCAGGAGGAATACTGGCATTTTGAACTGAAAAGGACAGAGAAAGGATGAAATGAAGGAAGGCTGTCAGACTTCTTGAACTGTACAGTACAGGATCATAGAGCTATTTGGCTGTGAACATGTACTGTTCTTCAAGACAATAGAACAATGAACCTGAAAGTGTTTCAGAGATCATTAGGGGCACCACCTTGGTTTCAACAAACCAGACAACCTCCAATCAAAGCCATGGGAATGAGACCTCTGTCCGGCAGGGTCGTGGGGGCATTGACCCTCACCAGACATCATTCCTGCTTGGCAGAGTTGAGCCATGAGCTGGGTCCCTGAAGAGAGCCATGGTGTTGGTGGTGCCAGTGGGGGTGACATCGACACCCCTGTGGGCCTAGAAGACAGAGCACTGAGCCAAAGAGAAATATTCTCATGCCTTAAGATCTAATGGGATTTTCATTGCTAGGTTTTGGACTTGCTTGGAACCTCTCACCTCTTCCTTCTCTCTTATGTCTCTCTTTTGGAATAGGAATGTCGAGGCTTTGCCTATCCTACCATTGTATTTTGGCAGCACATAGCTTGTTTGGTTTCATCAGTTCATAACTGGAGAGAAATTTTGCCTCAGGATGAATCATACCTCAAGCCTCATCCATATCTGATTTAGATGAGACTTTGGTCTTTAGACTCTAGAGTTGATGCTGAAAAGAGTAGACTTTTAGGGCTGTTGACATTGAATGAATGTATTTTGCATGTGAGGAGGACATGAATTTGGGGGAGCCAGGGGTGGAATGGTATGGACTGAATGATTGTGTCCCCTCACAATTCATATGTTGAAGCCCTAATTTCTGACGGGATGGTATTTAGGGTAGGGCCATCAGGAGGTAATTCGTTCATAAAGGTGGAGCCCTCATGAATGAGATTAGTGCCCTTATAAGAAGAGACATGAGAGGATGATCTTTCTCTGTCATCCAAGTGAGGATACAGTGAGAAGGCAGCTGTCTACAAGCCAGGAAGCAGGCCCTTACCAGTCGTGGGATCTGCTGGTATCTTAATCTAAGACTTATCTTTCTCCAGAACTGTGAGAAATAAATGTTTGTCTTTTAAGCTCACTCCATAGTATGTTTGTTATAGCAGCTCGAACTGACTAAAGACACTTGCCTACTTGTCATCTCTAACTCTTCTTTGGTGATGTGTTTGTTCAAATCTTTGTCCACTTTTAAAAATTAGATTTTTTTCTTCTAATTGTTGAGTTTTGTGAGTTCTTTATGTATTCTGGGTAGAAGTCTTTTATCAGATATATGCTTTGCAAATATTTTCTCCAAGTCTGTTGCTTGTTCTTTTTGAAGAACAGAAGTTTTTAATCTTGAAGTCCAATCTATCATTTTTTTGTGGATTGTGCTTTTGATCTTGTGTTTGACAAAGACTCCCTTCTTGACTAAACTTTAGTCTGGCTCCTTTGAGCCCTCTTTTTGACCAGGCTTCATCTTTAGCCTACCAAACCCAGTTTTAGCAAGAATCCTGCTGTATTAGTTTGGTAGGGCTGATATAATAAAGTACTACAGACTGCCTGGCTTAAACAACAGAAATTTATTTTCTTGCAATCATGGAGCCTAGAAGTCTGAGATCAAGGTATTGGTAATTTGCTTTCTTCTGAGGTCTCTCTTCTTGGCTTCTAGATGGCCAGATTCTCCGTGTCTTTATGTGACCTTCCCTCTGTGTATGTCTGTGTCCTAATTTCCTCTTATTATGAGGACACCAGTCATACTGGTTGAAAGTGCACCCTAATGACCTCATTTGAACTTAATTACCTCTTTAAAGACCCTATTTCCTAAAATAGTCATATTCTGAGTTACTTGGGTTTGGGACTTCAACATATGAATTTCCTGGGGACACAATTTAGCTCATAAGACCTGCTAAGCCAGTTTATGGCGACTATTCTACCCTTGGTATTTAATGAAGTTTCATAATCCCCACCCTTTATATATAATCATATTCCTCTTCCTCTCAACTCTTGATACCTAACCAAATTTCTCATAGTAATTTCCCATCGTCTTCCTCACTATGCCTGTTGGCTATAAATCTCCAGCTGCTCTGTTGTATTCAGAGTTGAGTTCCATCTCTCTCTATTATTGCAATAGATTTTCCTCTGTTGCAATAGTCTTGAATAAAGTCTTTGGCAAGTGTCATAATAATTTCTCTGTAACAGTTCTGGTGCTGTAACTGGGATATGATCGGATTTATCACTGGACCCCTGGACCTCTCACCCAGTGTACACCTTCCAAACCTTTGTCTTCACTCCTGACTGATTGATCAGGGATCAGTTGGTGAGTTTGACTGCTGATACAGTGCTCCAGACGGTCCACTGAAGCATGGTAAGGACAGATTTTGATTCTTAGGATTCTGTGTATACACCTGAGGCTGGGTTAGAGTCCCAGACTTCTTTGTTTGAAAGGTGCCATTGATGTAGAATAGGGGAATTTCTTACTGAGATCTCATTAGGTTGAACTTCAGTTGTTTAGTATTTAGAATATTCCTTCTTTGTATAGATCTCATTTCTATTTTCTTTCTTTGTTGCTGTTACTTTGGCACATCCCTTCCCCATGGGAAATTCTCACTCTTTTGATTCTGCTCCTCTGAAGATGCCTGCTTCTGTTCTGTTTCAAAGGAGAATCATCCTTGATGGAAGTCTTCTTTGCTCTTTTCAAGTGGATATTTACTCCCTGACACTTCAGCAGAACTGGCTATTTTGTGAAGTCTTTGTTTTGACTCCTTGTCTAGGGATGGTATAGAGCCATTCGTTTGGCTCCTTAAGGGAAATTGCATAGAAGAAACCCTTTGGCTCCCAGACAGGATTGTGCATGAAACTGACTTTTTTTGTATCTGGCCCATTTCTCTCTTGATCCTGCTCCTCCCATGGGTAACTTTCAGTTTACTGAAATCTGCCTTCCCCAACTGCAGCAGACTATATGCTTAAAGATAGTTTGGAATTTCAGTGGCCTCTTTAGGAAGCTTTAGATCTTCTTAAATTGACTGATTTAAGACCTATGCTTTTCCATCACCTCCACTCCTCCTTCCACCTTTTACGACCTTTGATTTTCTCTTCAGCTCCCTTAAATCCTTTTATATGTTCCTCTTCAGAATCCTTAACCCCCATCCCTCTATCCACCCGTGCCAGAATTTTTCCTTCATATTCTATCCCTCACTCCCTAAGCTTTAGGTCGCCTACCCGCATCAGGGGTTCTTGAGGGACAAAGAAACCCCAAAAGTAACCACCCGAGGGTTAAAAGACTAATTAGAAATAGACTGGACACTTTATCCCCTCAGATGAGCTTTGGAGAAACCCAGACAGGTGTTTGGTGTCTTCTTAGTCCCTCACCCAAAATTTAGTCCACAGCTTCCATAAGATTAAATTTCAGGGAAAAATAAAATCTTAACAGTCTCCTCCACATATATTATTGGGAAGCTCTAGCCCTCATACTGAGCAGGTAACCTTAACTTCTTCCATCTGCCAGAAACACAATTCAGATAAAAATATAAAATGGGGCAATGATGAGAGCCAACTCTTTTATAAAACCAGTGAGTTTTATATTACTGTGTTTATTCCTGACTCACAGCTAAAATTTTAGAATGAAAGCTTTATGATCTCTATTTGCATCTGTCTGTATGTTTCTGTGTGTATGTTATGTATATGCAACATTTTTCTACCTCCAGATAGTATGACCAAATTAATTCATAAAATTTCTTAAAGTAGCTTTATTTTAATTGGCTTAGAGATAAATAAGTACTTACATAAATTATTACTAAAATTCTCAGAAATAAAAAACCAGAACTTCTAGTAATTCAAATATTTAAAAACGTATTTTTATAAAAAGTAGCTTAAACATTTAAAAAATTAAAATTCACATAGTTAGCATAAATCTTTAGCAAGTAAGACAATTTAATATTGTTGGTTTTATAAGAACAGCTGTATCTTCTGATTTTTCAGCACTAAGTATAATATGAACATATATTTTTGTTCCAATTGGGTTTACTATTCAAATAAGCTAATATTCTATCTACTGAATACTTAGGATCATAAAAATTATAATTTGATTTTAATCAAAGTGGGTCATTATTCTGACAAAGTTTATTTCAACAATTATATATATATTATTTTGCTGAGGAAGATTTGTCCTGAGCTAACATCTGTTGCCAATCTTCCTCTTTTTGTAAGTGAGCTGCTGCCACAGTATGGCCACTGAGATGAGTGGTGTAGGTCCATGCCTGGGAACTGAACCCAGGCTGCAAAGCAGAGTGTGACAAACTTAACTACTAGGCCACCGGAGCTGGCCCGATAATTATATTTTTTAATATGTCTGCTTAAAAGTAGTTTATAAAATCTTTTTGGTAATTTGCAAACTTTGACCTATGCTAAATTAAGCAAAAGATATTCATTAAATATCTAGATCATTTCTAAGATAAACTACTGAAACATTTATTACTAAGCATAAATTCGTTTATATGCTTTGACTTCTTATATGATATAGAGAGGCCAAACATATTTAGGTCTATTAAATAAACACCTTCTTTTTTTGCCACATTGAAAAATTGTAGTACAAAGAAACATACCCATACAAATGTGAGATGATATACTCATAAGCCTTGTTGGGCAGCTGCAGAATATTACAGATAATTCACAATGGTCTAATTCATAGTTTTCTCTGTAATATAAAGGTTATTGATGATTAAAAATAGTAATCAACTTATGTAAATGAAACGACTACAAACAATAAAGGGAAAGGGAAATAACTTTGTATGAAAAGTATGCAAGGTATGTAGGATGTGCTTTTGTTAAGGAAAAAGAGACCATTTTTGTCCTAAAGTAAAATGACAGGTTGTTCCAAAATGAGAAAGAGCAGAATAAGACAAAACCTGAATGAAGATGGATAGTTGTTAAAGTTTTGTGGAAATGACTAGTGGAAATCTTATCTTGTGGTCAAAGCTGGCTAAGGTTGCATGGGTTTATTTATAATTTTTTTAAATGAACTTTAGTATCTATAGTGTACTGATGCAAAACTAGAGTTTAGTTTTCTCTGTATTAAAATGACAAGGTTTTCTTGGATTATTGGTCTGCTCTTAATAAGAGATTGTAAAAGTTTTTCTTTACTTGAGTAATATGCCTAGAAAACAAAGATTCTGTGTCTTGTCAGAGTAATTTTCTGTTCTTTGTGTTAACCATACTGTGTCCTTGATTATTTGAGAACCAAGTCTCTTCGTTTTTAAAAAAGTTAGTGTTTTTACAATCATGTTACCTTCTATATTTACTTTTGAAATTTCTTATTGTTGTTCTGGTTAAATAGGTTGCTAAGTGTTGTTTCACAGTGATCTACGATTCTACTTAGCTAAATGTTAACATTTTTTTTTGACATTTTTCACAACTTTTGATCTTTTGCCTTCTCCAAATCAAATCCTAAATATAATATTGATCTTAAACTAACTTGAAAATCTCAGAGGATTTGTTCTCTCATATTGTTAAAAGAGAAATGTCAAAAATTATTAGGGAATGTGATATGATGAATTGCATGGGAAACTGTCAAATAAGAGATGTTTAACCTTCCTTAGGTTATATTTAGATGGGTAAAATGTTATTAATATAAATCTTTTCAAAACTGTATTAATTTCCTTGAAATTTTTAATACTCTCACTGTCCATGATATGTCCTGGTGTTACTTTACTTGATAATGGGCAACAGTATAATTTTATCATTCTTAATTCCAGTTATTATTTTAAAATGTTATATGCCACAGAAACAACCAAATTTCCTTGTCAATTTCATTTACAATAAACTTTCATCAAATCTTTAACTATGGCCATTTTAAGTCTTTTGTCATCCATAGATAGCTTTCATTTCACTCTGATGTTTCTCTGAAAGTTCTTGCAATCAGCTACAGGCCAGAGTGCTTGTCTCCAACAAGAAGGGACTAAGAGACTCTTGGAAAGGATCATGCCAGGTACTCTGGGGCACAGGTTTCTGAAGACATTGCTTAAATAACTTTGAGACCATACCACTGGACTGAGTCAGGATTTCTGGAACTCTACTACAGATGCTGATGAGTTCATAAAGCTGCTAACCCAGGATCAAGCAGAGCAAGAATTACATGGGACTGAATGAACCAATGAAGGATGATTGTGCCTTTTGTTTGGAATATTACTGATACTTTAATGGGCTATTTTCTGGATATAAGGAACCCTTTTCTCTTAAGCTGTCTATAACTCATAACAATTTAGTAGATTATATTTTTGTAAACATAAATAAAGCATTTCTCTTTTCTCCTTGCCTGATCACTTCAGAATTTAGAAACTCTTCTTGAATATTCTTATTTTTATGGCAATGTATTCCTCACATAGATTCAATAAGAATCAGTCCTCCTTGTAACAAGACATACTTGGAAACATTGCTTATATAACCAAAGCTCTGACTTAAATATCATATTTAAGAATGATGTACATAGAATCAAATATGACCAGACAGTTTTAAAGAACTAAGGTTGACCTTGTGGAACCAATCCCTACAAAGCCCTCTTGAGAAAACTGGCCTGGTACTTGACTTACAGGGTTTTCAGCTATACAGATGGGGAGGAAGGTCACTTCCTGGCAGCCCCAAGAACCTTAGGATATTTTAGGGACCTCAAAAAGATTGGAATTTACCCAAATCTATAGGTATTGTAGGTGAAATCTGATAATGAGTTTATGGCTTGGCTTCCTAGTCTCCAGAGGCTTTTAAAACTCCAATTTGAGATTACTTATGGGAACTTCCAGCAAAACAAACTTACAAAGCCCTATCTCAACTTCCAGCAAAGCGAATTTAAAAAGGTCAATCATCCTTCTTGCTCCACCTATGTAAATAATCAAGCCAGATCTAATAAGACCAAACTTATTTTGTAAATAAAGATAATCTTACTTTGATTATCTTTGATCAAAAGGGGGATCGACCTTAGGAAAAAAAATTATGTTTCAATAGAAAACTATAGCCCACTCTTGTGGGTTATCTGATTCTAGTCTTGTTCATTGTCTTTGAGCTATTTTTCACTTCTTCATATACTACATTTTAGTTTTTATTTTGTTACCTCCTTAGAAATTGGACTGGATCCTGCTCTCTTGCACATTTTGTCAGTCCTTACCAAATTTTCAATTCTTATAGTTTCTTTCAATATCTGTCTACACCTCTCCAAACTAAAGTTTCCAATTTTTCTCCCACCTTCCTGATTTCACGTCACTGAGAACTAAAACTTGACTGTCCAGACCCTTATTGGGACTCTAGGTTGTCTTGTAGCTGGCCTTCCCACACCCTCATCACAAGCTAAAGAAGCACTAAGAGCTGAAGCTAGACTACTTGATATACATTTCAAAGGACTCATTACCACAGAAGATCATGTATGGGCAAACTTCATGCCTGGAGCTGCTGCTGTGTTTGTCACTCAGGAAGTTTACTGAACTGTCACATCTTCCATGCTCTCTTCCAGAAAGTAACGACTGTGGACAGTCTTATCAAAACCTCTCTGATGTCTATGCTATCACTGAAAACATTCAAAATGCAAACTGGGAAATCTATAAGATTGCCACTGCTGTCCTCACTTTACTATCTAAAGATTCTTCGAGCACAACATCTAGAAATCTTCTTAACTGGTTGCCCTCTGGACTCAGAAACTGGGTTTATAGTCTGCAAAAACCATTAATCATTGTTTTTCTTTTTCTTTTCATAGGGATTCCCTTCATTAAATGCCTGATGGTCACACCATCCAGCAAATGTCCTCTTCTACCAAGTCTCAACAGATGGTTCAGCTGGTCCTTACTGAGCTAAAGGCAGCCAAACAAGAAATGGACTTATATTGTTTAGAGGAAAGAATAATGTCTGTTCTTTCCTTGAACACAAGTAAGGACAGACAATTTCTCCTCCCCTGACAAAACTTTAGTCAGGCCTCTTTGAGCTCTCTTCTTGAATAGGCCTCATCCTTGGCCTACTGAGCCCAGTGTTAGCAAGAATCTGCTAAGCTAGTTTATTGAGAATCTCTACACCCTGATATCCAATCAGGTGTCTCCTCTCCCGACATTGATATCTAATCAAATTCCTCTTTCCCCACCCTTGACACCTAACCAGGCTCCTCATAGTAATTTTCTATCCTTTTCCTCACTCTACCTATTGGCTATTAATCTCAAGCTGCCCCTGTTATATTTGATACTGAGTTTAATCTCTTTCTTCTATAGCAATATTCTTGAATAAAGTCTTCCTTGCCATTTTTAACAAGTGTCAGAATAAATTTCTCTTTAACATATCTAAAAAGTCTTTGCCTATCCCAATGTCACAAAGATTTATAAAAGTTTTATAATTTTAGGTTTTACGTTTAAGTCTATGATCCATTTTGTTTTAATTTTTATATATAGTGTGGATCCCAGTCCAATTTTTTGCATGTGGATATATAATTGTTTCAGCATCATTTAGTGAAAAGGCTATCCTTTCTCTACTATATTGTCTTGGTGCATTTGTCAAAAATCAGTTATCTGTACAGATGCAGATTTATTTGTGGACTCTCTATTGTGTTCCACTGATTTATTTTAGGCCCTTTACTTTAATGTGTAATTATTTATACTCTCTTTTAAAAAAAATAAGTGGTTGCCCTGGGATTTCTAATATACATCTTCAATCACAGTCTAGCCTCAAATAATATCATACTACTTCATGTATAGTGCAAGAACCTTATAAAATTATACTCTCAATTCTTCCTTCCCATCTTTTGTGCAAGTGTTGTCATCGATTTTACTTTTACATATGCTATAAACCCACAGTGCATTGCTACTATATTTGCTTTGTTTGGTCAATTTTGTTTTAGAAGCTGTGAAAATAATTTTAAAAAATCTTTTAAATTTATCTTCATATTAATCATTTCTGACAATTTTCACTTCTTTGTGTAAATCCAGGTTTTTGTCAGATATTATATTCTATTTGACTGAAGAACTTTCTTTATGCTTCATTTAGTATAGGTCTACTGGTAATGAAGCTGCTGGAAGAGCTTTTGTTTGTCTGAAAATGTCATTCTTTCTCCACTTTTGAAAGGTGATTTTTGCTAGGTGTAGAATTCTTGGTTGACTTTTTTCTTCCAGTGTTTCCATTTATTTACTTATTTTTATTGAGATATACAATGATCTCACTTTTTATTGAGGCTCACCATTTTAACGTGTACAATTAAGTAGCTTTAGTCGACTCATAGTGTAGTGTGACCATCACCACTATTTAATTACAGAATATTTTCATCACCCCAAAAGAAACCCTATACCCATTAGTAGTCACTCCCTGCTTCCCTTCTCCTACCCGCTGGCAGTCACTAGTCTATATTCTGAGTATATGGATTTCCCTATTGTGGACATTTCATATAAATGAAAAAATATAATTTGTGACCTTTTCTGACGGGTTCCTTTCACTTAGTGTAATGTTTTCAAGATTCATCCATGTTGTAGCATGTATCAATACTTTATTCCTCTTTGTGGACAAATAATATTTCATTGTATGGATATACCAAATTTTATGTATTCGTTAATCATTTGATGGTCATTAGGGTTGTTTATGCTTTTTGGTTATTATGTATAATGCTGCTATGAATATATGTGTATAAGACTTTGTATAACCATGTGTGTTCAATTCTTTCAGGTACATATTTAGGATTGGAATTGCTGACTCATATGGTAACTTTGACCTCTGTCTTAGTTTAGGCTGCTATTAATAGACTAGGTGGCTTAAACAATATAAATTTATTTTTCACAGTTCAGTAGACTGGGAAGATCATGATCAAGTTGCTGGAAGATCTGGTGTCTGGTAAAGGCCTGCTTCTTGGCTTGTGGATAGCTACCTTCTTGTTGTATCCTCATACAGCCGAGAGAGACAGAGCAACAGAGACAGAGAGAAGCTTTCTTGTATCTCTTCTTAAAAAGGCACTAATACCATCACTAGGACTCTACCCTCATGACCTAATTACATCCCAAAGGCCCCCATCTCCAATTACCATTACTTTGGGGATTAGAGTTTCAACATAGGAACTTTTGAGGGGGTACAAACTTTCATTCCATAGCAGTCCACCCCTTGTTGTTAGTGCCATTGAGTCAATTCTGACTCCTAGAGACCCTGTGTACAGCAGAGTAGAACCCTTCCCAGCCTTTTGTGCAATTCTCTTACCTTCCAGCACTATATTAGACAATGCTCCGCTGCTGTTCATAGGGCTTTCATGGCCAGAATTGGGTGACCAGGTCTTTTTTCCTAGTTTATCTTAGTCTGGAAGCTCCACTGAAACCTGTCCTTCATGGATGACCCTGCTAGTGTTTGAAATACTAGTGACATAACTTTCAGCATCACAGCAACATGAAGCCACCACAGTAAGACAACTTATGGATGGGTGGTGTGGTTCCCTGACTGGGAAACAAACTTGAGCAGTGGTGGTGAGAGCCAAATCTTAACCACTAGACCACCAGGGTTGGCTATTCCACCCTTGCCCCCCTAAAATTCATGTCCTTCTCATGTGCAAAATACATACATTCCATTCCAACAGCCTAAAAGTCTTGACTTGTTCCAGCATCAACTCCAAATTCTCATATAAATATCATCTAAGTCAGATATGGATGAAACTGGAGATACAGTTCATCCTCAGCAAAATCCCTCTTTAGTTGTGACCTGTAAAACCAAAAAAGTTATGTGCTTCTAAAACACAATGGTGGACCAAGCATGAGATTGATGTTCCCATTCCAATAGGGAGAGATAAGAAGGAAGAAAGGAGTGATGGGTCCCACACAAGCGTAAAACCTAGCAAAGCAAAGTCCATTAGATCTGAAGGCTTGAGACTAATCCTCTTTGTTTCAATGGGCTCTCCAAGCCCACTCATGAGGCAACATCACTCCCTTGACTCAGTGGGGCTCTGCTCATGTCTAGGCTTTCTGTGGCAGCCCCACCCATGCCACAGCTCTGCCAGGAGGGGTCCCACCCTCACAGCTTCTGTTGGAGGCTGTCTACCCTGTTGAAACCTAAGCAATGGCCTGGTGATCTGTGAGTCTCCTTTGGGGTCATTCTTCCTATTTCTTGAAGAATGACACAAGAATGGCACAGCCAAATAGCTTTATCATCCTGTCCTGTGGAATATAAGAAGTCCAACAGACTTACTTTATTCTGTCCATCTTCCTCTCAGTTCAAACTGGCAGTGTTCCTGCTGAGATGGCTGATTAAGTATGTTGTCATACCCATACTAACCTCCTTATCAAGTGTTTGCTTGGCCACACACTTAGTACTCTTTTCACAACATACTTTCTCATTTTTTGCAATATGGGTAGGCTTGGAATTTTCCAAATCTTTAAATTCTGGCTCCTTTTTGTTTAACAATTCCTTCTTCAACTCATTTCTCTTTTCTTAAATTTTACTACAAGCAGTCAGGGGAAACCAAGCTGCTCCTTCAACACTTTGCTTAGAAATCTCCTCAGCTAAATATCCAGTTTACCACTTGCAAGTTCTACCTTCCACAAAACACTAGAACATGAACAAAATTCAGCCAAGTTCTTTCTCACTTTGTAAAAAGGGTTGCCTTTTCTCCATTGTCTAGTAAAATGTTCCCCATTTCCATATGAGACTTCATCAGAATGGCCTTTACCATCCATATTTCTACCAGCATTCCATACATGACTATGTGTGTATTTTTTAAGAAGCTGGGAGCTTTCTCTCCACCTGTCCTCTTTTCTTTCTGAACTCTCACCAGAATTGCCTTCAGAATCCCCTTCATGGCAATATTGGCTTTTTCTAGTATGCACCTCAAAACTATTCCAGACTTTACCAATTACTTAGTTCCCAAGCAGCTTCCACATTTTAAGGTATTTTTTTTACAGCAGCATCCTACTTCCTGGTACCAATTTCTTAGTTCAGGCTGCTATAACTGAATGCTATAGACTGGGTGGTTTAAACAACATAAATTTATTTCTCACAGTTCTGAAGGCTGGGAAGTCTTTGAAGAACTGTCAAACTATTTTCTACAGTGGCTGCACTATTTTACATTCCCACCAGCAATTATATGATGTTTTCAGTTTCTCCACATCCTCACCAACCCTTTAAAAGAATTGTTATAACCATCCTAGTGGATGTGAAAGTGTCATCTCACTATGCTTTTTGTAATTGAGGTGAAATTTATATAATGAAAATTAACCACCTTAAAGTGAACAGTTCAGTGGTATTTTGGGCACTTACATTGTTGCGTAACCACCACTTCTATTTAGTTACGAAACATTTTTATCACCCCAAAAGGAAACCCTGTACCAATTAAGCAATTGCCCCTTATTCCCATATCTCCCGTAGGCCCTGGCAACCACTAATCTGCATTCTGTCTCTATGAATTTACCTATTCTGAATATTTCATTCAAGTGGAATCATACAATATGTAATCATTCTTTCACTTAGCATGATGTTCTTAAGATTTATCCACATTGTAGTATATATCAGTGCTTCATTCCTTTTTATGGCTGAATGATATTCCATTGTATGTAAATATTACAATTTGTTTATCCATTCATCTTCTGGTGATTATTTGGGTTGTTTCCACCTTTTGGATATTGTTAATAGTGCTGCTATGAACATACACGTGCATGCATATTTTTGAGCGATAGTTTTAAATTTTTCTGGATATATATCTAGGAGTGAAATTACTAGATCATATGGTAATTCTATGTTTAATTTTTTTAGGAACAGCTAACTCTTTTTCCACAATGGCTGTATCAATTTACATTCCCACCAGCAATGTACAAGAGCTTCAGTTTCTCCACAACCTTCCCAAGACTTACTTTCCATCTTTTTGATTATAGATATACTAATGAGTGAGAGGTAGTATTGCATTATGGTTTAGATATGCATTGTCCTAATAACTAATGATATTGAGCCTATTTTCATGTGCGTATTGGCCATTTGCATATCCTTCTTAGAGAAATGTTTATTCAAATCCATTGCCTATTTGTTAATTTAGGTTTTTGTCTCTTTATTGTTGAGTTATAATAATTCTTTGTATATTCTGGATACTAGGCCCTAATAGGGTATCTGGCTAAATTTTTTTTCTCCTTTCTCTAGGTTTCTTTTCGCTTTCTTTATAGTGTTCTTTGAAGCACACAAGTTTTTTATTTTGATGCAGTCCAATTTATGTATGTTTCTTTACTTGCTTGTGTTTTTGGTGTTGTATCTCAGAAACCATTTCCCAATCCAAGGTCACAAAGGTTTACATCTTTGTTTCCTTGTAAGTTTTATCATTTTCTCTCTTACATTTAGATCTTTGATCCATTTTGAGTTAATTTTTGTATATGTTGTGAGGTAGGGGGTCCATATTCAATACTCCTTTGCGTGTGGATATCCACTTGTCCTAACATGATTTATTGAAATGACTATTATTTAAGCCATTGTATGGTCTTTGCACCCTTGTTGAAAATAGACTGACCACAGATGTGTGAGATTATTTCTGGACTCTCACTTCTATTCCATTGATCTAAATATGTATCCTTATGCCAGTGCCACTTTTTCTTGAATACTATATCTTTGTAGTGGGTTCTTAAATTGGGAAATCTGAGTCCTCCAACTTTGTCTTTTCTTTCAAGATTGTTTTGGCTATTAGGGGTCCTTGCAATTCTATAAGAATTTTGCATTCAACTTGTCTGTTTCTGGATAAAAAGTAGTTGGAATTTTGATAGGGATTGTGTTGAATGTGTAGATCAATTTGGGGAGTATTGCCATTTGACAATTTAAAGTCTTCCAATCTATGTTCATGAGATGTCTTTACATTTATTTAGTTCTTCAGTTTCTTTCAGATATGTCTTATACTTTTAAGGGTATGAGGTTTTATTTTTTCTTATTTTTTTAAAAGTTTGTTATTGAGGGGCTGGCCCCGTGGCCGAGTGGTTAAGTTCGCGCTTTCCGCTGCAGGCGGCCCAGTGTTTCGTTAGTTTGAATCCTGGGCACGGACATGGCACTGCTCATCAGACCACGCTGAGGCAGCATCCCACATGCCACAACTAGAAGAACCCACAACGAAGAACAACGAAGAATACACAACTATGTACCGGGGGGGCTTTGGGGAGAAAAAGGAAAAAAATAAAATCTTTAAAAAAAAAAAAGTTTGTTATTGAGGTTATAATAGCCTACATCATTGTTAAATTTCAGTTGTACATTATTATTTGTCAGTCATCTTATAGGTGTGCCCCTTCACCCTTTGTGCCCACCCCCAACACCCTCCCCCCTGGCAACTGTTCTCTTTGTCCGTGTGTTTTTTTTAAGAGTGACACATGAGCTAACAACTGTTGCCAATCTTCTTTTTTTTTTCTGCTTTTTTCTCCCCAAATCCCCCCAGCACATAGTTGTATATTTTAGTTGTGGGTCCCTCTAGTTGTGGCATGTGTGATACCACCTCAGCATGGCCTAATGAGTGGTGCCATGTCCGCACCCAGGATCTGAACCTGTGAAACTCTGGGCTGCCAAAGCAGAGCACGTGAACTTAACTACTTGGCCACAGGGCCAGCCCCTGTCCATGTGTTTGTTTATCTTCCAAATATGAGTGGAATCATACAGAGTTTTGTCTTTCTTTATCTGGCTTATTTAACTTAATATAATATCCTCAAGGTCTAGCCATGTTGTTGTGAATGGGATGATTTTATCCTTTTTTATGGCTGAGTGGTATTCCATTGTATATATATACACCATATCTTCTTTATCCAGTCATCAGTTGATGGGCACTTATGTTGCTTCTATGTCTTGGCTATTGTGAATAATACTGCAATGAACATAGGGGTACATAGGTCTCTTTGAATTGTTGATTTCAAGTTCTTTGGATAGATACCCAGTAGTGGGATGGCTGGGTCATATGGTATTTCTATTCTTAATTTTTTGAGAAATCTCCATACTGTTTTCCATAGTGGCTGCACCAGTTTGTATTCCCACCAGCAGTGTATGAGGTTCCTTTTTTCCCACAACCTCTCCAACATTTGTTAATTTTTGTCTTGGTTATTACAGCCCTTCTAATGGGTATAAGGTGATATCTTAGTGTTGTTTTGATTTGCATTTACCTGATGAACAGTGAGGATGAGCATCTTTTCAAGTGCCTATTCCCCCATATATCATCTTTGGAGAAATGTCTGTTCATATCCCCTGCCCTCTGTTTGATCGGGTTGTTTGGTTTTTGTTGTTGAGTTGTGTGAGTTCTTCATATATTATGGTGATTAACCCTTTGTCAGGTATGATTTTGCAAATATTCTTTTCCAGTTAGGGGTTGTCTTTTCATTTCAATACTGTTTTCCCTTGCCTTGTAGAAGCTCTTTAGTCTGATGAATTGCCACTTGTTTATTCTTTCTATTGTTTCCCTTGTCCAAGGAGACATGCTATCTGAAAAGATCCTAAGACTGATGTCAAAGAGTGCACTGCCTATATTTTCTTCTAGAAGTCTTATGGTTTCAGATCTTCAGTGTTTGATCCATTTTAAGTTTATTTTGGTGAATGACATAAGAGAATGGCCTGTTTTCATTGTTTTACATGTGGCTTTCCAGTTTTCCCAACACCATTTGTTGAAGAGACTTTCCTTTTTCCATTGTATGTTCTCAGCTACTTAGTCAAAGATCAGCTGTCCATACAAATGTGGTTTTATTTCTGGGCGTTCAATTCTCTTCCGTTGATCTGTGTGGCCTGCTTTTGTACCCCTACCACGCTGTTCTGATTACTATAGCTTTGTAGTATATTTTGAAGTCAGAGATTGTGATGCCTCCAGCTTTGTTCTTTTTTCTCAGGATTGCTTTAGCAATTCGAGGTCTTTTGTTGCCCCATCTGAATTTTAGGATTCTTTGTTCTATTTCTTTAAAGAATGCCATTGGGATTCTGATAGGGATTTCATTGAATCTTTAGATCACTTTATGTAGTTAAATGGATATTTTAACTGTGTTTATTCTTCCAATACGTGTGCATGGAATGTCTTTCCATCTCTTTATGTAGTCATCGATTTCTTCCAGGAAAGTCTTGTAGTTTTCCTTGTATAGGTCTTTCACTTCCTTGGTTAAATTTATTCCAAGATACTTTATTCTTTTTCTTGTGATTGTGAATGGGATTGTGTTCTTGAATTCTCTTTCTGCTGGTTCGTTATTACAGTATAGAAATGCACCTGATTTATGTAAGTTGATTTTGTACCCTGCAACTTTGCTGTAATTGGTGATTACTTCTGGTAGCTTTCCAATGGATTTTTTAGGGTTTTCTCTATATAAAATCATGTCATCAGCAAACAGCAAGAGTTTGTCTTCTTCATTGCCTATTTTGATTCCTTTTATTTTTTTTTCTTACCTAATTGCTCTGGCCAAAACTTCCAGTACTGTGTTGAATAAGAGTGGTGAGAGTGGACACCCTTGTCTTGTTCCTGTTCTCAGAGGGATGGCTTTCAGTTTTTCCCCATTGAGTATGATGTTGGCTGTGGGTTTGTCAATATATGGACTTTATTATTTTGAGGTACTTTCCTTCTTTACCCATTTTACTGAGAGTTTTTATAATAAATGAATGTTGGATCTTGTGGAATGTTTTCTCTGCAGCTATTGAGATGATCATGTGGTTTCTGTTCCTCATTTTGTTAATGTGATGTATCACATTGATTGACTTGCGGATGTCGAACCATCCCTGTGTCCCTGGTATAAATTCAACTTGATCATGCTATTTGATCTTTTTATTGTATTGCTGTATTCTGTTTGCCAATATTTTGTTGAGGATTTTTGAATCTATGTTCATCAGTGATACTGGCCTGTAATTTTCCTTCTTTGTGTTGTCCTTGTCTGGTTTTGGTATGAGGGTGATGTTGGCCTCAGAGAATGTGTTAGGAAGTGCTCCATCTTCCTCAGTTTTCTGGAATAGTTTGAGAAGGATAGATATTAAACGTTCTTTGAATGTTTGGTAAAATTTTCCAGAGAAGCCATGTAGTCCTGGACTTTTATTTTGGGGTGTGTTTTTGATTACTGTTTTAATCTCTCTATTTCTTCTTTATTCAGTTTTGGGAGGTTGTAAGATTCTAGTAATTTATCCATTTGTTCTAGGTTGTCCAATTTGTTGGCATATAGTTCTTCATAGTATTCTTTTATAATCTTTTGTATTTCTGTGGTATCGCTTGTCATTTCTCCTCTTTCATTTCTGATTTTATTTATTTGAGTCGTCTCTCTTTTTTTCTTAGTGAGCCTGGCTGTGGGTTGGTCAATTTTGTTTATTTTCTCAAATAACCAGCTCTTTGTGTCATTGATCCTTTCAATTGTCTTTTTTGTTCCAATTTCATTTATTTCCACTGTAATTTTTATAATTTCTCTCCTTCTACTGACTTTGGGCTTTGTTTGTTCTTCTTTTTTTCGTTCTCTTAGTTGTACTTTGAGATTGCTTATCTGAGATTTTTCTTGTTTGTTAAGGTGAGCATGTAGTGCAATGAATTTCCCTCTTAGAACTGCTTTTGCTGCATCCCAAATGAGTTGGTATGGTGTGTTTCCATTTTCATTTGTCTCAAGATAATATTTGATTTCTCCTTTGTCTTCTTTAATGATCCATTGGTCGTTCAGTAGCATCTTGTTTAATCTCCACATCTTTACCTCTTTCCCAGCTGTCTTCTTATCATTGATTTCTCGTTTCATAGCATTATGGTCAGATAAATGCTTGATGTTATTTCAACTCTCGTAAATTGAGGAGTTTTGTTTCCCAGTAGATGATCTATCCTTCAGAATGTTAAGTGCACACTTGAGAGGAATGTGTAATATGCTGTTTTTGGATGGAGTGTTCCATATGTATCTATTAAGTCCATCTGGCCAAGGTTTTCATTTAATTCTACAATTTCCTTTTTGACTTTCTGTCAGGATGATCTATCCATTAGTGTTAGTGGGGTGTTGAGGTCTCCTACTATTGAATTGTTGTTGATATCTCCTTTTAGTTTTGTTAATGGTTGCTTTGTGTACTTTGGTGCTCCTGTACTGGGTGCATATATATTTATAAGTGTTATGTCTTCTTGGTGGAGTGCCCCTTTTACCATTATATACTTCCCCTCTTATTCTCTCTTTACCTGCTTTGTCCTGAAGTCTACTTTGTGTGATATAAGTATGGTGACACCTGCTACCTTTTGTTCACTGTTAGTTTGGAGTATCATCTTCCATCCCTTCACTGTGAGACTGTGTTTGTCTTTGGGGCTGGGGTGTGTTTTCTGGAGGCAGCATATTGTTGGGTGTTGTTTTTTAATCCATCCTGCCACTCTGTGTCTTTTGATTGGAGAATTCAACCCATTTACATTTAGAGTGATTATTGAAATTTAGGGGCCTAATGCTGCCATTTTATCACTCGTTTTCCAGTTCTACTGCATTTCCTTTGTTTCTCCTTCCATGTGTTTCAGACTACCAATTCAGTTAGGTTGTTTTCTATGCTGGTTTTCTTACTTTTCTCCTTATTTGTAATTTTTGTCTCTGTTCTAATTATTTGTTTAGTGGTTATCATGTGGTTTGTGTAAAACATCTCATAAATAAGACAGTCCATTTTCTGATGCCTATTTCCTTAGACTAAGCTGGTTCCATCTCTTTCCTCTTCCCCTTCTTGGTTGTTATTGGCATATCTTTTTCTTGTGTTGTGAGTTTGTGGGTAAAATGACAAGATTATATTTAATCTTGGTGTTTCCCTTCCCTTTATCTTGAATGTTATACTTAACCATTTGCTAGCCTGTTCTTATGGAGAGCTGCAGTTTTCTGATTTTATCTTTCTACTCACCTCCTTGCTTAGGGTTTTGTAGCCCCTTTCCTTTTTTGTTTTTTCCAGTATGAGAGCCTTCCTGAGGATTTCTTGTAGGAGGGTTCTTGTGGAGATAAACTCCCTTAACTTTTGTTTATCTGGGAAAGTTTTTCTTTCTCCATCATACTTGAAGGATATTTTCTCTAGATAGAGTATTCTTTGCTGAAAGATTTTGTCTTTCAGAATTTTGAATACATCATTCCACTGTCTCCTAGCCTGTAAGGTTTCTGCTGAGAAATCTTCTGAAAGCCTGATAGGGGTTCCTTTGTAGGTTATTTTGTTCTGCCTTTCTGCCATTAATATTTTTTCTTTGTCATTGACTTTTGCCAGCTTTACTACTATATGCCTCAGAGTTGAACTTTTTACATTGATAAAGTTTGGAGATCTATTGGCTTCTGTCACATGGATTTCCAGCTCTCTCCCCAGGTTTTGGAAGTTCTCAGCTATTTTTGCACAAGCCTTCTGTTCCATTTTCTTTCCCTTTCCCTCTGGGATACCTATAATCCTTATGTTGCATTTCCTAATTGAGTCAGATATTACTTGGAGAGTTTCTTCATTTCTTTTTAGTCTTAGTTCTCTCTCCTCCTCTATCTGAAGCATTTCTATATTCCTGTCCTCCAGACAGCTAATTTAATCCTCCATGTTATCAGCCCTACTGTTCAGGGAGTCTAGATTTTTCTTAATCTCATCCCTTATGTTTTTCATCTCCAACGTTTCTGATTGTTTCTTCTCTATAGTATCCAGCTCTTTTGTAACTCCTGAACTCATTGTCTATCTGTATTCTCTTTTAACTCATTGAGTTTTTTAATGATAGCTGTTTTGAATTCTTTGCCATTTAGGTTATAGATTTCTGTGTCTTTGGGATTGTTTTCTGGGTACTTGTCATTTTCCTTCTGTTCTGGAGACTTAATATATTTTTCCATACTGCTTGATGGTATGGATTTGTGCTTCTGCATAGAGATAGAGTTTGGTTACTGCTCCCACTTGCTGCCACTGTGGGGAGGGAGCAGGAGCTGTGTAATCTGCACCCACCAGGATCCCCTTCAGCTGTTCCTGACCAATCCTGGGCTACTCCTTGTGGTCACAGTAGCCTTGTAGGGTCTCCTGTCAACTCTGGGAACAATCATATGTGGGCTTCGGGTTGCTGCTGACTGCTCCCACAGACCTGCCTAGACACACTCCCTCCTTACGGACTGAAGCTATGTTATAGCCCTTTGGGGCAGCCAGGATCTTATTCACCCAGTCTCGCAGCTTTGCTGCCATCTGGTCCTATTGCATCTCACTTACCCCCTCAGGGCCACAGCAGAGATATGTGCATTTAATGCAGTCAGTGTTTAGCTCACCCAGCCATGCCATGTCTGCTTCTAGGTCGACCACCATTTGTGTTGGGTGGGCAGGGCCTCTCCACTAGGGCTGAGCTGAGACCCTCTGTGGTTCCACAGTGGGACCTTGGATTTTCCCAATGGACTAAGGAGTGATCATGCTGGGGCTCCAGATTGTCACTACTCACTAGCATGGTCCTGCTAGATCTCACTTGCCCACTTGGTGCTGCAACAGAGCTATATCCATTTAATGCAGCCAGTGGTTAGCTCACCCAGCTGTGCTACATCTGCTGCTGGGTTGCCTAGCCCTTATGCTTGGTGGGTGGGGCCTCTCCACCAGGGCTGAGCCAAGACTCTCCCTGCCTCCACTGTGGGAGCATGGATTTTCCCACTATCCAAAGAGCGATCATTCTGGGGCTCTGGATTGTCACCGCACGCTCACACTGTCCTGCTGGATCTCATTTTCCCCCTCAGGGCCACAGCAGAGCTATTTGCATTGAATGAAGCTGACATTTAGCTCGCCCAGCCATGCTGCGTCTGCTCTTGTGCACCCAGCCTTTGTGCTTGGTGTGCAGGGCCTCCCTTCAGAGTCTGAGCCTGAGTCACTCCCTGGGGCTGCAATGGGACTGTGGATTTTCCCACTGGTCCAAAGAGCAATCACGGGGGGCTTAGGGCTGTAGTCACCTGTTTCCTCAGTCATGCCAATGTGCATGCCCACCCTCAGTGCCACAGCAGTGCCATGAGCACTTCAGCTAGGAGAGTGTTGCTCACAGTTACTGGGCTGTCTTGGGACTGGAGAGTTCTCACCTATCCCCACCTCCTCCCCAGGGGTAGTCCATCCACATTTTGATGTATAGCAGCACAGGTCTCTCAGGCATCCTGCAGTGCTGTGTGAGTATTCTCTGTTGATCAATGAATGTCCAGTTAGCTGTAGTTCAAAGTGGGGGAGAAAAAGAAAACCGCTCACTCTGCCATGTTGCTGACATCCCAGTGTACGAGTTTTTATTTCTTTATTGAGGTATAATTGACAAATAAAAACTGTATTTATTTGATGTGTACAACTTGATGTTCTGTGGTACATACACATTGTGAGATAATCACAATCAGCTAATTAATCTATTAATCACTTCACATAATCATCTTTTTGTGTGTGTGTGATAAGAACACTTAAGATCTACTCACTTAAACTTCAAGTATATAATTTCAAGTATACAGCACAGTATTGTTGAGTATATTCTCATTGCTGTACATTAGATCTTCAGAACTTATTCATATTCCATAACTGATGCTTTGGACCCCTTGACCAACATATCCCCATTTACATGTAGCCCCAGCCCCTGGTAACCACCATTCTACTCTCTGCTTCTATTAGTTTGACCATTTTAAATTTCACATATAATTGAAATTATGCAGTATTTGTCTTTCTGTGCCTGGCCTATTTCACTTAAAATGCTGTTCAGAACATTGCATTTGTTTGGTTAAATTTACTCCTAAATATTTTATTTCATTTGAGACTATTGTAGATGGAATTGTTTTCTTAATTTAATTTTTTAATTTTTTGTTGCAGGTATGTAGAAATACTACTGGTTTTTGTTTATTGATCTTGTATCCTGCAATCTTGCTAAATTCATTTATTAGCTTGTTTTTATTCTTTAGAGTTTTCTATATGTAAGATCATGTAATTGGTAAGCAAAGTTACTTTTACTAATTTCTTTCCAATCTTGATGACTTGTTTTCTTTTTCTGGCCTAAATACCTTGCTGCAACCTCCTTTACAATATTAAATAGATGTGGCAAAAAGGATATTCTTATGTTTTGCCTGTCTTGGGGGAAAGCTTTTAGTCTTTTACCATTAAGTATAATGTTAGTTGTGGGGTTTTTATATATTCCTTCTATGTAATTAGGGAAGTTCCCTTCTATTCCTAGTTTGTAGATTCTTTTTATCATGAAAAGATGGTCATTTTTTCATATCTTTACTTTCATCAAGATTGTGGTGTGGTTTGCATACTGTCTGATGATAAACTGGTATACTTTTTATCTTTGTTACTCTGTCTTTTTTCTCTGCTTTCAAGATATTCTCTTTATCTTTGGGTTTTATTACTTTTAAGATGACCTGTCTAGGATTAGTATTTTTGTTTGTTTTGTTTGGTATTTATCCTTTTTAGATTTTGGATCTGTGATTTAATTCTTTCATTATTTTTGGAAAATTTTTGACCTATTTTATTTCTAATATTTCTTCTCAATTTTCTCTCTCTCTTCTCCTTCTGGTATGTCAGTTCCACATACATTTGATCATTTGATATTGTCCCACAGTTCTTGAATGCTATCTTATGTTTTTGTCCACTCTTTTTTTTAAATCATTGTATCTCATTTTCTACAATTTCTATTTTCTTATCTTCAAATTCAGTGATTCTTTGCTTTGATGTATCAAGTCAATTGATATAGCACTTCGTAGTAGGCAGGATAATGGCTCTCCAGAGATGTCAACATTCCTAATCCTTGGAAATTGTCAATATGTCGTTAAATGGCAAAGAAAAAATGAAGTTGCATATGGAATTAAGATTGGTAATCTGTGGACTTTGAGTTGGGGAGATTATCCTGGATTGTCCAGGTGGGTTCTATATAATCACAAGTGTCCTTAAAAGTAGAAAAGAGAAGCATAAGAGGAGAATAAGAGAGAGATATAACTATGGAAGAAAAGTCAATGATATGCAGCATTACTGGCTTTGAAGATGGAGGAATGAAGTCATGAGCCAAGGAATGTGGGCAGCTCAAGAAGAGAAAAAGCGTAAGGAAATGGATTATTCCCTAGAGCTCTGGAAAGGATCACAGCCATGCTAACACCTTCATTTTAGTCTACTGAGACTTGTGTCATACCTTCAAACTACATAAGTGTAAGATCATAAATTTGTGTTGTTTTTAGCTGCTAATCTTGTGGCAATTTGTTACAGCAGCAATAGAAAACTAATATGTCCTTTGAAGGCATTATTCATCTTCATTACCATGTTTTTATTTCTTGCATTCTATTTCACTATTTTTTATTGTTTCCATCTCTTTGCTGAAATTCCCCATCTGTTCATACATGTTGTCCACCATTTCTGCTGGATCCTTCAACATATTTATTATATTTATTTTGAATTTCCTTTCTGATAGTCTGAATGCCTGAGTCATTTGTGAGTCTGGTCCTTTTAATTGCTTTGCCTATTTACAATGAGTTACTTTTTTTCTTGCCTTTTTGTGACTATTGCACTTTCATATTTTTATTTCCAATTTAGCCTAAAAATCTATTTATGTATTTATTTTTAATTCTGTTTTTAATTGTGGTAACATTAGTTTATAACATATAAATTTGACATGTACATCATTACATTTCGATTTCTGTGTAGATTACATCATGTTAACCACCCAAAGACTAATTACAATCCATTATCATACACAGGTGCTGAATCACCACTTTTACCCTCCTCTTCCCCGCTTCCCTTCTTGAAACCACCAATCCAATCTCTGTCTCTATGTCCTTGTTGTTCTAATCTTCTATTTATGAGTGAGATCATATGATATTTGACTTTATTCCTCTGATTTATTGCACTTGGCGTAATACCCTCAAGGTCCATCCATGCTCTCACAAAGGCCAGATTTCATCCTTTTTTATGGCTGAGTTGTATCCCATTGTGTATATATACCACATCTTTTTTATACATTTGTCCCTTGATGTGCACCTAGGTTGCTTCCAAGTCTTGCCTCTTGTGAGTAAATCTGCAGTGAGCATAGGAGTGCATATATCTTTATGCATTTTTATTTTCAAGTTCTTTGGATAAATACCCAGCAGTGGAATAGCTGGATTGTATGGTAGTTGTATTCGTAATTCTTTGAGGAATCTCCATACTGTTTTTCATAGTGGCTGCACCAGTTTGCACTCCCACCAGCAGTGTATAAGAGTTGCCTTTTCTCCACATCCTCTCCAACACTTGTTATTTCTTGTCTTGTTCATTATAGCCATTCTGAGGGGTGTGAGGTGATATCTCATCGTAGTTTTGATTTGCATTTCCCTAATAGTTAGTGATGTTGAACATCTTTTCATGTGCCTGTTGTCCATCTGTGTATCTTCTTTGGAAAAATGTCTATTCAGGGCTTTTGCCCATTTTTTAATTGGGTTGTTAGCTTTTTTGTTGTTGAGATGTATGAGTTCTTTATATATTTTGAATATTAACCACTTATCAGATATATGGTTTGCAAATATGTTCTCCTGATTGTTAGGTTGTCTTCTCATTTTGTTAATGATTTCCTTTGCTGTGCAGAAGGTTTTTAGTTTGTGGTAGTGCCATTCCTTTTTATTCTATTGTTACCCTTGCCCAGTCAGACATGGTACTTGAAAATATGCTGCAAAGACCAATGTCGAAGAGTATACTGCCTATATTTTCTTCTAGAAGTTTCATGGTTTTGTATCTTACATTCATGTATTTAATCCATTTCGAGTTACTTTTTGTGTATGGTGTGAGATAATGGTCTACTTTCATTCTTTGGCATGTGGCTATCCAGTTTTCCCAACACCATTTATCAAAGAGACTTTCCTTTCTCCATTGTATGTTCATGGCTCCCTTGTCAAAACTTGGCTGTCCATAGATGTGTGGGTTTATTTCTAGGCTCTTCATTCTGTTCCATTGATCTGAGTGTCTGTTTTTGTGCCAGTACCATGCTGTTTTGATTACTACAGCTTTGTAGTATATTTCGAAATCAGGGAGTGTGATATCCCCAGCTTCTTTTGTTGTTCCATATAAATTTTAGGATTCATTGTTCTATTTCTGGGAAAATTTCTTTGCAACTTTGATAGGGATTGCATTGAATCTGTAGATTGCTTTAGGAAGTACGCACATTTTAGCTATGTTAATTCTTTGAATCCAAGAGCACGGAATAGCTTTCCATTTCTTTGTGTCTTCAATTTCTTTCAACAGTGTCTTATAGTTTTAAGTGTACAAGTCTTTCACCTCTTTGGCTAAATTTTTTCCTAGGTATTTTATTCCTTTTTGTTGCATTTACAAATGTGTTAGTATTCTCAATATCTCTTTCTGCTACTTCATTGTTAGGGTGTAGAAAAGCAACTTATTCCTGTATATTGATTTAGTATCCTGCAGCTTTACCTTATTCATTTATTATTTCTGAAAGTTTTTTGGTGGATCCTTTAGGGTTTTCTCTATATAAAATCATGTCATCTGCACATAGTGACAGTTTCACTTCTTCCTTTCCAATTTGGATCCCTTTTATTTCTTCTTCTTGACTGATTGCTCTAGGTAGGGCTTCCAAACAGAAAATCAGTAAGGAAACATTGACCTTAAGTGACATATTAGACCAGATAGACTTAGTAGATATGTACAGAATATTCCACCCCAAACTGCAAAAAATGCATTCTTTTCAAATGCACAAGGAACATTCTCCAGGATAGATCACATATTAGGCCACAAAACAAGTCTCAATAGTGGCCGGCCCAGTGGTGCAGCAGTTACGTTTGCATGCTCTGCTTTGGCGTCCTGAGGTTCTCTGGTTTGGAGCCTTGGTGTGGACATACACACTGCTTGTGAAGCCATGCTGTGTCATGCATCCCGCATATAAACTAGAGGAGGATGGGAAAGGATGTTAGCTCAGGGCCAATCTTCCTCAGCAAAAAGAGGAGGATTGGCAGTGGATGTTAGCTCAGGGCTAATCTTCCTAAAAAAAAATCAAGTCTCAATAAATTTCAGCAGATTGAAATAATACTAAGCATCTTTTCTGACCACAACGATGTCAAACTAGAAATCAACTACAGGAAGAAAACTGGAAAAGCCACAGATATGTAGAGATTAAGCAAAATGCTACTGAACAATGATTGGTCAATGAAGAAATCAAAGGAGGAATCAAAAATACCTGGAGACAAATGAAAATGGCAATATGACATGCCAAAATTTATGGGATATAGAAAAAGCAGTTCCAAGAGGGAAGTTTATAGCAATACAGGCCTACCTCAACAAACAAGAAAAATATCAAATAAATCTCCCACTGCACCTAAAGGAACTGGAAAAAGAAGAACAAATAAAGCCCAAAATCAGTAGAAAGGAGGAAATAATAAGTAGAGCAAAAATAAATGAATTAGAGACTAAAAAAATCAATCAAACTAAGGCTTGTTCTTTGAAAAGATAAACAAAACTGACAAACCTTTGTCTAAACTCACCAAGAATAAAACAGATAATTCTCAAATAAAATAAGAAATGAAAGAGGAGAAATTACAGTAGCCACCTCAGAAATACAAAAGATTATAAGAGAATACTACAAAAAGCCATAGACTAACAAATTAGATAATCTAGAAGCAATGGATAAATTCTTAGAATCATACAACCTTCCAAAACTGAGTCAAGAAGAAATAGAGAATTTTCACAGACAAGTCACCAGTAGGGAACTCGAAACAGTAATCAAAAAACTCCTGAAAAATAAAAGCCCAGAACCAGACAGCTTCCCTGGTGAATTCTACCAAACATTCAAAGAAGACTTAATGCGTCTCCTTCTGAAACTCTTGCAAAAAATTGAAGAGGAGGAGAAGCTTCCTAACTCATTTTCTACAAAGCCAATATTACCTCAATACCAAAATGAGACAAGGACAACACAAAAAAAGAAAGTTTCAGGCCAATATCACTAATGAAAATCAATGCAAAAATCCTCAACAAACTAATAACAAACTGAATACAACAAAACTTTAAAAAATCATATGCCACAATCAAGTGGGATTTATTCCAGGGATGCAGGGCTGTTTCAACATCTGCAAATCAATCACTGTGATACACCACATTAACAGAATGAGGAATAAAAATCACATGATCATCTCAGTAGATGCTGAGAGAGTATTTGACAAGATACAGCATCAATTTATGATAAAAACTCTGAATAAAAAAATGTAACACTGATGTTTTGGTGACTTGCATGCCTCAGTTTTTACTTGGAACTACAGATATCCTGGTGAATTATTCTTCTTGATTCAAGTGTTATTTTAGTTTAAATAGTTAAAACAAGTGTCTAGAATTAACTAATCCTCTCCTCTGAATAATACTTGAGACTAAATTGTCCATTACTCTCATTTTTTAGGAGAAAATGAAGAGGTAAGTGTCAGAAAATGTTATGAAGTAGAAAATTTTAATAGATAAGTAAAGGCGAGGGAGAATTAAAAGTAAAGTTGTTAATTTAGAATGAAAACAGTAACAACTGCCAAGCAGACCAATTATTTAACTCTGCTGGTCAGCACATTTTCCTTCTTGTAAGAAAATATACATGGAAAGCCAAATTACTATTGCATAGCTACTGGGTATGCCTGGACTCATGGCAAGGAAGTTGTTCCCGAACCTGTGTATATGACAGAATTATTTGGGGAAGCTTTAAAAAATTCGGATTCCTGGGTTACATCTCAGAATTAGTGGATCAGAAACTCTGGTGATGAAGTCCAGCAATCTTTACCTTACAGAAACTTTCTCAGGTGATTCAGATGCAGCCTATCTGCAGACCAGCTTTGGGGAACCACTGAATTAGATAATCTCAATGGCTAGTGTCATAAAGCTATATTGGCTTTATGCACCTGTATCTCTCATAGCGCTATTCCTAACAATCACACTTACATTTTAATGTTGAATAATTTGGAGTATCTTCCAACATTCTAATAAAATACTACACTTTGTTTTTCTTTTTACCTAGAGTCCATTCAGAGCATTTGACTTCTGACAACAGTTTCTTTTCTAATTAGGTTACATGTAGTTGATTAGATTATTATATTTTTCTGGTAAATACAAGTTCTGAGAAAACATCCAGGTCACCTTGTTTTACTTAGACATTTCCCAAATATCTTTTAGATGGAGAATTTATGCAGATGTCTTATTTTATCTGTTGTGTATTGAGACTTACCACTATCATTCTCCATTCATCACTCATCTATTTATTGTATGTTTATTCTGTGCCAAACACTGCACTAAACAATGGGGTATAGAGAGTTGATAAAACATACTCTCTCTTCTTGAGGAGTTCACAGACAGGTATATAAATAGATAAGTACATTGTAATGTGATCAGTGCTAAAATAGAACCATGTACAAAGTGCTGGGAAAGCAGAGGCAGAAATGACTAAGTCTGTCAGAACAATGAAGAAAAAATTCCCAGAAGAGGGAGCACTGACATTGAAATGTAAAGAATAAGAAGAAATTTACTTGTTAGGAAAGGGCATGTCCAAAAGCACAGAAGTGTCAAATATTCTATGATATTATGTGTTCTGAGTTATTGAAGAGAGGAGGCAGATAAATCCAGAAACAGATTGGAACAATATAGGGAAGGGCCTTCTATATCAAGCTAAAGAGTTTTTATTTTTTCCCTTAGGAGGAAGCAGAAATTTTTAAAGAAGGAAGTAGCACAATCATATATGTTTTTAATTTAGTATTTAGAAGATTGAGACATACTTTTCATAACATAAACTTCACCATTTTCAAGTATATACTTAAATGGTTTTTAGTATATTAACTGTTAGGCAATCATCAACACTAATTCAGAACATTTCCATCACCCTAGAAAGGAATCCCATAGTTATCAGCAGTTAGTCCTAATTCCCCACTCTCTTCCATCTCGCTGACAACCACTAATCTACTTTTAGTCTCTATGGAGTTACGTATTCTGGACATTTCATATAAATGGAACCATATATTATGTGGCCTTTTGTGTATAGCTTCTTTCACTTTTTATGTTTCCATATTGTGCCATATAATAGTACTTCATTCCCTTCGATGGTTGGATAATTTTCCATTGTATTGATATACCAGATTTTGTTTATCCATTCATCAGTTGATGCACATTTGGATTATTTCTACTTTTTGGCTATTATGAATGATGCTGCTATGAACATTCATGTACAAGTTTTGTGTGAACACATGTTTTAAATTCTCTTGGGTATATACCTGGGAGTGGAATTGATAGGTCATATGGTAACTCCATGTTTCACTATTTGTGGAACTGCTAAACTGCTTTCCACAGTGGCTGCATCATTTATATTCCCACTTGCAATGCATAGGGTTCCAGTTTCTCCACATCCTCACCAAAACTTATTTCCTGTACTTTTTAATAGATGTGAAGTTGTATCTCATTGTGGTTTTGATTTGAATTTTCCTAAAGACTAATGCTATAGAGAATCATTTCACGTGCTTGTTGGCCATTTGTATATCTTCTTTGGAAAGATGTCTTTAAATTATTTGCCCAGCTTTTACGTGGTTTGTATTTTTTATTGTTGAGTTGTAAGAGTTGTTTATATATTCTGGATTCTAGACCCTTATCAGATAAATCTTTGGAAAATATTTCTCTCATTCTGTGAGTTGTCTTTTCACTTTCTTCTTAGTGTCCTTTGGTGCACAAAAATTTTTCTTTTTCTTTAAATTATTAAGTCAAACTTATCTAATTTTTACTTTTATGGCTTTTGCTCTTGGTGTCATATCTAAAGAACTGTTCCAAAATCCAAGTCACAAGGATTTTCCTGATGTTTTATTTAAAGATTTTTATAGTTTCTATCTTACATTTAGGCATTTGATGCATTTTGAGTTAATTTTTGTATATGGAATGAAGTAAGAGTCCAATTCATTCTTTTGCATGTGGATATCCATTTGCGTCAGCACCATTAGTGAAAAGACTATTCTTTCCACATTGAATGACTTTGACACCCCTGTTGAAAATCAATTGGCCATAGATGTATTGGTTTATTTCTGATCATCCAGTTCTGTTCCATTGATCTATATTTCTATCTTTATGCTGGTACCACACTTTCTTGATTACTGTAGCTTTGCATTAAGTTTTGAAATTGGGAGGTCTGAGTCCTCCAACATTTTTGTTCCTTTTCAAGATTGTTTTTTGCTATTCTGGGTCCCCTCCAATTTCCTATGAATTTTAGGATCAATTTTTTCTTTGCAAAAAAAGGCAGTTGGGATTTTGACAGGGATGGTACAGAATCTATAGATCACTTTAGGTAGTATTGCTATCTTAACAATATTAAGTAATCCAATCCATGTACAAAGATGTCTTTCATTCATTTAGGTCTTCTTTAATTGCTTTCAATGATATTTTGTAGTTTTCAGTGTACAAGTCTTGCATTTCTTTGATTAAATTCAGTCCTAAGTATTTCATTGTTTTGATGTTCTTATAAGTGTGACAGCTTTTAAATTTTTATTTTTTCATTGCTAGTGTGTAGGAATGCAATGAATATTTTATGTCTTGATCTTGTATCCTGCAACTTTGCTCAACTCTCTTATTTGTTCTAATAGGTTTTTTTGGTAGATTTTTTATGGTTTTTCCTTTTTTTTTAATGTATGCTTTTTGGTGAGGAAGATTGGCCCTGAGCTAGTATCTGTTGCCAATCTTCCTTGTTTATTTCATTTCTCCCCAAAGCCCCAATACATAATTGCATATCCTAGTTGTAAGTCATTCTAGTCCTTCTATGTGGGATGCTGCCACAGCATGGTTTGATGAGCAGTGTGTAGGTCAATGCCCAGGATCTAAACTGGTGAACCCCAGGCCACTGAAGCAGAGCATGCAAACTTAACCACTCAGCCATGGGGCTGGCCCCTATGGTTTTCTGTTTGTACAAATTGAGTTAGTTTTACTTTTTCTTTTCAATTTGGATACCTTTCATTTCTCTTTCTTGTCTAATTCTCTGGCTACAACTTTCATAAAGAAAAGTCTTGTTCCTGATCTTAGGGTGAAATTATCCAGTCTTTCACCATTAAGTATTATGTAAGCTGTGAGTTTTTCGTAGATGTTAAGCTGTGAGATTTTTATAAATATCCTTTATCATGTTGGAGAATTTCCCTTCTATCCTTGGTTTCTTGAGGGTGTTTTTTTTTGTCATGAAAGCATGTTGGATTCTGTCAAATTATTTTTCTGTTTTTATTAAAAAGATCATTTTTTTCTTTATTCTATTAACATAGTGTATTACCTTGATTGATTTTTGTTATGTTGAACCACTCTTACATTAATCATACAAATCTCAATTGATCATGATGTATATTCATGAGCTACTAGGTTCAATTTACTGGTATTTTGTTGAGGATTTTTCTGTTTATATCATTAGGTCTGTGGTTTCTTTCTTGCAATTACTTGTCTGGCTTTGGTAGCAGGCTAAAGTTGGCCTCGTAGAATGAGTTAGTATTCTCTGTTTTCCTCCTTTGCTATGTTGTGGAGGAGTTTGAGAAGGATTGATGTTAATTCTTTAAATGCTTGGTAGAATTCTACAGTGAAGCCATATGGTTGTGGACTTTTCTTTGTTGGGAGGTTTTTTTGATTACTGATTCAATCTCTTCTTATAAGTCTGTTATGATTTTTTTATTTCTTCTTGAGTCAGTGTTGGTAGTTTGTGTGTTTCTAGGAATTTGTGCAGGCTATTTAGGTTATTTAATATGTTGGTACAAATGTTCATAGTATTCCCTTACATTTTTTTTATTTCTGTAAGATCAGTAATAATCTCTCCTTTTTCAATCTGATTTTAGTCATTTGGGTCTTCTCTTTTTTTTCCTGGTTGGTATAGCTAAGTTGTGTTCATTTTTTGATATTTTCAAAGGACCAACTTTTGGTTTCCTGATTCTCTCTTTTGTTTTTCTCTTCTCTATTTTGTTTATCTATACTCTAATATTAATTATTTCCTTCCTTCTTTTTGCTTTGGGTATATTTTGCTTTTCTTATTCTAATTCCTAAAGTGGAAGGTTAGGTTATTGATTTAAGATTTTTGTTTGTTTGTTCCAGCTTTATTGAGGTATAATTGACATAAAAATTGTATATATTTAAGGTGTACAACATCATGGTTTGATATACATATATGTTGTGAAATAATTACCATGGTCAAGTTAATTAACATATCTATCAGCTCACAATTACCTTTTCTTTTGGTATAGTGAGAACACAGCAAATTTCAAGTAAACAATACAGTATCATTAACTATAGTCACCATGCTGTACATTAGATCCCTAGAAATTACTTATCTTGTAACTGAAAGTTTGTACACTTTGACCAATTTCTCCTCATTTTCCCCACCCTCTAGCCCCTAGTAACCACCATCCTGCTCTCTGCTTCCATGAGTTCGACTTTTTTAGATTCCATGCATAAGTGATACTATAAAGTATTTTCCTTTGGCTAATTTCACCTAGCATAATGTCTTCCAGGTTCATTCATGTTGTTGCAAATGGCAGGATTTCCTTCTCTTTTGTGGCTGAATAATATTCCATTATGTATAATTTTATATATATACACACACATATGTATATGTACATCTCCCACATTTTCCTTATCCATTTATCCATTGACAAACACTTAGGCTGTTTTCATATCTTGGCTATTGGGAATAATACTGACATGAACATGAGAGTGCAAATATCTCTTCAAGATACTGATTTCATTTCTTTTGGACATATACCCAGAAGTAGGATTGCTGAATTGTAAGGTACTTCTATTTTAATTTTTTCAGGAGCCTCCATACTGTTTTCCATAATATTAATAACAATTTACATTACCACCAACTGTATACAAGATTCCCTTTTTTCCATACCTTCACCAACACTTGTTATCTCTTATCATTATACTACTAGCCATTCTAACAGATGTTAGGTGATATCTCCTTGTGGTTTTGATTTACATTTCCCTGATGATTAGTGATATTGAACACCTTTTCATGTACTTGTTGGTCACTTATATGTCTTTGTTACAAAAAATGTTCAAGTAACTTTTCATTTTTTAATCAGGTTATTTGTTTTTTTGCTATTGAGTTGTGAGTTCCTTATGTATTTTTTATATTAACCCCTTATCAGATATATGATTGGCAAATGTTTTCTCCCATTCCGTAGGTTGCATTTCTATTTTGTTGATTGTTTCTTTTGCTGTGCAGAAACTTTTTAGTTTGATGTAGTCCCACTAGTTTATTTATGCTTTTGTTGCCTGTGCTTTTGGTGCCATATCCAAAAAATCACTGCCGAGGCCGACATCAAGGAGCTTTTCTCCTATGTTTTCTCCTAGGAGTTTTACAGTTTCAGATCTTATGTTTGTCTTTCATCTGCTTTGAGTTGATTTTTTATATGGTATGAGGAAAAGGTCCAATTTCATTGTTTTGCATGTGGATACTAGTTTTCCAAGCACCATTTATTCAAGAGATTATCCTTTCCCTGTTATATATTCTTGGCACCCTTGTCATAGATAAGTTGTTCGTATATGTGTGGATTTACCTCTGTGCTCTCTATTCTGTTCCATTGATCTGTATATCTGTTTTTATGCCAGTATCCTACTGTTTTGCTTACTATATCTTTGTAGTATAGTTTGAAATCAGGAATTGTGATGCCTCTAGCATTAATTTTCTTTTTCAAGATTGCTTTGGCTATTTGGGGGTCTTTTGTGATTCCGTATGAATTTAAGGATTTTTTTGGATTTCTGTGAAAAAACACCATTGGAATTTTGATAGGGATTGCATTGAATGTGTAGATCAATTTCTGTAGTATATACATTTTCAGAATATTAATTCTTCCAACCTGAGAACACAGGATATCTTTCCATTTGTGCCTTGCATTGGTGCCTGTGCATTTGAAGGATAAAACACCTTTTTCAGTCTTTACAAACTGATTTTCGCAGGTAAAAGACTTCTCCTCTCAGTTCCCCAGGCTGATTGGATTGCCTCTGGAATTGCAGTCATGCTTTGTTGGAGCCAGGTCATGAGGCTATTGCTTGGTCCACAGTGAGGTCTGTGGTTGGTGGACTAGTTACCAGGGACTTGATTAGGCATAGAGCCTGACTGGTCCCTGGGTGGACAGGACTTCCTCCAGGACTTTGTTCGGTAACATGGCATTGGGACAAGAGTCCAGTTCAGTGTCCACAGTTGGATGCTTAGACAGTGGTCCTGTTACCAAATGTGTGGATGGGTGTAGCTCCCACCAGGTCCCTGTGAGGGCTGCTACAAGTCACTAGGTGGGTCCCTGAGCAGGTATGATTGGCCCCAGACTGTGGCTGAGAGGGGCTAGGACCAAGTCTCAAGTCTGCTTCAGGGTCCACAGCCAAGATTGAGGTCTGAAGACCTGGCTCTGGAGGCATGGATGCACATATCTCCTGTCAGGTTCCTGGGTGGGCAGGACTGCTGCCTGACCATGCCTGAGAAGGGCTGGAGTAGAGTTACTGGGTTGTTTCAGGATCTGCAGTCAGAATGAGGTTGATGGACTTACCTTCAGGCACAGATGGGTGTGTCTCCTGGTGGGTCTCTGGGTGGGCAGAACTACTTGTGGACCACAGCTGGAAGGGGTTGGATCTGAGTCACAGGTCTGTTTCTAGATCTGCTGTCATACCGGTGTTGGCTGGCCTACTTCCTCAGGCACTAACAGGCGTGTTTCCTGGTGGGACCCTGGGCCATCAGGACTGCTCACTGACTGCAGCTGGCAGAGACAGGAACCCAGTGTAGAGTGGTTTAAGGATCTCCAGGGGTGCAGATGGGTGTGTCTTCCACAGGATCCATGGGCCCACAGGACTGCTCACTGAGTACAGGGCCCTTTCAGAATCTCTGGTGGCACAGACAAGGTGTCTCCTGCTGCATCCCTGTGCCTGTGGGACTGCTCCTGGAGTGCCACTGAGAGGGGCTGGAGCTGAGTATAGGGCCCTTTCAGGATCTCCAGGGGCACAGATGGGAGTATCTCTTGCTGAGTCCTTCGGACAGCAGGGACTGCTCTCAGACTGCAGCTGGGAGGGACTGGAGTCATTACAGGGCTGTTTCAGACCAGGTTTAGCAAGTTTACCTCTAGGGGCTCCTGGACCACAGCCAAAGGTGCTGGAGTGGGCCACAGGCCACTTCAAGGCCCACAGCTGGGACCGAGAACCATGGGCCTGGACTCCAACCACAAGTGGGCATGACTCTTCCTGGATCCCTGGTATATGGTGCTGGTGTCAGGACCACAGCCAAATGGGGCTATAGCTGTGTCCACAGGGGCACAGAGCTGTTTCTGAGTCTGTACCTAGGTGTGTTGGAAAGCCCAGAGATAGTGTGTTAAGAATATGCAGATTTTGACCTACCAAATGAGAAAACGTAAAGCCACCCACATGGGGTTGGCAGGTGGCACCCCCCAAGCAACCAAACTCCCACTTTTGAGGTAGTGAAAACTCTGGGTTGTTTAATTGAAGATGTAGTTTCAGTACACCCACACAAACAAAGTAAAATCACAACGTTTATTACTTACAAGTCCCCAGTGGGAGTACAAATGAGCCAAGGAAAGAGCAGTCCTCTAACTCAGGTCAACAGTGAACAGCAAGAGTGAGGGCAAGGTAACAAGCATCCATTACTTATAGAGTAGTTGGGGTGGTAGTCATTAATTTTCATGAGCTTGACTTTGAGTGGTCATTTTGAAAGATGTCTCGGGAAAAACAAGGTGGGAACTTATGGTGGGAACCATAATCTTGGGTTCCTATCTAAGTGTCCACACTTTGGGTGCAGGGTTGTCATAACATAAAGTGCCTAGGCAGCTACTCAAGATGTCTGTTTTCTCATCGCAACTGACCCTGTGATGCCTAGGCATGAGTCTTAGGGAAAATCATGATTGCTGTCTGGATTGAGAAATTAAAAGTCACTGGCAGGGTTTTGGTCACCCATCACATAAAGCATTTAAGTAAAACAATAATACCAATTAATATCAATAAACAAATGATGGTTTGAAATCCCATCTGTAACCAACTTCCCCATTTGTTAGGGTTCAGCAAAGAGAATAAATCAAAGCCTTTGGATAAGGTTAAGGTATGTGTTTGGTTAAAAACTTGGATGAGATTATGAAATATTTGTACCTATTGGGCCATCTTCTGTAAGTTTGCCTGAATTCGTTTAGAATTATTAAAATATATGCAGCAGGTGATGCCCTTTATAGTGCAAACACCTCCTTCTTTGGCCAATAAGTAATCTAAAACTAAACAGTTATCCAAAAGCACCAGCGATGAAGAATCATGTTGTTGTTGTGTTAAGGCTAGGCTTTGACGTAGCAGCCCAATGTTTTAGCCAGGGTGGCTGACAGGTTGGTGTTTGCTTTAATAATTTGTTGTTTTGTGCCTGTTGTGGCAGCGCCTAACCCAGTTCCCTTGAGGGATAGTTCTAGACCTATTCCTAACATAATGGGGATGAATATCACATGCTTGTAACATGAAGGGGCAGAAAGAGAGATGGATTGGGCGTCCTGTTCAGTGATTTGTAAGGGTAGTCTCAGGGATACTAAAGTACATTGGTAAGAACAATTGGAACTCCCCCAGGGCTGGCAAGGAGGCAGATGGGTTGGAAGTTGAGAGAAGAAGTACACATATGGAGAGCCATGTATGTGTGATGACCCCAGGGCACCAGACACATAGTGGACACCAACTGTTTTATTAGGGAAGCTGAAGTAAGTTGGGATTCACTCTAGGTGGCTGGGCCACAAGGCCCAAGATCGTGAGGATTGTATTTCTTGGGATGAGGTGTAGGTCATATTCATCTATGTGGTGGCATTCGTGGTATAGTGATGAGCATAGCTGCCTTCAATCCATGTGGTGTTAGTGCCTGGGCAGATATGGAGGACTATAAAGGGCATATGAGGGCTCCTGCCAGGTTTCACATACTATATGGCAATGTATCCTGTATGGGAGCAATTGAGTACTGTAGAGTCTTGGGCAAGCCACAGAGACCTGTAGGGTGCCTTCTGTTGGGAAGACCAGGACAGGATCAATACATCAGCTGGGTAGACCACCAACTCAGGAAAAATCCTCTCTTGATCCTGGTAACATGCCCATTAATTATGGTGGCCAAAAAGTGAGCTCCAGTTTCTGCCCACTGTCCAAAAATATTAAGAATATTGGAAGGTTTAAATGAGAGGGTTGTGGATCCCTGAGTGGTGACAGTGGGAAAGGGTCCCCTCAGGATGGTGTAAAGAGGTTACCCTGTGGCCGTCATGGTCCTGGAGGGTGTAGTGAGGGGTTTCTGTGGTGGTAGCAACCACAGTTGGGAGGTGTCCTCCCAACAGAAATTAAATTCACTAACCCCCAGTAGGATGCATAACATGGACCAGTCTAATGGGCATTATGAGGGCAAGTAACAAGTTGAAGCGTTTAAAGGGGCCCCTGTAAGGTTGAGACTTGGCACATACCTTGCCCTTCCAAAGCTCAAAGGTGCAGCAGAGAGCAGCCTGGCAGTCATAGTACCACCTCACACTTGAGGTATTGTAGTATTGTAGTAATAAAGAGGGTCCTATGATAAACACATTGTTAACTCTGAAAACCACCAGTCACCAGGTAATTTAGATAAACAAGTATTCAGTCCCAGGGAGTGCTCACTATCATAAGCTGCCATGACTTCCAGGGTGTCACTTCCGCTGTAGTAGAAGGTTGCAGTGGCAGCAATTGGAATGAAGTTGTGTTCTGCAGCATTGTAGGCTGGGACATAGTCATCTCCAGCATTCTTGCAGGTGGAAGGGCCATCCTAGAGCAAGGTTACCTTCCCAAGTAGCCACCCAGGAGGGAAGCTGAGGGGCCAAGGGATCTAACAGGATCACATAGATTTAGGATGCCCTGGTTAAGTAAGTTGCACTGTCAGGAGCAGCTACTAGTGTCACAGATTTTCAGTAAGTTTTAGGGGTCCTCAGGGGTGCACCTGGCAAATCAAGCAGTGCTTTCCTCCAAGGCATAGGGGGGTCTCCATCTGTAACTGATAAAGGTTGGGAGCACATGTGGAGCTTTGCTTTAAAGAAAATTTGGTTATATGCTCCCAGCAATCTAATGTTTGGCCCTCTGTTCCCAGAGACAGTTCTGAACTGCATAGCCTATAAGCCAATTAAGGTTAAAATTAGGGCAGTTTGATGGCCAGGGCCCAGAGAAAAGGATATCGATGAGTGTTTGGGCTAGACTGGTGGCCTTTAAGCATTTGTGCCACTGGTTCCATTTGAGATAGAGGGATTCAATCACCTGGCTCATATCCACACCTGGTGGCATTTCAGGCACAACCCCTCCAGGACTGACTTCCAACAAGCACCATTCCCCTATTCTGGGGTGGAATTGTGGGCAACTTTCCAGTGTTGCCTCCCTGGTGTCAAGGAGAACCTATGACCCTATGACCCAGATGTCTCAAAAAGGCACAGAGTAAGCCTAAGAGTAGTGGGCATCTGAATTTTATAATTTTGCATCTGCCTGCTGGCTGCCCCATATGAACATGTATTATAGGAGGCCATTGTGGCTCAGCAGCTCATTGGTGGCCTCCTCCAAAGAAGGGTAGGGCCAAGTTTTGTAATTGTATTGCCATGTTGCCATCATCTAATTGGTGATGTCAACCAATCTGAGTTAGAGATCCACACTGTGCTTTTGGTGGGCCTGGGTGCTATTATTTCTACTTCCTATGGGGAAGTACGGTTAGGAGAAATGTCATCCACTAAAGCCACTATACATTAGAATCCCAGCTGGAATTTGCATATCAAGCTGGTAAGTGTGGTCCAGCAGCAGCATAGTGTGTTTGTGTTCTTTTAATGGACTGAAACTATCTATAACCTAACCACCTGTTCCCGATCGGGTCACCAATGAATATTAGAAGGTGAAACGATCAACATTTTAAATATGTAAGGGAACTCAAAATTGTTGGGAAAATTGTAAATAATATTGTTCCACAAGGTGAAAGCATCAGATTCTCTCGTGATAGCAATCATAGCATGGCTGGGTGAGCCCAGTTGGTATGAGGAGAGTGGTGGCCATATGGCCTAGAGTTTAAGGTAGAAAGTGCCTCTGGCAGAAGAGAAGTCCACTTAAGGGTCCATTTATCACCCTGCAACTTAAGCAACAAGGATTTCAAAAGACCATTGTGTCATTCAATAATGCCAGAGGCCTGTGACTGATATGGGAGAAGAAAGTTCCCTTAGATTCCCTGTGAAGAGCCCAGTGTTGTGTCACACAGGTAGTAAAATGAGATCCTTGATCTGAGCAAATAATGTCAGGAGGCTGAATGGAGGCAAGATATATTTAGTAAAGAAAGCGATTACCTGCTTAGCAGTGGTGTTCCTGGTGGGTACAGCAAGCAGTAGGTCAGTTAAAGTATCCAAACACATAATGGAAAAATGAATAGTGCCCACAGACAGAGGAAGTGGACCTATAAAATCAACCTGCCACTGACTAAAAGGGCAGTCACCACTCGGAACTGAGACCTGATGGATCATAATTTGAAACATAAGACAATTTGTTTGGCAAGGGCTGCTATAAGTGGAACCCCCCAGTGACAAGTCCAGGTCAATGTGGCAGCAACACCCGCTGACCCAAAGAAATATGGGACCATTCAGCCAGAGATTAAAGGTATGGGAGTGGTGATGAAGAAAGGGTAGAATGGCAGAGTTCAGGATTGATTGATGGGCAGTAGCAGGAAGTTGCAGTTCTTTGGTGGTGGGTGGAGCCAATGCAGTTGTTGGTAAAGGGTCAGCAGTTGAGACCCTGAAACAGGTGGTCACCTGGTTTCAGGTGAGGGCATCCATGTTATGGTTAGAGACGGCCTTTGGAGCGGTGGTGTTTGCGTGTGCTGAAACATGTGTAACCTTGATTATTACTGGTGCCTGGGCAATGTCCCTCCAAACCGGGGCACGCCAAATGGGATGGATTTGACAATGAAAATTGTCCTACTGCCATTGACCTGACCCAACTGCTAGACTGTTAGCAACTACCAATGAGTCAGTAAAAATATGGTCAAGAGGCATGTCCTGGGCTCTCTCCACAGCCGTTTGTACTCCCACAAGTTCAGCAAGCGGAGCCAACACTGATTTACAATCTTTGATAAGAGGGGTGCTGCTAACATCTCTAATGAACATAGATGAAAAAATCCTCAATAAAATATTGGCAAATCAAATACAGTAATACATTAAAAGGATCATACACCATGATCAGGTGGGATTTATACCAGGGATGCAGGGATGGTTCAACATCTGCAAATCAACTGATGTGATACATCACATTTAAAAAATGAGGAATAAGAATCACACGATCGTCTCAATAGATACAGAGAAAGCATTTGACAAGATCCAACATCATTTATGATAAAAATTCTCAATAAAATGGGTATAGAAGGAAAGTATTTGAACATAATAAAGACCATATATGATAAACCCACAGCCAACGTCATACTTAAGGGTGAAGAACTGAAAGCCATCCCTCTGAGAACAGGAACAAGACAAAGGTGCCCACTCTCACAACTCCTATTCAAAATAGTACTGGAGGTTTTGGCCAGAGCAATTAGACAAGAAAAAGAAATAAAAGGAACCCAAATTGTACAGGAAGAAGTGAAACTCTCACTGTTTGCAGATGACATGATTATATATATAGAAAACCTTAAAGAATCCACTGGAAAACTGTTAGAAATAATCAACAACTACAACAAAGTTTCAGGGTACAAAATCAACTTACAAAAATCAGTTGCATTTGCATACACTTATAACGACCTAGCAGAAAGAAAAGTCAAGAATACAATCCCATTTACAATCACCGCAAAAATACCTAGGAGTAATTTTAACCAAGGAAGTGAAAAACCTATACACTGAAAACTATAAGACATTATTGAAAGAAATCAAATAACACATAAATAAATGGAAAGCTATTCCATGCTCATGGATTGAAAAAATAAACATAGTTAAAATGTCCATATTACCTAAAGCAATCTACCGATTCCATGCAATCCCAATCTGAATCCCAATGAAATTCTTCACAGGAATAGAATAAAGAATCCTAAAATTTATATGGAACAACAAAAGATGCTGAATAGCCAAAGCAATCCCAAGAAAAAACAACAAGGCTGGAGGCATCACAATCTCTGACTTCAAAATATACTATAAAGCTATAGTAATCAAAACAGCATGGTACTGGCAGAAAAACAGAGACACAGAACAATGGAACAGAATTGAAAACCCAGAAGTAAAACCACACATCTATGGACAGCTAATCTTTGACAAAGGAGGCCAGAACATACAATGGAGAAAGGAAAGTCTCTTTAATAAGTGGTGTTGGGAAAACTGGACAGCCACATGCAAAAGAATGAAAGTAAACCATTATCTTACACCATACACAAAAATTAACTCAAAATGGACTAAAGACTTGAAGGTAAGACATGAAACCATAAAAATCCTAGAAGAAAATACAGGCAGTACACTCTTTGATGTCAGTGTCAGCAGTATCTTTCCAAATACCATGTGTACTCAAGCAAGGGAAACAAAAGAAAAAATAAGCAGATGGGACTATATCAGATTAAAATGCTTCTGCAGAGCAAAGGAAACCAGGAACAAAGCAAAAAGACAACTTATCAAGTGGGAGAAAATAATTGCAAATCATATATCCAATAAGGGGTTAATTTCTAAAATAGATAAAGAACTCATACAACTCAACAACAAAAACACAACCTGATCAAAAAATGGGCAGAGGATGTAAACAGACATTTTTCCAAAGGAGACATACAAATGGCCAATATGCACCTGAAAAGATATTCAATGTCACTAATTATTAGGGAAGTACAAATCAAAACTACAGTGAGATATCACTTTACACCCATCAGAATGGCTATAATTAACAAGATGAGAAATAGAAAGTGTTGGAGAGGATGTGGAGAAAAGGTAGCCCTCATACACTGCTAGTGGGAATGCAAGCTGGTGCAGCCACTATGGAAAACAATATGGAGATTTCTCAAAACATTAAAAATGGAAATACCATACAATCCAGCTATCCCACTAGTGGTTATTTATCCAAAGAACATGAAATCAACAATACAAAGAGACTTATGCACCCCATATTCATTGCAGCATTATTTACAATAGCAAAGATATGAAAGTAACCCATCAACTGATGAATCCATTAAGAGGTGCTATATATGTACAATGGAATACTACTCAGCCACAAAAAAGACAAAATCATCCCATTTGCAACAACGTGGATGGAGCTTGAGTGTATTATATTAAGCAAAATAAACTAGACACAGAAAGCAAACACTGTATTATTTCAATCACATGTGGAAGATAAACAAACACATGGGTAAAGAGAACAGATTAGTGGTTACCAGAGGGGAAACGGAGGGTGGTCGAAAGGGGTAAAGTGGCACATATGTATGGTGATGGATAAAAGCTAGACTATTGGTAGTGAGCACAATGCAATCTATACAGAAACTGATATGTAATAACGTACACCTGAAATTATACAATATTCTAAACAAATATGACCTCAGTAAAATAAAATAAAAAAAACAGAAAAATGAGTGTTGCTGCTGGCAGGATGGTACAGTGCAGCTCTCCAACTGTCTCCACCACATACAGTGGTGGCACTGCCATCTGTGAAGTACACGGACTCCCTTTCTCATTCCACCAGTTATTCCCAGGGGCTATCCCAGGTTTCTAGAGGCTTAGGCAATGGGGGCATTGTCACCAGTTCCTCAAGGTCCTTGGGTAAGGGGCTGAGGAGCAAGGAAGCCACATCTTTCTGTAGTAGGAAAGACCTGCCATGTCAAGTTTATCCCATTCCTTAAGGTATCATTTCCATTTCAACAAGGAGCTGGTCATGGCCATGCCTAGCCACTTTCGGGAAGCATCCTTTATCCATGACATAGTAGAAATGTGGGTACACAGGAGAACAGGCTCCATTCCCATGAGGGCCTCTGTTTCTAACAAAGCCCAATAAGCAGCCAGAATTTGACATTCTAATGGGTTATAATGGGCAACTGTAGGGGGCAGCCATCTGATCCAGAAGCTCATGGGCAACTAGGAGGAGCTATGCTTAGTCCATAGGCTCTATGACACATAGTCCATGGTGGCCAGTGCTTCAACCCAGGAGGGGTCAGGGGAAGAGGAGGGCTTAATGAATTGATCTTTGTGCCATCTATAAAGCTTGTTATTGAGCTTATTGCCAATAAAATGTGTAGGATTTATGTATAACTGCATAAATGGGTCTAAGAATGATGGATAAGTGTGGCATGTTTTGTCGCCAAAATGTGAAGAGGCCTAAGACATATTGGGCTTGCCGTAAAGTGGTGAGAGGCTGAATAGTTAACAATTGATGTTTGACTGTGTGTGGAAGTTCCTGGGCTTTAGAGGACCTGTTAATGACCAGAAATTTAGCAGTTGTGGTTGGTCCTTGAATTTTACATGGAGCCATAGCCCAACTTCTGTTGTAGATGGGTCACCAGGTGCATCCCCCAGGGGGCCCCGGATTAAATGTCATCAATATAGTGCCAAACAGTGCAAGGAGACACTTTAACTGCATCTAAGTCTTGTTAGCAAAAATTGTGGGCAATAGCCAGGTTGTTGAGATAACCCATAGGCAGCCAGGTAAAGGTGTATGATATGCCTTTGAAAGTGAAAGCATACTATGGCTGTGACTCCTCAGCAATCAATATTGAATAGAACATATTGACTAGATATATCACAGTGATGTAGTCCCCTGGAGTCTGTTGAATGTCTTCAATTAACTTGAAAATATTGGGAATGGGAACATTAATAGGGGGCACCTGAGCATTCAAGATTTGGTAGTTAGCTGTAAGGTGCCACTCATTAGTATTGGGTTTCATTACTGGCCAAATGGAAGAATTGAAAGGAGAAATGGTGTATTTACTGACTCCTTCCTTTGATAAATTTTGAATTATTGGCTGCAGTCCCTCAGTTCCCTGTTGTAAATAATATTGGGAATATCTACTGTTTTAACCAGAGGTGGCAGTCTCACAGGCTCGCAATGTGCAGCTCCCACCAGGAAGGCCAGGAATTTGGGCTTGTTCCAAGTGACTTGGCAGTGCATCAGGGCCTCTGTACCTATAACAAGAAAGGGTAAGGCCAAGGGGGCCACAACCACTAGAAGATTTTTAATAAAGATTGTTCCAGTAGTGACATCCAATGGAAGTTGAAGGCCTTCAACTTCTCTACCTAGTAATTTAATGGTGACCCTTGTTTATGTTTAGAGGGGTTCTCAGGAAGCACTGTAATTTGGGCTCTATTGTCAATGAGGCCATAAAATATTAATGTGTATCCCACTTGATAATTAAAGAAGTGTATGGGCGATTGTCTCCAGAGGAGTGTCCTTAGAGCAGGGGCTTTGACAGCTGCCACTCTCAGAGGTCAGGGTACAGAACTCGAGATCCCACAGTCTGGGCTGAGGTACTTTGGGAGTTGGCATCATTAGCCAATGGAAGCAGGGCAGGCAGTCTCTTGAGCTCACAGTGCCTGAACAAAGATTTTCAACTTGTGTTTGAGCTGTCCTGAGATTAAGTCATTAGGGACTCACAATCTCCAGAGTTGCCAATATAGAGACGTCTGTGGGTCATCTCATGAAGGAAAGGGCTAGTTTGAGGTGCCACCTCTCAATGAGGACTGTTAAGGGACCTGAAAGCCCCCATCTCCCCTAGGGCCCCTCCATCAGGTTCCTGGCTGAGGGGACAGTGGAGCTTCTTCACCTCTACTGTCAAGCAAGATTTGGTCTTCAGGAAAATTATATTTTTCATGTCTAACTATGACATCAATGAGGTCTAATTCCTGCTGTACTATATCTAACAGTTCTATAAATTGTAACAGCATGGCCTTATAGTTAGGGGGAGTGTCCTTTAACAAAATCTCTTTAGATTCTAGCCCCAAGGGTGCCTCCTCTGGGTTAGAAATGGTCAGGAGGTCTGTGGGAGAATCATGTTCAGCAAAATGATATACCCATGCAATCATCCCAATTTGGGGTAGGAGGAGGCACACTTCATCCAGGGTTTTCTGCTTTCATTGAGCCTTATGTGTAATAACCATAACAGGCAGATGGGCCCAGAACCAAGCCATAAAATTCCACGTTGGGAGGGGCAGAGCTTGTTTCTCCTTATCCCTGTGGGCTTTGGAGGTGTGGGGTGTCGCTTCCTCAGAGCCAGTCCCCTCTATCACTTTGTCTGCATTTCCTGCCCTAGTGGCCCAATGCATTCAAGAGCACCCTCACTGTGACTAAGGACCCTCAACACCTGGAAGTTCTTCAGCACATTATGAATTTGGGAGTATTTGGCTACTCCAGCCACCTGGTGCATCTCAGCCACTGCAAGTGACAGCTCAGAGCCAGTTCCAAAGACCTGTAAAAGCCAATTGACACCCTACTCCCTCTCCTTTCGGACAAAATTTTGCATTTCTATCATGGTATAGTTATATGTCTTTGTTTCCCATTCACATTGGTTGTTGTTGTTGGATGTTTTGGTATATGGGTAGTGATGAGGAACACCTGGGAAGAGGTTGCCTCTTCTCCAACTCATATGCTGCCACCTCTCATTCTAGGGTGTCCCGATAAACCTCCTAGGGATCAGGGTCCAACTCCACCAGTGTGATGTTACCTAATGTATTTTGGAAAGCTCCCAATCCCTGAGAATCTAGTACCAGTGATTTGGCATGTTGATATGCCACCACACTCAATAGGCCCCAAGCCCTACTGAGCAGGGGTCTTAGAATTGTCTAGTAGTTTTTTTACCTCTTCTGGGGACTTAGGGGTAGCTGGTATCACATGCTCTGGTGTCCCTCATCTAGCAAGAATCCATTTTCCTGCACTGCACCAGGGTTGGGACTCCTGATATCCCATGGGGTTGGGGGTGATTTTCCACAGCAGCAAGGAATGCAGCAACATAGGAGGCACTTGCCTTGGCAGCATTTGCTCACTTGGGGTGTCATGATGCCCCTGGTAGAGTTGCATCTCTCCTGGGTTAAAGCCCACTCTCCAAGCTCAACATCCTGGTCCTGACTACCAATGCAGTGGGCCCAGCAGCTGGTCTTCCCTTCCAACACTAATCTAGGGGAACTCTCCTTGGCTCTCAGGATGTGGTAGCCTTGTGCCCTTGGTCCTTGCCTGGAGGGAAAAGGCAGAGCCCTCCCATCACAGTTAGCTCACCTTGGCTTAATGCCAAGACTTTCACATGTAATTGTAGACAGTCACCACAAGACCTGACACCTAATTGGGTCTTGTTCAGAAACTAATGGGAAACACACTCACCTCAGACTAGGGCCTACAGTTTGGTCTCTGCAGGGGAGTCTGACTTTCTATAGCACCAAGAACTTAGGCTAGGGATCTGTGGCAACACCTGGGAGCAGCAATGCACAGTAGCACAAAGCAACACAATAGACCACCAGCAAGCAGTGGTTCCTTCTTAGAGAGATTGAGCAGTCTGGGAGAGGAAGTTAGTGAGCTAAAAGGCATTATATGAGGATACAAACTTCATAAAAAATCCCATCCTCTTTGCCAATTGTGTTGGAAACCCCAGACCTAGTGTGTTAAGATTATGCAAATTATGACCTACTGAATGAGGAAGTGCAAAGCCACCTTCATGGGCTGGCAGTTGGTGCCCCCAGCAGCCAAGCTCCCATTTTTGAGGTAGTGAAAACCCTGAGGTTGATTGAAGGCGCAGTTTCAATATATCTACATAAAGGAAGTAGAGTTACAAAGTTTATTACTTACATTCCCAAACAAGAGTGCAAAGGAGCCAGGGAAAGAATAGTCCTCCATCCCAGGTCACCAGTGAGCAGCAGGAGAAGGGCAGGGTACCAAGCACCTATTACTTATAAGGTAGTTTGGGCAACAGTCACTAATTTTCATGAGCTTAACTTTGAGTGGTCATTTCGAAAGGTGCCCTGGGAAAATAAAGGTGGGAACTTTTGGTAGAACCTCTAAGCTTGAGTGTGAGCATGGTTGTCATAACATGAAAGGCTTAGGCAGTTAGTTCATGGGATAAACATTTCAAGCCTTTCAAGGATTTATTCAAGCCTTTGGTTAAATTCCAGAGTTCCTAAAAAGTTGCTTCTGAAATTTTTGCCTATTTTTTCATTGCTTTTATGGAAAAGCAGAATTTGGAGTGCTTTACTCTGCTATTTTCACTGACATTGCTCCAGAATCACATTTTTAAAAGTCAATCATAGTCAAGTATGGAAGATGAAATGAACTATTGAAAGATTTTTGGCAAGGAGACCACTCTGAAGATTGCTTTAATAATCCAGAGGATTGGAGTCTTAGTGAAGGATGGAGAGTAAGGTCCCAAATCAAGAGATATCTCTGATGTAGAATCAATGAGACGTGGTGACTAGTTAGATGCGGGATGTTACAAAGACAGAAGAAGAAATGATGTCTTCGAAGCTTCCAATTCAGGAAAGTAGTTTGATGTTATCTCCACTATCCAGATTAGGGTACATAAGGGAAAGAGTTTCTTGGTTTAGAAGGGATGGAAGAAAGAAGATAATTGAATTCAGTTTTTTAAACAGCTTTATTGAGGAATAATTGGCATGTGATAAATTGCTTAAAGCACGTAATTTGCTAAATTTTAACATATGTATACACACATTAAAAATCACTAAAATGAAGTTAATCAACATATCCATCAGCTCAAAAGTTTCTTCTTGCCTCTTTGTACTGCCTCTTTCCTTTTAATATCTGTAGAATATATAATAATGTATTTTCTCTTCTGATTTTCATTATTTGCATCTTCTAGTTGTCCTAATCACTGCAAATAGAGGTTTACCAATATTATTGATTTTCTTATAAGACCAACTTTTGGTTTTATTGTTTTCCTCCATTTTTTATTATTTATTCCATTGATTTCCCCTTAACCTTTATTGTGGCATCACGGAAATGTTGATATTGTGTTTTCATTGTCATTCAGGTTGAAATACTTTATGTTTTCCTCTTCGATTTTTCTTTTACCCTTGAGTTATTTAGAAATGTGTTATTCAGTTTTTAAATATTGGAAATTTTCTGGAAATATTTCTGTTATTGTTATCTAATTTAATTCCACTGTGGTCAGAGAATACACTTTGTATGGCTTGAACCCTTTTAAATTGATTGATATTTGTTTTATGCCTCAGAGTATGGTCTGTCTTGGTTCCGTGTGCATTTGAAAAGAATTCTGTTCTGCTGTTGGGTGAAGTGTTTTTTAATGTCACATAGAATTGCTCAAGAATTCTTTGTTCTTGCTGATATTCTCCCTACTTGATCTGTCAATTATTGAGAGTACAGTATTAAAAGCTCCAGATACAATTGTAGGCTTGCTTATTTCTTCTTGCTGTTCAATCAGTTTTTACTTAATGTATTTTCAAGCTATGTTATTAGATGTGTAAACTTTTAGGATTGTTGTGTCCTCTTCATGAATTGACCATGTTATCATTATGAAATGACTTTCTTTTTCCCTGGTAATATTTTTTCCTCTGAAATCTACTTTGTCTGATATTAGTATAGCCATTCAGCTTCCCTTTGATTATTATTGCTATGATGTAGTTTTCCATTGTTTCACATTTTAAAAAATTTATGTCTTAATAATTTGATATTTGTGTATATTGTGAAATGATCACCACAATAAATCTAGTTAACATCCATCATCTTATGGAGTTACAGTTTTTTTCTTGGTGATGATAACTTGTTAAATCCACTCTCCTAGCAACTATCAAATATACAATACAGTATTATTAACTGTAGTCAACATACTGTACATGACATCTAAAGTACTTATTTACTTTGTAATGAAAGTTTGTACTCTTTAACCAAATTCACCCATTTCACCCACCCATCACCTCCTGCCTCTGGCAACCACCAGTCTCTTGTCTGTATCTATGAGTTTGGAGGTTTTTTTGTTTGTGTGTTTGCTTATTTTTTAGATTCCACATAGAAATGAGATCATACAGAATTTGTCTTTCTCTGTCTGACTTATTTCACTTATTATAATGCATTTAAAGTCTATCCATGTTGTTCTAAATGGCAAGATTTGTTTCTTTATATGGCTAAACAACCTTCCATTGTATATACATACACATTTTCTTGATCCATTTATCCATCGATGGACACTTAGGTTGCTCCATGTCTTGGCTATTGTAAATAATGCTGCAATGAACATGAGTGGGTTTATATCTTTTGGAGTTAGTGTTTTTATTTCCTTTGGATAAATACCGGGAAGTGGAATTGCTGGACCAATTTGAAAATCTCTACCATTTAAGGGAGGAGGGTGTTCAGATCATTTACTTTTTTTCATTATGTTAAAAAATCAACAAAATTTATCATCTTAACCATTTTTAAGCATACAGTTGTGTTAGCTATATTCACATTGTTAGGCAACCAGTTTCCAGAACTTTTTCATCTTGCAAATCTGAAACTCTATATCAATTAAGAACAGCTCCCTATATACCCCTCCAATTAGCCTCTGAGAACTACCTTTCTACTTTCTGTTTCTATGAATTTGACTACTTTATAAACCTCACATAAGTGGGATCATGCAGTATTTGTCTTTTTGTAACTGGCTTATTTCACTCAGCCTAATGCCTTTAAGGTTTATCTATGGTGTAGCAAATGACAGGATTTCGTTCATTTTAAAGCTGATTAATATTCCATTGTATATATATATACTACATTTTGTTCATTCATCTGTTGATGGACATTTGGGGTGTTTATACCTTTTGGCTAATATGCATATGCTGCTATGAACATGGATGTGTGTGCAGATATCTCTTTGAAATCCTACTTTTAATTTTGTGGATATATACTCAGAAGTGTAATTTCTGGATCATACAATAGTTCTATTTTTAATCTTTTGAGGAACTTCCATAATATTTTCCATAGCAGTTGCACCATTTTACAATTCCACCATCAGCACACAATGGCTGCAATTTCTCCATATCCTTGCCAACATTGTTATGTTCAGTTTTTCTTTCTATAATGGGCATTGTAATGGTTTTGGGATGCTATCTTGTAATTTTGATTTACATTTCTCTGATAATTAGGGATGTTGAAAATCTTTCACGTTTGTTTTCCATTTGTAAATATTTTTGGAGAAATATCTATTCCAGTCAATTGACCATTTTTTAAATTGAGATATTTGACTCTTTTCATTGTTGAGTTGTAGGAGTTCCTTATATATTCTGGATATTAACCCCTTATGAGATATATAATTTGCAAATATTTTCTCCCATTCTGTAGGTTGTCTTTCACTCTGTTGATTTATGTGCACAAATTTTTAAGTCAAATGTAGTCCCATTTATCTATTTTTCTTTTTGTTTCCTGTGCTTTTGGTATCGTATTCTAAAAGTCATTGCCAAATTCAATGCCATGAATTTTTTCCCCTATGTTTTCTTCTAGGAGTTTTATAGTTTTAGGTCTTATGTTTAGGTCTTTAATCCATTTTGAGTTTTTCGTATATGGTTTAAAGTAAGGGGCCAACTTTATTCTTTTGCATGTGGATATCCAGTTTTCCTAGCACTGTTTGTTGAAAAGACTGTCTTTTTCCCATTGAGTGGTCTTGACACCCTTATAGAGGATCATCTGACCTTATACAGGAGAGCTTATTTCTGAGCTATCTATTCTGTTCGATTGGTCTATTTGTTTGTCTTTATGCGAGTACCACACTGTTTTCATTTCTGTAGCTTTGTAATATGTTTTGAAATCAGAAAGCGTGAGTCCTCCAAATTTGCTCTACATTTTCAAAGTTGTTTTGACTATTTGGAGGTTCCTTGGATTCCTTGAATTTTACGGTGGTTTTTCTATTTTTGCAAGAAATGCCATTGGAATTTTGATAGGAATTGCATTGAATCTATAGATCACTTTGGGTGGTATGGACATCTTAAAAATATTGTCTTCTAATCCATGAAAGTGGGATGTCTTTCCATTTATTTTTTTCTTCTTTAAAGTTTTTCAGCAGTGTTTTGTAGTTTTCAGTTTGCAGATCTTTCATCTCCTTGATTAGGTTTATTCCTATTTTATTCTTTTTGATGCTATTGTAAGTGGAATTGTTTTCTTAATCTCCTTTTCAAATTATTCATTGTTAGTGAATAGAAATTCAACTGATTTTTGCATGTTAATTTTGTATTCTAAAACTTTGCTGAATTTGTTTATTCTAATAGTTTTTTTTGTGAAATCTGTAGTGTTTGCTACATATCAGATCATGTGGGCTATGAACAGTGACAATTTTACTTCTTTCTTTCTAATTTGGGTGCATTTTATTTTTTTTTCTGCCTAATTGCTCTTGCTAGGACTTTCAGTACTATATTGACTAGGCATGGCAAGATTGGGAATCCTTGCCTTGTTCCTGATCCTAGAGGAAAAGCTTTCAACCTTTCATCATTGAATATGATGTTAGCTGTGGGCTTTTAAAAAATGGCCTTTATTGTCTTGAGGTAGTTTCCTTTTATTCCTAGTTTGTTGACTGTTTTTATCATGAAAGTTCTTGAATTTTGTCAAATCCTTTTTATGCATCAATTAAGAGGATCATGTGTTTTTCCCTTCATTCTGTTAGTTTTGTGTATTACGTTGATTTTTTAATGTGAACGATCCTTGCATTCAGGCATAAAACCCACTTTTCGTGTTGTATAATTCTTTTAATGTGCTGTTGAACTTGGTTTTCTAGTACTTTGTTGAAGTCATTTATTTTTACTGTTATTATTGATATGTTTTACATTTGAGTCTGTCATCTTCCTATCTTTTTTCTATTTGTCCTATCTATTCTTTGTTTCCTTTTGCCTTTTCTTTGCCTCCTTATACATTGAGCATTTACTATTATTATTTCATTGTTTCTCCTCTTTTGGATTATTAGCTATAAGTCTTTGTTTTATTATTTTAATACTTGATTTTGAGTTTGTAGTATACATCTTTAAGTTATCACTGTCTAAATTCAACTTATGTTCCACCACTTCATATATAGCATTGGAACGCTATGATAGTATCCCCCTATTTTTCCCTCTTGCCATTCAACAAATGTTATAAACCTCACACTACACTATTATTTTTGTTTAAATGGTCAGTTATCTTCTATGATATTTATATGATAAGAAAATATAATAAAATTTCCCTTATAGTCATCATTCCCAGTGTTCGTCATTCCTTTGTGTAAATCCACATTTTCATCTGGTATTATTTTCCTTCAGGCTGAAGGATTTTCTTTAACATTGTTAAAGTATATTCTGCTAATGATGATTTATGTTGATTTGTATGTTGAAAAAAGTATTTCACCTTCTTTGTTAAAAAATATTTTTACTGGGTTTAGAATTGTAGGTTGACAATATTTTTTCCTATTCTTTAAAATGTCTCTCTACTGTCTTCTTGTTTGAAGTTTTTCTAATATGCTTTCATCATTATTTTTGTTCCTCTCTACATAATGTATCTTTTTTCTCTCACTGCTTTAAAGTTTTTATTTCATCACTGGTTTTGCACTATTTCATTGTGATGTGCCTTGGTATATTTTTCTGCATATTACTTGTGTTTGTGGTACCAACCACAAACACAAACTTTTTGGATCTGTAGTTTTATAGATTTCATCTAATTTGGAAACATTTGGCCATCACTTATTCAAACGTTTTATTTATTTTTTAAATTATTGTTGAGTTAATGATAAGTTACAATCTTGTGAAATTTCAGTTGTACATTATTGTTTGTAAGTCATGTTATAGGTACACCCCTCCACTCTTAGTGCCCACCCCCCACTACACCTTTCCCCTGGGAACCACTAATCTGTTCTCTTTCTCTACATTTTTAAATTCCTCATATGAGTGGAGTCATACAAGATTGTCCTTCTCTATCTGGCTTATTTCACTTAACATAATTCCCACAAGGTCTATCCATGTTGTTGCAAATGGGACGATTTTGTTCTTTTTTACGGCTGAGTAGTATTCCATTGTGTGAGTGTGTATATATATATATACCACATCTTATTTATCCAATCATCTGTTGATGGGCACTTAGGTTGCTTCCACATCTTGGCTATTGTAAATAATGCTGCAATAAACATTGGAGTGCATAGGACTTTTGGAATTGCTGACTTCAAGCTCTTTGGATAGATACCCAATAGTGGGATAGCTGGGTCATGTGATAGTTCTATTTTTAATTTGTTGAGGAATCTTTATACTGCTTTCCATAGTGGCTGCACCAATTTGCATTCCCACCAGCAGTGTATGAGGGTTCCTTTTTCTCCACAACGTCTCCAACATTTGTTACTATTAGTTTTAGATATTTTTGGCATTCTAATGGATATAAGGTGATATCTTAGTGTAGTTTTGATTTGCATTTCCCTGATGATCAGTGATGATGAATATCTTTTCATGTGCCTATTAACCATCCATATATCTTCTTTGGAGAAATGTCTGTTCATGTCTCCTGCCCATTTTTTGATCAGGTTGTTTGATTTTTTGTTGTTGAGTTGTGTGAGTTCTTTATATATTATGGATATTAAGCCTTTGTTGGATGTATGACTTGTGAATATTTTTTCCCAGTTAGTTGGTTGTTTTTTTGTTTCAATCCTTTTTTCATTTGCCTTGAAGAAGCTCTTTAGTCTGATGAAATCCCATTTGTTTACTCTTTCTATTGTTTCCCTTCTCTGAGAAGACACGATGTCCAAAAAGATCCCTTTAACACTGATGTCAAAGAGTGTACTGCCTACATTTTCTTCTAGAAGCCCTATGGTTTCAGATCTCACCTTTAGGTCTTTAATCCATTTTGGGTTTATTTTGATGAATGGTGAGAAAGAGTGGTCAATTTTCATTCTTTTACATGTGGCTTTCCAGTTTTCCTAGCACCATTTGTTGAAAAGACTTTCTTTTCTCCATTGTATGCCCTCAGCTCCTTTGTTGAAGATAAGATGTCCATAAATGTGTGGTTTTATTTCTGGGCTTTCAATTCTGTTCCATTGATCTGTGCACCTGTTTTTGTACCAGTACCATGCTGTTTTGATTACTGTAGCTTTGTAGTATGTTTTGAAGTCAGGGATTGTGATGCCTCCAGCTTTGTTCTTCTTTCTCAGGATTGCTTTAGCAATTTGGGGTCTTTTGTTGCCCCATATGAATTTTAGGATTCTTTGTTCTATTTCTGTAAAGAATGTCATTGGGATTCTGATTGGGATAGTGTTGAATCTGTAGATTGCTTTAGGTAGAATGGACATTTTAACCATGGTTATTCTTCCAATCCACGTACATGGAATTTCTTTCCATCTTTTTATGTCATCATCCATTTCTTTCAGAAAGACTTTGTCATTTTCATTGTATAGGTCTTTCATGTCCTTAGTTAAATTCACCCCAACGTATTTTATTCTTTTTGTTACGATTGTGAATGATATTGTGTTCTTGAGTTCTTTTTCTGTTAGTTCATTATTAGAATATAGAAATTCTACTGATTTATGTGAATTGACTTTATACCCTGCAACTTTGCTGTAGTTGTTGATTACTTCTAAAAGTTTTCCAATGGATTCTTTGGGGTTTTCTATATATAAGATCATGTCATCTGCAAACAGTGAGAGTTTCACTTCTTCCCTCCCTGTTTGGATTCCTTTTATTCCTTTTTCTTGCCTGATTGCTTTGGCCAGGACCTCCAGTACTATGTTAAATAAGAGTGGTGATAGAGGGCATCCTTGTCTCGTTCTTGTTTAAAGGGGAATGGCCCTCAGTTTTTGCCCATTGAGTATGATGTTGGCTGGGGGGTTGTCATATATGGCCTTTATTATGTTGAGGTAGTTCCTTTCTATGCCTATTTTGTTCAGAGTATTTATCATATATGGCTGTTGGATCTTGTCAAATGCTTTCTCTGCATCTATTGAGATGATCATGTGGTTTTTTCCCTTAGTTTGTTGATGTGGTGTATCATGTTGATTGATTTGCAGATGTTGAACCATCCCTGTGTCCCTGGTATGAATCCCACTTGATCCTTTTGATGAATTGCTGTATTCTGGTTGCCCAAATTTTGTTTAGAATTTTTGCATCTATGTTCATCAGTGATATTGACCTGCAGTTCTCTTTTTTCATGCTGTCCTTGTCAGGCTTTGGTATCAGTGTGATGTTGGCCTCGTAGAATGTGTTAGGAAGTGTTCCATCCTCCCTAATTTTTTGGAATAGCTTGAAAAGGATAGGTATTAAATCCTCTCTGAAAGTTTGGTAGAATCCCCAGGAAAGCCATCTGGTCCTGGGGTTTTATTCTTTGGGATGCTTTTGATTGCTGTTTCAGTCTCTTTCCTTGTGATTGGTCTGTTCGGATTGTCTGCTTCTTCTTGAGTGATCTTTGGGAGATTGTAGGAGTCCAAGAATTTATCCATTTCCTCTAGGTTATCCATTTTGTTAGCATATAGTTTTTGGTAGTATTCTCTTATAATCTGTTGTACTTCTGCGGAGTCTGTCGTTATTTCTCCTCTTTCATTTCTGATTTTGTTTATTTGAGCTTTCTCCCTTTTTTTCTTTGTAAGTCTGGCTAGGGGTTTGTCAATTTTATTTATCTTCTCAAAGAACCAGCTCTTTGTTTCCTTTATCCTTTCTACTGCCTTTTTCATTTCAACAGCATTTATTTCTGCTCTGATTTTTATTATTTCTCTCCTTTTGCTGACGCTGGGCTTTGTTTGTTCTTCTTTCTCTAATTCAGTTAGGTGTAGTTTAAGATTACTTATTTGGGATTTTTGTTGTTTGTTAAGATGTATCTGTATTGTGATGAATTTTCCTCTTAATACAGCTTTTGCTGTATCACATATGAGTTGATATGGCGTATTATCATTTTCATTTGTCTCCTGGTATATTTTGATTTCTTCTTTAATTTCTTCAATGATCCATTGCTTGTTCAATAGCGTATTGTTTGGTCTCCACATCTTTGTGCCATTCTCAGCTTTTTTCTTGTAATTAATTTCTAGCTTTATAGCATTATGATCAGAGAAGATGCTTGTTATTATTTCATTTTTTTAAATTTGTGGAGGCTTGCCTTGTTTCCCAACATATGGTCTATCCTTGAGAATGTTCCATGCGCACTTGAGAAGAATGTGTATTCTGCTGTTTTTGGGTGGAGTGTTCTATATATGTCTATTAAGTCCAGTTGTTTTAGTTTTTCATTTAGCTCCACTATTTCCTTGTTGATTTTCTGTCTGGATGATCTGTCCATTGATGTGAGTGGGGTGTTGAGGTTCCCCTACTATTATTTTGTTATTTTTAACATCTTCCTTTTGGTCTGTTAATACTTGCTTTATAAACTTTGGTGCTCCTGTGTTGGGTGCATAGATATTTACCAGCATTATTTCTTCTTGATGAAGTGTCCCTTTGATCATTATATGTTGTCCGTCTGTGTCTCTCTTTACCCGCCTTATTTTGAAATCCATTTTGTCTGATATAAGTATTGCAACACCTGGTTTCTTTTGTTTGCTATTAGCTTGGAGTACTGTTTTCCACCCCTTCACTCTAAGCCTGTGTTTGTCCTTGGGACTGAGGTGTGTTTCCTGGAGGCAACAGATTGTTGGATCTTGTTCTTTAATCCATTTTGCCACTCTGTGTCTTTTTATTGGAGAATTCAATCCGTTTACATTGAGGGTGATTATTAATGCATGAGGGCTTAATGCTGCCATTCTGTCACTTGTTATCCCATTTTCCTGCATTACCTTTGTTTCTCGTCCTGTGTGTTTTAGCCTACCCATTGACTTCTGCAATTTCTCATGCTGGGTTTCATAGATTTTTCCTTATTTATGTTTTGTGTTTCTGTTCTGTTTTTTAGTTTAGTGGCTACCCTGAAGTTTGTATTTAGAATCTCATGTATAATATAGTTCATGTTCTGGTGGTCTCTCACTTACTTGGCCTAGACTGATTTATTCCCTTTCCTCTTCCCGCCCTAAATTATTATTTTCATCTCTTATTCCAACTCGTGTTATGAGTTTGTGGTTAGAATGATAGATCATCTTTGCTTTGGTGGTTTCCTTCCCTTTATCCTAATGTTATAGTTGAATATTTGCTATCCTATTCTGATTCTATCTATTTGTCTCCCTACTCTGTGGTTTGTGACCCTTTTCTCCCTTTTTTCTTTTTTCAGGTATGAGAAGCTTCTTGAGGATTTCTTGTAGTGGAGATCTCTCTCTCTTTTTTTTTTTTTACAAATTCCCTTAGCTTTCATTTGTCTGGAAAAGATTCATTCCCTCCCTCATATCCAAAGGATATTTTTGCTGAATAGAGTATTCTTTGCTGAAGATTTTAATCCTGTAATGTTTTGAATATGTCATTCCATTCTCTCCTAGCTTGTAAGGTTTCTGTTGAGAAATCCACTGAAAGTCTGATAGGAGTTCCTTTGTAGGTTATTTTCTTCTGTCTTGCTGCCCTGAGTATTCTTTCTTTGTCATTCATTTTTGCCATTTTTACTACTATATGCCTTGCAGTAGGTCTTTTTACATTGACAAATTTAGGAGATCTGAAAGCCTCCTCCACACACATTTCTCCCTCAATCCCTAGATTTGGGAGGTTCTGGTCTATAATTTCATTAAGCACACTTTCTGCTCCACTTTTCTTTTCCACACCCTCAGGGATTCCAATAATTCTTAAATTGGATTTTCTCATTGAATCAGCTATTTCTCTGAGATTTTCTTCATTCTTTTTAATTCTTAGTTCTCTTTCTTCCTCTGACTGGAGCCATTCAGCCTGTCTATCTTCGATTATGCTAATTTGCTCCTCTATGGTGTCTACACGTGCATTCAGGGAATCCGTATTGTTTTATCTGGTCCATTGTATTCTTCATCTCTAGTATTTCTGATTAATTCTTCTTTATACTTTCATTGTCTTTTGTGCAGTAACTCCAGAACTAGTTGACTTGTTGCTCTGTATTTCACTTTACTTCATTGATTTTTTTTTTATTATAGCTACTCTGAAGTCATTTTCACTTCGTTTACCTATTTCCAAGTCCTCAGGACTTAATTCTGTGGGTTTTTTTTAAAGATTTTTTTTTTATTTTTTCCTTTTTCTCCCCAAAGCCCCCCCAGTACATAGTTGTGTATTCCTCGTTGTGGGTTCTTCTAGTTGTGGCATGTGGGACGCTGCCTCAGCGTGGTCTGATGAGCAGTGCCATGTCTGTGCCCAGGATTCGAACTAACAAAACACTGGGCCGCCTGCAGCAGAGCGCACAAACTTAACCACTCGGCCACGGGGCCAGCCCCCTTAATTCTGTGTTTTTATTGTTTTCCTTCTGGTCTTGAGCTTTTATAAATGGCTGAATGGTAGAGGAGTGGTTTTTTCTCATGATAGTATTATTCAGTTGCAGTTACAGCCTGTCACCAGTAGATGGGGGTCAAGAGCCGTGTGTTCTGAGCCCTCTGCCTTCAGCCATGATGGCAGCACTCAGCACGGCTTGGGGGAGGAGGGGCAATTTCTCTCGTGCGCCGACCTGGATTCCGATCAGCTCTTGCTCTCTGGTTTCCTGAGGTCTGGCTTTATGGGGTCCCTACATGCAAAAGCTTTCCCCCATTAGTGAATTTCCACTGCACGGCTGGTGGGAGTCCTGGATGATCCTGCGGACGCACGGGCCCTCCACCATGGCAGTGATCCCAGTCTCTAGGGGAGGGAGCAAAATTCTCTCTTACCCCATTCCAGCTCCTCCAAGGGTGGCTCCAGCGTCCGCCCTCCATCGTCATATGGCTTCTGTGGTTCTCTGACAATCTCTGTATTAGTTGAAATTCAGTTATTCCATTTTGGTTGTAGTTTGGAGGGGAGAGAGTCCCAGGTGAACTCACTCCACCATGTTGCTGACATCACCTCTCTGGCCAGCAGCTCCCTTTTAATCCTCAAATATTTTTTTATCTCCCTCTCTGCTCTGTTTTTGGACTCCAATAACATATATATTAAGTTCATTGAAGGTTTCACCATATATCACTGATGTTATCTTAATTATGAAAATTATTTTCTCTCTGTTTCATTTTGGATAGTTACTTTTGCCATGTGTTCACGTTCACTAAGCTTTTCTTCAGCAGTGTATAGTATGCCATTGACCCCAAAATAGTAAATTTTTAAATCTCAGACACCATGGTTTTACTCTTGCAGTTTGACTTAGGCCTTTTCTATACTTTCCACAACTCTATTTAACTTGTTGAACTTAAGTTCCTTGCCTGGAACATATAACATCCGTGTCAATTCTCAATCAGTTTCTAATGATTGATTTTTGCCCTCCTTATAAGTAATATTTTCCTGCTTCTTTCTATGTCTGTTAACTTTTTGTGGGGTGTCAAATCTTGTGAATTTTACATTGTTGGTTGCTGGATATTTTTGTATGCCTAGAAATATTCTTTAGCTTTGTTATAGGACACAGTTAAGTTACTTGGAAATAGTTTAATCCTTTTGGGACTTGCTTTTGAGACTTTTTAAAGATGGGACTACAGTGGTAATCAGTCAATGGATACTTATTTCTTACAGCTAAGATAAGACCACTCAGAGCACTCTACCCAATACTTCAGGGATTATGAAGTTTTCCTGTCTGGCTGGTGGTAACAGGCATTATTCTTGGCCTTGCATGTGTATTAGGCACTTCATTTTAGGTGGTTCTTTCCCCTGCCTCATGTAGTTTTCTCACATGGATTTGTCTACAAGTATTCTGTTCAATACTCTAGTGGAACTCTCTGCAGTTCACTGGGTTTCTTTCTCTGTGGAGCTCTCTTCTCTCTTTTACTCTACCCTGTGAACTCTAACCACTTTGTTTTCCCTGGACTCTAAGCTCTGTCTTCTCAACTCAGAGAGTCCATCAGACTCTACTTTCATTCTCCCTCCCTGATCCAAGACCTGGAAACTCTCTCAAGACAGTAAACTTGGACAAATTTAGGGCTCATCTCATTTGTTTCCATTCTTTTAGGCATCAAGTTTTGTTTGTTGCCTGATTCCAGCATCTTGTAAATCATTGTTTTGTGTATTATACTTTCTTTCTTGGTTGATTCAGACAGTAGGGTAAATCCAGTCTTTGTTATTCCATCTTGGCCATAAGTGGACTTTCTGAGTTCAGTTTTGAGAATGTAAAATTTGGACTCCATTTGTATTATGCAAATGGAAATAAAGGTCTGGTGCTCAAAAGAAAGATAATATCTCTGGAAATAGAGATTTTGCATATAATAATATGGGAATAATAACAGCTATTGATATATTTAAAACACATGTTCCAGGTACTGTTTAAACACTTTTCATGTATGAACTCAATTAATCCTTACCAGCATACTTATCAGGTAGGTACTCAATTTTCAAATGAGTAAATTGAGACATGGAGTCAAATATCATACGGATAGCTTTGGCAGAGGTAAGATTCAAACCTAGGGAGTTTGGCTACAGAACACAAACAGTAAATGATACTGTACTGCATCCAAGTAGGATAGGCACAATGAGGAAAGAAGAGAATCAAGGATAGAATACTTCAGAACACCAACATTTAAGAGTGATGACAATTCAGGTTTCAGATTCTGAGAGGTTCATTGCTGCAAAGACCAACTTATTTATTGACCACAAAGAAAACTAAAGAAAATTACAGACCATATGACAAGTCAGTAAAAGAACTGCCACTAGAATTTTCACTTACCAATATTTGCATGTAGCTCACTAGGTCTGAATAACTATAGAAGGTAGAGAGTTGAACTGAAGATATTATAAAGAAAGATAAAGTAAACTTTTAGCACTAATTTTGGTTAGCAGGCTTTTTAGCACTCTATTTATTTATTCATTAATTTTATGGTTTTTTGGTTTGGTAAAAACATGTTGGTCTGGAATGGCCAAAATTTAAGATTGACAGTACCAAGTGTTGACAAAGATTTGGAGCAATTGGAAATTTCATAAGCTGCTTTTGGAAATGTAAAACATTACAGTAACTTTGGATGACTCTGTTAGTTTCTTTAAAAGTTAAACATCTACATTCCATATGGCCCAGCCTTTCCACTCCTACATATTTATTCAAGAGAAGTGACAACATATGTTCACATGGACTTTTACACAAATGTTCATAGCAACATTATTTGGCATAGCCAGAAACTGGAAACCAAATGTACTTCAACAGATAAATTTGTATACATTTTTGTATATCCATATAATGAAATGTTATTTGGCAATAAAAAGGAATAAACTACTAATAAATGCAGCCAGAAGGATGAATCCCAAAAACCTAAGAGAAAGAAGCCAGCATCAAAAGAATACATACTGTGTGATCTCATTTGATTTCTAAAGTTCTAGAAAACATGAACCAATTAATAGTTACAAAAAGCCAGGTCAGTGCTTATCAAAACCCAGGTATCAAGAGAGGGATGAACTGTGAAGGGATGTGAGGAAACTTTTGAAGGTGATGACAATGTTCTCTATCTTGATTGTCATGCTGGTTGCATGGGTACATACATATCATAATGCATCAAATGGCATACTTTAAATGGACGCAATTTACTAAATATAAGTTGTATCAATAAAGTTGATCAAAAACTAAACATAGTTGTTGTTTTCCCACTGAGAGCTCAGTTCTTTATAGAAGCTAGAACTACATATTTGTTTTCCACTGTCCAAAACAGAGCTCAATAAATGTTTGGTTTTGCATAACACTGGACTAGACTACTCTTCTGGGGCTGGTTCTTAAGCTACTATTGTCATATGGATTGATACTTTTAGAGGTTGATGAAAGAAAGATATAAAAGTGGATATAAAAGTAGATATAAATCAAACATTCCATTTCCTCCAAGGAAAGCTCATTATTTTACTCTTTGAATAAAGTCTGTGTGCATTATTACTTCAAATTTTAAGGTTTTATTTCTTGGCTTGAACTATGATTAAAAGATTGACTATTCAGATGTAACTGAAAATAGCAAACTAGGGAAATCCAGAGCCTGGCCCCTCCTCAAAAGGAACTAATGAGCTGGAAAAAAATCAGAGTCAACTTCTGCAGAACTCTGGAATGTAGTAAACAATTTACAACAGTGAGGGGCTGGCTTGGTGAAGAAAGAAGCTTCTGCATTTCAGTAAAAGAGTGCTGTAGTATTTTAAATTGTCCATCTCCCATTTCCCACACTCCAGATTAGTGGTGACCATGAGCAGCCTGCACTTTTGATGTACATTTGTAGTGCCAGAAGAAGCACTATAGACTTTATTCTCAAGGAATTGTGGTTTAGGTTTTGACCTATTTAGAAGCTCCCTGAAAGGATAGGGCAATGGGATGCTTTTGTTGTGCTCTACTCAGAGCAGTTCCAGAGCAGGAGTGGCTTCCTGGGCAGCGTTTACTGAAAGTATTTAAATGCACAAGTATTAGTTGCAGCAACCTGGCTGCAAGGGACAATGGTTGAGACAAGTAATATACAGACTGAAAATCCTGGGAAAGAAGAGATTATGAAAGGAGATGCTCAAGGGATAATGGAATTTCAAAGCTGTTGTTTATACCAGGGAATCTAGGAGGCTACATGCATCTGCAGAGCTGGAGGCATGCTTAGAAAATACCTAAGAAGACCATAAGTCTTTACTTCTGGCTACCGTTCAGGCTTTGCACAAGCAGGAAATAAAGACTAAGACATAATTGAAAATGGCCAAGCTAAGTGTTGAAAGTGTGCCTCAGCAAAGCCAATCTGCAAAGACTGAGCTAATTTTTAATTTTTCTCTTTTCCTTTTTTTTTCCTTGAGCATTTTAGGAAATGTTGTCAGAACACTAGCTGACCACTAGATCTAATGGAACACAGTCTACAGTGGCTATACACAACAAAAAATACAGACGTTAGAAAAAAATTTTGAAAACTCACCAAGCATGCAAACGATTACAACCCACAACAAATGGCAGCAACGCACTCCAGGGAGGGGAGAGAATATGATGTCCAGAATTACCACATTATGATAATAAAAAAGCTCAGTTTTCAACAAAAATTACAAGCCATGCAAAAAATCAAGAAAGTATACCCATTCATAGTGCAATAAAAGAGATCAATAGAAACTATCTTTGAGGAAGCCCACACATTGAACTTATAGATAAAGACTTTAAATCATCTGTCTTAAAAATATGCTAAAACAGCTAAAGGAAACTGTGGACAAAGAATGAAAGGAAACTAGGAAAATGTATAAACAAAATGAGAATATCAATACAGAGAAATTGTGGAGCTAAAAATTACAGTAACTTGAAAGGAAAAATTTATTAGAAGGGCTCAATAGTAGATAACAATAGTTATAAATTCATCCTTATGGTCACAATATGTAAAGATGTAATTTGTGACAATAATAACGTGAATCGAAATGGAGCTCTAAAGGAGTAAGTAGAGTATTTCTATACTAATTCATATCAATTCAAACTTGATTGTTATAATATGTTAATTGTAATCCCCAGGGTAAACAGAAAGGAAAAGAACTAAAAATATCTAGAAAAAAGTCATCCAGGGTATCAAAACAGTAAACAATAAAAAATCAACTAATTGTAAAAGATAGTAGTAATGGAAAAATTTCTAATTAAAATCAACAGCAGAAGGAAAACTAGTAAATTGTGGAAATGAAACAACACACTCTTGAGCAACAAATGCGTCAAAGAAGAATTCACAGGGAAATTAGGGAATTCTTTGAGATCAATGAAAGTGAAAATACAACATAAAACTTATGGGATATAATGAAGGTAGTACTCAGAGTGAACTTTATAGCTGTAAATATTTAAAGTCAAAAGGAAGAAGAAGAGGCTGGCCCAGTGGTATAGTGGTTAAGTTCACGTGCTCTGCTTCCATGTCCCAGGGTTCACAGATTTGGATCCTGGGTGCAGACTTAGCACTGCTCATCAAGCCATGCTGTGGCAGCATCTCACATAAAATAGAGGAAGATTGGCACAGCTGTTAGCTCAGCAACAATCTTCCTCAAGCAAAAAGAGGAAGACTGGCAATAGATTTTAGCTCAGGAACAATATTCCTCACAAAAATAAAAAAAGAAGTGGAAGGATCCTAAATCAATGACCTAACTTTACATGTTATGAGACTAGAGATGCACAAAGAAGCTAAACCCAAATCTTAGAGAAGGAAGGAAATGGTAAAGATTAGAACAGAAATAAATGAAATCTAGGATAAAAAACAAAAGAGAAATCAAGGAAACTAAAAAGTAGGTTATTTGAAAAGATCGATAAAATTGACAAACATTTAGCTCAACTTACAAAGAAAAAAGGGAAGGTACATTAAAATCCCCAATGTGGGGATATTACTACAACCCTTACAGATATAAAAATGATTATAAGAGAATACTATGAACCAATGGATTAGATAACCTACATAACATGCACCAATTACTAGAAACATATCAACTGCCAAAACTGACTCATGGATAAATAGAACATCTGAACAGACCTAGAACAAGTAGAAATTGAATCAGTAGTAAAAAAAAAAAACACACACACAAAACAAAACTCCCCTCAAGGAAAGAACCAAGACACAGATGGCTTCACTAGTGAATTTTACCAAACATTCAAAAAAAATGATGACATCTTGCCATTTGCAACAACATGGATGGACCTTTGGGGTATTACACTAAGCAAAATAAGCCAGACAGAGAAAGGCAAACACAGGATGATTTCACTCATATATGGAAAATAAGGAGAACAGATTAGTTGTTACCATAGGGGAAGGGGTTGGGGGAGTGTGAAAGGGGTACAGGGGCACATATGGATGATGACAGATAAATAGGTTTTTGGTGGTTAACACAATATGGTCTATACAGAAACTGATGTATAATAAGGTACACCTGAAATCTACACAATGTTATAAGCCAGTATGACCTCAATAAAATAATTTAAAAATTTGTTTGTTTGCACATACTATTTTGCTTAATCTAATTTTAGATATTAGGAAATAACTTTAATGTTGCTATTATTTATCACTATAAAAACATTATTAATAAAATCATAACAGAAATGACATTTTTTTAATTGAGGTAAAATCCACATGGCATTAATCATTTTAACACATACAGATTAGTGGCATTTACGACATTCACAACATTATCCAAACATCACGTCTATCTAATGACAAACATTTCTAACATCCCAAAAGGAAAGCCCCAATATATGAAGGAGATAATCTCCATTCTTCCCTCCCACCAACATGCAACAACCACTACTTTCTGTCTTCTCTCTATATAGATTTCCCCATGGACAGTTCATATAAATGGACTCATACAATATGTGACCTTTTGTGTCTGGCTTCTTTCACTTAGTATAACATTTTCAACATTCATTCATGCTATAGCATATATCATTACTTCATTCCTTTTCACTGCTGAATAATATTCCACTGTATGGCTATAGCACTTTTTGTTTATCCATTCATCAGTTGACGGATATTTGCATGTTTCCATCTCTTAGCTGTTCTGACAAGTGTGAGGTGATACCTCATTGTACTTTTGCTTTGCATTTCCCTAATAATTACTGATGTTGAACATCTTTACATGTGCCTATTGGCCATCTGTATATCTTCTTTGGAAAAATGTCTGTTTTCACCCTCTGCCAATTTTTTGATTGGGTTGTTTTCTTGTTGTTGAGTTGTATGAGTTCTTTATCTATTTTAGAAGTTAACCCCTTATTGGATATATGATTTGCAATTATTTTCTCCCACTTGATAAGTTGTCTTTTTGCTTTGTTCCTGGTTTCCTTTGCCTTGCAGAGGCATTTTAGTCTGATGTAGTCCCATTTGCTTATTTTTTGTTTCCCTTGCTTGAGTACACATGGTATTTGGAAAGATACTGCTGACACTGACATCAAAGAGTGTACTGCCTGTACTTTCTTCTAGGATTTTTATGGTTTCACGTCTTGCCTTCACGTCTTTAGTCAATTTTGAGTTAATTTTTGTGTATTATGTCAAATAATGGTCTATTTTCATTCTTTTGCATGTGACTGTCCAGTTTTCTCAACACCATTTATTAAAGAGACTTTCCTTTCTCCGTTGTATGTTCTTGGCTCCTTTGTCAAAGGTTAGGTATCCATAGATGTGTGGTTTTGCTTCTGCGTTTTCAATTCTGTTCCATTGATCTATGTGTCTGTTTTTCTGCCAATACCATGTTGTTTTGATTGCTATAGCTTTGTAGTGTATTTTTAAGTCAGGGATTGTGATTACTCCAACTCTGTTATTTTTTCTCAGGATTGCTTTGGGTGCATATAAATTTTAGGATTCTTTGTTCTATTTCTATGAAGAATGTCATTAGGATTCAGACTGGGATTACATGGAACCTGTATATTTCTTATGTAATATGGACATTTTAAATATGTTTATTCTTCCAATCCATGAATATGTAATATCTTTCCATTTCTTTATCTCTTCAATTTCTTTCAATAATGTCTTATAGTTTTCAGTGTATGGGTTTTTCACCTCTTGGTTAAAATTATTCCTAGATATTTTATTCTTTTTGTGGTGATTGTAAATGGGATTGTATTCTTGACTTTTCTTTCTGGTGGGTTGTTATTAGTGTATAGGAATGCAACTGATTTTTGTAAGTTGATTTTGTACCCTACAACTTTACTGTAGGTGTTGATTACTTGTAATAGTTTTCCAGTGTGCTCTTTAGGGTTTTCTATATGCAGAATCATATTTTCCACAAACAGCAAGAGTTTTACTTCCTCCTTTCCCATTTTGATCTGTTTTATTTGTTTTTCGATTTTGTTGCTTTTTTTGAAGAACCAATTCTTTGTTTCATTTATCTTTCTACTGTCTTTTTTGTTTCAATATCATTTATTTCTGCTATAATTTTTATTATTTCCCTCCTTCTACTGACTTTGGGCTTTGTTTGTTCTTATTTTTCTAATTCTGTTAGGTGTCGTTTGAAGTTGTTTATGTAAGATTTTTCTTTCTTATTGAGGTGAGCCTGTATTGCAATGAATCTCCCTCTTAGGACTACTTTTGCTGTGTCCCAGATAAGTTGGTATGGCGTGTTTTCATTTTCATTTGTCTGCAGATAGTATTTGATATCTTCTTTAATTTCTTCAATAATCCATTGTTTGTTCAGTAGCATGTTGTTTAGTCTCCACATTTTTGCCCCTTTCCCAGCTTTATTCTTGTAGTTGATTTCTAGTTTCATAGCATTATGATCTGAAAAGATGCTTGATATTATTTCAACCCTCTTGAATTTATTGATGCTTGCTTTGTTTCCCAAGATATGGTCTATCCTTGAGAATGTTCCATCCACACTTGAGAAGAATGTGTAACGTGCTGGTTTTGGATGAAGTGTTCTATATATATCTATTAAGTCCATCTGGTCTAATTTTTCATTTAATTCTATAATTTCCTTGTTGATTTTCTGTCTGGATGATCTATCCATTGGTGTTAATGGGGTGTTTAGGTCCCCTACTATTATCATATTGTTGTTGATGTCTCCTTTTAGTTTTGTTAATAGTTGCTTTACATTTTTGGTGCTCCTGTGTTGGTTGCATATATATTTATAAGGTTATGTCATCTTGGTGGAGTGTCCCTTTTATCATTATGTAATGCCCCTCTTTGTCTTTATCTGTTTTGCTTTGCAGTCTACTTTGTCTGATATAAGTATGAAAACACCTGCTTTCTTTTGTTCATTATTAGCTTGGAGTATTGTCTTCCATCCCTTCACTCTGAGTCTTTGTCTTTGGGGCTGAGGTGTGTTTCCTGGAGGCAACATATTGTTGGATCTTGTTCTTTGATCTGTCCTGCCACTCTGTGTCTTTTGATTGGAGAGTTCAAGACATTTACATTTAGAGTGATTATTGAAACATGGGGGCCTACTGCTGCCATTTTATTGCTTGTTTTCTGGTTCTTTTGAATTTCCTTTGTTTCTCGTCCAATGATTTTTGGATTCCTAATTCAGGTAGGTAAATTTCTATATTGGCTTTCTTGTATAACACATCTCGTAGATGAGATAGTCCTTTTTCTGATAGCCTCTTATGTCCTTAAATCAAAATGCTCCATCCATTTTCTCTTCCTCTTCTAGGTTGTTATTGTCAGATTTTTTTTCCTTTTCCTTCTTGTGTTGTGAGTTTGTGGTTTAAATGACAAGGCTATATTTATTCTTGGTGTTTCCCTTCCATTTATCTTTAATGTTTTATTTAACTATTGCTAACCTGTTCTGATGGAGAGCTGCTACTTTCTGTTATTGTCCTTCTGCTTATCTCCTTTGCTCTGGTTTTTGTAAGCCCTTTCTGTTTTTTGATTTTTCAGGTATGAGGTTCTTCCTGAGCATTTCTAGAAGAGGAGATCTTGTGGCAATGAACTCCCTTAACTTTTGTTTATCTGGGAAAGTTTTTATTTCTCCATCGTATTTGAAGGATATTTTCGCTGGGTAGAGTATTCTTGGCTGCAGGTTTTTGTCCTTCAGAGTTTTGAATATATCATTCCATTCTCTTCTAGCCTGTAAGGTATCTCCTGAGAAATCTGCTGATAACCTTATGGGGGTTCCCTGGTAGGTTATTTTCTTCTGCCTAGCTGTCCTTAGTATTTTCTCTTTGTCATTGACTTTTGCTAGCTTCACTACTATATGCCTTGGGGTTGGTCTTCTTACATTGATAAAGTTTGGAGATCTATTGGCTTCTGTCACATGGAGTTCCATCTCTCTCCCCAAGTTTGGAAAGTTCTCAGCCATTATTTCTTTGAACTGGCCTTTTGCCCCCTTCTCCTTCTCTTCTCCCTCTGGTATACCGATAATCTTTATGTTGCATCTCCTAATTGAGTGGGATAATTCTTGGAGAGTTTCTTCATTTCTTTTTTGTCTTAGTTCTCTCTGCTCCTTTGTCTGCAGCATTTCTATATTCCTATCCTCCAAATTGCTAATTCTGTCCACCATATTATCGACCCTACTGTTCAGAGAGTCCAGATTTTTCTTAATCTCCTCCATTGTGTTCTTTATCTCCAATATTTCTAATTGGTTCTTCTTTATAGTATCAACCTCTTTTGTGACATAGCTCCTGAACTCGTTGAGTTGTCTATCTGAATTCTCTTTTAACTTGTTGAGTTTTTTAATAATGGCTGTTTTGAATTCATTGTCATTTAGGTTATAGATTTCATTGTCTTTGGGATTGTTTTCTGGGTACTTGTCATTTTCCTTCTGTTCTGGAGATTTAACATATTTTTTCATACTGCTTGGTGATGTGTATTTGTGCCTCTGCCTAGAGATAGAGTTTAGTTACTGCTTCCACTTGTTTCAACTGGTCTGGGGGGGAGCAGCTGTTAAAACTGCACTGACCATGAACCCTTTCAGCTGTTACTGACTGGACCTCGACCCCTCCTCATAGTCACAGTGGTCCTGTGGGGTCCCTCATCAGTTGTGGGGGCAATCGCAAGGGGGCTTCAGGCTGCTGGTGCCTACTGTTGCAGACCACCTAGACGTGCTCCCTCCTTGGGGTCTGCAGCGGTGTAATGGGCTTTCCCTGCAGACAGGAGCAGGACCACCTATAATCGCAGCTCTGTCACTGTCAGAGCCCCCAAGATCTCACTTTTCCACTGTAGGTCCCAGCAGAGCTATGGGTATCTTCTGCAGTCTGTGGTTAGCTCACCTAGCTGTGCTACTTTTGCCCCAGGGCCTTCCAGCCTTGTGATTGCTAGTCAGAACTAGTCCACTAGTTCTGTGCAGATGCTTTTGCTGAGGCTGCCATGGGAACCTGGAGTTCCACCCTGGGCCACGGAGCCAGTCTGCTGGAGCTCCACCCAGCCCCAGACCACTCCCATGGAATCTCTGGGAGCCCCTTGCCCCATCTGGTACACAGCTGGAGTCCATGAGACTGGTGGCAGCTGGCAGGCTGCTGCCCTGCCCAGTATCCTGCTCTTTGGGAGCCTCCCAGCATTCTGAATGCTGGGAGGGGACTCTCTGCTAATGGGGAGCAGAGGTATTCCCTGCCGGTGGTGTGGGACCCTGGTGTTTCCCCCTGGGCTGCAGAGCCAGGCGCTGGAGCTCCACTCAGCCCCCAAGCACATCCACGGTATCTCTGGGTGCCTCTTGCACCATCTGGGGCACAGCTGGAGTCCGTGAGCCTGGCAGCAGCTGGCGGGCTGCTGCCTTGCAGGGAATCCTGCTCTTTGGGAGCTTCCCACCATTCTGAATGCTGGGTGGTGCCTCTCTGCTAATGGCGAGCAGAGGCTGTCCCTGCTGGTGGTGCAGGACCCTGGAGTTTCCTGCTGGGCCACGCAGCTGGGTGCTGCAGCTCCACCCGACCCCCAAGCATGCCCACGGAATCTCTGGGTGCCCCTTGCACCGTCTGAGGCACAGCTGGAGTCTGTGTGCCTGTCAGCGGCTGGCAGGCTACTGCCTTGCCAGGAATTCTGCTCTTTGGGAGGTTCCCGGTGTTCTGAATGCTGGGCAGTGTCTCTCTGCTAATGGCGAGCAGAGGCTTTCCCTGCCAGTGGTGTGGGACCCTGGAGTTTCCCCCTGGGCCACGGAGCTGGGTGCTGGAGCTCCACTCGACCCCCAAGCATGCCCACGGGGACTCTGGGTGCCTCTTTCACCATCTGGGGCACAGCCAGAGTCTGTGGGCCCAGTAGTGGCTGGCGGGCTGCTGCCTTGCCAAGAATTCTGCTCTTTGGGAGCCTCCTGGTGTTCTGAATGATGGGTGGTGCCTCTCTGCTAATGGCGAGCAGAGGCTTTACTTGCTGGCAGTGCGGGACCCTGGAGTTTCCCTCTGGGCCATGGAGCCAGGCACTGGAGCTCCACCCAGACCCCAAGCATGCCCATGGGATCTCTGGGTGCGTCTTGCACCGTCTGGGGCAGAGCTGGAGTCCGTGGGCCTGGCAGCGGCTGGCAGGCTGCTGCCTTGCCAGGAATTCTGTTCTTTGGGAGCTTCCCAGTGTTCTGAATGCTGGGCGGAGCCTCTCTGCTAATGGCAAGCAGAGGCTTTCCCTGCCGGTGGTGTGGGACCCTAGAGTTTCGCCCTGGGCTTAGGTGTAATTGCGGGGGGCTTAGGTAGGGCTGTAGTCACCTGTTTCCACTGTTGCTCCACCGGTGAGTGCACACTCCTGCCCTTGGTGTGTGACGATGCTATGGGGGAGTCTGCTGGAAGAGAGCCTCTTGCAGGTACTAGGCTGTCCGGGGGTTGAGGGTCAGAGAGTTTTCACCTATCTCCACCTCCTCCCAGGGGGAAGTCCATCCACCTTCCAATGTATAGCAGCACGGGTCTCTCAGGCATCTTGAGATTCTTTATGGATATCCTTTGTTAAGCGATGAATGTCCAATTAGTTGTAGATTTGAAGGGGGAGAGACAAAGAAGACTACTCACTCCGCCATCTTGGTTGTGCCCCTCTTTTATTTGTCTTTCTTGCCTAATTGCTCTGGACAAAGCTTCAAGTACTACATTGAATAAGTATGATGAGAGTGTGCATCCTTGTCTTGTTCCTCTTCTCAGAGGAATACCTTTCAGTTTTTCACGACTGTGATGTTGGCTGTAGTTTTGTTATATATGGCCTCTATTATGTTGAGGTACTTTCCTTCTATACTCATTTTTTTAGAGTTTTTATCATAAATGGATATTGGATCTTGTCAAATGCTTTCTTCACATTTATTGAGATGATCATGTGTTTTTTTCCTTCATTTTGTTAATGTGGTATATCACATTGATTAATTTGTGGATGTTGAACCATCTCTGCATCCCTGGAATAAATCCAACTTGACGATGGTTTATGACACTTTTTATTTATGGTTGTATTCAATTTGCTAATATTTTGTTCAATTTTCCATCTATGTTCATCAGCAGTATTGGCCTGTAATTTTACTTTTTTTGTGTTGTCACTGTCTGGTTTTAATATCAGGGTAATATTGGCCTCATAAAATGAGTTAGAAAGAGCCTTGTCATCTTCAATATTTCAGAATGATTGAGAAGGATAGGTGTTAAATATTTTTTTTTAATGTTTGGTAGAATTCTCCAGAGAAGCCATCTATCTGGTCCTGGACTTTTGTTTTTTGAAAGGTATTTTTATTATTGTTTCAATCTCTTACTTTTCATTGACCTATTCAGATTGCCTATTTCTTGATTCTGTTTTTGGAACTTGTATGATTGTATGAATTTATCCATTTCTTCTATGTTATCTAATTTGTTAGCATATAGTATTTCATTGTATTCTCTTATAATCCGTTTTCTTTCTGTGGTATCCATTGTAATTTCTTCTCTTTCATTTCTGATTCTATTTATTTGAGTCATCTCTTTTTTTCTTAGTGAATCTGGCTAAGGGTTTGTCACTTTTGTTTATCTTCTCAAAAAACCTTCTGTTAGTTTCATTGATCTATTCTATTGGTTTTTTAGTCTCCATCTCATTTATTTCTACTCTGATTTTTATTTTCCCCCTTCTACTGCCTTTGAGCTTTGTTTGTTCTTTTTCCAGTTTTGTCAGGTGTAGTTTAAGATTACTTCTTTGGGATTTTTCTCGTTTGTTGAGGTAGCCCTGCATTGCTAAGAATTTCCCTTGGGACTGCTTTTGCTGCATCTCTGAGATTTAGTATGTTGTGTTTTCATTTTCATTTGTCTCCAGATATTTTTAGATTTCTCATTTGATTTCTTCACTAACCCAATGGTTGTTCAGTAGCATGTTGTTTAGTTTCCACATATTTGTGGCTTTCCCAGCTTTTTTCTTGTAGTTGATTTCTAGTTTCATAGTACTGTGGTCAGAAATGATACTTGATATGATTGCAGTCTTATTAAATTCATTGAGTCTTTGTTTTCCAACATATGGTCTACCTTTTAATACATGCCCTGTCCACTTGAGAAGAATGTGTATTCTGCTCTTTTGGAGTCCAATTTTCTATATATGTCTATTAAGCCCATCTGGTCTAGTGTTTCCTTTAAGGTCACTTATTCCTTGTTACCTTTCTGTCTGGATGATCTATCCCTTGATGTAAGTAGGGTGTGAAATTCCCCTACTATTATTGTGTTGGTGTCAATTTCTCCCTTTACTTCTGTTACTAGTTGTTTTATATACTTTGGTGCTCCTCTGTCATGTGCATATGACTTTTTGTTTCAGGTAGGAGGGCTCCCTTAAAGATATCTTGTAGGGCAGGTCTAATGGCAATGAACTCCCTCCTCTTTTGTTTGCCTGAGAAAGCTTTTATTTCTCCATCATATCTGTATGGTAATTTCTCTGTTTAGAGTATTCTTGGCTGATACTTTTTGTTTTTCAGTATGTCGAATACATCATTCCACTCTTTCCTAGCCTGTAAGCTTTCTAATCAGGAATCTGCTGAAAGCCTGTTGGGGGTTCTTTTGTAGATTATTTTCTTCTGTCTTCTTGCTTTTAATATTTTGTTTCGAGGACTTTTGACAGTTTTTTCAAACATTGGCACCTGAGCTAACAACTGTTGCCAATAATTTTTTTCCTGCTTTTTTTCTCCCCAAATCCCCCCAGCACATAGTTGCATATTTCAGTTGTGGGTCCTTCCAGTTGTGGCATGTGGGACACTGCCTCAGCATGGCCTGATGAGTGGTGCCATGTCTGCACCAGGATCTGAACTGGTGAAACCCTGTGCTGCCAAAATGGAGCCTGCGAATTTAAGCTCTCAGCCATGGGGCCAGCCCCAGTTTTAACATTATATGCCTTGGAGAAGGTCCTTTTGGATTGGTGTAATTAGGATTTCTGATAGCTTCGTGTACTTGCATGTCCAGTTCTTTCCCCAGATTTGGGAATTTCTCAGCTATTATTTCTTTGAATAAGCTCTCTCTTCCCTTCTCTCTCTCTTCTCCTTGTGGGATACCTATTTTCCTTATATTACTTTTCCTAATTGAGTTGAATATTTCTCAAAGAATTTCTTCATTTTTTAAAAAAATCTTAGTTCTCTCTCCTCCTTTGCCTGAATCATTTCTAGCTTTCTATCCTCAAGGTTACTAATTATCTCCTGCATAAGGTATGCTTTATTTTTTATGATTTCTACCTTACGTTTTTATCTCATTAATTGTGTTCCTCATCTCCAGAATTTGTTTTTTTCTTTTTAGAGCTGCAATCTCTTTGTTGAAGTATTGCTTCTAGTTTACTAATTTTATTCTTGAGCTCATTGAACTGTCCTTCTGAGTTTTCTTGTATCCTGTTGATTTTCTTTGTGACTGCTCTTTTGAATTCTGTTAGTTAGATTGTAAACTTTTGTGACTTCAGATTTGGTTTCTGAACAGTTATTTTCCTTCTGTTTTGCATTGTTACTGTAGTTTTTCATGGTATTTGATGAATTGGTCCTGTGTCAGTGAATTTGTGTTAGCAATTACCTTCTCTTCTTTGGTATGGCTTTGATTACTTTGTTTCTGGTCTCCTGGGTCTTATGTTCCTCCACTGGCTCTCTGCAGGCTCAGATGCTGTTGTCCTGTTCACTATCTGTGTTTCTGTTCCACAGTTGTCAGGGTATGCTGGTTGCACTGCTTCCAGGGGTGCTGGGTCCATGGATGGCACTGTTTCTGGTGGAGGCCTGGCATCCTGGGAACTTGTATGCAGCCTCTGTTGCAGGTGGAGTTGATGTTGGGGTGCTGCCACTGGGGACTGGGTCCTGCTGCCCTGTGTGCTCACAGTTGTGTGGGCCAGGTTGCTGCCTCTACCACTGCTCCATTGACCATTTCAGAGCAAGGCCGCCACTTTGTAGTGGCGACTGCCCCTTAGGCATTCTTGTGTATATGGGGCTACATCGGTCTGCCACCACCAAATGCCCCTGGTGTGTCTTCCCACGCACAGGGCTGCCAGTTGTGGGATGTTTGCATGTTTGCATGTGTGTGGGACTGCACCAGCTGTCACTGACTTCCTGGGGATGTTCACCCATGCATGGCACCACTGCTGGCTGCTACCTCTGCTCCTCAAACATTTGTGCACATGCAGGGCTGCTGTTGGCTGCTCCTTCCTGTCTTCAGGCATTCATGTGTGTGTAGGTTCACTGCTAGTCGCTGTTTACACCTTCTGGGTGTTCATACACACAGGACTGCAACCATCCCACTGGCATTCAGGTGTGTGGGGCTGGGTTGCCCTTGCCTCCACTCACAGTCACATAGGCTGCTGCATGTGGATCTGTGTCTTGGATTGCTGCCACCAGGTTTGGGGTGGGGGCTGCTCCCCTAGTTCCACTGCTTCCCAGGGTCCACTCCACTCAGCTGCAGATATATAGCTGCCTGGATCTCTTAGACATCCTATTGTGCTGTGTAGGGGATCCTCTGTTGGTCAGTGGATGTCTGTTTGGTTGTAATTTAGAGGGGAGAGACAAAGGGAACCTCTCACTCCCCCATGTCAATCTCCACATTTTAATTAATTTATTGCTCATTTATTGGAGTTTCTCAAATTTTGTCTTTCTGTGCTGTGGGTGCTAAAACCATTGACAAGTCTTTACTTCATTTTTTATGCGTCATTTAGTCAATTATGTTTATTCAAAGTACCTTTGACATTTATTTTGTTAATATTGCACAAAATATTTTTTCAATATGTTAACATAAAATATGAGACACACATATGTATATGAATCATATAGATACACATAGATAAAGTATATATGTGTGTGAATGCTTGTGTGTGAATGTGTGTATGTTTGTAGGGGAAAGATTTATTTTAAGTGTTTTTAAACCCGTACAGGAAGGAAATACACTATTTAGATTTGGACATTAATACAAATATCATATGATTTAAAAATATGTATGTATAATAACCTTACCCAAAGTTGTAAAAATTAATCATGACTGAGTAAAGGATAATAGCATTGAAATCTGTTGTTATAATTTTTTCTATGGTAGATACCCTATTTTTTCTTATTAAGTTTCCTTACAGACTTACACAATGAGAATTCAATAGTGACTAATCTGTTCTTGACATTTGACATTACATTTTGAAAATCAAGATAACTGCTCTCAGGTAGAAGTTTTATAACCTGAAAATCTCTCAGCTACGATATTGCTATACATTGTACATTCTTAGAACTCAGAATTATTTAACACTAATACTCATATGACGTGTTGAAACTGTTTACCTAGTAATTATACTGAGAATAGGAAGGCATATAAATAACATAGCCATAAATTTAAGGAAAATGTAAGTGCAGCATCTTTATATGCAATTATAATTCATAAGAAACTTAACATTTTTGCAAATTATTCAAGAATAGAAAACTTCGATATGTTTCTGGCCAAGTTAAGGCTTTCCAAATGCTCCTAAAAGTCGAATGTACATTTTCTAAACATGTTCCACTGAAGTACCATTTGATCCCTGCCAAATTTATGGAAGCAAATGTAGTTATTGCATATTTAAATGTTTATGAATTGACTCAATTAGCTCTGTTCCAGAAACCTGTCCCACAAATATACTGTGATATAGACACAACAGTATGCACTGAAATCTTCATTTCAGCATTATTTATAACAGTGGTAAATTCAAAACAATGAAATGTTATGAGAATTGCTTAAATAACTTTTAGTACATTTAACTAGAGTAAGTTAAAATGTGATGTAGATCTGAATTAATCCAGGGAATATAAATTAAATTTAATTAATATATAAATTAATGTAAATGTAGGTCTATATAATGTAAGTTAAATTAAAAATATCAAGTATAAATGTAGGTTTATAGAATGATGTTTGTGATATATTATTGACTAAAAGAAGAAAATTTGAGAAAAGATATTGTGCTACATGAAAACAATGTCCTTGTAAGCATGAAAAATTTCTGGAACTACACCCCTGAAGCCACTAACACTGATTATTCTTTAGTAGCAGAATTGTAGAAAAGTGACAGGGATCTTTTAGTTTTAACTTTCAATATTCTGTTTAATTTGAATTTATTACAAAGTATATATTATCATATTTAAAATGTTGATAAATTGGAAAGTAGTAAAAACTATAAATCCAAATTTCAGATCAAATAGGTTATACGTAGTTCTCCAGAAAGTAATTAGAAATTTATGTAAGGTGTTCATCAAAGATCTATCAGAATTTTATATTGCTTTTACATTTTCTTCCCTAAAATATCTGCAGAAAGGCAAAAAAAAAAACTTGCTAAAGAAATACTTTACATGAAAAACTTCTTTCTTATGGTTTATATACCTTTTTTCCTTGGAAACTGATGTTATAAAAATTAAATTAAAAAAATTCAAGAGTGTATAAGGTTTCAACACCTATACTTTTCAAACTATTCTAAAAAATTTAACAGGAAGGAGCAGTTACAAACTCATTTTATGAGACCAGCGTTATACTGATACTAAAGCCAGACAAAGACACTACAAGAAAAGAAATCTACAGGTCAATATCCCTGATGAATATAGATGCAAAAATACTCAAAAAATTCTAACAAACCGATTTCAACAGCACATTAAATGGACCACATACCATGACCAAGTAAAATTTTCCCCTAGGATGCCATTATGACTTGATATATGAAAATCAATCAATGTGATACACTACATTAACAGAACAAAAGATAATTACATTATCATCTTGATCTATACAGGAAAAGCATTTGACAAAAGTCAAAACCCTTTTATGATAAAAGCACTCAACAAACTAAGAATAGATTACCTCAAAATCATAAAGACCATAGGTGAAAAGTCTACAGCTAACATCATACTCAATTCTGAAGACTGAAAGCTTTTCCTGTAAGTGATCAGGAACAAGACCACTTCTATTCAACATGATATTCAAAGTCCTAGCAAGAACAATCAGACAAGAAAAAGAAGTGAAAAACATGCAAATAGGAAAGGACGAAGTAATATTATGTCTGTTCTCAGATGACATGATCTTATATGTAGAAATCTCTGAAGATTTCATGCACAAAAAAAACCCCGTTAGAATTAATAATTGAACTCAGTGGCATTGCAGGATAAAATATCATCATACAGAAATTGGTTACCTTTATATACACTAACAAAAAAATTCCAAAAATGGAAATTAACAAAGTAATCTCATTTATAATAGCATCAAAAGAATAAAAGACTACTAAACGTTAAAGGAAGAAATTATACCAATTCCCTACAATCTCTCTTTCAGAGGATAGAAGCAGAGGGACTACTTCCTAATTCATCTTATGAGGCCAGCATTACCTTAATGCCAAAATAAAACAAAGACATTACAAGAAAATAAAATTACACACCAATATCTCTCATGAACATAGTTGAAGGAATCTGCAACAAAGTACTAGCAAATCAAATCAGTGCATTAAAAGGATCATGCACCAAAACCAACTGGGATTTATCCCTGGGGTGCAAGGATGGTTCAGCATTCAAAAGTTAATTAGTGTAAAGCATCAACTCAGCAGACTTAAAAAGAAAAGTAACATGATCATATCAACAGCAGCAGAAAAAGAATTGGAGAAAATCCAACACCCATTCATGATAAACCTCTCAGTGAACTTGGAACAGAAGGGAACTTTTTCAACTTGATAAAGACTATCTACAAAAATCTACGGTTCATATTATACTTAATAGTGAGAAACTTGAAGCTTTCCCACTAAGATCAGGTATAAGGAAAGGATATCCTCTCTCACCACTCCTTTTCAACATCATACTGGAAGTTCTTGCTAATGCAATAAGACAACCAAAGGAAGTAAAATGTATACAGATTGGGAAGAAAAACATAAAACTATTTTTGTTCACAGATGACGTGATCATCTATGTAGAAAATCCAAAAGAATCAACCAAAAATCTGGAACTAATTAGCAATTATAGCAAGATTGCAGGATACAAGGTTAATATACATAAGTCAATTGCTTTTTGATATACTGATAATGAACAAGTGGAATTTGAAATTAAAACAAAATACCATTTACATTAGCACTCCCAAAAAGGAAATACTTAGATATAATATAACAAATTATGTACAAGATCTGCATGAGTAAAACTGCAAAGTTCTGATGAATGAAATCAAAGCAGAATGAAGTAAATGGAAAGATTCCATATTCATGGATAGGAAGACTGAATATGGCCAAAATGTCAATCTTCCCAACTTGATCTGCAGATTTAATGCTTCCCAATCAAAATCCCAGCAAGTTATTTTATGAATATCAATAAACTGATTCTAAAGTTTATGCAGAGAGGTAAAAGACTCAGAGTAGCCAATACAATACTGAGGAAGGACAAAGTTGGAAGACTGTTGCCACCCGACTTCAACACTTCCTGTAAAGCTACAGTAATGAAAATTGTGTATTGGCAAAAGAATAGACAAATAGATCAGTTATACAGAATAGAGAACCCAGAAATAGACTCTTATAAATATAGGCAACTGATTTTTGACAATGGAAGAAAGACAATACAATGGAGCAAAGATAGTCTCTTCAACAGATGTTGCTGGAACAAATGGACATCCACATGCAGAAAAGTGAATCTAGACACAGACCTTACAATGTTCACAAACGTTAACTCAAGATGGATCATAGACCTAAGTGTAAAACACAAAACTATAAAACTTCTAGAAGATAATGTAGGAGAGAATCTAACTTGGGTATGCTCATGACTTTTTAGATGCAACACCAAAGACATGAGCCATGAAAGCAATAACTGGTAAGCTGGAATTCATTAAAATTAAAATTTTCTGATCCACAAAAGGTAATATCAAGAGAATTAGAAGACAAGCAACAGTCTGGAGGAAACTATTTACAAAAGACGCATCTACTAAAGGACTATTATCCAAAATCCACAAAGAACTCTTAAAACTCAACAATAAGAAAACAAATAAATCAGTTAAAAAATGGGCCAAAGACCTTAACAGATACTCCACCAAAGAAGATATACAGATGGCAAATAAGCATATGAATAGATGCTTTACGTCACCTGCCATCAGGGAAATGTAAATTGAAAAAATGAGATACCACTAAACACCTATTAGAATGGCCAAAATCTGCATCACTGACAACAACAAATGCTGGTGAGGATTTGGAGCAACTGTAACTCTCATACACTGCTGGTGGGAATGTAAAATGGTATAGCCACATTGCAAGAAAGTTTGATGGTTTCCTTCAAAACTAAACGTATTTTTATCATACAATCCAGCAATCACATTCCTTGGTATTTACCCAAAGGAATTGAAATGTTAGGTCCACACGAAAACCTGCACACAGATGTTTATAACAGCTGTATTCATAAATGCCAAAACTTGGAAGTAACCAAGATGCCCTTCAGTAGTGAATGGATAAATAAACTGTGGTACATCCAGACAATGGAATATTATTAAATGTTAAAAGTAAATGAGCTATCAATGAAAAGACGTGAAGGAACGTAAATCCATATTCCCAAGTGAAAGAGGCCAATCTGAAAAGTCTACATACTGTATGATTCCGACTTTATGACCCTCTGGAAAAGGCAAAACTATTAGGACAGTAAAAGGTCAGTGGTGGTTTGTGGAGGGGAAGGGATGAATGGGCAGAGCACAGGGGATTTTTAGGCAGTGAAAATACTCTATATGATATTATAATGATGGATATATACCATTATACATTTGTCCAAACCTATAGAATGTACAATGCCAAGAATGAATCGTAATGTAAACTACAGACTTTAAGTGATTATAATGTGTCAATGCAAGTTCATCCTTGATGAAAAATGTACTCTCTTGGTAAGTTATGTTTCTTGAGTGATGTTGATAATGAGGGAGACTTTGCATGTGTAGGGGTAAGGGGTATATGGGAAATCTCTGTATCTTCTTCTCAATTTTTTCTGAACCAATAACTGCTCTAAAAAGTAAAGTCTTTACAAAAAAGAATAATGATTTAGGAATAAGCTTGGCCATGGAGGCAAAAGTCTTGTACACTGGAGACTACAAAACATTGATGAAAGAAATTAAAGAAGACAAATGGACAGCTATCCCATGTTCATGGAGTGCAAGACTGAATGGTCTTAGAATTTCCATACTACCCAAATGGTATAGAGATTCAATTCAATCCATATCAAAATTCCAGTGGCATTTTTTTTACAGAAATAGAAAAAATCCTAAAATTTGCGTGAAACCACAAAGGAACCCAAATAGCCAACATAATGTTAAGAATAAAAGCTGGAAGTCTCACACTTCTGTTTTCAAAACACATTATGTAGCTACAATAATCAAAGTAGTGTGGTACTGGCACAAAAATAGATACATAGACCTATGGAGCAAAATAGCCCAGAAATATATTCACAAATTTAGAGTGAACCAATATTTGTCAAGGGTGTCAGGATACACAATAGGGAAAGGACGATCTCTTCAACAAATGATGTTAGAAAAACTGGGTATCCACATGCAAAGTAATGAATTTGGACCCTTGTCTTACACCAGACACAAAAGTCAACTCAAAATGTATTAAAGATTTAGACACAAGACTTGAAACTGTAAAACTCCTAGAAGAAAATGTAGGGAAAAGCTTCATGATGTTATTCTTAGCTCAGACTACACTAACAAAATACCATAGACTGGGTGGCTTAAACAGCATTTATTTCTCATAGTTCTAGAGGCTGGGAAATCCAAGATCAAGGTGCCAGCAGATTCATATGCTGGAAAGAGCCTAGTTCCTCGCTTGTAGACAGCCACCTTCTAGCTGTATGCTCACATGTCCTCTTCTCTTTGCATGCGTGTGGAGAAAGAGATCTTTCTCTGTCATCCTCTTCTTATAAGGGCACTAATCTCACTATAGGGGTCCCACTCTCATGAACATTAATTGAAACCTAATTATCTCTCAAAAGCCCCATCTCCAACTACAATCACATTGGAAGTTAGGGCTTCCACATGTGACTTTGGGGGGACATAAGATAAAGCCCATAACATTCTGCTCCTGACCACCCAAAATTCATGTCCATTTCATATGCAAATTCATTCATTCCATCCCCAAAGCCCCAAAATTCTTAATTCGTTCTATCATCCACTCTAAATTCTAAAGTCTCATCTAAATATCATCTAAATCAGGTCTTGGTAAGGTTTGAGGTAGCATTTATCCTGAGGAAAACTTTCTCTCAAGCTGTGAACTTGTGAAACAAGATAAATAATGTAGTTAGAAAATACAGTGGTGGGACAGGCATAGGATAGATATTCTAATTCCAAAAGGGAACAATGAACAAGAAGAAAGGGGTTGCAATCAAGTCTAAAACTTAGCAAGGCAAATTCCATGAGGTTTCAGGCTCAAGTATAAATCTCTTTGATTTGATGCTCCGCCCTCTGGACCCACTGGGGCAGTGGTCTAGCCTTCATAACATACTGGGTTGGGGGTTGTGCCCTTCCCTCATGGCTTTTCTGGGAAGGATTTGCACCCTAACAGATTTTGCTGAGCAGCTCACACCCCCTGATTCTCTGCAAAATGGCTCCATCTCCTGAGGCTCCAGGAGGCCCACACCTGCCCAGTCCAGGTGATTTCTCCCCCAACACACACTTTGAAATTGAAGAGGGAGCCCTGATGATCTCTGAATTACCTTTGGGGTCATTCTTCCCTTATCTTGAAGAATAGCACATGTTTGAAGTCCAATAGTTCTATCGTCTGGTGTTTTATGATCTAAGAAGTTTGACAGCCTTCCTTAATTTTGTCCCACTTTCTCTATCACCTTTAGTTCAAACTACCAATGTCTTTTCTGATATAATGCCACTGGCCTCTATTTATGTGGCTGATTAGGTGTGCGGTTTACACCCACACTAATCTCTTTATCAAATGGTCGGCCCCATTCTTGGCTTCTCCTAAACACCTTTCTCATTTTTGCATTAGGGACAGGCTGAGAATTGATTATCACATCTTTAGTTCTTTTGGCACAAAATAACGAATAACCATTCTATAGATAAGAAATAGGGGAGTTTTACTTGAGCCAAGCTGAGGATTATAACCTAGGAAGGCATTTTCCAGGAAGGAAGAAAGCATTCCAGAAAAGCACGACTTTCAGTACGCTCTTATAACTTTTTAGAACAAAGCATCATATGTTAAACATGCCCAGGATACATATTCATCAAAGTTTCAAAGAGGTATTCAGTTGCAAGTTAGTAGGTCAACATGAGCCTAATCTTGGGAAAGGAACTAATAAGGGCATTATCAACAGGACATTGGAGGAGAAGTACGCATTCTTAAGAGAATGCATTCTTTAATGGTTAAAAGAGATATACAATGTATGTTGGGTAGGTCATAAGTCAGGCTTTTTAAGCTGAATCAGTTTTGAACCTGGAGAGTTACCCCATGTACCTCAATATGTGAAAAACTCTTGTCATTTACCCCTTTTGATCAATAATCTTTCAATAGAAAGCATTCCTGATCAAAATATTGTCACTTGGTCCCAGGGTGGTTGCTGCCTGCCCTGGGTACATCGTGTCCCTCAGTGGTAGGCTTTTGTTTCATTGATTTGCCCAGTTATCCACGTTGGGGGACATAGTTAGATATAGTGGACAAGCATAGAGGTATATATTAACAGGGGAAGCGTTTCATAGGTTATATAATTTGTCAATTATTTTTAGATTATCACACAAACATTGTACATGTGCTTTTACATGACTTCCTATAGTTAGATTGTTTATAACAAATATTGAACAGATAATTCAATACTTGAAATGATTACCCTAAGAGTGAGTTCTTAGGCATAATCTTTATCAGAAAAGGAAATTCATCCAGGGTTGTGAGATCAATTGACCATCTCAAGTCACTGAGCAATCATTACTCTAGCCTGCATGCCAATCTTACAATACTGAGTTAAAAAACCTGTAATTAGTTTTAATAGTATGACTAATACAAGAACTCCAAGGAGTAATAGAAATAGGAATTGCAATCCAAATCACAAAAGGGAGACAATACCAGAAGGGGGCCAACTAAACAAATCAAGACTAGGTGTAGGGTCGCTTAGAACATTCACCTGTTTTTTCATATGCTTTAGCAGAGATGACACATTGGAAGATTCACCAGGTATAAAAACACAGCACTCAGTTTGAATGATTGCACACGTATCATCTTGGGATGCACTTAATTATCTAAGGCCATTCTACTTTGAAGGTCAACCTTTCTCATTAAAGACATTTCAATATTTAATAAGGTTATTCCTCTTGACTCTTAAAGGCTTGTTGAGTAAATTTGGTGAAGGCTTCTATATATGATATGACATCTTCTAGCCCCATAGAAGGACAAATATATCTGCTAGGTGGTCATACCAATGGGACACTGAATGAGCCCATCTGTCCTTATGAAGAGGAAGATTGGCAACAGTTGTTAGTTCAGGGTGAATCCTTCCCTGCAGCCAAGGAAAACCCAGGATGATCATCTTACCTATCTGGTGATAGCCAAGGCCAGCAGTTGTTCCACATAGCCATTTAGTCCCATTAGGAACCACTCAATAAATGCCTTGCCTTCAAGACCAGTCTGTTCCAAAGCAATCACTTTCTTTAAGTATGATATTATTCTGAAAACCTTAAATAGAACAAGCATAAAATGGGATTAAGCATTGTAAGAGTCTAAATTGGGAGGTATAAGATTGGGAAATTGGGAATCAGGCCTGGTCTGGAGTCTTGGGACAGCTGTCTACAACAGATGCCATCTTCTTTTCATCCTGGTTTGGAGGTATTCATCTTGGTTAGTCAAAGTCAGGTGTCAAACAGGAGTTGAAATACACCCAGATGGAGGAGACTTTTTTAATGAGAAATGTGAATCCATGAGTCTATGCCCTTTAATTTTGCACTGCATGGATTAGTTAAAAGTACCTGTTATTGGTCTTTCCAATGGAACTGAAGAGAGTCTTTAATTTGATGTCTCTTCTAGTAGATAAATTCTCCAGGTTGTAATCCATGATCCTTAAGGTCTTTGTCTTCTGGGAACTCACTGTGAAAAGAATCAGCTACCAATCTTCCATTTCTTTTAAGCACCTCAGTGAAACTCTGACAACAATGTAGTATATCTCCCTTAAGTAAAGTTGCTTCATACATTTAGTCATCTAATGCATAGGCCATCCAGTTATTATTTCAAAAGGAGACAGCTGATGTTTACCAAAAGACATAGATCTAAGATTGAGAAGTACTAGCATAAGAGCTTTTGGCCTTGAGAGATTAAATGCTACTGAAAGCTTTGACAATTGAGTTTTGATTGTACTATTAGTTAAAATGTTGCATTATTGGCCAAATGTTCCAAAAAGATTTAATTATTTGTCCAGTGGAATGAGTTCTCCAGTCACTGAATGACTTGGTAGGAATCCCCCAAACAGGAATTATCCTTTCCAATAATAATTTACATACTGTTAGAGCTGTTGCTCTTCAGCAAGGAAAGGCCTCAACCCAATGTGAAAACATACAAATCATTACCAAGATATATTTATATCCTTGAGGTGGTGGCATTTGAGCAAAGCACAATTGCCATAGCTCAAAGGGTCCCTTAGGAGGGGGAAAGTGACCTTGTGACCCATGATTATCCAGGATTATATTTAAGACATATAGTACAATGAGCATATGCTTTAAGAGCTACTGTGGGAGAAAGTTTCCAACAATATTGTTCTCCCATAAAATTATCTTTTCAGATGCTCAATGGGTTAATTAATGAATATACAGGAAAAGTGGAAATTGCACTCCAATAAGAACTATGGTTTGCTATTGATCCCAAACCACACCTGTGTAAGTGGTGTCAAAAATCCCCCTTTTGTTGCTGCCTTTGTCTCTCTTCTTCTGTGGTGATTTCTTGAGCCCATAGAAGGAAACCCCCTACTGGGTTAGCAGAGTTAATAGAAAGTAGTAGGCATTCTCGAAGATGGACAGCATATCCAGCTTGTTAATGCCCTTGCTTATCCTTTAAGACTCATCTGTAAACCAAAATAAGATCATAGAGTGTAGTCATGGTCATTTTCCTCCTGTGGTGCTGAAAGCAAGGTAGCAGGTAATGATTAACACCTATGCACCTATGCAATATAAACCAACAAGGTTTATCATCATTAACTTGACAATGCTTCCCATGCAATTTAGCACACCAAGCAAGCCTAATTAGTATCTGCCTCATTACAGGAAGAGAACAAATTTCTAGAAGTCCAAGGGGCCCTCTGAAAATTCTCACAGAAATTTATTTTTAATTTTTTTATTGGGTTCATAATAGTTTACATCAATGTGAGATTTCAGTTGTACATTATTTCTTGACTGTCACCACATAAGTGCTCACCTTCACCCCCTGTGCCCATGCCCCACCCACGTTCCCCTGGGAAACAGTGAACTATTTTCTTTGTCCATATGTTTGTTCATATTCCACATATCAGTGAAATCATCCAGTGTTTGTCTTTCTCAGTCTGTCTTATTTCACTTAGCATAATTCCCTCCAGCTCCTTCCATGTTGTTGCAAATGGGATAGATTTGTCTTTTTTTATGGCTGGGTAGTATTCCATTGTATATATCTACCACATATGCTTTATCCAATCATCAGTCGGGCACACTTGGATTGTTTGCATGTGTTGGCTATTGTGAATAGTGCTGCAATGAACATAGGGGTGCATATGTAGCTTTGGATTCATGATTTCAATTTGTTTAGGTAGATACCCAGTAGTGGAATAGCTGGGTCATTTGGTAGTTCTATTTTTAGTTTCTTGAGGAATATCCTTTCTGTTTTCCACAGTGGCTGCACCAGTTTGCATTCCCACCAGCAGTGTATGTTGGTTCCCTTTTCTCCACACCCTCTCCAACATTTGTTATTTTTAGTCTTATTGATTATAGCCATTTTAAGAGGTATAAGGTAGTATCTTAGTGTAGTTTTGACTTGCATTTCCCTGATGCTTAGTGATGTTGAACATCACTTCATGTGTTTATTGCACATCTGTATTATCTTCTTTGGAAAAATGTTCATATCGTTTGCCCATTTTTTGATAGGGCTGTATTTTTTTTTATTGTTCAGCTGTGTGAGTTCCTTATATATTATGGAGATGAACCCCTTGTCAGATATGTGATTTGCAAATATTTTCTCCCAATTGGTGGCTTGTCTCTTTGTTTTGATTTTGGTTTCTTTTGCCTTGCAGTTCTTTAGTCTAACTAACTCCCACTTGTTTGTTTTTTCTTTTGCTTCCCTTGTCTGAGAAGACATGGTATTCGAAAAGATCCTTTTTAGTTTGATGTCAAAGAGTGTACTACCAATATTATCTTCCAGGAACTTTATGGTTTCAGGACTTATGTTCAAGTTTTTGATCAATTTTGAGTTTATTTTTGCATATGGCATGACATGATGGTCTACCTTTTTTCTTTTGCACGTGGTTGTCCAGTTTTCCCAACACCATTTATTGAAGAGACTATCTTTTCTCCATTGTATGTTCCTGGCACCTTTGTCAAAGATTAGCTTTCCATAGATGTGCAATTTTGTTTCTGGGGTTTCAATTCTGTTCTATTGATGTGCTTTGTGCTTTTTTCTCAGGATTGTCTTAGCAATTCGAGGTCTTTGGTTGTCCATATGAATTTTAGGATTCTTTGCTCTATATCCATGAAGAATGCCATTGAGATTCTGATTAGGATTGCATTGAATCTGTAGATTGCTTTGGTAGTATGGACATTTGAACTATGTTTACTCAAACAACCCATGTGCATGGAATATCTTTCCATTTCTTTTTGTCATCATCTATTTCTTTCTGTAATGTCTTATAGTTTTTATTGTGTAAGTCCTTCACCTCCTTGGTTAAATTTATTCCTAGCTACTTTATTCTTTTAGGTGTGATTGCAAATGGAATTGTATTCTTGAGTTCTCTTTCTGTAAGTTTGTTATTAGAGTATAGAAAAGCAACTGCTTTTTGTACGTTGATTTTGTACCCTGAAACTTTAGTGTAGTTGTTAATAATTTCTATTAGTTTTCCGAGAGATTCTTTGGGGTTTTCTATATATTAGGTCATGTTGTATGCAAACAACGAGAGTTTCACTTCTTCACTCCATATTTGTATTCGTTTTATTCCTTTCTCTTGCCTAATTTCTCTGGCCAAATCCCCCAGTACTATGTTGATTAAGAGTGGTAATAGTGTGCATCCTTGTCTTGTTCCTGTTATCCGGGGGATGGTATGCAGGTTTTGCCCATTGTGTATGATGTTGACTGTGGGTTTGTCATATATTGCCTTTATTATGTTGAGGTAATTTCCTTCTATCCCCAATTGTTGAGTTTTTATCATAATTGGCTGTTGGATCTTGTCAAATGCCTTCTCTGCATCTATTGAGATGATCATGTGGTTTTTATTCCTGGATTTGTTGATGTGGTGTATCACGTTGATTGATTTGTGGATATTGAACCATCCCTGTGTCCCTGGTATAAATCCCACTTGATCCTGATGTATGATCTTTTTGATGTATTGCTGAATTCGGGTTGCCAAAATTTTTTGAGGATTTTCACGTCTATGTTCATCGGCAATATTGGCCTATAGTTTGCCTTTTTTGTGTTGTTCTTATCGGGTTTTGATATCAGAGTGATGTTGGCCTTGCAGAATGTGTTAGGAAGTGTTCCATCTTCCCTAAATTTTTGGAATAGCTTGAGAAGGATAGGTATTAAATCCTCTCTGAAAGTTTGGTAGAATTCCCCAGGGAAGTCATCTGATCCTGGGGTTTTATTCTTTGGGATGCTTTTGAGTATGGTTTCAATCTCTTTCCTTGTCATTCTTCTATTTGGATTATCTATTTCTTCTTGATTCAGCTTTGGGAGGTTGTAAGAGTCTAAGAATTTATCCATTTCCTCTAGATTATCCATTTTGTTTGCATGCAGATTTCATAGCATTCTCTTATAATCTATTGTGTTTCTGTGGTTTTTCTTGTTATTTCTCCTCTTTCATTTCTAAGTTTGTTTATCTGAGCTTTCTCTCTTTTTGCTTTGTATGTCTGGCTGGAGGTTTGTCAGTTGTATTTATCTTCTCAAAGAACCAGCTCTTTGTTTCATTGATCCTTTCTACTGCCTTTTTTGTTTCAATAGCATTTATTTGTGCTCTGATTTTTATTTCTCTCCTTCTGCTGACTTTAAGCTTTGTTTGTTGTTCTTTTGCTAATTCAGCTAGGTGTAATTTGAAATTGCTTATGTGGGATTTTTCTTGTTGGTTAAGGTGTGCCTGTATTGCAACGAATTTCCCCTTTAATATGCCTTTTGCTGCATCCCATAGGAGTTGGTCTGGTATGTTATTATTTTCATTTGTCTCCAGGTATTTTTTAAATTTCTCCTTTAATGTCATCAATGATCCATTGTTTGTTCAATAGCATGTTGTTTAGTCTCCCCATCTTTGTCCCTTTCTCAGCTTTTTTCTTGTAATTAATTTCTAGCTTTATAGCATTGTGATCAGAAAAGATGCTTGTTGTTATTTCAATTTTCTTAAATTTATTGAGGCTTGCCTTGTTTCCCAACATATGGTCTATCCTTCAGAATGTTCCATGCACACTTGCTAAGAATATTTCTTCTGCTGTTTTTGGATGGAGTGTTCTATATGTTTCTATTCAATCAACTGGTTTAGCTTTTCATTTAATTCCAGCGTTTCCTTGTTGACTTTCTGTTTGCATGATCTATCCAGTGATGTGAGTGGAGTGTTAAGATCCCCTACTACTATTTTGTTATTATTAATATCTTCTTTTTTTGTTAGTAGTTACTTTATGAACTTTGGTGCTCCTTTGTTGGGTGCATAGGTATTTATTTGTTATTTCTTCTTGATGGAGTGTCTCTTTGATCATTGTATACTTCCTCTCCTTATCTGTCTTTACCTGTCTTATCTTGAAGTCTACTTTGTCTGATGTAAGTATTGTGACACCTGCTTTCTTTTGTTTGCCATCAGCTTAGAGTATCATCTTCCATCCCTTCACTCTGAGCCTGTGTTTGTCATTGGATCTGAGATGTGTTTCCTGGAGGCAGCATATAGTTGGGTCTGGTTCTTTAATCTGTCACCCCACTCAGTGTCTTTTTATTGGAGAATTAAATCCATTTATGTTTATGATTATTATTGCTGGGATTATTGCTGTCACTATATCTCTCATTTTCTGGTTTTCCTACATTTCCTTTGTATCTCGTCCTGTGTGTTTTGGTCTACCCATTGAATTATGTAGTTTTTTATGATGTATTTCTCTGTTTTCTCTTCATTTATTACTTGTGTCTCTTTTTTGCTTTTTAGTTTAGTGGTTACCCTGAGGTTTGTGTTCAGAATCTTGTGTATAAGATAGTCCATTTTCCGAAGATCTTTTATTTACTTATTCCAAACCAATTCAATCCTTTTCATCCTCCCCTCCTAAATTGTTTTTCTTACAACTTATTCCATCTTGTGTTGTGAATTTGTAGTTAAAATGACAGAATTATCTTTATTTTTGGTGTTTTCCTTTCCTTTAGCTTAATGCTATACTTGAGTATTTGCTTCCTGTTCTGATTCCGTCTACCTATTAATCGCCTTACTCTGTGTTTTGTGACCCCTTTCCCCCATTTTTTCAGGTATTTGGGCCTTCTTGAGGATTTCTTGTAGGGGGCATCTCATGGCTACAAACTCCCTTAGCTTTGGTTTGTCTGTGAAAGTGTTTTATTTCTCCCTCATATCTGAAGGATATTTTTGCTGGATAGAGGATTCCTGGCTGAAAATTTTTGTATTTTAAACATTTGAATCTGTCATTCAATTCTCTCCTAGCTTGTAAGGTTTCTGCAGAGAAATCCGCTGAAAGCCTGTTACGGGTTCCTTTGTAGGTTATTTTCTTCTGCCTCGCTGCCCTTAGTATTCTTTCTTTGTCATTCATTTTTGCCAGTTTTACTACTATATGCCTTGCAGTAGGTCTTTTTACGTTGACATGTCTAGGAAATCTGGAAACCTCTTCCAGATTTCCCTCTCTTTCCCTAGATTTGGGAAGTTCTCTGCTATTATTTCTTTGGTTGTGATTTCTACTACATTCTCCTTCTTGAATACCTATCATTCTTATGTTGCATTTCCTAATTGAGTCAGATATTTCTCAGAGAATTTCTTCATTTCTTTTGTCTTAGTTCTCTCTCCTCCTCTGTCTAGAGCATTTCAATATGTCTATCTTCAATTAAGCTGATATGCTCCTGTATGATGTCCACTGGAGCATTCAGAGAATATGTATTTTGTTTTATCTCTTCCAGTGTGTCTTTCATGTCTAATATTTCTTATGATTCTTCTTTATGGTTTCAATCTCTTTTGTGCAGTAGCTCCTGAATCCATGGAATTGTTTCTCTACATTCTCTTTTACCTCCTTAAGTTTTTTGTTTTTTTATTTTTTCCTTTTTCTCCCCAAAGCCCCCTGGTACATAGTTGTATATTCTTCGTTGTGGGTTCCTCTAGTTGTGGCATGTGGGACGCTGCCTCAGCGTGGTCTGACGAGCAGTGCCATGTCCGCGCCCAGGATTCGAACCGACGAAACACTGGGCCACCTGCAGCGGAGCGCGCGAACTTAACCACTCGGCCACGGGGCCAGCCCCCCTCCTTAAGTTTTTTTATGATAGCTATTTTGAATTCATTGTCATTTAGCTTGCATATTTCTGTGTCCTCAGGACTGAATTCTGGGTACTTGTCGTTTTCTTTCTGGTTTAGAGACTTGAGATAGTGTTTGATATCACTCTAGGAGGTGTGTCAGATCTTACACATCCTGATATTATTTGATTGGAGTTACTGCCTATCACCACTCAGTGCTGGTCACGAACCAGGTATTTTGAGCCCTCTGCCTTCAGCCAAGATCCCAGGCAGTGGAGTGGGTGTAGAGTGGGTGGGGAGAGGGGCACTTTCTCCTGCATGCTCTCTGGGCTTTCTCTCTGTGCTCTTACTATCTGGTCTCCTGGGGTGTTGGCTTGATGAGGTCATCCACCATGAAAGTTCTTAACACCCCCAGTAGGAGTTTTCCTACTGCATGGGGCCTCATGGCTCCTTGATGTTCCCATGAATGAACTTCCCCTCCCCCATTCCTTCCCTCACAGAGCCTCCTGCATTTTCAGATCACAGTCTTTAGGGGAGGGAGCCAATTCCAGCTCCTCTGAGGGGGTTTCCAGCCTCTCCACCCTCTGTCATAAGCCTGCATGTCTCTCTGATATTTTTTGGTGTGTTAGGATGTCCTCTGTTGGAGGATTCCCCTTTTCATTGTATGTTGGAGGGGAGAGAGTCCCAGGCAAGTGCACTCCACCATGATGCTGATGACAGTTCCTCAGAGAAATTTTTAAGTCAAAAGAAGGAGTTCATTTAGGATTCGAATTTTGAGCAAGCTTGTCAAAAATATCAAAAGGTTTTAGAACACTTGGTCAAACAAGATCAAGTGTTTGCTGATCTTGTGTCACTGTGAAACAGTGGATGCTGTGAAATTATGCTTAGTTGTCCATTTAACCAAAGTGACAGCAGAATATATTAAGAGCAAATAGTTTGAAAATACATTTACTTCTTTTAATGGAGAGATTTCAGCCTTTTAGGACATAGGAAATTATTTTGACAAAACATGGAATTTCTGTCTTTTAGGTGGATTTACTGAAAAATAAAGAAAAACCTTTTATGATCTCATTATCAAGATCAAACTAAAAGTCCAGGAAAATTATCCTTTTAAGAGAGAGAAAACCAAATTCTAAATTTGCTCCAGCTTAGTTTTGATTTTAAAACTCATTTACTTAATTAAATTTATTCCAATATTAGTCAGCTTGACCATTCACAAAATTCTTCCCTCAGGGTTCCTCTTCCACAAACCTTCTATAACTTTCTTTTTGCATTCAGATTTTGTCCTATGCTTTTCCCCTTTTTTCCTTTAACAGAGTGCATTTACATTTCATATATGTATGTATATATATTCCATGCAAGTATATATATTTTACCAAAAACATTTTAATTTCCTTGTGTATTAAGATATTTTCTTTATTATTTTAGTAGTTTTAATTACATACTTTAATCTGAATTTTTAACCCTTATAATCTTTCATTTCTAATGAAAAATAAAGAAGTAAACAACCATAGACTGTCTTTTACATTAGCATTTTGTGGTTTGGCTTATTTATAAATATTTTTCATAGTTTCTAAAAACATATGCTACTCCATAGTACAATCTTTCAATAAAGCATGACGTGTTTACTAATAGATCCAAACATCTTTACTTTATAATAATAAGATGTAATTGGTAAACTTAGACTTGTTTAGCAATTAATAGTTTGGTATTTTATTATTTGAAAATAATGTATCCAATGAATTTTCCATCATTTAATTTAACCTAGCAAAAGTCTAAAGTTTTAAGTTGCCAAAGAGATTTTAGAAGCTATTTTAAGTACATGTGCCATAAAATATAACTAATGATAAAAAGATTATCGGTAAATCCTCATCTCATTTATATCTACCTAAATCATTTCCTCCTCAAAATTATGTTTAGAATACCCACAAAAACTTCATGAGACATTAGACAAAATCAGCTATCATTCTAATTTATTTTGCTGACAATCTTTGTAACAGAGATAACATGAGATTATTTGACTAATAAACCCAAATGGAATGAAGGTTGCATGTCTGCATCATATCCAATACTGGTAACTTTGAAGGCATGCTTATTTGAATCAAACCAACAAACCTAAGTAAGCTTTCATTTACCAAAGATTATTTTATGTCACGCTAACTTGAAAGCCATTTGAGTTACTTTCTATTACACTTAGAAATAATTTATGTAAGTGCTTACTTTAAGCCAAACACAGCTCTTTGAAATTATACCATCCTGAGGTAGAAAAATATCACATATATAATATATATATAGGCACAGACGTAAAGACACAGAGAGATGCAGCAAAGATTTTATACCTTCCATTTTTTTAAATTTTCCTTAGATTTTTGGGCAAGGGTGCTTTCATAGCAACCTACATCTCCAAAAGTTTCTTTTCCCATTTTTTCCCTTTCCTTTAGTCTTATGAATCTGGAGTGGTCTAAGTCTAAATAGCTCCCAGAGAGGTCACAAGTTTTTGAGATTAACAGGAGGTTAGTTACTTATCAAAAGACTGACATGCCCATCCAGTTATATTACCCTTAATTTGCTTCTTTCTCTCAGGGTGCATAGTTGTATCTTAATTTAGGGAAAAAGGCCTAAAAAGAAATCCTATCAGACTGAATTTCAGCTTCCAATTTGGCCAAATTTCTGATCATAAGTTACTAAATCCTTTCAAATATCTTGTCAAGTTTCAGCCAGGACAAACAGTAACTATTCCTGGAAGCATTAAACAACTCCATTAATTTTTTAATTTTAGTTTCCCCTTGACTGTTTAAGGGTAGCAGTTTCCCAGAAAATCTCTTTTAGTCTTATTAAGTCTGCGAGAGGCTCAGATTGAGTCTTCCTTTGAAGGTAGATTATGAGGGTGTCTGTAAAGCTGTGACTTAATAAATTCGCTTCTTAAAAGATCTTATCTAATTGGAGTTTCCCTTATAATTGCCAGTGTACAAGTTTTGGAGGCTCAACGGAGCCCCAAAGTGGTCACTGTAATTTTCATTTATCCCAGGTTATCTTTTTTCCTTTTAATGTATCTTTTGGTACTATTGACCATTTTTTTTAAAGCTTGGCACCTGAGCTAACATATGTTGCCAATCTTTTTTTTTTCCTTCCTCTTCTCCCCAAAGCCTCCCCATACAGAGTTGTATATTCTTGTTGTCAGTTCCTCTGGTTGTGCTATGTGGGATGCCACCTCAGCGTGGCATAATGAGCGGTGCCTTGTCTGCACCCAGGATCCAAACCAGCAAAGCCCTGGGCCACCAAAGCAGAGCATGTGAACTTAACCACTCAGCTACTGGGCCAGCCCCCTATCCCAGGTTATCTTGATCCAAAGATCCAACCATTTACAGTTATCCCCATTTTGTTTAGCACTTGTAAGTGTCTGCCCAACACACACTGTGCAGGAAGCCAGCCAGAGTTCCTGGAGGAGGCTCCCCATCCTGGGGCTCGTTGGCCTTAGAAGCGTTTGTTCCCATTTTCTTTTAGTTTCATTTTATTATAAAGTCTGAACAATTTCCAGGGACTGTGTAGTGGGTCATAAGTGTGCTGCATGTGAGTGTCACTTCCAAAAGGCCATGAATACTCTCTTACACGTCTCAGTTTCTCCCACCAGAAGTCTAAAGCTTCTGTGGAGGCTCAGAGCACTGGACAATTTGTTAAGACTTTATAGACACAATTCTTTACAATTTAAAGCCAAATTAAAGAGATTAACCTGCTCCATTCGCTCCAAAGTTCCCTCTAGGCTCCCCTGGCCTGGAAATCCCCCCTAGGTTTCTCTTACCTAGGAAATATATTGGTACCCCCTGGACACTTAGTCTTAAGACTTGAAACAGGTCAACTAAAAGTCAGAACCTACAACTCAAGTAATGAGGTGCAGGCTTCAGGAGAAACTCACTGCAGCACCTGAAGAGTGCCAGAAAGCCAGAAGGGCTCAATGGACCCATGTGGTACCAATAAATATTTCAAAGTAGATTCCAGGTTGTCTCTGGTGGGTTTCTCTAAAATTCTGCTGCACTATGCAAATAAATGTTAATGCAAAATAACCAATGACCATTCTATAGATAAGAGAGATAGGTGAGTTTTACTTGAGCCAAACTGAGGATTATGACCTGGGTAAGGCTTTTCCAGGGAGGAAAAAGCATGGTTCTTTTGGAGAAGCATGGTTTTCAGTACCTTCTTATACCGTTTTAGAACAAAGAATCATACATTAAACATGCCCAGGATACCCATTCATCAAGGTTTAAAAGAGGTATTCACTTACAAATTAGCAGGTCAATATGACCCTGATTTTGGGAAAGGGACTAATATGGGCATTACCAATAGGGAGTTACCAATAGGGTGTAGGAGGGGAAGTATGCATTCTTAAGAGAGTGCATTCTTTAATGGTTGAAGCAGGTGTACAATGTATGTTTCATAGGCCATAAGTCAGGTTTATTTAGTTTAAGCCAAATCAATTGTGAACCCAGAGAGTTACCCCATGTACCTCAATAGGTGAAAATCTCTCATCAGTTCCGATTTACTTTCACTTAACAATTTCTTCTTTAATTCGTTCTCCTCATCTCTCATTTTACCATAATCAATCAGGAGGAACTTAGCTGTTCCTTCAACATTATGCATAGAAATTTCTTCAGCTAAATATCCAGTTTCATTGAGTGTAAGTTTTTCCTTCCAAAAACACTACAACATCAACACAATTCAGCCAGTTCTTTTTGCTACTTTGTAACAAGTATTGCCTTTTCTTCATTGTTCCTCATTTCATTCTGAGACATTACCATCCATATTTCTACCAACATTCTGTTCATGATTATGTATGTATTCTCTAGGGAAATGGAGGCTTTCTCACCAACTCTACTCTTTTCCTTCTAAGCCCTCACTAGAATTGCCTTTAGCAGTCCCTTCACAGCAATCTTGTTTTTTCTAACATACACTTCATATTCTTCCAGCCTCTATGCATTACCCAGTTCCAAAACCAATTCCAAATTTGTTGATATTTGTTACATCAGCACCCCACATCTTCATACCAATTACTATCATAGTCAGCTCGGGGTATAACAAAATGCCATAGACTGAGTGTCATAAACAAGTATTTATTTCTCACACTTTTGGAGGCTGGGAAGTCCAACATCAGGGTACTTGCAGATTCAGTTTTTTGTAAGGACTGCTTCCTGGCTTACAGATGCCTGCCCTTTTGCTGGGTGTTCTCATGGCTTATCCTCAGCGCATGTGTGTAGAGAGACATAGAGGGAGAGGGAGAGGGAGAAAGAGAGGCAGAGGGACAAAGAGAAAGAGATATATCTGATATCTCTGTCTTTGTCTTCATATAGGGGCAGTAGCCCCATCTTGAGGGTCTCACCTTCATGACCTAATCTAAACTTAATTACCTCACAAAGGAACAAATTCCAAATACCATCACATTGGGGCTTAGAGCTTCAACATGGGGAAAATGGGGGGACATATTTAGCCCATAAAAACGTTGGTCTTGGCAATGATTTCTTACATATGACCCCAAAACACAAGCAACAAAAGCAAAAATATATAAGTGGGACTACTTAAAACCAAAAATCACAGCAATGGAAACAATAAAAAGTCTGCAAAGACAAATTATAGAATGGGAGAGAATATTTATAAACCATATATCTGAAAAGGGGTTAATATCCAAAATATATATGGAACTCCTAAACTCAACAGAAAAATAAACTAACAACCTGATTAAAATATGGATATAAAGGTTGACTACACATTTCTCCAAAGAGGACTTACAAATGGAAAACAGGTATGCCGGGGTCCAGCCTCGGCAGAGTCCAGGTTCCCGCAGGAGAGACGGCGTCGGCGAAAGTTTAAGTGCTAGACGTGAGACTCGACGCAGTTGCAAGCAAGTCCAATTTATTTCGGGGACAGGGTACACTTACATAGGAAAAAATCACACGAGGTGGTCTAACTATCGTCGTCATGGGAACAATAGGTGAGGGGCAGTGCGTGACTAAAGGTGATAATCAAAGGTGGTTATCTACATACCAGATGTGCAGCATACATATCAATTGTTTAGGAAGAGGTTACATAGTTTCAGGGTCTTCAAAGAAGTTAGGAGGGCAGCGAGTATATAATTAACGGAATATAGACCCCCTCATCCTTGGGGGCTGCTGTTTGTTCTTTGAGATACGTTTATTGCTAGTTCTGCCTGTGTTTACAAGGCTTCCAGGACAGAGGGAAGACGTTAATCAGTAATAGGCTTTAGAAAGGAGGACAAAGGATTCTGCTTAAAGAATTATGTTCCCTGGAGAAGTGCCTTACAAGATTCTCCTTCCATTGCCAGACCTTGTCACAATACAATGGCAGCTAGATTGGGGGAATGCTTCCCACACAGGTATATGAAAAGAGGGCAAACATCACTAAAAATGAGGGAAATGCAAATTAAAAGCACAAGTAGATACCACCTTACACCTATCAGGGTGGACATTATAAAAAAAATAACAAAAAATAAGTATTGGCGAGGATATGAAGGAATTGGAACCCTTCTGCACTCTTGATAGTAATATAAAATGGCACAGTCACCATGGAGAACAATATGATGATTTCTCAAAAAATTAAAAGCAGAACTACCATATGATGCAGCAATCTCACTTCTGGCTATTAAGCCAAAAGTATTGTAATCAGCATCTCAAAGAGATATCTGCAGCCTCATGTTCATTGAAGTATGGTTAACAATAACCAAGAAGTGGAAATAGCTTAAATATCAATTGACAGATGAATGGGTACAGCAAATGTGATATACATGCAATGGAATATTATTTAGCCATATAAAAAGAAATCTTGACGTATCTTACAACATGGTCAAACTTTGCAAACATTACTCTATGTGAAATTATACACTCATAGAAGGGCAGATACTGCATGATTCCATTTATATGAGGTATCCAAAGTAGTCAAACTCATCAGAGCAGAAAGTAGAATGGGAGGAAGGAGAAATGGGGAGTTGCTGTTGAATGAGTATAAAGTTTCAGTCATGCAAAATGAAAAAGTTCGAGAGATCTGTTGTACAACATTATGCATAGAATTAACAATATTGTACTATATACTTTGGGTCCAGCCCAGTGGTATAGTAGTTAAGTTCATGTGCTGTGCTTTGGTGGCCTGGGGTTTGAAGGTTCAGATCCCAGGTGAGGACCTAGCACCACTCATGAAGTCATGCTGTGGTGGCATCCCACATAAAATAGAGGAAGATTGACACAGATGTTAGCTCAGTGAAAATATTCCTCAAGCATAAAGATGAGGATTGGCAACAGATGTTAACTGAGGGCCAATCTTACTCACACACACACACACAAATGTGTTAATAGGTAGATGATATGTGTTTTTATTGTTGTAAAATACACATAAAATTTACCATCTTAACCATTTTTATGTGCACAGTTTCGTTGTGTTAACTACATTCATAATGCTGTGCAACCATCACCACCATCCTTCTCCGTAGCTGTTTTCGTCTTTTATGTTTACATATATATATATATATCCTGCCATCATGGTACTCATAATATAATGGGGAAGTCAGATGCATAAACAACCAATAGCAGAGTATTGTGATGTAGGAAGGTAAGGGAGATGTATCACGGGGAACAAGAGGAGAAAAGTAGTTAAATCTTCTCAGGTGTAGGGAAGTAAGGATGTTTTCTCAGAAGACGTAACATTTGAGCTTAAAGAATGAGTAGGTAAAGTGGGAGTATGAGGGTGAGAAGGGAATGAGCATTTCAGGCAGAAAGAAGAGATTGTTAAAAGTTTGGAGCCAAGAAATATAGCAACCCTTTGGGAGAATTATATGCAGTTTGAATGCCTGAAGCAAAGGGTAGTGGCTGGGGTCACAGGAGATAAGCCTGCAAAGATAGCCAAGGGCCAGATCATGAAGTGCTTGTACTGCATACCCACTAGTAGACTAATAGTCCAGGCAAGATATGAAAAAAGCTTGGTCAAGGAAGTCATTAGGCCTAGAGTGGAGAGGAAAGTTTAAGAATTATTGAGGATATAAAGGTGGCAGCAGCAATAAATAATCCAAAATGAAATTAAGAAAACCATTCCAGGTGGAAGAACAGGTGTTGTGGGATGAGATAAAATTGGGGCATGTTGCGTTTGATGAGTTTGTGGGAATTTTAGCTTGGTATAGCTCAGGCTTCTCAACTTCAGCACTGTTGACCTTCTCTGACCAGATAATATTTCATTGTGTGGGGCTTTCCTGTGCATTGTATGATTTTTCACAGCATCCTTGGCCTTGATCCACTAGATGTCAGTTACACCTCCCTGAGTTGTGATATCCAGAAATATCTCCAGACATTTCTAAATGTCCTTTGTGGGGACAAAATCACCTCTGAGTCAGAACCACTGGTATATATACAACCAATTGTTACATACACTAGAGTTTTTGTCAGAGGACTATTCAGCTAGAGATTTATGATTCGTTGGCATATATGTGGTAACTGAAGCCATGAGCAAAGACGGGATTACTTAGAGTGTGCATTGAGAGAAGAAAGTGGAAGACAGACCCTCTGAAACACACATATTTTCTTCTCCAATGACTCTGTTCTCAGTTATTACATTTCAGTAAACTCCCTCTACTCTATGATGGTTTATTGGAGAGAAACAGTGGTATATATCAGTTCTCTTTGTTGTCCCCTGCCCGATTTTCACTTACACTTTCCTTCTACCATAAATTCTAATGCCGTTTGCTTTTCTCTGTCTGTTCACATATATCCCTCCAAGGAGATTTTCCTCAAAACTCATCTCTAGACCAACCTCATCCATTCCAGTAATTCCTTATCTGTAATTCCTCTGTTCATTATAAACTGTTCAACATTGCTTTGTTCAAATTGGCATAGTATACCTAGACTCTTAATAAATCTCAGTAGGTAGTGATTTGCATATCTAATACTTCATTGCACATCTGAAGTTCTTCCATCCCTACCCTCTTAAAATATTCCTGTTAACTCACCCAACACTATCAAATACTATGAGAGCCTTAGAACTTCCTTATTATAATTATTCAAGTAGTCTGAGCTCTGTCCTAACAAGAGTACTGTTCTTAGCTATTGAATTCTGTTAAATACTAGGAGAAGTAGTACAGTATAGCTGTTTGAGTCTAATGGAGTCATTAGCTTACTTCCAATGAAATAATTTATTATGTACTTTATTTTAATATGTGTACAAGATCCTATGAATTGCTTGCCTATCTGACTTCTATTTCTTGCAAAAGATAGTGTCACAGAATTTAATGTCTATACATTAAAAGGACAAAAATAGAAGTATCCACAAAAGATCTGAACTAGGAAACAGGAGATTGGACTCTATCAATATTACCTTGGGCAAGTTACATATTTTCTCTGAACCTCACTTTCTTCAATTGCAACATGAAGTGGCTAGATTAGATCAGTAGTCTCAACTCTACTATACGTTGGAATCACTTGGGGATCATTTAAAATAATTCCAAGCCCACCCCATGCCAGTTAAGTCAGAATCTCTGGGAACGGGGTCCAGACATCTAGTATTGTCCTAAGTGCTCCCCTGCTGCTTCTAATGTACAGCCATGATGGAACACCACTGTACTTTATGGCTAAATTCTTCTGATTCGTGTGTGTGTGTGCTGAAGCCAAAATTTTTGTGCGAACATACATCTCTGAAATCCCAATAGAAGTCAACTGACAATAAGACTCAATATGAAAATATTGTAGCATGTGTAATGACCCAAGAACATAACTAGTGAGCAAAGTATGGCAAAGCTATACAGAGTTTGTATTATGTTATTGTGTGCTTAGTTCCAAATGAGTTCTTTTTTGTTGTAGCAAATATGTATGCTTCTCCTTCAGCTAAATTATGCACTGTGTGAAAGCAAGCTTTGTCTTATTTATTCCTTTAGGCTTCTTCATACTGATTATGGCAGTTCTCTGAATACAGTAGGTTCTCAATAGCTATTTTTTGAATGACCATTTTGAATAGTGAAATATTTATGTCAATGAATTGCACTATGATAATGATTGACCCTATAATCTTGACTTCCTTATTTAACATTATTCTCTAAATAGCTAAATTAAATTAAACTTACTCATCATAAGGACATTTAATTCTTTATTTTCCATAGAAAGCTGTAGTTTTGGTCACCTAACTAACATCATCTCCCATAAAAAACTGAAATTTTCCATATGGCTTGGTAGAGCTCATCCCATTTTCCCCTCAGCCAGTATATATTTGATGCAAATGTCTGATCACAGTACTCTGTTCTCCTGGCCACACTGATTAGTATTGAGCCAGTGACCTAGGTTGGACCAAGCAGAAGCATAGGGTGGGAATGGAGAATATGAAGGAATGGACAAACAAACCTGGGCTTGAAGGAAACACTTTAAAATTACTGGTTAACCAAAATTGTCATGAAATGTTTGAGGGATATCTTATGGTAAACTGAGGCTAAAACAGAAGGTCATCATATGTTATATTGAGGATCAAGTAGAGTATACTATAAAATAAGGATCTGCATTGAGCTAACTTTTATCATTGCACAGGCTGTGGAAAAGTTAAATAAGATTGTTAAAAACAGCAGCAACAATGTTTCATGAAATTTGTTACTTTTAAAAATAGAAATTGTTCACAGCCATTTCACTGGGAAATTCTGAGCTCACAGATGATCCAAGTAGAGCTTTATTTTTAGGCTTTGGAAAAACATTAGATAGTTTCTTAGTAGCCTTGTTTTACATATTTAAAAAAATGTAAAGTCATGTTTTATGTTTTTGTCAATCCATTTGATATTCTTTGGAGAAAGTAATCTAAATTAAAGAGTTTGAGATTTCAAAGGAAAGATCACCTCGCAGAAGAAAGTTATAATGACAAAGTATTCTTTGTAAATCCCTAACACCTGCTAAATAAACTTTGCATTCCCTTTTCCCAGTTTTGAAGGCTTCCACAATCTGGCCCCAAACTACCTGTCTAATATTCTCTCTGATTATTACTTTGGTATACATAAACCCTCCAGTCCCCAGAACACATATTGTGCCCTTGAACATACCATTCTCCTTGTCTTGAATACCCACTCCACTTTTCTTAGCTTATTTTTTGCTACAGAGAATGGCCACATTCCCCCTTCTCCTTGCCTACACAGTTTCCCTTATTCTTACCATCTTGCATTATTGTGGTACATTTGTTACAACTGATGAACCAATAGTGATACATTAACTAAAGTTCATAGAGTAAGTTGAGTTCATTTTTTGTGTTGTACATTCTGTGGAGTTTGACAAGTGTATAATGATATGTATCCACCATTACAGTATCATTTGGAATATGTTCACTGGTCTAAATAACCCCTGTGCTTCACTAATTCCTCCCTCCCACTGAACCTCTGTCAACCCACGATTTTTTTATGTCACCACAGCTTTGCCTTTTCTAGATGCCATATAATTGAAATAATATGGCAGGTAGCCTTTTAAGATTGCCTTCTTTCACTTAGCAATATACATTTAAGGCTCCTCCATGTCTTTTCATGGTTTGCTAGCTCATTTACTTTTAGGGCCAAATAATATTCCACTGTACGGATGTACCACAGATTTGTTATCTGTTCACCTATTGAAAAACATCCGGATTGCTTTCAAATTTTGGCAGTTATGAATAAATCAGCTAGAAACATTTGTATACAGGTTTCTATGTGGACACAAGTTTTCAACTCATTTGGATAAGTACCAGGGAGTGTGATTGCTGAATTGTTTGTAAGAGTGTTTAATTTTGTAAGAAACTCTCTTCCAAAGTGGCTGTTCAATTTGCATCCCTACCAGCAATGAATGAGAGTGCCTATGCTGTGCATCCTCACCAGTATTTGGTGTTGTCAGTGTTTTGGATTTTACCATTCTACTAGATGTGTAAGAGTATCTTATTGTTTTCATCTTCAACTCCCTAATGACATATGATTTTGAGCATCTTTTCATATAGTAACTTGCCATCTGTATAGTTTGGTGAGAGGTCTGTTCACGTCTTTGGTCATTTTGTAATTGGATTTTCTGTTTTGTTATTGTTGAGTTTTAGAGTTATTTGTATATATCAGATGTCTTTTATTAGACGTGTTTTGCAAAAATTTTTTATCAGTCTTTGACATCTTTTCATTCTCTTAACAGTGGCTTTCGCAGAGCATAAGTTTTTAATTTTAATGAAGTCCAACTCATCAATTTTTTTCTTTTGTAGATTATGCTTTTGGTGTATCTAAAAATTCATCACCAAATCAAAGGTCACCTAGATTTTTGCCTGCAAGGAGTTTTATAGCTTGTGTTCTGCATCTCGGTGTATAATCCATTTTTAGTTAATTTTGTGAAAGTTATAAGGTCTGTGATAGTTTAATCCTTTGCATGTAGATGTCCAGTTTTTCTAGCACCATTTGTTAAATATACTATTCTTTCCCCCATTGAGTTGCCTTTGTTCCTATGTCAAAGAGCAGTCTAAGATAATATTTTTGTGGATCTATTTCTGGGTCTCTATTTTGTTACATTGATCTATTTGTCTACTTCGTTGTCAATATCACACTGTCTTGATTCCTATAACCTTATAGTAAGTCTTGAAGTCAGACAGTGTCAGTCTTCTGACGTTTTTTCCTTCAATACTATTTTGGCTATTCAGGGTCTTTTGTATTTCCATATAAACTTTAGAGTAAGTTGGTTGATATATACAAATAACTTGCTGAGAATTTGATAGGGATTACATTGAATCTATAGATCAAGTTGGGAAGAACTGACATGTTAATATTGATTCTTCCTATTCACGAACATGGAATATCTCTCCATTTATTTAGATCTTGATTTCTCTTATCAGAACTTTGTAGTATTCCTCATATAGATTTGGTACATATGAAGTTAGATTTATACCTTGGTATTTCATTTTGGGTGGTAGTGTAAATTACATTGTGTTTGAAATTTCAAATTCTTATTCATTACTGGTATTTAGGAAAGCAATTGAATTTTGTACATTAACTTTGTATCCTGAAACCTTGCTATAATCGCTTATTTTCAATTTTTTTTCTTGAGATCATAATAGTTTATAACATTGTGAAATTTCTGGTGTACCTCATTATTTGTCAGTCACCATATATGTGTGCCCCTTTACCCCTTATACCCACCCCCCAACCCCCTTCCCCTCTGGTAACCACTAATCTGTTCTCTTTGCCCATGTGTTTCTTTATCTTCTGCATTTGAGTGAAACCATGTGGTGTTTGTCTTTCTCTGTCTGGCTTATTTCATTTAACATAATACCCTCAAGGTCCATCCATGTTGTTGCAAATAGGACAATTTTGTCTTTTTTATGGCTGAATAGTATTCCATCATGCAATGCATGCATATATATACATACTACATCTTCTTTATCCATTCTTCAGTTGATGGGTACTTGTGTTGCTTGCACATTTTGGCTATTGTGAATAATGCTCTAATGAACATAGAGGTGCATAAGTCTCCTTGAACTGTTGATTTCAAGTCCTTTGAATAAAATACCCAGTATGAGGGTAGCTGGGTTGTATGGTATTTCTATTTTTAATTTTTTTAGAAATCTTCCTAATGTTTTCCATAGTGGCTGCACCATTTTTCATTCCCACCAGCACTGTATGAGGGTTCCCTTTTCTCCACATGCTCACTAACATTTGCTATGATTTGTCTTGGTAATTATAGCCATTCTGACTACTGTGAGGTGATATCTCAGTGTAGTTTTGATTTGTATTTCTCTAAGGATTAGTGATGTTGAACATCTTTTCATATTCCTGTTTGCCATCAGTATGTCTTCTTTGGAAAAATGTCTGTTCATATCCTCTGCCCATTTTCTAATCGGGTGGTTTTTTTGTTGTTATTGAGTTGTATGAGTTCTTTATATATTTTGTAGATTAACCCCTTGTCAGATATATGATTTGCAAATATTTTCTCCCAGTTGTTGGATTGTCTTCGTTTTATTCCTGGTTTCCTTTCCTTTACAGAAGCTCTTTGGTCTGATGTAGTTCCATTTGTTTATCTTTGCTTTTTTTTCCCTTGCCTGAGTAGACATTGTATTCAAAACGATGCTTCTAAGACTGATGTCAAAGAGTGTACTGCATATAGTTTCTTCTAGGAGTTTTAGGGTTTCACGTCTTACCTTCAAGTCTTTAGTCCACTTTGAGTTATTTTGTATAGCAAAAGATAATGGTCTACTTTCATTCTTTTGTATGTGGCTGTCTAGTTTTCCCGACACCATTTATGGAAGAGACTTTACTTTCTCCATTGTATGTTCTTGGCTCCTTTGTCAAAGATTAGCTGTCCATTGATGTGTGGTTTTATTTCTGGGCTTTCAATTCTGTTCCATTGATTTGTGTGGGTTTTTTGGTGCCAGTACCATGCTGTTTTGATTACTATAGCTTTGCAGTATCTTGTGAAGGTAGGGATTGTGATGCCTCCAGCATTGTTCTTTTTTCTCAGGATTCCTTTAGCTATTCGGGGTCTTTTGTTGCCCCATATGAATTTTAGTATTCTTTGTTCTATTTCTGTGAAGAATGTCCTTGTGATTCTTATGGGAATTGCATTGACTCTGTAGAAGGCTTTAGGTCTTATCGACATTTATTTTGACAAATAAATTTTCTGCCCCTTTGTCTCTCTCTTCTCCTTCTGGTACCCCTACAATCCAAATGCTAGCATGCTTGATACTGTCCCAGAGTTCACTTACACTGTTCTCATTCTGTTTAATTCTTTTCCTCTTTTCTGTTCTGCTTGGGTGATTTCCTCTAGTCTTTCATCTAGCTCACTGATCTGTTCTTCTTCTTCCTCTACTCTGCTATTGAGTCCCTCTAGTGAATTTCTCATTTCAAGTATTGTGTTCTTAATTTCTGATTATTTTTATATCTTCCAGTTCTTTGCTGATGTGCTCACTGTGTTCATCCATTCTTTTCTGCATATCTGTGAGCATCCTCATGATATTTTGTTCAAATTCTTTGTCAAGTAGGTTGTTAATTTCTGTTTCACTTAGTTTTCTCTGGGGTTTTGTACTGTTCCCTTGCTTGGAAAGTATTCCTTTGCATCCTCATTGTGCCTCTTTATCTGTGCTATTTTCATCATATTAGGTGAGTCGGTATGTCTCCTGATCTTGGAGAAGTGGTCTTAGGTATGAGATGCCTTATGAGGCCCAGCAGTGTGCTTCCCTCTCGTCACGAGTCCATAAGAACCAGGAGTGACCCCTTTGTGGGCTACTTGTGTCCTTCTGCTGCGGCAAGGTTGCTCCCACCGCAGGTACCCAGGGAGTCTGATCTTTCCTTCCCTGGACAGCTGTTTGAAAATCCGTTTTGGAGAGGCCTCAGCACTGTTGTCTACAAAGTGTATCAGCACACTCTTATTACCATTGTCCTCTTAATTGTGTTGGTACCCAGTGTAGTTGGTTGCTAGGCTCAGGGGCGTACAGTTGTGATAGGCCTGAGGCCAACAAGGCTGTTGTCAGTTCTCTTAGGAGTGCAGCTGAGTGGGGCTAGCCCTTGGCATGGGGGCACTCAATTGTTTCAGGCTTTGGAAGGTGAGTCTGATCCTTTGTATGTCTACATATGAAGCACAAGTCTTCTGCCACTGATAAGCCTCACCCCGCACAGGACCACATACACTGTCAACACAGTCTGGTCCATGCACACTTCTCAATCCCCTGGAGTGTACCCCAATGCCACACTGCAGAGGCTCCCACCTCTCCCCCAATACCCCCCACCGTTCACCTGGTCCTCACACAGTCCCTGCCCCACAGGCAGACACTCTTGCCTGCATGTAGAGGATCAAGACACCCAGTCAACGCAGGCTGAAAAGTAGCCTGAGGGCTTGCTGTTAAGTGGGGCAAGTCCCTAGGGTGGGTTGCCTGCCCTGGCTGAACTGGATTAAATCTGTGCTCTAGTGGGTGTGGCAGACCCCTGGGCTAACAGCCCAAAGGATGCACCTCAATGGCCCCCACCGGTGGTAGCAGCATGCTTGGACCAGCTCAGAACAATGGCCCCCACTAATGTCTCAGTCTCTGGAGAGGCCCTCCTCTTACCAAGATGCCCCCAGAGCCCACCAGGTGAGTCTTGTTTCACCAAAGGACTGTCAGCCTTATCTCTGTTGATTTTAGGTTGCTGCAATGAGTGAGTTTGTGCATGGGCCTTTTAAGACCCAGGTCTTTTCAGCTTTCATCCCATAGCTTTTCTGGGGGTGTCCTTGCTGCAGTTAATAGCCAGCAAAGCCGGACAGTAAGACCCCCATCTCAGTTGGGCTGAGTCCGAAGGATGCTTATAGCAGTATCGCTCCTGCTCCGGACCTCAATCCTCCAGGGAGGGCTGCGTACCTTAGGGTAGCTCCTGCCTGACCAGCTGAGAAGCTCCGCTGCTCCCAAAGGTGGCTTTTTTCCTCTCTGGCCAGAATTACTGCCTCTTCTGCCTTCATCAGGACTGTCCCTTGTCGTGGGGGTTATTTTTATCCAGTTTTCAGTTTTCAATCCAGGGTAATTCTTCCAAACATTGCTGTAACCTGGTTGTGTTCGTGGGAGGTGGCGAGTTCAACATCTGCTCACACCGCCATCTTGACGAGATCCCCTCTTATGGACATTTTAAATATGTTTATTCTTCCAATCCGTGTGCACAGAATCTCATTCCATTTCTTTATTTCATCATCAGTCTCTTTCAATAATGTCTTATAATTTTCATTGTATCAGTCATCACCTCCTTGCTCTAATTTATTCCTAGGTATTTTATTCTTTTTGATGTGATTGTAAATGGGATTGTACTCTTGAGTTCGCTTTCTGTGAGTTTGTAATTAGAGTATAGAAATGCAACTTATTTTTTATGTTGATTTTTATACCCTGCAACTGTGCTGTAGTTGTTGATTATTTCCAGCAGTTTTCTGGTGGATTCTTTAGCATTTTCTATATATAGAATCATGTGGTCTGCAAACAGTGAGACTTTCACTTTTTCTTTGCCAACTTGGATGCCTTTTATTTCTTTTTGTTGCCTAATTGCTCTTACCAAAACCTCCAGTACTATGTTGAATAAGAGGGGTGAGAGGGGAAACCTTTATCTTGTTCCTATTCCCAGAGGGATGCCTTTCATATTTTCACCATTGTGCATGATGTTGTCTGTGGATTTTCTATATATGGCCTTTATTATGTTGAGGTACTTTCCTTCTATACCCATTTTATTGAGAGCTTTTATCATAAATGAATGTTGGATCTTGGCAAATACTTTCTCTGCATCTATTGAGATGATCATGGGGGTTTTATTCCTTTTTGTTAATGTGGTGTATCACATTGATTTCCAGATGTTAAACTATCCCTGTGTCACTGGTATAAGTCTCACTTGATCATCGTTTCTGACCCTTTTAATGTATTGCTGTCTTTGATTTCCCAATATTGTGTTGAGGATTATTGCATCTATGTTCATCAGAGATATTGGCCTTTAATTTTCGTTCTTTCTGAAGTCCTTGTCTGGCTTTTGGATCAGGGTGATGTTGGCCTCATCGAATGAGTTGCAAAATGTTCCATCTTCTTCAGCTTTTTAGAATAGTTTGAGAAGTGTAGGTATTAAATCTTCTTTTAATGTTTGGTAGAATTCTCCTGAGAAATGATCTTATCCTGAACTTTTGTTTTTTGGGAGATTTTTGAGTACGGTTTCAATCTCTTTACTTGTGCTTGGTCTATTCAGATTGTCTATTTCTTCTTGATTCAGTTTTGGGAGGTTGTATGAGTCTAAGAACTTATCCATTTCTTCCATATTGTCCAATTTGTTGGCATATACATTTTCGTAGTGTTCTCTTATAATCTTTTGTATTTCTGCGATACCTGTTGTAATTTCTACTCTTTCATCTTTAATTTTATTTACTTCAGCCTTCTCCTTTTTCTCTCTTAGTAAGTCTGGCTAAGGGCTTGTCAATTTGTTTATATCTCAAAGAACCAAGTCTTAGTTTCATTGATCCTTTCTACTGCTTTTTCTTGGTTTTTATTTCATTTATTTCTGCTCTAATTTTTATTTCCCTCCTTTTGCTCACTTTGGGCTTTGTTTTTCTTTTTCTGATTCTGTTGGGTATATTTTAAGATTATTTATTTGAGAGTTTTCTTGTTTGTTAAGATGGGCCTGTATTTCTATGAATTTCCCTCTTAGGACCACTTTTATTGCATCCCATATGAGTTTGTATGATGCGTTTTCATTTTCATTTCTCTCCAGATATTTTTTGGTTTCTCCTTAATTTCTTCATTGATCCATTCATTGTTCAGTAGCGTGTTGTTTAAACTCCACATATTTGTCATTTTCCCAGCTTTTTTCTTATAGTTGATTTCCAGTTTCATAACATCGTGGTTGGAAAAGATGCTTTATGTGATGTCAAATCTTATTAAATTTCTTGAGGCTTACAATGTTTCCAAACACAGGGTCTATCTTTGGGAGTGTTCCATGTGCAGTTGAGAAGAATGTGAATTCAGCTTTTTTGTATGGAGTGTTTTATATATATCTCTTAAGTCCATCTGGTCTAGTTTTTCATTTAATTCCACTATTTCTTTGTTGACTTTCTGTCTGGATGATCTATCAATTGATGTAAGTGGGGTGTTGACATCCCCCACTATTATTGTGTTGCTGTTAATTTCTCCCCTTAGGTGGGGGACAGGAGCTAGTGTTTTCCTGGCAGTTGTGCCTGTTCCCTGGCAGTTGTGCCTGTCCTTTTGGGGTTGTGCTGATAGGGTTCTCTGCATCTGGCTTCTGCTGCTTCACACACTCAGATGCAGGCAGTCTGGAAGGGATCCCTTGCCCTGGCCAACCAGCCAAGGTGGTGTGTCAGGTGGGATGGTGGGATGGAGCACTTTCTTTCCTGCCCACACTCCCCCATAACACTCACTGGTGGCCCACCTGTGCTGCTCGGCTTGGTTAGGGCAACCTTGTGGTAACTGAACCCTCTTGGTGTGGAGCTTTCTCGTGGACTGGGAAGCAACTCTGAGAGTGAAAGCTTTCCTGTAGAGGTGTGTCCTTCCCGCACCTCCTCTCAGAGTCACATGCTTGATGCTGCATGAGGTCCCATGCCCTAGATCACTGCTTCTGGGGAAGGGGAGGGGTTCCAATTACCTCCTTCCACTGCTTCCCCGGGAATCCAGTACCCTCACCTTCAGATGTATGGCTGCATGTATCTGTCAGGTGTCTATTGTGTTGTGTGGATGTCCTCTGTTGGCTAATGAATATCATTTTCATAGTGTCTTAGAAGGGAAAGACTAAGGAAACAAGTCACTCTGCCATGATGCTAGCATCACTCTCCCTCAGGTTTTTGCTGTTGCTGAATCTTTGGTATTTTCTATGACCATCATGTCATCTCAAAATAAAGACAGTTTAATTTTCCCTTCTTAATATGTATGCCTTTTCTTTCTTTTTCTTGGCTTCTTGAATTATCTAGGACTTCTAGCATACTGTTGAATAGTAGTGGTGAAAGGAGACTTTCTTGTCTTTTTCCCATCTTAGGGAGAAAACATCAAATTTTGTAGATGTTTATTATCAGATTGAGGAAGTTCCCTTCTGTTAATACCTTGCTAAGAGATTTTTATCATTAATTGGTTTTGGATTTTGTCAGACACTTTTTATGCATCTATTGATATGATCATATGACTTTTCTTCTTTAGTCTGGTGATAAGATGGATTACATTGATTGATTTTTCAATGTTCAAGCAGCCTTACATTCCTGGAAAAAAATCTTACTTAGTAGTGGAGTATAATTCTTTTTATACATTGTTGAATTTGATTTGCTAATATTTTGTTGATATTTTTGTATCTATGTTCATGAGAAATACTTCTCTGCAATTTTCCTTTTTTATAATATCTTTGTTTAGTGTTCACACTAGGCAAATGCTGACTTCGAAGAGCAAGCTAGGAAGTGTTTCCTCTGCATCTATTTTTAGAAGATATTGTAAAGAATTTGTATAATTTCTTCCGTAAATATTTGATATAATTCTCGAGTGAACCTATGTGGGCCCAGTGCTTTCTGTTTTGAAAAGTTATTAACTATTCATTCAATTGCCTTAATAGATATAGACACATTCAGATTATCTACTTATTTCTTGTGTGAGTTTTAGTTGATTGTCTCTTTCAAGAAATTGGTCAGTTTCATTTAGGAGAACAAATTTGTGAGTATAGACCTATTCATAATATACCACTATTATTCTTCCAATGCAAGGAATCACTGGTGATGGCCCCTCTTTGATTTCTGATACTAATTATTGTATCTTCTCTATTTTTTCTTAGTTAACTTGGGTGGAGGTTTTTCAATTTTATTGACCTTTTCAAAAAAGCAGATTTTGGTTTCAGTGATTTTTTTCTATTGATTTCATGTTTTAAATTTTACTTATTTTTGCTCTATTTTTTATTCCTCTCTTGCTAACTTTAGATTTAATTTCTTCTTTTTCTATTTTCATAAATTGGAAGCTTATATTATTTACTTTTTGATCTTTATTCTTTTTTCATATGTGCACTCAGTGCTGTAAATTTCCTTCTAAGTACTGCTTTCACACTATGCCACAAATTTTGATGTTATATTTTCATTTTCTTTTAGGTCAAAGTATTTTAAAATTTCTCTTGAGACTTCTGTATTTTTTACCTATGTGTTATTTAGAATTATGTTGTTTAATTTTCAAGTATTTGAGGGTTCTTCAATTATCTTTCTGTTAATGACTTCTAGTTTAATTTCATGGTGGTCTGAAAGCAGTATATGACTCATCTTGGTGAACATTCTGTGTAACCTTGAGAATAACGTGTATCCTGCTGTTGTTAGATTAAGTATGCTACAGATGACTATTAGATGCAGTTGACTAGTGGTGCTGCTCAGTTTAATTATGTCCTTACTGATTTTTGACCTACTTATACAAGGGTATTTATGTTTCCACTTATAATGGATTTGTCTATTTCTTCTTGTAGATCTATCAGTTTTCTCTCAGTTATTTGGATGCTGTGTTGTTAGATGCTACATGTTCAGGATTGTTATGTGTTCTTGAAAAATTGACTCCTTAATTATTATGTGATGCCTCTCTTTATCTTTATAATTGTCTTCATTCTGCAGTGTGCTTTGTCTGAAGTTAACGTAGCTACTCCAGCTTTCTTTTGATTTTTCTTGGCATGGTATGTCTTTCTCCACTCCTTTTCTTTGTTGTGATATAATTGACATAACATTTTTTGTGAGGAAGATTAGCCCTGAGCTAACATCCACCACCAATCCTCCTCTTTTTGCTGAGGAAGATTGGGCCTGAGCTAACATCTGTGCCCCTCTTCCTCTACTTTATATGTGGTATGCTTGCCACAGCATGGCTTGATAAGTGGTGCATAGGTTCATGCCCAGGATCTGAACTGGAGAACCCTGAGCTGCTGAAGTGGAGCACACAAACTTAACTGCTGCACTACCAGGCTGGCCCCAACATAGCATTTTAAAAGTTTAAGGTGTACAATGTGTTAATTTGATAACGCTTACATGTTAAGTACGATTACCAATGTAGTGTTAACTTAAACCTCCATCACATAATGTAATTGCCATTTCTTCTTTGTGAAAAGAACAGTAAAGATCTATTCTCACCAGCTATGAAATACATATTACAGTATTGTTAATTATAATCACAAAGCTGTGCATTAGATCTCCAGAACTTATTCATATCCTGACTGCGAATTTCTACACTTTGACCAACATCTACCCCCAATTCTGACACTCCAATCCCTGATAATGACAACTCTACTCTCTGTTTCTACAAGTTTGGCTTTTAGATTCCACACATAAGCATTATCATACAGTATTTGGTTTCTCTGTCTGACTTATCTCATTTAGCATAATTCCCTCAAGGTCTATCCATGTTATTGCAATAGCTTGATTTCATTCTTTCTCATGGCTGATTAATATTCCATTGTATATTTCACATCTTTTTATTTTATCTTATTTATTTACTTTTTTATTGAGGTCACATTGGTTTATAACATTGTATAAATTTCAGGTGTACATCATTATATTTCAACTTCTGTATGGACTGTATCCTGTTGACTGCCAAAAGTCTAGTTGCCATCTATCACTGTATGCATGTATGCTTTTGCCCCCTTTCACCCTCTGCCTACCCCCTTCTCCTCTGGTAACCACCAATCTGATCTCTGTATCTGTGTGTTTCTTTGTCTTGCACATATGAGTGAAGTAATATACTAATTATCTTTCTCTGTCTGACTTGTTTCACTTAGCATAATACCCTCAAAGTCCATCCATGTTGTTGCAAATGATGAGACGCCGTATTTGTTATGGCTGAGTATTTTTCCATTATATAAACATACATCTTCTTCATCCATTCATCCATTGATGGATACTTAGATTGCTTCCAAGTCTTGACTATTGTGAATAATGCAGCAATGAACATAGGGGTGCATAAATCTTTTCAAATTAGTGTTTTCATATTCTTTGGATAAATACTCAGAAGTTAAATAGCTGGATCATATGGTATATCTAATTTTAGTTTTTTGAGAAATCTCTATACTGTTTTCCATAGTGGGTGCACCAGGTTATATTCCCATCAGCAATGTGTGAGGGCTCCTTTTACTCCATATCCTCTCCAGCAGTTGTTATTTTTTGTATTTTTAATATTAGCCATTCTGATGAGTGTGATCATTGCAGTTTTGATTTGCATGTCTCGAAGAATTAGTGATGTTGAGCATCTTATTATGTGCCTGTTTGCCATTTGTTTATTTCTTTGAAAAAATGTCTGTTCATATCCTCTGCTGATCTTTTGATTGGGTTGTTCACTTTTTTCTTGTTGAATTGTATGAGTTCTTTATATATTTTGAATATTAACTCCTTACCAGATGCGTGATTTGCAAATATAGTCACCCAGGTGCTAGGGTGTATTTTCCTTTTTTTGTTGGTTTACTTTGCTGTGCAGAAGTTTTTAGTTTGATGTAGTCCAGTTTGTTTGTTTTTCCTTTTGTTTTTCTTGCCTGAGGAGCAAGATATTCAAAAAGATACTGCTGAGACCACTGTCAAAGAGCACATTGCCTATGTTTTCTTCTAAGAGTTTTCTGATTTGGGGGCTTAAGTTCAAGTCTTTAATCCATTTTGAGTCAATTTTTGTGTATGGTGTAAGATAATGATCGACTTTCATTCTTTTGTGGCTTTCCATTTTTTCCAGCATCACTTTTGGACGAGACTTTCCTTTTTGCACTGTATCTTTATGGCTCCTTTGTAAAAAGAAAAAAAAATTAGCTGTCCATAGATATGTGGGTTTATTTCTGGGCTATCAATTCTATTTCATTTATTTGTATGTCTGTTTTTCTGCCAGTACCATACTGTTTTGATTACTATAACTTTGTAGTGTGTTTTGAAATTGGGAACTGTTTTCCTGCAGCTTTGTTCTTTTTTTTCTCAGGATTTCATTGACGAGTTGGGGTTTTTTTATTGATCCATATAAATTTTAGGATTCTTTGTTGAATTTTCATGAAAAATGTCATGGAGACTGATTGAGATTGCACTGAATCTGTAGATTGCTTTAAGTAATGTGAACATTTTAACTGTGTTAATTGTTCAATCCATAAGCAGGGAACATCTTTCTATTTTTTTGTGTCTTCAATTTCTTTCAACAATATCTTACAGTTGTCAGTATACAGGTCTTTCACCTCCTTGTTTAAATTTATTCTTTTTCTTGTGATTGCCAATGGGAATGTGTATCTTGATTTCTCTTCCTGCTGGTTCATTGTTAGTGTATAGAAATGCTACCAATTTTGTATGTTGATTTTGTACCCTGCAACTTTACTGCATTAGTTAATTATTCCTAATAGATTTTTAGTGGATTCTTTATGGTTTTCTACATATACAATCATGTCATCTGCAAATAGTGACAGTTTTTCTTCTTCCTTTCCAATTTGGATCACTTTTATTTCTTTTTCTTGTCTAATTGCTCTGTCTAGGACTTCCACTACTATCTTGAGTAAGAGTGGGGAGACTGGGCATCCTTGTCTTAAGCCTGTTCTTAGAGAAATAGCTTTCAGTTTTTCACCATTGAGTATGATATTTGCTGTGACGTTGTCATGTGTGGACTTTATTATATTGAGGTACTTTCCTTCATACCCATTTTATTGATAGATTTTGCCTTAAGTGGTTCTTTTTAAATCATCTACATCAGACAGCTATTTTTCAGTAGCACCTGGTAGACCTCATTTTTTTAAAGTTTGGCGCCTCAGCCAACACCTGTTGTCAATCTTTTATTCTTCTTTCCCCCAAAGCCCCCCAGTACATAGTTGTATATTCTAGTTGTAGGTGCTTCTGGTTGTGCTATGTGGGATGCTGCCTCAGCATGGCTTGATGGGTGGTGCCAAGTCCACACTCAGGATACAAACCAGCAAAACCCTGAAATGGAGCATGTGAACTTAACCACTTGTCCATGGGTCCAGCCCCTTAAATGGTTTTGGAACCTTGTAAAATGCTTTCTATGTGTCGATTGAGATGATAATGTGATTTTTATTCTTCATTTTATTAATGTCGTATATCACATTGATTGATTTGTGGATGTTGAACCATCCCTGAATCCTTGGAATAAATCCTCCTTGATTGTGGTGGATGATCCTTTTAATGTATTATATTCCATTTGCTAACATATTGTTGATATTTTTGCATCTATGTTCATCAGCCTTATTGACCAGGGATTTTCCTTTTTTGTTTTCCTCATCTGGTTTTGGTGTCAGGCTAATGTTGGTCTTGTAAAATGTGTCACATCTGTTTACCTTATGCTTACCTGAGGGTTGTATATGGCAGGTGTTATTCTTATTTGACAAATGAGGAAACTAAAGTCAAAAAAGAAAAACCTATTTCACCAAAATTAGCTGATGGCAAAGTAACACCATACCTCTGACTTATATGCTCTATTCTGTTTTTTGCCTGGGCTGTACTGCTTCTCCACTCTATCTTCTTTGCTCACCTTTTCTTCTGTGTTTATCATAACTCTATGGGTTAAAATATATACCCAATGCATTTTCTTTACACAGATTAAACTTGATTAGTTTTCTGTTAGTTAAATTTAAAAATTGTCAAATGTGCTATGGAGGAACAAAAGAAATTAAGAATTACTAAACAATTATTTTAAATCATTTTAAAATGGAGAAAAGTAGAAGATAACCAAATTCCTGGGCACAAATAAACGTATTTACAAGTAATCTATGAATCAAAGAAGATGAATCAAATGATTGAAAAATACAAAGAACTAAACCAAAAAAAAGACACTATGTCAGGAAAATATATAGCACTAAATGTATACATGAGAAAATAGAGAATGTCTAAAATCAATAATGTAAGCTCCCACTTCAGAAATCAATGAAATTGAGAACAGATTAACAATATAGAAAATCCATAAGGCTAATAGCAGATTTCTCAGCAGAGACCTTGCACTTCAAGAGAGAATGAGATGATATATTCAAAGTGCTGAAAGAAGAATATTGCCAACCAAGAATACTTTCCATCAAATTGTCCTTCAGAAATGAAAGCAAGATAAAGATTTTCCCTAATAAGTAAAAGCTGAGGGAATCCATTACCAGTAAAACCGCCTTACAAGAAATGCTGAAAGGGGTTCTTCAAGCTGAAACATAAGGATACTAATTTGTAACATGAAAATATACAACAAACTTGTAAAGATAAGAATACAGGATTCAGAATAATACTGTAATATTGGGGTATGTTAACTACTTAACTCTAGTATAAAGATTAAAGAACAAAGTTTTAAAGATAGCTATAGCTTCAGCAATTTATTACTAGACAGTATAAAAAATGTAAATGATAATATGAAAAACAAAATGAAGGTGAGTAAATGGATAGTCTTCTATGTAATCCAAGTTAAATTGTCAGCATAAAATTGACTTACATATATATATTATATATATAATATACATATATATGTTGTGTTATGCAAGCCTCATGGTAACCACAAAACAAAGACCTAAAGTAGATTCACAAAAGATAAAGAAAAGAAATTAAAGCATACATCTGCAGGAAATCATTAATTCACAAAGGAAGGCAACAAGAGAGTAAGGAAGGAACAAGGGAACTACAAAACAGACATAAAACTTTTAATAAGATGGCATCACTAAGTCCTTAAATATAAATAATTACTCTAAATTTGAATATATTGAATTCTCCACTCAAAATCCATAGAATGGCAGGATGGATTAAAAAAATAAGATCCATTGTATGCTGCCTACAGGAGACTCACCTCAGCTTTAAGGACACACATAGGCTTAAAGTGAAGGAATGGCAAAAGATATTCTATGCAAGTAGAAATTAAAAGAGAGAAGGAATAGCTATACTTATTTCAGATGAAATAGACTTTAAGCCAAAAATGATAACAAGAGACAAAGATGGTCATTAAATAATGATTTGGAGTTGAATTCATCAAGAATATGTAACGATCATAAACATATACGCACTCAACATCAGAGCACCTAAATAAATTAAGCAAATATTAACAGATCTGAAGGTAGAAATAGAAAACAATACAGTAGTAGATGGGGACTCCAATACCCTACTTTCAACAATGGATAGATGAGCAAAACAGAAAATCTATAAGGAAACATTGGACTTGAACCATACTTTAGACCAAATGGATTTAACATATGTCTACAGATATTCCATCTAACAGCAGTAGATTACACATTTTCTCAAGCATATACAGAGCATTGTTCAGGATGGATCATATAATAGATCAAAAACAAATTTAGCAAATTGAAGAAGATTGAAATCAAACCGATTATCTTTTTGGACCTCAATGTTATGAAACTAGAAATCAGTAACAGGAAGAAAGCTGAAAATTCACAGATATGTGTAGATTAAAAAACACACTGCTGAACAACCAATGGATAAATGAAGAAATCAAAAGGGAAATCAAGAAATATTTTAAAACAAATGAAGGTGGAAGCACAGCATATTGAAACTTATTAAATATTGTAAAATCAGTTCCAATAAGGAAGTTTATAGTGATAAACACCTTCATTAGGAAAAAAGGAATATTTAAAATGATCAACCTAACTTTATATGTCAAGGAAATAGAAAAAGAATAACAAAATAAGCCCAAAGTTAGCAGAAGGAAGAAAATAACAAAGATCAGAGCAGAAATAAGTAAAATAGATACAAGAAACACAAATTGAAAAGATCAGCAAAACTAAGAGTTGATTATTTAAAGATAAACAAAATTGACAAAACTTTTGTTAGTCTAACTCAGAAAAAAGATGACTCAAATTAGTATAATCAGAAATGAAAGAGGAGACATTACAACTGATACCACGGAAAAAAGGATCATAAGAGACTATTATGAACAATTATACAACAAATTGGATAACAGAAGAAATGGATAAATTCCTAGAAACATACAACTAACCAAGACTAAATCATGAGGAAATAGAAAATCTGAATAGACCAATAACAAGTAAGGAAATTGAATCAGTAATCAAAATCCTCTCAACACAGAAAATCCTAGGACCAGATGGTTTCACTCGTGAATTCTCTGAAACATTAAAAGAAGAATGAATGCCAATCCTTTCCAAAGTCTAAAAAAATTGATTAGGTGAGAGCACTGCCAACTCATTTAGGAGGCTGGCATTACCTTTATACCAAAGACACATAAGGACTTTATAAGAAAAGAGAATTACAGGCCAATATCCTTCGTGAATAGAGATGCAAAAATACTCAAGAAAATATTAGAAAACTGAATTCAGCAGCACGTTAAAAGTATCCTAGTGGAATTTATCCCTGGTATGCAAAAATGATTCAACATATGCAAATCAATAAATATGATACACTACATTAATAGAATGAAAGATAAAAATTACATTATCATCTCAATAGATGCAGGAAAAACATTTGACAAAATATAACATCCTTCCATGCTAAAACTGCAGAACACATTGAGTATAGAAGGGACAAAACTCAACACAATAAAGGCCATGTATGACAAACCCACAGCCAACATCATACTCAGTGGTGAAAGGTTGAACACTTCCTCTAAGATCAGGAACAAGACATGGGTGCCCACAATCACCACTCCTATTTAACATAGTACTGGATATCCTAGCCAGAGCAAACAGGAAAGAAAAAGAAATAAAAGGCATCCATATGAGGGAGGAAGAAATAAAATTGTCTTTATTTATAGATGATATGATTTTATATATAGAAAATTCTATAGACCACAAAACACTCTTAGAATTAATCAATGAATTCAGTAAACTTGTAGGATACAAAATCAACATATAAAACTCTGATGTGTTTCTATACACTAATAATAAAACATCTGAAAAAGAAATAAAACAATCCCATTGACAAAAGCATCAAAAACAGTAAAATACTTAGGAATAAATTTAATCAAGGAGGTGAATGATCTATACACTGAAAACTAGAAGACATTGATGAAATAAATTGAAGAAGACACAAAGAAATGGAAAGATATCAAGTGTTTCTGGATCAGAAATAATTTTGTTACTATTTGCCATACTACCTGAAGCCACCTATAGATTCAATGCAATCCCTATCAAAATTCCAAAAACATTTTTTATAGAAATAGAAAAAACAATCTTGAAATTTGTATGGAACCACAAAAGACGTTGAATATCTAAAGCAATCCTGAAAATGCAGATCAATGCTGGAGGCATCACACTTGCAGATTTCAAACTATACTACACAGTAATCAAAATACTACTGTACTGGCATAATAGTAGACACATATACCAATGGAACAGAATTGAGAACTCATAAATAAACTCTCATGTATATGATCAACTAATATTTGACAAAGGAGCCAAGAATACTAAATGGCGAAAAGATAGTCTCTTTAATAAATGGTGTTGAGAAAATTGGATAGCCACATGCAGGAGGATTAAATTGGACCCTTATTTTACAACACTTACAAAAATTAACTCAAAATGGATTAAAGACTTAAATATAAGACCTATAACTGTAAAATTTCTAGTAAAAAAATACAGGGAAAAAGCTCCTTGACATTGCTTTTGCCAAAAATTTCTGTATGACAGCAAAAGCATAAGCAACAAAAGAAAAAATAAATAAATGGAGCTACATTAAACTTAAAAACTTCTCCAGAGCAAAAAGAATCAACCAAATAAAAATATTTGAAAACCATATATCTGATAAGGTCTTAATATCCTAAATATATGAAGAACTTATACAATGCAGTAGCAAGAAAAAAAAAACAACAAAAGCCAATTAAAAAATGGGCAGAGGAAGTAAATAGACATTTTTCAAAAGAAGACATACAAATGGACAACAGGTATATGAAGAGGTGCTCAAGATTACTAATCATCAGGGGAATGCAAATTAAAACCATAATGAGATATCACCTCAAACCTGTTAGGATAGATATAATGAAAATGACAAGAGATAACAAGCATTGGTGAGGATGTGGAGAAAAGGGCACTTGTGTGCACTGTTGCTGGGAATGTAAATTGATGTAGCCACTATGCAAAACAGTATGGAGATTTCTCAAAAATTAATAAATAGAACTATCATATGATCCAGAAATCCTACTTCTTGGTACATATCCAAAGGAAATGAAAACAGGACCTTGAGTAGATACCTGCACCTGCATGTTCATTGCAGCATTATTCACAATAGCCAAAATATGGAAACAATCTATATGTCCATCAATGGATGAATGGATAAAGAAGATGTGGTATATATACACAATGGAATATTATTCAGCCAGGAGAAAGAAGGAAATCCTGTCATTTTTGACAACTTGGATGAACCTTGAAAGCATTATGCTAAGTAAAACTAGTCAGACAGAGAAAGACAATGCTGTATGATATCACCTATATGTGTAATCTAAAAATCTGAACTCAAAGAAACAGAGTAGAATGGTGGTTACCTGGGGCTGGGAGGTGGGAGAAATGGGGAGATATTGATCAAAGGGAACAAACTTTCAGTTATAAAATTAACAAGTTCTGGGGATCTAATGTATAGAATGGTGATTATAGCTAATAATGCTGTTTTATATACTTGAAAGTTGCTAAGAGAGTAAATCTTAAATATTCTCACGACAAAAAAAAGGTAATTATGTGTTGGGATGGAGGTGTTAGCTAGTGCTATAGCGGTAATCATTTTGCATTATATGTGTATTAAATCAACACATTGTACACCCTAAATTTACACAATTTTATGTCAATTATATCTCAATAATTCTGTAAAATAATTATTGTAATCCACTATATCAATAGACTAAGGTAAAATCATTATCCTATCAATTGACAGAGAAAAAAGCCTATGACTAAATCCAACACTGATTCATGATAAAACCTGTTAGCACACTATCAATAAAGGGAAACTTCTTTAACTTTATAAAGAGATTCTGCAAAAATCCCACAGCTAATCCCACTTCATACATAATGGCGAAAGACTGAGCTTTCCCTTTAAGATCAGAAATAAGGGAAGTAATTTTGCTCTCACCACTCTTACTGAACATATTACTAGATGTTCTAACCAGTGCTATAAGACAAAACAAACAAAAGCTTTCAGATTGTAAAGAAAGAAATGAAACTCCTCCGTTTGTGGATGACATGATAATCTACTTGGAAAATCCCAAGAAATCTACCAAAAAAACCCCTCCTAGAACTAATGTTTATTATGCAAGTCCCCAATATTCAACAAAGAAGAATCAATACATGTCTATACACTAACAACACATAGAAACTGAAATTTTTTTAAAGTCCTGTTTAAAATCGCTCCAAAGAAAATCAAACACTTATGGATAAATCCAGCAAAATACGGGCAGAATGTTTATGCTAAAAATCAAAAAATGATGATGAAAACTTCAGTGAAGACACAAATAAATTAAAATAGATACTGTGTTGTTGGATGTGCAGTCAACATACTAAAGGTGTCAGTTCTCCTAAAATTTCTATGTAGAATAAATAAAATTTCTTTCAAAACCCCAGCAAGCATTTTTGCAGACATAGACAAGCTTATTTTAAAATGTATATGGAATGGCAAAATTACTAAAATAAGTAAAACAATTTTGGAAAAAGAATAATATGGAAGGTATCACTCTCCCTCATATTATAGCTTGCTATATAGGTGTAATAAATAAGAAATGTGGTATTAGCAGAGGACAGACATATAGATTAATAGATCAAAACAGAGGAGTCACAAACAGGCCTACACCAATATGCCCAACTGATTTTTGAGAAAGCTACGGTAGCAATCCAGTGGAGGAAGATAACGTTTTAACAAATGTAACTGAGCAATTGGACATCCACAGGCAAAAAAACACACAAAAAAACAAATAAACATGATCCTTTATCTAAACCTCAAACCTTATACAAAATTTAACTCAAAATGGATGACAGATTTAAATAAAAAACTGTAAAACTTTTGGAAGAAAACATAGGAGAAAATCTTTGTGATCTAAGTCTAAGAGGAGAATTCTTAAACTTGACTCCAAAAACACGATCCATAAAAAGATAAATTTGTAAATTAGACTTCATAAAAGTGAAAAACTTCTGCTTTGTGACAGACTCTGATAAAATGATAAAAAGACAAGCTACAGAATAGGATAAAAGAGTCATAATCCACATATTTAGCAAAGTATTTGTATATAGAATATAGAAAGAACTCTCAAAACTCAACAGTAAAAAAACAAATAATTCAATTAGAAAATGGAAAAGAGATATGAACAGACATTTCACAAAAGAGGATTTGTGGATGGCAATGAACCAGTGAAAATGTGTTGATCACTGACCATCAGGGAAGTGCAAATTAAAATAGTTATGAGATATCACTCTGGGGCCTATCAGAATGGCTAAAATAAAATATAGTGATAATACCAAATAGCAGCACGAATGTAGAAAAAATGAATTGCTCATACCTTGCTGACAGGAATGTAAAATAGTACAGCCACTCTAGAGAAATGTATGACAGATTCTTTTTAAAATATACATACACTTACCATCTGATCTATATAATAAAAAATGTTCCCAACATGTATAACAGCTGTATTCCATCCAAAAGGTGTAAAACATCTCAAATGTCCTTCAACAAGTGAATAATTAGACAAACTGTGGTACATCCATGCTATAGACTACAATTCAGCAATAAAAAAAAATTAGTGATAGGTGCAACCACTTGCATGGATCTCACAGGAATTATGCTAAGTGAAAAAAATCTCCAAAGGTTACATACTGTATATTCCATTCAATTACATTTATTGCAATAACAAAATTATAGAGATTGAGACTAAATTAGTGGTCTCCAGGCTAGGAGTGGCAGGGGATGTGGTGAATTTAGTATAAAGGGGTAGCTTGAGGGATACTTGTGGTGATCAAATGCTTTCATAACTAGCTTGTGGTGATGGATACATGAATCTACACATATGAATAAATTGTACAGAATTATATTTTATACACACAAATGTGAAATTTGTGAAACCTGAATAAATTCTCTGGATTGTATCAATGTTAGTTTTCTAGTTTTGATGTTATACTACAGTTATGTTCCTATTGGAGAAAACCGTGTGAAGGGTACACAGTAACTCCCTCTAAATATTTTTGGAACTTCATGTGAATTTACAATTATTTCAAAATAACAAAATTAAAAATTTATTCACAGTCTTTTCATAGGTGAGTTTAACATATATTCATTTATTATAATTACTGATGTATTTGTTTACTTTTCTAACATTTTGTTTTGTATTTTCTATTTACCACACCTTTTATTTCCCTCCATTTCCTGATTCTGCTGGCCTGATCAAGTTTTATTCATTCCCTGTTTATGCTCTCAGTTTGGAAGTTATACATGCCATTTTTTCTTTTTAGCATTTACACTTAAATTTTAACATGTGTTTCTAACAAAGTCTAAAGTAAATTCGTATTTTTATCCTCCTCCTGAATAAGAAAAGCTTCCTAGAATGCTTTTACTTTTCTCTGACCTCCTGGTTTCTCATCTTTAATGTTATCTATGTGTAGCCTTTTAGCTCCACTTTGCTTTGAAGTCTCCTCAAATTATTTTTAATTCTATACTTGTTTATATTTATCAATGCATTTTATTAATTTTTATCTACTCTTTTCTTCCGCTGAAGTAATATCCTTTAGTAATTCCTTGAGTGTAGGTCAGTTGGTGATAAGCTTAAATAGACTTTACATATCTGAAAAGTTTTGAATGTTACCTCACTCTTGAATTACACTGACTATATGATTCTATGCTTAAAGTTCTTTTTCCTCAACACTTAGAAGATAATCCACTTTTTCTGTAGCTATTGTTGCTAATGAAAAGTTTGCTGTCAGTCTAATTGCTATCTCTTTACAGACGATCTGTCTTTTCCTTCTCATAGCATTTAATATTTTTCTCTTTTTTAAATTGAAACGTATTTGACATATAGTGTAAACTTGAGGTGTACAATATGTTAATTTGATACATTTATATATTGTAATATGATTGTCATTGTAGTGATAATTATCACCTGTATCACATCACACAATTACCCCTTCCTTTTAGTGGTTGGGATAATTATGATCTAGTCTCATAGCAAGTTTGATGATCATAATATGATACTGTTGTCTATGTTAACTGTACTGTATATTAGGTCTCTAGGACTTATTTCCTGCTCATTGCAAGTTTTCATCCTTAAACAATATCTGCCCAATCTATCCCCTCATTGCCATCCCCTGGTAACCACAATTTTACTCTCTGTTTTTAAAAGTCTGGCTTTTTTAGATTCCACATATAGTGATATTATACGGTATTTGTTTCTCTCTGTCTGACTTATCTCACTTAGCATAGTGTCCTCAAGGTCCATTCATGTTGTCTCAAATGGCAGAATGTTCTTCTTTCTCATAGCTGAATACTATTCATATATATATAGAGAGAGAGATTTATATATCTATAGATATCACATCTTCTTTATCCATTAATCTGTTGATGGTTATTTATGTTGTTTCCATATCTTGCCTTTGTGCATAATAGTGCAATACACATGAGAGTGCATAATCTCTTCAATAATCTGTTTTCTGTTTTCATTTCCCTTGGGTATATACCCAGAAGTGGAATTGCTGGATCATATGTTATGTCTATTTTTAATTTTTTGAGGAATTTCCACATTGTTTTCCATAGTGGTTGAACAAATTTACATTCCCACCAACAGTGTACAAGAGTTCCCTTTTCTCCACATCCTTGCCAACACTTGTTATCTCTCATCTTCTTGATGATAGCCAATCTAACAGGTTTGAGATTATGTCTCACTGTAGTTTTGATTTGCATTTTCTTGATCATTAGTAATGTTGAGCATCTTTTTATGTACCTGTTGTCCATTTGTATGTTTTCTTTAGAAAAATGTCTGTTTAGTTCCTCTGCCCAATTTTTCATTGAATTTTGGGGGATTTTTTGTTATGAGTTGTATGAGTTCATTATATATTTTGTATATTAACCCCTTATCCAATATATGATTTGCAAACATCTTCTCTCATTCTATGGGTTGCCTTTTCATTTTGTTGATTGTTTCTTGTTTTGTGCAGAAGCTTTGAAATTTTATGTAGTCTCACTTGTTCATTTTTGCTTTTGTTATTTGTGCTTTTAGTGTCATATCCAAAAAATTGCTGCTGAGACCAATGTCAGGGACCTTCTTTTCTACATTTTCTGCTAGGAGTTTTATGGTTTCAGGTCTTATGTTTAAGTATTTGATCAATTTCAAGTTAATTTTTGTGGGTGATATAAGATAGGGGCTCAATTTCATTGTTCTTCATGTGTGTATCTGGTTTTCCTAACACCGTTTGTTGAAGAGACTATCCTTTCCCTACTGGGTGACTTGGCTCCCTTGTTAAATATTAGTTAACTGTATATGCAAGGGTTTAATTCTGGACTCTTGATTCTGTTCCATCGCTCTATGATTCTATTTTTATGCCAGTTCCCTACTGTTTTAATAACTATAGCTTTGTAGCATAGTTTGAAATCAGAAAGTGTGATACTCCTGGCTTTGTTATTCTTTCTCAGGATATTTTGTATATCTGCAGTCTTTTGTGGCTTTACACACATTTTATGGTTATTATTTCTATTTCTGTAAAAAATACCATTGTAATTTTGATGGAAATTGCATTGAATCTATAGATAGCTTTGGGTTGTATGGACACTTTAACAATATTAAGTCTTCTGATCCATGAACACAGAATGTCTTTCCATTTGTTTATGTCTTCTTCAATTTCTTTCAAGAAAGTTTTCTAGTTTTCATTATACTGATCGTTCACTTCCTTGGTTAAATGTATTCCTAGATATTTTATTGTTTTTGATGTTCTGAATGAGATAGTTTTCTTTATTTCCTTTTCAGATGTTTTATTTTTGGTGTATGGAAATGCAACTGATTTCTCTACGTCGATATTATATCCTGCTACTTTACTGAATTTTCTAATTAGTTCCAACAGTGTTTTGGTTGAGTTTTGGGGATTTTCTCTACACAAAATCATATGATCTGCAAATGCTACAATGTTACTTCTTCCTTTCTGATGTGGATGTCTTTTATTTCTTTGTCTTGCCTGATTGCTCTAGGTAAGATTTCAAGTACTATATTGAATAAGAGTGGTGAGAGTGGGAACACTTTTTTTCCTGATCTTGGAGAGAAAACTTTAAAGTTTTCACCATTGACTACAATGTTGGCTGTGAGTTTGTAGTATATGGCCTTTATTATGTTGAGGCATGTTCCTTCTATACCCAATCTGTTGAGGGTTTTAATCATGAAGGAATGTTGTACTTTGTCAAAAAGCTTTTTATGCATCCATTAAGTAGATTACATAATTTTTATCTTTCATTCTATTAATGTGATGTATTACATTTATTGATTTGCATATGTTCAAGCATCCTTGCATCCCAGGGATAAATCCTACTTGCACATTGTGTATAATCCTGTTAATGTGTTCTCAAATTAGAATTTCTATTTTTTAAATGTTTGCATCTATATTTATTAGGGATATAGGTATATAGTTTTCTTGTAGTGTCCTTATCTGGCTTTGATATCAGGGTAATGCCGGACTTGTAGAATGAGTATGGAAGTGTTCCCTCCTCTTCAATATTTTGGAAGAATTTGTGAAGAATTAGTGTTAATTATTCTTTATATATTAGGTAGAATTTTCCAACAAAGGCTTCTGGTCCTGGAGTTTTCTGTGCTGGTAGGTTTTCGATTTCTGATTCAATTCCTTTACTCATTACTGGTCTGTTCAGATTTTCTGTTTCTTCCTGATTCCGTTTTTTTTTTTTGAGTGTGTGTTTTTAGGAATTTATCCATTTATTCTCGGTTACCAAATTTGTTGTCAAATAATTGTTAATAGTAGTTTCTTATGATCCTATGGATTTCTGTGGTATCAGTTGTAATGTCTCCTTTTTACTTTCTAATTGTATATGTTTGAGTCTTCTCTCTTAGTCTAGCTAAAGGTTTGTCAATTTTGTTTACCTGTTTAAAGAATCACGTCTTCGTTTTATTGATCTTTTCTGTAGTTGTTGTGGTCTTTGTATCATTTATCTCCACTCTGATCTTTATTATGTCCTTACTTCTGCTAATTTTGTTCTTAATTTGTTGTTTTTTTAATAATTCCTTGAAGTATAAAGTTAGGTGTTTTTTTTAAAGATTGACACCTGAGCTAACATCTGTTGCCAATCGTTTTTATTATTCTCCCCACAGCTGCACAGTACATAGTTGTATATGCTAGTTGTAGGTCCTTCCAGCTGTGCTATATGGGATGCCACCTTAGCATGGCCTGATGAGTGATGCTAGTTCCACACCCAGGATCCAAACTGGGGAAACCCTGGGCTGCCAAAGCTGGAGTGCACGAACTTAACCACCGAGCCATGGGGCCGGCCCCAAGGTTGTTTTTTGATATCGTTATAATTTCTTAATATATGTATTTATCAATATAAACTTTCCTCTCAGAACTGCTTTTGTAGCATCTCATAAGATTTGGTATATTTCAATTTTTACTTATTTTGAGATACTTTTATATTTCTCTTTTGATTTCTTCTTTGATCCATTGATTGTTCAGAAGTTTGTTATTTAGTTTCCACATATTTATAGGTTTTCCACCTTTCCTCTTGTTGTTGATTTCTAGTTTAACACCATTGTAGTCAGAAAAGATGGTTGGTATGATTTTATTCTTAAATTTGCTAAAATTTGTTTTGTGTCCTTTCATATGATCTATCCTGGGGAATGTTCCACATGCACTTGAGAAGACTGTGCATTCATTCTGCTGCTGTTAGATGAAATGTTGTATATATAAGTCCATTTGGTCTAAATTATGGTTCGATTCCAACATTTCCTTATTGATTTTCTGTGTAGATTATTTTCTCTGTGATCCATTGTTGACACTGGGGTATTGAAGTCCTCTGCCATTATTAAATTGTTGTCTGTTTCTCCATTCAGATTTGTTAGTGTTTGCTTAATATATTTAGGTGCTCTGATATTGGATGCATATATGTTTATGATTGTTATATTATCTGCCAATATTGACCCGTTTATCATTATATAATTACCTTATCTCTTGTTGCCATTTTTGGCTTAAAGTTTATTTTGTCTGATATAAGTATGACAATCCTCACTTTCTTTTGGTTTCCACTTGCTTGGAATATCTTCTTCCATCCCTTCACTTTGAGCCTATGTGTGTCTTTAGAGCTGAAATGAGTCTCTTGTGGGTAGCATATAGTTGGGTCTTGTTCTTTTTATCCATCTAGCCATTCTGTGTCTTTTGATTGATTAATTCAATCTATTTACATTTAGAGTGATTACTGATATGTAAGGACTTACTACTGCCAACTTATTGTTTACTTTTTTTGTATTTCCATTGTTTATTTTTTCTCTCTGTTTCTGCCTACCTTGTAAATCAGTGGCTTTACATGGTGGTATGCTCTGTTTTCCTTTTATTGATGTTTTATGAATCTACTCTAGATTTTTGCCTTGTGTTTAATATGAATCTACATAAAACATCTTATAGATAAAACAATCCATTTTATGCTGATAGCAACTTGCCTTCATTCATCTTAGAAAATAAGGCTCCACTGTCTTACTCCTCCTCTTTTATATTTTTGGCATCACAATTTGCCTCCTTTTTTGCTGTGTATTCATTAACAAATTATAGTAGCTATAGTTATTTTTAATACTTGTTTCCTTTAACCTTTATACTATAGTTAAGTAGTTACACACCATCCTAATATAGAGTTACAGTTTTCTAATTCTGGCTATTTTTCACCTTAACCAGTGTGTTGTGTACTTTCATATGTTTTTATGTTGCCGATTAGCATATTTTCATTTTAGCTTGAACAACTCCTTTCAGCACTTTTTGCAAGGCAGGTCTAGTGGCAATGAACTCCCTCAGCTTTTGTTTGTCTGGGAAAGCCTTTATTTCTCCCTCATTTCTGAAGGATCATTTTGCTGGATAAAGTATTCTTGGCTGGCAATTTTTATCATTTACTATCTTGAATTTGTCATTCCACTCTCTCCTGACCTAGAGAGTTTCTGCTGAGAAATCTACTGATAGCCTAAAGGAAGGAGGTGTTCCTTTGTAGGTTACTTTCTTTTTTTCTCTGTATTTAAGATTCCTTATCATTGATTTTTACAGATTCATTATAATATGTCTTGGAGGTCTTTTTGCATTGAGATAATAGGGTGTTTTATTAGCTACCTGGACTTGTATGTCCACATTCTTCCCCAGGTTTGGGAAAATCTCAGCTGTTATTCTTTAATTAAACTCTTTGCCCCTTTCACCCTCTCTTCTCCTTCTGGAATCCCAATTATTCTAATATACGCATTTCTGATAGAATCTGGTAGCTCTCATAGGATGTCTTCACGTTTTTCAAATCTTATTTCTCTCTCCTCTTTTAAGTGAATTATTTCTATATTCCTATCTTAGGAGTCATAGTTTTTCTTCCATCAATTTGCCCTGTTACTGATACTCTCTATATTGCATTCTTCATTCATCCATTGATTTCTTAACTCTAAAATTTTTGTTTAGTTCTTGTTTATAATTTTAATCTCTTTGGTAAAGAACTCCTGTTCATTAACTTTATTCCTGATTTCATTAAACTGTTCTGAGTTTTCTTGTGGCTCTTTTAATATCTCCATAACAGCTATTTTGAATTGTTCATCAGTTAGATCACAATATTTTATGCCTTTGAGTTGTTGGAGAATTATCATTTCTTTTTGTGACACCATATTTCCTTGATTTTTCATACTGTTTGTAGGTGTTCGCTTCTGCTTTTGCATTTGAAGTAGCAGACACCTCCTAAATTAAGCTATTTTATGTTTTCTTTGATTCTTAGCATTCAACAGTCTGGCTACGAGAACCCTTTCTTTTGTATTCCTGAAGGTGGCGCTATAGCTCAAGTTTGTGGTTTGTGCTTTGCCCACCATCTTGAACTATTTTCTGAGAGCCCTCTGTGTCTCCTGGACCTCACTCTTGCAGATACATTCAGGAACTGGGGAGATCCTCAAGTCGGGTATTCCCAGAGGTTTGTGTGTGGACTTCCGGCTGTAGTCCTGAAGTTGACAGCTGGAAATGCATTCCTTTAATGTCCTTTGATATTCTTATCTGCTTCCTTCCTTTTCTCCTCCTTCCCAAACATGTAGGTACCTCCTCAGAAATCTGCAGGCTGCTGGAGAGAAACAGCTTTCCCCAGCCATAACCCGCACAACTGGGATAGCCAGGCACTCACCACATTCATTTTCTTCCTCCTCCATGGGAGAGGTAGCCACTTTTCACCTCTTCTACAGGAGAGGTTGCTGCTGCCAACACCAAAAGTTTAGCCGCTTGCAGTGTTGCCCTGGAAGGGGGGGCAGCTTTGGTGAGTTTCTCCCTCTTCTCTGTGTCCAAACTCATCTCTCCCACTCCAGTGGTACTGCTGGAATCTCCCCTGAGGCAGGCTGAAGTGCTACAAATTCTCTCTCACACATGGATATCTGCCCAGTTTTGTACTCTCCAGATATATTTTTCTGATCATTGCAAGTGGTGGTAGGGTAGGCTTGCCAACTCCCTTGAATCTGCAGCCTTTACTAAAGGAAGTCTTCTTTGTTTTTTTTTTTGATGCCTAAGTGGGCTAGAAACCTCTTAGGTCTCTTAGTATAAGGTGTGGAGGCGGTTTTGCTTGATTATGTATGTCTAATTATTTGTTTAAAAGGGCAAAGAAAAGAGGAACACCTTACACTGCCATGATGCTGACATCACTCAATATTTTTATCTTTATATTTGATGTTTTTCAGTTTCAAAACAGTGCATCTAGGTGTGAATTTGACTTATTTTGTAAATGTTTTACACCTGCTTATTTTTTACTGGAGGGCTACTGACTGTCTTGTTTGGCAAAATTGTCAATGCTTCCTCTCTCTAATTATCTCTATTCAATATTTTTAAGCATATGAAGGAAGTTCTCATTCTATCCTTCTTTTTCTCTTAACATTTCCTCCATATTTTTTATCTTTTAATCTGTTTTTACTTAATTCTGGTTAATTTCACTAAATCTAGCTTTCAGTTCACTAATTCTGTCTTCAGCTGTGTCTTGTCTTCTGTTTAACTTTTTTTGAATTTTTTAATGATCATATTTTTCATTTCTAGTATTTATATTTGCTTCTTTTCCAAATCCACCTCTCTTATTTTTTGTAATAACCTGTTATTTCCTTATGAATTCTATTTCTTTTTAAAATCTCTTTGAATGTTTTAAAGCATTATTTATTTTAAAAACCATTTTACATTGCTCTATTCTCAGGAATTTCTAGGATGTGAATTCCAATATTTGTTACATCTGTTGACTCTAATAACAGTGGATAACTGTATTCTTTGTATTTCTGTTTTGTGAGCACCTTTTTGCTTTAAAGGTTTTTCATTGTCCATTTTTTGACTTGACTTTTTTGTGGATTTTCTTGTGAATATAAGGTTAAAAATTTTAACTACTTAGAACTTGTGTATTAAAATCAGCTGATTCTTTTTATAGAAGCATGTCCCTGAACTAAGTTTCCATAGTCATCCAAGCAGAGGCTTCATACCCACTTGTCAATACTGTTGTAGAGAATATTCAAGTATCATGTGTAGTATTGAACTAGATTGCTTTATGGTTCATTCCACCTCTGAGGTTGGCAAAAGTTTATTTCATGCATGTTTTCCAGTTTCTTAATATCAAAGGGATAAAATCACAGGATTTAAAGCTAGAAGGATTCTCAAAGATTATTTGTCTCTCAATTTGTTTAGTCATACAGTGGTGTAATTATAAGTTGACCTGAAGGAAACACTAAGCTATAATGTTTCACAAACTGACATTGACCTTGTATCTCCACAGTAAATTGAGCTATTTAATGGTTTGCCACAGCAACATCAATAGTTTTTTTGTTCATAGTATGCTAAATTCAGAGCAGTGATATGCATGAGACAGAATGCACCATATTTTATTTTGCTATTTTAGAAGATGGCTGAACCGTCTGCCTTGTGCCTACCTTAGTGCTAGGATGCAGATAAAATCAAGTCTTTGACTTGACTTTTCTACATATTTTATACTATACTGTTTTCTTCTTTAAAATTTTTGCTTAGCTTTTGAGCAATCACTATTATGACTCACTAACTGTCTTATTGTGACATCTGTATTCTCCATCCACACCTAAAAGTTATTTTTCTCTGGCGTGTTCTCAGTCACACCCACAGCTTCCACTATAAACTACATACTTATAGATGCTAAATTTATATATATCGATCATATCTCCTTCATGAGGTCCACACACATATTTAACTGCTTACCTGACTTCGTAACTTGGAAATTTCCTTTGGTTTCTTAAATTTAGAATATCTAATGCTGAACTCATAATATTTCTCTTTCAAAATTACTCATCCTCTTAAATTTCTGTTTCTAGTTAATGATATTATTTATCAAATTACCAAAAGGGGTCAGAAATCTGGGAATCATAATCATTCCAGGTAATTCCTCTTCCCAACCTCCACATTTAGTTCATCCTAAGAGCTAACAATCTAATACTCAACATATAGGTAGATATAGATATTTTAATATAGATATCAGTCTCTTTTTATACCCTCCCCATTGATACACCTTTACTCCTTTAATTTAAGTCCTCGGTATCTCTTGCCTGGATGATTGCCATAGTCACCTAAGTAGTTTCTGGATCTACACTCTCCCCAACTTTTCCATCCTCTTCAATCTCTCCTTCATACTGACTCCAGAGTGATCTATCTAATTAAAAATCTGATCTAGTCTCAAGCTTTAGTGAATCATTTCCTACAAAATGAAAATTGAACTCTATCATAGCCATTGCTCCATCCATACCAAGGTACTTATAGTTCCCCAGAATTCACCATGTAGTTTCAAGCCACAATGCTTTTGTGAATATAATTTCCTTTGTGAGCATTCTTTTGTACTCCTATCTGCCTGCATGAATATGTACCCATCCTTCAGCATCTACAAAGCATGTCTTTCTTTCTGAAGTCTCCCCTGCATTCAGTGAGATTCTCCTTTCAAGTAGACCTTAGACCTGACTTTAAAGAATAGTTTGAATTTAGAGATGAAAAAGGACAAATTTTAGAAATATCTTGAAGGAAACATGGTGGAAATTAATTAAAACAACACTATACTAATATTTAAGAAATCCATTCTTAGTTCTAGCTCTGCCAGAGAATATAAGAAAAAACTTAATCAAGTTGCTTAATTTCTCCTAGACTCACTTTTTCTGTTTGAAAAATATTAATGATGAATTAGATGACCTTTAAAGGCCATCGCTGATTCTGTGGTTCCTCGTGGGACCAGAGAGTAGGTTAACTCTGAATCTGTAGATACAGAGATCTTCAGAGGGTTTCACTTGATTATTTAGCTAAGGACTGGTCAGCACAAGAGTGAGAGGAAACCTTGCAAGATTAGGGAAAGAACTACTTAAAAGGAGAGAATAATGACTGTAGTTTATACAGTTCATGTAAGTGTGCCTTCTCCCACCAGCTAGAGTGGAACTTCTATAACACATAAGACATTGTGTAGAAAAGGGTATTGCCTTCGTCATGAAAAAAATTAACCATAGACCAAATGCTGCTCTAGTCCTTCCTAACAAAGATAACATTAAGACATAAAAGTATAACCATTTCCAGGTAACAAGAAAGCATTCCTGGGGGCCAGCCCAGGGGCATAGAGGGTAAGTTCATGCACTCTGCTTTGACGGCCTAGGTTTCACTGGTTCTGATGCTGGGCACAAACCTAGCACTGCTTAACAAGCCATGCTGTGGCAAGTGTCCCACATATAAAATAGAGGAAAATGGACACAGATGTTAGCTCAGGGTCAATCTTCCTCAGCAAAAAGAGGAGGATTGGCAGCAGATGTTAGCTCAAGGCTAATCTTCCTTAAAAAAGAGAGAGAATAAAAAATAAAACAAGTAAATAAATAAAAGATTCTTTAATAAAGATGAAGAATATTTGTAAGAATAAAAAATATTAACAACCAACAAAGTAAAATTCAGTGTCTGCATCCAATAAAAAATTATAAGTTTTAGAAAGAGGCTGGAAAATATGATATATAATGAGGGGAAAAATTAAAACTTACACATAATTAGAGATTATAGTATTATTTTTAAGGAGATTAAAACAATTATAACTATATCACTTATATTCAGGAAGCTAGAAATATACTGAACATGGTGAGTATTGACTTTGAAGCTGTAAAATGATTAAAATCAATCTTCTAGAGATTAAAACTTAAACATCTGAGATGAAAAGTACACTGGATGAAATTAACATCATATTAGACATTGCAGGAGAAATTATTAATGAACTTGAAGATATAGCAATGCAAAATGAAAAACAGAGAGTAAAAAGACTGAAAAAAAAAAAGAATGGAGTATCAATGAACTGCAAGACAACTTCCGACAACCTAATGCTTGTGTAAATGGAGTCCCAGAAGAAATGAAAATTGGAAGAGAGAGAGGATGGAAAGGAAAAAAAAGAATTTGAAGAAGCAATGGCCAGAAGTTTTTCAAGTTTGATGAAACAATACAGCCATGGATCCAGTGATGTTCTATGAACCTCAAGCAGAGGCAGCATGAAAGAAACTACACTAAAGCTCATAATAATCAAATTACTTAAAGCTAGAAATAAAGAAAAATTCTTAAAAACAGGCAATTAAAAAGACATTAAATACAAAAGAACAAATAATGATGGCAGACTGCTCATCAAAAACAATGTGAGCAAGAAAATATTGGCAAACATCTTTAAAATACTAGAGGAGTCAAACTATCAACCTAGAACTTTGTACCCAGCAAAAAATCTTTCAAAATTGAAGGTGACTATTTTTTTCAGATATATATAAACTAAAATAATTTATAAGTAGCAGACCCATGCTATAAGAAATATTGAAGGCATTCCTTCAAGAATAAGCAAAATGATAGCAGACAGAACCTGGACCTACAGAAAAGAATAAACAGCACCAGAAATTCTAACTAAGTGCATAAATATAAGTTTTATTTTATTTTTATTTAAGCCTCTGTAAAAGATAATTGTCTGTTTTAAGCATAAACGACAATAATATTTTCCATAGTTTATGACGTATATAAAACTAAATATGACAAGAGTAGCACAAAGGCTTGGAAGGGAGAAACAAATGTATAGTTTTGTAAGGTCTTATACTATGTGTGTATTGATATAATATTACTTGAATGTAGACTGTATTAAGTTAAAGATGTATTAAACAAGCCCTAAATCAATCTCTAAACAAATACAGACACATAGAGAAAACAAACTTTTAGCTGGCAAACCCACAAAGGAGATAAAATGGAATCATAAAATATTCAGAGAACAAACTTTGAAATTGGGCCCCTACTATTCACTGTACACAAAAATTAACCCAAAATGTATCATCAATCTAAATGTAAGAGCTAAACTATAAAACTGTTAGAAGAAAATATAGGAGTAAATTTTTATGATCCTGGGTCAGACAACAGTTTCTTATTATGACTTCAAAGGCATTTGCCAAAAAAGAAAAGATAGATATATTGTGGGCTAAATCAAAATTTAAAACGTTTGTGCTGCAATGATACCATCAGAAGGTGAAAGGACAACCCCTAGAATTAGAGCCTATACAGGCATACCTTGGAGATATTGTGGGTTTGGTTCCAGACCTCCACAATAAAGCAAATATCACAATAAAGAGAGTCACACAACTTTTGGGGTTTCCCAGTACATATAAAAGTTATGTTTATACTATATTGTAGTGTATTAAGTGTGCAATAGTATTATGTCTAAAAAAAAATGTACATACCTCAATTTAAAAATACTTTATTGCCGAGGCTGGCCCTGTGGTCTAGAGGTTAAGTTCAGTGCACTTTGCTTTGACAGCCTAGTTCGTGGGTTTGGATCTTGGGCACAGACCTACACCTCTCATCAGACGTGCTGTGATGGTGACCCACATATAAAATAGAGGGAGATTGACACAGATGTTAGCTCAGGGTTAATCTTCAGCAAAAAGAAAAAAAAAATTATTGCTAAAAACTGCAAATGTTGTTGAAAAAATGGTGCCAATAGACTTGTTCAACATAGAGTTGTCACAAGCCTTCAATTTTTAAAAAATGCAATATCTGTGAAGTGCAATAGAGCACAATAAAACTAGGTATGCCTGTATTTGCAAATCATATGTCTTAAAAGGGTCTGCTATCCAGAATATATAAAATACTCTTACAACTTAACAACAAAAAGACAAACAACCCAATTAAATTATAGGAAAAAATTAGAATAGACATTTCTTGAAAAAAGGCATACAATTGACCAACAAGCATATGAAAAGATGCTTAACATCATTAGCCATTAGGGAAATGAAAACAAAACCACAATGAAATACCACTTTTTGACTGCTAGGAGAGCTATAATTTGAAAAAACAACATGTTGGCAAGAATTTGGAGAAATTAGAAACCTCATCCATTGCTTCTGGGAATGTAAAACAGATCAACCGCTGTGGAAAACAATTTGGCAGTTCCACAAAGAACTAAACATAGAATTACTATATGATCCAGTACTTCCCTTCATAAGTATAGACGCAAAATTAAAATCAGTTGTTCAAAAACATTGTATACACATGTTCATAGGAGCATTGTTTATAATAGTCATGAAGTAGAAACAATCCAAATGTTCATTGGTTAATAAATTGATAAATAAAATATGGTACACCCAAACAATGAAAAAATGTTTGGCAATAAAAACGAATCCAGTACTGGTACATACTACAACATGGATGAACCTTAAAACTTTATGCTGAGTGAAAGTAGCCAGTCACAAAAGACTACATATTATGTGATTCAATTTTTAAGAAATGTCCAGAATAAGCAAATCTATAGAAACAGAAAATAATTTGTAGTTGCCTAGAGTGAAGTAGGTGCAGCAGTGGGAGAATGGGTACTAACTGCTAATGGGGATGGGATATCTTTCTTTCTAAACAACATAGAATTTTACACTTTAAATGGGTGAATTGTCTGGTATGTGGATTGTATATTAACAAAGATATTAATTTTTTGTAGAAATAGGATGAATTACCAGTGCATGCAACAACATGGATGAATCTACAAATAATTATTCTGAGCAAAAGAAAGCAAAGAAGTGCACATAGTGTATAAATCTATTTTTATAAAATTCTAGAAAACTTAATCTACTTTATAGTGACTGAAAACAGAGCAGCTGTTTCCTGAGGACAGAGGTAGCGGTAGGGAAAAATTACAAAGGGGTGTAATGAAGATGGTAATAATTAATATGTTCATCATCTTGGTTTTTGTTTTGATTTCATGGATATATACATATGTAAAAACTGGCCTACTTTTTTACCTAGTCACGTATTTCTTTGAGTTTAAAGACAATAAGCAAACTCTCTCAGCATGCACAAATTCATGGAGCATAATATCTTTGAGAAATTCTAGAAAAAACTACTTCAAGGTGAAATCAAGCCAAATATGGTATGCATAGAAGTAAACTAAGGATTTGAGAACTAATATATAAATGACTGAATATGAGCATTGAACATTTTTAAATTAACTAAACAAATGTGAAAATTACTGTTTAAAGAAATGAATGAAAATCTTGTAAAACTTGGAAACCTAAAAATAGTAATATAGGTAACCAAAATCAGGAGATGGGTGAAGGGCAGTAGTAGTAAATGTAAGAATGTTAATATCCTTATCATTCAAGCCAGGGATTAATTAATAATGTCTGAAATTAAGACATGATACTTTTAAGGAAAATACATAAAACAATCCCCTTAAATAGAATTATTTTACATGCTTATCTATTTATCCATCAATCCATCCATCTTCCATTGACACTATTTACATATATACATAGAGAGATTCCTGCAATGATAGTATTTCTGGGTGGTTGGATATAGAGTGATTCCTTCAGTTTCTTGTACTTTATTGTTTGAATTTCTATAATTAATAAGTATCATTTTTACAAAATCAATAAAACAACTCAGCTTATAAAACAAGACTCCAAGGTTTCTAGCTTGAAAGAGCAGAAGAGTAAAGGTGTTAGAAAGGAAAGCTGATAGATTGTTTAGCTTTTGCGTCCTTTAAAAAAGTTCTAGTTATTTCCTGTAAAGGTATTGACTGTTGCTTAGAGTGGATGTGAACTCACTATTCAGTTTTATTTTCTGGAAGAGGATGTGGCATTTTACAAGAGTGCTGAAGGTAGAGATGGAAGGAAGGATACCTTCGCTAAGGTGAACTCAGGAGATTTGCAGGGAGGAAATGGGATGATTTAACAGAAGAATCAAAATGGAAAGTGGCAAGACTCCTCGAGTGTGTAACTTTCTGTGTTCCTGCAAAAGAGTAAACAACTCCATTGGGGATTCATAATTTTTCACTTTTAATTCTCAGTTATTTATTAAGTACTTAAAATGTAAGGATAGGCGCAATCCTTTGTTTGTTACTTCTCATGACTTTCTAATTAGAGTACAAATAATTCCTTATCATTTAAAATCTCTTTGGACACACACATATAGACCAACAGACTAGAATAGAAAGCCCAGAAATAAACCCTTACATATATGGTCAAATGATTATCAATAAGGGTGCCAAGATCATTCAATGGGGAAAGGACAGTGTTTTCAATAAATGGTGCTGGATATCCACAAAGAAAAGAATACAATTAGACCCTCACCTAATACCATGTACAAAAATTAACTAAAAATGGATGAAAAACCTAAGTGAAAGACCTAAAACTATAAAACTCTTAGAAGAAAACATAGTGGAAATTTGGACTTAGCAATAATTTCTTAGATATGACACCAAAAGCACAAGCAATAAAAGTAAAAATTGACAAATTGGACTTCATCAAAATAAAAACTTTCATTCATCAACAGACACTATCAACAGAATAAAAAGACAACCCATAGAATGGGAGAAAATAATTGCAAATCACATATCTGATAAGAGATTAATATTCAGAATTCATAGAGAACTCCTACAACTCAACAACACAGTAAGTAAATAACCCAATTCAAAAATGGGCAAAGGACTTGAATAGACATTTATCCAAAGAAGATATTCAAATGGCCAAGCAATACATGAAAATATGTTCAATGTCACTAATTATTAGGGAGACACAAATCAAAACCACAATGAGATATCACTTCATACCCATTAGGATGGCTATTATCAAAAAATAAAAAGAACAGAAAAAAAGAAAATAACACATATTGATGAGAATGTGGATAAATTAAAACCCTTGTGCATTGCTGGTGGGGATGAAAAATGGTACATTATGGAAAATGATATGGCAGTTCTCCCAAAACATTAAATATAGAATTACTGTATGATTCCACAATTCTACTCCTAGGTATATACTCAAAAGAATTGAAAGCAAGGGCTCAAACAGATACTTGTCTATCAATGTTCATAGCAGCACCATCCACAATAGCCAAAAGATGGATACAATCCAACTGTCCATTGGTGGAAGTATGGATAAATAAAATATGATATATACATTCAATGGAATTTTGTTCAGCACTAAAAAGGAAGGAAATCACAGAATGATGTCAGCAAGAGGGTGGTATAGAAGTTTCCAGTGCTCTTCTTCTGACAGAAACATTGATTTGAACAATGATCCATGTACAAAAATACCTTCACAAGAACTAAGGATTCCACATGAGAGATTACAGCACCTGGATGGAGCACAGAAATAAGAAAATCTGCATTGAAGAGGATAGAAAGGATGGTTTCATATTACCCCCACACCCCTTCACCAAGTCCAGGCAGCCCAATGGAAAGAGAGATGCACTCCCCACAGGGGAATGAGAGTGAAGTGAGCATTTGACTTCACTGCAGAACCTAGCACCAAGCCCAACCCAGTGAATTGCAGTGCCATGCTGGCCCTGCAGCCACAGGCACCCATGGACCCAGCCTCCAGGCCCACCCTAGGATCATGTCAGTCCCTGCTGTCCCAGGCTACTAGCTTGCATCAATACCAGGTCTGCCCCTGTGGACTCAACCTACAGGCCATCTCCTGCAGACCGAGACTCCAGGGCAGCTCCCATGAACCTAGGCTCTAGGCTGGCTCCCAGGGCCCCAGGCTCCTGACTTGCCACAAGCTGCAGGCTGGTACCCATATTCCCAGACTCCTGGCCTGACTCAGGGACAGGAAAATCCCCATAGCCTCAAGCTCCATACTGGCCTCTACAGTCCCAATATTCAGGCCTGCACCAATGCCAGGCCAACTCCCATGGACCCAGTCCCCAGGCTGGCCCCTGTAGACTCAGGCACCTGGTCGTCTGACCTAATGTCAGTTCAGCCTCCATGACACCAGGCTTCAGGCTGGCATTTGTGGCCCAAGGCTCCAGACCAGCCCCTGAAGTCCTAGGCTTCATCCCCACACCAGCACTAGGCCAGCCCCTGTGGCACCAGGTGCAAGGCCAGTGCACAGACTCTCCAGGACAGCCCCTGCATCCCCAACCTCCTGGCTCACACCATTGCCATACTTGCCCCTGTGGACCCAGCTTCCAGTAGAACAAGGTTCCATGCCCGCTCCAGTAGACCCAGAGCCCAGGCTTGCCCCAGTAGACCCCAACACCAGGCCTGCCACTATGGAACCATGATTCAGGACTGCTGCCATGGACTGAAACTCAAGGCCCACTTCAGCATCAGGCTGGCCCAGGATCTAAGCACCCCCTCGGGTCCTAGGCTTCAGGCTCAACACCACAGTTCCACACTAGGCCTGCCTTTGTGGGTGCAAGCACCAAGCCTGTCCCCAGTGGACCCTGGCACCAGGCCAGCCCCTGTGGACCCAGGCTCCAGGCCCACCCCTGTGAACAAAGGCACTAGTCCTGTCCCCACAGACTCAGTTTCCAGGCCCACTCCAGTGGTCCCTGGTGCCTAGTCAATTCCCATGGATCAAGGATTCAGGCCCACCCAGGCAGACCCAGGTCCCAGGCCCAACACCACAAACTCAAGCACCAGGCCTGCCAGTGGGCTCAGGTGATAGGACCAACTTCATGGACCCAGGCTCCAGGATCACCTCTGCAGACTCAGGCACTAGATCTGACCACCTACTGACCCAAACACAAGACTGGCCAGGCCAAGGATTCCAGCATCAAGCCCACCTACAGACACCACAAGGTGGCCCACCCAGAATCTGGTCAGGGTGACTGGTGAAGGCCTTTACCTGCCAAAGTGAGTCGGTAAAGACTAGGAGAGGTGCCTACATCTTGAAATATTCTGACACTAACACAAAGCCATATGGATCATAAATAATTAAAGAAACACAACACCACCAAAACTGATCAATAAAACAAGAATAACCAACCCTATAGAAATGGAGATCTACTAACTGCCTGACAAAAAATTCAAAATAATCCTCTTAAAGAAGCCCAGTGAGCCTCAGAAAAATACAGATAGATGACTAAATGAAATCACGAGAACAATACATGAACAAAATGTGAAGTTTAACAAAGAGGAACCATAGAAAAGAATAAAACAGAAATTTCTGGAGCTGAAAAACACAATGATGGAACTGAAAAATTTTTACACAGCTTCAGCAGAAAGCTTGATCAAGCAGAAGGAAGAATCAGTGAGCTCAAAGACAGATCATTTGAAATTACCCAGTTAGAAGAACAAAAAGAAAAAAGAATAAAGAAAGCCTGTGGGACTTATGAGATACCATAAACAGAAAGAGTATATGCATTATGGGAGTCCCAGAAGGAGCAGAGAAAGAGAAACAGGGAAGAAAACTTATTTAAAGAAATAATGACAGAAAACTTCCCTAATCTGGAAATGGAAATGAACATCCAGATTCATAAGGCCCAAAGAACTCCAAATAGATGAAATACAAAGAGATATTAACCAAGAAATATAATCAATTTCTCAATAGGCAAAAGCAAGGGGAGAATTTTGAAAACAGCAAGAGTAAAGCAACTTGTCATAAACAAAGGAACCCCGATAAGATTATCATGAGATTTTTCAACAGAAATCTTGCAGGCCAGCAGAGACAGATGATATATTCAAAGTGCCAAAAGAAAAAAAAACTGCCAACCAAGAAACTACAGCTGCCAAGACTGCGTTCAGAAATGAAAGAGAGAGAATAACTTTCCCAGACAAAGAAAAAATGTGTAATTTCATCACCACTAGACCTGCCTTACAAGAAATACTAAAGAGAGTTATTCAAGTTGAAATGAAAGGATGCTAACAACATGAAAACATGTGAAAGTATAAAACTCGCTGTCAAGGTAAGGATATAGTCAAATTCAGAATACTCTAATACTGTAATGGTGGTGAGTAAATCACCTTTTACTCTGGTATAAAAGTTAAAACCCAAAAGTATTAAAAATAACTATAGCTACAATGTTTTTTAATGTATATAACGTATATGAAAGATGTAAATTGTGACAACAATAACAAAATATGAGAGGAGGGGAAGTTAAAGTGTAGAGTTTTGTATGTAGTTGATTTTAAGCTGTTATCTATCATCTTAAAATAGAACGTTATAACTATAACATGTTTTATGTTAGCCTCATTTTAACCACAAATTTCAAACGACCTGGAAAAGATAAACATAACATAAAGAGAAAGGTACCATTCCAAAAAGTAAATCAAAGAGGAACACAGCTAGTGAAGAAGAAACAAAATAATGTCAAAACAATTGGAAAAAAGATTAACAAAATGACAGTAGTAAATCCTTACTTATCAATAATTACTTTAAATATAAATGGATTAAATTATCCAATCAAAATACACAAGGTTACTAATTGAAATGAAAACAAGATCCAACAATAGTCTGCCCACAAGAGACTCTGTTTAAGGACACAAGTAGGTTGAAATAGAAAAAGATATTTCATGCAAATAATGACCAAAGAGAGCATGGGTGGCTATATTTATATCAGACAAAATAGACTTTAAGTTAAAAACTGTCAAAAGAGTTAAATAATGTTACTATTTTATGATAAAGGGGTTAATTCATAAACAAGATGTAAATATTGTAAATATAAATGCACCCAATATCAGTGCACCTAAATATTTAAAGGAAATGTTCCAGGACTGAAGGGAGAAATAGCAATACAATAATAGTGGAGGATCCAACTTCAACAATGGATTTATCATCTAGACAGAAAATCAATAAGGAAACAGCAGATTTGAACAACAAAGAATGAAGAAAACCTATGGGACTTATGAGATATCATAAACAGAAACAATATATGCATTATAGGAGTCCCAGAAGGAGCAGAGAAAGAGAAAAGGGGCAAAAATCTTATTTAAAGAAATAATGAAGATTCAATATAGAACATTTATTCAATGTAGAAGATTCATTCAATATAGAATAGACCTAAAAGATATATACAGATCATTCCATCCAACAGTAGTAGAATATGCATTCTTCTCAAGTGCACTTGGGATATGCCCCAGAAGAGATCAAAAGAAAAATAAAAAATTATCTTGAGACAAATGAAAGTGGAAACCCAATATGCCAAAACTTATGTGATGTGTTAGAAGCAGTTTTGAGAGTAAGTTTATAGCAATAAATGCCTATATGATGAAAAAGAACCATCTCAAATGAACAACCTAACTTTAAACCCCAAGGACCAGAAAAACTAAACTTAAAGTTGGCAGAAAAAAAGGCAATTATAAAGATCAGAGCAGAAATACATGAAATAGAAACTAGAAAAATCAATGAAAATAAGGGTCGGGTTTTGAAAAGATAAAATTGGCAAAGCTTTATAAAGTTAGACTAAGAAAAAAGAGAGAAGACTCAGATAAATAAAATTAGAAATGAAAACAGACATTATATCTGATACTAAAGAATTACAAGGGATCATACGAAACTACTATGAATGTGTATATGCCAACAAATTGGATAACATATAAAAAATGATATGCTCCTAGAAATATACAACCTATTTTTCAAGAATTAATTATAGAAAAATAGAAACTCTGAACAGACCAATAAAGAGTAAGGAGATTTAATCAGCAATCAAAAATCTCCCAATAAATAAAATCCCAGCAGATGATGACTTTACTCTTGAATTCTACCAAACATTTAAAGGGGAATTAACACCAATAAAAGTACTTCTTAAACTCTTCCAAAAATTGAAGAGGAGGGAAGACTTCCAAACTCATTTTAAAGGTCAGAATTATTCTCATACCAAAGCCAAACAAAGACACTACAGGAAAAGAAAATTACAGGCCAAAACTCTTATAAACATTGGTGCAAAAATCCTCAACAAAAGACTAGCAAACCGAATACAATAGTACATTAATAACATCATACATCATGATCAATGGTGGGATTTATCCCTGGGATGCAAGGATGGCTCAACATACACAAATCAGTAAATGTGATATACCACATGATAAGAATGAAGGATAAAAATCAGATGATCAACTCAATCAATTCAGAAAAAGCATTTGACAAAATTCAACATCCATTTATGATAAAAGCTCTCAACAAAGTGGGTATAAAGGGAACGTACTTCAACATAATAAGGGTCATATATGACTAGCCCACAACTAACATCATACTCAATAGTGTAAAGCTGAAAACTTTTCCTCTAACACCAGGAACAAGACAAGAATCCCCACTCTCACAACTTCTATTCAGTGTAGTAGTGGAATTTTAACCAGAGCAATTAGGTGAGAAAAATAACTAAAAGTCATCCAAATCCAAATCGAAGTAAAATTGTCTCTCTTTGTAGATGACATGATCTCATAGATAAAAATCCCCAAATACTCCTCCCAAAAAACTGCTACAATAAACTTGTTCAGTAAAGTTGCAGGATACAAAATCAACATGCAAAGTTCAGTTATATTTCTATACATTAACAACAAACTATTTGAAAAAGAAATTATGAAAACAATTCCATTTACAATAGCATAAAAACAATAAAATAGGAATCAGTTTAACCAAGGAAATGAAAGATCTGTACCCTGAAAACTATAAAACATTGATGAAGGAAATTGAAGAAGACACAAACAAGTGGAAAGATATCCTGTGTTCATGGATCAGAAGAATTAATATTGTTTAAATGCCCATACTATTAAAAATAATCTATGAATCAATGCAATCTCTACTAAATTCCAATGGGATTTTTGACAGAAATATTTTTAAAAATCCTAAAATTTATGTGGAGCCACAAAAGACTACAAAAAGCCAAAGCAACCTTGAGAAAAAAACAACATGACTATAGTTAACACTGCTGTATGGATATTTGAAAGTTGCTACAACTAAATCCTAAAAGTTCTCATCACAAGGGAAAAACATCTTTTTGGTAACTAAATTAGGTGATGGATGTTAACTTATTGTGGTAATCATTTCTCAATATATGTAGATCAAGTCGTTATTCTGTACACTTAAACTTACACAGTGGGGTATGTCACTTATATCTCAATTAAAAAAATTAAAAGTAAAATTATCTTATGATCCATCAATCCCACTGCTGTGTATGTATCCAAATGAAATCAAATTAGTATCTTGAAGAGATATCTGCACTTTCATGTTTATTGCAGCTTATTCACAATAGCCAGGATATGGAAACAACTCAAGTGTCTGTTGACAGATGAATGGATAAAGAAGATTTGGTGTATATATATATACAATGGAATACTATTCAGCCATGAGAAAGAAGGAAATCCTGTCATTTGCAACAACCTGGATGATCCTGGAGGATGTTATGCTAAGTGAAATAAGGCAGACAGAGAAAGTCAGGTACTATATGATCTCACTTACATGTAGAATCTATAAAAAAAATTAAAAAGTTGAACTCATGGAAGCAAATATTAGACTGGTGGTTACTACAGACTGGGAGGAGGTAGGGGAACTGGAAAGATGTTGGTCAAAGGGTGCAAAGTTGTGGTTATGTAGGATCATTAAGTCTAGTGAACTAATGTACAGAAATGATGATTATATTTAATAATACTATGTTGAATACTGGAAATATGCTAAGAGAGTAGATTCCAGATGATCTCATCACAAAAAATGGTAACTATGTGAGATATATTAGACTGTAGTAATCATTTCACTGTGGATATGTATATCAAATAATCATGTTGTACACCTTAAATATATACAATTCTTATTTAAAAATATATCACTTTTTAAAACAAAGAATGAAATTCTGATACATGTTACAATATGGATGAACTTTGAAGAAAATAAGCTAAGTGAAATCAGCCAGACCCAAAAAGACAGATATTGTATGATTCTACTTATATGAGGTACACAGAGGAGTCAAATTCATAGGGACAGAAGTAGAATGGTGGTTACCAAGGGTTGAGGAAGAGATGAATGGAGAGTTATTGTTTAATGGACACAGAGTTTCAGTATGGAATGGTGAAAAGTTTCTGGAAATGAATAGTGTTGATAGTTTCACAATAATGTGAATGTACTTAATGTGACTGAACTGTACTCTTAAAAATGATTAAAATGAGAGCCAATCCTGATTTCCTAGTGGTTAAAGTTCAGCACACTCTGCCTCAGTGGCCCAGGTTCAGTTCCTGGGTGCAGAACCACAGCACTCATCAGTCAGTAGCCATGCTGTGGCAGCGGCTTACATTGAAGAACTAGAAGGACTTACAAGTAGGATATACAGCTATGTACTACGGCTTTGGGGAGAAAGAGAGAGAAAAAAAAGAGGAAGATTTGCAGCAGATGTTAGCTCAGGGTGAATCTTTCCCAGAAAAAAAAACTGTATTAGAAAAAAAACAATTAAAATAGTAATTTTTGTTGTATATATTTTTCCACAATAAAAATAGTAAAATTAGAAGTCTCTTAGGAAACTTAAGTCAACAGTGGTTGAAATCTTCAAAAATATCAGTATCAGTGCATAGTAAAATTCTTAGTATAAGAGTGGGGTGTTTTGTATACCAAAATATGACAAATTTGTTCAATGTGATCATAATAACTGAAATATTTTTTAAAATAATAGAATAACTGCTTTTAACCTACTTATAAAAATATTCCAAGTTTACAGATAACTTGTTTGATATTTCTAGATGTTCTTCATTCTCTGAGGTAAACATTTTTTTTTTTTACAAAATACAGGTATTTTCAACACTTGCTCTCTTCTGAATCATGTTTTCTGTCCTATCATTCAGTCGTGACTCTCCCGAAAAGAAGTTTTTAGGCAAGAAGGCCTGATTGCTAAGCAGTGAGTATCAAAAGCTTTAACTCTTAAATTTATAAGGTATATTTTTCATTATTTAAATTATAATAATAATCCAATACAATCAAAATTCTAATTTGACAGCATGAGCCTGTGTTTGAAAGCTTGAGTTCAAATTTGAATAAGTGGAAACAGTTTTTTCAATGTCTTTTGATGATTTAATATATAAAGTTTATGGATACAAATTATTTCAGGAATTATTCAGTAGAGTGTCCTGAATATGCTTGGCATTTTCCTTCATTGTAGGTATGTATGTTTAAAAATACTGTCTTCACCTTTCTGTCACCTCATGAATAGGTTTTCTGGATCTGTAAGATTGTTACAATAATACTTACCCTTTTTATGTAATTTATAATTTATATAATTTTCATATTCATCATCTAGTTTTATTTCAACCTCACAACACCTAAGGAAGGCAGGGAAGTTTTTCTGACCTCTTTTTGTTTACTGAGAGACCTGAACCTTAAAGGGGTTAACCTGCTTAGGATCTATGGATTGTTAGGGAGTTAAGATCTTCCAGCCTGGCCTTTTTCTATTATAAATGAGTAAGCTGAGGCCCAAAGAAGTCACAGAGCTGAAGAAGTCATTTCCTTGGTAACATAGTTATTTATTGCAGGTCTGGGACTAGAATATGTCTCCTAAATCCTAGTCTAACATGCTTGACAGAACCCAAATGCTGTCTCTAAATAGTAGTTGTAGATTAGAAAGTGCTTCTACTTTATTAATTTCCTAAAAATCTTCTGTATTGAAGAAGTTAAGTAGATCAGAACATATACAAACTTTAGTTTTAAACTACTTAACTTAGTACATAAGAACAAATATTCATTCAGCAAACATTTACTGAGTGCGTAATATGTATCAGAACAATACTAAATGCCATGGATAAAAGATAAATAAGACACTGCCCCATTCTAAATATAAACTCCACATTTACAATTTAGTGGGTAGGTAAACACATAAATAACTGTAGAGCTCTGTATTAGTTTTCTATTGCTGTGTAAGTAATTAGCACAAATTTAGCAGCTTAAAACAGCACACATGTATTATCTTACAGTTTCCATGGGTCAGGAATCTGGCCATAGCTTAGCAGAGTGCTCTGCTTAAGGTCTCACAAGGCTGCAATCAAGCTGTCTGCTGGGGCTGTGGTCTCTTCTGAGGCTCAGCACCCTCTTCTAAGCTTATGTGATTGTTAGCAGAGTTAATTTCTTTGCACCTGTAGAACTCATGGAAGATTGCTTCTTCAAAACCAGCAGGAAGGAATGTCTTTGATCCTTTAAGTCTCTGACCTCTAGATCCTATTTTAAAGAACACCTGATTAGGTAAGGCCCACCCAGAGTGTCTCTCTTTTAATTAACTCAAAGTCAACTGATTAGGGACTTTAGAGATATCTGAAAATATCCCTTCACTTTTGCCATATGATATAAACTAATCATGGGAAGGGCATACATCATATTCACTGGACCTGTCCACAATCAAGAAAAGGGGATTATACTGGACATTTACACCAGGGGGTGCATAAATCTGGGAGCCAACTTACAATTCTGCCTACCACAGTTGCAATCAACTTAAAAATTGACTTTAACTCTAATAAAGTTTATTTAACACAAGTTTATTTTTGAGTAATAGCTTTACTTTTGAGTCTTAAATGTATCAATGAAACTCAGCAAATTTTATGTTTAAATTTTATTGTTTTAATTACAAAGGACTGTAGAAATACACTTTTACAAAAATTCAGGCATTAAGGATAAAGGTAAAGTTTCCTACACCATCACCCACAATTCTAGTCCCTTCCCCAGAGGAAACCACTGTTAATAGTTTAGTGTATATCGTTTCAGACTTTTACTCATGCGTTTTTAAATGCATGTATACCTGTAAAAATGTATATTATCATTTTATGCATTAGTAGTATATGACTAAGATCATACTGAAAATATCATTTTCCATTTTGTCTTTTACACAGCAATATGTCTTTATTTTGTCTATCCAGCACAGATAATTTTACTTAATTATTTTTAAACTATTACTTAATTTTCCATAACATGGAGATACCATAGTTGATTTTTCCATTTCCCATTGTGGACTTTTGGTTTGTAATTTTTCACAATATCAAGTACTGCTCCAGTGAGTATCATTTTGTAGGATTGCTTTTGCTTATGTTTCAGTGTTTCCCTAAGGTAGATAGCATTAAGTGAAACTGTTGGGTCATAGGAATGCACTTATATTTTTTCTACACTGTACTAAGTTAATCAGTATTCATATCCACTCCTTTTTGTGTTCTTGGACTGTGGTCTCATTTTTATTTTTATAACTCAAATGGGCATAGCTTGGTATGATTAATCACCCTTGTCAATTCAAACACTTCCCTCATTTTGTGCATATCTTTGCATATCCCTTTTATTTGTCATCTCCTGTCTTATTCACTTTTCCCACCTTCTTTTGAGCACATTCCCCCATGTATTATATAAATAGTTTCCTTTGTATATTTACTTACATAATCACAAAACATACCATTTTATTTTGCTATTTAAAATTATGTAAACAATATTTGCTGTACTTATTCTTTTGCACTCAATAACTTTTTGTTTTATTGAGGTATAATTTATATATACTGATATTTGCCCATTTTAGGTATACAGTTCTATGAATTATAAAAAAGCACACAGTGGTGCAATGGCCACCATAATCAAGGTGTAAATTAGTTATGTCACTTCCAAAAGTGTCCTCATGCCACTTTGTATTCATCTCATCACTTTACCCCCATCCCCTAGCAACCACCAATCTTTTCTCCAGTACTACAATTTTGTCCTTTCCAGAATGTCATATAACTGGAAGCATATAGGGTGCAGTTTTTTGAGTCTGGCTTCTTTTACTTTGGCTCATGCTTTTGTGATTCACTTGTGTTGTTTCAAGTATTAGTAGTTTATTCTTCCTTTTTATTGATGAGTAGTATTTTATTGTGTGGATATATCCCAATTTGTTTCTCTATTCACCAATTGAGGGACATTTGGACTATTTCTAAATTTTGGTGATTATGAGGAAAGCTGCTGTAATCATCCACATATAGAGTTTTATAAGGATAAGTGTGTTCATTTCTCTTAGGTAAATATCTAGGAGTAGGATTGTAGGATTATGAGGTAAGTGTATGTTGAACTTTATAAAAATACTTCCAAACTGTTTTCTAAAATGACTGAACCATTTCATATTCACAACAGCAATGTGTGAGAGTTCCAGTTATTCTGCATTCTTGCCAAACTCTAATTATATCAGTGCTTTGTATTTTAGCCACTCTAATAGTGATGCAACGGAATTTCATTGAATTCTTGTTTGCATTTCCCTAAACATCAGTGATGTTGAACATCTTTTTGTGAGCTTAATTTCCATTTGCATATCTTCTTTGGTAAATTGTTCACAACTTTTGCTCATTTTTCAATGCTGTTTTCTTTTTTATTATTGCATTTTGAGAGTTCTGTATATAGTCTAAGTACAAAAACTTTATGAGACATGTGTTCTGCACATTTTTGCCCCAGTTCATGGATTGTTATTTCATTTTCATAGCAGTGTATTGCAAAGAGCAGGAGGGTTTCTTTTTACTAGACTTTTTTTAGAGCAGTTTTAAGGTTACATAAAAATTCTGTAAAAATGTAGAGAGTTCTCTTAAAATACCTAGGAATAAATTTAAACAAGGTGGTAAAAGACCTATACACTGAAAACCATAAGACATTATTGAAAGAAATCAAAGAAGACATAAACAAATGGAAAAATATTCCATGCTCACAGATTAGATGAATAAACATAGTTAAAATGTCCATATTACCTAAAGCAATCTACATATTCAGTGTAATCCCAATGACGTTCTTCATGAAAATAGAAGAATCCTAAAATTTATGTGGAACAACAAAAGGCCCCAAACAGCCAAAGCCATCCTGAGAAAAAAGAACAAAGCTGGAGGCATCACAATACCTGACTTCAAAATACACTACAAAGCTCTAGTAATTGAGACACCATGGTACTGGCAGAAAAAGTGACACCCAGATCAATGGAACAGAATTGAGAGCCCAGAAATAAAACGACATGTCTATGGACAGCTAATCTTTAACAAAGGAACCAAGAACATACAATGGAGAAAGGAAAGTCTCTTCAATAAATGGTGTTGGGAAAACTGGACAGCCACATGCTAAAGAATGAAAGTAGACTATTATCTTACACCATACACAAAGAGTAATTCAAAATTGATTAAAGCCTTGAATGAAAGACCTGAAACCAGAAAACTCCTAGAAGAAAATATAGGTAGTATACTCTTTGACATCAGTCTTAGCAGTATCTTTTCAAATACCATGTCTTTTCAGGCAAAGGAAACATAAGAAAAAATAAACAAATGGAACTGCATCAGATTAAAATGCTTCTGCAAGACAAAGGAAACCATCACAAAAAGGAAAAGACAACCCACCATCTGGGAGAAAATATTTGCAAATCATATATCTGGCAAAGGATTAATTTCCAAAACATAAAGAACTCATACAACTCAAGAACAAAATAAGAAAACAATTAAAAAATGGGCAGAGGAGGGGGCTGACCCTGTAGCATAGTGGTTGAGTTCGGCATGCTCTGCTTTGACAGCCCAGGTTCACAGGTTCAGATCTCGGGTGTGGACCTCCACCACTCGTCAGTCATGCTGTGGTGGGGACCCACATATAACGTGGAGTAAGATTGGTACAGATCTTAGCTCAGGCCTAATGTTCTTCAAGGGAAAAAAGAGGAAGATTGGCAACAGATACTAGCTCAGGGCGAATCTTCCTCAGAAAAAAAATTGGCCGAAGATATGAACAGACATTTTTCCAAAGAAGATATACAGATGGCCAACAGGCATATGAAAAGATGTTCAACATCACTAATCATTAAGGAAATGCAAATCAAAACTACAATAAGATATCACCTCACGCTAGTCAGAATGGCTATAATTAACAATACAAGAAATAAATGTTGCAGAGGATATGGAGAAAAGGGAACCCTCATACACTGCTGGTGGGAATGCAAAATGGTGCAGCCATTATGAAAAATAGTCTGGAGATTTCTCAAAAATGTAAAAATAGGCATGCTATATATTTCAGCTATCCCACTACTGGGTATTTATCCAAAGAACATGAAATCAATAGTTCAAAGAGACTTATGCATCCCTATGTTCACTGCAGCATTATTCAAAATAGCCAAGATGTAGAAGCAACCCAAGCACCCATCAATAGATGAATGGATAAAGAAGATCTGGTGTGTATGTATATATTGGAACACTACTCAGCCATAAAAAGGACAAAATCGTCCAATTTGCAACAACATGGATGGACCTTAAGGGTATTATTTTAAGTGAAATGAGTCAGACAGAGAAACATAACACCACATGGTTTCACTCATATGTGGAAGATAAACACATAGATACAGAGAACAGATTAGTGGTTATCAGAGGAGACTTGACTAGGGGGAGGGTAGAAGGGATAAAAGGGCACATATGTATGGTGACTGATAAAAACTAGACTATTGCTGGTGAACATGATTCAGTCTACACAAAAACTAAAATATAATAATGTACACCTGAACTTTACACAATGTTATAAGCCAGTATGTCCTCAATAAATATGTTTTAAAAATACAAAGTTCTCATACATCTCCTGTCCCTGCACATAGTTCTTTCTATTTTTAATGTGGTTCATTTGTAATAATTAATTTTAAAATATTTATACATTATTAATTGCTCTGAAGTCTCTACTTCAGGCTAGGATTCTCTCTTTGTGTTATACAATTCTGTGGGTTTTGACAAATGTCATCTACCAGTACAGTATCATGCAGAAGAGTTTGACTGTCCTAAAACACCCCTTGGCCCACCTATTCATCCCTCTCCCCTTTCTCCTGAGCCCTGGCAATCACTGATCTTTTCCCTGTCTGCAATTTCCTTTTCCAGAATGACATATAGTTGGATTCATCCATTATGTAGCTTTTTCAGACTGGCTTCTTTGACTAAGCAAAATGCTTTTAAGGTTCCTCCATGTCTTTTTGTAGCTCACTTATTTTTATCACTAAGTAATACTCCATTTTATGCATGTACAAGTTGTTCTTAAAATTAACCTGTTGAAAGACATCTTGGTTGCTTCCAAGTTTTGGCAATTATGAAAAAAGTAGCTAGAAACATTTGTATACAAATTTTTGTGTGGATATAAGTTTTTGACTTATTTGAGTAAATACCTAACAATGGGATTCCTGGATCATATGGTAAGCCTATGTTTGGCTTTGTAAGAAACTGACAGTCTTCCAAATTTGGCTCTACCATTTTGCATTCATACCATCAATGAATGAGAGTTACTCTTGCTCCACATCCTTGCTAGCATTTGGCGTTTTCCGTGTTTTGCATTTTAGACATTCTAATAAGTGTGTAGTGGTATCTCGTTGTTGCTTCAAATTGGCAGTTCCCTAATGATGTATAATGCTGACCATATATCTGACCATGATCAGCTTATTTGCCATCTATATATCTTCTTGATGCAGTGTCCAGATCTTTTGACCATTTTGTAGTTAGGTTGTTTGTTTTTTGGTTGATTACTTTTGAGTTCTTTCTATATTTTGAATACCAGTCCTTTATCATATATGAGATTTGCAAAATTTTTCTCAGTATGTGACTTGTTTTTTCATTTTATTAACAGTATCTATCACAGAGCACAAGTTTGTAATTTTATTGAAGTCCAACCTTAAATTTTCTCTTTCATAGATCATGTTATTGCTATCATATCCAAAAAGTCATTGCATGGTTCATGGTCACCTAGGTATTCTCCTATTACCTTCTAGAAGTTGTATAGTTTTGTGTTTACACTTACGTCTATGATGCAGTTTTAGTTAATTTTTGTGAAAGGTGTAAGGTCTGTGTCTTGATTCATTTCTTTGCATGCTGATGTCCACTTATTCTAGCACCACTTGTTAAACAGACTTTTCCACTGACATTTCTTTTCTTCATTGAACTACCTTTGCTCTTTTGTTAATGACCAATGAACTATATTTATGTGAGTGTATTTTGGGGCTTTCTATTGTATTCCATTGAAATATTTGTCTGTTCTATTTCCAATACCACACTGTTCTGATCACTGTAGTTTTTTGTAAGTCTTGAGGTTGGGTAGTGTCAGTTCTCCAACTTTATTCTTTTTCAGTATTGTATTGGGATTATGTGTCTTTTGACTTTCAACATAAACTGTAGACTCCGTTTGTCCATCAATGGACCCATCAATGGATGAATTGATAAGCAAAATGTCATCTATCCATTAAGTGGAATGTTATTCAAACATTAAACAGGAATAAAATACTGATACATACTACAACATGTACAAACCTTGAAAACCTTATGTTAAATAAAAGAAGCCAGACACAAAAGGTCTGGTATGATTCTATTTTTATGGAAATTCTAGAATAGGCCAATCCATAGAGACAGAAAGGAAATTAGTGATTAGTTAGGGCTGGCAGGACACAGCAATGGGGATTGACTACTTAATGTGTATGGAATTGCATTTTTAGGTAATAAACTGTTGTGGGATTAGATGGTGGTATGGTTGCACAACATTGTGAATGTATTAAGAGTCACTAAATTGTATACTTTGAAGTAGCTAAAATGGTGAATTTTAGGTTACGTTAGTTTTACCTCAATTAAAAACATGGCTTTGGGGTAAGGTTAATATTATTGCATGGAGTAGCAGAGCTTTAGAAAAGGCTGAGTACACATAAAGAAACTCTTTATTTTATTTTTTTAAAGATTTTATTTTTTCCTTTTTCTCCCCAAAGCCCCCCCCCATACATAGTTGTATATTCTTCGTTGTGGGTCCTTCTAGTTGTGGCATGTGGGACGCTGCCTCAGCGTGGTTTGATGAGCAGTGCCATGTCCGCGCCCAGGATTCGAACCAAGGAAACACTGGGCCGCCTGCAGCGGAGCACGCAAACTTAACCACTCTGCCACAGGGCCAGCGCCAAGAAACTCTTCATTTTTAATAAAAATAAGTGTGGTTTTAATGTGCTATAACTACGTATCTGAATTTACTTCTCTTTGCAAAATATAACGTGGTAACAAAAGTATTTAATGAAACCAAAGTATTTACCTATGTTTTATTGTGAATAGATAAAAGTTGAAGACAAGTTGAAGGACAATATTCTTATTATTCTTGTTCTATGTTTGAGATGTTTGCCTAATCCATATTGAGAACACTGAATTGAACTATTTTTTTAATTTTAATTAAAGATATTTTAAGTATTTTTTGATATTTTTCTTTGGAGATTTCCTTATGTAATAGAACCACATTTACCTTTTTAAAATGTGTAAATGTCTTTTAAGGTAGATGGAGTTTAAGAGATGAGATGAGTGATTACTATGGTAAGTAAAACATAATAAAAAATAAATATGTTGGTAGTATAGAAATATAATCCATTTTAACCCCCAAATCAGGTTACAACCTATTAGTTACGGAGTGGATTTCCTCATTTAAATAACATCCACTTGTATTTCAGTAGTAATTCAGGGATACTCTAATGCATCTTTTGTGCCCTCGAATTTTCATTAATTTAAAGAACTATATAAACATTTTCAATGCAGCTCATAAGTCAAATTTTGAGAACATTATGTAGAATTTAGCATCAAGGAAACTAAAGAATACAGAAAATATTGCCACATTCTCCTTCATCTGTGGTAATCCTTTTTCTGTCTTTTTCCCACTTTCTATACCCTGAATTAAGCTCTATCTTTTTAGTCATTTATTTAACATCCATCTACTAAGCCCTTAAACTATATGATGCTTTATGGTAACTATTTGGGATACAGAGATAAATAAGATCCAGGGCAATTTTCCAACATTCTTTTCTTTCTCCTCTCTTTCTTCTTTAGCAATATCTTTTATTCCATGACTTTAATAACCATCTATATGTGACAGACATTCACTAGGTCTGATCTTTTTCCCAAACCCCAGGACATTTCCAGTCTTGTATTTCCAATTTCCTGATTGATATCTTTCTGGATGTTTCATTGACACCACAGATTATACATACCTAAAGTGGAATTTATCCTTTATTCCATGATAAATTTTTAAATTTTAAGTTTAACTTTTTAAATTGTAGTAAAATGTACATAATATCAAATTTACTATTTTAACCATTTTTAAGTGTATAGTTCAGTGGCATTATGTTCACATTGTTTTGCAACTGTCAACACTATCCATTTCCAGAACTTTTTCATCATTCCATATTGAAACTCTGTACCCATTAAACTATAATTCCTCATTCCCCTTTCCCCCAACCCTTGATAACCATTGCTCTACTTTCTGTCCCTGTGAGTTTGACTACTTTAGGTACATCATATCATACAATATTTGTCCTTTTCAGTATGGCTGATTTCACTTAGCTTACTGTCTTCAGAGTTCACCCATGTTGTAGCATGTATCAGGATTTCATTCCTTTTTAAGATTGAATAATATTTTGCCTGCAAAATAATATCTAATAATAATAAAAGTAATAATTGAGTAATAATATGTCTACAACATTTTGTTTATCTACTCATTGATTAACACTTAGATTGCTTCCTTCCACTTTTTGGCTATTGCGAATAATGCTGCTATCAATATTGGTTTACAAGTATATTTTTGAGTCCCTGCTTTCAACTTTTGGGTATATACCTAGAAGTAAAATTATTGAATCATATAGTAATTCTATATTTAATTTTGAGGGGAATCACCATCCCAGTTTCCATAATACACCATTTTACATTCCCAAATGTACAAGGATTTCAATTTCTCCACATCCTCATCAACACTTACTTTGTTTTATTTTTTTATAGTAGCCATCCTAATGGGTGTGAAGTGGTATTTCATTGTGGTTTTGATTTGCATTTCTCTAATGGTTAGTGATATTGAGCATCATGTGCTTATTGGTCATTTGTGTATCTTCTTTGGGAAAATGTTCAAGTCCTTTGCCCATTCTTTTATATAGGTTGTTTGGTTTTTATGCTGTTGTTGAGTTGTAGGAGTTCTCTATATTTTCTGGATATTAATCCCTTATCAGATATGCAAGTTGCAAATATTTTCTCCCATTCTATGGGTTGCCTTCTCACTCTGTTAATAGTGTCCCTTGATGCAGAATTTTGATGAAATTCAATTTATTTGTTCTTTTGTTGCCTGTGCTTTTAGTGTCATAGTCAAGAAGTTAGTGCCAAATCAAACGTCATGAAGCCTTTCCCCTATGTTTCTTTCTAAGAGTTTTATAGTTTTAGGCATTACTTTTAGGTCTTTGACTCACTTTGAGTTAAATGTTGTATATGGTATAAGGCAAGGACCTATGCTCATTCTTTTCATATAGATAACCAGTTTTTCCAGCTCCATTTCTTGAAAAGACTATCTTTTTCTCATTGAATGATTTTTGCTTCCTTGACAAAAATCATTTGACCACATATACAAGGGTTTATTTCTGGGCTCTTTATTTTATTCCATTTATCTATATGTCTGTCTTTTTGCCAATAACACAGCATTTGATTACTGAAGCTTTGTAATAAGTTTTGAAATCAGGAAGTGTGAGACATAGAACTCTGTTTTGTGTTTTCAAGATTATTTTGGCTATTAGAGTCCCTTGAGTGTCTATATGAATTTTAGGATATTTTTCTATTTCTGCAAAAAAAAATGCCCATGGAATTTTGATAGAGATTGCATTAAATGTGCAGACTGCTTTGGGTAGTATTGACTTCTTAACAATATTAAGTCTTCTAATCCATGAATCCAAGATGTACTTCTATTTATTTGTGTCTTCTCTAATTTTTTCAAGAATATTTTAGAGTTTTCAATGTACAAGTTTTACAATGCCTTGGTCAAGTTTATTCCTAACTATTTATATCTTTTGATGCTATTGTAAATGAAATAGTTTTCTTAATATCATTTTTGGTTTGTTTATTGCTACTGTATAGAAACACAACTGATTTTTGGCTTTTTTGTGTGTCTCTTTTAATTTTATGCCTCATAACAATGCTGAATTCATGTATTAGCTCTAGTCAAGATTATTTTTGTGGATTCTTTAGGGTTTTCTACATGTAAGATCATGTTACATGAAAACATATGTAGTGTTTTACTTCTTTTCCAATTTGGATGTCATTTATTTCTTTTTCTTGCCTAACTGCTCTGGTTGGGACTCCCAAAACAACGTTGAATAGCTATGGGAAAATCAGACATCCTAGTCTTGTTCTTGATCATAGAGGAAAAGCTTTCAGTCTTTCACCATTGAGTATCATGTTAGTTGCAGGTTTTTCATAATTCTCTTTATAGTGTTAAGGAAGTTTCATTATATCACTGGTTTTCTGAGCGTTTTTATCATGAAAGGGTGCTGGGTTTCTTCAAATGCCTTTTCTGTGTTGAGATGATCTTGTGGTTTTTTCCCCTTCATTCTATTATTGTAATTTATTATTTTGACTGATTTTTTTATGTTGAAGAAATCTTAAATTCCTGGGATAAATCCCGCTTGATCATGGTGTATAATCATTTTGGTATGCTGCAGGCTTCAGTTTGCTAGTATTTTTTTCAGCACTTTTTTGCACCTATCTTTGTAAGGGATGTTATTCCATAATCTTCTTTCTTGTGGGGCCTTTGTCTATCTTTTTTATCAGGGTAATTCTTGTCTGATAGAATGAATTAGGAAGTATTCTATCCTCTTCTTTTTTTGGAAGAGTTTGAGAAATATTGGGGTTAACTCTTCTTTAAATGTTTGGCAGAATTCAACAGTGATCTCATTTGGACCTAGGCTTTTCTTTGTTGAGCAGTTTTTAGTTACTGATTCAGTCTCTTTGTTATAGATCTGTTTGTATTTTCTATTTCTTCTTGAGTCAGCTTAGGTAGTTAGCATGTTTTAGCAATTTGCCAATTTCAACTAGATTATCAAATTAGTTGGTGTATAGTTGTTCATATCCTCTTACTCTTTTTATTGTGTCTGGTCAATACTAATGTCCCCACTTTCATTTCTGATTTTAGTAGTTTGAATCTTCTTTCTACGTTTCTTTGTCAATCTAGCTAAAGGTTTGTCACTTTTGTTGACCTTTTCAAAAGACCAAATTTTACTGTCATTCATTCTCTGTATTGTTTTTATATTCTCTGTTTTATTTATTTCTACTCTATTATTTCCTTTATTCTACTAGCTCAGGTTTAGTTTGCTATCCTTTTTCTAGTTCTTTAGGTGTAAATTTAGGTTATTGAATCACAATCTTTCTCTTTTTGTGTGTGTGAGGGAGATTGGCCCTGAGCTAACATCTATTGCCACTCTTCCTCTTTTTGCTTGAGGAAGATGGTCCCTGAGCTAACATCCATGCCAATCTTCCTCTACTGTGTATATGGGATGTCACCACAGCATGGCTTGATGAGCCATGAGTAGGTCTATGCCCAGGATCAAAAACTGCAAACCCTGGGCCACCAAAGTGGACTGCGTGAACTTAACTATTATGCCACCTGGCCGACCCCACTTTTTTCTTTTTCTTTTTTTTTTTGAGGAAGATTAGCCATGAGCTAACATCTGCCATCAATCCTCCTCTTTTTTGCTGAGGAAGACTGTCCTTGAGCAAACGTCCATGCACATCTTCCTCTATTTTATATGTGGGATGCCTACCACAGCATGGCTCAACAAGCAGTGCGTCGATCCGCACCCAGGATCTGGACCGGCAAACCCCGGGCTGCTGAAGCAGAAGGTGTGAACTTAACTGCTGTGCCACTAGGCCAGCCCCTCTTTCTTCTTTTTTAATGTAGGAGATTACATTTATAAATTTCCTTCTGAGCACTGCTTTCACTGCATCCCATAAGTTTTATGCTCAGCTTTAGTTTTCACTCCTCTCAAAGTATTTTGTAATTTTCCTTTTCATTTCTTCTTTGTCATATTGGTTATTTAATAGTATGTTGTTTAATTTCCATATATTTGTGAATTTCCCAGTTTTCCTTCTATTATTTGTTTCTAGTTTCATTTCATTGAGTTCTGAGAAAATATTTTGTATGATCTTAATCTTGTAAATTTGATTTCCTGAGATTTGTTTTATGCCTACCATATGGTGTATCACAGAGAATGTTCCATGTGCACATAAGAATGTATATTCTACTGTTTTTTGTCAAATGTTTTATATATATTTGTTTAATTGGTTTATAGTGTTGTTCAAGTCTTCCATTTTCTTATCAGCCTTCTGTCTAGTTCTAACCATTAGGGAAAGTTGTCTATGAAGTCTTCAAATATGATGTTATAAAACTGTGTTTCTCCTCTCAATTATGTTAGGTTTTGCTTCATATATTTTGGAGACTCTCATCCTAGATGCACATATGTTTATAATTATGATCTATTATTGAAGAATTGACCCTTTTATCAATATATAATGTCCTTTTTTTCTCTCATAATAATTTTTGTCTTACAGTCTATTCTTTCTCATAATATTATAGCTATCCCAGCACTCTTTTGGTTATTATTTACAGAGACTATCTTTGCCCATGCTTTAAATGTCAATGTATTTATGTCTTAAAATCTAAAGTGAGGTTCTTATAGATGGCATATAGTTGATCATGATGTTTTTATCCGTTCCATCAATCTGTGCCTTTTAATTGGAGAGTTTGCTCCATTCACAAAGTAACTATTGATATAAAAAAAATTCTGTCTTTTTACTGTTTACTAAATGTCTAACTTTTCTCCTCAGTTTTTCTATTACTGCCTTCTTTTGTGTTTTTCTTTTCAAGCATGCTGCTTGTTGTATTCCCTTCTTATTTCCTCTTGTGTATATATATTTTTTCTTAGCGTATAGCCTCAGAATTAAAATTAACACCTTAAATTATAGCTATCAACCTTAAATTAATACCAACTTTTCTTCAGTTGTATACAAAATATCTACTCCTGTACATCTTCATCCTCTTCCTCTTTACATTGTTATTGTCCTGAATAATATGATTATATATTGTGTGCCCACTAACATAGATTTAGAACTATTGTTTTATGCATTGGCCTTTTAAATTATATAGGAACAAAAAGAAGAGTTACAAACTAAAAATGAAATACTACTGAATTTTATATTTACCTTTGTAGCTACATTTACTGTTTTTCTTAATTTTATCATTTAGTGTTGAGTTATTCTATATTATCCTTTTGTTCCAACCTGAATAACTCCTTTTAGAAATTTTTGTAGGGTAGGTCTATTACTGGTGATGAACTCCCCCTGTCAAGTTTTGGTTTATCTGGGAATGCCTTAATTTTTCCTTCAATTTTCAATGAAGTTTTTCCCAGATATAAAATTCTTGGGGTCAGCCCCATGTCCGAGTGGTTAAGTTCATGCACTCTGCTTTGGCGGCCTGGGGTTTCACCAGTTTGGATCCTGGGCATGGGCCTGGCACCACTCATCAGGCCATGCTGAGGTGGCGTCCCACATTGCACAGTTGGAAACACTCACAACTAGAATATACAACTATGTACTGGGGGGCTTTGGGGAGAAGAAGAAGAAAGAAAGGAAAAAGAATTCTTGTTTGACAATTTATTTCTTTCAGTACTTTAAATATGTCATTCCACTTCCTTCTGGCCTCCACCATGTCTGAAGAGAGGTTGGCCAATAAACTTATTGAGGGCCACTTATATATAATGAGTCACTTCTCTCTGCTGTCAAAATTCTTTGTGTTTGGCCTTCAACAATTTGACTATAATATGTTTCATGTAAATTTCTTTGATTTTTATTCTGCTTAGAGTCCATTAAGCTATTTGGACATGTAGAATCATGTATTTTATTACATTTGGAAAGTTTTTGTCCATTATTCATTGAAATATTCTCTTTCTAATCCTTTCTCTCTCTTCTCTCCTTCTGGGACTCCAAATATGTCTTATGTTGCTATGCCTGATAGTATCCTACAAGTCTCTGGCTCTGTCCATTTTTATTCATTCTTTTTCTTTCTGCTCCTCAAACTAGATAATCTGAATTGACCCATCTTCATGTTTGCTGATTCTTTTTTCTGCCTGCTCAAATCTGCTGAGTCTCTATTGATATTTTAATTACAGTTACGGTTTTCTCATCTCTATAAATTCTGTTGTGTTCCTTTTTACAATTTGTATTTTTATTGATATTTTCTATTTTATGGCATAAAGTTTTTGTGGTTTCCTTCACTTATTTGTACATGGTTTTATTTAGTTCCTTGTGCATATTTAAATAGTTCATTTAAAGTTTTCGTTTGGCAAGTCCAATGTTTAGGCTTCCACAGGGATTGTTTCTATTAATTTCTTTCTTTTCTCACGTATAGGCCATACTTTCTTTTTTCTTTGCATGCCTTATAATTTTTTGTTGAAAACTAAAGGTTTTTATATTGTAATATGGCAATTGTTGCCATTACAGTTGGCCCTTCATATCCACATGTTCCACATCCATGGATTCAACCAACTGCAGATCAAAAGTCCTACGGTAGTTATGTCTGTTCTGAACATGCACAGACTCTTTTTCCTTGTCATTATTCCCTCAACAATACAGTATACCAACTATTTACATTGTATTAGGTATTATAAGTAATCTTGAGATGATTTGAAGTATATGAGAGGATGTGTGTAAGTTATATGCAAATACCAAGCCATTTTATTTAAGGGACATCAGCATCCTTGGATTTTGGTATCCACCGGGGGTCCTGGATCTAACCCCTCATGGATACTTATACCAAGGAATAACTGTATAATTTTCCTCCTCCCCAAAGTTTGTTGTTGCTTCATGTTGTAGCAGATTTTCCTTGGAGACTTTTCTGAACAATTTTTACAAAGTCTCTGGTTTGTCATGTGTGGCCATGTGAAGTCAGTTGGTGATTCAGTGGTGATTTCCTTAAATGCCTGAAACCAAAAATTTTAAAAATCTCCCAGTCTTTGCAGGTGGGCTCTGTGTATGTGTTAGTGCACATCTTAAATACTCAGCTAGGCAGCTTATAATTCTTCTTAGCTTTTACTTCTTGTTTGGAGCTTGAATGTCAGCCATAGGTGTGTGCTTAGGGCCTTTGTATGTCTTTTCTGATCAGGCACCTAGCTCTGGGCATGCTTGTGGCCTTTTATATTTCCAGGAGTATATGCGAGCTTTTTAAAGTCTTTATTCCACAAACCGTTTCATTCCCCAGCCTTTCCTCTCAAGTATTTTATTTTTTTGTATTGGTGGCCTCAGCTATCCTCCTTTGCTTCAAGAAGCAGCAGCTAATGCATTTGCCTTTAAATGGTTTAGATGAATGCCCCCTGGGTAACTGCCTAAGGCCTGGTAGAATTCCAAGTTACACAAAATAAAGGCAAGCCCTTTGAGCTGGACCTTCAAGGAGCCATAAGACAGGTCAAAAGTAATGACCACAACTCTTTGAGAATAAGATGTGTTTTGACCCCCACGGTTCTAGGAACATATACCAAGAATATAGGTTGTTGTCATCAAAGTCGCCACCAAGCTGGGTCACAGGGGATCAGGCAAGGGTAAGTTTAAATGCCACAAAACTCTCTTACTGAGATCGAAATATTGTATTCTTGATTAAAAATTCCCCTAGAGTGATGTCAGCAAGATGGAGAGCTAGGAGATCCCAACAATTGTTACTCCCACAGAAACAATAAATAAACAACTCTAAACTGATGAAAGCTCTGAAAGCTTTGAATTATAATGAGGAAGCAGCAGAAACTCTGCAGAGCTCAGAAACTGAGGATGGCCGCATAGAAAAGCATAGGAAGCATTTTACCTGCATAACCTCATCCCCTGATCCAGATCAGCTCACTGCCAGGAGGGATCCTTTTGGAGAGATTTCATCTCATAGAGGAAAAAGGAGCAAGAAAACACTAGCAAGGCAAACTACTGTGGACATTTTTAGCCTTCACAGCTACTGAGGACTCCCACAGTCTTCACCAGTGCTGATCCCTGCTGGCAGAGCTTCCCAGAGTCTCCACCACTATGTCTCCTCCCTGGGGCTGGAGTTGTCACTGCAGTGATGCCTCCCCCTAGGGGCTCTGATCTCTACTGTGCCATGCTCTCAAGGATTGAGACACCATAACACCTTGCCACCTATGGAATTGGACCTGCAACTGCTCTGAGCCCAATCCCTGGAATCCCAGGTCATGATTTTGATCCTCCATTACCAGGCTTTGCTACTGCTGCTTTGAGCCCTGCTCCTGGGTCCCAGGTGACAGCTTTGATCTGTCATTGTGGGGGCTACACAGCCCTGCTCTGAGACCAACCTTCCAGTTCAGGTCATGGCTTTTACCTGCCACTGCTGGAGCAAAGCTGCTAGTACTCTGCATCATGCTCCCTAGGTCTCAGCATGCAGCTTTAATGGGCCATCATTAGGCACATGCTGCTGTTCTGTGACTGCCCCCTTGGGCCAGAGTTGGGATTTTGACCCACCATCCCAGGCCATGCTGCTACTGCACCTTACCCTTTGGGGCCAGACCACCACTGCACTCTGTTATCCCAAAGCCCCTGCCACTACTGTGTCCCACCCCTCAGTCCAAGTCACTGTGGTGAGACCCAGGGGCCCAGACTCTGGTTCCATAGGAGATCTGAACATGCCCTTACCTCAGACACCAGCACCACTGCCACAACAAATATACCTGTGCCTCAAGACCCTGGCTCCACTCCTGCTCTGAGTGCCAACTCACCAAACCTGGCACCAAGAGGGATCTCTACTGGCTAAAACTTATACCTGTGGACAAAAATGGAGATTCCCAGTAGCCTTTGCCTCCAAGGACTCCAACAGCCCTATTGTCACTGCCACTGCAGAACCTCCACAGTCTTGGGCATAGAAGATCCTTGTATTCGTTGCCAATGTTGATTTCATCTGATGGAGCTGCACAGAGACTATGCTTCTCTGCCTTCCCAGGATCAAATACACTGCACCCCACCCAGCCGGTGCCTTCACAGCCAGCTTCAGGTGAAAGACTTTCTTCATGAAAGCAAGTCCACAATGCTGGAAGAAACAAGTGCTTTCTATAATGAGCATACATCAATTCAAAGTTATCAGAAATTTGAAAATGCAAGGAAACATTACACCACTGAAGGAACACAATTTTTCATTAACTAACACCAAAGAAATGGAGATCTGTGAGTTACCTGTAAAAGAACTGAAAGTAATTATTTTAATGTAGCTCAGCAAAATTTAACAGAACACAGATAGATACTTCAATGAACTCAGGAAAACAACAAATGGACAAAACAAGAAGCTCAACAAAGACATAGAAACAATATAAAAGAAACAAACAGGAATTCTGAAACTGAAGAATACAACGAATGAAATAAAAAATGCAGTAGACATCTTCAGTATCAGGCTGAATCAATCAGGAGAAAGAATCTGCAAACTTGAAGACAGATCCCTTGATATTATCCAATCAGAGGAGAAAAAAGAAATAATGAAAAAGAGTGAAGAAATCCTACATAAATTATTGAACACTATAAAATGAAACAATGTTTGCATTATGAGAGTCCCAGAAGGAGAAAAGAGAGAAAGGAACAGAAAAGTTATTTAAGAAATAATGGTTGAAAACATCCCCAAACTGAGGAGAGGTATGACCCACAGGTACATGAAGCTTATAGATCCCCAAACACCTTCAACTTAATGTAATCTTAAACTAAACACATTGTAATTAAGCTCTCAAAAATAAAAGACAAGGAGAATTTTGAAAGCATCAAGAGAAAAGACTCATCACATATAAGTGAACCCTGATAAGACTGTCAGTGGATTTCTCAGGAGAAACTTTACAAGCCAGGAGAGAGCGAGATGATATGTACAAAGTGCTCAAAGAAAAAAATTGTCAACCAAGAATACTTTACCCAGAAAAGTTATCCTTCAAAAATGAAGGAGAGATAAAAACTTTCCCAGACAAACAAAAGCTGAAGGAATTTATTAACACTAGACCTGCTTTACAAGAAATGCTAAAAGAAGTTCATCAAGCTGAAGCAAAAGGACACTAATAGTAACATGACAGCATATGAAAGTGTAAAATTCACTGGTAAAGGTAAATATATAGTCAAATTCAAAATGCTGTAATACTGAAATGGTGGTGTGTAAATCACTTTGAACTCTAGAATACAGTTTAAAAGAAAAAAGTGTTTAAAATAACTATACCTACAATATATTGTTAATGTATACACAATATAAAAAATGTAACTTGGAGCACTAACAAATTAAAATAGGGGATCAAGTAAATGTTTAGAACTTTTTTATACAATTAAAGTTAATTTGTTATCAGCTTAAAATAGACTGTTGTGTCTGTAAGATATATTATGAACACCTCATTGTAATCACAAAGCAAAAGCCTATAATAGATACACAAATGATAAGAGAAGAATTAAGCATACTACTACCAAACATCATCAATTCACAATGAACAACAGGGAGAGAGGAAGAAAGGAACAAAGGAGCTGCAAAACAATCAGAAAGCAATTGATCAAATGTCAATATTAAGTCCTTACCTATCAATAATTACTTTAATTGTAAATAGTTTAAATTCTGCAATTAAGAGACAAAGAAAGAGTGGCTGAATGAATAAAAATATAATACCTATCTATATGCTACCTACAAGAGACTCACTTAAGCTTTAAGGATGATCATAAGCTGAAAGTGAATCAATGGGAAAAAGATATTCCATGCAAATGGAAACCAAAAGAGGCAGAGGTAGCTGTTCTTATGTCAGACAAAATAAACATTGAGTCAGAAGCTGTAACAAGATGAAGGAGATCAATATATAATGTTAAAGGAGTGAATTCATCATGATGATATAAAAATTGTAAATATATACACACCCAATACTGGAGCATCTAAATATATTAAAAAATTAACACTCCTGAAGGCAAAAAAAGTGACATCAAGACAATAAAACTAGGGAACTTCATACCCCACTTTCAATAATGGATCGATCATCCAGACAGAAAATCAACAAGGAAATAATGTACTTCAACTATACTTTAGATCAAATGGACCTAACAGACATACACAGAACATTTCATGCAACAGCAGCAGAATACACATTCTTTGCAAGCAAACGTGGAACATTCTCCAGGACAGTTCATTTCATTTATTACATCACAGTAAAAGTCTTAACGAATTTAAGAAGACTGAAATCATATCAGGTATCTTTTTCAACTACAGTGATATGAAACTAGAAATCAATAACAGGAGGAAATCTGTAAAATTCACAAATGTGTAGAAACTAAACAACATAACTCTGAATAACCAGTGGGTCAAAGAAGAAATCAAAAGGAAAATCAGAAAATATCACAAACAAAAATGAAAACACAACATACCAAAACTTAAGGCAGCAAAAGCAGTGCTAGGAGGAAACTTTATAGTGATAAATGCCTACATTAAGAAAGTAAAGAAATCAACTAAACAACATAACCCTATACCTCAAGGAACTAGAAAAGGAAAAACAAATTCCAATGTTAGCATGAGGAAGTAAATAATAACAGAGCAGAAATAAATGAAATCCAGACTTAAGACACAATAGAAAAGAGCAACAAAACTGAGTTCATTTTTTTAAAAGATAAAATTTGCATGCCTTTAGCTAAACTAAGAGAAAAAGAGATGACTCAAATTAATAAAATTATAATAAAAGAGGAAGTATTACAACTAGTATCACAGAAGTACATAGGATCATAAGAGAATACTGTGAACAGTTATAAGCTAATGTTATATAATTTAGAAGAAATGGATAAATTCCTAGAAACATACAAATAACTAAGGCTGATTCACGAATAGCAGAAATTCTGAACAAACCAATAATAAGCAAGGAGATTAAATCCACAATCAAAAATCTCCCAACAAATAAAAGCCCAGGACCAGATGGCATCACAGATGAATTCTACGAAATACTTAAAGAATAATTAGTACCAATGCTTCTCAAACTCTTCGAAAAATTTTAAGAGAAAGGAACATTTCCAAATTTATTTTACAGCACCAGTATTACACTGATACTGAAGCCAGAGAAGAACACTACAGGAAAAAGAATTGTAAGTCAATATCCCTGATGAACATAGATACAAAAGTCCTCAAAAACTACTTTCAAACCAAGTTCAAGAGCACATTAGGTGAATCATACACTACAATCAAGTGGAATTTTATCTCTTGGATGTAAGGATGGTTCAACAAGCAAATCAATAAATATAACACACCACATTAACATAATGAATGATAAAATATTTTATGATCATCTCCATAGAGGCACAAAAAGCATTTGACAAAATTCAACATACTTTCATGATAAAAACACTCAACAAATTAGTACACAAGGAGTATACATGAACATAATAAAGGCCATGTATGACAAGTCCACAGCTAAAATCATACTCAATGGTGAAAAGTTAAAAGCCGTTTTTCTAAGATCAGGAACAAGACTGTTGCTATCTCTATTCAACATAGTACTGGAAGTCCTAGCCATAGTGACTAGGCAAGAAAAAGAAAGAAAAGGCATCAAAATTGGAAAGGAAGAAGTAAAATTAGCTCTGCAGATCACATGATCTCATATCCAGAAAACCTTAAAGACTTGACAAAAAAACTGCTGGAATGAATAAGTGAATTCAGTGAAGTAACAAGATACAAACTCAACTCACAAGCATCAGTTGTGTTTCTATACACTAACAATGAACTATCTGAAAGAGAAATTAAGCAATCAATCCCATTTACAATAGCATCAAAAACAATAAAATACTTAGGAATAAATTTAACCAAGGAAGTGAAAGACCTGTACACTGAAAACTGTAAAACATTGATGAAATAAATTGAAGATGACACACATAAGTGGAAATATATTCATGTTCTTTGATTGGAAAAATTAATACAATGAGTGTATCTATACTAGCTGCTTAAACTTACCTACAGATTCAATGCAATCCCTATCAAAATTTTAATGACGTTTTCCTCAGAAACAGAAAAGCTATTCTAAAATTTTATGGAACCACAAAAGACCTCGAATAGCCAAAGCAATCGTGAAAAAGAACAAAGCTGTAGGCATCACATTTTCAGAATTCAAACTATATTATGAAGCTATAGTAATCAAAACAGAATGTTACTTGCACAAAAGCAGGCACATAGACCAATGCATCAGATTAGAGAGCCCAGACATAAACCCACACATATATGGTCAACTAATTTTTGACAAAGGTGCCAAGAACACACAATAGGAACCAAGTTTCTTCAATAAATGGTGTTGGGGAAACTGGATACCCACACGTGTAAGAATGAAACTGGATTCCTATTTTACATCACTCACAAAAATTAACTCAAAATTGATCAAAGGCTTAATGTAAGACCTGAAACCATGAAACTACTAAAAGAAAACATAGGGAAAGAGATCCTTGACATTGGTCTTGGCAATGATTTCTTGGATAAGACACCAAAGATAAACAAGTGGGACTACATCAAACTAAAGAGATTTTGCACAGCAAAAGAAGCAATCAATAAATTGAAAAGATGACCTACATAACAGGAGAAAATATTTTCAAACTGTCTATCTGACAAGAGGTTAACATCCAAAATATATAAATAACTCATACGACTCAATAGCAAAAAGACAGATAATCCAATTTAAAAATGAGCAAAGGACCTGAATAGACATTTTTCCAAAGACATTCAGTTGGCCAATAGGTGGATGACAAAGTGCTCAAGATCATTAATTACCAAGGAAATTGAATTAAAATGACAATGATATTACCTCACACACATTAGGATGTCTATCAGCAAAATGACAAGAGGTAACAGATGTTGATGAGGATGTGGATATCTAGACTTGCCATCTTCTTTATCCATTCATTCATTGATGGCCAATTAGGTTGTTTCCATATCTTGGCTATTGTGAATAATGCTACAAGAAATATGAGATTGCATATGTCTCAATATCCTATTTTCATTTCCTTTGAGTATATACTCAGAAATGGAATTGCTGAATCATATGGTAGATCTATTTTTAATTTTTTGAGGAAATTCCATATTGTTTTCCATAATTGTTGAACGAATTTGCATTCTCACCAAGAGTGTACAAACATTCCCTTTTCTCCACATCCTCACCAACATATTATCACTTTGTTCTTGATGATAGCCATTCTAACAGGTGTAAGGTTATATCTCATTGTGGTTCAAGTTTTGCTCTGAATTGACTCCAACTACAAATGAATGAATGAATCTGTCTTGACCCTCATTTTATATATCCACATAACACCAATAACTACACAGAACTTTTTGTGAACCTTAGTATATAGAATAAACACTTGCTAGACGTTACATGAGCATCATGGCAGAGTGAGTTTTTCCATTTATCTCTCCCCTATAAGTTACAACTAAACAGACATCCATTAACCAACAGAGGATTCCCTACAAAGCACAACAGGACAGCTTAGAGATCTATGCAGCTATACATCTGAAAATGGGTGAACTGGACCCCTGGGAAACAGTGAAAATAGGGGAGTGGACTCCTCTATCTCCCCAGTGACAGTGATCCAGGATGTGGATCCTCACACAGCAACCAGTGTGATTGTGAATGGAGGGAAGGGCAGCCTGACCCATGCTTGAGCACTTTCAGAGTGTCACTAGCCTGGCCAATGGGAGTGCCCACTATGCTGCAGCAGCCCCACTAACACAAAAATTCTCCTTGCCTGAGCAGGAGCCCCACACAAATAAGTTCAACCTGTCCACCCAGGTTAGTGGCCCTGCCTGTAAAAAGGCATGCCACCAAGCAGCTGCAGTCTGGCCCACATGAATGCAGAGCAGCCAATGGGCACAACTAGAAGCAGACGGGGTGGCAACAGACAAAAAAGCCTCTGACCCCCTGCCAGCAGGGGAATCCACGACTAGAAGCATTAGAACTCCAGCAGAAGTGGTGATCTATCCCCTAGTGATGGCAATCATGAAACCAGCTCCACCAGCAATGAGGATGAATACAACTCCCCAGTTGCCCAGGCCACCACCAGTGAAAGTAACACCCATAAACCCAGAATTCCTGGCAGCATTGCAACTAGCAACACAGGACAACCAGGAACAGCAGAACACATGGTGCACAGGACAGCAGCATCTGAGCCCATGGAGAGCCAGTGGAGGAATGTGAGACCCAGGTGACCAGAACCAAAGTAACCAAAGTGGTACCCAAATAAGAAAAGGTAACTAATACCACAAATGCACTGGGATACGATCAATTCATCAAAAACAATGAAGAACTACAGTAACAAAGCAGAACAGAAGGAAAATGAAACCAAACCTGAAGTCACAAAAGACTACATTCTAGCTGATAGAGAATTCAGAACAGCTATCATAAAGAAACTCAATGAGTTACAAGAAAACTCAGAAAGATAGATCAGTGAGCTCAGGAATAAAAATAACAAACAGAAGGAATAGTTCACCAAAGAGATTGAAGCTCTAAAAAACAAAACCAAACAGAAATTCTGGATATGAAGAAAACGACTAATGAGATAAAAAATAATGTAGAAAGCATAAGAGCCGGCCCCATGGCCAAGTGGTTAAGTTTGTGTGCTCTACTTCAACTGCCCAGGGTTTTGCTGGTTCAGAACCTGGGTGTAGCTATGGCACTGCTCATTAGGCCATGCTGAGGTGGTGTCCCACATGCCACAACTAGAAGGACCCAAAACTAAAATATATAACTGTGTGTTGGGGGGATTGGGGAATAAAAAGCAGAAAAGAAAAGAATATTGTCAACAGTTGCTAGCTCAGGTGCCAATCTTTAAGAAGAAAAAATGAAAGCATAAAAAATAGAGTAGACCTTATGGAGGCAAGAATTAGTGACCTCAAAGATAGAAATCTAGAAATAATTCAGGTGGAGGAGGAGAGAGAACTAAGATTTTTTTAAAAAGGGAAGAAATTCTTCAAGAAATATCCAACTCAATTAGGAAAAGTAACATAGGGATTATAGGTATCCCACAGGGATAAGAGAAGGAGAAAGGAGCAGAGAGTTTATTCAAAGAAATATCTGAGAACTCCCCAAACCTGCAGAAGGAGTTCGGCATGCAAGTACATGAAGCTAATAGAACTCCTAATTACCTCAATGCAAAAGGATGTTCTCCAAGGCATATAATATTAAAACTGTCAAAAGTCAATGACAAGGAAAATATATTAAGGGCAGCTAGAGAGAAGAAAATAACCTACAAAGGAAACCCCATCAGGCTTTTAGTAGATTTCTCAACAGAATCCTTACTGGCTAGAGAGATTGGAATGATATACCCAAAATACTGAAAGACAAAAATCATCAGCCAAGAATACACTATCTATTGAAATTATCCTTCAGATGTGACAGAAATAAAAGCTTTCCCAGAGAAGCAAAAACTGAGGGAGTTCATTACCACTAGACCTTCCCTGCAAGGAATGTTGAAGGGAGCACTCCTAGCTAAAACAAATAGGTAAACATTTATAAAGTTTGGAGCAAGGAGATAAATAGACAGACAGAATCAGAAAATTACACCTCTATATCACAATAGGTTGGCAAACAATTATAACATCAAGGATAAAGGGAAAGAAAGCATAAAAAATAACTATTAACATTTCAATTGGATCACAAATTCACAACTCAAAAAAGACTAATTTGTGAAAACAAAAATGTAGAAAGTGAAGAGTAAAAGGATGGAAACTGCATAGGCTAATGGAGATAAGAGACTATCATAGATCAAAAAAGGACTATCATCTATGAGACCATTTATACAAACCTCATGGTAACCACAAAACGAAAAATCAGAAGAGATTCACAAGTCATAAATAAAGAGAAAACTGAGAAAAACAGGAAACAGAAAAGGCAAACAGAAATACGGGGGAAGAGAAACAATGAAAATATAGAACAGCCAGAGAAAAAAAAGATAAAAATGGCAGTATTAAGCTCTCATATATCAGTAATCACTCTAAATGTAAATGGATTGAATTCACCAACCAAAAGAACACAGATGTATTAACAACAAGATCCAACAATATGCTGCCTCCAGGAAACACATCTCAGCTCTAAAGACCAAAAAAAAAGTGAAGGATGCTCACAAAAAAAGGTGAAGGAATGGAAGATGATACTCCAAGCATATGTGAAGCTAAAGAAAATGGCTGTAGTCATATGTATATCAGATAAAGCTGATTTCAAGATAAAAAAGATAACAAGAAACAAAGATGGGCATTTTATAATGATAAAAGGGACATTCCACCAGGAAGTCATAAAACATAAACATAAAACATAAAAAGTCATATGCACCTAACACAGGAACACCAAGGTATATAAAACAACTATTAACAAACCTAAATGGAGAAATTGACAGCAACAGTGGGGGACCTTAAGACTCTACTTATGTCAATGGATAGATCATCCAGACAGAAAGTCAACAAGGAAACAGTGGCCTTAAATGAAACACTACACCAGATGGACTCAGTAGATAAATAGAGAACATTCTATCACAAAACAACAGAATTCTTCTCGAGTGCTCATGGAACATTTGCAAAAATAGACCATATGTTGGGAAACAAAGCTAGCCTCAGTAAATTTAAGATTTAAATCATATCAAGCATCTTGTCCAACCACAATGCTGTGAAACTAGAAATCAAATACAAGAAAAAAGCTGGGAAAATCACAAATATGTGGAGACTAAACAACATGGTACAGAACAACTATTGAATCAATGAAGAAATCAAAGGAGAAGTTAAAAAATACCTAGAGACAAATGAAAATGAAAGTGCAACATACCAACTCTTTTGGGATGCAGCAAAAGTGGTACTAAGAATGAAATTTATAGCAATATAGGCCTACCTCAACAAACAACAAAAATCTCAGATAAACAAGCTTACACTATACCTAAACAAACTAAAAAAAGAAGAATGAACAAAGCCCAAAGTCAGTAGAAGGAGAGAAATAAGAAAATCAAAGCAGAAATAAACAAAATAGAGACCAGGAAAACAAAAGAAAAGATCAATGAAACTAAGAGCCGGTTTTTTGAGAAGATAAACAAAATTGACAAACTCATAGTCAGACTCACTAAGAAAAAATGAAAGACTCAAATAAATAAAATCAGAAGTAAAAAAGGAGAAACTACAACAGACACTACAAAAATTCAGAGTTATAAGAGAATACTATTGAAAGCTATACACCAACAAACATGATAACCTAGAAGAAATGGATAAATTCTTAGAATCAAACAACCATACAATCATACAAAAAGAAATAGAGAATCTGAATAGACCAATCACAAGTAAAGAGATTGAAACAGTAATCAAAAACATCCCAGAAAACCAAAGTCCAGGACCAGATGACTTCTCTGGTGAATTCTATCAAACATTCAGAGAAAATTTAATTCTTATCCTTCTCAAACTATTCCATGATATTGAAGAAGATGGGACACTTTCTAACTCATTCTATGGGGGCAATATTACCCTCATATCAAAACCAGAAAAGGACATCAAAAAAAGGAATGTTACAAGCCAATATTACTGAGGGACATAAATGCAAAACAAATATTATCAAATCAACTACAACTGTATGTTAAAATGATCTTCCGCCACAATCAAGTAGGATTTATCCCAGAGATGCAGGGATGGTTCAGTATTTGCAAATCAATCATTGTGATACACCACATAAACAAAACGAAGAAGAAAAAATCACATGATCGTCCCAATAGAAGCAGAGAAAACATTTGACAAGATTCAACATCCATTTATGATTTAAAAAAAACTCAATATAAGGAGTATGCAAGGAAAGTACCTCAGCATAATAAAGGGCAAATATCACAAGCTGACGGCTAAAATCATAGTCCTTAGTGAAAAACTAAAAGCTATTTCTCTTAGAACAGGAAATAGAGAAGGATGCCTACTCTCACCAGTCTTAGTCAACACAGTAGTGGAAGTTTTAGCCAGAGCAATTAGGCAAGGAAAAGAAATGAAAACGATCCAAATTGGAAAGGAAGAAGTAAAATTCTTACTATTTGTGGATGACATGATTCTATATATAGAAAACCCTAAAAAATCCACCAGAAATCTATTAGAAATAATCAACAAATACAGCAAAGTTGCAGGTCAGAAAATCAACATAGAAAAGTCAGTTGTGTTTCTATACACTAACAATGAAATATCAGAAAAGTAAATCAAGAATACAATCTCATTTACAATCACAACAAAAAGGATAAAATACCTAGGAAGAAATTTAACCAAGGAGTTAAAAGATTGGTATACTGAAAACTATAAGACATGATTGAAAGAAAATGAAGAAGACATAAAGAAATGGAAAGATATTTCATGCTTATTGATTGGAAGAATAAACGTAGTTAAAATGTCCACATTACCTAAAGCAACTACAGATTCAATGAAATCCCAATCAGAATCCCAATTACTTTCTCCACAGAAATAGACCAAAGAATCCTAAAATTTATATTGAAAAACAAAATACCCCAAATAGCCAAAACAAGTCTGAGAAAAAGAACACAGTTGGAGGTGTCATACTCCATGAATTCAAAATATACTAGAAATGTATAGTAATCAACACAGCATGTTACTGGCAGGAAATAGACACACAGAGCAATGGAACAGAGTGGAAATCCCAGAAATTTACCCACGCATCTATGGACAACCAATTTTCAAGAAAAAAGCCAAGAACATACAATGGAGAAAGGAAAGTCTCTTCAGTAAATGGTGCTGGGAAAACTGGACAGCCACATGCTAAAGAATGAAAGTAGACCATTATCTTACACTATATGCAAAATTTAACTCAAAAGGGATTAAAGACTTGAATGTAGGTCCTGAAACCGTAAAACTCCTAGAGGAAAATATAGGCAGTATGCTCTTTGATGTAAGTCTTATCAGGAACTTTTCAAATACCATGTCTCCTCATGCAAGGGAAACAAAAGAAAAAATAATGAAATTGACTACATCAGACTGAAATGTTTCTGCAGGGCAAAGGAAACCATCAACAAAACTAAAAGACAACCACCAACTGGGAGAAAATATTTGTAAATCACATATCCAACAAGGGGTTAATTTCCAAAATATATAATGAACTCATACGACTGAACAACAACAAAAATGAACAACCTGATCAAAAATGGGCAGAGGATATGAAGAGACATATTTCCAGAAAAGATATACAGATGGCCAATAGGCACGTGAAAAGATGTTCAACATCACTAGTTATTGGAGAAATGCAAATCAAAACTATAATGAGATATCACCTCACACCCGTTAGAGTGGCTATAATTAACAAGAAAAATAAGAAATTTGGGGAAGGATATGGAGACAAGAGAAGCCTCATACAGTGTTGGTGGGAATGCAAATTGGTGCAGCCACTATGGAAAACAGTATGGAGATTTCTCAAAAACTTAAAATTAGAGATACCATATATTCCAGCTATCCAACTACTGGGTATTTATCCAAAGAACATGAAATCAACAATTCAAAGATATATGTGCATCCCAATGTTCATTGCAGTGTTATTCACAATAGCCAAGATTTGGAAACAACCCAAGTGCTGATCAATGGATGATTGGAAAAAGAAGGTATGGTGTATATATACAATGGAATACTACTCAGCCATTAAAAAGACAAAATTTTGCCATTTGAAACATGGATGGACTTTGAGGGTATTATGCTAAGCAAAATTAGCAGACAAAGACAAACACTGCATGATTTCACTCATATGTGCAAGGTAAACAAACACATAGGTAAAAGAGAACAGATGGTGGTTACCAGAGGGGAAGGGAAGGGGGATAAGGGGCACATATGTATGATAACAGATAAAAACTAGACTATTGGTGGTGAACAAAATGCAATCTATACAGAAACTGATATGTAATAATGTACACTTGAAACTTACACAGTTCTATAAGCCAATATTACTTCAATAAAATAATTTAAATAAAAAGAAAATATGGTTAGAATAAACACTTGTCTGCCTCTTCAGAGGACAATGATTAAACTACTGAAACTGGAAGACAACCTTGAATTTTCACATATCATAGATCTCGTAGGGAAAAATCAGACAGCTCAGCTACTCATGCAATCATTTATAAGCTAAAAGAAGCAGAGATGTTATTTTATTTTATTTAGATTTCATTTCTTGAGTTATATAAAAGGCTAAACTTTCCTACCTTGCCTGGTATTAATCCAAGTAATTTGACATTAGCATTTAAAAAACAAAATAAAGAAAAAAAATAGTGCTACCAGTAATGAAGAATATTTCCTCTGCTTTTATTCATTGTAGCCAAATATTGAAAAATGTCAGATTTTATGAAAGTTTGTAATTGAGATGTTTTTGAGACTTTTGATCTAGTCTTCATGCAATGTGCTTGTATTTAACTTACTATATTAACAATAATGACCAACATTTATATAAGTCTTACATTGGGAGAGGCACTATTCTAAGCACTTTACATGTATTAACTAATTTAATCCTCACAAAAACCCTATGAAGTAATTTTTATTATCCCCCTTTTACAGATGAAGGAACCAAAGCAGAGAAAACTTAAGGGACTTCTCTGAGGTCAAACAGTAACAAAGTTGTAGACTTGAGTAGTGAATTCAGCCAGCCTGCTCCTGGAATCAGCACTTGTAGCATTATAGTTAGTTTTTCACCTCTCCATTTAGCCTCTCAAATTAATACTAGTCAATTTTTTAATTGGCCATCAGAATAGCTCTAATTAGATACAGTACTAATATCTGTTGGGTATTTTTCCTTGTTAGTATATAAGGATTTTTATAGATAACAAAAAATATCCTGTAGCATTAAGTGTATGTGTTTTGGAGGAGAGCTTAGAAAACTATTGTGGGTATATCATCAGTTACATAACTTTACATGGTAAGTTCCTCGTGAATAAAAGAATGTTGTGAGTAAGAATATTATTTCGTTAGACCTTGAAACTACATGAGAAAACACAGGTAGCATCTGAAAGGTGTTTGTCTTGCCCTTGATTTATGCTCTTTTTGGATTATGTAAGAAATTAGATGTATATGTAGAGCAGCAATAAATTAATAAATTGATTAAGAAATTAGAGTTTTGAGGCAAGAAACTAAAGTATTTATGGTAGCCAATTTGTCTCCCAAATGAAAATAAAATTATTTTCTTTTCTTAATTGTATAGTTGATGTCTTATCTCTTTTGGTGGATGTTAGCAGGGTATAGTATAAAGAATATGAAGTTGAAATAAATAGACTGGTCTCAATTCATAATTGTGCCTCTTACTAACTGTTTGACCTTGGGCAAGTTAGAAAATTACCTGATGGGCCTGCCCGGTGGCGCAGCAGTTAAGTTAGAATGTTCTGCTTCTCAGTGGCCTATGGTTTGCTGGTTTGGATCCCAGGTGTGGACATGGCACCACTTGGCAAAAGCCATGCTGTGGTAGGCATCCCACGTATAAAGTAGAGGAAGATGGGCATGGATGTTAGCTCAGGGCCAGTCTTCCTCAGCAAAAAGAGGAGGATTGGCAGTAGTTAGCTCAGAGCTAATCTTCCTCAAAATAAAAAGAAAAAAGAAAATTACCTGAACCTTGGATTTCTCATCTATAGATTTAAGAAAATAGTGTGTAATTCACAGTCATTTTAGGCAAATAAGGTAAATAATATAAAGCCCCATAACAGTGATTGTTATAAACATTCAAGAAATATTGTTTCCTCCCTCTACTTTTCATCACTTTCCTTTATAAAAATGATTTCAGATGTTTAAAATAGAGCATGAAAATAAAATTCATTAAATATAATTAGAAAATCAGAACCAAGAAAAGTGAAAAAAGGATCAGCATACTAGCCATAAATATTATCATATTTGCTAAGGCTGAGCATCAAATGAATCTTTGAGCTCCTTAGCAACCACGACAAAAAGGGGCACATAATAACAGAGCTCTCATTATCAAAGAGAACAGAGGTAACCAAGTTTTTTGGCACTAAATTTGAAAGTAAATTTTTCATTTGGAACCTTATGTAGATATTAAACAAGATAATCAGCAATGTCTTTAACCTTTTCATGGCAATAGCAATTTTTGTATCTAGTCATTTCATATGGCTAATTCTAGGAATAGCCCTCTATAATGTTATTTAGGCATAACATTAAAGTACATCTTCCAAAGGTGATTCTGTAAGATTGTGAGTTAATTGGCCAAATTTGTAGACTTACAGTGGTCTCACGTAACCTAAGGTAATGTTGCCCAAAATGTAGTGTATATCCATACCACCCAAGATGATTTAAAGTGGTATTTAGATGGATATTTTTAATTTTGATAGTTATGTATTTATTTTAATATTTATTAGGAAAACATTACCTACCTAATCACATTGAACCTTTAATTTCATTAATGCATTGCTTAAGAAAAGGCTAAGTAAAAATGTGAGTCAATTTTTTAAAAAGTAAATTATTATACTGCCGGTACCTAGATACGTCAAAATTTGTGAAGATGGTTCGAAATAACTGAAATGTAGGAATCATCCATCTAAATGAAAAAGTAGCCAAAAGTGCAGATACTTAGTATGTATCTTAGGTTTGATTCCCTAAATATAATTTATTATAGCCCACCTTTCTGCCCTCTCAGTCATGTCTTTGATGAGTTCATGTAGCCTTAGTAGATTTTATGGGATTTGTTTCTACTGCCATCCTCTTTTGTTATAGGCTCCTTTTTACAGGCCTTTTAAAGTCATGTTAATTCTGGGGTTGGAAGTAGACTTATTTGAGAGGAAGGGCCATCCCTTACCTTTTTGCAAAATACAACCCAGCACATAATCAACTTAGGATAATTAATTGTTCTGGAACCCAGGGTTTTTTGATAACTGAGAGTCTGTCTCAGTTTTCTGAGTCATTCATTTGGCCACATTTATATGGAGTTAGCACCTATGTATAGATCTTAAGACTAATTTAAGGGATGAAGCTGATGGAAAAATTAATTTTAACAGCAACATCTGAAAGGAATGTAATTTTGTCTTCTGAGGTCATGTTTCCCTGTAAATAGGCAGCTTCCGGCAGCAGCAGACCCTGGCAGACTTAGTTTTGACTTCAGTGATTCTCTATTTTTTGACCCTTCAATGTTTGAAATTTAATCATTTTGATCAGTTTGAGTGATGCTGGGGTAGTTTGCTTGATGCTTTACTAGTGGTGGGAATAAAAAATAATTTGTTACCATCTCCTTGCTATAAAAACAAATTCCTAGTACTACCATGACAGACAGAGAATGGAAGAAGGGGACTAGATGCTAGTTATTTTTTTACATTATTTTTTCTAATCCTCACAGTAACACTGTAAAATAAATATCCGTTATCTTTTTGTAGTTGAAGACACAAGCTCCAAGAGGTGAAATAACTTGTCCATGGTCACAATGCTAATTACTAGGATCATTTTTTTCTCATTAAGTGTTCCAGTATATTTATTAATTTTCATGCATTATTTTCATTCATTCAGCAAATATATATTAAATATCTACTGTGTGCTACATAGTATTTATATATGTAATAAGGAATATATATATGTACATATATATGTATAATAAGGAATAAAATTAAAACATAGTTCATATACTTGATGAAGTATTGCACAGTGGTCAAGAGCACCACTTTTGAAGTCATATAAACCTGAATTCGGGTTCCAACTCTTACTAACTGACTTTGGGCAAGTTAATTTCACTAAGCTTTTATTCTCTCATCTTTAAAATGGGGATAATATTATTTCTCATAAAGCTTTTGTGAGTCAAAAAATAAATGGAATAATATGTATAAGGCTCTTTTGTACAGTGGTTGGCAGATAATAATCACTTGATAAATGGAGTTATTATTAGCTATTATTGAGCAACTCACAGACTAACAGAGGCAACAGACATATATATAATTATAGTACATCGTGATTAGGGCTGTTTTGAAACATTTTTGAGATCACAGAAGAGGTATGCTTAATTGTGCCTAGTATAGATAGTGAAAGTCTCATAGAAAAAGTAAATGTTAGCTGGGACTTAAAGGATGATTGGGCAGACAAAAGGTAGAGCAAACAGCATGAGAAAATGTCTCAAATTCTAAAAATGCATGGTTAAATCAGGGCTACTTGGAGAAATGCAGTAGGAAACTAGAGGTCTCTATAAGGTCAAAGGCTAATTGTAGTGAGAGAATTAGAAGGATAGGAGATTATGGTTTAAAAGTAGAATAATAGATATTGAGATTTTTAATATGTAGCCAATGTGAGTGAAGTAAGTTCTGGGATAAACACCTCAAAGTCTGTGTTTGAAATGTAATGGAAATGAAGACGTGTCTAATGCATTTATAATTAATTTTCAAGTTAAAATTTTATTTTGGTTACTTTGAATTTGTCATTTCTTTAAATTTTTATGCAGAAATTCTGCACTGAATTTTATATATTTTTAGTTTTCTGTGCATGTTTGACCTATGCAGAATTGATCCATATTTCATTTCAACACCAGAAGCGAAATGAGTGACATGAAGATCAAAAAGAGTTTATTTTAAGTAATCAATGGTATTTATTAAGCATTTTACTATTTACTGAATATGTTCATATTCATTGTATCATTTAGTCCTGCCAACCACTTTGTGAAGAAGGCAGGAAATACTATTCTCATTTGACAGATGAGGAAACTGGAACTCAGAGAAGTGTCTTGCTGGAGGTTATACAGGCTTGTACATAACTTGTGTCCACATTTTCTGAATCAAAATTCCTGTGTACCTTCCACCAAAGTAGCTGTGATCAAGGTAGAATCATTGTTATTTGTAGAAATAATGTTCCTACTCACTCATATTAGTCAAGGAGGCCCACAAATAAATAGAATCATAGAATGTAAATATTGGATGTAGTATGAGATCATCCAGTGTGTGGATGGGAAACTGAGGCTTAAGGAGAAGTGACTTGCCTACAGTCACGTGGCAAGAAAGGTGCAGGAGTAGAATTTAGGACTGCGGATTCTCTCTCCTAAGCTGCTAGGTTAGCTTTAAGCAAAACCTTCTCTAGGCATAATAATTATGATTACTAACAAATATTAGACCTCATGTACTGTACTACGCATTTTATGTATGTATGTACCTTTGAGATAGGTGATATTATCTGCCTGCCTTTACAGAGAAAATTGACGCTCAGAGAGATTAGTTAACTTGCACAAGAATAGAAGTAAGAAGGTAGGAAATCAAGATTTTAACCTAGGCAGCCTAACTTCAAATTCAGAAAACAGTGAGGTAACACAAATATGTGATACAAAGGATCTAACAAAATAGAGAATTAAGGGGAACTGGAGAGTGTATGGCCCACCTAAAGACATTGAAATTCAACTTTTTGAATCTGTGTACTGCTCAAACAAAATTAATCGGTGAGCCATATCCAGCCTACTGGAAACCAGTTGGCAGTCCTTGCTACTACCTGTCAGGTCTCTGGGAATTTTAGTGAAATTTAAATATCTGATTATGGCAGCCATCACTGCCATTAGAAGTGCCATCTCCTGAGCTTAGGAAAAGCTGGTAAATATTTCATAATTTATCAAAAAAGGTATATAAACCATTTATAATATTTCCAATTTCCCACATACTATAACTACATTGTTATCACAGTGTTTTCCACTCCTCTAAAGTCTTAATCAATTTAAATTATTTTTATGTCAAAGGTATTACATGAAAACATCATTTGTTGTTATTGTCGTTGTTATTGCTGTTGCTTAGTTCAAACAAAATAGAAAGAGTGAAAAATGACAGTCACCTTCTGCTTCTGGCCATGACAAAGTAATTGGAATTGAACTTGCCTTGTTACCATAAAAAAAGAAAACCAGCAGTGGGGGAGCTTAGTAAAAACTATTTCAGACATTGGGCAACAGAACACATAGGACTGTGATCCATGAGAGAAGGTAAAAGAATCAGGTGAGCAAAATATTCACCCCAATTTTATATGGAAGCACTTTCCAAGCTATGCCCCAGAGAGAGATAACCCAACCATGGCACAATGGTCTCCCTGAGTTGAGAAGCCAGGGATCAGGGTTTAGGGAGGATGAAATGACTGGAATTTCTGGAGAAGATTACTAAAGAGGAAATAATTACTGGGATAAAGAGCTTCAGAAAATTTGTCAAGGGTCCTTTTGAATTTTTGAATGAATATAAAGCTGCACATGTGGAGAGTAAAGTTCAACCATGCCCAGTAAACAAACCTACCAGGAGCTGTAATATGACTATTTCTCAGAACTCACACAAAGCTATGAGGCATTAAATAGCTATCATTCTGATAGCTAGAGTGGAGATATCCTTGTTACATACTCGTATTCAAAAGAGTTAAGTCTTAGTAGTAGTGCCAAACTAGTCCTAGAACAAAGGTTGTTCCAGGCTTGGCCTAACAAAGCTTTAGAACAAGCCTAGAGGGGACTAACTTCACTAAAAATGGCAAATTATAGAACTCCAGGCCCCTATCCGTCCAGAAAAGCAACTACTAAGCTGGCAGACACTGCCAGAATCAACTTTGGCAGAACTCTGGAATTTAGTCAAAAACTTACAACAATTTGAAAGAGGCTTATTGGAGAAATAGGCTGCTGCTTCTTCTTAGAGTAAAAGAGTGCTGTGGTATGTTAAATTGTTGACTACCATCCTGTACACTCTAGTGAGCAGTGGCCATGAGGACAACAGCCCACACTCCTAATGCAGGTTGCCAGTATCTGAGAAAGTACTACAGACCATATTCTCAAAGAATTGTGTTCTTGAGTTTCGACCTCTGTCAGCTCCTTGAAGCACAAGGGCTTTCATTTGTTTCAGCCAAATCAGAAAATTTCAATGGCTGTGGAGACTTCAAAAGTAGCATTTTCCAAAAGTATTTAAAGGCACAATGATTGGCCAAAGAAGTCTTGGTTAAAGGACAGCAGTCAGAACAAACAATAGACAAAAGGAAAAGCCTGGGAAGGAAGAGGCCGTGAAAAGAGATACATGAGGAATAAGTACTTTTAAAAGCTCCCTGGGAAATCAAGAAGGCTATGTGTATGCCTAAGGTTGGACATATGCTCAGAAAAGGCCTGAGAAGACCCTAAGATTTTACCTCCTGTGAATGACCTAGTGAAGCAATGAAGGAGTGCCCTAATACAGAGCCAATCTGCAAAACCTAGGAGAGTATATTTTCCTTTTATTTATTTATTTATTTTGGCTATAACTGTTTAAGGAAACTGAATCAAAAGACTACCTGGACACTAAGCTAACAAATTACAGACTTCACTAGCCACACATAAAAAAGAATGCAGACTACAAAATTAGTTTAGAAAAGTAATTAAACAAGCAAACAACAACTATCCACAACAAGCAGCAAAAACAAACCCTGGAAAAGGTAGATAACCTGATTTCTGGAGATGCTACATTATAATATTCAAAATTTCCAGGTTTTGACAAAATATTATGAGGCACTAAGGAACAAGAAAGTATGGTCCATATAGAGAAAAAAAGAAACTGTCCATAAGGAAGCCCAGATATTGGACTTACGTAAAGACTTTAAATCAACTATGTTAAGTAAAAGCTAAAGGAAACCATGCACAAAAACCTAAAGGGAGCCATGAGAACCATGTCTCACCAAAGAGAGAATATCAATAAAGTATGAAAAAGAACTAAATAGGTATTTTTGAGCTGAAAATTACAGTAACTAAAACAGAAAAATTACTAAAGGGGTTCAACAGTAGGTTTGAACAAGCAGAAGATAGAGTCCATGAATTTGAACATAGACCAATTGAGAATATCCAGTCTGAGGAGCAGACAGAGAAAAGGAGAAAGAAAAGTGAACAAAGCCCAAGAAACCTGTGGGACACCAGAAAGCATACCAATATGCATATAATTGGAGTCCCAGATCGAGAAGAAAGAGATGAGGCACCAGAGAGGATATCTGAATAAATTATGCCCAAAAACCTCCCAAGATTGATGGAAGACATAAATCAACACATCTAAGAAGTTCAACAAATTGCAAGCAGGATAAATTCAGAAATCCACTTAAGACATTATAGTCAAATTATCAAAAGACAAAGAAAGGATCTTAAAAACAGCAAAAGAGAAGTGACATCACATACAAGGGTCCTCAATAATATTAACAGCCAACTTTTATTCAGACATGATAGAGGCCAGAAAGAAGTTGTATGATGTATTTTAAGTGCTGTAAGAAAAAAACGTCAACTGGAATTCTAATCTGGCAAAATTCTACTTGAAATATGAAGAAGTTAAAACAATGATGATATACAACTAGACATCTATTAGAATGGCCAAAATCTAGAACACAGACAGTACCAAATGCTGACAAGGATGTGGAGCAATAAGAATTCTCATACATTGTTCATGGGAATGCAAAATGGTACCGCAACTGTGGAAAACAGTTTGCCAGTTTCTTAAAAAACTAAATACATTCTTGCCATACAGACCAACAATCATACTCTTTGGTATTTATCTTAAGGATTTGAAAACTTATGTCTACACTAAAACCTGCACATGGATGTTTATAGCAGCTTTATTTAGAATTGTCAAGACTTGGAAGAAACCAAGATATCCTTTAGTAGGTGAATGGATAAACTGTGGTATATCAAGATAAATGGAATATTATTTAGTACTAAAAACAAATTAGCTGTCAAGCCATGAAAGGCCATGGAGGAATTTTAAATGCATATTACTAAGTGAAAGAAGCCAATCTGAAAAGGCTGTATACTGTTTGATTCCAACTATACGACGTTATGAAAAAGGCAAAACTATGGAGACAGTAAAAATATCAGTGCTTGCCAGGAAGTTAGGGAGGAGGAAGACTTGAATATGCAGAACATAGAGGATCTTTAGGGCAGTGAAACTATGCTGTGTGATACTATAATGGTGAATACATGTCATTATTCATTTCCCCAAACCCACAGAATGTACAACACCAAGAGTGAACCCTAATGTAAACTATGGACTGTGAGTGATAATGACATGTCAGTGTAAGTTCATTGATTATAACAAATGTACCACTCTGGTATAGGAAGTTAATACTGGGGGAGATTGTGCATGTGTGGAGACAGAGAATATACAGAAATTCTCTGTACTTATCTCTCAATTTTGCTGTGAACCTAAAAATTTCCTGAAAATAGTCTATTTTTAAAAAAAACTCCCATGAGGAGAACTCCAGACCTAGATAGCTTCACTGCTGAATTCTACTAAACACGTAAGAAATAAAAAATATACATTCTCAACAAACACTTAGAAAATATTGAAGAGTAGCAAATGCATGCCAACTCATGCTATAGGGACAGCATTATTCTGATACCAGGATCAGAGAAACGACTCATAGTAAGTAAATTACAAGTAAATATTCTTTGTGATCATGAATGTAAAAATTATTTATAAAACTTTAGGAAATCAGATCCAAAAATATATGAAAAGACTACTACATAGTGACAAAGTGGAGGTTTCCCCAAGAATGTAAAGTTGGTTTAACGTTTGAAAATCAAACAATGTAGTTCACTATATTAGACTAAAAAGAAAAAAGCATGTGATCGTCTCAAGGGATGCAGAAAAAGCACTTGATAAGGCCATCATACATTTCTAATAAAATCCCTCAGCAATCTAAGAGTAGAAGGGGGCTTCCTCTGCCTTCTATAAAAAATATACAGCTAATATAATACTTAATGATGAAACACTGAATATTTTCCCACAAAGATCAGCACCAAGGTAAAATTTCCACCCCAGCACTTCAATTAGCATTGCACCAAAGGATCTAGTCAATACAATAAAGCATGAAAGTTTGATGGATGTTATGTCAGTTTAAAAATGTCAAATGTACTTCTACACTCTAGCAAAGAGCAGTTAGAATTTGAAAAATCAATACTATTTGCAATAGCATTTAAAAATACCAAATACATAGGGATGGATGAATCTGACAAAAGATGTACAAAACCTCTACAGTAAAAATGACAAGATTTCTGAGAAAAAATTAAAATAGTCCTAAATAAAATGGAGAAATATACAATGTTCATGGATTTGAAGACTCAATTTTGTTAAAATGTCAGTTCTTGCTAAATCAATATATAAATTCAACGCAATTCCAATCAGGCTTTTTTGTAGAAATTGATTAAATGATTTTGAGATTTATTTGGAATTACAAATTACCTACAATAGCCAAAACATTGAAAATGAAGAGTAAAGATGGAAAACTTACACTGTCTTTATTACAACTTGTTCAAGAAAGTGTGATAATTGCATTAATATAGATGAATTCATCAAAGGAAGATCATCAAGAATCCAGAAATAGGCCCACATACATATGGTCGATTGATTTTCAACAAGTCCTAAATTTAGTGGAGAAGAAATATTCTCTTCAACAAATGGTGCTGGAACAGTTGGATACACACCCCCCCCCCCCCACACACACACACAAAATGAACGTTGACCCATATCTCACACTGGATACAAAAGTTAACTCAAAAGGATCATAAAACTAAATGTGAAACCTAAAATTAAAATATACAGTTCTAGAAGAAAACAGAGGAGATAATCTTTATGTCCTTAAGTTAGACCAAAATTTATTAGATAGGAGACCCAAGGAATGATTCATAAAGGAAAAAATTGATAAATTGGACTTCATCAAATTAAGGTCTTCTGCTACTTGAAAGACATTTTAAAGAGAATGTAAAGACAAACTACAGACTGGGAGAAAGTATGACTCACATATGTGATAAAGGACTTGGAAACAGAATAAACTTTATAAAACTCTAAAAACTCAATAATAAGTAAACAAAGCACCAAACATATGATAGGCACAATATTTGAACAAATATGTTACTAAAGATGATACACAAATAGCAATTGGACACATGGTTGCAATTGAACAAAATAACATCATTGATTATTAGAGAAATGATATTAAAACCACAATGAGATACCACCACACACCTGTTAAACTGTATCAAATTTAAAAATTGATCTTAAGAGCCACTGGCAAGGTTGTGGAGGAACTAGAATGCTTATACACTTCTAGTTGGAATGCAAATGGTACTACACTTTGGAGAAAAGTTTGGTGGGCTTTTTAGTGTTAAGTGTACACTTACTTTGATCTAGCTATTCTGTTTCTAGATATTTACACAATAGAAATGAAAGCTTATGCCCATACAAAGATTTGTTTACAAATATTCATGGTAGCTGTAATTGTAAAACTGGAAATAATCCAAAGATCCATCAACAGGTGAATGAATAAGAAAATTGTTGTATGTCCATGCAATGGAATACCACTCAGCAATAAAAAGGAATTACTATTAATACATACCACAGAGTGAATGAATCTCAAATAATTATGCTGAGAAAAGGAAGTTAGACAAAATAGAGTATTTTCTATGTGATTACATTTAGCGAAATTCTAGAAAACTCATCTATCATGACAGAAAACAAATAAGTGGTTGCTTGGAGATGGAATATGAGGAAAGACAAGAAGGATGGACAACAAAGAAGCATGCAAAAACTGTTGAGGGTAATGGATATATTAACTTTGTTTATTGTAGTGATAGTATCATGAGCACATATATATTAAAACATCAAATTGTACACTTTAAATATGTGTAGTTTATTGTATGTTCTTATATCTGTCAAGCTCTTTAAAAATCATTGACATTCTTTAAAGTAATACAACAAAATCAGGATACTGAACAATGTAACACATAATGTCTTCTAATCAATCAAAATTGTTAGACCTGGGGGCTGGCCCCATGGCCTAATGGTTAAGTTCAGCATACTCTGCTTTGGTGGCTTGGGTTCAGTTCCCAGACATGGACCTACACTACTCATCAATGGCTATGCTGTGGTGGCAACCCACATACAAAACAGAGGAAGATGGCACAGATGTTAGCTCAGGGTGAATCTTCCTTAGCAAAAAAAAGAAAACAATCCGACATGAAAAGCAGAAATACGTGACTATGAATTGGAAGAAAAATCAGTCAATATAAAAGCACCCTGAAGTGACTTAGATTGTAGAATTCTCAGACAAAGACTTTAAAACAGCTGCTACAAATATTCTCAAAGATATAAAGGATAACATGAACTTTATGTTCAGAGAAATGGACACTGTAAAAGAAACCTGAAGAAACTTTGGGAGCTAAGAAAATACAATATCTGAAATAAAAAAGTTGATGGGCTCTGCATCAGATTACACAATGAAGAAAAAATGATCAAATTGCAAACATAGCAGTAGAAACAATCCATAAAGAATCATAGAAGACTAAAATAATCCTGAAAAAACTGAACAGACTCTTAGTGATCTGTGATACAATATCAAGCAGTCTAATATGTGTGAATTTGGAGGGTGAGACAGTACAGGCATTATTTGAATAAATGATGTTCACAGATCCAAGAAGTTCAACAAAGCTCAAGAAGAATAAACATGAAAGCTACACACTGAAATGACTATCATCAAATTGGTGAAACCAGTGATAAAGAGAAACATTTAAAGGAGTCAGCAGAAAAAAGCACATTGCTTATATGGAACAAAGATATAAATCAACTAATTTCTTGTAAGTAACAATGCAAACCAAAAGACAATGGAATGCCATCTTTAAAGCTCCAAAAGAAAGCAAAACTGTCATATTTGAATTCCTATATGCACCAAAAATAACCTTAATAAACAAAGTAAAATAAATATATTTTTGGTCAAATAAAAACTGTAGAAATTTCTCTAACACACCTGCACTACAAGATATGTTAAAGAAAGTTCTTCCAAATGAACAAAAATTACACCAGATGAGAACTTGGATCTAAACAAAATAACAGAGAGTTCCAGAAATGGTAATTATGTGGGTAAATATAAAAGGCTTTTGTGTCACAGGTTTTTATTTCTTTGAAAAATAATAAAGACTTCTGCTGCTAGAGAAAGATGGAAGAGGCCCACTACAGCATATCCTTCCCAGTGATTAGAACTAAAACCTCTGGAATAAATACAAAATCCACTATCTGAGGACTGGAAAGTAATTAAAAGCAGGCAGATTTGGGAGTGAAATAAAACTTGAAGAACCAACCAATGCAATAATAGTGAATTTCTTTGTTTTTCTCTTCTTCTGTGTCCCAAATTTGACCCAAATGCAGGTTGAAATGGGGAACTGAATAATAGGAACAGACAACATCTCTGAGAGAAGCCCATCTTCCTGGCCAGAGGATTAGGAATAGAAGATTTTGCAAAATGGACAGTGTGATAGGAATAACTGAGTTTTATTTTTCTCTTTTTTCTTCTAAACCCTCTCCAAGGACAACCACAATAATAAATCTGCACCACTGTGGTGGCAGCACAAACACTAAAAACTATGAGAGAAAATCCATCTCTTTGGACAAAGGAAACAGGAAAGGGACACTGTTGTGCAAAAAATTGGAGAATCCTGCCATTATTTTTTCCCTGTTTTCTCTCACTACTTCACTCTAAGGATAGTCCTGCTTGCATAAGTGTGGAGGATAAAATTCTAAGAGAATCCTATCATTCATCTAAAGAAACCATCAAAATTGATTTCTAGCCAGACAAAACAGGAAAATGGCTACTAGGATCCAGAAAATTTGCAGGAAATTCTAGAGAAGAGAGAGCTAGGGAAGGGATTTCCTAGTTCTATTTGTGAACCAGCACAACTCCAGGCTCATCTGTAAGTTGTGGATGGACTGAACGTACCCAAAGATGTATAGCAAATGTTTTAAGAACTGAAGTATAATATCAACCAGTGCCTAAGCCTCAGGCAAACCCCTAATTGGCACATGGAAAGGGCAGACACAAACAGCTTAACTAGGGCTTTGAAAACTTAAATGACATTGTAACAACCACCCATCAAAGGAAACAGAATTTGTAGTATGCATCTAACCATGTCAATTGCCTTCTAAAATAAAAAGTAAATACTCCTCAGAGGATTTTAATAAGACCCAGAGTTTCACAGCATGATATTAAAATATCAATGATATAATCCAAAACTATTTCCATAGAAAGAACCAGAAAAAGCTGACCAATTCTTAAGAGAAAAGATGATCAGCAGATGCCAAGCTTGAGATTATTCAGATGATGGAATTATAAGACACAGATTTTAAAGCAGCTATTATAACCATGCTCCATGAGGCCAAGGTGAATGCTTTTGAAATAAATAGAAAAATAGCAATCCTTAGAAAAGAAATAGAAATCATGAAAAAATAACCAAAAGAATCTTAGAACTGAAAAAAGACAACACCTGAAATGACAAAAACTCACTGGATGGACTCAATAGCAGAATCGAGATAACAGAAGAAATTGTCAATGAACTTGAAGATAAAGCAATAGAAATTATGCCATCTGAAGAACATAGAGAAAAAAGATTGAAAAAGATAAACTGAAACTCAAAGCCCTGTGGAATATTATCAAAGGATCTAGCATTCATATCAATGGTGTCCCTGCTGGAGAGAAAAATATGAGCACAGAGAAAAATAATATTTGAAGAAATGATGGCTGAAATTTACCCAAAATTGCTTAAATGCTTAAGTTTACAGATTTGAGAAACTCAGGAGAAATACAAAGAAAACCACATCCAGACGCACCATAACCAAATTGCTGGAAAACCATAGTTGAAGAAACCATTTGGAAAGCAGCCAGAGGAAAATGACACATTACATACAGTAAATAATGATCCAAATTACTGCTTATTTCTCATCAGAAACCATGAAGGTCAAAAAGTGAAACAGTATCTTTCAAGTGCTGCAGTAGGGACTTCTAGTTCCACCTGTAAGGAGTTTGAAAATCACCACTCTGTCCTAACAACAAGTAAAAGGATGAAGTGACTGAAAAATCAATAACTTCATATCCATCAGAGGAGGACACAGGGAAAATCACTGCTTCCAAGACTGGAGAGACAGACAGGCAAATATAGCAAGCCATAACTTCCTGGAGCAGAGACTCATGAGTGGAAACTGACAGGGTAGGAAAACCTGAAATGTAATTCACTAATTGCACTAATTGAATCTCAATGTGGACAAATGCCAAAAATAACCAGCCATAGCAAGGCTCCAACAATATTGTGAGATTTACCTCCAGGAGCTTGGCCATGTTTCCTCAGTAAATATCAGAAAAATCCTCTCGTGTATTTTAGCAGGGGAGAGAGAAAAATAAGTAATTTTGAAATATACTAGAGCCTCTATTCTTCTTAACAAGGCCTGCCCTAGGGGAAACCTGTTAATCACAGCCTAACTTGCTGGGGTATTATCACAGCCTAACTGACCTGGGGGAATGGAAATACCTGACTTTAGCCAGTTCTTGCCTTTCGTGTGAAAGAGGGAAATACTCTATTCCAAGCTCATTCTAGCCATTTGGTCCCCCCTAAGGGGAAAGAAAAAACAAAAACTCTTATAAAGTTCACAGTTCAGATGCATAGGCTCCCTAAAAGACTGAGAATTAATCATAGGGCTATAGAATGCTTCTTCTACCTTGCACACCTTACTAGATTACTAAAGGCTTCTTTATAGCAGTTCCTTTTACCTAGTGCATTATGTCTGACTATTGAGAAAAAATACATGTCAGCCAGAAACCAATAGTTAAAGAGACAGAGCAAGCATCAGAATCCTACATGATAGAGATGTTAGAATTATCAGACTAGAAAGTTAACACAACTGATTTATATGCTAAGGCTCTAATGGATAAAGAATACAGCAGGAAAAAAACAGATGGGCAATGTAAGCAGAAAGATGGAAATATTAAGAAAGAAACAAGAAGAAATACTAGAGATAAAAAAACATAAACAGAAATGAAGAGTGTCTTTGATGGGCTTATTAGTAGACTGAACAAAGCTAAGGAAAGTCTGCTTAGCCAGAGGATATATCAATAGTCTTTGAAGACCAAAAACTAAAGAGAATAAATACTGAAAAAAAATTAAAACGGAATACCAAAAGACTGTGGGACAACTACAAAAGTTATAACATACATAAAATGGGAATTCTTGAAGGAGAAGAAAGAGATGAAGGAACAGAAGAAATATTTGAAACAATAATGTCTGAGAATTTCTCCTCATCAATGTCATACACTAAATAGCAGATCCAGGAAGATCAGAGAACATCAAGCAGGATTAATGCCAAAAAACTACATCTAGGAGCTGACCCAGTGGTGCATTGGTTAAGTTCAGGTTCTCCACTTCAGCAGCCCAGTGTTCATGGGTTTGGATCCTGCGCATGGACCTACACACTGCTCATCAAGCCATACTGTGGCAACGTCCCACATACAAAATAGAGGAAGATTTGCACAGATGTTAGCTCAGGGACAATCTTCCTCAAACAAAAAGAAGAAGAATGACAACAGATCTTAGCTCAGGGCCAATCTTCCTCACCAAAATAAAAACAGTACATCTAGGCATATCATTTTTGACTTAAGAAAATAAAATTTTTTTAAAAATCCTGAAACAAGCCAGAAGGATACAAACACCTTGCCTATAAAGGAACAAAGATAAAAATTACATCCAACTTCTCCTCAGAAACAATACAACCAAGAAGAGAGTGAAGTGAAATATTTTAAGTGTTGAGAAAAAGCTGTCAACCTAGAAATCTGTACCCTGTGAAATTATCCTTCAAAAGTGAAGGGGAATTAAAGATTTTCTCAGACAAACAAAAATTCAATGGATTTTTTGCCTGTAGATCAGCCTGTCAAAAAATGTTAAAAGAAATTCTTTAGAGGGGAAGAAAATTATATAGGTCAGAAACTTGGATGTGCATAGAGTAAGGAAGAGCATCAAAGAAGGAATAAGTGGAGGTAAAATAAAACTTTTATTTTTCTAATTCTTAATTGAGCTAACAGATAATAGTTTGTTCAAAATAATAATGGAAAAAATGTATTTGATTGTGTGCTTATGTATATAGCATATATATAAATGATATATATACACATATATTATTTATGTGTGCTTATTTACAAGTGAAATGAATGACAGCAATGATAGAAGAGATGGGAAGGAGGAATTGGATTATTTTGTTATTATAAGGTACTCACACTATGAAGTAGTAAAGTGTTATCTGAAAGCAAATTTGGATTAGTTGTAAATGTATATTGCAAACTCTAACACATCTACCAGAAAAATAATAAAAGTATAACTGATAAGCTAAGAAAGAGGATAAGTAGAATCCTATAAAGTGCTCAATTAAAACCACAAAAAGCAGAAAATGAGTGGAAGACAAAAATAAGAGCAAAGAACAAGGCAACAAATAGAAAACAGTAGTGGATGTGGTAGATATTAATCCAACTACATCAATAATTGCCTTGAAACTCACTGATCTAAATGCACCAATTATAAGGCAGAGATTGTCAGAGTGGATCAAGAAACAAGACCCAATTATATGTTGTCTACAAGAAACCTACTTTAAATATAAAACACACTTAGATTAAAAGTAAATGGGTGGAGGAAAATAAACCATGCTAACACTAATCAGTGTGGAGGATGCCACTGCTGGGGGATGGGTCATGGGCACCACCATGGCTCCTGAGGGCTCAGGTTTCAGGCACCCCCTACCACTGCTTGGTGAAGGGTAGGGGCTGAGCCACAAATGCCGCTGAAACTCCTGCAGCCTCTGGTCCCAGGCACCTACCTGATTCCTGGAATCTCAGGTCACGGGCACTGCTGCTGCTGCCAGGGCTATCGAGATCTTGAATGCAGCCCCTGCTGCTGGAAGGGCCAGTGTAGCTATATTATTTTCAGCGGAAAGAAGACTTCAAAGTAAGAAAAGTTATCAGAGATAAAGAAGGTCATCATATAATGATAAAGGTGTCAATTCTCCAAGACATCATCCTTAACATGTATGTGCCTAACAACAAAGGCAGAAACTAATAGGATTGCTAAAAGAAACTATTGGAGTTGGAGGCTTTAACACCCTTCTCAGAAATAGATCAGACAGATCCAGCAGGCATAAAATCAGTAAGGATGTAAGTGAACTCAAGAGCAACATCAATCATTATGAACACTTGCCCCACCAGCAGCAAGAGCTGCATTCAAGAGACTGTGCCCCCAGCAGCAGTGGCAACAATGAACCCAGATTTTCTGACAGCAGCATTGCCATACCCCCAGATAACCCAGGAGCAGCAGCACCCAAACCTGTAGAGATCTCAGCAAGAACCAAATAACAATGGCAACAGAGTCAATGACTCCAGTTCTCCCCAGCTACAGAGGCACCTGGAATTTATCCCCTCGGCCTGTAGCAGTGGTGCCTGAAGACCCAACAAGCCCAGACATGGTGGAGGTCCCCAGGACCCTGGCTCTCACCCACACTCCCCCTCCCCTCTGATACAGTAGCAAAATATGTTGCCAAGATGACCCTGGAAACAGCAGAGTTCCTGTCAGCCCAGTGACTCAGTGGCAACACTGGTGACACCATAAGCAAAAAGGCACCGGCAACCACAGAGGCAGAAACAACACAAGGAGGGCACTGACAATGCCTCAGGCAGAGGCAGTGGAGGGTGGAAAGTGCAGGCTATCAAATACAACCAGAAGGAGCTCAGAATAAGAGTAACAAAAGCCTTACCCAAATAAGAAAAGTGATTGCTACCACAAATGTGCTGACAGAGGAATAAATCACCAAGCACCATGAAAAGAAACTATAACATGTGAACACAAAAAGAAAAGACAATTCTCCAAAAACCAATCTTGAAGTCACAGAAGACTGTGATCTGACTGTTGGGAAATTCAAAGTAGGTGTCATGAAGAAACTCAATGAGTAACAAGAAAACTCACAAAGACAGTTCAAAGAGCTCAGGAATAAAATTAATGGAAAGAAGGAGTACTTTGCCAAAGAGATTGAAACTTAAAAAAAACAAACAAATTCTGGAGCTGAAGAACACAAGTAATGAGATGAAAAATAAAGTAGAAAGCATTGGAAATAGATCACACCATATAAAATAGAGTATCATCAAGCTCAAAGATAGCAATCTAGAAACGATTCATGTGGAAGAAGAGAGAGAAATAAATTTTTTTTAAATGGAGAAATACTAAGAAAAATATCTGACTCAATTAGGAAAAGCAATATAAGGTTAATGGGTATCCTGGGAAAAGAAGAGAGGGAGAAAGAAGCAAAGAGCTTATTTAATGAAATAATAGCTGAGAAATTCCCAAAGCTCGAGAATGAACTGGATATACAAGTAAATGAAGCCAATAGGACAACTAATTATCTCAATGCATAAAGACCTTATCCAAAACATGTTATATTAAAACTGTCAAAAGGCAATGACAAATAAAGACTATTGAGTGTCCAGAGAGAAGAAAATAACTTACAACGGAACCCCCATTAGGGTGTCAGAAGATTTCTCAGCAGAAACATGACATGCTATGAGAGAGTGGAATGACATATTCAAAATATTGAAAAATAAAAAATTCAGCCAAGAATACTATATCCAGCAAAGTTATCCTTTAGATATGACAGAGAAATAAAGGCTTTCCCCTACAAACAAAAGCTGAGGGATTTCATCACCATTAGACTGGCCTTACAAGAAATGTTGAAAGGAACCCTCCTACCAGAAATAAAAAGGCAAAGGTATACAAAGATTTGAGCAATGAGATAAATAGAATCAGTAAATTGAAACTCTGTACCAGAATAGGTTAGTGAGCACTTAATTATAGCATAAAGGCTAAAGAGAAATAAAGCATCAAAAATAACTGTAATCACTTCAATTTAGTAAAAAACTCACAATACAGAAAGATATAACTTGTGACAACAAAAACACAGAAGATGAAAAACAAAAGGACAGAACCTGTATAGACAGTTAGAGATAAGATGTTATCAGCAGAAAAAGAATTATCTAATCTTTGAGATCTTCTATAGAAACCTCATGGTAACCAAAATGAAAAACACTATAGCAGTGTCACAAAACATAAAACAGAGGAAACTGAGAATCATGTCACAGAAAGGCACCAAAATGAAATGGTAGACAAGCACAAGGAAAAAAATGGAAATATAGAAGAACCAGAAAACAAAAGGTAAAATGGCAGGATTAAGCCCTCATTTGTCAATAACCACTATAAATGTAGATGGGTTGAATTCCCCGATCGAAAGATACAGAGTGGGGGCTAGCCCAGTGGTATAGTGGTTGGATGTGCATGCTCTGTTTTGGCACCCTGGGGTCGCAGGTTCAGATCATGGGCATGGACCTATACACCACTCATCAGGCCATGCTGTGGCAGCATCACATATACAAAGTGGAGGAAGATTGGCACAGATGTTAGCTCACGGACAGCCTTCCTTTCATGCAAAAAAGAAAAGACACATCATTCCTGGATGGATTAAAAAACAAGACCCAACAATGTGCTGCCTCCAGCAGATTCATCTCAGCTCTAAAGACATAGGCTCAGAGTGAAGGGGTGGAAAATGATACTCCAAGAAAATGGCAACCAAATGAAACAGGTGTATCCATATTTATATGACTTCAAGCCAAAAAAGATAACGAGACAAGGGTAGACAGCACATAATGAGAAAATAGACATTCCACCAAGAATATACCACATTTATTAGTATATATCCACCTAACATAGGAGCACCAAAGTATATAAAGCAACCCTTAATAGACCTAAAGGGAGAAATTGACACCAACACAATAATAATGGGGGACTTTAATACCTCACTAACATCAATGGATAGGTCATACAGACAGAGATCAACAAGGAAACATTGGCCTTGAATGAATAACTAGACCAGATGAACTTTATATATATATATATAATTCCATCCAGAAGAAGTGGAATACACATTGTTCTCAAGTACACATGGAACATTCTCAAAGATAGACTATACTTTGGGAAATAAATCTCAATACATTTAAGAAAGTTGAAATCATAACAAGCATTTTTCTGACCACAATTGTATGAAACTAGAAATCAAGAAATCTGTAGTTGTAAGTCAAAAATATGTGGACACTACACAACATGTTACTGAACAACAATTGGATCAATGAAGAAATCAAAGGAGAAATAAAAAAATCCTTGCAGACAAATGAAAACAAAATATACCAAAACATAGAGGATGCAGCCAAAGTGGTAATAAGGGGCAAGTGTATAGCAATACAGGCTTACCTCAAGAAATAAGAAAAATCTCAAATAAGCAATATAACACTAAGCCTAAAAGAACTAGAAAGAAAATCACAAAGCCCAAAGTCAATTGAAGAAAGGAAATAATAAATTTCAGAAAGAAAGTAAATGAAATAAGACTAAAAAGACAATAGAAAAGATCAATGAAACTAAAAGCTGATTCTTTGAAAAGACAAACAAAATTAGCAAAGCCTTAGCTATACTCATGAAGAAACAAAAGAGAAGGCTCAAATAAAAAAAATCAGAACTGAAAGAGGAGAAATTACAAAGGATACTACAGAAATACAAAGGATTATAAGAGAATACTGTGAAAACCTATATGCTAACATATTGGATAACCTAGAAAAAATGGACAAATTCTTAGAATTATACAACCTCCCAAAATTGAATCAAGAAGAAATAGACTCCATGCAAATGGAAATTAAAAGAAAGCTGGGGTAGCAATAGTTAAATCTGACAAAATAGGATTTGAAACAAAAACTGTAACAAGAGACAAAGAAGGGCACTACGTAAAGATAAAGGGAATAATCCAACAAGAGGACATGACACTTGTGAATATCCATGTACCCAACATAGGAGCACCTAAATATATGAAGCAATTATTAAGAGACATAAAAGAAGACAAATAGACAATACCACAATAATAGTAGGGGACTTTAACACTCCACTTACATCAATGAATAGATCATCCAAACAGAGGATCAACAGAAAACATTGTCCTTAAGTTACATATTAGACCAGATGGACTTAGTAGATATATACAGAACATTCCATCCAAAAACTGCAGAGCGCACATTCTTATCAAATGCACATGGAACATTCTTCAGTACAAATCACATATTAGGCCCCAAAACAAGTCTTAATAAATTTAAGAAGATTGAAATAATACCAAGTGCCTTTTCTGACTACAATGGTATGAAACTAGAATTCAGCTACAAGAAGAAAACTGGAAAAACCACAAATATGTGGAGATTAAATAAATGCTACTGAACAACTATTGGGTCAATGGAGAAATCAAAAAAAAATACCTGGAGACAAATGAAAATGAAAATATGACATACAAAATTTATGGAATACAGCAAAAGTGGTACAAAGAGGGAATTTTATAGCAATACAGGCCTACCTCAAAAAACAAGAAAAATCTCAAATAAATAACTTAATGGTACATCTAAAGGAACTAGAAAAAGAAGAACCAAGCCCAAAATCAGTAGAAAGATGGAAATAATAAAAATCAAAGCAGAAATAAATGAAATAGATACTAAAAAAACCAATAAATCAATGAAAATAAGAGCTCTTTTTTGGAAAACAAAGTTGGCAAACATTTAGCTAGATTCACCAAGAAAAAAACAGAAGGCTCAAATAAATAAAATCAGAACTGTAAGAGGAGCGATTAGAGCAGACAACACAGAAATACAAAAGATTATAAAAGAATACTATGAAAAGCTATACACCAAAAAGTGGATAATCTAGAAGAAATAGATAAAATCTTAGACTCATAGAATCTGAATAAATTGCTTACTAGTGAGGATATCGAAATAGTTATCAAAACCCTCCCAAGAAATAAGATTTCAGGACCAGATGACTTCCCAGGTAAACATTCCGAGAATACCTAATACCTTTCCTTATCAAACTCTTCCAAAAACTTGAAGAGGATGGGACACTTCCTAACTCATTCTATGAAGCCATCATTAGCCTGATACTAAAACAGATGAGGAAAACACAACAAAAGAATATTACAGGTCAATATCACTGATGAACATAGATGAAAAATCCTCAACAAAATACTAGCAAATCAAATACTACAACACATCAAAAATATCATACATGATGACCAAATGGTATTTATTCCAGGGATGCTGGAATGGTTCAACATCTGCCAATGTGCTATACCACATTAAGGAAATGAAAACTAAAAATCACATGGTCATCTCAAGAGATTCAGAGAAAGCATTCAACAAGATACAGCATCTATTTATGATAAAAACTCTGAATAAAATGGGTACAGAAGAAAAGTACTTCAATATAATAAAGGGCATGTATGACAAACCCACATCTAAGGTCATACTCAATGGTGAAAAATTAAAAGCTATCTTTTTAAGAACAGAAACAAGACAGGGATGCCCAATTTTGCCACTCTTATTTAACATAGTATTGGAAGTCCTAGCCAGAACAATCAGGAAAGAAAAAGAAATAAAAAGATCCAACTTGGAAAGAGAGAAGTAAAACTGGCTATTTACAGATCACAAATTTTTTGCTGGTCTGCACATATCTGAAAATGACTGCAAAAGTGCTGCAAATCTTGAATTGGGGACTACAAATAAATTTTAGTGATTAGGCAAATTAAAAAACACAGAATCCTCAAATAATGAGGATTGACTGTATTATGAATCAGAATGTAGGGCTATAGCCTAGTGGGAAAACCCAAGGTCCCTATTTCTTGAGCACAACTGCTACTGATTCCTCCCTCGCTGTCATGCAGGGAAACACTGCTAATACCAGGGCAGTGAAGGGAAGGTTCGGGTCTGTGGGGTCAGTGTTCTCTTCCACTTTTTATGTCTGGATTTACTTAGCCCACCTATACCTCTCAGCCCAATATAATATGCGCTCTAGGAGAAGTAGGAGCAAAATACTGTGAGAAAACAGGGGAATGAGTTATTAACTCTATCTGGAGAGAACCGCAGAAAGAGTCACTGAAGAAGTGACTTTGAACTGGGACTTGAAGGATGTGCACTTTTCTAAATGGGGAATGTTTGAGAGATGGACAATTCAGAGGGAATAGAATATTCAAAAGCAGGAAATCTTGATAAGACATGATATTTTTGAGGAGCTGTGAAAAGTAAAATGTGATTAAAGGGTAAGGTACTTGGAGTGGAGTTGTGAGAGATGATGGACGATTCCAGGACCAAATAGTAAAATGTGTTTTCTACTGTTAATTGTGGAAAGTTAATGGTAATCACCCACTTTTTGAGCTCTGAATTTCGCTAAGTATATAATAAACCATACTTAGCTTTTCACCATGGCTATTTCTTGATATCTGTGGAATATTTCAGGGAAAATTGACTAGTATGGTATTGGTAACATGCATGATTCTCTAGCACAAAAGTTATTCTAAAGTTGGAGGAAGAGATAAAGGGACCTTCTTAAAATTGTATCTGCGGCTTGCCTGGTGGTGTAGTGGTTAGGTTTGCACGCTCTGCTTTGGCGGCCTGGGGTTTGTGGGTTCGGATCCTGGGCATGAACTTACACAGGGCTCATCAACCCATGCTTTGGAAGCATCCCACATACAAAATAGAGGAATATTGGCACAGATGTTAGCTCAGGGACAATCTTCCTCACCAAAATAAAAAATTGTAGCAGATATCATCATTTACATAATCCAGAAAAATGTATTAAGCAGCTTCTGGGAACATGGAAATATTCTAGTACTCTGCCACTACTCACATTCTCCTTTTTCAGGACAATCTTCAGTATTTACAGGGGGACTTTAGGGATTCAAAAATACATTGGTAACTGGATAATGACAGCTCACTTTGTACTGCTACTTGACAAAAATGCAAAAATGCCAAATTAAAATAGAATTATACAAGTGATCAACTTCTGACAGCATTAAATTACAAACAACACTCAGTTTAGGCCTAACCCATGCTGACTGGCAGAGAAGGTAGAGAGTAGGCTGACAGTTGAGACCCCAATATGATGATTTGATAAAAGCCATTGCCCACTACTATGACTTAAAAGCTTTCACAAAATTAGTGTTTTTTAAAAACATGTAATTTTTTTCTTCCAATATTAGTTGGCAAGGTGTTTGTTACTATAAAATTGATTTATGCTAGGTATAAAATATTGAAATAACATAGCAGTAAATGTACTAAGCTTAGATATGTGTTCCCCTTTAGATTATTAAAACTTCATTGCTTTAATTATATAGATTTTACCAAAGACCACTCCTGAATTTTTAACAAGTTCCTGTTACATTTTTTGCAGTCTGTCTTTTCTTTTTTAGTTAAAAGAAACACACTCTTTCTAGTTAAATAAGATGGAATTTTTCAGTGACCCAATGTACAAATTTTCTTTGTGCATATCTACCCCAATAATTCCAAATAAAAACCATATATGTGACCTAAAAAACCAAAACAATATCTTCCCACACATTCTTTATCAACATTTGCCCAAACTTTCCATATGTAGTTTTTCTATGTGCAATTCTGTGGTTGAAAACAATTCCACATTTGTCTGACCTTCCTGGATCTGGTTCCGTGTTTTACTTTCAGTTGGATCTTGGGGGAGTTGGAGGATTTTTAACCTGAAATACCAAGTATTTAACTTGAAAGCCTGAGGTCAATTTTTTGAGGTGTTTTTCCCGATTATCCATCTCTCATTTTATTATCAGTTTAGTTTTTTAAATAAGAAGACTTGCTTTCCCTCCTCTGTAAAGATTATATTACTGTCCAGTATCTCAAAGATAGACCACATGTTGGGAAACAAGGCAAGCCTCAGTAAATTTAAGAAGATTGACATCATATCAAGCATCTTTTCCAACCACAGTGCTATGAAACTAGAAATCAATTACAAGAAAAAAGCTATGAAAGGCACAAATATGTGAAGACTAAAGAACACTGTACTGAACAACTGTTGGCTCAATGAAGAAATCAAAGAAGAAATGAAAAACTACCTGGAGACAAATGAAAATGAAAACGCAACATACAAAGTCTTATGGGATGCAGGAAAATCAGAGCTAAGAGGGAAATTTATAGCTATATAGGCCTACATCAACAAACAAGAAAAATCTCAAATAAATAATTTTAAACTACACCTAACAGAAGCAGAAAAACAAGAACAAACAAAGCCCAAGGTCAACAGAAGGAGGGAAATAATAAAAATTAGAGCAGAAATAAATAGAGACTGAAAAAACAATTGAAAAGATTGATGAAACTATTTTCTTTGAGAAAATAAAGAAAATTGACAAACTCTTAGCTAGACTCACTAAGAAAAGAAGAGAGAAGGCACAAGTAATAAAATTAAAAACTGAATTTGACTATTTCAGATTCCACATATAAGTGAGATCATGCAGTATTTATCATTCTGTGTCTGGATTATTTCACTTAGCATAATGTCCTCCAGGTTCATCCATGTTGTCACAAATGGTGGGATAAATGTATACAATTTTTATATATCAAAGATATTTCAATAAAGTTGTTAAAATAAAATACTAGAAAAAGACTTTTAGTATCTGCCCTAACATTTACTTATTCATGTGTATTTATAAATATTCATGAATATTTATACACATATCTTTTTTTACGATTTTATTTTTCCTTTTTCTCCCTAAAGTGCCCCCTGTACATAGCTGTATATTTTTAGTTGTGGGTACTTCTAGTTGTGGCATGTGGGATGCCTCCTCAGCGTGGCTTGATAAGTGGTGCCATGTCCATGCCCAGGATCTGAACCAGCAAAACCCTGGACCGCCAAAGTGGAGCACACAAACTTAACCACTCGGCCACCGGGCCGGCTGCTGAATACTTATATGTTTACAAAATACGTGTGTGTTTATTCATTTATAAATTATAAACATACACTACTATACTGGTATATTATGTACGTTATAACACATATGCAAAATATAAATATTCAAAGGATGAGATAAAATGTAAATATAAAAAATTATATTATAAATCTTTTTGTATCCCAGTGGACTGCATTTTATACCCCACTTTGGAAACCACTTTTCTAACCAACAGTTAACCAACAAAAGAATTGTTCTCTTGTATGAATACAGTGTTTCTTTTGTTTATATTAAAAGAGATTCTTTCTGTCCCGATTAATAATTAAAGCAAAGCCTTATTACTTTTTGTCACTAGTGCTCATTAGTAAAGTCTAATCTAATGAAATTTTTAGTGTACTTATAACACTTTTAATGTTGTTTTCTGTTTTACTTGCAGTTTATCCCTGCAACAAAAAGAATACATGGAAACAAGCACCATGTACCGTCTAGTTTTATGTCATCAATCTTAGTCTAAAATAGTAAATGCTTTCTTAGCTCAGCATAGCAATTGAGTACATGTATATGAGACTTGTGAAAGGTTGTATGATAAATATGCAATAAATTATGTTTCTTAGTAAGTTGATAAGTTCTTTCCCACTAAACAGAGAGTGTAAGAATAGTTATTACAGGTAGAGTAAGCAATCAGATTAAGAATCTATTATTCAAATGTCTTCATGTTGTCTTGAAGTAGATTATCAGCCATCAAAGGTTATGTAAGCTTCTTAAAAGCAATTTTTTAAAATCATGGATACTTCTAGACTTAAATATAAAGAATTTTCCTTTGTTATTTCATAAAACATTCTGGTTGTAAATTTTCCACTTTGTGAAGTAAGTCTCTCCCTAAAATGTAGTTTTCTTAACTATTCATATCAGCTGTTGTTTACAGTTCTTCATGCTGGTTAGTTTCTAAAGAAAAGCTAAGATTTTTGTGTGGTTAAACTGAACAACATTGTAAGTAATTTCCAGGCAGCTGGGAATTAAGTTCATATTTCCTGTTCTGTGAGCTGGGGTTATAGTCATTTGAACATGGTTTGAGTTCAAGTTGTTTCCTGCTGTTTTTCAGTAGGTTTTGCAAGTGAAAATTAAATCCAGTGGCACTTTCCATAAAGAGTTAGGAGACTACCAAGTTTCTCCTAGCCTATGTTCTTTGTGAGATTTTTAGTTTCAAAATAATTTGTAAATGTAGCTATCTGCAGTTTCTTTGCTCCTTTCTACAATTTCCAGATTGTTTTTATCCTCATAAATTACTTTGGCAAGTAATTTAGACAGATATAATATGGTTCTGGAAAAGAATCAAGTTATTAAGACAAATCAAATAAATAGCTCATGACGAATGAAAAAATTGGGACTCGTATCCTTGCTAATCCCTACGCGCACATTAATTGTAACACCAAGGAATGAATAATCTATGGAACTGCCCAGAGCTTACATTAAAACTAGTCCAAATTGACGTGGTTTCCCTGGGCCTGGGAGATTGAGAGCTGAAGTGGGTAATTGTTCAGGAAGACCCAAACAATCACTGTCTCTGCTTGAAATAAGGAAATATGGGACAAACTGCTATTCTCTTCTTACTCCTACAAGATTTTCTAGAGATTGGGGTGAAGTTGCAGTTATAAGGGCCAGAGTGAGGAAATGTGTGTTCTTGCTGAGGAACTGAATAGATAATTCTTCTAGAACAGGATGGAAGGCAACTAACAATTATTGAATGCCGACAATGTATTGGGCACTGAGACGGCCACTTTCTTATGTATTATGTCTTTTGTTTTCTCAAGAGCCCTGTAAAATAAGTATTTTTAGCTCCAGGTTCAGATGGAGATGTATTAGTAGACTTATAATAGGGCATGCCTCCAATCTTATTTTTAAATACTTGTTTAATGTTTATTTATAGGTGAGAATGAAAGCTGTATGAGAGTAAGAGAAAGACTGCTAGAAGCATGCATTTATTCATTCATTCAGATATATATTGAGTACCTACTGTGGGCCAACTACTGTTCTAGGCACAAGTCCCTGTCTTCATAGAGCATATATAGCTTGAATTCTAGAACTCAATTACTTTTAATGTTACAGGCACTTCAGGTCTAGCCTTAAAGCCTCTCTCTGAGAAGAAAGGTTGGAGAATGTAACTGTTTCTGCCTCAATATATCTCTAGCGATTTAGCATACTTTATATGTGTACCCCATTTAACACCTAACTAGTCTAACCCATTAGCCAACTCTGATTCTCTTTGTTTCACAAAGGAAAAAGCTGAGTCTCAGAAGGTTAAATAACTTGCCCTTGCTACATAAATAAGATAGTATAGCTAAATTAACATCTTTTAAAAGTAAGTCTGAGGCTCCATCCAATAACCAGAGTTGTTTTTCAATTTGAAGTACAAGATGCCCCAGCGCTTCTGTGTATGTACTCTGAAAAGTCACTGAGCTAAGCTCTACCATATGCATCTCCTTAATTTTTATTTAATTTGTTCAATCGTTCAAGAAGTGTTAAGTAAGCGCTTATTGTATGGTTAGCACTTTGGTGAGTAATTTGGAACTACAAAAGAATTAAAAACAAAACTCTTCTCTTTAGGTTCATTCACTCATTTGGATAGTATAAAAGATAAACTAATTTGGAAGTGTTTATGAGCTCCTATTTAAAAACCTAGCAAGTATTACCAAAAAACAATCAGCAGGAGAATGATTAAATAAAACGTGCTACATGCAAAAGATTGAAGAACAAAATAGATCTACATATATCAACACGGATACAATTTAAAACAGCTGGAGAACTCACTAGCTGATTTCAAGGCTTACTATAAAGCTTCAGTAAGCAATACAGTGTGGTACTGGTGAAAGTATAGACATATAAATCAATGGACAGATTAGAGAGTCCAAAAATAGACCTACACATATATGGTTAATTGATTTTTGGTTAAGATGCAAAGTCCATTTAACTGAAAAAGGATAATCTCTCAACAAGTGGCACTGGACCAATTGAACATCCGTATGCAAAAAGAAACCCCCAAAAAAGAACCTTGACTCTGGACCCTTACCTCACACCATTAACAAAAATTAACTCAAAAATTGATCATAGATCTGAATGTAAAGTCTAAACCTATAAGATTTTAACAAGAAAACAGAGGAGAAAATCTTTGAGACTTTGAGTTAAGGAAAGATTTCTTAGAAACAACACCAAAAGCTCAATCTATAAAAGACAAAAAATGATGAATTGGACTTCATTAAAATTAAGAACTGCTCTTCAAATGACACTGTGAAGATAATGAAAAGACAAGCCACACAGACTTGGGAGAAGTATTTACAAATCACATATCTGATAAAGGACTTGGATATGGAATATATAAATAATTATCAAAATTCAATAATAAGGGAAGTGGCAGTTAATGTGTACTGGGTTTTCTGGGGAGATGATGATTTTTTTTTGAAGTTAGATAGTGATAATTGTTGTACAACTATAAATACTATAAAACACTGAATTTTATACTTTAAGTGGGTGAATTGCATGGTAAGTGAGTTATACCTCAATAAAGCTATTTTTTAAAATCTCACTATTTCTATATTTATTTCTCATTCTTTTTGTATTTATAACAGTATTTTCTTTTCTTTTCGGTGGTGAAGATTGACCCTGAGCTAACATTTGTTACCAATCTTCCTCATTTTGCTTGAGGAAGATTGTGACTGAGCTAACATCTGTGCCCATCTTTTATATGTGGGGTGCTGCCACAGCATGGCTTGATGAGTGGTATGTAGGTCCACGCCTGGGATCTGAACCCAGAAACCCTGGGCTGCTGAAGCAGGTCATGTGAACTTAACCACTACACCACTGGGCCAGCCCCAACAGCAGTTTCTTAGTGTTCATAATTCATAATTTTTAAAAACTTTATGAAACTAAATATTGAATATAGTTCAAACATTAGAGTGTTTCATCATATGAAACATAAATAAAAATGAATTTATATAATATATAAATGCTAAATGCATATTTTCTTTTTTTTGAGGAAGATTACCCTTGAGCTAACATCTGCTGTTAATCCTCCTTTTGCTGAGGAAGACTGGCCCTGAGCTAACATTCCTACCCACCTTCCTCTACTTTATATGTGGGGCACCTTCCAAAGCATGGCTTGATAACTGGTGCATAGTTCTGCACCCAGGATCCAACTGGTGAACCCCAGGCTGCTGAAGCAGAATGTGGAAACTTAACCACTGCAGCACCAGGCTGGCCCCTTAATGCATATTTTCAGTCTGATTTAAATCTTTAGCATATCCAGTCAATGAAAATATAGTGCTATTCAAAATATAAACTGAATATTGTGTAAAATAGAGAAAAGTTAATTATCACAAATGAAAGCAAAATAATATTTTTTTGCAATGTGCTATCTTAAGAAACAAAATGTTTCATTATTGAGTCAAGAATGTGTTTCTGTGATTTTATTTCCTTCAGCAGCAAAAGTAAGCTCAGATTCTATACTGATTTGGGAGTAGGGAGGATATATATATAAGTTAACTCCAATCATTTCCAACTTGGTCCTTTATCATGATTAATATCTGTGAATGCCTTTTTGAACATATTTATTTTTATACACAAACCAAAAACAGTTTTGCTCACTTTGAGTTTTCATGAAAATTTTTGGTTTGCTTTCATTGTTATTATTATCATTTGATTTCCTCATGTATAAATTGAGATTCTTCTAATGCATAGTTGATATTTTCTATAGTAATAGTATTAGATTCATACTTCTCTGGTTTGTAAAATCCTTGCATTACAGTATGATTTATTTTTGCCCTAAAAAATAAATAAATAAAACTTAAAACTCACTTATAAGAAAACAAACCACCAAATTTAACAAAAGGGCAAAATATTTGAATAGACACTTTACCATAAAAGAGATAGCAGGTGAGATCTCATCAAGATGGTGATGTAAGCAGACTCTGACCTCACGCCCTCCAACAAACACAACCAGGTTACAACAAATCTTGGAAAAATTACCCTGGAAAAAGAGTTGAAAACTGGATAAAAATAACTCCCACAGGGCACAGTCCTGACTGAGGCAGAAGATGCAGAAATTCCTTCTGGAGAGGAAAATTCACCTTTGTGAGCTGCAGAGCTTCACAGCCAGCCAGGAAGGAGCCACCCTAAGGTATGCAGCCCTCCCTGGAGAAGTCGGGACCTGAGTGTGGGGGTGTGTTACCACTATAAGCGTCCTTCAGACTCAGCACGACTGAGACAAGTCTCACAATATCTGGTTTCCCTGGCTATAAACTGAAAGAAGGAATACCCCCAGAAAAGCTACTGGACATAAGCCAAAAAAAAGCCAGCTCTTAAAGGGCCAATGCAGAAACTCATCCATCTCAAGAAGCAAACTAAAATCATCAGAAAGAAAGGTTTACAGTCCTTTGGTGAAAAGAGATTCACCTGGTAGACTCTGGATGCATCTCATTGAGAGGTGAGACCTCCAGAGACAGAGGCATTGGCAACAGCCATTGTTGTGACATAGTACAGGTATGCTGACACAGATGCTGGCAGATGCCATTGGAGTTCTTACCCTGGCCTGTTAGCCCAGGGGTCAACCACAATAACTAGAGCTCAAATTTAATCCAGCTCAGCCAGGGCAGGAAGCCCACCCTAGAGACTGGCCCCACGCAATCTCAAGCCCTCAGGCTCCTTGTTGGCCTCAATCTTCTGCAGTCAGGCACATGTATCCACGTCTGTGGAGCAGGGCCTGTGTGAGGAGCATGGGAACTGTGGGGGGTGGTGGTGGAAAGTGTGGGGTCCTCTGCAGTGGGAAATTAGTTATGCTCCATGGGTCAGGAAGTGTGTACAGGCCAGAACTGTGTTGACGGTATGTGTGGATGTGTGGGGAGTGGGGCTTATCAGTGGCCAAAGAACTGTCCTTCACAAACAGCTACAAAGGGGATCAGCCCTACTTTCCAAAGCCTGAAACAGTTGGGTGCTCTCATGTCTTGGGCAAGCCACAATCAGCTGAAATCCTAAGAGCTCTGACAACAGTCTTGCAGGCCTGAGGCTGCAAGCAATTATAAACCCCTGAGCCTAACAACCAACCATGCTGGAGGCCTACTCATTTAACAGAAAAACTGCAACAGAGTGTACAGCCATGCTAGGGAACCCCAATTCCGATTTACAAACAGCTGGTGAGGGAGGGAAAGCCTAGTCTCCTTGGGTACCTGCAGTAAGAGCAACCCAGCTGCAGCGGTACACTCATAGCCCACACAGGGGTCACTCCTGGAACATTTGGACTGAAGATGAGAGGGAAGTATACTGCAGGGCCTCAAAAGGCATCTCTTACGTAAAGCCACTTCTCCAAGCACAGGAGACATAGCTGACTCATCTAATACATAGATATAAGCACAGAGAAACAGGCATAATGAGGATGCAAAGGAATATGTTCCAAGCAAGGGAACAGGACATGACCCCAGAAAAAGAATTAAATGAAACAGAAATAAGCAATCTACCTGACAAAGAGTTCAAACAACCACTCATAGAGATGCTCACTGACTTTGAGAGAAGACTGGATGAACACAGTGAAAATGTCAACAAAGAATTGGAAAATATAAAAAAGAACCAATCAGAAATGAAGAATGCTATACTGGAAATGAAAAATTCGCTGGAGGGACTCAATAGCACAGTAGATGATACAGAAGAACAGATGAACAAGCTGGACAAAAGACTAGAGGAAATCACCCAAGCTGATAGGATAAAAGAAAAAGGAATTAAAAAGAACGAGAACAGTGTAAAGCAACTCTGGGACAATATCTAGCACACTAATGTTTGTATTACAGGTGTCCCAGAAGGAGAAGAGAGAGCCAAAAAGGCAGAGAATCTATTTGAAGAAATAATTGCTGAAAACTCTCTTAACCTAAGGAAGGAAACAGACACCCCAGTACAGGAAGCACAGAGAGCTCCAAACAAGATAAACCCAAAGAGGCCCACACTAAGACACGTTATATTTAAAATGTCAAAATTAAAGATAAAGATAGAATCTTGAAAGCTGCAAGAGAAAGGCAACAAGTGACATACAAAGGAAACCCCATAAGGCTATCAGCTGACGTCTCAGCAGAAACATTCCATGTTAGAAGAGAGTGGCATGACATATTTAAAGTCTCAAAAGGAAAAACCCTATAGCAAAGAATACTCTACCTGTCAAGGTTATCATTCAGAATGGAAGGAGACAGAAAAGTTTCCCAGACAAGCAAAATTTAAAGAAGTTTATCATCAAGCAACCAGTTCTACAAGAAATGCCGAAGGGACTTATTTAAGAGGGATGGAGAAGACCACAAATAGGAATAAGAAAATGATCCAAAAAAAGGCAATAAGTTCACTGATAAAGGAAAAAAATGCAGTAAAAGTAGCAGATCAACCACCTATTAACATAATATTAAGGTTAAAAGACAAAGGTACTAACATTAGCTATTTCAATGTTGAGGGTGATGGATAGACACACACAAAATAAGACATTGTATTTGATATCAAAAACGTAAAATGTGAGAGAAGGGGAATAAAAGAGTAGAGCTTGTACAAAGAGATCAATCTAAAGAGACCATCAACTTAATATAGATTGCTATATTTGTAGATTATTATATATGAATCGCCTGGTACTCACAAATCAGAACCCTATAATAAATATATGAATAAGTAAGAGAAAAGAACCCAAACATAATACTAAAGAAAGCCATCAAACCACAAGGGAAGAGAGAAAGAGCAAAAGAAAGGAACAGAGAAGAACATGTAAACACCCAGAAAAAAACTAACAAAATGGCAATAAGTATATATTTATCAATAGCTGGTTTAAGTGTCCATACACTGAATGTTCCAATCAAAAGGCATAGTATGGCTCAGTGGATAAAAAAACAAGACCCATATATATGCTGCAGACACAAGACACACTCCAGAAATAAAGAAACTCACAAACTGAAAGTGAGAGGATGGAAAAAGATACTGCATGCTAATGGCAATGAAAAGAAAGCTGGGTTAGCAATACTTATATCAGACAAAAGAGAATTTAAAACAAAAACTGTAACAAGAGACAAAGAAGGGCACTGCAAATGACAAATGGGACAATCCAACAAGAGGATATGACATTTTTAAGTATCTATGCACTCAACGTAGGAACACATAACTATATAAAGCAATTATTAACAGACATAAAAGGAGACATAGACAGCACCACAATAATAGGGGAATTTAACACTCCACTGACACCAATGGATAGATCATCTAAACAGAAGATCAATAAGGAAACATCAGCCTTAAATGACACACTAGACCAGATGGACTTAGTAGATGTATATGGAAAATTCCATCCTAAAAACATTCCATCCTGAAACATTCTTTTCAAATGCACATGGAACATTCTCCAGGATTGATCACATATTAGGCCACAAAATAATTCTCAATAAATTTAAGAAGATACAGATAATACCAAACATCTTTTCTGACCATAAAAGTATGAAACTAGAAATCAAATACAGGCAGAAAATCACAAAAGCCAGAAATATGTGGAGATTAAACAAAATGCTATGATTGGGTTATTGAAGAAATCAAAGGAGAAATCAAAAAATACCTGGAGACAAATGAAAATGAAAATACAAAACTAGAAAATATTTGAGATACAGCAAAAACAACTTTAAAAGTGAAATTTATAGGAATTCAGACATACCCCAACAAACAAGAAAATCCCAATTAAGCAATCTAACAGTACATGTAAAGGAACTGGATAAAGAAGAGGAAACAAAGCCCAAAAGCAGCAGAAGGGAGAAAATGATAAAAATCAGAGGTGAAATACATGAAATAGAGAGTTAAAAAAATACAAAATATCAGTGAAATCAAGAGCTGGTTCTTTGAAAAAACAAACAAAATTGACAACCCTTCAGTGAAACTCACCAAGAAAAAAAGAAGGCTGAAATAAATAACTTCAGAAACAGTAGAAATTACAACAGATACCTTAGAAATACAAAAGATTATAAGAAAATTCTATGAAAAGCTATACGCCAAAAAATTGGATAATCTAGAAGAAATGGAGAAATTCTTAGAGTCATACAACTTTCCAAAACTGAATCAAGAAGAAGTAGAGAAGTGGAATAGACCAATCACCAGTAAGGAGATTGAAACGATAATCAAAAACCTCCCAAAAAACAAAAGTCCAGGACCAGAGGGCTTCCCTGGTGAATCCTACAAAACATTCAAAGAAATCTTAATATCTATCCTTCTCAAACTGTTCCAAAAAACTGAAGAGGAGGGAAAGCTTCCTAACTCATTGTACAAATCCAACATTATCCCGACACCAAATGCAAGGACAACACAGACAAAAAGGAGATTGCAGGCCAATATCATTGATGAACATCAATGCAAAAATACTCAACAAACTACTAGGAAATCAAATACAACAATACATTAAAAAGATCATACACCATGATCAAGTGGGATTTATTCCAGGGATTCAGAGATGGTTAAAAATCTGCAAATAAATCAACGTGATACACCACATTAACAAAATGAAGAATAAATATCACATGAACCTTTCCAATAGATGCAGAGAAAGCATTGACAAGCTACATCATTCATTTATGATAAAAAAAAATCTTACAAAATGAGTATAGAAAGAAAATACCTCTACATAATAAAGGCCATGTATGACAAACCCACAGCAAATATTCTCAGCAAAGAAAAACTGAAAGCTATCCCTCAAATAACATGAACCAGACAAGGATGCCCACTGTCACCACTCTTGATATACTATGCGAAGTTTTATCCAGGGCAATCAGGCAAGAATAAGAATTAAAACGGATGACAATTGGAAAAGAAGAAGTGAAATTGTCACCATTTGCAGATGACATGATTTTATATATAGAAAACCCGAAATAATCCAATAAAAATCTTTTAGAAATAATAAATTAATACAATCAAGTTGCAGGATACAAGATCAACATACAAAAATCAGTTGCATTTCTATACACTAAAAGTAAGTTAACAGAAAGAGAAATTAAGACTACAATCCCATTTACAATTGCAACAAAAAGAATAAAATACTTAGAAATAATCTTAACCAAAGAGGTGAAAGATCTGTACACCGAAAACTATAAAACTGTTGAAAGAAATTGAAAAAGACACAAAGTAATGGAAAGATATTCTGTGCTCTTGGATTGGAAGAATTAACCTAGTTAAAATGTCCATACTTCCTAAAGTAATCTACAGATTCAGTACAATCTCTATCAAAGGTCCAATGATGTTTTTCACAGAAATAGAACGAAGACTCCTAAAATTTATATGGAAAAACAAAGACTCCGAATTGTCAAAGGAATCCTGAGAAAAAAAGGAACAAAGCTGGAGGTATCACACTCCCTGATTTCAAAATGTACTACAAAGCTAGAATAAATAAAACAGCATTGTACTGGCACAAAAACAGACACACAGATCACTGGAACAGAATCAAGAGTGCAGAAATGAATCCACACATCTATGGACAGCTAATTTGCAACAAAGGGAGCCAAGAACGTACACTGGAGAAAGGAGAGTCTCTTCATAAATGGTGTTGGCAAAACTGGACAACTACATGCAAAAGAGTGAAAGTAGATCTTTGTCTTACACCATGCACAAAAATCAACTCAAAATAAATTAGAGTTGAAAGAGTCTTTAAGATTTTTTCCTGGTAAGATCTGAAACCATGAAATTTCTAGAAGAATACATAGGAAATATGCTCTTCCACTTCGGTCTTAGCAGCATTTTTTCAAACACCATTTCTAACTGGGCAAGGGAAACAATAGAAAAAATAAACAAATGGGAGTACATCAAACTAAAAAGCTTCTGCACAGCAAAGGAAACCATCAACAAAACAAAAATACAATCTAACAATAGGGAGAAGATATTTCCAAACCATGTAACAGATAAGGGGTTAATATCCAAAATATATAAAGAACACATACATCTCAATAACCAAAAAACTAACAACACAATTAAAAACTAGGCAAAAGATCTGAACAGAAGTTCCTCCAAAGAAGATACACAGATGGCCAACAGGCACATGAAAACATTTTCAACATCATTAACTATCAGGGAAATGCAAATCAAAACTACAATGAGATATCACCTCACTCCCATCAAAATGCCTACAATTAACAAGACAGGAAGCAGTAAGTGTTGGAGAGGGTGTGGGGAGAAGGGAAGCCTCATACACTGCTGGTGGGAGTGCAAACTGGTGCAGCCACTGTGGAAAACAGTATGGAGTTTCCTCCAAAAGTTAAGAATAGATCTACCATATGGTCCATCTATTCCACTGCTGGGTATTTATCCAAAGAACTTGAAAACACAAATGCATAAAGATACATGCACTCCTATGTTCATCACAACATCATTCACAATATCCAAGACTTGGAAGCAACGTAGGTGCCCATCAAAGGATGAATGGATAAAGACATGGTATACCCAATGGAATACTACTCAGCCATAAGAAACGATGAAATCCAGCCATTTGTGACAACATGGATCGACCTTGAGGGTATTATGCTAACTGAAATAAGTCAGAGGGAGAAAGTCAAATACCATATGATCTCACTCATAAGTAGAAGATAAAAACAACACCAAACAAACACACAGCAACAGAGATTGGATGAGTGGTTACCAAAGGGGAAGTAGGGAGGGAGAAAGGTTAAAGAGGTGATTAGGCACATGACTGTGCCGATAGATTATAATTAGTCTTTGGGTGGTGAATATGATTTAATCTACACAGAATTCAAAATATATTATGATGTACACCTGAAAGTCATAACCAATGTTACTGCAATAAAAAAACTAATTAAATAAATACAAAAAATTAAAAAGGGTAGAGGGCAAAATAAGTGTGATGGGGTACAGAGCCTGAACCTAAATTCTCTAATTTCCCCATAAAAATCGAAATTATCATCTGATGACTTTGTGCAAGGCATGAGTGAGCCAGTATATCTGAGCCCCTTAATCACTAAATGTCAAATGGGAGATGAATCCCACCCAGTTATTTAATTTATAACTAAAGTAACATGCTCTTTTAGGAATGCAAGTTTTGCCTGTCTTCTTAGATTTGGTCTAACAAAGGAAAAATTATGTTATTTATATTTTTACCAGATATGAAATTATGCCTTATTCTTTTTTCTCAAAAATGAGAGCTAAATATTTAACTTTGGTATTGCAATTTAATCAATAAACCAGTTTAATGATTACTAAAAAATAGAGAGACAGCAATTGCACATAACCACAGGAAAAGATGTTCAATATCATTAATGATTAGAGAAATGCAAATTAAAACCGTAATGAGATACTACTACATACCTATCAGAATGACTAAAATTTTGAAAATAAGCTGACCACTAAATGCTAGCAAGGACGTGGAAAAACCAGAACTCATAAATACAGAGCTGGTGAGAATGTAAATTGATAAAACTCCTTTGGAAAACAGTTAGGCAGCTTCTTAAAAAGTTAAACATAGAACTACTATATGAACCAGTCATTACCCTCTTATTTAATCATGAGTAATGAAACTAATGTCCATATAAAGATTTGTATGCAAATATTTATAACAGCTTTATTTGTAAAACTGAAATAACCCAAAATTTCATCAACTGGTGCATGAATAAACAGATTGTAGTATATCCATACAGAGAAATACTACTCAGTAATGATCTAGAAGGCAGAAGAAAAAGTGTACTATGGTTCAGAAGACCTATATTCCAGTTCTAGCTCTATCAGTGTGAAATTTCATGACATGGAATGTCACATAATATTTCAGGGCCTCAGTTTCCTCATTTAACTAATGAGGGAAATAGTATTTACCTTGTTTGTTTCATATGTTTGTTCTAAAATTCATATTAGGAAAATATATGGAATTGCCTTTTAAACTATAATTACTATCACATTTTTATTGGTCTTTTAGTTTCTTTTCCTGATTAAATCTATGAAAATATATTTTCTGAAATTTTAATTTTATTCTCATGTTTTCTCATGTTAAAGAAGGATATAGCCTGAGGGCTCCTTCTTTAAATCCTAAGTAATAATTAATACATTTCTACATTCTTGGAAAGTTGATTTGTTTTTGATAAGGGGTGGCGAGAATATCATCACCACCGTTTACCTTTTAGCACAGCAACAATATTTATGTTAGGTCTTTGAATTCTATTGCTTGTCTGGATTCAATAAGAGATTTGGGGCACTAAAATATCCAGTCCATCTGTTATTCTTACATGGCCAAACTCAAATAAAATCTTCCAAATGGGACATTTTATTATGCAAAAACATGATTGCTGCATACATATGCAAATTGGGCTCCAAAATTGTGCACACTTTTTATCTTTGGTTTAGTGACCCTCTTAAAGCAATATTTGTATGAGAACATAAAACAAAGCTATATGAAGCTAAGTCCACCAAAAAATATATAAAGTAAGTCAATCATTGGACTAGTACACAGCATTAGACTGCTTAATAGTCTCAATTTGGATTTGTTTGGCTTTTATTGGCTTAACCTACATTAATGATTTACTACATATGAACTGTCTATTGCAATCACGTATTCCTTGGTATATACAGGATGAAAAATTAATAAATATATATATACAAGAGCAAGAGCAAAGGGATTTTTTTTTCCATTAAAGGAAAAAATGGTTTGTGATTTGTCAGCTGTACAAAGGGACATGATTCTTCTTTCCAACTGGTAGAGGTAGGAAACAATTTTACTGATTTGGCAGCTTCTTCTAATAGAGACTTGTTTCTGCTGTCCTCAGATGACAGAGACTGATAGGTAGCCCTTTAACTTGCTCATGAAATTTAGAAAATTCTTGGGATCCTGTCGGATATGGATTTGTTCTTTGCTATTGCTACATCACGTTTGTTTTAATTTGCTTTTCTCCCTTTCTCTCTCTCTCTCTCTTTCTCTCTCTCTCTATTTCTCTCTGTTCAGTCAGACCATTGTGACGATTAGATTTCTGGAAAGCTGATGAAGACTGACAGTTTCTTAACGCTCTTTGCTACCTTCTATATTCTGGCAAGATTTCACTCTAAGGGAGAAATAAGGTTAATAGTCACCTATTGTGCTTCTTATTACCCTCTACAAGGAAGTAGCCTAAATAGCCAAGTTACAAGATACTAATGCTTCTTTTAAGGACCAGGAGTTTCATAGGTGGCACTTGGAAAGAGAGATAATGACCACCCATCTTCTTCCTGGGCACACAGGAAGGTAGGTGAGTAGCAGCTCCTCCAAGACACACATCCACATTTGAACCATTCTGTGAATAATTTTATCCCCTGCTTCAAAACATTGCTCCCCATCGTGCTTGCCTATAAGATGACAGTCAACTCAAGGAAACATCTACTATTCAGTGATAAAGACAAAAAGAAAAACTTGGAAGGTCAGGAAAATGCGTCCTTCCTTGACGATCTTATAAGCCATTTATCAGATATTTGTGGAACATCTACTATATGTGAGGCTTAGCATAGGGGACTTAAAGATGAATAAGACTCACCCTGTGACTCACTCTGTGTACTTCTAGACTCTAGAGGCAGATCGTGATCCTTTTCTTGTCTACCCACAAACGCAGTATTATTGCATCTATAAAATCACTAAAACTATAGAATCAGAAGGGGATCTCTCAGGAGTAGATGGAGGTAAATGAGGTTGACACTTTCATCATGATAGCTGTGGCAACAAGGAGCTACAACTAACAACATATTTGCTGATATGGCCAGCCCAGATGCTAGTGCCTCATGGGAATATATATCCCCACAGATTGGTGATGCCAGGTTGAGCAGTAATCCTAAAATCTTGATAGTATATGCATGGGGTATCAACTCCAGAAGATTATCTTACTCTTGAACATGTTTCACATCAAATAGAGGGTCTGGGATGTATTTGCATAATGCTACTTGCCATTTTCTTGAAATTCATCTATGTATAAATGAACCATGGAATATATTTTCTAATGATTTCAGGTTAAATATTATTGCCAATTTTTCCTGTTTGACTTTTAACTGATTTTTTTCACCTATCCAATATCATTGACTCAGATGTCCTATTCATACAGTAACCAAATTTTCCAGGACATTTTAAATTTCAGGCATTCTCTCCTATTATCCTTCCAAACCATCAGAGTGTCCCAGAAGTCCCAGTTTTTTCAACATCCAAGTTACATCTCCTGAATTGCACTTTTCACCAATAAGCAACACAGAAACGTCATTTATCAGGTCTAATGGCCTGATTTGGAGTTTGGAAAATATAGTCACCACACTACTAAAAGTAATATTCAGAGACTGGTAAAATACCCAAAGCTAGGGAATAGGGACAATGATAAGGACCTCCACAAATTTTTGTTAGGCCACACTTTGTTCCTGACCATGGTTTAATGCTTTAACTTCTGTATAGGAAACATGTTTTGAACCACTTAAAATTTAAAAATGGTAATAGGTTTTCAGTGGAATGATTTAGCATTTTAAATTTTACAAAAAGATGATTCATTTGTTTATTTTGGAGTGAGGTAGAAGGGAATAAGCAGAGGGTTCAAAGCTAATCTTATCCAAGTTTTTTTCTTGTTTCTGCCAACATTTTAAACTGCATGTGTGACTTTGTAGTTAACTGGAACATGAGCGAGCTAATAAAAAATTCTCTTCAGGGTGGAAATCTGATACATTTCAAGTCATCAGGAAATTATTGTTTACTCTTGTCAATGCAAGTAACAAATAATTGATATATAGATCAAAACTGAGTTGAGTTTAATATATGAGCCATTTCTGAGGACTATAGCCACAGAGAGCAACCTCCATCAGAGAAGGAAGCACTCCAGAAAAGTGAGGTGTGCAGCCTGTTTATATAATGTTTTGGAAAAGGAACATCACATATGACAGGAATACTTTTTTTTCTTTTTAGTACAGTTACAAGATGATTTGCTACATACAGCAGGTCAATCTGACCCTGGGTTCTGGGGAAGAATGCTTATCTTAAAAGAAATGCTGATATGCGAGGGAGGCATTCATCCCTATCTTTAAAGGCAACATTTTCTGCTTTGGGATACTGTTTAACATTTGAAGCAGATGTACAATGCATGCTTGATAGGTCACATCAGGCCATTCTGGAAAAAAAATTGAGGCCAAATCAGTTGTAAACCAAAAAGTCTTCCTCATGTACTTCACTTCATTAACTTTCCTTATTGTTTTTCATTTGTTCCATCACTTTCCTCTTTTGATTGATAATCTTTTGACAGAAATCATTGATGATCAAAATATTGTTCCTCAGCAGCAGGGTGGCTGCTGCCTGCCCTGGGTCTATCATGTCCCTCAGTGCTAGGCTTTTATTTCATTGATTTGCCCATTTATCCACATTGGGTTGAAGTAGTTGGATACAGTGGACAAGCATAGAGGTATATATTGACATGGGAAGCATTTCATAAGTAATGTAATTTTTCAATTAATTTTGGCTTTTTGCACAAACATTGTACATGCGCTTTTACATGACTTCTTATGGTTATATTGTTTATAATTATAGTGCAGATATAGCAACATTGGTAATAATTTAATACTTGAAATGATTACTTTAGAAGAATGAATTTAGGCATAGTCTTTATCAGGGAAAGAAATTTGTCCAGAGTTATAAGATCAATCAACCATCTCAAGTTATTGAGCAATCATCATTCTAGCCTGCATGCCAGTCTTACAACACTGAGTAAAGAAAACAGTGATTAGTTTGAACATTAGGATTAATACAAGAATTCCAAGGACTATGGAAATAAGAACTGCAATCCAGATTGTGAAAGGGAGCCAATACATGAAGGGAGCCAACTAAAGAAATCAAGACTAGGTGTAGGATTGCTTAAGGCAGTCACCTGCTTTTTCATATGCTTTAACAGAGATGATCCACTGGAAGATTCATCAGGTATAAAAAAATGACATTCAGTTTGAATGATTGCACATGTACCCCTTGGGATGCAATTAGAATATCTAAGGTTATTCTGTTTTGAAGGGCAGCCTTTCTCATTAAAGGCATTTCAGTATTTAATAAGGCTATTCCTGCTTGACTGTCATTAAGGGCTTGTTGAGTAAACTTAGTCAGGGCTTCTATATGTGATATGACATCTTCTAACTCCAAGGAAGGAACAAATATAACCACTAGGTGGTTGTACCAGTGGAACACTGAACAAGTCCATCCGGCCTTAAGGAGAGAAATATTGACAACAGTTGTTAGCTCAGGGATAATGCTTCCCTGCATCCAAAGGAAACCCAGGGTGTAGCATCCTAGCTATTCAGACAGTAGCCAAGGCCAGAGATTTGTTCCACATAACCATTGAGTTCCATTAGGAGCCACGCAATAAATGCCTGGCCTTCAAGATCAGTCTGTTCCACACCAATCAGTTTCTTTAAGTATGGTAGTATTTTGACATGACTCAAGGGATATCTATCCTATATTTTGAGTGAAATCTGATAGATTTTGTTTGGAATGTTTTTTTGTTACCAGCATAAAGGTGCTGGTATGCTTAAAGATCTATGGTTAGGAGTAAAACAAACACATCCATCCCAGATTTGTGTGAAACCTTCCATAGTTCTCACAGTACTATCTGGGTTCTTTTGTTTCATTCCAAATATTGTGGATAATTGGATGGTCTGAGTAACAGAAAAAGAATAGCTATGTTCTATATCATTAATACTGTGAGCTATTTGCTGTGTTTTTGGAATCATAATTAATAATATTGGTTGAACTCTGAACACTGGCACTAGATCTTCCCATGGTAATAAATTGCTTTCAAGCTTTCCAAAATGTACCTTGAAAGGGAGAAACCCATCAAGGTAACCAAGATGTACTAAAAGGGGGGAGTTGGCCACATATCCAACAATTGGACTGATGTTTGTGTGAAGCAAAGGAATAAGCTCATTGTAAAAAGACAGTTTCATCAGAGGCCCATTCAGATGTGGATTGGAAAAACAATCAGAATATGAGGAAAAATCTCAAATGGCATTTTTGTGGTTAATTAAAAGGATTCGTAATTAGGTTCTAATCTGTCTTATAGAGTTAGAGGGAAGAAAATGAAGTATTTGGGTAGATAAGAAAAATAGTCAAAAAGTACCAAGAAGGCAACCTAGAAATTTATTATTGTAGCAATTACAAAATGGGTTTATAGTTTAAGCATTACAAGGGTTTAAATGTTTGGAAATACAGGCTTGGTCAAGAGACTTGGGACACCAATTTACAACAGAGACCATCTTCTCATCCTGGTTTGGAGGTATTTGTATTGGCCAAAGTTGAGTGTCAGAAATGGAAGTTGAAAGCCACTCAGGTGGAGAAGCCTTTTTCTTTTTTTAATGAGGAATGTGAATCTGTGAGTCTATGCCTTTTAATTTTGCAGCACATGGATTGATTAATAGTACCTAGCATGGTCCTTTCCAACTGGGGCGCAAAGAGTCTTTTATCTGATGTCTCTTCCAATAAACAAACTCTCCAGGTTGTAGTCCATGGTCCTTAAGGTTTTTGTCCCCTAGGAGCTCACTGTGAGAGGAATCAGCTACCAATCTTTCATTCCTTTTAAGCACCTCAATGACACTGACAATAATGTAAGATATTTCCCTCAAGGAAAGTTGGCTCATACATTCCTTCATCTAATTACATAGGTTGTACTGTTATTATTTCAAAAACAGACAGCTAATGTTTACCAAAGGGTGTAGATCTAAGATGGAGGCGCACTAGCAGAAGAGCTTTTGACCATGAGAGATTAAATGGTTCTGAAGGTTTTGCTAATTGAATTTTGATAGTGCTGTTAGTTCTTTCCACTAGTCCCAGGAACAGGGGATATAAGCACAGTGAAAGTGTTACATTATTGGCCAAATGTCACAGATGGATTTAATTATTGTCAGGTGAAATGAGTTTCCCAGTCACTGTGTAACTAGATAGGACTTCCCCAAACAGGAATTACCCCATCCAATAATAATTTACCTACTGCCAAAGCCATTGCTCTTCTGCAAGGAAAGGCCTCAATCCAATGTGAAAAACATACAAAATATTACTAGGATATATTTATATCCTTGAGATGGCGGCATTTGAGCAAAGTCCAATTGCCATACCTCAAAGGGTCCCTGAGGAAGGAGAATGTGACCTAGTGACCCATGAAGTGGTTTCCCTGGATTATACTTTGGGCATATAGCACAATGAGCATAGGTTTTATGAGCCACTGTGGGAAAAGTTTCCAAAAATAGTTTTCCCCATAAAATCGTATTTTCAGATGCCCATTGGTTAATTGATGTACATACTGTAGCATGGCAATTGCAGTCCAATAGGCACTATGGGCTTTTTTTATTGGGTCCATATCAATTCTGTGTGCTCATGTCAAAAATTCCCCCTTTTAGTTGCCATGTTTGTTTCTCCTCTGTGGCAATTTCTTGAGCCTATAGAAGGAAATCTTTTACTAGGTTAGCAGAGTTAATAGAAAGTAGCAGGTGTTCTCAAGGCTGGATACCTTAAGCCTTCAAAGCTGATTGCTTATCAACTGTATCTTTAGCTTCCAAAGTATCAGATATGGAATGCCCTTGGTATTTTAATAATTGCTAATTGTTTTGGTAACTGTATAGTGTTTAACAATTCTACAACCTGTTTCCCATTCTTTATACATTATCCTGAAGAGGTTAAAAAACTCTTCTTGTTTCCACAGCATTCCAAAGTCATGTGCTACTCCAAAAGCATAATGATTGTCACTATAAATATTTTTCACCTGATATTTAGCCAATGACAAGCTCAAGTTAAAGCAATTAATTTGGCTTGCTATGCTTATTTTATTTGCAGTAAATAGGAACTCTCAATTATGTCCACTGAGGATGTTATTGCATATCCAACCCCATAATGTCTTTGTTCATCTTTTAAATAGAACCCATTTGTAAACCAAAATAGATCATAACATGTAGCCACGGTCACTTTCCTCCTGTGGTGCTAGAAGCAAGGTAGCAGAGTTAATATAATGACTAGAATTATGCCAGGACATAGATTTTTTTAAAAATGTATATAATTCTTGGAACACTTATATTAACATATACCCACACAATACAACCTGAGATGTTTTGTCATCATTTACTTCATGATGCTTTCCATGCTATTTAATATACCAAATAAACCTAATGGGTTTACTATTTCCCTCTTTATAGGAAGAGAGAACAAATTATTTGTGATGTCCCAGTGACCCGCTGGAAATTCTTGAAGTTACTTTCAGGTCAAAAGAATGAATTTCTTTAGGATTTGAATTTAGGGGAAGCTTGTCAAAAATATCAAAAGGCTTTAAAATACTTGATTAAACAGTATCATAAGTCACTGTGAAACAATGCTTAATTATCCATGATGAGAATTACAGATTTTCTGGCAAATATCAAGAATTAGAGAGTCATAAGAAAAGCCTTAGCTCCTGTGATTAAAGACCTGATAAAAACAATACAGGAAATTTATTTTGATAAAATATAAAATCCCTGCCCTTCTGCTAGACTACTCAAAGGTAAAGAAAAAACATTTCATAATCTCTTTATCAAGAGCAGACTAAAATTCTGAGAAAATTATCCTTTTAAGAGAAAGAAAATGCAATTCTGATTTTTGCAGCAGTTCACTTTTGATATTAAAACTTATTCACTTAATTAAATTAATATTAATCTTAGCCAACTTGACCATGCACAAAACTCTTTCCTCAGGGTTCCTCTTCTACAAAACTTCTATAACTTTCTTTTTACATTCAGAATTTGTCCCATACCTTCTTTCTTTCCTAGTACTTTAGGACAGCTTTATCTTTATTAATAAAACAAAAATGTCTCTATTCCTTATGCCTTCTTTACTGAAAACCTACATCTTACTTCTTTTGTATATAGACTGTCTAGAAACCTGTGCTTTCTCATAGGAAATTTCTCAGTATGCCACAAGATACTGTTTATTAATTATCCCAACTTTTTTCCAGTTTCTCTGAAATATTAAGCCAAAGGTGGATTAATCTGATTAGTAATTCTAACATTTTATCTTGTGTGGAAATGACCTAGAGACAATGCAAATTTTTATCATTTAACTTACTTTAGTAAAACTCTAAAGTTTCAAGTTATCAAAAGGTTTTGAAGTTATTTTAAGTGCATATAGCATAATACATAATTATTGTTAAAAAGTTTATGGAAGAACTTTTTTCTTTTGAATTTTTATAGAGATTATGATAGTTTAAAAGCTTGTGAAATTTCAGGTGTACATTATTGTTTGTCAGTCGTATTGTAGGTACACCACTTCACCCTTTGTGCCCATCAACCAACCCCCCTTTCCCCTGGTAGCCACTAATCTGTTCTCTTTGTCTACATGTTTAACTTCCACATATGAGTGGAGTCATACAGAGGTTGTCTTTCTCTATCTGGCTTACTTCACTTAACATAATACCCTCAAGGTCCATCCATGTTGTTGTGAATGGGACAATTTTATCCTTTTTTATGGCTGAGTAGTATTCCATTATATATTTATACCATATCTTCTTTATCCAATTATCAGTCGATGGGCACTTAGGTTGCTTCCACATCTTGGCTATTGTAAAATAATGCTGCAATGAACATAGGGGTGCATAGGACTTTTGGAATTGCTGACTTCAAGCTCTTTGGATAGATACCCAGTAGTGGGATAGCTGGGTCATATGGTAGTTCTATTTTTAATTTTTTAGGAATCTCCATACTGTTTTCCACAGTGGCTGCACCAGCTTGCATTTCCACCATCAGTGTATGAGGGTTCCTTGTTCTCCATAACCTCTCCAACATTTGTTACTTTTTGTTTTGGTTATTTTTGCCATTCTAATTGGTGTAAGGTGATAGTGTAGTTTAGATTTGCATTTCCCTGATGATCAGTGATGATGAACATCTTTGCATGTGCCTATTGGCCATCCATATATCTTCTTTGGAGAAATGTCTGTTCTGTCCCCTGCCTATTTTTTGATTGGGTTGTTTGATGTTTTCTTATTGAGTTGTGTGAGTTCTTTATATATTATGGAGATTACCCCTTTGTTGGATATATGACTTGCAAATATTTTTTCCCAATTAGTGGGTTGATTTTTTTGTTTCAATCCTCTTTTCCTTTGCCTTGAAGAAGCTCTTTAGTCTGATGAAGTCCCATTTGTTTATTCTTTCTATTGTTTCCCTTCTCTGAGAAGACATGGTGTCCAAAAAGATCCTTTTAATACTGATGTCAAGGAGTGTACTGCCTAAATTTTCTCCTAGAAGCCTTATGGTTTCAGGTCTTACCTTTATGTCTTTGATCCATTTTGAGTTTATTTTTGTGAATGGTGAAAAAGAATGGTTAATTTTCATTCTTTTATATGTGACTTTCCAGTTTTCCCAGCACCATTTGATGAAAAGACATTCTTTTCTACATTGTATGCCTTCAGCTCCTTTGTTGAAGATTAGCTGTCCATAGATGTGTGGTGTTATTTCTGGACTTTCAATTCTGTTCCATTGATCTCTGCACCTGTTTTTGTACCAGTACCATGCTGTCTTGATTACTGTAGCTTTGTAGAATGTTTTGAAGTCAGAGATTGTGATGCCTGCAGCTTGGTTCTTTTTTCTCAGGATTGCTTTAGCAATTCGGGGTCTTTTGTTGCCCCATATGAATTTTAGGATTCTTTGTTCTATTTCTGTAAAGAATGTCATTGGGATTCTGATTGAGACTGTGTTGAACCTGTAGATTGCTTTAGGTATTATGGACATTTTAGCTATGTTTATTCTTCCAATTCATGTGCATGGAATGTCTTTCCATCTCTATGTTGTCATCAATTTCTTTCAGGAAAGTCTTGTAGTTTTCATTGTATATGTCTTTCACTTCCTCAGTTAAATTCACCCCAAGGTGTTTTATTCTTTTTGTTGCAACTGTGAATGGTATTGGGATCGTGAGTTATTTTTCTGGTAGTTCACTATTAGAGTATAGAAATGCTACTGATTTATGTAACTTGATTTTATACCCTGCAACTTTGCTTTAGCTGTTGATTATTTCTAAAAGTTTTCCAATGGATTCTTTAACATTTTGTATATATAAGATCATGTCATCTGCAAACAGTGAGAGTTTCACTTCTTCACTCCCTATTTGGATTCCTTTTATTCCTTTCTCTTGCCTAATTGCTCTGGCTAAATCCTCCAGTACTTTGTTGAATAAGAGTGGTGATAGACGGCATCCTTGTCTCGTTCCTGTTCTCAGGGGGATGGCGTTCAGTTTTTGCCCATTGAGTATGATGTTGGCTGTGGGTTTGTCATATATGGCCTTTATTATGTTGAGGTAATTTCCTTCTATCCCAGTTTTATTCAGAGTTTTTATCATACATGGCTGTTGGATCTTTTCGATTGCTTTCTCTGCATCTATTGAGGTCATCATAAGGTTTTTATTCCTCAATTTGTTGATGTGGTGTATCACGTTGATTGATTTGTGGATGTTGAACCATCCCTGTGTCCCTGGTATGAATTTCACTTGATCATGATGTATGATCCTTTTGATGTATTGCTGAATTCGGGTTGCCAAAATTATGTTGAGGATTTTTGCATCTATGTTCATCAGTGATATTGGCATGTAGATCCCTCTTTTTTTTTTTAAAGATTTTATTTTTTCCTTTTTCTCCCCAAAGCCCCCCAGTACATAGTTGTATATTTCTCGTTGTGGGTTCTTCTAGTTGTGGCACGTGGGACGCTGCCTCAGCGTGGTCTGACGAGCAGTGCCATGTCCGCGCCCAGGACTTGAACCAACGAAACACTGGGACGCCTGCAGTGGAGCGCGCGAACCTAACCACTCGGCCACGGGGCCAGCCCCTGATCCCTCTTTTTTTTTTAAGATTTTCTTTTTTCCTTTTTCTCCCCAAAGCCCCCCGGTACATAGTTGTATATTCTTCATTGTGGGTCCTTCTAGTTGTGGCATGTGGGATGCTGCCTCAGCGTGGTTTGATGAGCAGTGCCATGTCCACACCCAGGATTCGAACCAATGAAACACTGGGCCGCCTGCAGCGGAGCGTGCAAACTTAACCACTTGGCCACGGGACCAGCCCCTGTAGATCTATTTTTTGTGCTGTCCTTGTCGGGCTTTGATATCATAGTGATGTTGGCCCTGTAGAATGTGTTAGGAATTGTTCCATCTGCCCTAATGTTTTGGAATAGCTTGAAAAGGATAGATATTGAATCCTCTCTGAAAGGTTGGTAGAATTCCCCAGGAAAGCCATCTGGTCCTGGGCTTTTATTCTTTGGGATGCTTTTGCTTCCTGTTTCAATCTCTTTCCTTGTGATTGGTCTGTTCAGATTGTCTGTTTTTTCTTGATTTAGCTTTGGGAGGTTGTAAGAGTCTAAGAACTTATCCATTTCCTCTAGGTTATCCATTTTGTTAGCTTATAGTTTTTTGTAGTATTCTCTTATAATCCATTGTATTTCTATGGAGTCTGTTGTTATTTCTCCTCTTTCATTTCTGATTTTGTTTATCTGAGCTTTCTCTCTTTTGTTCTTTGCAAGTCAGGCTAGGGGTTTGTCAATTTTATTTATCTTCTCAAAGAACCGTCTCTTTGGTTCATTGATCCTTTCTACTGCCTTTTGTGTTTCAATAGCACTTATTTCTGCTCTGATTTTTATTATTTCTCTGCTTCTGCTGACTTTGGGCTTCATTTGTTCTTCCTTTTCCAATTCAGTTAGGTGTAATTTGAGATTGCTTATTTGGGATTTTTCCTGTTTGTTAAGGTGTGCCTGTATTGCAATGAATTTCTGTCTTAATACAGCTTTTGCTGTATCCCATATGAGTTGGTATGGCATGATATCATTTTAATTTTCATTTTTCTCTGGATATTTTTTGATTCCTTCTTTAATTTCTTCAATGATCCATTGCTTGTTCAATAGCATATTGTTTAGTCTCCACACCTTTGTCTCTTTCTCAGCTTTTTTCTTGTAATTATAGCATTATGATCAGAGAAGATGCTTGTTATTATTTCAAATTTTAAAAATTTATATAGGCTTGCCTGGTTTCCCAACATATGGTCTATCCTTGACAATGTTCCGTGTACACTTGAAAAGAATGTGTATTCTGCTGTTTTTGGATGGAATGTTCTGTATATGTCTATAAAGTCCAACTGGTTTAGCTTTTTGTTTAATTCCACTGTTTCCTTGCTGATTTTCTGTCTGGATGATCTGTCCAATGTTGTGAGTGGGATGTTGAGGTCCCCTACTACTATTGTGTTATTTTTGATATCTTCTTTTAGGTTTGTTAAGAGTTGCTTTATGAACTTTGGTGCTCCTGTGTTGGGTGCATAGATATTTATAAGTTTTATTTCTTCTTTTTTTCTGAGGAAGATTAGACCTGAGCTAACTACTGCCAATCCTCCTCTTTTGCTGAGGAAGACTGGCCCTGAGCTAGCATTCATATAAATCTTCTTCTACTTTATACGTGAGACACCTACCACAGCATGGCTTTTTGCCAAGTGGTGCCATGTCTGAACCAGTGAACCACAGGCTGCAGAGAAGTGGAATGTGTGAGCTTAACCAGTGTGCCACTGGGCTAGCCCCCTCATTATTTCTTCTTGATGGAGTGTCCCTTTGATCATTATATATTGCCCCTTTATCTCTCTTTACCTGCCTTATCTTGAAATCTACTTTGTCTAATGTAAGTATTGTGATACCTGCTTTCTTTTGTTTGCCATTAGCTTGGAGTATCATCTTCTTACCCCTCCATTCTGAGCTTGTACTTGTCATTGGAGCCAAGATGTGTTTCCTGGAGGCAACAAATTGTTGGATCTTGTTCATTAATCCATCTTGCCACTCGGAGTCTTTTTATTGGAGAGTTCAATTCGTTTACATTGATGGTGATTATTGATGTATGAGGGCTTAATGCTGTCATTTTGTCTCTCATGTGTTTCCTTTGTTTCTCATCCTGTGTATTTTGGTCTACCCATTGATTTCTGCAGTTACTTAGGCTGTGTTTCTTAGTTTTTTCCTTATTTATTCTTTGTGTCTATGATCTTCTTTTTAGCTTAGTGGCTACCCTGTAGTTTGTATCCAGAATCTTGTGCATAATATAGTCCATTTTCTGATGGCCTCTTATTTCCTTAGTCTAAACTGATTCAATCTCTTTACTCCTCCCCTCCAAAGTTATTATTTTCATATCTTATTCCAACGTGTGTTGTGAGTTTGTGGTTAAAGTGACAAGATTGTCTTTGTTTTTGGTGTTTTCCTTCCCTTTACCCTAATGTTATAGTTGAATATTTGTTATCCTATTCTGATTCTATTTGTCTCCTTGTTCTGTGTTTTGTGACTGCTTTCTTCCTTTTTTCTTTTTTCAGGTATGAGGGTCTTCTTGAGGATTTCTTGCAGGGGGTCCCTGTGGCTGCAAAGACGCTTAGCTTTTGTTTGTCTGGGAAAGATTTAATCTCTCCCTCATATCTGAAGGATATTTTTGCTGGATAGAGTATTCTTGGTTGAAGATTTTTATCTTTTAAAGTTTTGAATATTTCATTCCATTCTCTCCTAGCTTGTAATGTTTCTACAGAGAAATCTGCTGAAAGTTTGATGGGGGTTCCTTTGTAGGTTATTTTCTTCTGCCTTGCTGCCCTGAGTATTCTTTCTTTGTCCTTCATTTTTGCCAGTTTTACTACTACATGCCTTGTGGTAGGTCTTTTTACATTGACAAATCTAGGAGATCTGAAAGCTTCCTCCACACACATTTCTCTCTCATTCCCTAGATTTGGGAAGTTCTCTGCTATTCTTTGAGCATGCTTTCTGCTCCATTCTCCTTCTCTTTACCTTCTTGGATACCTATAATTCTTATGTTGCATTTCCTCATTGAGTCAGATATTTCTCAGAGATTTTCTCCATTTCTTTTAGTCTCAGTTCTCTCTCCTCCTCTGTCTGGAGCACTTCAACATGTCCATCTTCGATTATGCTGATTTGCTCCTCTAAGGTGTCCACACAAGTATTCATGGAATCTGTATTTTGTTTCATCTCTTCCATTGTGTCTTTCATCTCTTCCATTGTGTCTTTCATCGCTAGTATTTCTGATTGATTCTTCTTTATAGTTCCAATCTCATTTTTGAAGCAGCTCCTGAACTTGTTGAATTGTTTCCCTATATTCTCTTATACCTCATTGAGTTTTTTGATGATAGCTATTCTGAATTCATTGTTGTTTAGTTTACTTATTTCTGAGTCCTCTGGAAATAATTCTGGGTATTTATTGTTTTCCCTCTGGTCTAGAGTTTTGATGAATTGCCTGATGCTGGAAGTATGGGTTTTCCCCATTATGATATTATTCAGTTGCAGTTACAGCCTATCACCACTAGATGGGGTTGAGATCTGCATATTCTGAGCCCTCTGCCTTCAGCTGAGATGGCCTGGCACAGTGCAGTTTGAGTGAGCCCTTTCTTTTGCACACAGACCCGGGTTTCCCAATCAGCTCTGCTGTCTGGTCTCCTGGGGTCTTGGCTTGATTAGGTCACCTCACGTGAAAGCTTTTGCCCCAGTAGAGGGCTTCCCTCTAGGCTTCAAGGGAGCTAGGGAGTCCTGGGTGATCCTGCAAACACTTACCTTCCCCCACTCCTTCCCTCATGGAACGTCCCACAGCAGTGATCTCAGTCTTTAGGGGAGTGAACCAAGTTCTCTCTTACCACATTCCAGCTCCTCCGTGGGGGTCTCCACCCTCTCCACCCTCCGTCTTTTGGCTGCTGTGACTCTCCAAGGATTCCTGTGCTATTAGGATATTTTCTGTTGGAATGTTGTTGCCCCTTTTGGTTGTATGTTGGAGGGGAGAGAGTCTCGGGCAAGCTCACTCCACCAAGATGCTGATGACACTCTTTATGCAAAAGCTTTTATCTTTTTCACATCTATTTAGTTTACTTATTCACAATAATTATATTTATATTGCCTAGAAAACTTCATGAGACATTAGGCAAAATCAGCTATTATTGTCAGTTATTTTTTTATTGAAAAATTTTGTAACAGGTATCATGTCTGTGTCACCTCCAATGCTGATAACTCTGGAAACATGTTTATTTCAATCAAATCAACAACCTTAAATAAGCTTTCACTTACCAAAGATTTTTTTATATCACATTAACTTGAAAGACATTTGGGTTACAGTCTATTACATTGAGAAATATTTAATATAAGTGCTTACTTTAAGCAAATTAAATAGAGCTCTTTTAAAAATTATACCAGCCAGAGGTAGGAAGATATATACATATAACACATATAGACACACATACATAAAGACTCCATAGCTATTGTTTTAAAATTACTGCCATGAATCAGGTACATTAATACAAAGCTCACTAGTTATGAAAGAATAATTGAGTCTAAATTTTGTTTCTGGCAGGTGGAATAAATTAAGGTTATCTGCTTAGATGGCTAAAGGTATTTTCTACTAATATTTGTGGATAAGACACTTAAGATGCTAGATTTTTGGAAAAGGCACATCTGTAGCCATTTTTCTTTTCTCTTTCCCTTTTTTTGTTCAGTCTTAGGAATTTACAATGCTCTAAATAATTGCTCCTGGAGAGATTACAACCTTTTAGGATTTTTTTTTACTTTTTTTTTTTGAGGAAGATTAGCCCTGAGCTAACTGCTGCCAATCCTCCTTTTTTGCTGAGGAAGACTGACCCTGAGCTAACATCCATGCCCATCTTCCTCCACTTTATATGTGGGACACCTACCACAGCATGGCTTGACAAGTGGTGCCATGTCTGCACCCGGGATCTGAACAAACAAACCCTGGGCCACTGAACCATAACAGGCACACTTAACTGCTGCACCACCAGGCTGGCCCTCAATCTTTTAAAATAAATAAGGGAGGTTTGTGAAAGGAAATGGGTGAAATTTGAACTGACTCTAGAGCTGCATTTCCAATTTTGCAAAGGTTTGTAAGATAAGGACAGTTGCCCTTAATTCCTCAGAAATTAGCTTGTAATTTAAATGACATTATAGGTTGATCTATCTGTCCAACTACACATCCCTAATTTTCTTCTTTCCCTATGGGTACTTAGTTTTATTTTAACTTAGGGAGGAAAGCCTATAAAAAATTCTATCAGGCTTTGAATATCAGCTTACAATTTGGTCAAAAATATGATAATAAATCACTAAATCCTTTCATAAACCTTGTCAGGTTTCAGCTGGGACAAACAGTAACTATAACTGGCAGCATTGACCAACTCCATTAATTTTTAATTTTAGTTTTCTCTTGACAGTTTAAAGGAATAACACAGCAGTTTCCCAGAAAACTGAGAGTCTCATAACTCCAGGAGGGGCTCATATTGCTCCCTCCTTTGAAGGTAGCTTACAGGGATGTCTGTAAAGCTATGACTTAATAGAGTTTTCTTTTAAGTACTTCTTGTAAATTTTTGTGTGTGTGTTTGAGGAAGATTGGCCCTGAGCTAACATCTGTTGCCAATCTTCCTCTTTTTGCTTAAGGAAGATTGCCAGAGAGCTAACATCTGTGCCAATACTCCTCTGTTTTGTCTGTGGGATGCCATCATAGCATGGCTTGATGAGCAGTGTGTAGGTCTGTGCCCAGCACCCAAACCTGCAAACCCTGAGCTACTGAAATGGATAGTGCAAATTTAACCACTACACCACTGGGCTGGTCCCTTTAATTAATTTTTTTATTAGCTTTTTGCAACAAAACTTTCAATAAGGTTTTTTGGAATTTTGAAGCCTTTGCTTTTAAGGGCACTTCATAAATGATCTTATCTAATTGGAATGTTCCTTCTAATGGCTAATGTACTTCCCCTGGGGCTAGCAGCAGTTTGGTAGGACCTTAACCACAAATGGACTGCAACCCATATGTCTGTTGGACCATCTCTGACTACAAATTGGGTGCAATTACATTTTTGTATGACCTTATTTTGGGCCCCCCAGCCTGACAATTATCAAGCCAAGCTCTCATGACACAGAACAAGCTTAGTGAGATTTTGCTGTTCTTTGTAAATATTTATAACTTCTGGAACCTTTAGTTTTTGAGCAATTGTGCCAGAAGGTGGCATGCTTGACTCTTTAGAGATTAAAGATTGCATTTAATCTCTGTTAATAAATCTAGTGTGCAAAAGACAAGTTTTAGAGGCTCAAAGGAGCCCCAAAGTGGCAACTGTTATTTTAAATTATCCCAGGTTATGTTGATCCAAAGATCCAGCCATTTACAGTTATCCCCATTTTGTTACACACTTGCAAGTATCACCTCCATACATATTCTACATGAAGGCAGCCAGAGTTCCAAGGGTAGGCTCCCCATTCAGGAGCTGGTTAGCTTTTAGAATCACAATTTCCTATTTTCCCTTAATTTTGTTCTACTATAATGGCTATAATTAACAAGACAGGAAACAACAAATGTTGGAGAGGGTGTGGAGAGAAGGGAACACTTGTTCAGTGCTGGTGGCAGTGCAAACTGGTGCAGCCACTATGGAAAGCAGTTTGGAGTATCATCAGAAAATTAAGGATAGATCTACCATATGATCCAGCTATTTCACTGCTGGGTATTTATCCAACGAACTTGAAAACACAAAGGCATAAAATCTGAACAATTTCTAAGGACAGTGCTTGTGAGCATCACTTCCTACAAAGGCCATGAACAACCTCCCATTGGCAGTTTAAAATTACCACGGAGGCTCAGAGCACCAGACAACCAATCCTAATGCTCACATCCCTGGATGAGCCTCTAATTAATTAATGTGAATGATCACAATGGAATTCCCTATGGGACCACTACACATCACTAGGATCAATCCTCTGACACATTCACTAGGTTCTCAGTCACCTGAGAATGCCTTTCAGTTAGAAGGAGCTGATGTCCCTTCTTTTTGGAGTTAAACAAGTTCAAACTCTCATTTCATTGTCAAGCAGTTTGTTCAGACCTTGTAGATAACATTCTTTCCAATTTAAAGCTAAATTTAAAAGGTGAGCCTGCCCCATTCACTCCAAATTTCCCCCTAGGCTCCCCCAGCCTAGGAAATTGCCCCTAGTTTCATCTTTCCTAGAAAATTCCCCCTAGATTCCTCTTATCTAGGATATGTACCAGTATCCCCTTAAGACATCCAGTCTTAAGACTTAAAACAGATCATATAAAACTCTGGACCTTTGACTTAAATAAGGAGGTCCAGGTTTCAGGAGCACTTGAAGAATGCAATGAAACTAGGGAGCTCAATGGGCCTGTGCTGGTACCAAGCACCAGTTCAAAGTAGATTCCAGGTGGTCTCAGGTGGGCTTCTCTGAAATTCTGCCAAATTACACTTAGAAATGTCAATGTAAATAACCAATAATCAATCTATAGATCAAAATTGATGTTAGTTTAATATATGAGCCAATTCTGAGAACTACAGCCTGGGAGAGCAACCTCCACCAGGGAAGGAAGAACTCCAGAAAAGTGAGGTGTGCAGCTTGGTTACATACTTTTTTGGAACAATAAACATACATCAAATATGGCAGGAATACTTTTTTCTTTTTATTACAGTCACAAGATGTTTTGCTATCTACAGCAGGTCAATCTGACCCTGGTTTCTGGGAAGGAATGCTTATCTTTAAAGAAATGCTGATATGAGGGGGAGGTATTCATCCCTATCTTTAAAGGCAGAATTCTTTGCTTTGGGATATTGTTTAATATTTAAAGCAGATGCACAATGTATGCTAGACAGGCCACATTGGGCCATTCTGGAAAAAGGTTCAAGTTGAATTAGTTTTAAGCCAAAATGACTTTCTCATATACCTCAATATATTAACTTTCTTTATTGCTTCTCATTTATTCCATCATTCTAAATTGTGGTCTTTTAAGATTTATGATCTTATTTTGTTTTACATAGAAGATCAACAAGAGGAAATAGTCATACCTAATGTGCAATGTGACCTAACTGGAAACATTCTGCTACTTTATAAAAAGTCTAGATAAATTGGCTCTCCTTAAATTCATTGTTTATCCATTTTTTAAATGCATGTTGGGGTGTGTGTGTGCTACTGTTCTTTTAGATGAGTCTTATCCACAGTCATGAGATATGTTCTCTTAGGCCCGTGGAAGATTCTGAGTGTGACTACATATAAGAGACTAAAGAAGTGCTACACCTCAGATTAGAACGGTTATTGAAAAGAACTATCAACCTTTGAGATCCAAATCTCTCACTGCCCTGACTATAGTACTGAACTTTAAATGGGTAAAATGTCTTTCAGAGGATTATTTATTGAGTTTTCACCATAGGTTTGCTTTCCGCTCATGCAACTTTATTGGAATCTCCCTTCCCCAAGGCTTTGGACTCTTTTTGACATTTCTGCCTCAGCAAGAGAGGATAAAAGCCATGATGTGATGAAAAAGCCACACAAGTAAGGAATACAGGTGTAAACTACAGGCCTCCAAAGAAGAATTGACCTTGTTGAGGTTCTGTGCCAGGTAGTGGAAAAGTCTGTGATGTTAAAAGATGAGTACTTTGCTGCTTGTTGTTGAGGGGGATGTGTGTGTGTGTTTGTGTGTGCATGTGTGTGTTGGAAAGTGTAGACTATAATAAGAAGATTCTCATTAATTTTATAATAAGAAAAGCTGAGGCTACTTTTATAAGAAAGTTAAGCTTTCTTTCAGAAAAATTGATTCATCAAAACAGTAGTGAAAATCTGAAAAAGACAACTAACAAGATTATCTTCTTAGGTTGAAAAGAACGTAGGCATTTGTAACAGGAAATCAGCCTCAGAGGGAGTGAAAGAAAAGGAACTATCATTTATTGAGCTTTACTAATCAAGTACCAAGAGTTTTACATGTGTTATCCCATTTAATCCTCATAACAAGCCTATGATGTATGTACTGTTATCAAATCCATTTTACACATAGAAAACAGTCCTGAACAGGTTATTTAACTCGCCTAAGGTCATAAAGCCATTAAGTTCAGAGTTGTGTTTTTTTGTTTGTTTGTTTTTTGTTTTGTTTTTGTTTTTTTGGGGGGGGGAGGAAGATTAGCCCTCAGCTAACTACTGCCAGTCCTCCTCTTTTTGCTGAGGAAGCCTGGCTCTGAGCTAACATCCATGCCCATCTTCCTCTAGTTTATACGTGGGACGCCTACCACAGCATGGCTGCCAAACAGTGCCATGTCCGCACCCGGGATCCGAACCAGCGAACCCCGGGCCGCCGAGAAGCGGAACGTGCGAACTTAACTGCTGCGCCATCGGGCCGGCCCCTCAGAGTTGTGTTTTAGATCCAGGTCTCTCTGACTTCTAACACTGTGCTTAGAGAGGACTAATTATCTAAGAGAAAACTATGACTATATCATTTCATGGTTTTCTTATGAAGAATTGTACCTCTACTTCATTTTAGTTTTCTGAGGAAAGTTTTTCACACAGTATATTCAGAAAATGCTTCAGCAATCCCAATATATACAACTGAAGAAAAACTAGAACTAGAGAAAGAAGCAACTATTCTTAGCAATGAAACAGCTATGGTTCTGACTTTTTTTCTTTTTCCTTATTCTTCCTTTTTCCATATATTGTGTAAGTGGAAACCAAATTTTCCAGGGCAGGTATATCTTTTGTAAGTGTAGAAATGAAGACTTCTGTTTTAAGATCTAATTTATTTAGCTAAAGCAGCAACACAAGGTTTATTCTGAGTGATTCTAGACTCATGTACATACTTCTTGGACACTTTTCAGTCTAAGGAATTTAAGCCTCTTTTATTTTTACAATTTAGAAATGTTTTGGCGGTTTCAAAGAAAGGTGGAAATATTAGTCTATTTTTATTGTTACATCCTTTAGAGCTTATTCCACATGACATTTATTAACTTTTTAATTATTAACTATTAATTAATGAATTTTTCAGAATTCATTAACTATGTCAAAATTATAGGTAACCATGGTACAACGACAAGATCCCTTGATTTGAAGTCAAAGAATCTGAATTGAAATTTCAACTCTGCCTCTTATTTACTGACTAGGTAAATTGAGGTAATTCAATTAATCTCTATGAGTCTCAGTTTTTCATTTATAATATGGGCATAATAATCACTACCTCATATGGTTGTTGTGAGAATAACTTAAGATAATAAATTGAATGTACTTTGTAGACAATAAAATTGTATCGCAAGGCAAGATGAAAGGGAATCAAATAAACACTAAGGGAACACTTACCACTGTTGGTAACATTTTTTCTTTGTTTCTCCCTGCAAGACCAAGGCCTGCGTATTCCTGAGAAAGAATGGTATGCCCCCCATTGTGTCACATTTCCTGGCTCTCCTACCTATTGCACCAGGAGCCACTCAGTAATAGACAAGATACTGGCAAGAAGGTAAAAATGTATGAAAGAACTGCCTCCTAGGTTATTCTCTTCATGTAAAGTGATCTCTCCTCAAGGAGAAGCCTTCTTAACAATGCATATTAATATATTCGTTTAGGGCAATGAAGGGAAAGTTGGGGATGGACAGTAGTTTCATAGCAAAATCCAAAAAGGACCATTGCAAGGGGCTGGCCCCATGGCCGAGTGGTTAAGTTTGCGTGCTCCGCTGCAGGCGGCCCGGTGTTTCGTTGGTTCAAGTCCTGGATGCGGACATGGCACTGCTCATCGGGCCATGCTGGGGCAGCGTCCCACATGCCACAACTAGAGGGACCCACAATGAAGAATATACAACTATGTACTGGGGGGCTTTGGGGAGAAAAAGGAAAAAATAAAATCTTTAAAAAAAAAAAAGGACCATTGCAATGAGGTATTGTGGTACAGTAGGAAAGGCACGGGACTGGAAAAAAGAGGAGTTCCATCTTAGTTTCACTACTGACTAATTGCATAACCTAAAGCATGCCCCATTTCCTTCTTGGCCTCAAGATTCCCCTCTATACAGTGATGTGAGATGAACTAGATTATCTCCAAGGTCTATTCCAGCATCAACATTCTGTGATCCTATTTTTTTTATTGAGTTCATAGTAGTTTACATCATTGTGAAATTTCAGTTGTATATTATTTCTTGTCGATCGCCACATAAGTGCTCCCCTTCACCCCCTGTGCCCACCCCCAACATCTTACCCTCCTATTTTTAATTATAATAAAAATATTCAAATTGTCTAGATTTTAGGATGCCATTTTACACCCCAAAAGGAAAAAAGAAAAAAATACACAAATTGTTTATGCATTGTGTCATAATAAACATTCACTTGCAATAATAGCTTCATTGTGGTATAATTAACATAATCTTTTATATTTTCAAAGTATTTTAACATCTAACATCTCATTTGAGTCTCCAAATAATGAGATTTCATCATTTATCCTCACATAATAAATTAAGAAAGTAAGGCTCAAAGAATTTATAATAAATTAAGAATCTCATAATAAATTAAGAAACCGAGGCTCAAAGGTTTGCAGAAAGTCACATAGCTAGTATAACACAGCCAGAAATCCAACTATGGTCTGTCTTTAAGCCTAATGTTTTTTCCACTACTCCAAGCTGCCTAAGGGATTTTATCCAGGCTTAGAATAAGTGTAACTCATCTAAAAGAAAAGAGTTACTGTTTTATACATATGTTAAAAGTAATGAATAAAGACAACTTTTTTATATTCCTTTAAAAAGTCTTCATATTTGAGACTGAAATTGCTAACCACATTCAAGCCATTGCACAAATAGAATATAAACACATCTTTCAGAGCTCCATAGATTATGAAAGATCTAAGAAGTGGTATTTGTAACACACTTTAATATCATTGGAAGAAAATAGAATATTTGAAGCTATCACCCTCAGGCATGCAATAGAAAGAGTAATAATAAAGGATGGTATATAAGAAGGTATCCATTTATCTGGGGATCATTTATCACATTCACTGTGTTAGCATAGACTTTTGTGGCAACTGCTGTGCTCCCTACTTTTCCTTCCCCATGCTTCTTTAATTGCCCCTCCAATAAATATAATTGCAGGCTTTAAGGAGTTTAAAATGAGTTATCTCATCAATGAATGAAGTAGCTGCTTGTTATTGATGTCATAGCAACAACAAAAGCCACCAATGGAGAGTTTGCCTAAAATCATTATTAATGATTTCAGAAAATGTGTAGTTTCTGGGAAGCCTATGCATTAAAATTAAAGAAACTCCATTTCTCTGACAAATAAATGGTTTGTGAATGTGGAAGGCATTAACTTGCTTATTAGCATGTTAAAGTTTTAATCAGATCCAGCAAAAGAGATTTAGGTACATTAGATTGAAAGATTCTTGATGATGAGCCTATATGCATTATGAAGAATCCTACTCTTCCAAAAACAAGCGTTCCAAGTCTTTCCAGTCCATGAAAAAGTAGGAATCAAATATTTACTAAGAACCCAACTCTGCTGGAGAGGCAACAGAGATTTAAGATATGGCCACTGCCCACCTGGGGCTTAAAGCCTGATGGGAGGTGTGGAAAGATACCTTACATCCGTTATCTTATTTGATATGCAAAACTAGCTTGTGAGGAGATTGTCATCCTCATTTCACAGATAGGGGAACTCAGGTTCAAAGAATTTAGGCAACTTGCCCAAAGCCACATAGCTAGTATGTGGCAAGGTCAGGATTCAAACCCATCAACTGTGAAATCTATACAGTTCTTTGTACAACACACAGAACAAGACAGACAAAGAAGAAATAACACTTTAGTAGTAAAATAAATAAAACATTTTAAGTGCAATTGGAATTCAGGGAAGGGTGATATGAATTCAAGTTGGATCTTAATCAGTCCCTGTCTTCCTCATGAAGGATATAGTACCTAAGGTGGGTCTTGTAAAGTGTCTAAGTAGAGAAAAGAGGGAAGTGAATAATCCTCTCTCTGAGTCTGTTTCCTCATTTATAAAACAAGGATGGTGCCATCCATCCCACAGTACCATTGCTAGGATTCAATGAGATGGCATATGTAAAAGCACTTAGTAAATTAAAAAATATTAAACAATGTAAACTGTTATTATTACTAAGGTATGAAAGTGTGAATGCATGTGATGTGTGTACATAGAGTTGACAGTGAAGATACTGGTTTAAGTATGGACACCTCTCCCACTACCAACTAAGAGAATTAAAAAATCTCGAGGTAGAAAAGGACCTCAAAGGTCATCTTATTTAACCACCATCTAGCACTTGTTAAAAAGGAATCTGGAAAAAGTTCTGGTGTCTATTAAGGGAACTTATCTGTATCATGGCATAATCATTTCCCTCCCAAATTCTGTTAATTTTAGACTATAGTGCTGCAGTTTTTTTCATCAATCTTATAAATTGACTTGAATTCACCTATTCTTTTCCTTTTAAAGATTTTAATAATGTTGATTGAAGTAAAAGTGTTATCTTTATTTCAAGGCAGACTCTTCTTTGTTCTTCTAATTACCATCTTCGAAAAATATAGGAACTGGAAGATAGGAAGGCAGTCTACTTAGTTCTACTCATTGTTTCTGAATCATGCTCCTAAAAGCAGAGTTGAGGGTCTTTGCATTCCTACATAAAGAACCCTGACTCCCTGGGGGAGATGTTCTAACCCAAAGCACAGAAAAGGGAGAGGAGAATCCACAGCTTCATCTTTCAGTTCACTTAATCTGGATGTGAATCTCTACCTGGATGCTAATTCATCTCAGGGAAGACTTTGCCACTAATTTTAATCAGGTTGGACTTTATAGTAGGTAATCATTTCAAGGCAGTCCTCAGTATATATGAGTTAATTCCAAAGGTAATGTTAGTCATTTTTCTGTAATTCTAAACATACTTCCAAGGAAATAATATTATAATGATAGTTAAAACATTAAAAGTAAATATCTTTAGATAGAGAAAATACAAGTGATATTTATTTTCTTCTTTATATGCTTCTCTGTTTTCCAATTTTTCTACAGCAAGCATGTAATAAATATATCATTTAAAAATAATTTTTAAGGTGAAATTCACTTAACATAATACTAATAATTTTAAAGTTGAGCAATTCAGTATCATTTAGCACACTCACAATGTCGTGCAACTACCACTATTTAGTTGGAAAACATTTCCATCCCTCCAAGGTAAAACCCCTTCGCATTAAGCAGTTTCTCTAATTCCCCTCTGCCCTTAGCTCCTGACAACTACCAATCTGTGTTCTTCTCTACGGATTTATCTATACTAAATATTTCATGTATATTATGAATATTTCATGAATATTTCACTTCTTTCACTTGGTGTAATGTTTTGAGATTCATACGCATTGTAGCATGTATCAGAACTTCATTCATTTTTATGATTGAATAATATTCATTTATTTATCTATTAATCCTTTGGTGAACATTTTGGCTGTTTCCACCTTTCCACTATTGTAAATAATGTTGCAACGAACATGTGTTACACGCACTTGTTTGAGTACGTTTCCAGTTATTTGGGGTTATATCCTAGGACTGGAGCTGCAAGGACATAAGGTAATTCTATGTTTAATTGTTTGAGAGATTGCTAAACTGTTTTCCACAGTGACTGAGCCACTTTATGTTCCCATCAGCAAAGCATGTGGGTTCTAATTTCTCCACATCCTCACCAATAGTTATTTTCACTTATTACTATATGTATCCTAGTGAATGAGTAATACTTCATTGTGGTTTTGATTTGCATTTCACTGATGACTAATTATGTTGAGCACCTTTTCAAGTGCTTGTTGGCCTTTTTATATCTTATTCAGAGAAATATCTATTCCAATCCTTTACCCATTTTGTAAAAATTGAGTTGTCCTTTTTTTTGTTAAGTTTTAAAAGTTCTTTATATATTCTAGATGCTAGACCCTTATCAGATATATGATTTGCAAATATTTTCTCTCATTCTGTAGGTTGTCTTTTCACTTGATTGATCATGCCCATTGATACACAAAATGTTTTAATTTTCATGAAGTCCAGTTAATCCATTTGTTTGTTGTTGTTACTTGTGCATTTGGTGTCATATCTAAAATCTGTTGCTAAATCCAATGTCATGAAGATTTATCTCTCTGTTTTATTCTGAGTTTTATGATTTTTATTCTTATATTTAGATCATTGAACAAAATTTAGTTAATTTTTTTATATGGTGTGAAGTATAAGCCAAACTTCCTTCTTTTGCATGATGATATTCAGTTGTCCCTGCAGCATTTATTGAAGAGACTATTTTTTCCCATTGAATAGTCTTGGCACCCTTGTCAAAAATTAATTGACCAGAGATTTATGAGTTTATTTATGGATTTTCATTTCTATTTTGTTGATCAATATGTTTAGCCTTATGCCATTACCACAGTGCTTTGATAACTGTATCTTTGTATTAAGATTTGAAATAAGGATGTGTGAGTTCTTTGTGTGTGTGTCTTTTTTTTTTTAGCTTTATTGAGGTATAATTGATATACAAAAAAATGAATACATTTAATGTATATATCTTGATGTGTTTGGACATAAGCATATGATCACTACACCTCAAGTTACTAAACATATCCATCACCTCCAAAAATTTCCTTGTGTTCTTTTGTGAGTTGTTGGGGGTTGTTTTTTGTGATAAGAACACTTAACATGAGATCTATTCTCTTAACATATTTTAAAGTGCACAATACTTTATTGTTAACAATAGGTACTATGTTGTACAGTAAATCTCTAGAACTTATTGATCCTCCATAACAGAGACTTCATACCCGTTGAAAAACAATTTCATATTTCCTCTCTCCCTCAGCCCCTGGCAACTGCCATTATATTCTCTGCTTCTATGAGTTTGACTATTTTAGACACTTCATGTAAGTGGAGTCATGCAGTATTTGTCCTTCTGTGACTGGCTTATTTCAGTTAGCATAATATTCTCCAGCTTCATTCATGCTGTTGTAAATGGAAGAATTTCCTTCTTTTTGAAGGATAAATAATATTCCATTGTATTTATATACCACATTTTTTTATCCATTCATCTGTCAATGGATATTTGTTCTATTTTCAGAATGTTGTGACTATTTGGGACCACTTGCAGTTCTGTATGAATTTGAGAATCAGGTTTTTCATATCTGCAAAAATGACTGTTGGAATTTTGATAGACATTCCATTGAATCTGTGGATCACTTTGGGTAGTATTGCCATCTTAACATAGTCTTCCGTTCCAAGAACACAGGATATTGTTCTGTTTATTTAGGCCATCTTTAATTACTTTCAGCAGTGTTTTGTAGTTTCCAGTATACAAGTATTTCACCTCCTTGGTTAAATTTATTCATATGTATTTTATTAATTCCAATGCTATTGTAAATGGAATTGTTCTATTAATTTATTTTTCATATTGTTCATTGCTGCCATAATTTTTTATGTTGTTGTATTTGATTTGCTAGTATTTTTTCAGATTTTTTGTATTTATATTGATAAGGGATATTGTTGTGTAATTTTCTTTTCTTGTAATGTTTCATCAGACTTTTGTGGCAGGGTATACTAGACTCATAGAATACATTAGGAAGTGTTCTCTCTTCTGTTTTTTTGAAGAGTTTGAGAAATGTTCCTGTTATTTCTTCTTTGAATGTTTGGTGCATTTCACCATTGAAGCCATCTGATCCTGGACTTTGTTGAAAACGTTCTGTATATGTCTATTAGATCTGTTTGTGTGTGTGTGTGTGTGTGTAAGGAAGATTGGCCCGGAGCTAACATCAGTTGCCAATCTTTCTCTTTTTGCTTGAGGAAGATTGTCACCGAGCTAACATCTGTGCCAATCTTCTTCTATTTTATGTGAGATGCCATCACAGTGTGGCTGGACAAGCAGTGCTAGGTCCACACCCAGAATCCAAACCTGTGGACCCCAGACCACCAAAGCAGAGCATGTGAACTTAACTACTACACCACTGGGTGGGCCCCAGATCAGGGTTTTTTAGTAGTGTTGTTCAAGTCCTCTATTTACTTATTGATCATCTATCTAGTTCTATCCATTATGGAAAGTGGAATCTTGAAGTCTCCTCCTATTATTGTAGAATTGTTTATTTCTCCTTTCAACTCTGTCAATGTTTGCTTCATATATTATGGAGCCCTGTTAGTTGGTGCATATATGTTTATAAATATATCTTCTTGAAGAATTGACTATTTTATCAGTATATAATTTCCTTCCTTGTCTCTTGTAACAGGTTTTGACATAAAGTCTATTTTGTTTGATATTAACATAGCCACATCAACTGTATTTTTGTTACTATTTGCATAAAATACCTTCTTCCATTCTTTCCATTTAAAGTCTCTTTGTGTCTTTGGATCTAAAGTGAATCTCTTGTAGAAAAGATATAGCTGGGTCATGCCTTTTTATCTAATATGCCAATCTCTGCCATTTGATTGTTTGCATTTAAAAATAATTACTCATAAGGAAGGACTTACTTGTGTCATTTTCCTCTTTTCTTTTTGTGTATTTTACACCTTTTTGTCCCGAATTTCCTTCATTACTGCCTTCTTTTGTGTTTGGTTGAGTTTTTATAGTGTATCATTATTATTCACTTCTCATTTCCTTTTTTGTCTTTCTTTAGGTATTAGTGGTTACCATGGAGACTATAATTGATATTCTAAATTTATAACAATTGGTGCCAGCTTAGCCTCAATAGCATTTAGAAAATATGCTCCTATACAGCTCAGCCCCCTTTTTACATTGTTGTTGACACAAACTATTTCTTTATACTTGTGTGCTCAATAACTTAGGTTGATAATTACTTTTAAGTATTTGTCTTGTAAATATGTAGGAAATGCAAAGTGAAGTTACGAACCAAAATTGAAATACTACTGGCTTTTATATTTACGTACGTGATTATGTTTAATGGATATCATTATTTCTACTGTCCTTTCATTTCAACCTGAAGGACTGTCTTTATCATTTCTTGTGTAACAGTCTACTGGTAACAAACTTTTTCAGATTTTTATTATCTAGAATGTCTTAATTTCTCCTTCATTTTTGAAGGATAGTTTTGCCACCTATAGAATTCTTTGTTGACAGGTCGTTTTTTCGTTCAGTACTTCAAATATGTCATCTCAATATCTTCTACTTCCATAGTTTCTGATGAGGAATTGGCTGTTAATCTTATGAAGGACCCTATATGTGATAAGTTGTATGTCTTTTGTTGCTTTTAAGATTCTCTTTATCTTTGTCTTTCAACAATTTGATTATAATGTCTCAGTGTGGATCTCTTTAAGTTTGCCTTTCTTAGTGTTTGTTAAGCTTGGGTGTGTAGATTCATATATTTCATCAAATTTGGTAAAATTTCACCAAGTATTTGTGCACATATTCTTTCTGCCCATGTCTCTTTTTCTTCTCCTTCTGGGATTCCCATAATGTGTATGTTGGTGTTCTTGATGGTATCACATAGATCCCTTAGGCTCTGTTCAGTTTTCTTCATTCTTTTTACTTTGTGGTAATCAGAATCAATAACTTTAATTTTCCTATCTTCATGTTTGCCAATTCTTTCTTCTGCCTACTCAAATGTGTTGATGAACACCTCTGGTGGATTTTTTCTTTCAGTTTTATTTTTACCGCCAGAGCTTCTATTTTGTTCTTTTTTTATAATTTCTCACTCTTTATTGTTACTCTCACTTTTTTAATATACAATTCCCTGATTCCTTTTAGTTCTTTATGCATAGTTGCCCTTTAGCTTTTTAAGCATACTTCAGACAGTTGATTTAAAACATTTGTCTAGTAAGTCCTATCACTGGGCTTCCTTATGGATGGTTTTTGTCCATTTTTTCCCAGTGAATACATCATACTTTCCTGTAAAATTTACATATTATAATATACTAACTCTGGAAATCAAAATTTTCTCCTTTACACAGGGTTTGCTGTTTTTGACTGTTGAATGCTGCACTTGTCTATTTGTTTAGTGAATTTTCCAGACAATTTTTGCAAAGACTGTATTCCTTGTCATGTGTGGTCACTAAACTCTCTCTTACTATAGCTTATGTTTAGCTTGAGTTTGAGCAGGGAATTCCTTTAGTTCCAAAAGCTAAAAAAAAAAAACAAAGGTAAACCACCTCTCCCAGTCTTTGCAGATTGGTTTTGTACAGGGCACTCCTTCAGCAGTTAGCCAGGCTATATACAACTTTGCCTTATCCTTTCCTTTCTCCTTACACTGAGGCCAAAGATCAACCAAAGTTGAAAGCTTTGGGTCTCCTAAGGTGTTTTCTGAGCACGTATCCTACCCTGGGCATGTTTGGAAATTTGAAAATTCTCCAGAGTACATAGACATTTTTGGTAGCCCTAATTTCCCAAAGACAATTTCTTCCTAGATTTTCCTCCCAGACTTTAGAAATTCTATTTTATGTCTCAGCTATAATATTTTTGTTGTTGTTGTTGAGGTAAAATTGACATACATTATGTTAGTTTCATGTATACAGCATAATCATTTGATATTTGTATATATTGCAAAATGATCACCACAATAACTCTAGTTAAGATCTGTTATTATACATAGTTACAAAATTTTTATTCTTGTAATGATAATTTTTAGTATTTACTCTTAGCAACTTTCAAATACACAAAACAGTATTGTTAACTACAGTGCTCATGCTATATATTACATCCCTTGACTTACTTGTTTTATAAATGGAAGTTTGTAATTTTTGACTCTCTGCACCTATATTTCCCACTCCCCCCACCCCATCTAGCAACCACCAGTCTGTTCTCTGTATTGATGAGTTTGGTTTTATAGTTTTTTATTTTTTTTGATTTGCAGATATAAGCAAGATCACTCAGTGTTTATCTTTCTCTATCTAATTTATTTCACTTAGCATAATGCCCTTATGGTCCATCCATGTTGTCACAAATGGCAAGATTTCATCATTTTTTATGGGTGAATAATATTTCATTATGTATATATACCACATTTTCTTTATCCATTCATCCATTGATGGATACTTAGGTTGTTTCCATATCTCGGCCATTGAAAATAATGCTGAAATGATCATGGGAGGGCATATATATTTTTGACTTAGTGTTTTTGCTTTCTTTGGATAAATATACAGAAGTGGAATTGCTAGATGACCTGGTAGTTTTATTTTTTAATATTTTGAGTAACTTCCATAATGTTTTCCATAGTGGTTGCACCAATTTACATTCCCACCAAAAATGCACAAGAGTTCTCTTTTCTCCACATCCTTGTCAACATTTATTCCTTATCTTTTTGATAGTAGCCATTCTAACAGGTGTGAGATGGTATCATATTATGGTTTTAATTTACACTTCCTTAATAATTAGTGGTGTTGAACATCTTTTCATGCACCTGTTGCCCATCTGTGTGTCTTCTTTGATAAAATGTCTATTCATATCCTCTGCCCATTTTTTAATTTGATTGTTTTCTTGCTATTGAGTTTTATGAATTCCTTTTCTTTTTTTAAGATTGGCACCTGTACTAACATCTGTTGCCAATCTTCTTTTTTTCTTCTTCTTCTCCCCAAAGTCCCCTCAGTACATAGTTGTGTATTCTAGTTGCAGGTCCTTCTGGTTCTGCTATGTGGGACACTGTCTCAGCATGGCTTGATGAGCAGTTCCATGTCTGCACACAGGATCTGAAGTGGAAAAACCCCAGGCTGCTGAAGCAGAGCAAGTGAACTTAACCACTTGGCCATGGTGTTGGGCCCTGAATTCTTTATATATTTTGGATATTAATTCCTAATCAGATATATGATTTACAAATGTTTTCTCCAATTTTGTAGGTTGCCTTTTCATTTTGTTGGTTTCCTTTACTGTGGAGAAGTTTTTTAGTTTAATGTAGTAACACTTGTTTATTTTTAGTTTTGTCACCTTTGCTTTTGGTGTCAAATCCAAAAAAGCATTGCCAAGGCTGATGTCAAGGAGCTTACTGCCTGTTTTCTTCTAGGCATTTTAAGGTTTCAGGTCTTACATTCAAGTCTATAATCCATTTTGAGTTAACTTTTGTGTATTGTGTAAGACAGTTGTCCAATTTTATTTCTTTACATGTGACTGTCCAGTTCTTCTCACACCATTTATTGAAGAGATTTTCCCTTCCCCATTGTGCATTCTTGGCTCCTTTGTCATCAAGTAATTGACTGTATATGCATGAGTTTATTTCTGTGCTGTCTATTATGTTCCATTGATTTATATATCTGTTTTTATATCAATACCATACCACTTTAATTACTATAGCTTTGTAAATCTTGAAATGTGGTTGGATTGTTTGTTTTATTTCTGTGAAAAAAATCCATTGGAATTTAATAGCAATTTCATTGATCTGTAGATTGCTTTGTGTAGTATGGACATTTTAATACTATTAGTTCTTCCAATCATGAGTACAGAATATCTTTCCATTTATTTGCGTCTTAAATTTCTTTCAGCAATGTCATAGTTTTCAGTGTACAGGTCTTTCATCTCCTTGGTTAAATTTATTCCTAGGTGTTTTATCCCTTTTCATGCAATTGTAAAGGGGATTGTTTTCTTAATTTCTCTTTCTTTTTGTTTTAATTTTTATATTTTTTGGAGTACATCATATTTCAAATTCTGTATACATTACATCAGGTTCACCACCCGAACACTAATTATAGTGCATCCCCTCACATGTGACCCTAATCACCCCTTTTGCCCTCCCCCCCTTCCCCAATGGTAACCACCAGTCCAATCTCCAATGCTATGTGGGTTTTTTTGTTGTTTTTATCTTCTACTTATAAATGAGATCATATGGTATTTGACTTTCTCCCTCTGACTTATTTCACTCAGCATAATACCCTCAAGGTCCATCCACGTTGTCACAAATGGCCAGATTTCATCATTTCTTATGGCTGAGTAGTAGTCCATCGTGTATAAATACCACATCTTCTTTATCCATTCGTCCCTTGATGGGCACCTAGGTTGCTTCCAAGTCTTGGCTATTGTGTATAATGCCTCTATGAACATAGGGGTGCAAGTATCTTTATGCCTTTGTGTTTTCAAGTTCTTTGGATAAATACCCAGCAGTGGAATAGCTGGATCATATGGAATATCTATCCTTAATTTTCTGAGGCTACTCCAAACTGCTTTCCATAGTGGCTGCACCAGTTTGCACTGCCACCAGCACTGAACAAGTGTTCCCTTCTCTCCACACCCTCTCCAACATTTGTTGTTTCCTGTCTTGTTAATTATAGCCATTCTGACCAAAGTGAGGTGATACCTCATTGTAGTTTTGATTTGCATTTCCCTGATAGCTAATGACGTTGAGCATCTTTTCATATGCCAGTTGGCCATCTGTATATCTTCTTTGGAGAAATCTCTGTTCAGATCTTTTGCCCATTTTCTAATTGGATTGTTGGTTTTTTTGTTGTTGAGCTGTATGAGTTCCTTGTATATTTTGGATATTAACCCCTTATCTGATATGTGGTTTGCAAATATCTTCTCCCAATTGTTAGGTTGTCTTTTCGTTTTGTTGATGGTTTCCTTTGCTGTGAAGAAACTTTTTAGTTTGATGTAGTCCCATTTGTTCATTTTTTCTTTTGTTTCCCTTGCCCGGTCAGACATGTGACTTGAAAATATGCTGCTCAGACCAATGTCATAGAGCATACTACCTATGTTTTCTTCTAGAAGTCTCATGGTTTCAGGTCTTACATTCAAGTATTAATCCATTTTGAATTGATTTTTGTGCATGGTGTAAGGGAATGGTCTACTTTCATTCTTTTGCATGTGGCTGTCCAGTTTTCCCAACACCATTTATTGAAGAGACTCTCCTTTCTCGATCATATGCTCTTGGCTCCCTTGTCAAATATTAGCTGTCCATAAACGTGTGGGTTTACTTCTGGGCTCTCAATTTTGTTCCATTGACCTGTGTGTCTGTTTTTGTGCCAGTACCATGCTGTTTTGGTTACTATGGCTTTGTAGTATAATTTGAAATCAGGGAGTGTGATACCTCCAGCTTTGTTCTCTTTTCTCCAGAATCCTTTGGCTATTCGGGGTCTTTTGTTGTTCCATATAAATTTTAGGATTCTTTGCTCTATTTTTGTAAAAAATGTTGTTGGAACTTTGATAGAGATTGCATTGAATCTATAGATTGCTTTAGGAAGTATGGACATTTTAACAATATTAATTCTTCCAATCCAAGAGCACAGAATATTTTTCCATTTCTTTGTGTCTTCTTCGATTTCTTTCAACAATGTCTTATAGTTTTCAGTGTACAGGTCTTTCACCTCTTTTGTTAAGTATATTCCTAGTTATTTTATTCTTTTTGTTGCAGTTGTAAATGGGATTGTATTCTTAATTTCTCTTTCTGCTACTTCGTTGTTAGTGTATAGAAACACAACCGATTTTTGTACATTGATTTTGTATCCCACAACTTGACTGTAATCCTTTCTTATTTCTAAAAGTTTTTTAGTGGACTCTTTAGGGTTTTCTAGATATAAAATCATGTCGTCTGCAAAGAGTGATAGTTTCACTTCTTCTTTTCCAATGTGGATCCCTTTTATTTCTTTTTCTTGCCTGATTGCTCTGGCTAGGACTTATAATATTATGTTAAATAAGAGTGGTGACAGTGGGCATTCTTGTCTGGTTCCTGTTCTTAGAGGGATAGCTTTCAGTTTTTCTCCATTGAGAATGATATTTGCTGTGGGTTAGTCATATATGGCCTTTATTATGTTGAGGTATTTTCCTTCTATACCCATTTTATTCAAAGTTTTTATAATAAATGGATGCTGTATCTTGTCAAATGCTTTCTCTGCATCTATTGAGATGATCATGTGATTTTTATTCTTCATTTTGTTAATGTAGTGTATCACGTTGATAGATTTGTGGATGTTGAACCATCCCTGCATCCCCGGAATGAAACCCACTTGATCATGATCTATGATCTTTTTAATGAACTGTTGTATTCGATTTCCTAGTATTTTGTTGAGGATTTTTGCTTCGATGTTCATCAGTGATATTGGCCTGTAATTTTCTTTTTTTGTGTGTTCTCCTTGTCTGGTTTTGGTATCAGGATAATGTTTGCTTTGTAGAAGGAGTTAGGAAGCCTCCCCTCCTCTTCAACTTTTTGGAAGAGTTTGAGAAGGATGGGTATTATGTCTTCTTTGAATGTTTGGTAGAATTCACCAGGGAAGCCATCTGTTCCTGGACTTTTATTTTTTGGGAGGTTTTTAATTGCTGTTTTGATCTCTTTACTGGTGATCAGTCTATTCCAATTTTCTACATGTTCTTGGTCCAGTTTTGGAAGGTTGTATGTTTCTAAGAATTTATCCATTTCCTCTAGATTATCCAATTTGTTAGCGTATAGCTTTTAATAGTATTCTCTTATTATCTTTTGTATTTCTGAGGTGTCCGTTGTAATCTCTCCTCTTTCATTTCTGATTTTATTTATTTGAGCCTTCTCTCTTTTTTTCTTGGTGAGTCTAGCTAAGGGCTTGTCAATTTTGTTTATCTTTTTGAAGAACCAGCTCTTGGTTTCATTAATTTTTTCTATTGTGTTTTTAGTCTCTATGTTTCTGCTCTGATTTTTATTATTTCCTTCCTTCTGCTGATTTTGGTTTTTTTTGTTGTTCTTTCTCCAGTACCTTTAGGTGCACTTTTAGATTGTCTATTTGGGATTTTTCTTCTTTGTTGAGGTAGGCCTGAATTGCTATAAACTTCCCTCATAGAACCACTTTTGCTGTATCCCACAGATTTTGGCATGTCGTGATTTCATTTTCATTTGTCTCCATGAATTTTTGTATTTCTTCTTTCATTTCTTCATTGACCCAATCATTGTTCAGTAGCGTTTTGTTCAATCTCCACATTTTTATGGCTTTTCTGGTTTTCTTTCTGTAGTTGATTTCCAGTTTCATACCTTTGTGGTCAGAAAAGATGCATGGTATTATTTTGATCTTTTTAAATTTTGAGACTTGTTTTGTGGCCTAATATGTGATCAAACCTGGATAATGTTCTATGGGCATTTGAAAAGAATGTGTATTCTGCGGTTTTTGGATGGAATGTTCTGTATATATCTACTAAGTCCATCTGGTCTAATGTGTCCTTTAAGGCGAGTGTTTCTTTATTGATCTTCTGTTTGGATGATCTATCCATTGGTGTAAGTGGAGTGATAAAGTCCCCTCCTATTATTGTGTTACTGTCTATTTCTCCTCTTATGTCTGTTAATAATTGCTTTATATATTTAGGTGCTCCTATGTTGGGTGCATAGATATTTACAAGTGTTATATTTTCTTGTTGGATTGTTCCCTTTATCATTATGTAGTGCTCATCTTTGTCTCTTATTACAGTTTTTGATTTAAAGTCTATTTTGTCTGATATAAGCATTGCTACCCCCGCTTTCTTTTCTTTGCCATTTGCATGAGATATCTTTTTCCATCCTTTCACTTTCAGTTTGTGAGTGTCTGTAGGTCTGAAGTATGTCTCTTGTATGCAGCATATACATGGATCTTGTTTTTTTATCCAGTTGGCCACCCTATGGCATTTGATTGGAGCATTTAGTCCATTGACATTTAAAGTAGCTATTGATAAATATGTATTTATTGCCATTTTGTCACTTTTTCCTTTTTTTGGGTGTTTTAGTAGTTCTTCTCAGTTCCTTTCTTTTTCTCTTGCTCTCTTCACCTGTGGTTTGATGGCTATCTTTAGTAATATGTTTGATGTCTTTTGTCTTACTTTTTTTCCTGCTTGTTATAGGTTTCTGGTTTGTGGTTACCATGAGGATCTTATTTAATATACTATGCATATAACAGTCTATTGACCTCTTTCTAAAAGCTCTACTTTTTCACTTCCCTCCTCCCACGTTATATGTTTTTCACATCATATATAGTCTCTTGTTTAGTGTGTGTCTATTCATTACCATCTTATCATTGAAATAAGTGATTTTAGTACATTTGTCTTTTAACCTTCATATTATGTTCACAGGTAGTTGATCTGCTGCCTTTACTATACTTTTACCTTACAAGTGATTTTATTGCCTGTTTTTTCTTCTTGGTGTTTTGTGTTTTTTTGATAATTTTTTTCTTTTATCTCTATTTGCGGTCATTGCTTTCCCACTTAAATAAGTCCCTTCAGCATTTCTTGTAGAACTGGTTTCTTGATGATAAACTCCTTTAATTTTTGCTTGTCTGGGAAGCTCTTTATCTCTCCTTTCATTCTGAATGACAGCCTTGATGGATAGAGTATTCTTGGTTGTAGGTTTTTTCCTTTTAGCACTTCAAATACGTCATGCCATTCTCTTCTCACCTGTAGGGTCTCGACTGAGAAGTCCACTGACAGCCTGAATGGGCTTCCCTTTATATGTCACTTGTGGCCTTTCTCTTGCAGCTTTTAGGATTCTCTCTTTGTCTTTAATTTTAGACATTTTGATTACGATATGTCTTGATGTGGGCCTCTTTGGGCTTCTCTTGTTTGGAGCTCTCTGTGAGTTCTTCCTGAACTTGGATGTCTGTTTCCTTCCTCAGGTGAGAAAAATTTTCCTCTATTATTTCAACAAATAAATTTTCTGCCCCTTTGTCTCTCTCTTCTCCTTCTGGGACCCCTATAATCCGAATGTTAGCATGCTTGATATTGTCCCAGAGTTCCCTTACACTTTTCTCATTCTGTCTAATTCTTTTTTCTCTTTTCTGTTCTGCTTGGGTGATTTCCTCTAATCTTTCATCTAGCTTGCTGATCCATTCTTCTGCTTCCTCTACTCTGCTATTGAGTCCCTCTAGTGAATTTCTCATTTGAGTATTGTATTCTTCATTTCTGATTGGTTCTTTTTTATATCTTGCAATTCTTTGCTGATGTGCTCACTGTGTTCATCCATTCTTCTCTGCATATCTGTGAGCACCCTCATTATATTTTGTTCGAATTCTTTGTCAAGGAGTTGGCTAGATTCTGTTTCACTTAGTTCTTTTTCTGGTGTTTTGTAGTGTTCCCTTGCTTGGAAAGTATTCCTTTGCCTCCTCATTATGACTCTTTTTCTGTGCTATTTTCTTTGTACTAGGTGCGTCGGCTATGTCTCCTGATCTTGGAGAAGTGGTCTTATGTATGAGATGCCTTATGAGGCCCAGCAGTGTGCTTCCTGCTCGGCACCAGACCATAAGAACCAGGAGTGACCCCTTTGTGGGCTACTTGTGTTCTTCTGCTGCGGCAGGGTTGCTCCCACTGCAGGTACCCAGGGAGTCTGATCTTTCCTTCCCTGGCCAGCTGTTTGTAAATCTTGTTTGGAGGGGCCTCAGCACTGTTGGCTACAAAGTCTATTAGCACACTCTTATTGCAATTGTCCTCTTAATTGGGTTGGTACCCAGTGTAGCTGGTTGCTAGGCTCAGGGGCATACAGTTGTGATAGGCCTGAGGCCAACAAGGCTGATGTCAGTTATCTTAGGAGTGCAGATGAGTAGGACTAGCTCTTGGCATGGAGGCACTCAATTGCTTCAGGCTTTGGAAAGTGGGGCTGATCCTTCTTATGGCTATTTGTGAAACACAAGTCTTCTGCCACTGATAAGCCTCACCACCCTCTGGACCACATACACTGTCAGCACAGTCCTGGTCCGTGCACACTTCTCAACCCCCTGGAGCATACCCCACCACCACACTGCAGAGGCCCCCACCTCTGCCCCAATGCCCCCCACAGTTCACCTGGTCCTCACACAAGCCCTGCCCCACAGAGGCAGACACCTTTGCCTGCCATAGAGGATCAAGGCACTCAGTCAATGCAGGCTGAAAAGTAGCCTGAGGGCTTGCTGTCAGGTGGGGCCTGTCCCTAGGGCCAGTTGCCTGCCCTGGCTGAACTGGATTAAATCTGTGCTCTAGTGGGTGTGGCAGACCCCTGGGCTAACAGCCCAAGGGATGCACCTCAATGGCCCCCACCTGTGTCCGTATCAGCATGCCTGGACCAGCTCAGAACAACAGCCTCCACCAAAGTCTCAGTCTCCGGAGAGGATCCTCCTCTCACCAAGATGCCCCCAGAGCCCACCAGGTGAGTCTTGTTTCACCAAAGCACAGTCAGCCTTCTCTCTGATGATTTTAGGTTGCTGCAATGAGTGAGTTTGTGCGTGGGCCCTTTAAGACGCGGATCTTCTCGGCTTTCAGCTGATAGCTTTTCTGGGGTGTCCTCGCTGCAGTTAATAGCCAGCAAAGCCAGACAGTAAGACCCCCATCTCAGCTGGGCTGAGTCCGAAGGACGATTATAGCAGTATTGCCCCCGATCCGGACCTCACTCCTCCAGGGAGGGCTGGGTACCTTAGGTTGGCTCCTGCCTGGCCAGCTGAGAAGCTCCGCTGCTCCCAAAGGTGGGTTTTTTCCTCTCTGGCCGGAGTTACAGCCTCTTCTGCTTTCATCAGGACTGTCCCTTGTTGTGGGGGTTCTTTTTATCCAGTTTTCAATTTTCAATCCAGGGTGATTCTTCCCAAAATTGTTGTAACCTGGTTGTGTTCATGGGAGGAGGCTAGTTCAACGTCTGCTCACAGCGCCATCTTGATGAGAACCTTAATTTCTTTTTCTGATATTTCATTATTAGTGTATGGAAACACAACAGATTTTTGTAAATTGATTTTATATCCTGTAACTTTACTGAATTTGTTTATTAGTTCTAACTGTTTTTCGGTGGAGTCTTTATTGTTTTTTTATATATAATATCACGTCATCTACAAATAATGATAGTTTTACTTCTACATTTCCAATTTGGATGTCTTTTATTTCTTTTTCTTGCCTAATTACTATGGCTAGGAATTCCAAAACTATGTTGAACAAAAGTGGTAGGAGTGGGAATCTTTGTCTTTCTGATCTTAAAGGAAAAGCTTTCAGTTTTTTACCATTGAGGATGATGTGAGCTGTGGGCTGGTCATATATGACCTTTATTATGTTTAGGATGTTCCCTCTATACCCACTTTCTTGAGAGATTTTACTATAAATGACTGTTGAATTTTTCCAAATCCTTTTTTGCATCTATTGGGATGATTATATCACTTTTTATCATTCATTTTGTTAATGTGGTATGTCATGTTGATTGATTTGTGGATGTTGAACTATCCTCTCATCTCTTGAATAAATCACACTTGATCATGGTGTATGATCCTTTTAATATATTGTTGAAATCAGTTTGTTAATATTTTATTGAGGATTTTTGGAAATATATGCAATCAGGGATATTGGCCTGTAGTTTTCTTTGCTTGTGGTATCCTTGTCTGATTTTCCTATCATGGTAATGCTGGCCTCATAAAATGACTTTGGAAGTTTCCTCCTTTTCTATTTTTTGGAAGAGTTTGAGAAGGATTTGTATTAATTATTCTTTGAATATTGGATAGAATTTACCAGTGAAATTGGCCATGAACTTTTATTTGTTGGGAGGTTTTAGATTACCAATTAAAATTCCTTACTAACAGTCAGTCTGTTGAGATTTTCTATTTCTTTATTACTCAGTTTTGGAAGGTTGTATGTTTGTTGGAATTTATCCATTTCTTCTAGATTCTCCAATTTGTTGGTGTATAATTGTTCTTAGTAGTCTCTCATGATCCTTTGTATTTCTGTGGTATGAGTTGTAATGTCTCCTCTTTCCTTTCTAATTTTATTTATTTGAGTCCTCTCTCTTTTTTTCCTGGTGAGTCGGGCTAAATTTTTTTCTATTTTTTTCTTTCAAAGAACCAGTTCTTAGTTTCATTGATCTTTTCTATTGCCTCTTAATTTGCATTTCATTTATCTGTGTTGCAATCTTTGTTATTTCTCTCCTTTTACTAACATTGAGTTTCATTTGTTCTTTGTTTTCTAGTTGCTTATTGTATACATTTAAGTTGTTTACTTGAGATTTTTCTTGTTTCTTGATGTAGGCATTTATTGATATGAGCTTCTCTCTTAGAACTACTTTTGCTGTATACCATAAGTTTTCGTATGTTTTGTTTCCATTTTTATTTGTCTCATGTTATTTTTTATTTCTCTTTTCATTTCTGTATTGACCCATTATTGTTCAGTAGCATGTTGTTTAATCTCCACATATTGTGAATTTTCTAGTTTTCTTGTCATTGATTTCTAGTTTCATACCATTGTGGTGAGAAAAGATGCTTGATATGATTTCAACCTTCTTAAATTTGTTAAGATTTGTCTTGTGTCCTAGCATGTGACCTTTCCTGGAGAATGTTCCATGTGCACTTGAGAAGAATGTATATTCTGCTGCTTTTGGATGGAATGTTCTACATATATCTGTTAAGTCTGTCTAGTCTAATGTATCTTTTAAGGCCAACGTTTTCTTATTGATTTTCTGTCTGGATGATCTATCTGTTGAAGTAAGTGTGGTATTAGAGTCCCCTACTATTATTGTTTTGCTGTCTATTTCTCCCTTTAGGTCGTTAATATTTGCTTTATATACTAACTTGCTCCTGTGTTGAGTGCATAAATATTTACAAGTGTTACGTCCTGTTGTTGGATTCATGCACTTATTATTATGTAATGCCCTTCTTTGTCTCTTATTGCAATCTTTGTTTTTACGTCTATTTTGTCTGATGTAAGTATTGCTACCTCTGCTTTCTTTTCATTTCTATTTGCATGGAATATCTTTTTCCATCCCTTCACTTTCAGTCTGTGTTTGCCTTTAGGTCTGAAGTGAGTCTCTTGTAGGCAGCATATAGATGGGTCTTCTTTTTTTATCCATTCAGCCACTCCCTGTCTTTTGATTGGAGAATTTAGTCCATTTACATTTAAAGTAACTGTTTATAGAGTGTGTGCTTATTGCTGTTTTGTTAGTTATTTCCTGGCTGTCTTGTAGTTCTGGTATTTTTCTTCTTGTCTTGCTCTATTCCTTTGTGGTTTAATGATTTTATTTAGTGGTATACTTAGATGCCTTTCTCATTATCTTTTGTGTATCTACCATAGATTTTTGCTTTGTGGTTTCCATGAGGCTTGCATATAACAACTTATATTTATAACAGTCTATTATAAGTTAACAATTTCAGTTTGGACACATTCTAAACCTCTATATTTTTAATCCCCCCAACATTTTATGTTTTTGGTGTCACATTTTGCATCTTTTTATATTTTGTATCTCTTATCTAATTACTGTAGTTATAATTATTTTTACTGCTTTTGTCTTTTAATGTATATACTAGCTTTATAAGTGATTAATCCACTATCTTTACTATATATTTACCTTTACCAGTGAAATTTATTCTTCATATATTTTCTTGTTACTAATTATCACCCTTTCTTTTCAGCTTAAAGAAGTCCCTTTAACATTTCTTGAAAGGCTGGTTTAGTGGTAATGAATTCCTTTAGTTTTTGCTTGTCTGGAAAACTCTTTATCTCTCCTTCAATTCTGAGTGATGATAACTTTTTGGGGTAGAGTATTCTTCATTTGAAGATTTTTTTTCTTTCAACACTTCAAAGTATATTGTGCCATTACCTTCTGGTCTGCAATTTTCTGCTGAAAAATCTGCTAATGGTCTTATGGGGGTTTCCCTCTATGTAACAAGTTGTTTTTCTCTTGCTACTTTTAAGATTTTCTCTTTGTCTTTAACTTTTGAGATTTTAGTTATAATGTGTTATAATTTGGGTCTTTTTTGGTTCATCTTATTTGTAATTCTCTGGTCTTCCTGGATCTGTATATCTGTTTTCTTCCCTAGGTTAGGGAAGTTTTCAGCCAATATTTATTCAAGTAAATTTCCTGTCCCTTTCTCTCTTCTCATTCTGGGACTCCTATAATGAAACTTTTAGTTTGTTTGATGTTGTCCCATAAGTCCATTAAGCTATCTTCACTTTTTTCTTTTCCTTTTATTTATTTTTTTGCTGCTCTGATTGGGTGTGTTCCTCTGCCTTGTCTTTGAGTTCACTCATCCTTTCTTCTGCTTCATCTAGTTTGATATTGAACCCCTCTAGTGTATTTTTTCAGTTAAGTTACTGTATTCTTCAGCTCTGTGACTTCTGTTTGGTATTTTCTTATATTTTCTATATTTTTGTTGAAGTTCTCACTATGTTCATCTATTCTTCTCTTGAGTTTGGTGAGCATCTTTATAACCATTACTTCAAACACTTTATTGGATAAATTACTTATTTCCATTTCATTAAGGTTTTTTCTGAGGTTTTATCTTGTTCATTCATTTTGAATATATTCCTTTGTTTCTTCATTTTGCTTGATTCTCTGTGTTGGTTTCTATGCATTAGATGAAACAGCCACTTCTCCCAGTCTTGAAAGGTGGAGCTTGTTGTAAGAGATGAACCTTATTATTTATCCCTGCCCTAGCCCTTGGCTATCTCTCAAGCCTTTGTGATTGTCCAAGTAGCCTATTTTATTTTATTTTTTTAAATGATGTCTCATTGCAAGTGATACTAACTTGCTTTTTATTGTTTTTTAAAGATTCGCACCTGAGCTAACATCTATTGCCAATCTTCTTTTTTTTGTTCTTCTTCCCAAATCCCCCCAGTACATAGTTTTATATTCTAGTTGTGAGTGCCTCTGGTTGTGGCATGTGGGACACCACCTCAGCATGGCCTGATGAGCAGTGCCATGTCCATGCCCAGGATCCAAACCAGCAAAACCATGGGCCACTAAAGCAGAGTGCACAAACTTAACCACTTGGCCACAGGGCTGGCCCTTATTTTATTTTTAATAGCTTCACAAGCAGCTCTCAAGGGTATTCCAAGACCAGTCAGTGTCTGAAAGCAGAGGATCTCAGTCAGGACATAGATTCAGGCTGATTGGAGGCCAGGCCCTCAGGCAGTGTTTTTCAAAGAATCCAAATATATAGAGTCCTGTGGGACTTCAACCATAAGCCCTACTGGCCGTGAGAGCCAAGCAATCAGGAGGTGTCCCCTGGATGATGTTTGCAAAAATCAGGGGTCCAGATGAGTGTATAAGCTACTTTCTGGGAGATACCAATTGGCTGTAGTGAGACAGAGGGAGAGGGCAAAGATGAAATTCCCTGAAAGCACCTCGTAGCCTCTAGATGTGTACCTGAAGCCTGTCTAGTCTGTCTTTTCTGAGCTTTCCCTACATAGAATAAATACCACAAAATAGACTGAAGTTTTCTCTGACAGCTTCATGGTTACTAATTTCCTTGTTGTGGTTGTAAAAGAAAAAGAAGAAAAAGAATATCTACTGAGTGTCTATTGTGTTCTAGTCAATGTTCCTTCATATACACTATCTCATTTTCTTCTCAGAAGAACACTTTGATGTAAGTTTTTTATTTCCATTTGCAGATGAGGAGCATAAAGCTACAGGTCTCACAACTAGCAAGTGGCATAGTCAAAGTTTTAACCAGGATCTATATGATTCAAAGCACTTCAAATCTTGAGTTAGAGAAAAAAATAATCCATGTGTATGTGACGGCTTGGATTAATTTTTTACACAGCCGTTTGTAGTTTTTCTTTTAAAGCATTTCTCGAACTGACTGTTACTATTTGGTTGTATAGCAAGGTGCGATAAAAGTAAGAAATATATTTAACTGATTAAGTTCAAGCTGCCATCTTCCTTTACACTATATTCACACAGTTTTTTTGTCTGACATTTCAAAGAAAATATACTGAATCCCAAGATTTTTTTGCTGACTATAGTATATTTTAATATTTTGGTTCTCCAGGTAAATAAAGGGCTTAGGGACCAGTGAGGTGGCTCAAGTAGGGATCATCAAGAAGCTCAGAGCATGTTTTCTGACTTGACATCAATCTCCCACTGCTGCAACTGCCTCACTGACTCTACTATTATGTAACAAATGAGACACAGAAAGGTCTTGAATATCAATCAGGGAGGAGGATGAAAGGAAAGAAGAGGCAAGAATCAGGTCCAAAGTGGCAGGGTCTAGGGTGAAAATATGGTTTAAAAATTTTGCCCCAAGTCTCAAGTTTTCTAGTTCAGTTTATGCCTCTGAATTAATGTTGACATTATTAGTAGAATGTGAGACTCTTAATCTTAAGGTTGAGTGTTTGTGCTCCAACTTGGGCACCTCATTTGAAGCCTGGTGTAATGGAAAAAACAGGAGATTTAAGTCAGACAACTATGTAAATCTTTTTACGTTCATGTAGGAGATTTGAGTTGTAGTTTTGTCATTTGTGAAGCAAAAATAATAGCAAACTGTCTATACCCCCTTCCAGGATTATTATGAAGATCACATGAGATAGTATAGATAAAAATAACCATGTAAGTTATTTCACCTCCATGTTGGAGATTTGAAGTACAGTTTCCTCATCCATGAAGTGAAAATAATAGTATACTGCTCAGGCCCTTTTCCAGGATTGTTTTGAAGATCACATGAGATAATATACATAAAAGTGGATCATAAACTCTGAAGTATGCACAATCTATTCATTGCTGTTTACCAGGCATTATGTTCAGCTACCAAGGGCACAAGACAGAGCATCTAGACCTGGTTTCTCATCTTCTACCTCTACCCCTAACTACATGATCCTTGAGATCCAAGCCTGCTTTAAAGGAAGCTGGTACAAGAGCTTCCTATGAATTTTTGGTGAAGCAAGTTGACATATTACCATTTCTCTCTCTTGAGAAAAGTTGTGTTGCCCTCTTGAAATGCTACACCCCAAATACTTTACAGTCTCTTTAGAAATTTGTGCCTTCTCTTTAGACACTTTATATCCCTTACTGGCTAAGAAGTTCAACATATTTAACTCAATTCTAACACTATTTAACTGGAGATAGCATCAAATCCCACAAGATTACCCTTAGCTTCCCATTTTAGATGCCAATTGCAAGTCCAGGTTGTCACTTGTGCTTCAGACCAACCAGCCACAGACCAGAGGTTCTTACAACCTCCTCCTTTGGGTTTGATTAATTTGATAGAGCAGCTCACAGAACTCAGGAAAACATCTTATTTAACAGCCAGATGGAAGAGATGCATAGAACAAGATATGTGGGAAAGGGATGTGGAGCTCCCACGCTCTTTCTGGGCGTGCCACTCTCCCCAAATCTCCACACATTCACCAACCCAGAAGCTCTCTGAACCTCATCCTTTTTGATTTTAATGGAGGCTTCATTACATAGGCATGGTTGATTAAATCATTGGATGTTGGTGATTGAGCTCAATCTTCAGCCCCTCTCCCCACTCTGGAGGTGTGGGGAGGGAGATAGGCTGAAAGTTCCAGCCCTGTAATCACATAATTGGTTCCCCTGGCAACCAGCCCCCACCCTAAGTGCTCTCCAAAAGTCACCTTATTAACATAAATTCAAGTGTGGTTGAAGGGGGATTGTAATGAATAACAAAAGACAGACTCCCTTTTCACCTTTGTTGCTTTGGAGTTATTTCAGGAACTGAGGGCAAAAGTAACTATTATAGCAAAAGATGTCCCCATGCCTATTGTATCAGAAATTACAAGGGTTTTGTGAGCTCGGTGCCAGAAACGAAATGAAGATATTTATTATTATAAATCACAATATCACACCGACCTAACAGGATTCCTGCTGAAGGCAGGACAGAATGATTAGACATCACCTGGGGAGTGGTGGGGGATGAAGATCCAAAAGTATCCTTTAAATCCCTCCCTGTCCAGCATTGACAGCCCTAAGGTTTTGAACAAATATATATTCTCCTGTTTCCAGGCTTTTAATGGGTAAAATGGAAGTGTCCTATGGGAATCTCCATGGGCTAACCAATCCCTGTTCTAAAAGCCTATTGATTACAGGAAAGATTCCTCTTATGGATTCTGGCTTCAAGGGTTATTGTTTTACCCAAGGCCAATGATCAATCTGCTTCAATTTTACCTTTACTGGCATGGCACTGGCTGCTCATCCCACCTGTCCTCATGGCCATACTTCTGATTTAACTCTGCTTGAGACATTTAGAGGAATCTCTTCCTTCTCAGGTGCTGATGTATCTTGCAATAGGGCTGTGTCCTCAACTCCCCGACTTTTAGGGCTGTGGATCTATATCTTATCTTGCTCCTAGCTTACTGAGGCCCCTAACTTAGACAGTATGCCCCCCACACCAGAAGGAGAACAGGGCATTCTGGTACATGCAGAAAAGAATGCTTCAGCATTTTTTTATCCTATTTCCCAGGTCAAGGGCTCCAGAAGCCTTTTGGTCTATTTCCTGATACCCCTTATATGTCACACTTTTTATTGGAAAGGTTTCCCTTTTGGGTGTTCAACACCAAAAATGTGGCTCTGGTATTGAGCAAGAACTCAACATGCTCTCCGCCTACTGTCAAGGTCACCTGGGGCTCCTTGGGGGAGACAAGGCTTTGGTTGTCTAGAGCCAACTAAAGACCCCCATGGCCCCATCACATCTCATCTGTAGTCAAGGGATGTTGGCATGACTCAGACCTGTTCTATCCCCTCCCTCTCTGAGGACAGTTTGGACAGTCCTGCCACCAAAGTCCTTCCTGTTAGCAGTATGCACATTGGCTAGCCCACAACTTTGTTGGTGGCCTTCTGGTCTCTGGATGGGGGCCAGGATCACTCACCCATGGCATCTTCTTCCTCTCCCTTGGGTTATCTTGAACAGTCTGAAGGGCTACTATAAGCAAATACGCCTGTCTCTGCATCTTTTTATCCTTCTTTTCCTCAGCTTCATCCTGGTTGTTGAACACCCTGAAAGCTGCCTCTACTAGCTGTGCAGAATTAGTATCAGGACCAATAGCCAACTTTTAAAATTTCCCATGATGTCTGGAACACTTCGAGATATGTAATAGGTATTAAGAGCCATTGTTCTTCCCTGGGCCTCAGGGTCCCAACTTGCATATCGCCTGAAGCAGTCCCACAGCCTCTGAAAAAAAGTTTGGAGGGGTTTTCTTCAGGGGCTTGTTGGACCTCTCTTAATTTAGACCAGTTAATGGGTGGCTGGATTACTGTTTGCATGGCTTTCAAAAGCAGACCATAAAAATGTCCTATCTTTTATTGATCATCAGTGTCATTGGGATTCTACCCAGGGTTAGTCCCTGGCACAACCTGTTCACTAAGCCTGTGAATTTCTGACCTGGGGACATATTCATCATCTGCTTGTTTCCTGGCTTTTAACAGAATGGCTGACTTTTCTTTTACTTTTGTAGTAGAGGAAAGTTAAAAGGCCCTTTGTCAGGTTTATGAATTCCTCCGGGTCAGCCCTCAATCCTCTAGTGTATGCTTTCCAACTGTAAATCAAAGGGCTAGCACCATCCCTGGCTTAGAAGACTGTGTGTACTAGAGTAATACTGACAGCTATTCTGACTCCAGCCTAGTCTCAGTGCCAAGCCCACAGTGAAGCAACTGGGCACCAAGCCTCTTCCACCACCATCGCTGCTGTTCATGATCCCTGGGCTGAGCCAAAGCTGGCTGAGTACAGAGCCCCTGCACCCAGGCACCTGCCCAGCCCCTCTCACTGCTACAGTTGCTACCATAGCTGGGGACCCTCCACTGCTGTTGTGATAAGGAAGAGTGCACCGGCCTGCCCCACACCACATCCTGGATGCCTTCCCCTCTGCACCACTGCCATTCCTGCCAGCCAAGGGTGTCATGGCCAGAGACAGTCTGGAGAATGGTGTAAAGCACTTGGGAGAGCCTCCCCTGCATTCTTGGGTCTTTTATTATGGTCTGTTTCCAACCTCCCAGGGGCTTCTTATCAAGATTTTACCCAGAGAAGGTTTAGCACCCTAGTAACCTGAAATCAGATCCAAGTCAAGTAACTAAATCTCCAAAGGGAATTCAACCACACCTAAGGGAACCCATCCTGTCACAGACACAACATAAACATAAGAGGGGCTTGAACCCACACTCAGTGATCAATGTCAGGTATACCCAACCGCAAAGATAGAGTCAACACCTCCAGAGGGAGTTTAACCTCACCTAAGGGGACCCTCCTTTTGTCACAGACACAGACACAGAGTACACAAATTCAGAACTTCCAGAGGGCACTCAAGCCCACATATGACAGACTCAGTGACTACAGGAGCAACTTGAACCCCAAAAAGACAGACTCAGAGACCCCATGGGGGCCTCAAACACCTAAAAGATAGACTCAGTGACTTCAGGGGAGTCTTGAATCCCCACTTCATCACTCCAAAGGAGGCTCAAACTTTAGAGGCTACTCAAACCCCATTCATGACTAGCCAAGGGCCAGATCACTCCTGCTTTGCCAGATCCAAAGCATTGGACCTCTCTAATGGCCAGGTTGTGCAATCCCTTAATTATTCCAGAGGGGCCTCAAGCCTCCAAAAGACAGAGCCAGACTTAAATATACTTTGTGAGATAACTTTAAAATAACTTTCAGGGTAGCTGCTGGGTCTCCTGATGGGGCAGCAATGTCAAGTCAGTGGCACAAGCACCAAGAAGGGGTATGTTCCATCTGGGTCACCAATTTTTGTTACTGAACCAAAGTGTGTTGGCCTCCTGGTGAGTTAAAATCAGACTCTCCACCAAAAGCAGTTGTCACACAAAGTAGGGTATATTTGCAGCAAGTAGGAGACTATGTGGAATCACTTCAAAGTCATGGCTCTCCTCAAGCACAGGAAAACAGGTGCCTTTTATTTGAGGTAGGGAATGACTATTCAAAAGGGAGAGGTGGGTATTCACTTGTGTAGGCTCATTTGGCATCTCTCAGTTAATCTCTTGCAATGGGGTTCAGTCTGGTTCAGAGTAGTTGGTGATTGCATCTCTTAACATAACAAAAGAAAAAAATTTGGAAAAACAGTTAAATGTTTCTGAAACCTTCCTTGATTTCCTCAGGGTAATTAGCCAGTGACACCTTCTTCTACCCAACGCATACTCATGAAACAGTGGCTTTACCTTGGACATGGTGCACTGAGAATATTGGGGCTTGATAGCCCTTCCCCAGCTTATAAGGCAGTGGTTCCACACCAGGCGAGGCAAACCAAAAGGACCTCAGGTTACTGCACCCCCCCACACACACCAAGAACTCAGGTTCTAGAGTGAGAATGTCTTTCAGAAAGAAGTTTGTCATTCTATGTACCCCAGATCCAGAGCTCTGGAACAGAGATTTTGCCATAAAACAGATAGTTCCCAATAGTTTCCCAAAGGAACTGACTTTGTTTGCAACAAAGTAAGGAGAAGTTTAAACCTGAGAGTGCACTCAAGAACAGTGGAAATTGGTGAAAGACAATTGGGAAGACATTTGTAGATCTAATGAAAATACAACCTAGACTGTAGGCTGGCAAGCCCACAGGAGGGAACTAGGCAGAAAGACAGATAAGAGGAGGCCTGCTAGGGTGAGAAAAAATATCAAACACTGACCTCAGAAACTATTCCATCAAAGGAGCTACAATTTGATTTGATTACTTTGTAAAGCAACTTATGCCCCAGGACCCTGTTGAAAATAATAGGACAATGAGCCAGCAAGTAGTGGAGTCCAACAGCTGAGTGTGACTGGGGAAAGAGGAGAAGAGAATTCTGCTACTACTCTTGTCATCCCAGGGTGACTATGGATGTACCAAAAGCTGTGCCTTCCTGAAGAATGATATCAGAGTCTTAACACTGGGAGTAGGGGAATAGACTTCAGTAAAATAATCTACCCAGTCAATATACAAATAAACAAGGAAATAACAATAACAAGTACTTGGGGAAGGGACCAGTATCCCAAGTTGGTACAATATATTATTTAAAATGTTCAGTTACCCACAAAAAATTATGAAGCATACAAAGAAGCAGAAAAGTATGACCCAAACACCAAAAAGAAAAAAAAATCAAGAAACAGAAACTGACAGTGAGAGCAATCAGATATTGGATTTAACAGAAAAAGATTTCAAAGTAACCATTTGTTATGAGTTGAATAAGTTCCCCCCAAAATTCATATGCTGAAGTCTTAATTCTCAGACCTCATAATGTCACTTTATTTGGGACAAAGGTCATTGATGATTAAATTACTTAAGATGAGATCATGCTGGAATAGGGTAGACCCCAAATCTAATATGACTCATGTCCTTTTTAAAAGGGGAAATTTGAACAGAGACAGGTACACAAGGAGAATGCCATGTGAAGATTGGAGTTATGCTGTCACAAACCAAGGAACTACCAGAAGCTAGGAGAAGGGCCTGGAGCAGATCCATCAATAACACCTTCAGAAGAAGCATGGCCCTGATGACACCTTAATCTAAGACTTCTAACCTCCAAAACCATAAACTATAAACTTCTATTGTTTAAGTGACTCAGTTTATGCTAATTTGTTTCAGCAGCCCTAGGAAAATAATACATCAATATAAATGTGTTTACAGAAGTAGAGCATGATTAAAGAAGTAAAGGAAAATATAGTGAAAATATTACATCAAATAGAGAATATCAATAAAGACATAGAAAATATAAAAAAGAATCAAATAGAAAGCATGGAGTTAATAAGTACAATAATTCAAATAAATGTACTAAGAGGGCACAGCAGTAGATTTGAATTAGCAGAAGAAAGAATTAGCAAACTTGATAATAGATCAATATAGATTATGTAAGCTTAAAGAGCAATAAGAATGAAGAAAAATGAACAGACTCTCAAAGAGTTGTGGGACACCATTAAGCACACCAATAAAAATATAATGGGAGTAACAGAAAGAGAGGAGACAGAAAGGAGAAGATAAAATATTTAAAGAAATGATGGCTGCAAACGGTCCAGATTTGTTGAAATAATCTACAAATCCAAGAAGCTCAATAAGCTCCAAGAATGAGAAACACAAAGAGACCCACAAACTAATACATCGCACTAAAATTGTTGAATGTCAAAGACAAAGAGAAAATGTTGAAAAGAACAAGAGAAAAGTGACATATGAATAAAAGAACTTAAATAAGATTTACGACTGATTTCTCAACAGAAACAGTGGTGGCTGGAAGGCAGTGGTATCACATATTTAAACTGGTCAAAGAAAAAACTATCAAGAATCTTATATCCTGCAAAGCTGTCACTCAAAAATGAAGGCAAAATAAAAACTTTATCAGGTAAACAAAAACTGAGAGAGTTTGCTAGCAGACTAACCTTACAAGAAATACAAAGGAAGTTCTTCAGCCTGAAAGCAAATGATTCCAGAAGGTAAATTGGAACAAAGAGCATCAATTATGTAGTTATAAAAGACCCTATAAATTTTTCTTTGTTCTCACAGCTGATTTAAATTGTAAAAGCATTAAAAAAAAGTTAAATTTAAATTTAAAAGTATAAATAATATGTATAGAATGTATTATTGAGCCTATAACAAATAAAAATATAATATATATGTAAAATATTTGCCAATAATAGTACAAAGGAAATGAGTGGGAAAAAAGGAAATTAATACAGATAGTAAAGTAATAATCGTAGCAGTATATTCTAGAGTTTGTAACATTTATAGATATAATACATATGACAAGGATACTAAAAAAAGGAGAAAAAGGGAATAGAGCTATATAGGAGTAAAATTTCTATATATCACTAGAATTAAGCTAACTTAAATACAAAGGTTATTCTGATAAGTTAAGATGTATATCTTAAGTCCTAGAACAACCACTAAAAATATAAATCAAAAAATACTGGCAAATCATTAATGATATTTTAAAATAGTCAATAAATGCAAAAGAAAGCAGTAAAGGAGGAATAGAGGAAGCAAAAAGACATGAGACATATAGAAAATAAAAAGTAAAATGGCAGATGTAAACAAAACTATACCATTAACAGCATTAAATTTATATGTATTAAGCAATTCCATAGAAAAGCAGAGGTGATCAGATAAAAAAGCATGATCCAACTATTGTTGACAACAGGAAATACACTTTAAATTCAAAGACACAAATAGTTTGGAAGTAAAAGGACGTAAAAAGATATCTCATGTAAACAGCACCACTGGAAAACTAGAGTGGTATAATAATATTCAGAAAAATAGACTGTTTAAAAAAGAGTTAATAGATACAAAGAGGGACATTTTATAATGATAAAAGGGTCAATCCATTAGGAATATATAACAATTATAAACATATGCATCTAACAACAGAGCACAAATATACATGTAGCAGAAATAGATAGACATGAAAGTAGAAATAGATCCTTACTCTCAGTAAGGATAGAATAACTAGACATAAGATCAATAAGGAAATAGAAGACTTGAACAATACAATAACAAACAATACCTAACATTTATAGAATACTCACCCAACAACAACATAATGCACATTTTCCTCAAGTGCACGTGCAACAATCTTAAGAATAGATTATATGTGAGGCCATAAATCAATAGTACAATGTATTTTCTCTAACCACAAAGAAATGAAATTAGGAGCCAATAATAAGAAAAAATTGGAAAACCAGCAAATATGTGGAAATTAAACAACACGCTCTTAAACAACCAATGAATGAAAGAACAAATCAAAAGGGAAATCGGAAAATACTTTGAGATGAGTGAAAATGAGAACACAACACACCAAAACTTATGAGATGCAGCTAAAACAGTGTTTAGAGAAAAATTTATAGCTGTAAATGCCGATAGTAAGAAAGAGAAAACCAATCTCATATCATTAATCTAACCTTCCACCTAAGACACTGGAGAAAAAAACAGCAAACTAAACCAAAACCAAGCAGAAGAAAGAAAATGATTAAGACTTGAGTGGAAATTAATGAAATAAAGAATATGATAACAATAGTATTCTTGAAACCAAAATCAATGAGACCAAAAGCTGGTTCTTTGAAAAGATCAACAACCCATTAGAAATACTGAAATTACTAGAATCAAAGATGAAAGAGGAAATATTACTGTCAAATTTACAGAAATAAAATGGCTTATAAAGGAATACTATGACAGTTATACTCCAAGAAATTAGATAATGGATAAAATGAACAAATTCATAGAAAGACGTAAACTACTGAAACTGGCTCAGGAAGAAATAGACCATCTAAATAGGCATACCAAATGAAGAGAATTACTCAGCAATAGTAATAATAATACCAATAGTAATAATAACTACCCATGAAGCAAAGCCCAGACCCAGATGGCTTCATGGCTAGATTTTATCAAACACTCAAAAAAGAATTAATACCCATTCTTCACAAGTTCTCTCCAAAAAACGGAAAAGGAGGGAATACTTTATAGCCCATTTTATAAAGCCGTATTACCCTGATACCAAAACCAAATGAAGACATCACAAGGAAACTGCAGACCAATATCTCTTATGAACATGGGTACAAAAGTTCTCAACGCAATACTAGCCAAGTCCAGAAACATTTAAAAAGAATTATACACCATGATTCATTGAGATTTATCCCAGGGGTGCAAGGTTGGCTTAACATTCAATGTCAATTAATGTTATACATCATATCAACAAAATAAAAAGCGAAAATCACATGACCATCTTAATAGACAAAGGAAAAGCATTTGACAAAGTCCAACACCTTTCTTGATAAAAGAAACACTGAACAAACTTTAAATAAAAGGGAAACTCCTCAATCTGATAAAGGGCATCAAAAAAATCCAGCTAACATCATACTTAATGGTAAAAGACTGGATGCTTTCCTCCTAAAATCTGGAACAAGACAAGGATGTTTGCTCTTGCCACTTCCATTCAACATAGTGCTTGAGGTTCTAGTCAGATGATTAGGCAAGAAAAAGAAATAAAATGCATTTATATTGGAAAGAAAGAAGTAAAATCTCTATGGTAGCTGAAAGGATTTCATACATAAAAAATTCTAAAGAGTCCACTAAAAAATCTTAAAATTAATTAACAGGTTCAGTAAGGTTCCAGAATACAAATTCAACATGGAAAAATCAATTGTGTTCCAACACAATTTCAATTAGAAAGTAAATTAATAAAACAATTTCATTCACAATAACATCAAAAAGAATAAAATACATAGGAATAAATTTGACAAAAGAAGTACAAACCTATAATCTTAAAAATACAATATATTGTGGAAAGAAATTAAAGAAGATCTAAATAAATGGAAAAACATCCCATGTTCATGAATCAAAAGGCTTAACATTGTTAAGATAGCAAGATTCCCCAAACTGATCCACAGATTCAATGCAATCCCTAATAGTCTTCCAACTAACTTTTTTATAGAAATGGAATAGCTGATTCTTAATTCATATGGAACAGCAAGAGACCCAGAATAGCCAAAACAATCCTGAAAAAGAGTAAATTTAGAAGACTTCACACTCTGTGATTTCAGAGCTTACAATAATCAAGTAGCAACAATAATCAAGACAGTGTGTTACTGGCAAAAGGATAGACATATAGATAAATATAATAGAATTGAACATCCAGAAATAAGCCCATACACTTATGGCCAACTGACTTGTGATAAGGATGCTAAGATCATTCAATGGAGGAAATAATAGTCTTTTCAAAAAATAGTACTGGCACAACTGGATAATCATGAATAAGAGAATGAAGTTGGAGCCTTGACTCACATCATATACATAAATTAACTCAAAATGGATTAAAAACATAAATGTAAGAGGAAAAACGTTTTTAAAAACCCTTAGAGGAAAACATAGGGGTAAATATTCACAACCTGGGATTTTTTTTTTGTTAAGAAATTTTTTTAAAGATTTTATTTTTTTTTCTTTTAACCCCAAAGCCCCCCAGTACATAGTTGTATATTCTTCGTTGTGGGTCCTTCTAGTTGCAGCATGTGGGATGCTGCCTCAGTGTGGTTTGATGAGCAGTGCCATGTCCGCGCCCAGGATTCAAACCAACAAACCACTGGGCTGCCTGAAGCGGAGCGCGCAAACTTAACCACTCAGCCACGGGGCCAGCCCCCACAACCTGGGATTTTTGATAAAAGATTTTTAGATATGGCAAAAAAACACAAGGAACAAATGACAATAGATAAATTGGACTTCATCAGAGTTAAAAACTTTTGTACTTCCAAAGAATACATCAAAAAAGTAGAAAGACAACCAATTCTATATGGCAGAAAATATTTGAAAATCATATCTCTCAATGAACTTTTATTTAAAATATATAAAGAACTCTTACAACTCCACAATAAAAAGACAACCAAATTTAAAAATGGATAAAGGATCTGAATAGACATTTCTCAAAAGAAGAATATGCAAATAGCCAATAAGCACACGAAAAGATGCTTGGCATCATTATTCATCAGGGAAATGTGACTCAAAACCACAATGAGATACCACTTTACACCCACAAGGATGGCTAGAATTAAAGAAAAATCAGATAACAGCGAGTGTTGACAAAGATTTGGAGGAATCAGAACCCTCATACACTGCCAGTAGAAATGTCAAATAGTGCAGCTACTATGAAAGACAGTATGGTAGTTCCTTATGTGATTAAACATAGAATTACCACATAATTCTGCAATTCCACTGATACATTTATACCCAAGAGAAATGAAAACGTGTTCACTCAGATGCTTATACATGAATATTTATAGCAGCATTATTTTTAATAGCCATTAGGTAATAACCCATGTCCATCAGCAGATGAATGAATAAGCAAAATGTGTTATATCCATAAATGAAATATTATTCAATAATAAAAAGAATGAAGTATTGATACATGCTATGGCATGGATGAATCTGGAAAACAATACACTAAGTTAAAGAAGTTAGTCGCAAATGACCACATACTGTATGATTCCATTCATATGAAAGTCCAGAATAGGAAAGTCTATAGAGAAAGACAGTGCATTAATGATCGCCTAAGGTTTGGAGTGAGGATATGGGGATAGGTGTGTGAAAGCTAAAGGTTTCAGGGCATCATCTTTTATGTTTGGTTGTGGTTAAGTGCCCGTAACATAAAATTTATCATCTTGATCATTTTTTTCAGTTTAAACATGTTATCTCCTTCTCATCCTGTCACACCAAGCCATGTGCACTGGAAATATTTATTTGTTTATTTATTGTAAAAACATGTAAAATTTACCATCTTACCGACTTTTAGGTATACAATACAGTCCTGTTACTAGATACACATTATTGTGCAATAGAGCTGTAGAAGTTTTTTATCTTGAAAAACTGAAACTCTATATCCATTGAATAACTCCCTTTACCCCTTTCTCCCAATCCTGGCAACCACCATTCTACTTTTCATTTCTAAGAATTTTTCTATTTTAGATACTTTATATAAGTGGAATCATGCAGTATTTGTCTTTTTGTAACTGGCTTATTTCACTTAACATGATGTCCTCAAGGTTCATCTCTGCTGTAGCAGTTGTCAGAACTTTCTTCCTTTTTAAGGCTGAATATTCCATTGTATGTACAGTCATGCACTGCGTAACATTTCAGTCAATGACAGACTGCACATATGATAGTGGTTCCATAAGATTACTACCATATAGCCTAGGTACATAGCAGGTTATACCATGTAGGTTTGTATAAGCACACTCTGATGTTTTACAATGACAGAATTACCTAACAGTGCATTTCTCGGAATGTACCATTATTGTTAATCAACACATGACTGTATATAGCACAATTTGTTTATCCATTCATCCATTGATGGACACTTGCGTTGCCTCCACCTTTTGGCTATTGTGAATACAGGCGTATCTCATTTTACTGTGCTTGGCTTTATTGTGCCTCGCAGATATTGTATTTTTTATGACACCTTCCACCAGCAAAAAAGTTATGACTTGATGAAGGCTCAGGTGACGGTCAGCATTTTTAGCAATAACATGTTTTTTAATTAAGGTATGTACATCGTTTTTTAAGACATAATTCTACTTCACACTTAATAGACTACAGTATAGTGTAAACATAACTTTTATATGCCCCAGAAAGCCAAAAATTTTTTGTGACTCAATTTACTGCTATATTTGTTTTATGATAGTGGTCTGGAACCAAACCCACAATTACTCCAAGGAATGCCAGGATGCTTCAATGGACATGGTTGTAAAAATATGTCTTCGAGGCTCTGCTTTCAGTTCTTTTGGGTATATAACCAGAAGTGAAATTACTGCATCATATGATAATTCTGTTTTTGATTTTTCTGATGAGCCTCCATACTGTTTTCCGTGATGGCTACACCATTTTACATTCACAGCAACAGTGCACAAGAGTTCAAATTTCTCCACATCCTTGCCAACTCTTGTTTTTTTCTGGATTTTTTGGCTGTTAGACTTCCTAATGAGTGGGAGGTGGTATCTCATTGTGGTTTTGGTTTGCATTTCCCTAATGATTAGTGATGTTGAGCATCTTTTCATGTGCTTAATGGCCATTTGTATGTCTTCTTTGGAGAAATGCACATTCACAACATTCGTCTATTTTTTAATTGTTTTTTTTTTTTGTAGAGTTTTGGGAATTCTTTCTGTATTCTGGCTATTAACCTCTTTTCAGATATACGTTTTGCAAATATTATCTCCCATTCCATAGGTTGCCTTTTTACTCTGTTGACTGTTATATTTTCTTTATATTATTTATTTTTTTATTGCAGTAACATTGGATTATAACATTATATGGCTTTCAGTTGTACATCGTAATATATTTCAAATCTTTGTGGATTACGTCATGTTCACCACCAAAAAACTAATTATAGTCCGTCACCACACATGTGAGCCTAATCCCCCCTTTTTCTTCCCCTCTCCCCCCTTCCCCTATGGTAACCACCAATCCGATCTCCATTGCTGTGTGTGTGTTTGTCGTTGTTTTTATCTCCTACTTATGAGTGAGATCATATGGTATTTGACTTTCTCCCTCTGAGTTATTTCACTCAGCATAATACCCTCAAGCTCCATCCATGTTGTCACAAATGGCCGGATTTCTTCATTTCTTATGGCTGAGTAGTATTTCATTGTGTGTATATGCCACATCTTCTTTATCCATTCATCCCTCGATGGGCACCTAGGTTGCTTCCAAGTCTTGGCTGTTGTGAATACTGCTGCAATGAACATAGGGGTGTATGTATCTTTATGCCTTCGTGTTTTCAAGTTCTTTGGATAAATACCCAGCAGTGGAATAGCTGGATCATATGGTAGACCTACTCTGAATTTTCTGAGGATACGCCATACTGCTTTCCATAGTGGCTGCAACAGTTTGCACTCCCGCCAGCAGTGTACAAGTGTTCCCTTCTCTCCACATCCTCTACAACATTTGTTGTTTCCTGTCTTGTTAATTATAGCCATTCTGACCAGAGTGAGGTGATATCATGTTGGAGTTTTGATTTGCATTCCCCTGATAGCTAATGATGTTGAACATCTTTTCATATGCCTGTTGGCCATACATATATCTTCTTTGGAGAAATCTCTGTTCAGATCTTTTGCCCATTTTTTAATTGGGTTGTTGTTTTGTGTTGTTGTTGAGATGTATGAGTTCTTTGTATATTTTGAATATTAACCCCTTATCTGATATACGGTTTCAAATATCTTCTCCCACTTGTTAGTTGGTCTTTTCATTTTGTTGATGATTTCCTTTGCTGTGCAGAAAGTTTTTAGTTTGATGTAGTCCCATTTGTTCATTTATTCTCTTGTTTCCCCTGCCTGGTCAGACATGGTACTTGAAAATATGCTGCTAAGACCGATGTCAAAGAGTGTACTGCCTATGTTTTCTTCTAGAAGTTTCACGGTTTCAGATCTTACATTCAAGTCTTTAATCCATTTTGAGTTGATTTTTGTGCATGGTGTAAGGGAATGGTCTACTTTGATTCTTTTGCATGTGGCTGTCCAGTTTTCCCAACACCATTTATTGAAGAGACTCTCCTTTCTCCATCGTATGCTCTTGGCTCCCTTTTGAATATTAGCTGTCCATAAATGTGTGGGTTTATGTCTGGGCTCTGCATTCTGTTCCATTAATCTGTGTGTCTGCATTTGTTCCAGTGCCACGCTGGTTTGGTTACTATAGCTTTGTAGTATATTTTGAAGTCTGGGAGTGTGATACCTCCACCTTTGTTCTTTTTCATCAGGATTCCTTTGGCTATTCAAAGTCTTTTGTTGTTCCATACAAATTTTAGGATTCTTTGTTCTATTTGTGTGAAAAATGTTGTTGGAAATTTGATAGGCATTGCATTGAATCTATAGATTGCTTTGGGAAGTATGGACTTTTTAACTATGTTAAGTCTTCCAATCCAAGAGCATAGAATATCTGTCCATTTCTTTGTGTCTTCAATTTCTTTCAACAGTGTTTTATATTTTTCAATGTACAGATCTTTCACCTCTTTGGTTAAGTTTATTCCTATTTTATTCTTTTTGTTACAATTGCCAATGGCATTGTATTCTTAATTTCTCTTTCTGCTACTTCGTTGTTAGTGTATAGAAATGCAACCGATTTTTGTATGTTGATTTTGTATCCTGCGACTTAAATGTATTCATTTATTATTTCTAAAAGTTTTTTCGTGGATTCTTTGTGGTTTTCTATATATAAATCAGGTCGTTTGCAAAGAGTGACAGTTTCACTTCTTTTCCAGTTTGTATCCCTTTGATTTCATTTTCTCGCCTGATGCGCTCGCTAGGACATCCAATACTATGTTAAATAAGAGTGATGACAGTGGGCATCCCTGTCTGGTTCCTTTTCCTAGAGGGATAGCTTTCAGTTTTTCTCCATTGAGAATGATATTTGCTGTGGGTTTGTCATATATGACCTTTATTATGTTGAGGTGTTTTCCTTCTATATCCATTTTATTTAGAGTTTTTATCATAAATGGATGGTGTATCTTGTCAAATGCTTTCCCTGCATCTATTGAGATGATCATGGATTTTTATTCTTCATTGTGTTAATGTGGTGTGTCATGTTGATAGATTTGCAGATGTTGAACCATCCCTACATCCCTGGAATGAAATACACTTGATAATGATATATGATCTTTTTAATGTATTGTTGTATTCAATTTGCTAGTATTTTGTTGGAGATTTTTACATCGATGTTCATCAGTGATATTGCCCTGTAATTTTCTTTTTTGTGTGTTGTCCTTGTCTGGTTTTCGTATCAGGATAATGTTGGCTTCGTAGAATGAGTTAGGAAGCCTCCTCTCCTCTTTAATTTTTTTGGAAGAGTTTGAGGAGGATAGGTATTGTCTTCTTTGAATGATTGGTAGAATTCACCAGGAAAGCTATCTGGTCCTGGACTTTTATTTTTGGGGACGTTTTTGATTGCTGTTTCCATCTCTTTACTGGTGATCAGTCTATTCAAATTTTCTACATGTTCTTGGTCCAGTTTTGGAAGGTTGTCTGTTTCTAAGAATTTATCCACTTCTTCTAGATTATCCAATTTATTGGCGTATAGCTTTTCATAGTATTCTCTTATCTTTTGTATTTCTGAGATGTCCATTGTAATTTATTCTCTTTCATTTCTGATTTTATTTTTGAGCCTTCTCTCTTTTTTTCTGGTGACGCTAGCTAAGGGTTTATCAATTTTGTATATCTTTTCAAAGAACCAGCTCTTGGTTTCATTCATTTTTTCTATTGTTTTTTCAGTCTCTACTTCATTTATTTCTGTTCTGATTTTTATTATTTCCTTCTGTCTGCTGATTTAGGGCTTTGTTTGTTCTTTTTCCAGTTTATTTAGACACACTTTTAAATTGTTTATTTGGGACTTTCCTTCTTTGTTGAGGTAGGCCTGAAGTGCTATAGACTTCCCTCTTAGCACCGCTTTTGCTGTATCCCATAGATTTTGGCATATCGTGTTTTCATTTTCATTTGTCTCCAGGAATTTTTTGATTTCTTCTTTGATTTCTTCATTGACTCAATCGTTGTTCAGTAGCATTTTCTTTAGTCTCCACATTTTTGTGGCTTTTCTGATCTTCCTTCTGTAGTTGATTTCTAGTTTCATACCTTTGTGGTCAGAGAAGATGCATGGCATTATTTCGATCTTTTTAAATTTATTGAGACTTATTTTGTGGCCTAATATGTGATCAATCCTGGAGAATGTTTCATGTGCATTTGAAAAGAATGTGTATTCTGCGGTTTTTGGATAGAATGTTCTATATATATCTACTAAGTCTATCTGATCAAATGTGTCATTTAAGGCCAGTGTTTCCTTATTGATCTTCTGTTTGGATGATCTATCCATTGGTGTAAGTGGAGTGTTAAAGTCCCCTAATATTATTGTGTTACTGTCTATTATTCCTTTTATGTCTGTTAATAAGTGCTTTATATATTTAGGTGCTCCTATGTTGGGTGCATAGATATTTACACGTGTTATATCTTCTTGTGGGATTGTTCCCTATATCATTATGTAGTGCCCTTCTTTGTCTCTTGGTTCAGTTTTTGTTTCAAAGTCTATTTTGTATGATATAAGCATTGCTACCCCTGCTTTCTTTTCTTTTCCATTTGCATGGAGTATTATTTTCCATCCTTTCATTTTCAGTTTGTGAGTGTCTTTAGGTCTGAAGTGTGTCTCTTGTATATAGCAATTATGGGTCTTGTTTTTTTTTATCCAATTGGCCACCCTATGTCTTTTGATTGGAGCATTTACTCTATTGACTTTTAAAGTACCTTTTGATAAATATGTATTTATTGCCATTTTGTTACCTTTTTTTCTGGGTGTTTTAGTAGTTCTCTGTTTCTTTCTTTTGCTCTTGCTCTCTTCGCTTGTGTTTTGATGGCTTTCTTTAGTAATACGTTTGATTTCTTTTCTTTCGTCTTACTTATTTGCTTACTTATTATAGGTTTCTGGTTTGTGATTACCATGAGGATACTATATAATATTCTATGTATATAGCCATCTATATTCAATTGATAGACTCTTTTGCTTGACCTCTTTCTAAAAACTCTGCTATTTCACTCCCTTTCTCCCACATTTTATGTTTTTGAAATTTCATCTAATCTCTTGTTTTTTGCGTGTCTATCCATTATCGTATCATTGAAATAGGTAATTTTAGTACTTTTGTCTTTTAACCTTCATATTATCTTCATAGGTGGTTGATCTACTACCTTTACTATATTTTTACCTTTACCGGTGATTCTATTGTCTGTTTTTTTTGGGGGGGGGTTTGATAACTTTTTGTATCTCTATTTGTGGTCATTGCCTTCTCATTTAAATAAGTCCTTTCAACAATTCTTGTAGAGCTGGTTTCTTGGTGATAAACTCCTTTAATTTTTGCTTGTCTGGGTAGCTATTTATCTCTCCTTCCATTCTGAATGACAACCTTGCTGTGTAGACTATTCTTGGGAGTATATTTTTTCCTTTCAAGACTTTAAATATGTCATGCCACTCTCTTCTCACCTGCAATGTTTCTGCTGAGAAGTCAGTTGACAGCCTTAAGGGGTTTCCTTTGTATGTCACTTGTTGCCTTTCTCTTGCAGCTTTTAGGATTCTCTCTTTATCTTTAATTTTGGACATTTTAATTATAACGTGTCTTGGTGTGGGCCTTTTTGGGCTTATCTTGTTTGAAGCTCTCTTTGCTTCCTGTACATGGATGTCTGTTTTCTTCCTTAGGTTAGGAAAGTTTTCAGCTATTATTTCTTCAAATAGATTTTCTGCCCCTTTGTCTCTCTCTTCTCCTTCTGAGACACCTATAATATGAATGTTAGTGTGCTTGATATTGTCCCAGAGTCCCCTTAGACTGTTCTCATTCTGTCTGATTCTTTTTTCTTTCATCTGTTCAGCTTGAGCGATTTCCTCTAGTCTTTCACCTAGCTCACTGATCCGTTCTTCTTATCATCTACTCTGTTATCAAGTCCCTCTAGGGAATTTTTCATTTCCAGTATTGTATTCTTCATTTATGGTTTATTCTGTTTTATATTTTCCAATTCTGTGTTGACAAGCTCACTGTGTTCATCCAGTCTTCTCCAAATATCTGTGAGCATCCTGTTGAGTTTTTGTTTGAACTCTTTGTCAGGTAGGTTGCTTATTTTTATTTTATTTAGTCCTTTTCCTGGTGTTTTGCCCTGTTCCCTTGCTTGGAATGTAGTCCTTTGTCTCCTCATTATGCTTCTTCCTCTGTGCTTATATCTATGTATTAGGTGAGTCAGCTATGTCTCCTGTTCTTCGTGAAGTGACCTTATGTAAGAGATACCTTTTGATGCCCAGCAGTGTGCTTCCCTCTCATCACCAGTCCAAATGATCCAGGAGTGACCCCTTTGTGGGCTATTTGTGTCTTTCTGCTGTGGCAGTGTTGCTCTTAATGCAGGTATACAGGGAGTCTAGTCTTTCCTTCCCTGGCCAGCCATTTGTAAATCCAGTTTGGAGAGCCTCAGCACCATTGGCTAAAAGGTCTAACAGCACACTCCCATTGCAGTTTTCCTGTTAATTGGTTAGGTACCCAGTCTAGCTGGTTGCTAGGCTCAGGGGCTTACAGTTGCTATAGACCTCAGACCTGCAAGGCTGTTGTCAGTTCTCTTAGGTGTGCAGCTGAGTGGGGCTGGCCCTAGGCACAGGAGCACTCAATTGTTTAGGCTTTGGAATGTGGAGCTATTTATGAAGCACAGGTCTTCTGCCACTGATAAGCCTCACCCCCTACAGGACCACACACACCATCAACACAGTCCTGGCCTGTGCACACTTCCCAACCCCCTGGAGCATAACCTGACACCCCACTACAGAGGTCCCCGCCTCTCCACCAGTGCTCCCCACAGTTCACCTTGTCCTCACACAGGCCCTGCCCCACAGAGGCAGACACCCTTGCCTGCCTGTAGAGGATCAAGGCACCCAGTCAATGCAGGCAGAGAGGTAGCCTGAAGGCTTGCTGTTGGGTGGGGCTGGTCCATAGGGCAGGCTGCCTGCCCTGGCTGAACTAAATTGAATCTGCACTCTAGTGGGTTTGGCAGACCCCTGGGATAACAGACCAGGGGAAGAACTGCAATGGTGTCTGCTGGGGTCTGTGTCAGCATGCCTGGACTAGGAGACAACAATGGCCACTACCAATGTCTCAGTCTCTGGAGAGGTCTCTCCTCTCACCAAGATGCACTCAGAGGCTACCAGGTGAGTCTTTTTTCTCCAAAGGACTGTCAGCCTTCTTTCTGGTGATTTTAGGTTGCTCTCTGAGACAGGTGAGTTTGTGCATGGGCCCTTTAAGACCCAGGTTTTTTTCAGCTTTTGTCCAATAGCTTTTCTGGGGGTATTCCCTGCTGCAGTTAATAGCCAGCAAAGCCAGATAGTAAGACCCTCATCTCAGTTGTGCTGAATCTGAAGGATGCTTATAGCAGTATTGGGCCCCCACTCAGGACCTCACTCCTCCAGGGAGGGCTACATACCTTAGGGTGGCTCCTGCCTGGCCAGCTGTGAAACTCCGCTGCGAATCTCCACTGCTCCTGAAGGTGGCTTTTTTTTCTCTCCAGATGGAATTTCTGCCTCTTCTGCCTTAGTCAAGACTGTCCCTTGTTGTGGGGGTTATTTTTATCCACTTTTAAGTTTTCTATCCAGGGTGATTTTTCCAAAAATAGTTGTAACCTGGTTGTCTTCATGGGAGGAAATGAGTTCAGAGTCTGCCTATGCTGCCATCTCAACTGTGTTCTTGATGCTCAGAAATTTTTAATTTTGATGTCCAATTTATCTATTTTTACTTTTGTTGCCTGTTCTTTTGGTGTCATATCCAAGAAATCGTTGTTCAATCCAGTGTCATGAAGCTTTTCCCGTATGTTTTCTTCTAACAAATTTATAGTTTTCATTCTTACTTTTAGGTCCATTTTGAGCTAATTTTTGTATATGTCGTAAGGTAAGAGTACCAATTGATTCCTTTGTATGTGGATATCCAGTTTTCCTAATACCATTTGATGAAAAGACTGTCTTCTCCCCATTGAATGGTCTTGGCACCCTTATAAAAAATCATTTAACCATATATGTGAGGGTTTGTTTATGGGCTTTCTGCTGTATTCCATTGGTCTTTATGTCTTTATGTCAACCACACTGTTTTTATTGCTATAACTTTATAATAAATTTTGAAATCAGGCAGTGTGAGGGCTCCAAGTTTATTCTTTCTCAAAATTGTTTTGGCTATTCTGGGTACCTTAAGAGTCCATATGAATTTTAGGGTGGATTTTTCTATTTCCCAACACCATAGGGATTTTAATAGATGTTGTATTAAATGTGTAGATCACTTTGGGGAGTATTGACATCTTAATAATATTAAGTTTTCCAATCTATGAACATGTGGGATTTCCTTTTGAAGTGATGAAATATTCTAAAATTGACTGTGGATGGTTGCACATATCTGTGAATATAACAAAACCATTGAATTGAACACTGAATGGATGAATTGTATGGTATGTGAATTATAACTCAATAAAGCTGTTTTTTTTAAGAAAGATGGAATATTCAGTGTCCATACCAACACCTGCACCTACTGCTTTTCTTTATGTGAAGACACAGTGACAGTTTGAGTGTGCTGTAGATGAACCCAGAACATTCCATATGTTGCCTAACTTTCATAATAAAGATAGTTTTATTATAGTTTATATCATCTTATCCTCCCAAAAATCATTTTGTAATGTAGGGCAAATATCATTATCTCCACCTAACATCAGGAAACTAAAGTGCAATGAATTTGTGGGAATTCAAAGATCCTTTGGCTGAAAAGTAGCAGAGATAATACTTGAACATAGGTCTCTGACTACAGTGTCTGTGCTGTTTCCATTATGCTACACCACTTATCATGACTCACTAATTTTGTAAACTCTTTGAGGTCATGAACTATTTGTATAACTTTGTATCACAAATAATGGCTGGCTTATAGCAAGTATTTCATAAATACTTATTGGACTTTTCAACTGATCTGTCATTTACAAAGTGCATTACATTTATTGCCTTATTTAATCTTTAATATGATCAAATAGCATATTTCCACTTTACAGATGTTAAAATTGAAGCTCAGAGAGGTTAAGTAAATTTCTCAGAGTACAATAGCTAGTATGTATAATTAAGACTATAGCTTTGTAGTAAAGTCTTCCAACTTTGTTCTCTTTCATATTGGTTTTGGCTATTCAGGCTTGCATCTCCATATAAATGTTAAGATTGGCTGGTCATTTTCTTCAAAAGAAGCTTTGTAATTTTTAAAATTTTTATTCAACTTATTTAAACTTAAAAAAGAAAACAGTTCACCCATTTGTCCCATTCTCCACCCCTACCTCTTGCAACCACCAATTTGTTCTCTGTATCTATGAGCTTGGTTTGGGGGTTTTTTTTAGATTTCACAAATAAGTCAAATGGTATCTATCTGTCTCTATTTAACTTATTTCATATAGCATAATGCCCTCAAGGTTTTTCCATGTTGTCACAAATGGCAAGATTTCATTCTTTTAAGGGCTAAACAATATTCCATTATATATATATATATATATATACACATTATCTTATATACATATACCAACATATATATATACCACAATTTCTTTATCCATTCATCTATTTATGGACACTTAGATTATTTCCATATAGTTGATTTTGTAAATAATACTGCAATAAACATTGGGGTGCATGTATCTTTTCAAATTATTATTTTTGTTTTCTTTGGATAAACACCCAGAAGTGGAACTGCTGGATCATTTGGTAGTTCTATTTTTAACTTTTTGAGGAAGAAGCTCTGTACCATTTTTGATAGCGGCTGCACCAATTTACAGTCCCACAAACAGTGCACAAGTGTTCCATTTTCTCCACATCCTCTCCAAGACTTGCAATTTCTTATCTTTTTGATAAAAGCCATTCCAAGAGGTGTGAGGTGATATTTCATTGTGGTTTTGATTTGCATTTCACTGATGATTAATAATGTTGAAAATCTTTTTATATACCTGTTGGCCATTTGCATGTCTTCTTTGGAAAAATATCTATTCGGGTCCTTTGCCCATTTTCTAATCAGATTATTTCTTTTTTTGCTGTTGAGTTGTATGTGGTCCTCATATATTTTGGAAATTAATCCCTTATCAGGTGTCTGGTTTGCAAATATTTTCCCCTATTATTTAGGTTGCCTTTTCATTCTTCTGGACTCCATTCTTTCCTGTAAATAAGATTTTTAGTTTGATGTAGTCCCACTTGCTTATTTTAGCTTCTGTTGCCTGTGCTTTTGGTGTCATATCCAAAAAAAGTCATTACCAAGACCAATGACAAGGAGATTTTTCTATGTTTTCTTCTAGGAATTTGATGATTTTAGGTGTTATGGTTATGTCTTTAATCCATTCTGGGTTGATTGTTGTATATGGTGTAATATAAGGGTCCAATTTCATTCTCTTGCATGTGGATATACAATTTTCCAAACTCTATTTATTGAAGAGACAGCCCTTTACCAATTGTGTATTCTTGCAACTCTTGTCAGAGATCAGTTGTCTGTGTATCCATGGGTTTGTTTCTGGGCTCTCTATTCTGATCCATTGGTCTATATGTCTATTTTTATGCCAATATCATAGCGTTTTGATTACTCTAGCTTTGTAATATCGTTTTAAAATAGGAAGTATCATGCCCCCCTGTTTTATCTTTTCTTAAGATTGCTTTGGCTATTTGGGGTCTTATGTGATTCCATATGAATTTTAGGATTTTTTTTTATATTTCTGTGAAAATTGCCATTGGAACTTTGGTAGGGATTCTGTTGAATCTGTAAATCACTTTGAATGGTATGGAAATTTTCATAATATTCGTTCTTCCAATCTAAGAACATAGACTATCTTTCCATTTATTTGTATGTTCTTGAATTTCTTTCATCAGTGTTTTATAGTTTTCAGTATACAGATCTTTTACCTCATTGGTTAAGTTTGTGCCTAAGTATTTTATTGTTTTTGATGCTATTGTAAATGGGATTGCTTTCTTTATTTTCTTTATCAGATAGTTCATTGTTACTATATACAAACAACTGATTTTTGTATGTTAATTTTGTGTCCTTCAACTTTACTGAATTCATTTGTTACTTCTAACAGTTTTTGTGAAATCTTTCAGCTTTTCTAAATATAAGATCATGTCATCTACAAACAGACAATTGTACTTCTTTCTTTCTGACTTGGATGCCTTTCATTTCTTTTTCTTGCCTAGTTGCTCTGGCTAAGACTTCCAGTACTATGTTGAATGGAAGTGGTGAGAGAGGGATCATGTTCCTAATCCTGGAGGAAAAGCTTTCAATTTTTCACCATTGAGTATGATGTTAGCTGTAGACTTGTCATATGTGACCTTTATTATGTTGAGGTACATTTCTTCTATACCTAATTTATTTCTTATCATGAAAGAATGAATTTTGTTAAATGATTTCTCTGCATCACTGAGATGGTCTTATGATTTTTCCCTTCATTCTGTTAAGGTGGTGTATCACATTTGTTGATTTACATATGTCAAATCATTCCTGAATATCAGTGATAAATCCCACTTGATCATGGTGTATGATTTTTTTAATGTGATCTTGAATTCAGTTTGCTAATGTTTTTTCTTTTTAGAATTTTTGCATCTATGTTCATCAGGGATATTGGCTTGTAATTTTCTTTTCTTGTAATGTCCTTGTCTAACTGAGTGATGCTGACCTCATAAAATGACTAGAAGTATTCCCTCCTCTTCAATTTTTGGGAAAAGTTTAAAATGGATTGGTACTAATATTTTTTAAATCTTTGCTAAAATTTACAAGTGGAACCATCTAGTCCTTTGTTGGTAGGTTTTTGATTACTGCTTTAATCTCCTTACTTGTTATTGGTCTGTTCAGATTTTCTATTTCGTCATGATTAATCTTGGTAGGTTATATGTTTCTCAAAATTAATCCATTGCTTCTGGGTTATCCAGTTTTCAGTGTGTAATTATTCATAGTAGTCTCATGACCCTTTGTATTTTTATGGTATCATTTGTGATGTCTCCTCTCTCATTTATAATTTTTTTTATTTGAGTCTTCTCTTTTTGGTTATTCTATGTAAAGGTTTGTCAAATTGTTTATCTTTTCAAACAACCAATTGTCAATTTCACTTATTTTTTTCTATTATCTTTTTAGTCTCTATTTCATTTATTTCTGCTCTAATCTTTATTGTTTCCCTCCTTCTGCTAACATTGGGCTCAGTTTGTTCTTCTTTTTCTAGTTTTTTGAGGTGTAAAATTAGCGTGTTTATTTGAGATCTTTCTTTTTTCTTGATTTATCTCTATAAACTTCCCTCTCAGAATTACTTTTGCTGCATCCTATGTTTTGGTATGTTGTATTTTCATTTTTATTTTTCTCAGGTACTTTTTGATTTCCCTTTTGATTTCTTCTTTGTCTCATTAGTTTTTCAAGTCCGTGTTGTTTAATTTCCATACATTTGTGAATTTTCCAATTTGCCTCCTGTTATTCACTTTTTGTTTCACATCATTGTGATCAGAAAACATACTTGATATGATTTCAATCTTCCTAAAATTGTTAAGACTTGCTTTGAGATCCAACACATGATCTATCTTTGAGAATGTTTTGTGTGTGTTTGAGAAGAATGTGTATCCTGCTTGTGTTGGGTGAAATGTTATGTGTATGTTTGTTAGGTTCTTTTGGTCTATAGTGTTATTCAAATCCACTGTTTCCTTGTTGATTTTCTGTCTGAATAATCTATCCAATGTTGAAAGTGCAGTATTGAAATCCCCAACAATAGTATTGTTGCCTATTTCTTTCTTTAGTTCTGTTTATATTTTCTTTAAATATTTAAGTGCTCCAATGTTGGGGACATATATATTTTAAATCATTATATTCTTTTGATGAATTGACCCCTTTTTCTCTATATAGTGATCTTCTTTTTTTTTCCACTGGTTATTTTTTTGAGGAAGATTAGCCCTGAGCTAACATCTGCCGCCAATCCTCCTCTTTTGCTGAGGAAGACCGGCCCTAAGCTAATATCTGTGCCCATCTTCCTCTACTTTATATGTGGGATGCCTGCCACAGCATGGATTGACAAGCAGTGTGTAGGTCTGCACCTAGGATCTGAACCAGTGAAACCCAGACCATGGAAGTGGAACGTGTGAACTTAACCACCACACCACCGGGCTAGCCCCAACTTGCAGCTGATTTTGACTGAAAATCTACCTTATCCGAGTATAGCTACTCCTGCTTTCTTTTTGTTACCATTTGCATGGAAATTATTTTTCTATCCTTTCACTTTCAGCTTATGTGTGTTCTTTAGTGAATCTCTTGTAGGTAGCATATTGTTGGATCTTGTTTTTATATTTATTCCACTACTCTATGTTTTTTGATTGGAGAATTTAATCTATTTACATTCAAAGTAATTATTGATAGATAAGAACTTACTATTGCCGTTTTCTTCATTATTTCCTGTTTTGTAGTTCCTTTTTTCCTTTCTTCCACTCTTGCTGTCTTCTATTGTGATTTATTTTTTTTTGTAATAGTATACCATAATTCCCTTCTCTTTATCTTTTTTTGTATCTACTAGAGGATTTTCCTTATGATTACCATGAGTCTTATGTAAATGATCTTACAGTTGCAACAGTCTATTTTAAGCTAACAACTTAACTTCAACCACATACAAAAACTGTACACTTTTACTTCTCCTCTCCCCACATTTTATGCTATTGATGTCACACTACATCTTTTTATATTGTGCATCCATTAACAAATTATTGTAGCTATAGTTGTTTTTAATACTATTGACTTTTAACTTTTATGCTAGAGATAAAAAGTGATTTATCTACCACCATTACATTATTAGAGTATTCTGAATTTGATTACGTATTTACCTTTACCAGTGTGTTTGTATACTTTCATATGTTTTCATGTTGTTACTTAGTGTCCTTTCATTTCAACTTGAAGATCTGCCTTTGTATTTCTTGTAAAGCAGATCTACTAGTGATGAACTCCCTCAGCTTTTGTTTGTCTGGGTATATCTTCACCTCCCTTTGATTTCTAAATGATGGTTTTGCTGGTTATAGTATTCTCGATTGGCAGTGTTTTTCTTTCAGTACTTTGAATATATCATCCCACTCCCTCCCAGCGTGCAAGTTTTCTTTTGAGACATTTGCTCATAACCTTTTGAGATTCCTTTGTATATGATGAGTCATTTTTCTCGTGCTGTTTTCAAAATTCTCTCTTTGTTTTTGACTTTTAACAATTTGATTATAATGTGTCTCAGAGTAATCATCTTTGGGTTGATCTTGCTTGCAGTCCTTTGAGCTTCGTGTACCTGAGTGTGCATCTCTCTCTCAAGATTTGGGAACTTTTAAGCTATTATTTCTTTAAATAAGCTCTCTGCCCCTTTTCTTGCTTCTCCTTCTGGGACTCCCATGATATGAATATTCATTTGCTTGATGGTGTCACATAATTCAAGTAGTCTTTCTTCACTCTTTTTTTCCCTCTAACTGGGTAATTTCAAATAACCTGTCTTTGAGTTAGCTTATTGTTTCTTCTGCATGATTGAGGCTGTGACTGAAGCTTTCTATTGAATTTTTCAGTTCTGTCATTGTATTCTCCAACTCCAGGAATTATGTTTAGTTATTTATGATGGTTTCTATTTCTTTACTAAACTTTTCTTTTTATTCAAGCATTGTCTTCTTCATTTCATTTAGTTGTCTGTGTTGTCTTGCATTGCATTGAGTTTCTTTAAAATGATTATTTTTATTTCTTTGTCAGGCAATTTATAGGTTCCATTGGGAAGGTCAGTTACTGGAGCTTTTTTTTGTTTCCTTTGGTGATGTCATATTTGCCTGATTCTTTGTGATCCCTGAATACATTTGCATTTGAAGAAGCAAATACCTCTTCTGGTCTTTACAGACTGGTTTTGGCAGATAAGGACCTTTTCCTGTTAGTTCTCTGGGTTGATGGGATTACCTCCAGAATTGCAATTGAGCTGGATTGGAGTTGGGTCATGTGGCTGTTGCTGAGTCCACAATGGGGTTTCTAGTTGGGGGCCTATTACCAGAGGCTTAACTGGGCATGGATCCTGTCTGGCCCTTGGGTAGATAGAACTGCCTCCAAGATCTTGTTCAGTAAGTCTGGTGCTGGTACAAGCGTCCATTTTAGGCTCCACAGTTGGGTCCATAAACAGTGTGCCTATTACCATGGATGGGTTTGGCTCTCACCAGATCTCTGGCAGGATTCCTGCTAGGTCATTGGGTGGATTCCTGGGCAGGCAGGACTGGCTGGACTGTAGCTGATGGGGCTAAATGAGTCCCAGAATTACTTCAGTGTCTACAGCTAGGGCTGAGGTCTACAGACCTGGCTCCAGAGGCACAGATGAATATGTCTCTCACCAGGTCCCTGGGAAAGCAGGAGTGTTCCCTGACTGCTATTGGGAGGGGCTGGAGCTGAGTTACAGGGCCTTTTCAGGATGTGCAGTTGGACTGTAGTCCATGAGCTTCCCTCTGGGTGCATATTCAGGTATGTCTCCTGGTAGGTCTCTGGGAAGGCAAGACTACTCATGGAGTGCAGTTGGGAGGGGTGGGAGCTGAATCAGAGGGCTGTTTCAGGATTTGCTGTTGGATCAAGTTTGGTTGGTCTGCATCCAGGTACTCTAATGGGTATCTCTCCCAGCATGACCCTGAACAGGCAGGAACGCTTCCTGACCATGGCTGGGAGGGGCTGGAGCCAAGTTACAAGGCTGTTTTAGGATCTCTGGGCTCACAGACTACCATGTCTTCTGCTGGGTTTCTGGACTGGCAGGACTCCCAGGCTGCAGCTGGGAGGGGCTGGAGCCAAGTTTTAGGACCATTTCAGAATCTTTGGAAGCACAAATGAGCATTTCTCCCCATAGGTTCCTGGGAAGACTACTTGCAGACTGCTGCTGGGAGGGGCTGGAGCCAAGTTACAGGGCTGCTTCAGAAGCTACAGTTGGACTGAGTTCAGTGGGCTTGCCTCTAAGGGTTCCTGGACCATGGCTGAGAGGGGCTGGAGCCAGATCACAGGCTACTTCAGGATCCACAGCTGGGACTGAGGCTAGTGGACCTAATAGTTGAGACATAGGCAGGTGTGACTCCTCCTGAGTCCTTTGGCGTATGGCACTGGTGGTTGGACCACAGCCAAACAAGTCTATAGCTGAGTCCACAGGGAGACAGAGCTGTTTCCAGGTCTGCAGCTGGTACCACATTTGGTGAGTCAGCCATGTGGGTATGGTCCTACCTTTTCAAAATGGCACTCATCGGTCTTGGGCTCCACTAAGTTTTCACAGTCTTCTATCTGGATCCCAAAGCTCCCACAAAGGCACTTTTGTTCATGGATGGCTATCAAATGATTGTTGGTGAGGGAGGATACAAACAGGGAATCTCTTGTTCTACCATCTTTCCAGTGTCACCTGAGCCCTACTTTCTTGTTTCTTTGCATGTCTCATAATTTTTTGTTGAAAACTGGACATTTTTATTTAACTGGACATTTATTATTTATATAATGTGGAAACTCTGGAAATCAGATTCCCTCCTCTCCCCAGTGTTTGTTGTTGTAGTTGTTATTTAGTGATGTCTGAAGTAATTTTTGTAAAGTCCGTATTATTTGTTGTGTGTGACCACAGAATTCTCTGCTCAGAATAGCTTAGTTCTCAGCTAATGGCTCAACAAAGATTTCCTTAAATGCCTCAAACCAATATACTTCCCTCCCTTTGCCGAGGGAGTTTGTCTGTATGTTGGGACACACTTTCAACACTCTGGAAGGCATTTGATAACTTTGCCTTAGCCTTCACTTCTGGCCACACAGAGCCTTAAGGTCAGCCAGAGGTGAGAGATTATGCCTTTCTATACCTTTCCTGAGCATAGGCACAGCCCTGCACATGCACATGTGCTTCTAGATCCCCAGGAATATGTGGGAGATTTTCAATGTCCCCTGTGGACATCTAGTTCACAGCTTTTCCTTTTAAGTTTTTTGGTCAGCTTCTTGTTTGCTCCAACTGTTAGTACAACCTAAGGCAGCTGTGATGTTAAACACTTGCCTCTAATTTTTTTTTTTAAAAGATTGGCACCTGAGCTAACAACAGATGCCAATCTCCCCTTTTTTTTCCATTCTTCTTCTCCCCAAAGCCCTCCAGTACATAGCTGTATATGCTAGCTGTAGGTCCTTCTGGTTGTGCTATGTAGGATGCCACCTCAGCATGGCCTGATGAGCAGTGCCATGTCCGTGCCCAGGATCCAAACCAGAGAAACCCTGGGCTGCTGAGGTGGAGCACGTGAACTTAACCACTGAGCCACCTGGCGGCCCCCAATTGTTTTTGATAAATATCCTTGGGGAAAAATTTGTTCATATGCCCAAGCTCTAAGTCAGGTCAAATAAAGACAAGGCCTGAGAATCGAGTTTTCCAAGGAACTGCCAAACAGATCAGATAGTGATGATTCTATGGGGATGTGACTTTTGGGGAACTCTAAACTCATTCCGATTCCTCTATTGGCTTCTAGGTTGCTGGTTCTCATGGCTACTATGGTTGTGAGGCTGTTGGCCTTCAAGGCCACCATGGATCTGGGGAGGGGAGATGGGAATAGGGCAAATTAAAATGCCACATTTTCTGTTCTTACCAAGGTTCAGCCAGTTATTTGTTGTTTTTTGTTTTTGTTCTGGTTTTGGTTTTAGAATAGACACTTTTTGGATTATTGTAAGGCTTTGGTTAATTTCCAGAATTCTGTAAAAGTTGATTTTAAGAATTTTTGTTAGTGTTCTCATTGCTTTTATTGACAAGCAGATTTTTGGAGGTCTTTTTTGTGCCATTCCTGTTGACATCATCCATAACTAGTATTTAAAGTTACATAACTGTCAGAAGATTTCATGGCATAAAGGTAATTACATAAACTTTTGGACATTTGGAGAGTTGTTGTTGTGCATTTTTTCACTATTTTTAGTCTCTACTGTGAAAAAAGTGCTTTCCAAACAACTAATATTAAATATTAAATACAAAGTCAATTATAGACAGATTTTTAAGGAAATTGCCCCTACATAATAAGTGACTCACAAGAAATCATTTTAACCCAACTCACCATCATTTAGGTACAAGTCAGAATTATACATAAGTGATATAAAGTCAAATGGTTTTTATAATTTTGATCAGCTGAACCTGGCTGCAGGCTTCTGTGAATATGTAAGAGGCTACAACAGTACAAAGATGAAGCATTTGATAAAATATTTATTGAAGACTTACCATTTGCAAAGCAATATGTAAGTTTTGGGATTGGGGGAAGCAGAGATACAAACATGAATGTGAATGGTTCTTGCCTTTAATGGAATTCATAGTCTAGTGAGGGAGAGAGACAGATTTGTAACAAATGAGGGAGGGAGTGAAGTGGAAGATGTAGAGGGGAGAGAATCCAGAGTGTGGAGAGCATTACTCACTAGTCTTGACCCCACCATGGCCTTTCACACCTCCATGACCTTTCATATGCTATTGCATCTGCCTAGCGTGTCTTCTACAATTTCCTTACCCTTTCCCTGATGAATCCTCAAAGAGAGCTCAAATTTCACTTCCCTTGCCTCAGATAGCAGAATTTTTTATTCCTTCCTTGGTGTTCCCTTAGCATTTATAAACAACCTTATGAGAGCACAGTATATTCTTCATAACTATTTGTTTACGTGTTTGTCTTACCTACTAGAATGTGAGCACCGTATAGGGACTGTGTCATATTTGTTTTAGAACCCCCCAGCACCTGGAACAGTGCTGGGCACGTAGTATGAAGAGAGGGAGTGAAAAATTAGAACTTCCCAGCTTCAAAGATCGAAACTGGCATAGTGATTTTATAATGTGGAAGGGCAGTTTTTGGATATCCTCCTAGTGGTAATGTGTGGATAAAAGAGGAATGCAAATCCAAGAGAAATACCACTTTGACATCATGTTTCAACAGTATACTTGGTGGTGAAGCAACCTACCAAGTCTGGGGACATGAAAATAGGTTAGATGGACAAATGATATAAAACTTTACAGTTTATAAACAGCTTTCACATCTGTTTTGCATTTAATCCTTACAAAACCCTATGAAATAGGTGCCATCAACATTCTCTTTTTACAGGTGAGGAAACTATGGCTCAGAGAGGTAATATAATTTGCCTAACATCACACAATTAGTCGTGGTACAGTTGGGACTAACACTTAAGTCTCCTGACTCTTAATTTGCTACAATAGTCACTGTTTATTAATTGGTTCATGCCTCTCTCTGCTGTGACCAATAGTAACAATAGCTTACATTTATACAATTTTACAGTTTATAATATACTTTCAACATCCATTTTCTTGTTTGATCCTCATAACAGTCCTCTCAGCAGACAGATAAGAGCATCCCTATTTTCCAGTTGAGGAAACAGACTCATAACTCATAGGTGAGATGACTGCATTAAGTCATACAACTCTAGTAAGTGGTAAAAGGAAGATCTGAACCCAGATCTTATCACTCCAGCTCCAAACGCAGAAGGCTTCTCACTATATTCAGGTTCCCTATGGCTGTTCCTGCATGAGTCCTTCAAGGATCACTAGCACCCGAGGCTCATAGGACAGCCAGGAGAGTGCCTATGTCATAACATGGTTGACATATTACTTAGTATAACATATATTGCATTATTAAGCATTCCTTACTCTGAAAGCCTATGAAATATTTTTGAAACCGTTTCTTATGAACTTCACTGGCCACAAAAGTGCAGCTACTGCTTAGATAGAACAGAATAGCTATTGAAAAAAACAATACATAACTATCTGAGGAAGGAAGTGAAAACAAATAGTGCATTAGTTGAAATAAGAAGAATTAAGACTTATGAGAATCTAATAACCTCAAGACTATTCCACTCCCCACTTTCCCTCCTAATCCCATTTGCCTTCCAATACATTTCAAGTTTCCTTTTGGAGATCTTTGGGGATAACCAGACTGAAACTGATGATATTGTGGCTGCAATACTGCAGCTACCCCTCAGAATTGTCCCGATCATTGAGTCCTTTCTAATTTTAGTCTAATTATTTGAGTATGAGGAAAGAAAGTAGGATATACTCTATTCCACTCATTTTTCAAACCAATTGAATTTGAGAGAATCAAGAAAGATCAAGTTCAGTATTATTAACTGAATGGGATGCTCAAGATATGTTTATTGCTATTAAAGTCATAATACAGGCACTATTTTTTTTCAATTTACTTTAAGTAAAGGATGACACAGCCACATTTTCCTATAGGTTTTGACCAAAAGAGTCCTGTGGGCGGGAATGTGTGGCACAGAGAGAAAAAGAGAATGGAGAGGAAGGAAAGAAAAGGGAAGAGAGGGGAGAAGAGAAAGAAAGAAAGATAAGAAACTTCGCCAGAGTCATGGAAGTGGGAATGTTCTCTGGAGAAACTACTTTCATAACAGCTCACCAGTCATCACTAGTGGCCAGAGAACACACATTCACTGCACAGTTACTCTAACAGAGATCGTCTCCTGTAGTGTATGATGCAGCTTCTCCACATGAATTTCAACTGATCCTTCTCTAAACGTTCTTTATATAGAAAGAAGAAAATAGTAAGTATATAACCTACAGCTTCCTTGTTATTCTGGAGAATTGAACACTAGAAATGCTTTTTGCTTAGGAGATTAAATCCAATATAAATTAAGGTTACATTTACCAATGTCGTTTTCATTAATTTGGGCAACAGAGTGTGCGTAGTGCAAGGTGTTTTAGATGTGCTGCAGACAAACGTCCTTCCTAATGGAATAAGTGGCAGTGGAAGGTAGCAAGAAAATGAGCCCCAGTTTCAAACCTAGGGATAAAGTGTTTTGAAATCAAATCATTGTGTGTTTATTATGTTTGCAATCCTAGAAGAATGAATGGATAATAAAAGTCAAAAAACTGTTACTTTCCTATGAACATTTTGTCTAAATCTTTAACATTTGTTTTGGGGGAGGAGACAAGAATTGAGGCCATTTAATCATGCAAAACTTTGAAATGAAATTCTAAATTTTGAATGGTTCATTTATTCTTAGCTCTGACCTTGACAAATTTTACTGTGACATGCATCACATTGAGAATACATTGAAGATAAACACAAGTTTAAAAAAAAAAAACAGAAAGGAAAAGCCAATTTTGTTTTAGAGAGTAGTGAAAAAACAGACAGGCTGACAATCATGTTCTCATTGCTTGAGGAGAATCCCATTTTTACAAATCACAGAAAGTATGCTATTTCTTATACTTATTTCTTTGCTAAGTCTTACAACCTATAAACCATTCGAGAGCACATGAACAAGTGGGTATAGTTGGAGGTTGAGGAAGCAGTGAAGCAAGTCTTTATCTCCTTTATGATATAATTGCTGTATGTAATTGATTTAATATGAATGAAAATGGGAAGAGGACTTTGGATTTTCTCAGATTGCCTTCATGTGAAACTTTTTCATTTTGAGAATCAGTAAAGTTTTCAACCCCCTTTGCTTCCCAAGCATTGAGAAAGCTTACACTTGTTTCTCCCTGGGATTTGTGCATTTCTTTAGTTGATGTGCTTGACACAGAGAACTAAAGGTGGGCTTTATAGTCATAACAAACGAAATCTGAGTTGGATACATAATGATGTGGCCCTATTGATTGGGAGTGTGTATGTGAAAGCACTTAGGCAACTCTAATATGCAATGCAAATGTAAATGTTTGTTTGTATTTTATTACTATTACTAAAGTTCCATAATAACTTTTGTTTTCTTTGCCCTTTTTGAAGTAAAATATGATGGCTTGATACAATAAAGATTTGGATTTGTTCTTTTTAACTAACTCTAAAACCAGGGTATAGTTCAGAGAGTAGAAACCAAGAAAAGAGCTTAGTGTTCTTATGATAACTGAACTATAGTCACTTTTCAATTATCTGGGCCCCACCAAAAATCCAACACAGTAGATAATTTTTGATATGTGTCTTTTCTTTGAGGATACCTATTATGAAAAAAAATTGCTAGAAGAGAAAGGGAAGGGCAATTGTCTAATTAGGTGTCCCTAAGTCTCTCACAAAATATGCCTTCCCAGAGCACAGCTTGAGATTTAACAACACCACAAATAATAAAGTGGCTTAGCCACATGTAGATCATTGAGAATTTACTATTCTGTTCTTGACTTGGCTGGATAGCTTTGTCCTATGCAGCTATTGGGCTTTTTTGAACATTTAAACCAATGGATTTAGTTCAGTAAACATGGCCAGATGTTTCTGTCTCCATATCTGATATTGTTCGGCAGATTTTGGAAAAGATGAAGTGGAGTTTGTAGATTGATCTTGGAAAATTGCTCTATGCAAATGCAAAATGAATGAATTGTATTTCATAGCAAAAGGATGGGAGGAGGGGGTGAAGGAAGAACTAAGGCTGACCAGTCTTCTCATTAGAGAAGACTGTTGTTTTTTTCTTCATGGAAATTCCTTGAGGTCACTATTGGCAGCTTTTGTCTGCTTATGTTTCTTTGCTTTTTTAGATTCAAATGCAAATTTGTCATCATTTGCTTAATAATATTCTTAAGCAAATTGTAAGCGAGTTCTGTACCTATAAGATGTGGCTATCTGGTGACAAAGCTCTTACCTTCTTAAAACAAATTACATCCAGTTCTATAATTTCATCTGACTACATGATTTTCCAAAGTACGTCACTCTTTAATACCCTCATTTGTGAATTTTTTCAGTCAATAACAATGAAAGATAAAAACTATTTTGAACACCTGTCATAAGTAGCAGCTAGAACATTATCTTTGAAACTTTTCTCCCTACTCATCTTCCTTTTTGGGAAAATATATTTTCCTTTAGCCATTCTTAATGCTTTCATTTATCACTCCTCACCAGTAATATTAGGCATGAGGTGCTGACTAAGGCACAATATCATATTAATATTCATATACCTATAATTTTAAAAATTCTTCCCTACTCAGCAAATTGAGGCTCTTTCCTTTAAGGCTCAACTCACATCTCCCTATATTTCTTAACACTGAATCACTTTCCACAGTTTGTAACTATGAATTACATAATTATTTGATTATTGTCTGTCTCCCCCCTACCACCACCACCACTATAAGCACCTTGAGATCAGAATCCACATCTGTTTCTATATCCCCAGCCCCTAACATGTTTCCTGGCACATAGTTGGCACTAACCAAATATTAATTAATTAATTAATTAATTAATGAGTCAGAAAATAACATCAAATATTATATCCTTCTTGAATTATTTCCTAATCCTTTCAACCACCACTCCCATCTCACACCCCACTGACAGAATTGAACATTCCCTCTTCTGTATGTCAATGGAAATTTTCAAGCAACTTGAAGGACCAACCATACATTCAGGTTTGCCTGAGACATCCTCAGTTTATGCCTATTGTTCTGACATAATTATTAGTCATGTTCCTTTTATCCTCAAAAGTGTCCCAGTTTGGACTATAATTGAGATGGTCGCTCTCTATAGAATTATGTTTCAGCATTTCCTAGGGCTATTCCTAGTTTTTTATTCGTTTTCGAGTTCTTTGAGAACAGGTTCAGTTCTGGTTTCTCTTCCTAGACCCGGGGTTTATCACAGTGTCTGGCGCTCAGTGACTGTCCTTTTGAATGAAAAGACATTCCTCTGTCTTTGCTTCAAGAAATATGCATTGTAAAATAAACACAAGAAATACATGACACCTACACACCTACATAGGTTTTAGGACAAACAACCAACATTTTTCCTAAAATCTTCTTGCTTAAGGCTTTGAAATGTAAATCCAAATTTGTATTTGCTAGGTCATTTATTTCTCTTCTGCTTTAGCTTATTGAATAGGAAACTTTCACAATAATAACTAGCAATTTCAATGAGGGTTTCCTATGTAGTGAGATTTTCCCTGAGTTTAAATTTACTATTGTATATCTACGTAAACATGGTAACAGTGCTCACACCAACGTCAATTTGGACAGAGAAAAATATCATATAGTAGAGAAGGAGAAAAACATTCTATGATCCACAAGGTAAGAGTAGTCAAATTTATCTTTTCCAGGTACCTCTGATGTGTCAATAAAATATACATTTAGTCTTATAAAAAGTTGTTTTTAAGTGACTTTGGAGCTTTGAATACATGCAGGGAGGACAATCTCAATGCCCTGTGTGCACTAGAAATTATTTTGAAGAGAATAAAATGTAAGTCAGATAGTAAATGTGAAATTTATAAAGGAAATAGGCTTTAAAATTTGAATAACAAAGATTAAGGGAGAAGTGAAAGTGAAATGGATGTCTGTCTGTTGGCTGATTCGTTAAGGGAAAATTCTGAAATCATAAGTGATAGGATCATCATTAAAGAAGTCATTACATGCTGCCTGAATATCAGTTCTGAGATGTCAGTTCTGTGTGCATGCGATGTTTTCAAACATGGCTCTCTTAAAGTGAGCATGCAGTTATGCATATTATTCTTAGATATAGCTACTGTTGGCTTTTCTTCTTGTTTGTACAAATAGTATTCAAATATAAGTGGAAAACCCTAGGACACTGATTACATAGACACTCTGGTTTTACATTAGTGAGCACAGCTGCTATCTAAAGAGTTTGTCAGTGCTCACAGGTCTATAGCCTTGCCTCACTGTCAGTCTTTTTCTTTTTAAACTGAACACCTGGTGATATCTGTTGAACCCTTTACCTATATTGAGAACCTACTATATTCTGTTCACTTTTCAAAGCACTTTCCTTACTTCATCTTATGTAATCCTCACCCTGTGAGGTAACTATCAATGTTCTCATTTTACATATGAGGAAACTGAGGCTCAAATTGAAGGAAACACTTTGGCCAGGTTAGAACTCAAACCTGTGGGCACAGATGAAGTAAGTGAGGAGTTATTAATATATTTTTAAATGTTCTGGTCTCTCATGCAAGTTGAGTTGATTTTCTCCTTTTATTTACCAATTACAATAAATAAAAGAGGCTGCAGATACAATTCATGAGTATGCACAAACCTCTTAACTTATCTGGAGCACACAGTTCTCTACTTGTTTACCCTTATAGCCTGTTTCAATTGCTTGAAAGCAATTTTAATGGTTTTCCTGTCTCCCCAGTAGATGGGGTTCCCTGATATTTTGTAAAGAGTAGTACTGGAGAGGTTGTGCTCTTCAGGAGTGGAGTTCAGCTTTAGCAAAAAAGACCTGGCGTAGGATTTGGAAAACTTACCTGGCAGAAAGGAAGAGAGATAGTCCTTTCAAGGATGTATATATTCATGCACCCTGTTGAAATGCCATGCTTCTTTTTCTCAAAGTTGTTGCATTAAGCAGTTAACTTGAGCTGTGATTTTAACAGTTAACTTCTGTGTGTGTGTGTGTGAATTACAGCATTGTTGCCAACTCTGAAATTTTCATATCTAGAATTATTAGAGAATTAGAGACTCTCTATATTTTTAATGTAAGGTGAGTCCAACGATTTTAGTCAGAAAAATAAAATGTCAGACAACCTGTAGTTTCTTAGGAAGAAACCTCTGTGTTCTAAAATGCTTTCCCAAGAATTTTAATAAACATAATTATGATATGTGTATCTATTTGTAGGGACTGGTAACATCTGAACATAACAAACCAAACAAGCAAACTCTTGCACCAACACTACCACCACGTTTTACCACAAAAGAATGCCACTGTACGTGGATTCCAAGCAGGCTAAAAAGGAAAAGAGCTGATTCGATTTCAAACTGCCCACTGAACGGGATGACAGCCACGGCCGCCGTGGAGACACCAAAAATGGAGAAGAGTGCTTCTAAGGAAGAGAAGCAGCAGCCTAAGGAGGACAGCACAGAGCAGGGCTGTGCTGATTCTGAAGAGTGGATAAGTTCTGAGAGTGACCCTGAACAGATGAGCCTTAAGAGTGTCAACATCAATGACAACAGCTTCCAACCTGGAGATGCTCAATTGAAGAAAAAGGAAATTCCCTCCAAGCCACACCGCCAGCTCTGTAGATCACCCTGCCTAGATCGTCCAAGCTTCTCCCAGAGCAGCATTCTACAGGATGGGAAGCTTGACTTGGAAAAGGAATACCAAGCCAAGATGGATTTTGCTCTAAAGCTGGGCTATGCAGAGGAACAGATTCAATCAGTGCTGAACAAGCTCGGCCCAGAATCACTTATTAATGATGTATTGGCAGAGCTTGTCAGACTTGGGAACAAAGGTGATTCGGAAGGGCAGGTCAACTTGAGTCTGTTAGTGCCTCGGGGGCCCAGCTCCAGAGAGATTGCAAGCCCTGAACTGTCTCTTGAAGATGTAATAGACAACAGTGACAATTTGAGGCCAGTTGTCATTGATGGAAGTAATGTGGCAATGAGGTAAGACTGGTATATTTTCTCTGTTTTTTAAAAACTGCCCTGAACTCATAGAAATTGTCTTTGCAAAGCACTTTGAGAGGCCTTTCGTTGTGGTCTGTGGCTTGTACTCCTCTAGGTAGACAGAGGCTAAAATGATCTGGCTGTAGACTTTTCTGTCTCCTTTGAAATTGTTGCCAGAGTCTTTTCGGGTATTCTGAAAGCAGCTTAGACATCAGTGATGCTTCAGAGGAGACATAACCATTCAGCCTTTGCTCCTCTTGGCGTCCCCTCTCCCACTTCTACTTGGCTAGGCCAATCATCCTGAAAATCCTGGCTTTATAATGTTACTTGGGGGCTTACTTGAGAACTTGCAGTAACTCCCAATTGCCGTTCTACCAAATTTGGATCCCTTTGCCTGGCTTTGTGATCTGACCTTTCCCTCCTCCCATTTGATTGCATCTCTCACACTTACTGCATTTACATCAGTCTCTTTAACAGTCTCCATGTAAATTATGCTGATTTTTATCCACCTTACTTGTGTTCATGTAATTTCCCAACTTAGGAGTAACCTCCTCCTTATATTCATACCCTCCACAAACACCATCCTGACTTTTCTGATCCCAATGATTGTCTCTGAGCTTCAGTACCTATGGTAGGCTGAATAATAGCCCACTAAAGATGTACACATCTTGATTCCTAGGATCTGTGAATATGTTATCTTACATGGTAAAAGGAACTTTGCAGATGTGATTAAGATAAGGATCTTAAAATGGATTATCCTGGATTATCAAGATGGGCTCAATGTAATCATAAGGGTCTTTGTAAGAGAGAGGGAGGCAGCAGGATCAGAATGAGTAGTAGGAGATGTGATGACAGAAACAGGAGATTGGGGTGATGTAAGAAAGGGGCCATGAGCCAAGGAATGTGGTCACCCTCCAGAAGCTGAAAAAGGCAAGGAGACGAATTCTTCCCTGAAGTCTGAAGAAAGAACACAGCCTTGCCAACACCTTGATTTTAGACTTCTGACCTCCTGAACTATAAGGGAATAAATTGGTGTTATTTTAAGTTACTGAATGTGCAGTAATCTGTTACAGTAGCAATAGAAAAGTAATACATAACTAACAGTGCCTTTATACTTTATTCCATACTCTCTCAAATAACTTTTTATCTCATGTCAGAGAGCCTTAGGAATCCCTTCTTCTATTTTTCAAATGAGTTATTATCCAGCTTTGGCTTAAAACTTCCTAGTGATCAGGAGCCTGTTTCCTATTGAGTCCACCACTGCTTGATGAACTCACTAGAATTCTTAGACTGTACACAATCAGAACTAAGTAAAAAGCTTTAGACTAGTATGTCTTTCATTTGATTACCCCATTGTCTTTGAAGGCAGGGACTTTGTTTTATGCCTCTCTGGTTTTCCCCACAGCACACAGAAGAGTATTTGATGCTCCCACAGAGATATGAGGGAGCGGGGATAGGGGCAAGTCTTATGAACCATACCATTGCTGTATGCAGGAGTTGCTTGCAGGCTATCTGGAGGTACATTTTAATATAAAATTCTATTTAATCTTTATAGCAACTTTACTTTACAGATGAGAAAACTAGAGCTCAGCAAGGTTAAATGACTTCTTTGAGGTTACTTTTTATAGCTAGTAAGTAGCAAAGTGAGGACTTAAACTTGTATTCTGGCTTCAAATGGATGAAATGAAACTAACATTTATAAATCTCTATTCTGTATAAATCTCTATTCTGTGCCAGATGCTTTTGCACAATGTGATTTAATCCTCACTAAAAAATCTACAAGAATGGACTAATTAGGTTCATTTTTGCATGTGAGGAGACAGGTTCAGAGAGATAGAGTAACTGCCCAAGGTTACACAAATAATAAATGGCAAAGCTTGTATTAAAACTTGAATCTGACTCCAATGCTCCTTCGACAATATCATGCAATAATATGTATCTATTACTGTTATTAAGAATATTTGACATCCTTCCTAGTAACAGAAAATATATTTTCAGATTTCCTTTTTCAAATCTTTTAAATCATGACAGCATCATCACAAAGTGAGTAAAGCAGGCGAGGCATCTCTCCTGTTTTAATGAGGGGAAACTAGAAGTACAGTAACAAGAAAGTTAAATGACCTGTACACAATACTACAGTAATCAGAACGATGCAGTGGGCCAGTGAAAAGGAGAGAGCGATTTTTATGTTCAAAGGACCGAAAGTAACTCTGCTCCCCTCTTAATAGTATACCATACTGTATACCAGAGTGATTCTTGAGGGGAAGAGATATGGCATCTGCCAAACTCAATCACTTACCAGACCAGACTACCCAAAACACCTTAGATTAGACCTATTTCCCAAAGCCTACCCTTCTATAAGGGTGTTGTGTTTGGGAGATGAAGATGAGAACTCAGGACTTCTTTGAGGACTTTGACTTCATGGTGATATAAGATCTTCCTTGTTTTTGGACTTCTATTCAAGGGTTGCTGAGTTACGAAGGACACTCTATGGCCCTTTTACTTTGTAAGAAATAATGAAGAGATTAATTACCAAGGTAATTCATTTCAACATATCTAGTCTATGCCAGTAGCAAACTGCCATACTAATAGGAAGATGAACTTTTGTCTTTTGTAGGAGTTGCTTTACTAAATTAAAGATACCTCACACAATTTAAAGCAAAAAAAATCAGCACTCAACCTTATTTTTAGGAGCGTATTAAAATAATGCATAGTGGACCACGTGATTTTTTTAAATTGCCAACTGTGTCCTTGTTAGCATCTCTTCCCTTGTCTGACTAGGTAAGTTACTGATGAGTCCCGTTTATTCTGCAATCACATTTCACACGGTCAAAGTTCAGTGCCATGGTCTGCCTATGAATTTGTTAGTTCCTTTAATCTAAATTCAGTTTGTTTCCCCATTGGTTAGCTGTAACTTTGTCATGAGATTGGTACTTCTTAGACAAACTACATATTAACATCTGTTGTTCCTCAGCATGTTGAATGAGCCTGCATTGAAATCATGATGCTTTGTTTGTCATCAACAGCATTTGTTTAACATTTGCAGTAGTGATGTACCTGTGATTCACATACTGATATATGGTAAGATCCTAAAGGGTATGTTCATTCTGAAAGCCGTCTCCTTTGGGAGGAAAAATCTATTTCAGGGGAATTAAGTCTTTAAAATGTAAATGCTGCCATATTACTTGTTAAGTCTGGGAGAAGCCCAAATATTTGAACACTGCAAAAAAAAAAGTGAAGAGGGAGAGGCCGGTGACCCATCTGCTAGGTAGAATTTGGCTTGGAACCTGGATCATAATATGTATGTGAGCCAGTTTACAGGACAAAGTGAGCTGTAGTGTCACCAAGACATCCTATGACTTACAAGTCTAGGCTTTCGATTTTTTAGATAGTCTCTTAGGTCCTAGCATTTTTTAGATTGGAAAAGGACATTTTGTGGGTTTGGGCTAAAACAGGTCATCTTCCAAGCTTTATTTTCCACTTTTTAAAAATTTATTCTTTCCTTAAATATTTATTGAGAGCTAAACTTTGCATTCCGGGCCCTTATGTAGGACTTCACTGCCACCTTGATAAATGTTGAATGTGAATTCTGATTCCTACTAGGCATTTGGTGCACTTCATGGAACACTCCAATGGCATGATTTTAATATATTTTCACTGGAATGCTATATGTATTTAACAGTTTTTCTTAACGTGATAATTCTCGGTATGCTAAAAAATTGATATCAGGATACAGATGCATCAAAATATTAACAGTGTTTATCTCTGGGTGGTATTAAACCCTATTGTGCAGCGTTTTTTCTTTATATTTTGTGTATTTTCCACATTTTATACTATAAGTATATATTACTTTTATAATGATGAAAAATATTTTTAAACAATGAATTTGCCAGTATACAATATAAAATTAGGGTATCCGATGTAAATGTTACTCTTATATTTATTTCTAGTCTTAAACTGTGTTAGGGAGGACACACTTTATAGCACCACAGAACCAAGTGAAATGAAATCCCTTCTTCCTCCAAATTCCCCCTCTAATGACAATTCTGATGATTTTCCTGAGTTCATTTTATACTTACCAGCACTATAGCAGTGGGAAAAGTTACAGCTGGTCATCTCCTCCCACCTATTTTATGCTGAGGTCATCTAATTTTAATCCTTTACCAGCCATGGACTTGCCCAATTTACCCATTGTTCAACTTTTTAGAAGCAATCAGTGGTAGCTGTCTCTAAGGCTACCTTGGAGTATATTGGCAATTAAATATATTTTCCTTTCTTTTTTTTCTTAAGTGCTTTGACTTTTATTAGAGTAGTAAAATTACTTTATGGTACTCACTGGAAACTTTTGAACATGATTAACATGTGTTTGGAAATGTTAATAAAGGCATCTAATAAATTTTTGTCATGTGCCTCAAAAGTGATAAGACACTGGGAAGTCTTGCGGTGCAGGTATTAATGGGGCCCCTGAGATTGTGTATAAATTCACCCAAAAGAAATAATATAATTGGAGCTAATTTCTCTTATGGTTGAGTGAATGAGTACCAATGAGAAAGTGAGGAATGTAAAAAGCGAGCCCCTATCACATTGTCTTAATTAACCTTCTAGCAAAATGGTCTCTTTTGATCAGTCTTGTTTGACAGGCAATATCCAGTTTATTGTAATAGAATTGATACGTGTATGCCAAGTTCTTTTACCACCCAAGCTGTTTAATTAACTGTAATTTAGTGTGGCTTATACATGTGTCAGAGCACCAGATTCCATGCTAAGAGAACAGAATTTTCACGACCAAACTACGCACAAATCTAGTACATCTTTTGTGAGTTTTTAAGATGATGAGAATAACAGCTATTCATTTGGGGGCTATGGGTAGAAGAAGGAAAAATAAAATCTTTAAGGAGCTGGCCCAATGGCACAGCGGTTAACTGTGCACGTTCCGCTTCAGCAGCCCGGCATTCACTGGTTCGGATCCCAGGTACCAACATGGTACCGCTTGACAAGCCATGCTGTGGTAGGCATCCCAAATATAAAGTAGAGGAAGATGGGCACAGATGTTAGCTCAGGGCCAGCCTCCCTCAGCAAAAATAAGAGGATTGGCGGCAGTTAGCTCAGGGCTAATCTTCCTCAAAATAAATAAATAAATGAATAAAATGAAATAAAATCTTAAAAAAAAAAGATGATGACAATCAATATATTTTCCCCCAATTCATCTGCTAATTTTCCCTCTTCCAATTTCCAATAAAATGAATTTTGTTTGGTTTTTTAAGTTTTTACAATGTTTATTCCTACAATTAATTGTGATAGAACATCTTCTCTAAAAACGTCTTCTGTAAAAACATCATGTTCTAATTATAAAAAGAATACTCATTTTTTGGGGGAAATTTTTGAATTAAAGAAAGAAAATAAGTCATTTATAACCCTCTCACATAGAAGAATTTTTATTAATAATTTGATGTATCTGTTTTCTCGTATTTTTCTAACCTTACACATAGACTTTCTTCTACAAAATTCAGTTTGCATTGTATATAGTTTGTATCCTTTTTCTCTTTTAGCATTATATTGTGATCATTTCCCACATCTTAAAATTTTCAAGAATGTGATTTTTGTTGGTGTGCTATATTTAGTTAAATGTGATAACTATTTTCAGTCAGGATTTATGTGTGTCTTTCTTGCTGTTACTGTTATTTTTTAAGCTTAATATAAGAGCTTAAGACTCATCTCGAACTAATCCTCCATATAAACTTTATCTAGACCTCTGGTGGCACCTCTTCTTTTTTCATCTATTGTGAATATCTGAATCTTTGAAAAGAAAGTGGTGGTGGAAACAGAAAGAGAAGAGAGAAAATGGAAGTAGTGATAGGAAATAGCCACCAGGGCTGCTATAAGTTGGGAGCTGTTATTAATCATCTGTGTCCTTGAATGAAGGTGTAATAATAATGGCAATATTTGTAGTGATTGAATAAAAAAGAATTTGATTTGCTATTTTTAAAAATATATTTTTGGCACCATCAAAATTAGCACGTCTGTTGTTAATGTCTTGGTACAAAGAAAAACCCTGTTTGGAGTAATTCTTTGCTACCTGTTGTCAATCCTCTATCCTCTCATTCTTTATCTTTCTAAAGCCATGGGAATAAAGAAGAGTTCTCCTGTAGAGGAATACAACTTGCTGTGGATTGGTTTTTAGATAAAGGCCATAAAGATATTACTGTATTTGTGCCTGCATGGAGAAAGGAGCAATCCCGCCCTGATGCACCAATTACAGGTACTATTTCAAATAAGATGTTTTTTCTCATCCAGAGGCAAAGCTAGCAAGATAGTTTTGGTAGAGGTTGATGGGCCCAATTTATATATTTTTCTAAGTTTATTAAGTATACTTAAAATATTTTATATTGAGTATATTTTTAAGCATGTTTTTCCTTACCCAAATAATACCATCATTGTGTTGTGGCCTATGGCAGTTAAATACAGGCGACTTCACTTTGGCAAAGAATAAAGCAACAATTGAAAATTAGGAGTGCTTTCTTATTTGAGCATAGACTTCAGACTAAAGTGGGATGAATCTGGTTATGAATGTGACTAAGTTTTCCAAATGACTAAAGAAACCATGGTAGACAGTGGATCTCATTCTGTACCATAGAAGTTATTGTGGGATTTGCAAATTAGGAGGCAGAGTAGAGAGAAAGCAATGTCCCATGGCAGTCAGAGCCAAGTTATCCATGAGGCACAGTAGGACCAGTGCCTAGGGCCTATAAAACTTTTAGGGTCCCATGGAAATGTTTTAATTTTATTATTTTCTTTTAACATCAGAAGGAAAAATTGAATAAAATAACAATGTGTAATAATATATCTAACTAGATTATTTGTCTTTATACCAATGCAGTTGTAAAGTGAATTTTAAATATTTCTTTATGGAAGAAGGGGCCCATGAAGGCAAAAGTGCCTAAGGTCCACAAAAGTCATGATGTGGACCTAATGGCAGTAGGATCACTACATTCACTTACAACAGTATGTGAAGCTAGCTCTTTACAGCATTGGAGAGCATATAGACCCAGTCCTCTGAGTATCAGCTGTTGCCTGATGTGCCAAATGAGAAAGTCCAGTGAATGGCTGTCAGAGCTGTGCCATGGAGCTGTCTGCTAGCTGCTGAACAGGCCCTCAGCCTCAGTCTGAGAGTGGATCCTGGCCTTGCTCAAACCCAGCCTGTAAACTTTCTTTCCTCAGCAAGTAAGAAGCCAAAAAAAGGACGTCAATACTCACATGCTACAGCTTGATGTTTTCTCTTAGTTGTGGCCTTCCATCAGGCAGAGGGCAAAAATGTAAGTCCCTAGGAGTGATGCTTTACTCTCCTCCTGGCAGACGCATCCTCAGCACACTGCCCTGTTTTCTTCAGCAGTCAAAAGCTGGTGCTTCAGCCAAAGGGCAAAACAAGCATCAAGAAAGCTAGTATAGGGGCCGGCCAGGTGGTGCAGCGGTTAAGTGCACACGTTCCACTTTAGTGGCCCGGGGTTCGCTGGTTCAGATCCCGGGTGCGGACATGGCACCGCTTTGCACGCCATGCTGTGGTAGACGTCCCACATATAAAGCAGAGGAAGTGGGCATAGATGTTAGCTCAGGGCCAGTCTTCCTGAGCAAAAAGAGGAGGATTGGCAACAGTTAGCTCAGGGCTAATCTTCCTCAAAAAAAAAAAAAAAAGAATACTAGTATATCAGTGTTATTTCTCACTCTTCATGGTAGTTTTAAAAACTTAGATGTTATTGAATCCTGTTCCTTCATTTTATCAAAAAGAAAACTGAAGTTCAAAGGGGAAGTTGACTTGCCAAAAGTGACAATCCAAATTACTACCATAGCCAAGAATAGAGGCTACTTTCTCTCTAAGGGCAAATAATATATTCATCTAGTACCGACTTTTGTATTTGTAATATGGAGGTAGAGCTGTTAATTTCCAAAGATGATCTCTACTCTGTGGCATATAATTCATATTTCAACAGATCAAGATATCCTACGTAAACTGGAGAAGGAAAAGATTCTTGTCTTCACGCCATCCAGAAGGGTCCAGGGCAGGAGAGTCGTCTGCTATGATGACCGGTTCATAGTCAAACTGGCTTTTGATTCTGATGGCATCATTGTCTCCAATGATAACTACCGGGACCTTCAAGTAGAAAAGCCAGAATGGAAGAAGTTTATAGAGGAGCGGTTGCTGATGTATTCTTTTGTGAATGACAAGTACGTTTCTTTCCAATAGGCTCTAAATAGCCTAAATCCAAGTTACCACTAGGAACAGATTTCATTTCATTTCAATAAACATCTACTGAACACTTACTGTGTACTGTGCATTATGCTAGTTTCCATAGGGACAAAAGGCTGAGTAAGAGACAAGACTTAGTCTTAAGAGGCTCAAAGTGTGGTGGAAAGAGACAACCACAATGTGTTGTGATAAGTGCTGTGGTTAGAATTTCTTAAATTGCTTTGTTGATGAAAAAGGATAGGGAAAAGCTTCACAGAGGAGATGACATTTGAGATGAAGTTTAGAGACAGAGGAAAGGGAGTTGTTGGGCATTAGAGGTAAAGGGGACATCATGAATAAAGCTATAAAGATGTGAAAGTGGGTTGCATATTGGGGGAACCAGCAGGCATGCCAGTATGACTGGAACATATAGTCCATGGAAAAATGACACACAGGAGAAATTATCCTTTTCTTGCGATCAACTGGGAACAGAGGGAAGGACTGCTGGCTTAGCAAAAGATAGACTTGAGGCAGGAAGGGCAATTAAAAAGCTGTGACAACAATATAAGCAAGAGGTAATGAAGGTCTGAACTCCTGATAAGGGATAGTAGGGACAGAAGGGAAGGCATTTATCTCTTGCTTGCTTGCTTTTAGATTTATGCCTCCAGATGATCCTTTAGGGCGCCATGGCCCAAGCCTTGAAAATTTCTTAAGAAAGAGACCCGTTGTTCCTGAGCACAAGAAACAACCATGCCCTTATGGTGAGTACCTATGTGCAGAACTGAGTTCTGTATTAAGGGAAACATAAGGACTCTATGAATACTTTTCTCTTCAAAATTTATCTTTCAAATGGAAAATCCTAGCTTGTTCACTTTCTGTGAGTTAGTCTGTGTCTTCCTGTATTCTCAGTTAATTGTTTAAAGAAACATTCTAGAAACTGCATGAGGAGAAGGTAACTAGAATTGAAGGGAAGATTAGTTGTCACTTGTTAAAATGGTGCATGTGTGCTAGCTGCCTCCATCCTGAGCAGTGTTGCTGGGGGCAGAGAAATGTCCACGTGGGTCCACAGAAGCAGAAAGGGCAAGGCCAAATTGGATTTGGCCCCAAGAAGGACGTGTCTCTCAGGCAGGTGACTGCGCCCTCTAACTAATAATACCCTTTTCTTCCCATCTGTACTTTCCAGTTTGCTTCCAAACTTCATTTTTATTTGCTTTTTTAAAATATAGTTTTCTAGAGTACATTCATGATCTTACACAAGTCTGTCTGATATAAAGTTTGTGAGCCTAACAGTGCAACGTGGGCTGCCTGGTCTGAGGCTAGTTTGGATGTTCACTCTTTTTGGATAATCATTTATCACACGTCTTGTTTTTTGTTTGATTAACATTTATTTAAATCATAGAGTGTTTTCATGTTCATTATCTTCATTTAATCTTCACAATGACCCTATAATATAAGCATGATTATGAACCTTGTTTACAGAAGAGGAAAATGAGGCTCAGAAAGTAAAGTCACTTACCAAAGTCACACAGCTAGTAAGTGGCACAGCTGGAATTGAAACTCAGGTCTGACTGGCCTCCAAGCCTGTGCTCTTTGCACTCGCATCATACTGCCTGCTGCTGCTCTACACTGCCTTAATATGCAGGTTATGCCTAGGCAAAGTTGTGAATTTCAGGAAATGAAAGCTGTTCAGCTGTTCAGCTCTTAGTTTTCACACTGCAGTTTCCTCCCCAGCTTTCCACTTCCTTCCTCTCCCCTCACAGTGTGTGATGCCTCCTTGGTGTTGTCTGTCTCTCATCTTTATGGACAGTTAATTTTCTGCCTTTAACCCCAAATGGTAAAATTATAACCTGAGTGACCAGATACAACAGTTTCTGGCACAGAGTTGCACCACTATGAGAGAGAGTCTTACCCCAAGGCATTATTTTTCAGGCAAAAAATGTACCTACGGCCACAAGTGCAAATACTACCATCCGGAGCGGGCCAACCAACCCCAGCGTTCGGTGGCTGATGAGCTCCGCATCAGTGCCAAACTGTCCACAGTGAAAACCATGAGCGAAGGCACCTTAGCCAAGTGTGGCACAGGGCTGTCTAGTGCCAAAGGTGAGATAACCTCAGAAGTCAAACGTGTGGCCCCCAAGCGCCAATCAGATCCCAGCATTCGGTCCGTGGCTGTGGAGCCTGAGGAATGGCTGTCCATTGCCCGTAAGCCTGAGGCCAGCTCTGTCCCCTCACTTGTGACCGCCCTAAGTGTCCCCACAATCCCACCCCCCAAAAGCCATGCAGTAGGTGCACTCAATACCCGTTCAGCCAGCAGCCCAGTGCCAGGATCTTCTCATTTCCCCCACCAGAAGGCTTCGTTAGAGCACATGCCCAGCATGCAGTATCCCCCCATCCTGGTTACCAACAGCCATGGGACCTCTATTAACTATGCTGAGCAATACCCAAAGTTTGAGTCCTTGGGGGACCACAGCTATTATTCAATGTTAGGCGACTTCTCCAAACTGAATATCAACAGCATGCATAATCGAGAGTACTACATGACTGAAGCAGACCGGGGGGTGTATGCCCGGAATCCCAACCTGTGTTCTGACAGTCATATGAGCCATACCAGAAATGACAACTATTCCTCTTACAACAACCTATACTTGCCTGTAGCTGATACCCATCCTGAAGGCAGTTTGAAGCTGCATCGCTCAGCATCTCAGAACCGTCTTCAGCCTTTTCCTCATGGTTACCATGAAGCCTTAACAAGAGTGCAGAGCTATGGCCCAGAGGATTCTAAGCAAGCCCCCAACAAGCAGTCAGTTCCCCATTTAGTTCTGCATGCCCAGCACCCAGCAACTGGGACACGCTCCAGCTGTCCTGGAGACTACCCCATGCCTCCCACTATCCACCCTGGGGCAACCCCACAGCCAGGACGTGCCCTGGTGATGACTCGGATGGACAGCATTTCTGACTCTCGCCTGTATGAGAGCAACCCCATGAGACAAAGACGACCTCCTCTTTGCCGGGAACAACATGCCAGCTGGGACCCACTGCCCTGTGCAACTGACTCTTATGGCTACCACTCCTATCCCTTGAGTAACAGCCTCATGCAACCATGCTATGAGCCAGTCATGGTACGGAGCATGCCTGAAAAAATGGAGCAGCTTTGGAGGAATCCTTGGGTTGGAATGTGCAATGATTCCAGGGAGCATATGATCCCAGAGCACCAGTATCAGACCTACAAGAACCTCTGCAATATTTTCCCTTCAAACATCGTCCTTGCAGTAATGGAGAAGAATCCCCATACAGCAGATGCCCAGCAACTGGCAGCCTTGATTGTTTCTAAGCTTAGGGCTGCACGTTGACGTAACATAGAACTTATTCCTATAAATATAAATATTAATACTAATAATGCACTAATACTATGATAATAGTAACTAATAATTTTGTGTCGCGCTTTACAAGCTACAGAGTATTTATGTCATTGAAGTGCATAACAACCCTGTGAGGTAAGTCTTACTAATGTCTTGTTTTATAGACAAGGAAATTGAAGCTCAGTGAAATTAAGTGACTTGCCAAGGTCACACCGCTAGCAAAGGACCAAGTCAGGACTCTTATCCAAGTCCTCTGACTCCAAGTTCCATGCCCTTTTGCACGGCACTGTGCAGGTAATGGAGGACAAAACCCAGGGGGAGAGGCCTAAATGCAAGAAACCCCAGGGCTTCCATTACCAGTGTTTTCTTAGTCACACATTCTATATTACAGAGTAAGAATGATACATCTAATTTAGAGAGCAAGAGCATCAAGATCGGATCATATGTTGAATTAACCTTTTAAGATTTTTAATAGGAATATTTAAAGCTATTTAAAAGTAAATGCACACTTTATTGCATGGATATCTGACCATTCAATATCTTTGTTAACCAAGCTATAGGGTCATATCGAAGCTTCTAGAGCTACATTTTAAACCTATTATTAGCAGTTATATTGCATGTATGACTGTATGTATTTAGTCAAGATGTGTATCTCTGTATAATCTTTTATATGGTGGTGATAAGAAGATAGTCTCAGCACAGTCCTTAGTCTACAGCTGTATAGATCACAAATCTGACTGGATGATTTATGTCACATTTCATAATTTCAACTAGTTTTGAAAGTGAAATTACATGCCAATATTTGAATATTGCTTTCTTAGTCACCACAGCAAGCTAGCTCTATGTCCCTTGCACTTTTTACTTGTCAAGATTTATTGACAGATTTTCACTCTCTTCACCTCAGCAAGTTAGGGATAAGATTGCAGCCTTCTTCCACAGAGAAGCTGATGGATAAGCTCAAGTTCCAGGCATAGTAGCTGTGTGCTAGATTAGCGCAGAAGTATTTGACCAGGACCAGGGGATTTACTACCACAGTTGGGTTCCCTTATCCCAATAGCGATGGCCAAACTCATGAAGCATTAAATGATGAACACAAAAGCTGCACTCAAGGAGGGTCTAATGGATGCTCTTTGGACTTCTGACCTACGCAGTATTCAACATCACAGGATGAAACGTAATGCAGGACAGGGCATAGCCATGCAATCCACTTTGTCTTGCAATCCACCCTTTGGGCAATAAGGTCGATCATTGGTGCAGCAGAATATTTTTAGGAAACAAAACCAGGGGATTTTCTATGTGGAAAAAGGCATCCTCCAAAAGGGGATGCAGCTTCCAAAAGGGGATGTTACATCTTCGCTAATAGCTGGCTTAGTTATGCACTTCAAATCCATGCGAAGAGGGTGCACTTGCCCTTGGATAACGCATTACTAAAGATGGCAGGACTTTGGGTTGAGCAGAGCCATTTGTTCAACTTGTATCTTGCTCAGGGTGGGAACCTTTGTAGCTAGATGCCTCCAGAAGAGGCATTTATTGTTTTTGGTTCTTTTTAAGCTGCACTAAATAAACCCCCTTTTTGAGCCCATTGTATATTTCAACATTTTGAACCATGACCAGCTCACTATTTCTTGAGCTGGAACTTGCTAATTTCTATGGTAGTTTTTCATGAAAGTTGAGAAGGCCTGGTCTTGGCCTTTTGTTTCTTCATAAGAAGGTGTGACACTACCTATAAATGTTTCTTACTGTGAAACACTCCCAATGCGAGGCTGTAGTCAGGGTTGTTTCTGGCAGTTTGATAATGGCTTGCATGCTGCTTTTCTGGCTTTCTGTCTCTGTCTTAGTTGATAAAAACTGCATCTCAATTAATGTTTTTCTCTAGTTAACCATAGCTTCACATTTATCTCCTACCCTATGATTTTTCCATCCCGCAACATACTGAGGTGTAAAAGTATTTTCTACCAGTGACCATAGAGAGTGACAGTTGCCACTGAAGTGCTTGCCATTTCACACAAATGCCATTTCATACCTTCAACTTCTTGGATCTTCTAAATTTGTCCCATGTCTAAATCAGGGTATTTGACAATCTTAGATGACTCTGCCTTTGTGCCAGTTAGTTCATACCTCCTATCAAAGTCATCAATGGCACCACAGTATCCAGTAGCTGTACAATTTACAGAGAAGCACAAGATTAATCTTGTCAACTGCAATTCATCTTGAACATGTTCATGTTTAGTATTAAAAAAATTCTAAGTTCCTCTCAATACAGGAAATAATTTTTAAGGCAGTGTATGTATTTCTTATTTCCTGTAACCATTGTCATTCCTCTCTTCTCATAAAATGTATATGAAACAAAGCAGCTAGGAGCAATGCCTCAAATAACCAGAAATGACCTTTTGTTGATACAAATTGTATCTCCTTTTTTCCCGATTGTATAGAAACAAATGTACAAAACTCATCTGAAACTAGGTTTGGTACATTCTTTTCACCATGATGTTTGTGGCACTGTGTGTCACAAGGAAGTAGCCCGGGGGTCATGAAGGAGCTTTTATTTCCAAAGGACAGTAGTAGTTTATAGACAATTTTTCAAGGCCTTTTTATTACTATGTGCACAGCTATTATGTGTACAGTTTCAAGCATTATATTACATAAGTTCTCTTTAGCCTATTAAATTTAATATGTCCTTGCAAAAGGTATTTTGTGTAAAAAGTGTCAATGTTAGTGAATCATCTGCAAGAATCTACAAATGGAGCTGTACAATTATGAATGCTTAAATCCAGCTTGGTTCTTAGTAAAGTTATTAGAGAAACATCTTCTTTATATTGAGGTCTGCACATTTTTTGACTTTTCCATTTTGTCTGTAATTATAAAACAGCAAATACAAAGAAGCATTGGGACTCACTGGGCTCCCTTGATAATAAAAGCAAGCTTCCTTTCCTGGGGTTAAGGGTGTGTCCTTCAGTATGCTTACCTCCAAGCACTCAGCAGGGATTACTGCACAGTGTTTTGTGTGGTTTTCAAGAAGCATTATCTTTTATAGGAGATGCTTTGTAATTTTTATTCTTTCACTGAGTTTTTGAACTCATAGCAAGTCTATGCCTTTTCAGGCCTTAGATTTTATGATTTCTTTCTTGTTGTGATTTTGTTATTGTTTTTACTTTGACCTAAAGAAGTGTGACTCTGGAGTGGCATGGTCAATCAAGGGCACTGTTTCTGTAAGACAGCTAAAAGGAAAAGGAGACTTTTCAAAGGTAACATACAGCCATTGCACTCTCTCTTAAGGTGCAAGGTATAGAAGGGAGAATGACGGAGGCCTTATGGAAATGGCCTATAAAACTTTTCTTCTTCTAAATAATGAAACACATGCACACACACACACACACACACGTATGTGTGTGTGTATATATATACGTTGAATATGTGTATATTCTCTCCCCTCCCCTCTCTGGTAGTTTCCAGGAGAATACTTCTAAAACCCATTTTTTCTACTTTAGAATAAATTATATTTATACAGTAATTCAAACATTGATATCCATTAACCTTTGGCACTGAGTTTTCTTCTAACATAGAAGAGTTCATTTGAAGAGGCACTCAGTGACAGTTTAATCTCTGCTCTAAGTATGAGACTTTGTACAAACACCCTTTTTGTGGGCCAAGAATTTCAATACACTTTGTTTTATTCTGCGAACCAGGTCTGGAGCTACACAGGGAAAGTAATGTCAAACTGTGCAAAGAGCACTTCTCCGGTCTCCTCCTAACCCTTCTCTGCCTTCCCCTAGTTTGCTTCTCTTTATGTCTGACACTGAGGAGTGCATAGTCTTCAACTGAAATGGCACTACAGTTAGTTTTCAATGGAAACCAAACCAGTATATTTCAGGAAGCTGCTTGTCTAAAGTTGTCGATGCTTTTGGAAAGACTCAGCATATTCAATATCTATCATGTTGTAGCTAGCTATATACATAGGCAGATTGACTATTTTTAATCCTGTTTTGTGTATCATTGAGCTATAGTAGTTTGCTTTATCCATTTGTGGGATTAAACAATATTGTTTAATGGTTGTAAACTTTTATAAAACCTCTTTGGGTTTTTTGTTTGACCCAAATATAATGTAAGTCTCAATGACAAAATACACAAAGCCAAACAGAGGTAAGTGAAAATATATCCTGTCCCCAGTTTTGTCTGGCCCTATAATGCACGTGCAGTGCTTTGCAATATGTTTTCACTAGCATGAATGTGCTATGACTACTTCATGAGGTTTTAATTTGTTTTACCTATAATCATGATGCTGTATCATCGGCAACAATGAACTGTAACTAAATTTATTTATTGTATAAACTATTTGTCTACTAACCACTAATGGCTCTGTTTCTTTAAGAACATCAACAACCAAAGCCATACCACATCTACATATATACACACCCTACTTCGCTCCTAAAAGATTCAACTACCTTCCTTGGGACTTGCATCTTGAGATAAGCTATAAAGGGAGCGATCTCTCCAAATGAGTTCATCTGAATTTTATCACAGTAAGCATATGCCTTCTTATTTTTGTATATAGTCATACGTCACTTAACAATAGGGATACATTCTGAGAAATGTCTTGTTAGGTGATTTTGTCATTGTGCAAACATCAAAGAGTGCACTTACACAAACCTAGATGGTATAGCCTACTATACACCTAGGCTATATGGTATTAATCTTATGGGACCACTGTTGCATATGTGGTCTGTCGTTGACCAAAACGTCATTAGGCGACACATAACTGTACTAACACAGCTCTAAATACTAGTCAACTGCTGTTTCTCACAGGGCTGGGCTTGGCTGGGCCTCTACTGGTGGTTCAGAACCAAGTGGAGGGTTCAGGGCCCAGGCTTCTTTGTGTAAACAATCTATAATTTCTCCCCTGAATAGCTTCAGGGCCACAGAGACATCATCTGCTGGGCCTTAGCCAGAATATCAGAACTAGAAGTGGCCTGGCACCCTACACTTCACAGAGAAGTCACTTAGGAAATGCTCAGCTGCATCAACTCCATCAGGTTTTAGGTGTGGGAACTGAGGCTCCAAGAACTGAAGAGATTTGACCAAGGCTGAACAGGGAGTCCCCGAGACTGGAATCCCAGGCCTCATTGCTCCCAGACCACTGTGAGCCCTTTATCACAGTGGTGTCTGCTCTTCCCTCAGGCCTCTCTGGGACCTCCTACTCACCCCCCACCCCCCCCCACCCCCCGCTCCACAAGCCAGTCTCATATAAAGGCTGAGACAGCCACAATGGCCACAGGAGAGCCCAGCCTAGGAGCCTTTGGAAGGGGCTATTTGGAAGGTGCTACTCTGAAAATATCTTTTTTTCTTTTATCATCCTTCTTGGAACTAAGAGTGCTCATCTCTCCCCACCCTTTTCTTCTTCTGTCTCTTTACTCTTCCTGCCTCCCACATTTCTCAGGCATATATGTATCAAGTTCTTTGTTGTTGTTGTTAGTGTCCTCAAGTCAATTCCAACACCTGGAGACCCTGTATACAGCAGAGCAGAACCCTGCCTGGTACTTTTGTGCCATTCTCTCCCCTTCTGGCACTATATCAGACAGTGCTCTGCTGCTATTCAGAGTTTTCATGGCCAATTTTTTCATAAGTGGGTGGCCAGGTCTTCCTAGTCTGTCTTAATCTGGAAGCTCCACTAAAACCTGTCCACCATGGGTCTCCCTGCCGGCATTTGAAGTATCAGTGATATAGCTTTCAGCATCACAGCAACACACACCCACCACAGTATGACAATCAACAGACAGGTGGTGTGGCTCCCTGATTGGTAAACGGACCTGGGCCATGGTGGTGAGAGCACCAAATCTTAACCACTAGATCACCAGGGCTGGCATCAAGTTCTTACTGAGTACCAACTAGGGGCCTGGCCTGTATTTGGCTAGCGAGGGACAGAAAAGGAGGAAAGAGTTTCTGTCTTCTGGAACTTGCACTCTAGTGAGGAAATAAAGCACACTTAAATAAATTAAGACTTCGTTGGAGGAGAGTGGCAGCATGAGGTTAGGGGGAGTGATAGGAATAGTTAGAATTCCAAGAGGGGATAATTGAATGTCCAATGCTTCTCCCTAATGATAGGTGGAAAATCAGCTAGTCTGACCATATCCCTCTTTAGCTTACCTCTCTGGCCTCAGGACCTACCATGTTCTTCACACAACCCAAGTTCCAATTATCCTGGACACTTCACTGGTGCCCCAACATGCCATACTCTTTTTTATCCCCTCCAGACTTTTACCTTCCTTCTTCTCCTTGTTCTGACTAGTAAACTCTTGCCTTTAGAGATCACTGCTGCATTAAGCAGTCCCACCTGCTTGTCCAGACATTATTAGTCCTTGCCCCTAGGGAGTCTTCCAGGTATCTTGAACAATACCTCTGTCTTAGCACTTGTCACTCTGTTATAATTATGTTTGCATGCAGACTCCCGTACAAAACAGGGAGTTCCATAGGGACAGAAATCATGTTCTTCATCACCAATGAATTATCTCCTATCAGAAAGAGTGACTTTTAATTACTGTTCTTGAATAACCGTATAATCTATGCTCCCTTCCCTTGACCCTCAATCCTGTCCCCCAGTTAAATGCGTGCAGTTCCAAGACTTTTTCTAATCAGTCTCTGATCTCTAGTCAGAAGGAAAAGGCCCAAGGGCACTGGGCTAAGGTTGCTTCCTGGCCGATCCTCCCCCACCTGCCTCCCTCACCCCCCAACCACCACGCTTGCTCCCACCATTTGAAGCAGCCCTTCCCAGGGACCTGGCCTCATAAATCCCAGGTTTCAAGAGGACTCCAGCCAACAAGGACCCTTGGCTCTTACTCTCCTTGGACCTGGACTAGAAATGAGCTCAGCCTGCTCATCATTAGGTCAGTCTTTGAGGGCCAAGGGAAAGCACTTTGTCCTAGGATACGTGGAGACCAGAGTCCTGAGTTCAAGGCCCACCAACCCTAGCATGAATCCATACCACTCACACATACAAAGCGTGATAAGTTTTAGAGAGCACTTTTCACATCTATTATCTTTTTTGATCCTTATAACAAGCCTGCCAGGCAAATATTATCCCCCTTCTGTAAATTAAGAAACTGTAGCATGATTTGACCAAGGTTGCTCCCATTAAATGAGGGAACTTGTCTGGAACCTACGTCTTTGGGTAGTTTTTTCTCCATACCAGTGCATCTTAAACTTTAGTGTGCATCAGAATCACCTGAAGAGCTTGTAAAATCAGATTGCTGCCCACCTTCAACCTTTCTAATTAAGGCCTGGATTCAATAAGTTGCATTTCTAACAAGTACCCAGGTGATACTGATGTTGCAAGAAATGTGGATCTACACCAAACTATTAACTTGTTCTGTGCCTTTGGGCAAATCCCTCCCCTTTTTGTCTGCCTTAGTGTCTCAAGGCATAAAATGAGGGGGCTAGACTAGAACTTTGATTTCCAAGCTTTTTTAGCAGCAAAACCCATTTTGAAAAAAAAAAATCTACATAGGATATGAATACATACACAATAAATAAAATCCAGGCTGTTCTAAAGAGGTGGTGGAGAACCAAGAGCTTGCAGCACCCATCTCCCCACAGAGCAGGTGCTGAGCTACATCCTAGAGTACATGTTTGCAAATCCCTTGACTAGATGTGGCCCCTAGATGCTCTTTGAGGGCTCATTCAGCCCTGATATTCCAGGATGCTAAAAAAGTTAGCATATGCTATTGTGGCAGGAGGGAAGAATTGGAGGGAAATTGATTTTGCATTAACCCATGTAGGAGACTGCTCTGCCCACGCCTAATGCTTGGGTCCACACAGGGGAGGAAATCTTAACCCTGTTGGCCTACTGGGCTTATGGATCCCTTTGGTAATCTGATTAGATCTGTGGATTAGCTCTAGAAAAATGATTATATACTCATACCCACAAAGATATTCAGGATATCCTTTATGAGGTGTTGGGGACTCCGTAGGGGTCGCAACTTGTTAAAACTTTTGGGCTCTGGCATAACATTTCCACTAAATTCCTCCTTGGCACTTTCATAGCATAAGCCCTCGCTTTTCTTTCATTCCTTGGCTCTGCCACTTCTTGGGCCAGTTTTGTGGCTGTAATGATGCCTGGTTCTGTCTCTTGCTTCCCCTTGTCTGGCCCCAAATGTGGCCCCACAGAGATGCCCACTCACCCAGCTATCCCTCTTGCCAGAGTGGGGATGGGGAATACTGTAGCTAGACTTGACCTCAGTCAAACACCACCCTGGAAATATCTCTGACAAAAACAGAACTTGTGGTACACCAGAGCTCCCTTAAGGCACTTAGCAGAGGCATCAGGTTATCACAATTGATGACTTTGTCCTCTCTCCCCAGGCAGAGGGCTCTGGGGGTAAGAACATGGTTTATTCATCCCTGTCTCTTGGCAGCTCAGGGCTGATACAGGGTAGGCACTCGGAGTGTCTGAGAGAATTGGATGACCATAGAAGAGCTCTGGGTCAGTCCCTAAGACATTTCTCTGGCTCCAATGTCCACCACAGGGAAGTCTGTATCTTTTCTAGGGCAAAGGAGTGGATAAGTGACAAAGAAAGGTTTCTCTCTCTCTGGCTTTCAACTACTGTTCGGTGTCCAGCAAGGGAAGGCAGGAAATGAGCCAGAAGCCTGCTGGGTAGCATCAGGAAGGCCTGCGTCTTCCTGCTGTCAGGGAGGTTCTGAGCAGATTCCTCTGATGCTGTTGGGCTCTATGGCCACCAACACCTATCTTTTGGGGCCTGATGCTTCAGAGTGACCCAGCCCCATACTATAGCTCAGGGGAGGGAAAATAGAATGAATCGAAGAAGGTATGAGTGGGGTCTGGTGGTGGAAACAATCAGGGGCAGTGGGCCCAAGGGGCCTCAGGACCCAGCTCCTACTCAAAGCCCTGTTATGATCCTACCTTCTGTGGAACCCCCAGAATAAAGGGAGAACTACACTGGTCTGCCCCAGCACACACACCCTCATCTCATAAACACTAAAACAACAGTTTCCTGTTTATTGTTTTATAAAACAAAACAAAACAAAACAAAACAAAATCTAAAACATTAAAAATTCCTCTGTGGTAGAAAGCTGAGTTGATGCAGGCTGTCTCCCAGGTTGTTTCATTGAGCATCGGGGGTGGGAGGTTTAGGGGGAAGGCTGTTGCCCCAGCAGGGCTGGATGAACACTTGCACCAAGGTGGGCATCAGAAGAGCTGCAGGCCAGTTTTGAGCCCATGCAGCTGGCCCTGGCTCCAGAGAAGGCCCTCCAAGTTGCTGCTGCCGTTGCTGCAGTTGCCACTGCCAATGCCACAGCTCAGGCCCAGGGTGCTGTGGAGAGAGGGGGTGCGGTCAGTCAGGGAAGGAGGCAGCTCTAGGCTCTGGAAGGGCTAAGCGTGCTTGATGTGTGTGTGTCTAGGGGAAGGGCCCACCCTCCTGCCTGGCTTTACAAAGAAAAAACTGGAGCAAATCTGAGAAACTACTTCAGATGGGCCGCAGGGGTGGCTCTGCCCTCCCCTCAGTTGAGGGAGGCAGGGAAGGAGCAGAACTTTTTAAATGAGACTCTATGCAGAGTCCTAGTATATAAACCAGATTAAAGCATAGCTATTTGGCTTGAGGTAGAAGAGGGGAACACACACCACCCCACCTCCAGGAAGATATTAAAAGTGGCTGCCTTAACAGGCCTTCTTCCAAGGCCCTAGAGCTTCGGCGCCCAGAGGATGCTGGGCTAGATCCCTCCCACTCCCAACAGCTGGTTAGGGAGCACAAAGCAAGGCTTGCACTGCAGGGCTAGGCCGAGCTCCTATCCTCCCCATCCCTGACCCTGCTCTGAACGCTCTTGCTTCCCCTGCTTCCTGCAGGTCAAAGGTCCTTCCAGGTAGATGAGGGTGACAGCTGAGAGCAAAGTCATCATCCTTCCCCTCAGGCAGATCCATGGTTACACTACTGCAGCTGAAAAAACCCTTAGAGATGATCTAGTCCTGGAACTGAGGCCCAGAGATGAAAAGGGACTTGCTCAAGGCCACATAGACACGTCAGGAGTGGAGCTGAGACAAGGAACAGGGGTAGGCAGGACCGCTCCAGCAGAGGAAGCCTCCTCACTACATGGGTGTGAGAGCTGGGCCGAATCAGCATCCTTCTGGATTTAACATCTCCACCTGCCCACACTTCACCCTTGATACCCTGGTGCTCATCAAGCCAGTCTCACCCAAGGGAAGAGGTGGTCTCTTTCTCTCTCAGACTGTGGGCCCCACTCCCAGCTACAGAACACCTGGCTTCCCCAGCTGCCTCCTCTCCTCTCCAAGAGGCCTGCTGCTCCCTAGCCTAGGACAGAGTTCATGGCACTGCCTTGGGCCTGGTCTGCTTCTGGGGCCCCTGGGTTCTACTAGCCCTCTCCCCAAATGTCCAGAGGAAGAGGGGCTCATCTCCCAGGGAGTGGGCAGGAAGCAGAGGGATAGACTCTCAGTTTCAGGGGCCCACAGAGGTCTCTCTCTGGTACTCACAGGATTCTCCTGGTCACAATGGCCCCGCATTCCGGAATGTACACGCCCTCTGGACGGGCTCCTTTGTGTTACCAGCAGAGCCCCTCAGCAAGGGCTGCTTGGTTCCTGGCTCCCTGATGACCCAAGGGCTCCCACGCCTGTGATCCAGAGGCGAGTTTCGAGGGAGAGCATGGAGCCCTGCGCAGGCCTTGCTACCAAGATGCCTGGATAGTGCGGGGAGGCCTACTGATTACTCTGTGCACCTTTGGACAAATCCCTTCCCCTTTCTGGGCCTCAGTTTTCTCCTCAGGAACATGAAGAAGTTGGATTAGAGCATCTGTTCTTGACCTTTTGGGAATGGTGGACCCTTTAGTGAAACTGTTGGCGGCTGTGGACCTCTCTCTTCCCAAAATGTGCACACACACACATACACACACACACACACACACAAACTGGATGCAATCTGAGAGGGGTGCCAAGCCAGTTCTGCATGGCTGCCTCATTGGCTCCCCCCACTAGGGGCTGGGAGTTCTGCCAAGGGTTCAGCCAGGGACTGGAATTTATATGTCCCTCATTTAGGCCCTGACTGGGGACAGCTATCTCCCCCACCCACCCCACTTTGTGTCCTTCTCTCCCTCCCTTCCCCCCTCCATCCTACGCTCCCTCCTTCCCCACTGCAGGAGGCAGAGAAAGGGGTAAGAAATCCTGCTGCCATGGGTACTCACCCAGTCTTGCATGTTGGGGGTTCCAGCCGCTGCTCTAGCACAGGCTGGTCCAAAAGATACATGGTGTCATAATTCTCCAGCATAAGCTCTGCTGGGTCCTCGGTCTGACCTGGCATTCGGCCTAAGGGGAAGATGTCCCATCGCACATCTTCTGTGGAGCAAAGGGAGGAGACAAGAGCATTAGTTCTCGGACTGATGCACAGGCCCAACTACCCTGTCCACCCACCCACCTCAATTAGCCTGCTTAGCATGGGATCTCTGTGTATCTCCAGCCTCACTCCTCTCTGCATCACTTCTCATGAGCTCCTCTCCACCTTAGTGCTCCCCACCCCTTCCATACTTCCCCATATACTTTTTATGGACCTTCTTTCCCTCTATGTGTTCACAAACACACTCCACCACAACCACCCCACACACCACATACCATGCACACATCTACAGACATTTTTGTTCCTCTCTGCTTTTCTCCCACTTCCCCAGACATGTCCTCACAGATACAGAGGACAACATCTTTTTTGTACCTGGCTGTATCACTCCCTCAACCTCTCACCCTCACCCCTATTTCCACACACACATATATGGAAAAGTCTAGATGCCCCAGAATTCCCATTGCACCTCCTCCCCAAACCCACAGATAACTGAGTATCTGAATGATCTAGATTTCCTACACATCTACACACAGACACCCCCAACGTTCTTGAATGTCACATCATTTCTTAGTGGCTTTGCCTTGAGAGATATACACACCCACACACTACTTCAGGGTAGACTCTTTTTCAGAGGTATTATGCTCCCCCTGCCCTCTGCAAGGTCTTATTGCCCTCTGATGCATACACAAAGAACATCCCTTCTGTGGGGAAGGGCTGTCTCACTGTATATCCCACCCCCTACCGCTGCCTAAGTATACAGACATAAGCACACAGACCAAGCCCTCCATTTAACAAATGTTCCCAGTTTCACTCCCTGTCTCCCACATCTCTCATTCACAGGCACACAAACCAGAAGTCTTACCATCCCTGCATCCCCACATATGTGTATGCACACACAAAGGAAGCAATGGTAAGGGAGCAAGGGAAAGATTTTAATGCCCTAGCCTTTCCACATTCACAAACCACTCCCCAGCCCCTCTCCCCACAGAGATACCCCAGTCTAGAACGGACCATGTCAGGCACTACCCACCAGCTCTGTTCTATCAGTTAAACACCCTCCACACAGTTTATATTAAATCCCCATCCCCATTCTTACACCAATGTATCCAATGTTTTCCAGTGAAGACTTAACTGGTGAGCTCCTCCAAACAGATTCAGTTTCTGGCCTCCCACATCTCCCTGGTACCCAAAGAATTCTCCCTGTCATAATGTCCTTGGCTTTCTGGAAGGTATCAATCCTGGACTAGCTTTTTATGTAAGCCATAGAACCCCCTTCAGGAGGGTCTTTTCCTCTGCCTGCCCATCGCCCGACCCCTGGCTCTTTTATAAGGAAGTTGTGTCTGTCTTAATGCCCTGCATTGCCCTATGCATACAAAAGTACCTTCATACACAGGGACCCCCCGCAATGTCTGTCACTGACCTCTCTCCCCATCACTAATTTCCCCAAACCTGCCTACATAACTGCCCCTACCTCTCTAGCCTGCACCCTTGTACATGTCCCCTCAGTGACAGCATGGACACACAGAGCCCATCTCTGAATAACTGTCTCACTGTCTATTCTCACGCCCTTGCACATACCCCCACCTCTCACTGCTGCCAGTCCTCTCCCTCATTCAGATACCTCCTGTCCCCCATGGTCTCAGCAACCCTGTCTCCTCTTCCAAAAACATGCATGACCATGTGTGCATGTACGCACAGATGCACATATAGCCTTCTTCACAATGACTTCTCTTTTCACAGCCCCTATTCTCTCTCTCTCTCTCTCACACACACACACACACACACACACAATTTTGCCCATGTCAATGCCCCCCCTTTCAATATTTACAAAGATCTCCAAACAGCCCTCTTAGCCCTAAGAGATTTCTCTGTCACTGTGCCTTGGTTTGTCCATCACGTGTAGGCACACACCCATTCACACACACACAGACATCAACATGTTCTCCCACTCCTAGCACTCACCCACCACATAAAAGCACAGGGCCTTTATGACCAAGCCCTTCCACACACATGTCCACACAAGGGCAAAGGCTCCACCTTTCCCCCTGAGTTCCTTCACTGCCTTCCCTCTCACTCGCTATTGTTCCTCACCATGCCCACAATACACCACACCCAGTCTTAGTTCTTTGCCCTCTGTCCCTCAGGCTCCATCACACAGGCTGTGCCCCCACGTCCACCCCTACCTTCAGTGTGCAGGCATACACACATGCCCCCTCGACACACACCAGACTGCTCATTCCTTCAGAGTCTCCCTGCCTTAAGCTTCCTGCCCCCTAACCTAAATGAGGGCAATCAAAAGACCACCCTCAGCAGGAACAGATTCATGTGTCTCCCACTTTCCTATTGCCCGACCCTCCTTGCCCCGTCTTGGCTTTGTCTCACTAACTTGTATGATCATCTAAAAACCTCACCACTCCTTATTCTCACTCTTCTGATCTTACTTCCACTTTCTCTGACTTAATGCCCCTGGGTTCCTTCTTTTTCACACACACAGCCTCCATGGGTACATATACATTCACATAATCGCAGAAAGCGCTCTTATTTTGTCTCCCTGACCCTAGATCACTGCATGCAAAAAACACATGCAGAATCATACACATATCAACCCCCTACCTCTCACTTTCTCTTCTGTGTTTTGCTGCTCAGTGCTCACACCCATACTATCCCTCTAAATGTGTTCTCTGAATGAAGCAGCGGGTAGCATGACAGTGCTTAGGCCCCTAGCACTTACACACTTCATCCTAAGAGGGAGGGAAGCCAGCTGTCATCCACATACCAGGCTGCCTCCCAGGCTTGCCTCACACTGGCTATCACCTGCTACTTTCCATCTCTTCTCTAGCGTAGAGGGAAGCCTCAAGAGCTAGCCAGAGAGGGAAGATTGGTATGGAGAGAAAATGGGTATCAGGCTTCTTACCTGAGCTAACTTGCCATGCAGAGCCCTGCAAAGCTCCTCTTTTCTGGGCCAGGAGCCTAGCATTCTCAGCAGTGGGGGACTCCTCCCCCATAGAGAAAGGCCCCACCTCCATTCTGTCTTCCTCATCGTCTATGTCATCATCATCGTCATCGTCGTCATCGTCATCATCATCTTCTTCTTCTTCTTCTTCATCCTCCGTCTCCTCCTTCCACTTCTCTTGGTCATCATTTTCCTCTTCCTCCTCCTCCACCTGGTCTTCCAAGACCTCTTTCTCCTTCTCCTCAGCTTTCTTAACATCATTAAGGCTGCCCTGCTCCTCCTGCTGCTGGGCTTCACCTTCAGGCCCAGAGCTGGCACCATCTGGTTTGAGGCTCCAATACAGGTTGTCCAGTGTGTATGGAGACTTCCCAATCGGGGAGGCCTCTGAGCCCTCCTGCACCAGGCTGTTTTCTCCACTCTGGTTATAAATGGAACAGATACGCAGCAGCTTCTCCTGCTCCCCATCTGGCAAGACCTGCCCCATGGCTTTGAAGACGCTGAGCAAAGGGAGGGATGGGGTAAGAAAGATTTAAAATCTCAAGTCACTTCATACCCCAACACTCCACAGTTTGAACTTGGTCTCTGAGCCTCCAGACTTGCCTCTGAAAGGCAGTGAGTAGAGCAGACAGAACACAGAAACAACAGGCCCATGGACCCTAAACAAGCTCTGTGATTCATCTCTGTGGCTCACTTCCATTCTCAGTAAAATGAGGACAATAATGGCACCGGACTTAGAGGGTTGTTGAGAGTAGTAAATAAGATAGCTCACATACAATGCCTGGCACACAGTGGGCATGCAATAAATGATAGCTATTAGTCTGTAATGAAATGCTATGTAAATGTACAAACTAGCCAATAGGCCTACAGGGCTTGACATGAGAATAGCAGATCCCTCTCTTCCTCTGGCCTAGCTGAACAACTTGTCCTGAGCTCTAAAGACATGCCTGGAAGTGTGCTGGGCTCCTTCTGCGTGGAACACAGTCTGATCCCTTTCCAGGAGCAACTACAGCTCAGACTGGGATGGAGGAAAAGGGAAAAAACAAAAAGCAGCAAGTGACAAGACAAAGCAGGATGTGGGAAGGAGGCCAGATGAGCACTGCAGACCTCAGGCAGTACAGGAGCTGGGGGGAGGCAGAGAGCAAAGGAGGGCAGGAGAGATCAAGAGAGGGCTTTGTGCAGAGACAAGAGTGAGCACACCGTGCTGTGTGCACATGGTGGGAGTAGCCTGGCTCAAAGGGAAGTGTTGCACTGAGGAGCTGTGGGAGGAAGCAAAAGCTGCAAAGGTTAAGTGTGTGTCGGGCAGAGGGGGTCACTTGACAACTCTGAGCGCAGGTGAAGGCTGCGTTTCTGAAGATCACCATGGTGTCCGTGTGGAGGGTGGCCATGTGGAGGATGGCCTGGATGGGGCAGCCTGGAGGTAGGGAGACCAGGAAGAGTTGGTCAGGGCTGACCTAGGGCACTGGCAGTGGAGGTGGGTGGGAGGGAAGCTGTGAAGGACAGACAGACAAAGAACAGGGCTTGGTGGCCAGATGACAGGGGTTAGGCAGAGGAGAGTTAAAGGTGATGACATGGTGCACACAAAGGACGGTGCTAACAGCAAAACCACCAAGAGATACAGAGCCGTTGGGAAGGAGAGCTCCTGGGGAGGCAGAGGGTGAGCACCCCTCGCAGAGCCTCACGTAGAACCAGGCACCTAGCAGGCACCTGGTCACTGTGGGAGTCATGGGTGGGGTGGACAGATGGATGGTTTCCTTCTAGGTGTATTGAGTTTGAACTGTGGGCCGCTCATGGAGGGGCCATATGCTCAGTGGGCTGTTTTCTTTCTGGGCCCTGCAGGCAGACTGGCCACATCTGTGTGGTCTCTGGTCATTGGTTGCTGGTTACTGGGGTCCGGGCTGGGAGACCCTTTCTGTAGGGCTTTCATATTCCAAGAGGACACTGGCTCAAATTGAATTGATACTGGCTGGATGGGGGAAACTCTTGAAAAGCTTTCAGCCTTATTGGAGGAAAAGCCAGAGAGGAAACTCTCTTCTCTCCCACTGTGGCCCATTAGTATGATTAATAATAAATATTCCCAGGCAGTTGATACTGGCAAGACGCCGTATCACTGCTGTTTGTTATTACGCACCCGCTATTTCAAGCTGTCTAGTCTGACCACTGAGACGCAGGGGTGATACGAATCTTAAAAGGCATCTCCTTCCTCAGGTTTGTCTGGTTACAGCTGGGGACTGAGAAGCTCACAGGTCAGGTTGGTGGAAAGAAGGTGGACTTTGGACTCACAAGACCTGGGCCCGAATCCCTGTCCCACCATCAACAAACCATGTGACTTTTGCATAAGTCACTTCATTCCTCAGAGCCTCAGTGTCTCTCATCTCTCAAATAAGGATTTAATATTCTACTTTCAAAGACTGCTGTGTCAAATGAAATGAAATAACTTCTACAAAAAACACAGCACCATGCTTCACACTTAATTTCTAGTTGTATCTTTTATTTTTCCTCTGGGGAAAATGAAAACCAAGTTCTGTGTGTGCCTGATAACACATGCTTTTTGCAAGGGTGCAATCTAATGGAGTACTGTGGCAAGAGCACAGGAGTAAGGACAGGATATCCGGATTCTGGCCCCAGCTCTGTGCTCTGACTTGCAGACTTGCAGTATAACACCTAGGGAAATCCTATTTCCCAGTCTCTGTAATGGGATGATTAGAAGTAGAGTCACTGATTATCTGATAAAGGCAGGATCTGTTCACAAGGAATCGTACCCATGTGAGCCGCTGTTACTGCTGGCATGTGTCGCATCCCTCTGGTATGCTTGGGTTGGGAGAACATCTCTGTGGTCCAGGCTTCTCCAAGACCAGCAGCTTCCACTCTGCAGGCACTTAGGATTGGAAAGTACCTTGAAGGCCACCTATCCAAACCTCTCCATGCTGCTCTTTTCACTCCCTCCCCCCATTACATACACATGCCATGTTCCTTCTGGACTTCGAAACTTCCTCTATTCTTTCTCCTGCTCGGTTGCTTAAATGTCTGTGATGCTTTCCTGACCTCTCCAGGCCTTTTTGGTTCTCCTCCCAATTTCCCACCCATCCATATCATTTCTAGTCTAGAGCACACAAATCTGGAGATTTGTCTGTTTGGTTCAGTCTCATCTCCTGGAGGTCTTGCCCTGACTGACTCTGTCTGCAGGCTACCCTTTTCTTTTATAAGCTACTTAAAAGCCACTACGGTGCCCCAAAGGTTTCAACCCGATCAGGGTTCAAGAAAGACTTTCTGACTTTATGAGGGGCATCAGGGGACTAAGAGGGTACTGGCATCCAGACTCCTATTTCATTTATTGCCCAGGCACAGAGTCAGTTCCCACCTAAGACAGAACTGCTGTCAATGAGACAGCAGAGCATAGTTTAGTTCAATATTTCCTGAGGCCCATTTGGGACCTGGGCTTATGTGGTGTGCTGCAGCAGAGGGCTAACGCAGAGCCCTTGTGCTTGAAAAGCTTAGTCTAATAGAGAGAAGGAGACACTAGGGGAAGTAGACACAGAAACACAAAATCTCCGATTTGGGAAGTACTTGAGAGAGTCAACATGACAGGATAGATGGTGCTGCCACCAAGTGAGATAGGGAGCAGAGGAGGAAGATCACTTCGGGGTTGGGGTGGGGAGTAAGATGACCAATTCCCTTTTGATCACAGTAAGGTGCCTATGGGCCTTCCAAGGGGAGATGTCTGATATGCAGTCCAACATAGGAGCTGAATCTTGGAGATGCCTGAGCTAGATAAGATTTAAGCCTTGGCACTTAACAGGAACTAATAAAAAAGCACAGGCATTTCAAGGAGGGAGTGGTAAACAGCGTCAATGCAGCAGACACAACGATGGACAAGGATCCACTCGATTTGGTAATCAGGAGGTCAAAGCAGCTCTAGGGGTGAATGCCAAATTGCAGCAAGTTGAGGAAGCAAGAGGGTAGTGAGAAAATCAAGATTGTTGAGTGTAGACTACTCTTTTCAGATCTTTTGATGGGAGAGGAAGGAGTGATAAGCTCATGATAACCCCACAGAGGGATGCTAGGTCAAAGGAGATTTTGCTTGTGTTGTTGTTATTGTTGCTTAGTTTTAAGATGAGAAAAACTCAGACATGTTCATAGGTTGAGGAGCAAAAGCCAGCAGAGCAAGGGAAGGGATGGGATGAGGCCCAGTGATGCTGGTGGAGGTGGCTCCAGAGCACAGGCACAGAGCAAGGCCACCTCATCCTGAGACTGGTGAGAAGGTTGAGTGTAGCTGCATATCAGTTCATGAGGGCTGGACCCCAGGTCAAGGGGGCCCTGTCAGATGCCTCCATGTGCTTGAAGAAGCTAAGGTGAAATGGGAGAGGGGGAGGTGCTTAAGGTGAGTGGTAGGGGTTTAGAACACTCAGAAAATGGGAGAGAAAGTGGGCAGAAAACAAGAAAAAGTTCAGACAAAAAGAACTGAGGCCTGACCCAAGATTAAAAATCATACCTCTGCAGTGGCAGCAATCTGCACGGCTATGTGGTTTTCTCCAGCAGAGCTCAGCTGGCCGGGCTGAGGAGTGGGGGAAGCAGAGCGGGGAAGATCAATCCCAGCTTGGGGCTTTGCAAGTCAGATATGCCAAGGATGAGCAGAGCTGAGGGTGCTAATGAGTGCCTGAAGTAATCAACCGCAGACAGGATCGAGGGGAAGCAAGGTTGAGGGAGGTAGGAAATGGAGGGATGGAGGTCTGGATGCTGGCAAGGAGCAGATGTCACAGGATGTGAGTGTGAGAACTGGAAGGACAAGAGGTGGTGATCCCGAGTGGGATGCTGGGACGTCAGCTTTCAGAGGTGGAACAGCTCTGAGTGATGGAAATAGGTAGCTGAGCGTAGTGGAGAATGAAGGCCATTGGTGCTAAGCAGCTGCAGAGTGTCAGATGGGTCACTCAGATGAAACAGGTATTGCTCCAGAAAGCAGGAAGATAATCAGGTGCTAAAGGCTTCCACGAGTATGAGGGAAGTGGCTTAAGGTCAGAAAATGACAGAGAAAAGGAAAGGGAGACAACCACAGGTATTTACAGGAACCAGTGCAATATTCAGCTTGACCATAGGACCCAGGGTGGACTGGGTAAAGGGAAACCACAGGAGGTATGGTTACCAATAATAGGTTGGGGAAGAATCAGAAAGATCTTTGAACGTCAGGCTAAGAAGTCTAGACTTCATCAGGAAGGCAATAGGGAGCCAGCCACTGAAGGTTGCTGAGCACCTATGTAATAGAGAGGTATACTTTGGGAAGATAATAGAGGAAACAGCACTGGACTTAGAGTCAGAAGACTGGGTTCGATAATAAACAGCAGCTACAATTTACTGTGCACTTACTCTGTACAGGCCACTGTGCTAAGCACTCTAAGGGGGTTGTCTCATTTGTTCTCATACTGGACTCAGTTCAGCCAGGTCTTAAGCTGCACGGTCTTAAGCAAGAATACCCTACCCCTCTCGTCTTTGGGACTCAGTTCTCCCATCTGTTAGGAGGAAGGGGATGGAACTAGGTGTCTTTGCAAGGGCTGGTCCAATTCTGCCATTCTAGGGCTGGGCAGCCCTGAGGTCTATAAGGCCTCACCCTCCTATCAGATGGAATTCAAGAGACTTACAGCTGAAGGAGTTGGGGGCTGGCCCAGCAAGGTGAGCCCAAGCAGGACTCAACCACCCGGGGCCAGTCAAGGGAGGCAGAGCAGTTGAATAGCCTCCAGCTCCTTCTCGCTTCCCACTGGCTTGCAGAAAATCGGCGGGCATTCCGACCTGAGAGAGAAGAGAGGGCCTGAGGAGAAGGAACCATTAAGCCCGCACCCAATCTTGCACTTTGTAAAGTTTGACTCTGTCCCCCCTCATCCCCCCAGCCTCCCCACTCTACACCTCCCAATTGCTCAAAGCATTCAGGGCCCTTTGCCCCTGCCCAGTTTAGTTGGCTCTGAGAAAAAACATGGTGGAGGAAGATTTGTCCACTGCTGCCGCTGGGCCCTCTTGGGCAAACCTAAACCTTCAAGAAGGGATGTGTCCACCTGATGCTATTCAGCTGAGAGCTGAGGACAGTGGTAGATGCTTCTGCCTTGGCCGCATTAGGCCCTGGGGCTAGGGCTAGTCTCCCTCACCAGTCTTGGTGTTAGCCACGATCAGTTCAAGGGTCCATCTGAGGATGTAGGTGGGCCGGATCCCGCTGTCCCCCAAGGCTGGCAGCTCAGAGAGCATCCTCTCCAGCAGGGCCTGCGTGAAGGTCTGGGAGTGCAGGCCCCTGAGCAGGGGCTGCCAGAATTGAGAGAATGGCTTTGGCACCAGGATGTCATTCAAGTCCACATTTTCTGGTTTGTGAGGGACACCCATTGACGAGGAAAGAGGAGGCGCGGGAGCGGGGGGGGGGGGGGACAATCAGAGACAGGGAGAAAGAGGGAAAGGGAAGAAGGAAGGGAGGGAGAGAGGGAGGAGAGGAGAGAGGGACAGAAGAGGGTGAGGGAGGGAAGGAGAGAGTGAGAGAGAAGGAGAGGGAGCCCCATCACCAACAACAACAGAGTTGCCACCACAGAATAAGAGGAAAGAGGAGAGCAGAACAGCGGGGAGAGAAACTAGTTAGTATCTGGCAACCAACAACTGACTCAAAACAGAGTATAAAAGAAAAAGAACTCTGGTTCTAGCTTTCAGCTTTGTCAATAACTCACTGTGTGACTTTGGGTCAGTACCTTCCCCTCTCTGGACCTCAGTCTGCCCATCTGTAACATGAGGATGTTGGACTAGATGACCTCACAAGGCCCTTCCAGTTCTGCTGTTCTAGCTCTCTAGGAAGCGGCCAAATCACAGTTAACATAGCACAATATGAAGACTCCCCTCACTCCACCCCACCCCACCCAATTCCAGGCCGTGTAAGAATAGCCCAGCGACTACTTATCAGTGGGGCTACCTGTTCTGCTCAGGTGAGAGGGGCTTCCAGAGGCTATAGAATGGCAGGAAACAGCCCTTGATGCCCAGTCCAGGGCCACCCTGGCCACCCCTGGTGTTCTTGCCCAAGAAACACAGAACCCTAAGGCTGCAGTGAGCCCTAGGACCCTACCTTCATAGTCTATCTGTAAAGCTGCCAACTGCTCAAATGTGGGGATGAGAAAGCCGTCATCCAAAAAAGCATCCAGCACAGCCTCCCTGGAGCAAGAGGATATTTAATTAAACAAACTGAAGCAGGCAGAAGACCCTGTTCTACTCCCCTACCCACTCCCAAGGCAGGTAAAGCCTCTGACTCAAGTGGCTAAAGCAGCACGGGGGAAAAGGAAGGCAGTTTACAGGTGGATCTCAGGCCTCAGCCTCCTGGGGAAGGCGCTGGACCAGAGACTGATCAGTGGGTTTTGAACAAGCATTTACCAAACAAATGCTGATCTAAGGCCCATAATGAGGGCAGCAGCAGCTGAACAAAACTGAAAACACAGATGGTGAGAAGTCCCAGGCCCACAGAGGAGTTAAATGCCTGGGGTCACAGGGCTTTTAGACTTTAGTTCCTGCTCAGTCTTTTTGTTTCTCTTGACAGTCTTCTGGTCTCCTACCCCTCTCCCTCTACCTAGTTGCCTCTTTCAGATCCTAGATGCAGAAACTCTGGGGAATCAAATATGGACCAAATATGATCCTTATTCCTATGGACCCCAAGAACCCAGAACTAAGTTATAGAGGTTGAAAGTGTAGGCTATAGGGGTAATCCCTCAACCTCATCCAGCTCAAATCGAAACCAGCAACAGCCAGCTGTCTCCTCCAGAGCTTAGCAGTTCCCTGAGAGGCTCTCCCAGGTGACAAGGCCTAGAGGGGGAACAAGAGCTCCCAAAGTGTCTCAATGCCTGAAGGGCTGTTATGCTCAGATCCCCACCTCTACCAGGCTCGAGGAGGAAAGAGTTGTCCTTCCATCCATCTCCCATCTCCTGAGGTCAGTATCCAGGAAAAGCACTTAAAGCAGCCAGCCAGCTGCCTGCTAAGCACAACCAGGAAGACACTACTGTCTAGGGGCACAAGGACAGTTTTCCCAGCTGCTGGGGAGGTTACCACCCACCCCTTTGCTGAAGGGTGCAGCCAAGAAGCCTATGCTGGGCAGACATTGATAATACACCTTTGGAACTACTAATATCCTGGCAATGAAGACGACTCCAGGGGTAATCCCAACGTGCACTGTAGGCGCCCACCCAAGCCCACTCTGCCACCTACACCACCTTCCTATACTCTCTGCTCCATCCCAGATTCCTTCTAACCTCTCCCTAGCTGGGAATGTCTAGCTTTGCCTTCATAAGTTCTTAGTGGAGGGTTCCCCAAAGATCTTTCCAGCTGAATTTAAGTAGCAAGCCCCCAAGAACTAGGGAGGAGAGGAATGAATAGATACTGTTTGTCTGCTCTGGATTGAATTGAGCATTATTTTTTGGGAAAAAGAGGCTCATGGCCATACTAAGTGGGGAAGGTCTTAGTGTTTTGAGGAGCCAGGCCCTGGGAAGGTGCCTCCTTGGTCTCCCCAACCATAGCTATCCAGTGGATAGTGATACTCTCTAACAGCAGATCAAAAGAAAAAGACAAGCAGTGCCCACCATATATCTTTTACCTCAAACTTGGACAAGGGCTAGGCAGTGAGGTGGTAGGGTAAGGGCTTCTCCTAGTTCCCAAGAACTCCACATACCACTGGACAGAGAGGAAAAAAGCTGGCCAGGTTATGGATGACAGTACACAATCCTGCCTTTGGCCATTTTAGTGACTCAGAGCAGGCAACCCCCACTTGGTAGCTGGCAGGGCCAGGGGAAGACGGTCATACAGAATGCAGGGTCACACCATGGGGGATCAAGATTATCTCTGGGATTTCCTAGAGGTTGGCAAGCTGGGATGTGGAAACCGACTTCAGTGAGGCTAATATGCTCTAGCCAAGAGAGTAGGCAGCCCCTGATTACCTAGTTACAAACCTGTTCTCCCATGTGATGCCCTTGAGCTCAGCCAGGATGCATTCTACAGGTGGGGACAGGTTATTCCATGCCTTAATGGCCTGAGGTAAATGCCTAAATTTCTCCAGTACCTGCCAGCAAAGAGGGTCCCATCAGAAGGCTGGTTCAGCCAGGCAACCCTCTTCCACCCCTCCAGGATCCCTTCCCATAGGACCTCTCAGCACCTCCCTTCAGGGGATAGGGCAGAACATGCAGGGGTGGGCCCATAACTCCCCTATTGGTCTTGCAACTAAAAATATCCTGACCCTCAAATGCCAGACTTTCTTCTCTTCCTCCTCCTCCCTCTCACCCTGAATTCCCTGTGGCTCCCAATCACCAGATACCCCAATGCTAAGATATCCAGTGGGGGAATTTTGCTGGAGTTGGGCAGAGATCCTAGGGCCAACGGGTGAAGGGAAGCAATGGGCTAAGGAATAAAGGGAATCAGGAAACCCGGGTTCTAATCCAGGTTCTATCATTAACTGCATATGTGACCTTGAGCCAGTCCCTTCACTCATCCATGGCTTCAATTTTTTTATCTGTGAAAAGGAAGAATTGAGCTGAATAGTTTCTAAGCTACCTCCCTTCCTGCTAAAACAGCTCCCCTCAAGCTCACCTGATCTAGGAAAGTTCCTGGACATCATCTGCTGATCAGTTGCAGTACTGCAGGGCTATGCAACCACCTATGCCCAGTTGTTCCCTATAACCCAGTAGGGCAGATTATCCACAAACTTCCATCGTCTCCCCACTCCATGGGTGTGGAGGGTCAGCCAACTGGACTGTGCTTCTCTTGTTTCTGAGAAGTTCCCTCAAGCTTTGTCACTTTTCTTTCAAATTCCTTCTTAGGACTTCTCTAAGGTAGCTGGCAAGAAGGAAGAAATGGCCTAGGCAGGAGAGAACATGCCAAGTCAAGAGCACTTTCTTACCTTAAACTGCTCCTCTTCATATGATACCAGCAGTTCCCGGGCTCTTTCTGAAAACAGAATAGGGAAACAGATAGGGCAGCTAGCCCAGCCCCCTGCTCCTGATGGGATTCTGAGCCATTCTCACCTCATTTCTTGAGTTGGAAATTGGGAACTAGAATTCTTGCCTCTCCTACTTTACAGGGATCAAGGAAGATGGCTTGTGACAGTAATTTTTTTAAGCTAACACTCACCACAACCCCAGAGGAAATGCTGAGCCAGGGAAACAACCGGTGTCAACCCTAAGCCTGAGTCTTCCAGGCTCATGGGCCCCTTTCTGCCCCTGCAAGGACACCTACCATATAGCTCTTTATGTCTCAGAGTCTTTTCCCAATGCGAATCAACCTCTTTGTTTCCTTCGCTGTCTCCATCAGCCCTGACATCCAGCTCTGCACCTTTCGCCTCATCCTTAGGCTCTGGTCTCTGTTCTGTGACATCCTCAACAACAATGTTTTTATCATCCTCTTGGTCCTCTTCATCTGTCTCTTCCCTGTCCTCCTCCAACTCCCAGGTCTCTCTCAGGCTGTTCTCCAGTTGGCGGCACCAGTACGTCTTCTGGAGCCAATCCAGGACAAAGTAGCAGCCTAAAGGAGGAGAGGAAGAAAGGCAGTGCCATAGGAGCAGCCACAGGCAAGCAGCTCCTAGCAGGCCCCCAGCCTCATCTTGTGAGCCTTATGGGAAAGCCCCAGGGAAGAGGCATGGCTCCAAGAAGGCACAAATCTCAAATATCCAGAAGTGGCCGCTCTTGCTCTGGGTTATCCCTCTGTTCTTTGCTTTCTCCTGCTCACCAGTACCTTTCCTAGAAAAAACTAAAACTAGACTTGGATGTGGGATGCCAAAAATGGCACAGGCTTGGAAAGTGGGAGAACAGGGACCCAAGCCCCACTAGCTAGTTACATGGCCTTGGCCCGAGATCTTTTCTAGATCTGCTTCCCCCACACAAAAGGTCTAGGCTGAAGCAGGGGTTCTTAGTTGGGATGAGGTGTCCAAAGAACCCCTGGGTTCATAACACTTGATGGCTCACACCTCTCAACCTGCCCCCCACCACTCCCCTCCTCAGGCACAAATGCTAAGGGATGAGTTTCAATAATCAATATACCAAAATAGGATCAGAACAGTGCCTTGCCAAGCCTTATTACAAAAGGAAAAATCAGTAATACCAATCCTGTCTTCACTTAAATTTGGTATTTGTTCATCGTGGGTTTTTCCACATTAAAATGTTATTTATCTTGATTACTGAGTTCTGATGAACCCTTAAAGTTTGTGCCCAAGGCGAGGGCCTCACTTGCCTCACTCTAGTCCTGGCTCTGACCCCAGGTGGAGACCTTCCTAACCTCTTCCTCTACCCACAGTGCCACCCAGCCCAGGCAGTTAACTATGGCAGTTGCACTCCCTGGGGACTCACCTCTGCGGCAGTCATTTATATGGGGCATTTTCTTATGGGTCAACTCATGGCGAAGTTCAACAATCCAATCCGGAATGTTCACCTGATTGTTGGGGAGGATATTGAGTGTAGAAATTAGAAAATATTAAAGCTAGAAGGCACCACAGACATGAATTAGCTTAGCCTGCCCTCATCTTACAGATAGAGAAATTGAGGTCCCAAGAGGAGGTTCCAGTCTTAGTAGTAGAGCCAAGATTATAAACCAGGTCTCCCGATTCTTTTCACTACTCTGTGAAGGTGTTCTTGAAAATCAGAAAAGCCATTTGCCTCACCCATCCACCAACCACCCTCCTCCAACAAAGAGGTTCCTGTGAATGAGCATTAGCAATCACCTTCTCCAGCCTCCCTCTGCCTTATCTATACCAGTCCCTGTCCCTGCGTACCCTTTACCCCTTCTTCCTCCCTTTCTCCCTCCTTCCCACACCTCCTCCAGGAAGCTTCTTTTGATGGCTGAGAACTTGCCTGCCCTCTGGTCCTCTACATGTCTCACATACTCACTCAGGGCAGGAATGTCTGGCATTTTCATGCTGCTTGGCTGAGCATGTCTCCTCCCTCAGATTGTCAGCTCCCAGAGGGCAGGCACTGTGACTGCCACCTATTTCCTGTCCCCACTCAGTGGTGCATTCGGCCGCCTTAGCTTCACCGGGCCACTCCCAGCAAGCTAGGCAGTAAAGCCCACTGAAGATGGCAGCCATGAGCAAGAGAGTAAGTCTGCTTCTTTCAACTGGAGGGTGAGGGTCTGGGGTTCTTGTTGGGCTTTGCCTGGCCAGTAGTGGTGGGATGAGCTAGTCTGACTGTGTGCCCACATCACCCCATGCCCCATTTACTGAGCCCTCCTGGGGAGAGAGAATTGAGCAAGGCCACCTTATCATACGTACCTCCTGAGCCAGGAACTTGAGGGGGAGCTTGACAAACTTCGTTTTCCTTTCCGAGATAAGATTCACAAACCTGGGATTGGGGCAGAAATAAGTGGCACAGCCCAAGTAACTGTTTTACTCAAACCAGTGGGGCTTCAAAACACCTTGCTGAGTTACTGATGCTTCCCATTTCTACAACCTTTCCACTGACTGTTCTGTCCTGTTCTTATGGTTGGTGTCAGCCAGAGCAGGTAAATTTCCATCCAGTCCAACATTTACTGAGAGTCTGCCCTGTGCTGAAGCCATATAGATGAATAAGACACTGCTCTGGCCTTGAAGAATTCAGCCTAGGATAATCATAACATAACATAACATTATGCTAGAACATTATATGTTATAAATACTAGGACAAAGGACTACATCAAATGATGAAGGGGAGCACAGCTAAATGATGGAGCAGGTAAGAAGAGCTAGAGAGGACCTCCAGGCAGATAAAGGGAACAGTATGAGATGAGCAAGGACTTTCACAGATGAGAAAACTCAGTGGCAGCCTTTTTCCCAGTGTGCATGAGGCTGCTAGAACCACTCTGTGTCACTTGCTAAGTCAGGAACTACTGGCCCACATCTCCACTTCCACAACTCAGCAATCTTTCCGTGTTCGTGGAGAGAAGGGGGAAGAGTGTTGCTAAGTATAAATGGGGGGAAGGTTGGAAAATCCACATTAAATTTTGGCCAAGAACATGTAACCATTCAGAAAAGTTCCTCTGGGTGACAAGAGTTAAAGGGGAAGGAAAAAATCAAACTGTCAAAGCTGGACGAGACCCATAGAGATCTCTCGGTCTGAGCCACCCCCACCTCACATTCCAAGAAAAGAGAAGGCTCTAGGGAAAGGAAAAAGAGGAATGTGTGTTGACAGGGGGTACCAAAAGTTGTCGAGTCAAGCCATCATGGGGTGACCCAAGCTTTGCTTATTATATGCTACTCCCACCCCAGACCCTACTCCCAAAACCACCCCCCACTCCTACCCATGTAGGTCTTACCTGACCAATGCCATGCCATAGAGCAGTCTAAGTTCATCAGTGCCCAAGCCACCAGTTACATCCATGAGCTTACAGCGTACCAGGTCAGCAGTAGAAGCCACTGCCAGGGGGAGTTCGTTGCCTAACCTAAAAGGCCACAGTCCAGCACCATCATAAAGGTCCCTTACACTCATCCACCACCCACCTCAGAACCTAGGTTGCTGTAAGCTATTCTGATTATATATTGGCTCAAGAGTTCATGAACAGACACAAATCAAGAAAGTGGGAAGAGAGAGGATAATGTCCCTGGGATCCAATAGTACACAGGGCATGAGAGGCTGTCTAGGGTATACACAGGACGTCTAACTGCTCCACAATCAACCAACAATTAAGTGTGGTGGACATACCCCTTTCTTTCACCCCGAAACCCTCAACTCATTCAGCTGGAGAAGACCCTTATCCCTTATCTCCTCTTACTCAATCTTACCAACTGGACTGAGGAACCCCATTCGAACACGATTTTGTAGGCAACCTCCCCCCCCCGCGACAATTTGAATTGGAAATCCACCCAAGGGTACTAACCTACTACTCAACCGCTGGCTCAGCCACAATGGTCCTCCCGCACCCTCCCCAAGATGGAAGAAGGTAAGGGTTAAAGCTCAAAGATTTTACAAGAGGGTTGTGGAGGCACATTCTCTTTCTTTTTCTTTCTTTCTTTCTTTCTTTCTTTTTTAACCACCCCTGTACACAGTTGTATATCTTGGCTGCACGTCCTTCTAGTTGTGGGATGTGGAACGCCGCCTCGACGTGGCCTGACGAGCGGTGCCATATCCGCGCCCAGGATCCGAACCCTGGGCCGCCGCAGCGGAGCGCGCAAACTCAACCACTCGGCCACGGAGCCGGCCCCCACACTCCCATTCTTTCTGCAAACGGGATTAGTCCAAGAGCTAGGCTGTGACTTTCCCCCAGGCACCTGGGAGAGGGGCAACGCCCAAACCTCTCACAGGGACACCATTAGGCAATTTAGGGGAAGACTGGAGAATATGGCCTTACAGGAATTCTACAAAGGAAGAGGTAAGGCGCCACCCGCACGCAGGCAGAAGGGCTGAACCTGCCGCCTTACCTGCTCCTCCACACGGTGATGCGGTTCAGCGCGTACCGCTGCAATTTATGGTCGTCAGAGAACAGATACACCGTCACCTGATCCCACTCGGCCTTACTGAGCCAGGCGACCACGATACGCTGGGCCCAGAGTGGCGACGTCCCTCTCTCTTGGACGCACTTCCCGCACCACGCACTCCACACGCGATCCATCACCCGGGGACCCAGAAATTGCCCGGCCCCGGATTCCCACCAGACACTGGGCTCGATGCAGCTCGTGCCACGGCACTCCACACAGCTCGCAGCCCAACGTGCCACCCTCACTCTAAACCGCTGCTGCACCAGCAGCCAATGGGGAGAGCGAAACCACGACGCAAGCCCGCCTCCCAGTATTAGCGTGGCAAATCGGAACGCAAGAGCAGGGGGCCGATGAAACAAGTTGGGACTACGTCCTCGCTGGCCGGAAGTGTTCTTTTCTCAAAGCAACCGTAGCAGCTGCAAGCATTCTGCCTCAAGGTTCCGGTAGTTTCCTGATTGCTGACGGGTTTCTGTCCCAGGCCGTGAGGGATGTTGTCTGGACTGCAGGAGGAATGTTAGTTTGCGCCCCTTGGCGGGTAGGGGATGGATTGTGATCATCCAGTGTATACTGGAAACGCGCTTATGTTTTTATTGGCATGAATCAGCGCCTGATCCAGTAAAACACTGTGGACACTGAAGCAAGACTACAGAGCAGATATCTAATATCTAGATTTCTGAAGTTGGGCTGAAGAATCTGCTGAGTTTTCACAAATGTACAGTGAGGGGCTTGGACTGGGTGATCTCTAGGTTCTCTTCCATAGCTGAAAATTGTAGGATTTTTCTCTGCCAGAATTCCACTGCTTGGTTGGTTTCAGTATCTGCAAAGATATGCTTAATTTTTCTGCATAATTCCTTGGGATTCTAGAGTTCTGGTGGGAAAGCAATATTTTGAAGGCTTTCTGATTTTACACATTGGCTAAAATGTGTTCAGAACTCTGCCCCAATCCTTCTCACCATCAATGCAAATAATCTGTAACCAATCTATAAATCAAAATTGGGGTGAGTTTATTATCAGCCAGATCTGAGGACCATATAGCCTGGGGCACCAAAGAAGTGGGGTGTATAGATTGGTTATATACCGTCAAAGAGCATGTATCACATGTGATTGGAATGTCCCTTTTATAACAGTCACAAGATTGCCTAGCCAACATAGCAATTCACACAGCAGGTAGCAGGTCTGCTGTCTCAAGCTGGGTGGTCACGGGAAGGCACAGCAATCAATCCCTAGCATAGGGAGAGATGCTTATCCTTAAGGAAATGCCAATGTGGGGAAAGTTGCATCTTTATCTTAAGGACATTTGTTCTTGTCTTTGGGGCATAACAAATGCTTAAAGTGGATATACAGTGCATGCTCAATGGCCATGTCTGGCCCTTTTGGAAAAACAAGGTCAGGCTGAAATAGTTTTACAACAAATAGCTTCCTCATATAATCCAATATATCCTATTGTTTGCCATTTGTTTATCATTTTACACCTTTTGATCTATAATCTTTTAATAGAAAGCATTGATGATCAAAATATTGTGCCTCGGCGCCAGGGTGGTTGCCGCCTGCCCTGGGTCCATCATGTAACTGGGTGCTAGGCTTTTATCTCATTTATTTGCCCACTTGTCCATGTTGGGTGGAAATAGTCAGACAAGCACAGTGGTATATATATTAACAGAGGAAGCATTTCATAGGTTATATAATTTTCAGTTAATTTTAGATTGTTGCACAAACGTATGTGTGCTTTTCTATGACTTCTATGTTTACGTTGTTCACAATTATAGAACAAGTGCACTAACAGTGATAATAATTCAACATATTGGAAAACATTAGTTTAAAATGAGTTCTTACGCATAGTCCTTATCAGAAAAGGAAATTTGTCCAGGGTTATAGGATCGATTGACCATCTCAAGCCACTGAACAACCATTCCTCTAGCTTCTATGCCAGTCTTACAACACTGAGTAAAGAAAACAGCAATTAATTTGAATATTATAACTAGTACAAGAATTCCAAGAAGTAATAGAAATAGGAATTGCAATCTGGATCAAAAAAGGGAACTGATACTGGAAGGGAGCCAGCCACACAAATCAAGACTGGGTGTAGGATCGCTTAAGGCATTCACCTGTTTTTTCATGTGCTTTAGGAGAGACGACACATTGGAAGATTCATCACATATAAAACCACAGCATTCGGTTTGAGTGATTGTATATGTACAACCTTGGGATGCAGTTAAAATATCTAAAGCCATTCTATTTTGAAGGACAGCCTTTTTCATTAAAGACATTTTAGTATTTAATAAGGCTATTCTTGCTTGACTATGGTTAAGTGTGTGTTGAGTAAATTTAGAGCTTCTATGTGATAATGACATCTTTTAGCCCCAAAGGAGCAAATATAGCTGCTTGGTGGCCGTACCAGTGGAACACTGAATGAGCCCATCTGGCCTTAAAGAGAGGGAGATTGGGAACAGGTGTTAGTTCAGTGTGAATCCTTCCCTGCTTCCAAGCTAAACTCAGGGTGCAGTGGTTTAGCCATCCAGGCAGTAAACAAGGCCAGAGATTTGTTCCGCATAGCCACCGAATTCCACTAGGAGCCGCCCAATAAACGCCTGGCCTTTGAGACCAGTCTGTTCCAAATCAATCACTTTAAGTACGATAGTATTTTGAAACCTTAAATGGAACAATTATAAAATAGGTATACAGTTTAAGCATAACAAAGGTTTAAATGAAGGCATATAAGGTTGGGAATACAGGCCTGGTCTGGAGTCTTGGGACAGCTGTCTACAACAGATGCTGTCTTCTTCTCATCCTGGTGTGGTCCTTTCCAACAGGGCTTCAAAAAGTCTTTTATTTGATGCCTCTTCTGATAAATAAGTTCTCCAGATTATAGTCCATGATCCTTAAGGTCTGGGAGCTCTCTGAGAAAAGAACCAACTACCAACCTTTCATTTCTTTTAAGCATCTCAATGAGACCCTGACAACAATGTAATATATCTCTCTTAAGCAAAGTTGGTTCATATATTTCCTCATCTAATTGCATAGGCTGTCCTATTATTTCAAAAGGAGACAGCCAATGTTTACCAAAAGGTGTAGATTTAAGATTAAGAAGCACTAGCTGAAGAGCTTTTGGCCATGAGAGAGTAAATGCTTCTGAATCTTTGCCAATTGTCAACTGTGTCGTTAATTCTTTCCACCAGTCCTGAGGACTAGGGATGGTAAGCGCAGTGCAAATGCTGTATTATTGGCCAAATGTTGCAAATAGATTTAATTATTTGTCTGATGAAATGAGTTCCCTAGTCACTGTGTAACTCAGTAGGAATTCCCCAAACAGAAATTACCCTTTTCAATAATAATTTACCTAAAGTCATTGCTCTTCTGAAGGAAAGGCCTCAACCCAATGTGAGAACATACAGATCATTACGAGATATATTTATCCTTGAGATGGTGGCATTTGGACAAAATCCAATCGCCATACCTCAAAGGGGTCCTTTAGGAAGGGGAAAGTGGCCTTGTGAGTCATGAGATAGTTTCCCTAGATTATGTTTTTGGCATATAGCACAACGAGCATAGGCTTTATGAGCCACTATGTGAGAAAGTTTCCAAAAGTATAATTTTCCTCCCTTTGTTGCCACCTTTATTTCTTTTCTTCCATGGCAATTTCTTTAGCTTATAGAAGGAAATCTTTTACTGGGTTAGCAGAGTTAATAGAATGTAGTGGGCATTCTTGAGGCTGGACAGCATATCCAGCTTGGTAATATCTTTGCTTATCATTTGAATAAGACTCATCTGTAAACCAAATAAAATAACAGAATGCAGTTGTGATCTTCTCCCCTTGTGATGTTGGAAGCAAGATAGCAGAGTTAAAATAGTGAATAATATTTATTTACATAGTATAACCTAAGAAGGTTTATCATCATTTACTTGACAATGCTTCCCATGCAATTTAGCATACCAAACAAACCTAATTAGTATCCCCTCCTTTATAGGAAGAGAGAACAAATTTCTTTGAGAAGTCCAAGGGCCCCTCTGAAAATTCTCAAATAAGGTCAAAATAAATCCTTTATTTAGGATGTGAATTATGGGGAGCTTGTCAAAAACATCAAAAGATTTTAAAACACTTGTTCAAACAAGATCAAGGGGTTGCTGATCTGGTTGCTGTGAAACAAGGGTCACTGTAAAACAATGCTTAGTTATCCATTTAACCAAATTGACAACAGAAACAGTCAAGAGCAGAGAGTTAAACAGTCTGAAAACCTTAATAGAGAGACCAGTCTTTTTGAACATAGGAAATTACTTTAACAAAACATAGATCTTCTAGCTTTTAGGTAAACTTACTCAAAAATACAAAAAAACCTTTTGTAACTGCTTCATCAAGAGCAGACTGAGAGTTTAAGAAAATTATCCCTTTTAAAAGAGAAAGCTAAATTCTAATTCTTGTACCAGCTTACTTTTTATATTAAAACTCATTTACTTAATTAGATTCATTTCAATCTCAGCCAACTTGACCTGTACAAAACTCAGGGTTTTACTTCCCTCGACCTTCTGTCACTTTCTTTTTACATTCAGAATTTGTCCTATACCTTTCTTTTTTCCTCCTAGTACTTTGGGACAAATTTATCTTTCTCAAAAAAATATTTCCATTCTTTATACCTTCTTTACTGAAAACATACACCTTTCCTTGAATACAAATATATTTTCCTTAATTTCTGGTAGCTTTAATCACATATTAGAAATTTTAACCCTTAGAAACTTTAACTTTCAGTGAAAACTAAGAAGTAAGTAATTATAAACTGTCTTTTACATTAGCATTCCGTGGCTTGGTAAATTTATAAATACCTTTTATAATTTCTAAAAGCATGTTACTTCATAGTACAACCTTTTAATAAAATACAAGACATGTTTACTAATAGACCCAAACACCTTTTAGTTTTTCTGTAATAAGAAGCCATGAGTAGATAAACTTGTATTTAATAATTGATGTCTAATATTTTATCTTATTTAGAGATAATCTAGATATTCAATGAATTTTTATCAATTAAAATAACGTAGTAAAACTTCAAAGTTTAAAGTTATCAAAGAGATTTTGGAAGCCATTTGAAGTACATGCACCATAACACATAATTGTTGTTAAAAGTTCACCCAACACTCATCTTTTTCACATCTGTTTAGTTATTTGTTCTCAATAATTATTTAGATTGCCTATAAGACTTCATGAGACATTAGACAAAATTAGCCATCATTTGAAGTTATTATTTTTGTTAACCAGTTTTGTAATAAAGATGACATCAGTTTATTTGACCAATAAACATAGAATAAAGGGTACATGTCTGCATCATATCCAATGCTGATAACTTTGAGGATGTGTCTATTTTCATCAAACCAACAAACTTAAACAAGCTTTTGTTATTTCAAATCACATTAACTTGAAAGACCTTTAGGTTAGTAGCTTTTAGAAAAAAAATTTGTAAGCTCTTACTTTGTCAATTGAATAGAACTCTTTAGAAATTATACCATCCAGAGGTAAAATATCACATTTATAACATACATATATAGACGCACACATAAACAGATACAATGAAGATTTTATAGCCTCTGTTTTAAAATTTTTCCTTAGATTTTTGGACAAGGGTGTTTTCATAGCAGACTGCATCTGCAAAATCTTCTTTTCCCATTTTTTTTCTTTCCTTCTTTCTGTCTTAGGAATCTGGGGTGGGAATAGTCCCCTTTCGTTAAGTACTTGCAAGTCACAGCATGAAGCCAACTGGAATTTGGAGGGAGGCCACCCATTGGGGAAATGCTTGGGCTTTTTTTAGAAGCTCGATTTCCCACTTTTCTTTTAGTTTTGTTATAAAATCTGAACAACTTCTAAGGACAGTGTAGTGGGTCAGAAGTGTGCTTCTTGTGAGTGTTACTCCCTAAAGCAAGGTTATAAACACTCTCTAATGTGCCTTGGTTTCTCCCACCAGCAGCCTAAAACCTCAATGGGAGCTCAGAGCTTGGGTGACCAACCCTCATATAAGCTTCCCATGATGAGCCTATAATTAATTAACATGAATGATAGTGCAGTTCCCTATGGGAACACTACATGTCATAAGGCATTCCATCCTCCAACACTCCTGCTGAGCTTCTCAGTCACCTGAGAATGCCTTTCAGCCAGGAGGAGCAGTGTCCCTTTTCTTCGGAGCCGAACATGTCCAATCTCTCATTTCTCTATCAAGCAGTTTGTTCAGACTTTATATAAACACAATTCTTCCCAATTTAAAGCCAAATTAAAAAGGTCAGGCTGCATCATTCACTGGAAAATTCCCCCTAGGCTCCCTTGGCCTGGGAAATTCCCCCTATGTTCCTCTTACCTAGGGTATGTACTGGTACCTCCTTAAGACAATTAGTCTTAAGGTTTGAAACAGCTCATTTAAACTCTGGACCATCAACTTAAAATAAGGAGGTCTGGGTTTCAGGAGAACTCACCAGGATCACCTGAAGAATGCAGTGGTCCAGGGGGGCTCATTGGGCCCTTATTGATACCTAATGCCAGTTCAGTGTAGATTCCAGGTGGTCTCCAGTGGGTTTCTCTGAAATTCTACTGGCTATGCCAAGAAATGTCAACATAAATAATCCATAACCAATCTATAAATCAAAATTGGGGTGAGTTTATTAAGAGCCAGATCTGAGGACCATATAGTCTGGGTCCTTCCTTTCCCAAGGAAAGAAGGACACCAAAGAAGTGGGGTGTACAGAGTGGTTATATACCCTCAAAGAGCATGTATCACATGTGATTGGAATGTCCCTTTTATAACAGTCGTGAGATTGCCTGGCCAGTACAGTGATTCACACAGCAGGTAGCAGGTCTGTTGTCTCAAGCTGGGTGGTCACAGGGTGGGCACAGCAATCAGTTCCTAGCCTAGGGAGAGATGCTTATCCTTAAGGAAATGCCAATGTGGGGTAAGTTGCATCTTTATCTTAAGAGCATTTGATATTGTATTTGGGACATAGAAAATACTTAAAGCAAATATATAGCGCATGCTCAATGGCAGGCCCTTTTGGAGAAACAAGGTCAGGCTGAATTAGTTTTGTACTAGTGGCTTCCTCATATACTCCAATATATTCTATCGCTTGCCATTTGTTTATCATCACAAAAGTTATTTTCCAAACTAACACTTGAGAGAGAACTGTTGCTAGCAATCTTAACAATGTTACTGTGAGTAGCTCTTTTTGATTTTACAGCAACAAATTCTAATCCATTCTCCATATGTGCTTCTTTCTCCAGCCAGCTTCTCCTAAGATGTAGTCTGCCCATGGTTCTTGAATTACAGTTACTCTGTCCTAAGTAGCCATGCCAATCAGTAGGCCAGGTGTCTGCCATAAACCAGATACCCTTTCACCTTTGGGATCGTGGCTATGTGCAGGCAAAGACAGGAAGACCCCTTATATGACCCCTCAAGATCCAGTCCAGTCAAAGGGGCTGCCAGGTCTGCAGGAATCATTCATGAACATTTTGGGGTGGGGGTGGGGGGTTAGAGACTAGTCCTTTTCAGGTAAAGACCCCTATCCTTCCCTTTCCTTTCCCCATGAAGCTGAAGGTCTCCCTATTCCACGTGTTCCAAGAAAACTTGACCAAAGCATGTAACAAGAGCACCATGTCTAATATGTGGCAAATGAGGCCTGAGACCTATTGAGAATTAGGGATTAGTGGATCAAGTATGTTAAGTAGTGATAGCTTTGAGGAGGCATTATATTAATTTCCTGTGGCTGCCATGACAAATTTCTACAAACTTGGTGGCTTAAAACAACAGGAAGTTTTGATCTCATAGTTCTGGAAGTCTGAAGTCCAAAATCAGTATAATTTGGCTGAAATCAAGGTGCTGACAGGGCCTTAGTCCCTTTGGGTGCTCTAGAGGAGAATCTGTTTCTTGTCTTTTCCAGGTTCAAATGGCTACTGGCATTCCTTGGCTTGTAGCCATATCACTCCAGTCTTCAAGGCCAGCATCTTCAAATGTCTCTGCTCTGTCTTCACTTCACCTTTTCTCTGTTTGTGTAAGATCTCCCTCTGCCTCCCTCTACTACATGTGATCACATTTAGGGCTCATCTGGATAATCCAGGATAATCTCCCCATTTCAAGATCTTCAATTTAATTATATCTTCAGTTAAATTTATTTTACCATATAAAGTAGCATTATTTTATTTAATTTATTTATTTTACCATATAAAGTAACATTCACAGGGTCCAGGGATTAGCATATGGATGTCTTTGATGAGGGGGTGGGTGCAATTATTTTCAGCCTACCACAGGAACTATGGAATCCATCCTGGTACATCCTCAAGAATCCTAAGAGTCCCTAGGCTTAGACTAAGGGATTCTTAGGTGGTGCTGCAGGACATCTACAGTTGTACCAGTGGTCTTGAATTAAACAAGTGTTCTCCAAGTCTAATGCATTGCCTGTGAAATCTTGAAGTCGATCAAATTTATTTTCAAGATCCTGCCTCCCCTTGTTTGTTTCACCATTCCCCTCCCTCTAACTCCCCACTCCCACTTTTGCCCATCCCACTCACATAAGGCAGTCCCAAGGCCCCTACTGAGCACATACCTATACGCTGATGCCCTTTAAGACTCCAGCTCTGGTCCTAATCTTTCTCTGAAGCTCCAGATTCATTTAATCAACTTCCTGCTACGCTCAATATTAACCTATCCAAAACTAAAATACTTTTCCCGTAAATCTGTGCTCCCTAATCCTTCAGTCCCAATAAATGGCAACACTATCCACACAGTCATCCAAATTGCACACTCTGCACTCAGACAGCTTGGGCTTGAATTTTGGCTTCATCACTGTCTGTGAAAACTTGAGCAAGTTATTTAACTTCTCTATGCCTCATTTTCTTCATCTTAAAATGGAGAAAAAGAAGGATTTACCTCATAGGACATTGTGTAGGTTTAAAAAGATAAGTGTAGAGCTCTTAGAACTGTGCATGGCATATTGTAAGCACTTGAAATATTACCCTATACTGTTACCAACACTATCATCCTCTACTATCCACCTCCTCCCTCACCTCCATGCTGCCCCTCCCCACAACTACATAATCTGTCTAGTAAATTCTACTTGCTATCTTTTTAATCAGTCCTATCCTTGGCATCCTCATGGCCACTGTTCTAGTTCAGGCCTTGGTCTTCTCTGGATCATGTACTACCTTCCTAACTGGTCTCCTTGCTTCTATCCTTTAACACAGCAGGGAAGAGTTCTCATAAAATGGAATCTCATCTTGTTAAAATCATAAATTCCTGAACTGTTTTCCTGAAACAGTAAGCATTAAATGGATTTTCAAGGGTTTTTACAATTTGGCTCAATCCTACCTCACGTCTAATTACTCCCTGTACCACATTGAAGTTACAGCTGGGCTCTAAATATGCACACCTCTTGTAAGCCTCTGTGCCTTTGTCTATTATGTTAGCAACTCTCTAGAGTACTCTCCTTTCTTCCCTCTTTCTGGCAAACCACTATTCATCCTTTAAGATTCAGGATCCTTTGTCAAAATCAGTCCCCCCCCAACAGAGTAAATCTGTCAAGCTCTTCTCTGAACTCTCATACCACTTGTACATCCTTCTATTGGAGGAAGGGAGGGAAAGAAAAACTTGCTGGATGCCTACTATGGGCCAGGCTATGTGCTAGGTGCTATGTAAAATGCTTGACAGCATTGAACTTTATCTGAGTCCTGGGCTCCAAGAAAGAAGCCACAATTGAGAAACTCCTCCATCCTTTTGTGTTCCAAAAAACAGCTAATTGTAAAGGACCACATTGCTCTGGCATATTCCAAGATAAGATCCTCTCCATACTTCCTCATGACTCCCATAAGAAGTGATGGCTCCTTTGTTTACCTGCCTCTGTAAAACCCTAACTTTCCTTTCTTTTCTTTGAATATTCTCCCTATGGCTATAGCCTGAATAAAATCATCTCCTCTATTGCTCGGTGTATTTTGTCTTTCACATGGTCCTCACAATTCTGTGAAGTTGGTTTTGTTCTCATCAGTTTACAGATGAGAAAACTGAAGCTCAGCTACATGGCCAAAGATGGCACCATTAGGCCATTCCCTCCCAGGTTTGTGTGGCTCTAAAGCCAAGGCTCTTTGCACAACCCTCAGACGTGGGCTGAGATTTACCTCTTGACAGGTCAGCTTCAGACCATGAAAGCTTCAAAAGCAGAGACATCCAGGGCTCCAATTAGTCTTAATCCTTATTTGCTGAATGAATTCCTGAACAAACCATATCAACTCCCACTAAGGTAGTGTTGTGTTGTTTCTCAAACTTTCTTCTTAACCCAATCTTCTTTTTGATAAGTAAGAAAAACAAACATGAAAGGCTGAAATTCTGAGCCAAAGGAGAGTTTACATTTTAAATAGAGAAAATAGTGCCTTATCCAAAGAAATGGGGCCCTCTGAGGAGTTTCAGGCCTGGTGTCAGGGAGACGCTAATGTCCTTCTAAAACCTCAAGCCTTCTAAAGCCCTAAACTGGCAGAATTTCCTCAGAGAAGTAGATGACCCACTTGACAATGGAAGCTCTTCTTTGACCATTGTGTCACATTATTATTCTATCCAGCAATACCTCAGAATCAAGTGCTGGGAGGTGATAGTCAGATAACTCATCTCAGGTTAACTGCTTGTTTCTGTTGCAGGATCCTCTCTAGAATCATATCTTCCCAATGGAGGGGGCCCCAGAGGTCATCCTATCCAGTCCCCTGACTAAGTAGATTGTCTCTCAGTCACATGGGAACCTCTACTTTCTTAAGGTTTTATTTTAGACTCTAACAGTCCTCACAGTAGGAAGTTGTTATTTGTGTCTAGCTTCCATCTTTTGTGCTGTAGTAGCAACATGACTTCTTTCAGCTCTCTGCCGAAATTGCAGGCAGTCATATAGATTCAAAGTCCCCACTCAACTCTTAATCTACCTGAACAGGGCCTCTGTTCCAATTCTGAGATTATATATTTTTCCCTAACAAAGGCAAACACTCCTCTACTACTAGCATGGAAGGTTAGATTGGAGCAGTGCAAACTGGCTGAGAGAGGAGATCATCCCTTTTAGGGGTCTATTGGCATATCTCTAAGGCAGTAGCTTTTGAACATTTCTGGATCCAGATGCATTATAAGAAATAGGTTTTACTTCATAACTCATTTCGTGTACGTATGTATAGCTGAAACAAAATTTCCACAAAACAATACTTACCCTTACTAAATGAAATTCAACTCTAGTTTTTTTGGGTTCATTTTTTGAAAAATGCTGGTCATCACTGTCATGTAAGTGGGTCATGGACCTATGCCACTAACACCTGAGAACCATACCTTCTATCCCTATATTTAGCCTGGACATTGAGAGTGGAAACCAGACTTTACTGTCTACATTAACATGATTTTGCTATTCTACTGTCTTCATTAGCATGCTTTTACTTTTCCAGGACTCCCCTGCCCAGGCAAATGGTTCATTACAGGAACATCCCCATAAACCCAACAATTAACTCTTCAATGGAAAGCATCAACAGAGAGTTTGAAATGCCCTAAAATTCTTTAAATCTCTCACCTTGAAATCCTTGTCTTGCTGTTTCCACCAATCCTGGACTGTTATTATGATCCTTACTTAATTCTAATCAAGTCCCTGCATTGAAAGAGCTACCTCCAACTAAACTTCCAGTTCTCAAGTTCTAACCTTGCCTTCCCTCCCTCTGAGACACCTCTGCCAAAGCCTTGCAGAAGTGGTGTTCTCCTCCACTCTGGTAAGCAATAAACTCAGCTTGGTTTTATCAACAGGCTATGTTGGTAATATTTGAGGAGCCAGCTTCTGACGTGCCACTGAGTACAGATACAACAAGGGGTTTACTGGGGGAAAACTTACAAGCAAGCTGAGAATTAACAGAGCACACACAGTTTCCCAAACTCTCTTCATTCCATTTCATAGTCCAGTCACAGATGTTCTATATGCACTAAGAATGAAGTCTCAGCAAAGAGGGGCCTGCTTGGGCAGCAGGCTGACTGTGCCACTGTGAACATTCCAAGAGAACAGAAGCTCTGCCTCCACATTGGGAAAAGGTGCTAAGGCAACACCTAGTTTCTCTAAGTAACAAGAAATGTGTCAATGATCTCCCAGATCAGAAACAATGCTAGGGAGTGTGCATGTCCAGGGCCACGGTCTGCATGCCGAGGACCCTAGAAAGAGCCTTCCCTGCCAGGAATGCTGACATCAGCCAAATGTATTGTCTTTCCACAGCTAACTCAGTACAGCACAGCCAGCTCTTAGCTAAGCAACTGAAAGGGGGAAGGAAATGAGGCTATAGGGCTGTCCAGATTTGTCTTTCATGAGTCACCCCATGAGTGATTCCACAAATGACTATCGGGTTGCAACCTACAGTTTACAAAACACTGTTCTAACTTTTAGGGTGATTGATATGTTCATTATATTGATTGTGGCAATGGTTTCATGTGTCTATACATATATCAAAATATATGCAGATTATTGTATAAAAATTATACCCCATTAAAGCTATGAAAAATTAATAAAAGGGGTGGATAAGAGTAGAGGGCACAGATACAACGAGTGGTCCTATGTTGACAATTGTTAAAGCTATTTTTCCCTGTGTTTGGAAATTTCCCAAATAAGTTTTAAATGAATTTTACCACACAGATATGGGGAAAAAACTCTCAAAAAACAACCTGTTCTAAAAATCTGAATCATGGCTGCAGTTATTATAAGGATAGTGGAGAGTGAATGTTACTCCAAAGCTCCAGCAGAGACAAGTTTTTTTAGAGCCTTCTGTTACCCTGGTGAAAGAATTTCTAATATCCTAAGGGCATAGAAGAAATATAAGGACTAAGTGGTGTTTGTGTATCAATAATTCATTGAATAAATATTAATTGAGCACCCATAAGAATCAGGCACTATTCTAGGTACTGAGGATGCAGCAGTGAACATAACAAAGTTCTGGCCCTCAGGGAGCCTACATTCTACTGAAAAGAGAGAGACAACCTACAAGAAAACAAGTACTGTGTGATGTGATTTCATGTAATGATAAGAGCTATGAAAAAAAAAGAAATAGGTACTGGAATAAGAGAGTAACAAGGAGTTCAAGGAAGGCTTCTAAAGAATGGGTTCGATCTAGAGTTGAGCGTGAAACACTGGAAATGGAGACAAGGAAGTAACAAGAAAAGGGGATTAAATACTAGAAATGTATGTTATTTACTGGATATTGGAGGAAAGTGCCAAAGATAAGGGAGATAATTGCTCAAGTGAAAAGTGTCAAAACCCCTGCCCTTACCCCTACTAATAGAAGAGTATAAATACAGGGTTTTGGAGGGCTAAGTCCTAAAGGATTAGGGCTCAGGAGTCTAATCTTGGCACAAGCCCAAGGACCTTTCGGAAGCATCCAGCTTCCTCCTGTCTGTGCTGGTGCTTTTAGAGTTGAAACAGCACAGTTGCTTTTTGGTTGACCACCTTTCTGTGTCTCAGTTTTCATCTGTCCAGTGACCCAGCTGTGCCCTATGTTGCTTATCAGTTGACCTCTATATCAGATTGGAAAGCTAGAGCTTGTGGACTGGGCATCAAGGAATTGAGAATTGTTAAATTCTGATCCTCTACTGACTGGGGTTGGGGGACTGCTCCACTAGAGGAAGTGTAACACCAGATGAATCCTCGATACTACTGCCATGCCTACTGTCAACTTACCACCCCCCAATTTCATATTGTTTTAATTATATTCTTTCAAACAGTTTTAGATTTACAGAATATGTAAGTTGTCATTAACTACTTAAATCTGACCATATTGGGGATATTTTGAACTGTCTTTTTTGTGAGGATCCTCCTTCTTATCATTCCCATAAGCCATGTTGATATGCTATTATATATTTTCTCTGCACATAACTAAATATTCGCATGTTTAAATGCACATAGTTTGTTTTCCAAAAAGAGGTCATATCATAAAGACTTTTCTACGTGTTGCCTTCAACAAAATCTCATTAAAGCCCCTTCAAGTCATATGGTACATCTGCAATTATTTCTTTTTAATGGTTGCATAATATTCTCTGGAAGGAATATACTGTAATCCTTTCAACCATTCTCTATTGCTGGGCATTCACTCTGTTACCAACTTTTTACCACTAAGAACTATGATGCAATAATACTTTTGTACAGATTTACTGGAGAAGCAGTGTTGCAGTACACAACTCACATTGGATATACCTGGTGGCCCTGCTAGGAAGGATAAACGGGCTCATAAAAAATTTTTTTTAAACTCTGATGTGTACTGTTTGCCAGCTTCCAAGGTTTAAATGCTTTCATCATAGCTGATTTCAAGCTATCAATGTGAAATCACTGAATGAAGAACTGGAAAGAGATGCACATAATTGGCTCTGGTGTGTACGAACCAGCTCCAGAACATCACTGTGAGGACTAATAGGAAATGCGGTGTTCTGTTCTTGGCTTTTATTTGTTTCTTTCTTCTTTCATTGGCAGGAAAAGGAACAGCACCCTTACTGGCAGGTCTGTGCTGCACAGCTCTACACGGCACCATTCACATCTACATGAAGGATGGCCTCTGGAGTGGGGTAAAGCACTGCTGTTCTTGGTGGCTCTACTTCCTAGTACCTCTAAAATGATACCATTTTGCTTCTTTGTAAGGCTAACCTAAGAGTACAGGGCAGAAGTTGTCAAAGTTTAGCATATAGCAGAATCAACTAGGGTGCTGGTTAAAACCAGGATTACTGGACTTTACCCTCAGAGTATCTGACTCTGTAGGTCTGGGGTGAGGCCTGATATTTTGCATTTCTAACAAGTTCCCAGATGGTGGTGACATTGTTGATTTAGAGACAGCCTTTTGAGAACCACTGGTATAGAGTAAACTAGGCATTTTCTCTGTAAGCAGGAAGTAGATGGCTGGAATACTCAATTAAACTGCCTTTCTTAGGGAGTAAGGGCTCAGGGTAAAGTGGAGTCCCAAACTCAGATGCTTATTGGGGCCTGGGAGGTAACAGAATTATGTGCAGTGGCTAGCTGGAGTGTAGAAAATGTTACATTTAAGATTAATTCCTTTGCTTTGTGGTTTATAAGCTTTAGAGAGGACAAATTGATCAAGGTCAAGGGCTTTGGGGGAATAGGAGCTAGGCAGTGAAGCTAGGAGATGGAGTTGAAATGAGAGAGTCAACAGTCCAGAAGCACAGTGTAAAGCAGATGTCAAAAGGAGAAGGGGGAGGATCTATAGTCTCCTCCTTTCTAATATTTCTCTTCCTCCACACCTTAACATCTGCTTCAGGATCTTCAAATTTCAGGGTATTAAGCGAGCCTGCTGGGTAAGAACTAAGGGTAGAGAGGTGTGAGGAGGTGTATTGGCCTGCATTCATCACTAATGTGGAAGGGCCTGCTTGGCTTGCAAGCCTGAGACTACAGAGAATGTGGTGACATGAGCTCTGCACTCACTGGCAGGACACCCTAGTATTCCTGTCCCTCTTCCCCATCAAGAGAGTGAGCCAGACCCTTCTCTAGGCTTCATTTTCTTTATCTGTAAAATGAGAGCTTTGGGCTAGATTATATCAACAGGCCATTTCTATGAGCTCTACAAGGCAAGATGTGACCTCTCTTGGGGGCTGGTTTTGGAATCAATGGCTGGAGACATTCTTGTGGATGCCAAGAGCCTGGAGGGATCGGCTTGCTGCCTCTCTATAACTCACTACCATCTTGGAAGGGTTGGACTTTCCACTCTTCCTCTCCACCGCCACCCTGATCCCCAGCTGTCACTCACCTCCGGGCCTCTCAGGGGCCCCAGCCAATGACCAAATCCTCATTGCCATCATACCCTGTGCCCTGTGTGTATGTGTGTGTGTGTGTGTGAGGCAGGTGGGGTAGGCTGCAGGGTACAAGGCTAAGATGGATTGAGAAGCTAACAACATGAATTTAGGAGACTCCATCTTTCCTTCTCTAACACAGACTGTGTTTTATCATGCCAGGGATGCAATAAACCCAAATGAGGTGACAAACAAAACATTTCTCAGAACATTTCAATATTTTAATAAAATAACTGGATCCAGAGTCAACCAGTTTGGGTTTGAATCCTATCTGGGCCACTTTTCAGCTCTTTGACCTTGAGCTGCTTATGTCACTCAGCCTCAGAGTTTTCTTTGTAGCATCTATTGAGCTAATAATATCCATTAGATCAAGATTTCTCAACTTCAGCACTATTGACATTTTGATACAAATAATTCATTGTTGGAGTTGTCTTGTGCATTATGGGATTTTAGTAGCATCCCTGGCCCCTAATAACTAGAGGCCAGTAGCATTCTCCTCACAAGGCTGTGACAACAAAAAATGCCTCCAGACATTGCCAAATGTCTCCTGTGGGTAAAATCACCTCGGTTGAGAAACACTGCCCTAGAACACAGCGTTATTGAGAGGAATGCACATTAGAAGTACATTGCAATTTGTTGGACCTATGTACTTTTTATAAATTTTTAGGATTAGAAAAATACAGAAGTAGATTGGTTTGTGAGTCAAACAAATGATGGTGTGAAATGGTTAGAATGTGCCTTCAATTGGAGAGTTGAGAAGAGAGGATCCAAAATAGGATGACCAACCATTCTGGTCTGCCAGAACTCAGGGAGTTTCCCAAGATATGAGACTTATAGTGCTAAAACCAGGAATGTCCTGGGCAAACTGGGATGTCACTCTAGTCAAAAAAGGCAACTCCAGTATGTACTGTATGCCAGGCATTGTGCAGAACACTTTACGCATATGGTTCAATCCTGGCAATAAGCCTGTGACAAAAGTAATATCCTTATTTCCTTGTATAGGCAGCTGAGACTCAGTGTAATAGGATGATCTAGCCACAGGCATTTGTGAAGTCCACTCAAAGGAGGTGGGATGGTTTCACGCCTTCCGAAAACCCAGTGGGATGATACAGATTACTTTCTACTGTACTCTGTGTCTTCCTCTCCCTCTGTTCTTGGCTCAAGATGCAGAGGAGGCCTACCAGAATACAGCCAGTGACTTGCTGGTGACAATATGGATGCACGATTCTGAATGTATTATGCCCAAAGCCTTCACCATGAAGTGGGCTGGAGTAAGCCTCCTCAGAGTATGCTCTATGTCAGCAAAATCATCTTCAAGGGTAAGGAGATGGTCATGAGGAAAGGGGGAGTCCCAGGAAGATGCATCTGCAAGACTGTCTTGTCTCCTTTTGGGGCATTGTCCTTAAGTAGGAGGAGGTGAGTGCGGTGACTTGGGGCAGAACAGAGACAGCAAATCCACTGTGCCATTGTGGAGCTCACATTTCCTCAGTGCACCATCATTTCCTAGGAGTCCTCAACACCCCACCCCAACTCCTACCAAAAAAAAAAAAGTTTTGCCCTTGGAAAACTCTGCCCAATGGTCTAGCATCACAAGCCCTTGCCGGGCCTTTTGGAAGGAAGCTGTCTTTCCCAGGATGAGGAATTTTCTTTAGGGAAGTCTGGCACTTTCTCTGTTAATTGCTGGAAAATATGCTGTCTGTCTATCTCTTTTGCTCTCCTTCCTGCTTGCATTTTGATGTCCTAAACAGCTATCCTTGCTTAACTTTAGCAACTTGAAAGCAAACTTGCGTTTGCTCCTAGTACCCACAGTGGAATCTATGAGCTGCTCACTTCTTTCCCATGAGTATCTTTTTGATCAAAGGCCAGGATTTATTAGTGCTACTGTTTGCTTAACAGGAACTGACCACTCTCATCACAGTTTTACCTGTTTCTCTCTAAGTCGAAGGCTGTCGGAGAATAATGTTCTTTGATGTATCCGCCGCAACTTCCACCTCCTGGTCTCTGGCCAGCGAAAGAAACTTCAGAAGGAGTGGTGAGGAAGCATGCTCACATGGATCCACTCTTATGCTTAAAACTTCTAAGGCAAACTCTCCTAGAAGCGGGGACTATTGGAGCTGGAAACACCTTCAGAAGACCAGCCAGTTTATCTCCCTAAGCTTAGAGAAAAGGGGGTAGTGATGACCAGAAAGGCCAATGGCTTAGCCCAAGGTCACTCAGGGAGTTAAGGACTGAGCCTGGCACTAGAATCCACAGCTGCTGGAATCTAAATTATTGTTCAGAAGACTTCTTACTTTCTGAACACTGTCCTAGCCCTGGTGCAGATGAAGAGGTTGGAAGTACTAGCCAGGAGTCTGACTATATAATACCTTGAGCTGAAGAGCAGTCGGCTGAGATCCTGTTCCTTGTAAGTTCAGTGTCCTCACCCAAGTGCCCAGTCCTGGCAGGATAGCCTTCGAGTGGGAAGTGAGGAAGCCAGATCATCAGAGGGATTGGTGGGGTGACCAGTGTCTCAGTGGCTCCCACTGCCAAGTGTGATCCTGGCTGTAATTTATTTGCCTAGCTTGGCATAATTAAGTTAAAGAATTGACTTTTTCTCTATTTATGTTTTTTTTGCTTCCATAAATCTTTGTTAAACACTGCCCCAAGTCAGCAGCACCTGTTAAGATGAAGGGTTTGAGTATCTTCTCGTTTTGCTTTTTTTTTCCCCGGGACATGTGTGCTGTGGGTTGTGATTTTAGACACATGTGTATGATATCTTGTCTGTTGGGAAATATTTTTCATGGTTTTCAAGAATCAAATAAAGAGCAGGAACTTTGGAGACTAACAGATGAGGATTCCAGGCCCAGTTTGAACTAACTGCATAAACATGGGCTAGTTGCTTAATCTTTCTGAGACTTGATTTCTCTAGCTGCAAAATGAGGACTATCATACTCACTTCAGTGGGTTGTTGGGAGGATTATATGACATGATGTAGGTAAAGTACCTAGCTTAGAGTCTCACACATATGCTGAATGTGTGCTCAGCCAATAGGGTCTATTAACATCAAATGTTATGTTATGTTCTGTTAAGAACCTTGGGACCCCAAGGTATATTGCAGCCACTAATCTGGGAAGCCGTACCCCATCCTCATAAGCCCTGTCCCAGCTCCCCCACCCATGTCCTCTTCTGTAGTCCACAATCAATTTTTGGGTGTGGCTAAGCTAAAAGAGAAGCATAGAGATTAAAAGTTCTCCTTGTCCTCTACTAGCCTGGGTACTTTGTTAATATCGTGGCTATGTATCTTTACCTCTGCTTTTTTGCATTGTTTTATAATTATCTGTTTGTGTGACTGTGTCTGTCCAATTAGTCTTTAAATGAGGTCAAAAACTGTCTTAATTCTTTTTGATTCCCCAGGGACTAGCTTTAAACCTACAGCAGAGCAGGTGCTCAAGGAGTATTTAAATAAATTAACAGATTAATGAGCCCCTAGATGCTAAGGACTGAGCAGCACTCAAACTCTTTCTGATTGTAAGATGACCCACCTCTCTCCTTAGATCACCCTCTGTATACCCAGAGTCCCAGATGTTTCTGGTAAGAGGGTTGGTTCCAAGCTGTTTTGAGAAGCTTCTTTTTTTGCCACGCCCATCCCATTTGAGTTTACTTACTATTCTTCTTTGTGTGCACATAAATGTCCACCTTTAATCTACACAGAAATTAAAATACATAACAATGTACACCTGAAATTTATATAATGTTATAAACCAATGTTACGGCAATAAAAAGAAAGAAAGAGAGAGAGAGAAAAAGAAGATTGGCAATGGATGTTAACCAGGGCCAATCCTCCTCACACAAAATACATAAATAAATTTTAAAAAATAAAATAAAGAAATTTCCCTCTTTATTCTGGAACTTAACATAGTCTGTCTTAGAGTACAGTGTGCTGTGTATTTCAGTTACCCGTTAAGGGCAATTTCTCCTGGAGGGAGGTTTTGGCTTTGGAGTGCTGGCTTTGGAATCTGACAGGTCTGGATTGAACCTCTGGCTCTACTACTCACTTATTGGCTGTATAATCTTCAGCAAGTGGCTTAACCTCTTGAGTCCAATATCTGTATTTGTAAAATCATGTAAAAGATTTATAAACATCTCATTTAATCCTTGTAACACTCCTATAAGGGGAGCAGTATAGAATTGTCACAAGGATTAAATAAGATAATGTGTGCAAAGTGCCCAGTATGATGCTTGGTACATAGTACTGTTGGGGAAGAAGAAATAACCCTGTAGGTCCTTCTGGCTGGTCTAAGAATTAAATTGACACAAGACAGAATAACAGGAGAAAATCAAACAAATTTAATGACCCCATATACATGGGAGAAAACCAGGAAAACTGAGTAACTCACTAAAATGACTGAAGCCACCACCTTAATTTTCAGCCCAAGACAAAAGAGGATGTTGGGGGTAGTGGTTTTGGAATTCAAAGGAGGGGAAGGCAATTTACATGGAGATGGAAAAGCAAATGTTTGGTGAACAAATATTTCCCATGCCTTGCAAAGACAATGAGACATGGAGAGGACTCATCAAATGGGCGTTGCTAGGTTCCTCCCTGTCTACCACACCTAGTTCATATTATATTATAGTTATCTATGGTGATAGCTCCTTCCTGAAACAGGCCCTCTGTCTTAAATTCTTTTAGGCAGTTAGAGAGAAGGTCAGAGTTTCTTCCTGAGTCTTTTGTTTTTAAAAATAATCAAGCCAAAGAGACACATTTTGGGGTGCAAATTCTGCTGCCCTACAGTAGATATTCAACCAATATTAACTTATCATTTGTTTATGAAAAATAACAACCACATTATGGAAAAAAATGTAGAAAATAGAGAAAAGAAGGAAAAAATATCCATATTTCTATGACCTTGTCATAGCAACATTTGGCTTTTGTGTGTCTTCAGAGATCGTGTATTCTTCATCTTCGTAGTCCCTACAGTGCCTGGCACATAGTGGGCACTCAATCAATGTGTTCTGTTCAATTGACTTATAAAGGAGAAGTAAATAAATGGCAAACATATGTAGAGACTGTGACAATTTACAAAATCCATGTCTGCTACACATTTGTTGTCCACACCAACACTCTGAGGCTAATAGATTGTCATTTCTCCCATTTTCTGAGGAAGAAATTGAGACTTAAAGAGGTACAAGTGATTTGCCCAAGTCCACACAGCCAATAAGTAAATGGCAGGACTGGGCCTTTGGCCCAGGTTTTCTAACTCCAAAGCCTGGGCTTTTGCTGCTGTCTATCCCTTACTCCCCGAGCCCAGTCCTCTAGAGAAAGCCTAAATTGCCATCCCCGCTCCTAGGGGTATAATGTTCCCAGGAAAACTGCCCAACTCTGCCCCCTCTTTACTCTTGGCCCCTGGAACTTTGTTTGGGGAGTAGGGATGGTAGTGGACAGGGAGCTGAGACAGGGAGGGCCTTGGATCTGCCAGCCCAGAGGGAGAAGAGGGAGAAAAGTTATGCCCAGGGGGTCCTGGAGTCATTTCCACTGGGAGTAGGGGGAGAGGAATTCACTTTGCAGAAGGTTGAGCTAGTCCTAGACCAGTAAACTGGGAGAAAGCAAGAGCTCCCCCTGAGGCCCCTGTCCAGACAATTCTGAAGGTATTCTGGGCCACTTCAGGTTATCTCCAACTCCTGTGCCTAGGGCAGCCATTGTTCCTGAGACAACCCCACCTGTGCTCTGCCTCTGCCCTTAGACACCCAGTCCTGGTATTTCAATCCTTGCCCTAAACTGGAGGCCTTTGAAACTGCTCCCAGTTGAGCTAAGCTAGGACTCAAAATAAGCCTCCTCCTCACCACACATCAGCCGCAGGTTCCAGGCCCACACTCTACTGCAAGAAGCTGACCCACACACCTGTGAGGCCTTCTCTAGCCTGCCTTGATCCCTGAGATCTAAGCATGTTTTCTCAGATTGATGAAATGTTCCTGCAGATGCTCATGGAGAAAATCCAGATGACAGTACTCCGCTAGGAGTTCAGCAAGTGTAGATATAGTTCTACCAGAGTCCTTAGAGAAGGGTGGGATAGGGGAGCAGAGGGAGTGGGATGGGTTGGGGGTGGTATGGGGAGGCATGGCCATGTTCATCTGCCTCCCGTCTGCTAGGTGGGCTTTACCTCCCTGGGCCTTAAATGCCGCCTGAGTTTGAATGAAAGGATTCCCAGAATGTTCAAATTGAGATGGACTTCAGAGATCCTATCCTACCTGAGACCCAGAGACTTGTCCAAACGTAAGTTAATGTCAGATCTGGGATTTGAGTGTGAGGAAAAATCCCTAGACAGTGCCCAGCACAGAGTAAAAACTCAAATGTTCATCTCCTTTCTTCTTTCTTTCTGGCCAGGGTTCTTTTTAGGGTGACTACCATGTTCTGGTTTCCCCGGGATTTTCCCAGTTTTAATATTGAAAGTCCTGAGTCCTGGGAACACCCCTTGGCCCTGGGCAGACCAGAACAGGTGGTCACCCTGGCTCTCATACTCCTTTCATCTCACCACCCTGCTTCCCTTTGGGGACTTCAAGCTTGCAGGCAGAGTTGAAATTACTTCTTGAGAAAACAAAATCTGAAATTTGTTTGTTTTTCACCTGAGACTGGCATGTTTCACTAGTATTGTGTCTTTGGATTTATAGATCACTTTATAATGTTTAAAGGCTTTCATAAGCATTATTTGATTTAAACCTCTCTCTGGCCCTGGGAGGAAGATGATCATCAGTCTATTTTACAGATAAGATATCTGTGGCTCAGCTAGGTTAGATAGTTTGCCTAAGGTCATGCAATGGGTCCATGGTGCAGGAGTCAAGGGTAGATAGGCAAACTCGGGGCTTCTGACACTAGGTTCATTATATTTCCCATGACTTTCCATGTTGCCCCTAAAACTTGGACTTGTGACTGCGCTTTCTTGCATCTTTGGGGCTTCTTTGAGGACTGAGGCCAGGGCTGTGCATCCAGGCTGTCCTCAGCCAGAGTGTTGCCTGCCCACATGGTGTCTTTGTGTGTAGTAGTGAGCTGAGCAATTGAGGAGGGCTGGCATCTTGCTGGCTGTGGGAACTTGTTTGTAGAGTGCCTCATCTTTCCAGTTTCTCCTTGAGTCTTGAGATCCCCCTCTGTCTGCTGGTGGACTGCTCCTCCCTCTCCATCCCCCCAGGCTCATATTACAGTTCTGGTATCTTTTTAGGCTAGGCTTTGTATGTACTGTTGGATTGTCCTGAGGGTATCCCCCTGGTATAGGAACACCAGAAGCAGCCTACTGGAGATATCTCACCAATAGGTGTGCCAGTGAGAAGTGAGGACTCAGGAGAAGAGTTGGGGGACCCTAGTCTGCTGTACCTTCTGGAACACCTCTGCATCCCTACTCCATACTCTATCAATGGTCCCTGGGCCCGGGGGCTGGGGGAAAAGACCTGGGAGGATATAAAGGGCATGGGCTTGGGGGTCAACAGAACAGGAATGTACCCTAGCTCTTCCCGTAATTGCTGCATGTCTTTGGGCAAGCACTCCACCTTCCTGGGGCTGACTTTTCTTTTCTGTACAATGCAAGGATTGCCTCACATGATCCCTGAGGTCTCTATCAGCATTAAAATTTTGTCACCATTCTCGTGTCTGATTTTAGCTCCTCTGGGATTCTGTCCCGTCAGAAATTATTATGATTATTAAGAGTAATAATAATCACTGTCATTTATTGAACACTGGACATTCACCAAACCAGCAGAGCAGATACGAGCTTGGGCTCTGGAACCAGATGATCTGGATTGGAATCTAGCTTTGCTACTTGCTAGTTGTGTGACCTTGGGCAAGTGACTTAACCTCTCTGAGCCTCAATTTCTCTCATTTGTAACTTGAGATAATTAAGAAGTGCTGAGCACAGTGCTTGACATTTAAAAAATTAGATATTATTATATACACTACAATTTATTCCTCATAACAACCCTATGAGGTAAAGACTATAATTATAACCGTTTTACAAATGGAGGAAATGAAGTTCAAAGCAGGTAGACCACTTTCCAAAGATCACACACTTTGCAAGTTTTGGTGGTGGGCTTCAAACCCAGGCAGTCTGATTTCAGAGCCTACTCTCTTAACTTCTGTGCTATGCAGTTGAAGTCACCAAGAAGGGCACTGGATCAGCAGCAGGTCCAAGTGCCCTTAGGAAGGTGGCTGAGTCTAGGATGCCAGGGAATGAGGAAAAACTGCTGCCTGAGCAAAGGTTTACCAAAAAGTCAGTCCTGGGCCCCTTTGGGACATAGGAGAGAAAGGGCAAAGCTAAGGAACACCACAGGATACAAGGCCTGGGAGAGTCAGGAGGCTTAATCCCTGTCCACTGCAGGGTAGATGGTCCCCAGGCCAGCTCTCTTCACTTCTAGCAACACAGTTTAACCAAAGCTTCCTTCCTCTCCTCCCTATCTGACCCAGCCTGGCCCCAGAGAAAGGACAGCCTCCCCTAGCTGGGTCCCTCAGCCCCATGGAAAGCCCCCTGCTACACTTGATATAGGTCTTTGAACAGCTCCACTAGCCCACTCTGTATAACAATAAACTCGTGCGTTTATAAGCAAATCGTAATTTTCATATGTGTACCTTGCTTTAACTGTTTACAAAGTTTCTCACACACCTCTCTTGATCTCTACAGATATCCTAAGCAAAGAATCTTCTCCCTTATTTTATAGCTGAGGAAACAGAGGCCCCTGGGTCAAACCATTGGGCAGATGTGGGTCTCAAACACAGGGTGCTTGCCTTTTGTCCCACCATGAGAGGCAAGGAGGGAGAGGAAAGCAAAAGCTAACTTTTTTCCATGCCTCCATTTCATTGCCTTCCCTCGTTGCCATCTAAAGCATTGCCCTCACCGTGGGATTGGCAAATTCTCCATATCTGGATCTAACCTGTGCTCTGCTAGAAGAATTTGGCAGCAACATTCTAAACTAGGTCAATTCACAGTGTACGCTATTCCCACGGGGAGGAGAGTTGGTGGACAACTAATGTCTGGAGACAACCCCCCTGTTCGCCTTCCAGTCTCTACCTCCCATCTTCACTTAGGCCTGTCCTGGAGCTATTCCCAAAGAGGGCTGCCATTAGGTTAGTGGGAGGTGGGGACCACTTGAGTTTTCCCCATCTACCATCTAGTTCTATCCCATTAAAAGGGTCTTTGCAATGGCCTCCTTGCTGCTCTTAAGGGAAAGATAGTCTGCCATCCAGCCATAGCACTCACTTAGGAGGTGAAGGTGGCTTAGCAGGTACTGGGGTCTGAGGAATGCTTAAGGGCTACACAGTTTCTCTGTCTCTATGAATTGCCAGCTTTTAGGGACAGGCATGTAGGTCTGAGGCCCTTGACCTTCTTCTTATCTGAGGAAATGGGTCTTCCAAGCACTCATAGAAACTAACACTCATTCACTCACTCTGTCTTGTGACCCAGGTTTCCTTTTGGTGTGAGTTATGCAGCCCTCCCTGGACATATCCATGGGGAAAGGCTGAGAGGAGGCTGTAGGGGAGAGGGTACTGACCTTCTTGCCATCCAGCATGCCCGCTGCTGTGGCCATGAGCCCAGGAGTGGGCATTGTGACTTTCACTAGGGCCTGTCCCCACAGAGCCTCAGTGACCTTCAGCAGAAGTAGGCAGGCTGCACCCTGCTGTTCTGCTATGGCCAAATGGCCTCAAACCTCCAGGACAACTTCTCGGTATTGGCTGACCACCTTGCCTCCTGTGTTGTGTTTTACTTTCAGAACAGCCATTGGGTACCTTGTTCCTTCTCCTCTTTCTCTTCTCCACTCTTCCCTTCCCCATTCCTCTGGGTTTCAAGAGATTGAAGAGCCAGAAATCCTGGGGTTTTCTCTGGGACTCAGTTTTCTATCTGTCTAATGGGCACCCCAACGTAGACCCACTCTGAATTGGCAATCTCTCTTCCTTCTCCTGGCCTTGGTTAAACAGCAGAGACCCCTTGTACCTCTATCTCAGTAGGTTTTATATTCCCAGGCCAGGACTGTAAAACTGGAACAGTAATATTCATTTATTCAAAAAGATTCATTCAACAAACACTTATTGAGGTTCATCACATGCCCAGTGCTACACAGACTCTGGGGACAGGGAGGTCAATCAGACACAATCCCCGTCCTCAGGGAGCTCACACAATTGTAGTAAGGTAGACAAACAGGGAACTTCACTGCAGTGTGATTAAATAGTAGTGTGATCATGGCAAATATAGAGGCCTGTGAAAGTAGCAGGAAGGACAAATAACTCTGTTGGGGACAGAAGAGAGGCTGATTAAGATGGTTTCTCAGAAGAAATGACATTTGAGCTGGACCTAGAAGGATGAGCATGAGTCAGCTCAGTGGGATAAGAGTGGGATGATGGGCAATAATGTCTAAAAGAAAAGCTAGTGCCAAGGTTCCAAGGCCTGGATGGGCAAGTGTGCCTGGGGAATGTGGAATAGCTGGTTGTGGCTGAAGCCTCATGCCTGTTGGCTGGAGGACGGGAGTGGTGGGAGATGAGGCTAGTCAGGTAATTCTAGGCTAGGCTGCTGTGAATTTGATATCCCCTAAGTGGGGAACCATTGATAGTTTTTAAGCAAAAGTTGTTACATGATCAGTGAGGGAAATGTAGATCAAAACTACACTAAGATATCACCTTACACCTGTTAGAATGGCTAAAATAACCAAAAGAAAAAATAAAAAATGTTGGAGAGGTTGTGGAGAAAAAGGAACCCTCATACACTGCTGGTGGGAATGCAGACTGATGCAGACACTATGGAAAACAGTATGGAGATTTCTCAAAAAGTTAAAAATAGAAATACCTTATGACCCAGCCATCCCACTACTGGGTATCTATGCAAGGAACTTTAAATCAGCAATTCAAAGAGACCCATGCATACCTATGTTCATTGCAGCATTATTCACAATAGCGAAGACGTGGAAGCAAGCTAAGTGCCCATCGACTGATGATTGGATAAAGAAGGTATGGTATATTATATGGAATGCTACTCAGCCATCAAAAGGGATAAAATCTTCCCATTCACAACAACATGGATGGACCTTGAAGGTATTATGTTAAGTGAAATAAGCCAGACAGAGAAAGGCAATCTCTGTATGACTTGACTCATATGTGGAAGTTAAGCATGTGGACAAGGAAAACAGATTAGTGGTTACCAGGGGAAAGTGGGAGTGGAAGGTGGGCACAAAGGGTGATGTGGTGCACCCACAATGACTGACAAATAATAATGTACAACTGAAATTTCAGAAGATTGTAAACTATCATAACCTCAATGAAAAATAAAATAGAAAAAGGTAAAAAAATGGTGACATAAAGGACTATAATATAGCCAGTTACAACATAACATGTGGCTCCATTACTGGGAGATCTTTGATTAAAAAACAACAACAAAAACAAAAATCTCTTAATTATATAAAAAAAGTTGTTACATGATCAAATATGTGTTTCCCAAAAGGAAGTCTGGTAGCAGTGAAGGAAGATGGACTAGAAAAAGAGAGGATGTAGAAAAACGGATTAGGAGGTGAAAACTGCCTGGCCCAATGCATTGTCAGTAGGGATGGAAAGGAGAGGAGAGGTTGGAAAGATCAGAAAGGTGTTCAGAAAGCAAAATATGCGAAACTACCACTGTATTTGTTTCCTACTGCTGCTTGCAATTACCACAAAATTAGTGGTCCTGTAGGGGAGGAAAAATAATTTTCCATCTACCCTTCTAGGTTCTTGACTGAGAGCGCCCCTATAATAAAAAGATAGATTAACAGGAGTAAAACAAATTTAATTTCTTACTTCTGTACAGGAGCCCCACAGAGATGTGAGGCTCAAAGGCAGTCAGGCTTATATACCATCTGAGCTAAGGAATGGGATGGGCCTGGGGTTTCAAAGGGGAGGAAGGCAATTCACAGGAAGATGAGAAGGTCAGATGTTTAGTAATCAGGTGTTTGTCTTGCCATACTGATGTCAGATATTATTAGCTCTGGTAATAGCTTTCTTCCTGGTACAGCTTCCCCATCTAAATTATTTCAAGTGGCTAAAGCCTAGGTATAAAGCTTTTCCTGAGTCTGCTGAGCCTTGATTGCTTTCAGCTCAGAATAATCCACATTCCGAAGGGGGACATTTTGGGGTGTCATATTCTACTCCCCTTCAGCTAAACACAACACAAATTTATTCTCTTGCAGTTCTGGAGGTCAGAATTCTACAATCAAGGTATTGCCAGGGTTGTGTTCCTTCTGGAGGCTTCAGGGAAGAATCTGTTTCATACCTTTTCCAGCTTCTAGTAGATGCCTGTGTTCCTTGGCTTCTTGGTTCCTTCCCCCATCTTCAAAGCCAGCAGCATAGAATCTTCAAATCTCTCTCTCACCCTACCCTCCTGTATTCCTCTCATAAGATGCCTTGTAATTACATTAAGGCCATCCAGATAATCTAGAATAATCATCTCCCCAGCTCACGATCCTTAACTTAATCAGAACTGCAAATCCCATTTGCCACTCAGTCTCCAGGGGTTATGATGTGGACATCTTTGTGGGAAGGGGGCATTATTCAGCCTACCACACCCAATTAGATGTGGGGAGGAAAGGAAGGGAGATATAAAGAATGATTTTTTACTTTTTAATCTTTAAAATTTCACACACAAAGTGAAAACTACAGTATAATGAATCCCCATTTACCCATCACCCACCTTTAACAGTTATCAACATTTTGACCATCTTGTTTCAGTTGCCTCTCTCCCTTTTTTTGTCAGTAACATTTTTTTTGTGTGTTATGGCAGGGACATTTTAAAGAAAATCCCAGATATCTTGTCATTTTACTCATAAATATCTCATTGTGTGTCTCTAAATATGAATTTTTCCATAACCATCAGACATTTAACTACAATAAAGAAAATTAACAATAATTACTTAATATTACCTAATACTGAAGATGATTTTGCGGTATCTCCTATGGCCAATTTTTTGGCTAGTGATGGCATTCACCAAAATGGGGATGGGAGCCAGATAGAGAAAATTTTGTGGATGAGTAGATAATAAGTTTGGTTAGATAGTCCATGGTCAAAATTGGAGTACTGCTGAATGGTTTGAAAAGAGAAGGGACTTCCAAAGAGAACATGGCACCATTGAGCATTTGGTGGCCATTAGGGGGATTCAGACAAATGTATGGCCTGTACTTTGAGCTGGTCAAGCCTCTGTCTCAATGACAATGCTGGTTTCTCTCACTTGTTTGAAGCATGTGGCCATTGACAAACCACTTTCCAATCCATCATTTTATTTGTCCTTCAAAACGTTTTGAAACAGCAAATGCAGACCTTATTCTACCCACTTTACAAGGAAGGAACAGAGGCTCAGAGAGGTAAAGTGACTTGCCCAAGACTGTCTAACTAGTAAGTGGCAAAACTGGGATTTGAAAACAAGTCTTCTGACTTAGCTTTCTGTGTCTGAGGTAAGGCCTCCTTCAGCATCTCCCTTTTCCTTCCCCAGATGACCTGAGGGGAAGCATGTGAAAGTGAAAGGGGTGGTAGAAAGGATGAGGGCAACAAGGATGGCAGCCAGATTTGGGGGCACTCATTGTGGGAGTTGGAGTTCTAGGACTAGATAGAAATCCAAAGAGTCTGCCTATTTGGGCTTTTTCAAAGCCAAGTGTTGCTTGCCCTTGCTGGGACCTCACTTCTTCTTTCTCTCATGATGATATGACCCCTAACCCCTTTCTTAAGTCACCTCTCCCTCTCTGGTGGTCCTGGGATGAACATCTGAAGAAAGGTTTCTTGACATTCACTCTAATGCTTCTCACAGCCATTTATAGCAATGAGGAAGCTGAGAGCTGCTTGTTGCTCCAGAAACTACAACTCATCCAGTGTCTCAAGGTGAAGAATGATAATGACTTTGGCATTCAGGGTTCTCCTAACTTACCTTTGTGAATAACTCTCTCTCATACTTGCTCAGCCCCTTTACAGTACAGTGTTTTTATAGTGTAGCAGCTTAGATCCTCTGAACAACCCTTAAAGGTGGAGAGAGAAAGTTTTATTTGGGTCAGTATTTTATAGGTGAGATGCCATGAGATAAACCAATTTGTCTGTGGCTACACAACTAGTAAGTGGCAAACCCAGAACTGACTGGCAGTAGTCTGATTCCCCATGTGGGAGTCCTTTCCAGGGCAACATATCACCAGTGGCCCCACCTCATCTCATCCCTACACTGGTGGGAAGGCTTCATGCTTCTGAAAGGTCAATCCTTTGTGACTCAGACCCCACCATTCATTCTTTAGTTCCCTTCAGGACCTGGGGAAGGGAAAAGGGGGCTTCTAGACCCTTGGGACAGAATTCTGGAGAGTGGAGTCGTCATCTCTCTCCTCTTGCTTTCGTCTGGGTCCAGAACTGGACAAATGAGCATCTTTTCTCTACTGAGAGAGTCCTGGGCTTTGCTGTCTCTCTGACACTTGTTCTAGGATCCAGTGCTAGACAAAAATCCTCTTTTAGGTTTGAACCTCAGTTCTAGCTATTTGCCAGTTTTGTTTTCCCAATATTTAAAGTAGGGATAATTACAATATATAATATTTTGCAGGCCTATTGTGAGGATTTAATATTCCTCAAAACTGAGAGAGTGACGTGAGCATCATGGCAGAGTGAGTTATTCCCTTTGTCTCTCCCCTCAAAGTTACAACCAACTATTGATCAACAAAGGACTCCTGACGCAGCACAACAGGACACCTGGGAGATCCATGTATCTATACATCTGAAGGTGGGTGAAGTGGACCTCTGGGAGGCAGTGTAACTAGGGGAGCAGCACCCCTGCCTGCGCCACCCCACCCCACCCCTGCCTAGTACTGGTGGGTAGCACACATGCCCTGAGAATTCAGGACACAGAGCAGAGTGACCCAGCCCCCACCCCCTCCATTGTCATTGGCCCCATCTTTCCAACAGTAGGGACAGCATACAAAACTTGGATTTTCCCTGCTGGGCATAGTGCCCTGGCCTGAATTTTGAAAAGATACTTACTCATGCCAGAGACCACAGGCTGCAAGAGTGAGCAGCAACGAGAAATCTCTCCCTACCTAGCCCATGCCCCTACACCAGTAGTGACAGGTGGAACCTGTGGCCAGAATCTTAGAGAACCACCCCAGAATTAATGACCCAGCCTGCAGTTGTGGCACCTCAGACACTGGCTCTACCAACAGCGGGGGCTGCATACAAGTCCCTGGGTTCCCAGGCCCATGACAGTGACAGCAACACCCGGGAACCCATCACCCCTGGCAGTGGTGCAGTCAGCACCTCAAGACAACCAGGGAGCAGCAATGCAGGTGGTACACGGGGCAGCAGCATCCAAGCCTGTGGAGAGACCATGGGGAGCCAGTGGAGTAACATGAGACCCAGGTGACCCTGGAAGCAGCAGAAGTGCTTGCAGTCCAGTGGCAACACCTGAAACTGCAGCAACATCATAAGCAGTAAGGCACCAGCAATCTTAGAGACTTGAGCAGCACAAGGAGGGCACTGATAACACCTCTAGCAGAGGCAGTGGAGGGTGGAAAGTGCATGCTCTCAAATACAACCAGAAGCAGCTCAGAACCAATGTAACCAAAGCCTTCACAAATAATGTTCCTCAAAACTTTTCAGCTAGACACAGATAGGTGCATATTGATTCATTCAATCATTCCACAAATATTTATAAAGTGCCTTCTAAGTGACAAGATCCATGCTTGGCCCTGAGCACACACAGTACCGAACAAGCAGACAAGGTCTGAGGGAGTTTGAGGGACTTTTCTGTGGCAAGCCCTAGATTTACTTAAACATCTTGTTTTAGCTTAAAGATTCATAAAAATTTTCTATTCTAAAATATTTTTTAAGATTAAAATAATGTTTTACAATTATTTGCCATGGAAGAAAATTAGTCTTCCAGAAAGATGCACTATGTTTATTGTTTGATTTTACAGAAACCTACCTGGCACACGATGTATGAAAATGATGGCTACTCTTTAGTAGGTGGTTACTGTGTGCCAGACACCTTTTTAAATGTTGAAGGCATCTTAACTTATTTAAATTTTTTTTATTAAGGTTATGAAAGTTAACATCCTTGTGAAATTACAGTTGTACATCATTATTAGTCTTGTTGTAGGTACACCACTTCACCCCTAGTGCCCTCCCCCCACCCCCCTTTCCCCTGGCAACCACCGATCAGTTCTCTTTGTCCATATGTTAACTACCACCTATGAGTGGAGTCATACAGAGTTCGTCTTTCTCTGTCTGGCTTATTTCACTCAACATCATACCCTCAAGGTCTATCCATGTTGTTGTGAATGGGACGACTTTGTCCTTTTTTATGGCAGAGTAGTATTCCATTGTATATATATACCACATCTTCTTTATCCAATCATCAGTTGCTGGGCACTTAGGTTGGTTCCATGACTTGGCTATTATGAAAAATGCTGCGATGAACATAGGGGTGCATGGAACTTTTGGAATTGCTGATTTCAGGTTCTTAGGATAGATACCCAGTAGTGGGATGGCTGGGTCATAAGATATTTCTATTCCTAACTTTTTGAGGAATCTCCATACTGTTTTCCATAGTGACTGCACCAGTTTGCATTCCCACCAACAGTGTATAAGGGTTCCCTTTTCTCCACAGCCTCTCCAACATTTGTCACTCTTGGTTTTGGATATTTTTGCCATTCTAACAGGTGTAAGGTGATATCTTAGTGTAGTTTTGATTTGCATTTCCCTGATGATTAGTGATGATGAGCATCTTTTCATGCGTCTATTGGCCATCCGTATATCTTCTTTGGAGAAATGTCTGTTCATGTGCCCTTGCCATTTTGTAATTGGGTTGTTTGATTTTTTATTGTTGAGTTGTGTGAGTTCTTTGTATATTATGGAGATTAACCCTTTGTCAGATAAATAACTTGTGAATATTTTTTCTCAATTAGTGGGCTGTTCTTTTGTTTCAATCCTGTTTTCCCTTGCCTTGAAGAAGCTCTTTAGTCTGATGAAGTCCCATTTGTTTATTCTTTCTATTGTTTCCCTCATGTGAGGGGTTATGGTGTCCAAAAAGATTCTTTTGAAGCTGATGTCAAAGAGTGTACTGCCAATATTCTCTTCTAGAAGACTTAGTGTTTCAGGCCTAATCTTTAGGTCTTTGATCCATTTTGAGTTTATTTTAGTAAATGGTGAAAAAGAATGGTTGATTTTCATTCTTTTACGTGTGGCTGTCCAGTTTTCCCAGCACCATTTGTTGAAGAGACTTTCTTTCCTCCATTGTAGGCCCTCAGCTCCTTTGTCAAAGATTAGCTGTCCATAGATGTGTGATTTTATTTCTGGGCTTTCAATTCTGTTCCATTGATCTGTGCATCTGTTTTTGTACCAGTACCATGCTGTTTTGATTACTGTAGCTTTGTAGTATGTTTTGAAGTCAGGGATTGCGATGCCTCCCATTTTGTTCTTTTTTCTCAGGATTGCTTTAGCAATTCAGGGTCTTTTGTTGCCCATATGAATTTTAGGATTCTTTGTTCAATTTCTGTAAAGAATGGCATTGGAATTCTGATTGGGATAGCGTTGAAGCTGTAGATTGCTTTGGGTAGTATGGACATTTTAACTATGTTTATTCTTCCAATCCATGTGCATGGAATGTCTTTCCATCTCTTTATGTCGTCGTCGATTTCTTTCAAGAAGGTCTTGTAGTTTTCATCGTATAGATCTTTCACTTCCTTGGTTAAATTTATCCCAAGGTATTTTATTCTTTTTGTTGAAATCGTGAATGGGATTGAGTTCTTGAGATCTTTTTCTGTTAGTTCATTGTTAGCATATAGAAATGCTACTAAGTTATGTATGTTGATTTTATACCCTGAAACTTTGCTGTAGTTGTTGATTGTTTCTAATAGTTTTTCTATGGATTCTTTGGGGTTTTCTATATATAAGATCATGTCGTCTGCAAACAGCGAGAGTTTTACTTCTTCGTTGCCTATTTGGATTCCTTTTATTTCTTTTTCCTGCCGAATTGTTCTGGCCAAAACCTCCACTACTATGTTGAATAAGAGTGGTGAAAGTGGGCACCCTTGTCTTGCTCCTGTTCTGAGAGGGACGGGTTTCAGTTTCTGTCTGTTGAGTATGATGTTGGCTGTGGGTTTGTCATATATGGCCTTTATTATGTTGAGGTACTTTCCTTCTATACCTATTTTATTGAGGGTTTTTATCATAAATGGATGTTGGATCTTGTCGATTGCTTTCTCTGCATCTATTGAGATGATCATGTGGTTTTTGTTTCTCATTTTGTTAATGTAGTGAATCACGTTGATTGACTTGCGGATGTTGAAACATCCCTGTGTCCCTGGTATAAATCCCACTTGATCATGGTGTATAATCTTTTTGATATATTGCTGTGTTCGGTTTGCCAAAATTTTGTTGAGGATTTTTGCATCTATTTTCATCAGTGATATTGGCCTGTAGTTTTCCTTCTTTGTGTTGTCCTTTTCAGGTTTGGGGATCAGGGTGATGTTGGCTTCATAGAATGTATTAGGGAGTGCTCCATCTTCCTCTATTTTCTGGAATAGTTTGAGAAGGATAGGTATTAAATCTTCTTTGAATGTTTGGTAGAATTCTCCAGAGAAGCCGTCTGGTCCTGGACTCTTATTTTTGGGGAGGTTTTTGATTACTGTTTCTATTTCTTTACTTGTGATTGGTCTATTCAGATTCTCTATTTCTTCCTGATTCAGTTTGGGTAGGTTGTATGAGTCTAGGAATTTAGCCATGTCTTCTAGGTTGTTCAGTTTGTTGCCATATACTTTTTCATAGTATTCTCTTATGATCCTTTGTATTTCTTTGGCATCTGTTGTGATTTCTCCTCTCTCGTTTCTAATTTTATTTATTTGAGACTTCTCTCTTTTTTTTTAGTGAGTCTGGCTAAGGGTTTGTCGATTTTGTTAATTTTTTTGAAGAACCAACTCTTTGTTTCATAGATCCTTTCTACTGACTTTTTTGATTCAATATCATTTATTTCTGCTCTAATTTTTATTATCTGCCTCCTTCTACTGACTTTGGGCTTTGTTTGTTCTTCTTTTTCTAATTCCATTAAGTGTCGTTTGAGGTTGTTTATGTAAGATTTTTCTTGCTTATTGAGGTGAGCCTGTATTGCAATGAATTTCCCTCTTAGGACTGCCTTTGCTGCATCCCAAATCATTTGGTATGGTGTGTTTTCATTTTCATTTGTCTCCAGATAATGCTTGATTTCTTCTTTAATTTCTTCAATAATCCATTGTTTGTTCAGTAGCATGTTGTATAGTCTCCACATTTTTGGCCCTTTCCCAGCTTTATTCTTGTAGTTGATTTCTAGTTTCATAGCATTATGATCAGAAAAGATGCTCGATATTGTTTCAACCCTCTTGAACTTATTGATGCTTGCTTTGTTTCCCAAGATATGGTCTATCCTTGAGCATGTTCCATGCACGCTTGAGAAGAATGTGTAACCTGCTGTTTTTGGATGAAGTGTCCTATATATATCTATTAGGTCCATCTGATCTAATTTGTCATTTAATTCTATAATTTCCTTGTTGATTTTCTGTCTGGATGATCTGTCCATTGGTGTTAATGGGGTGTTGAGGTCCCCTAATATTATTGTATTCCTGTTGATGTCTCCTTTTAGTTTTGTTAATAGTTTCTTTACGAATTTTGGTGCTCCTGTGTTAGGTGCATATATATTTATAAGTGTTATGTCATCTTGGTGGAGCGTCCCTTTTATCATTATATACTGCCCCTCTTTGTCTTTCTTTATCTGTTTTGCTTTGAAGTCTACTTTGTCTGATATAACTATGGCAACACCTGCTTTCTCTTGTTCATTATTAGCTTGGAGTATTGTCTTCCATCCCTTCAGTCTGAGTCTTTGTCTTTGGGGCTGAGGTGTGTTTCCTGGAGGCAGCATATTGTTGGATCTTGTTCTTTGATCCATCCTGCCACTCTGTGCCTTTTGATTGGAGAGTTCAATCCATTCACGTTTAGAGTGATTATCGAAATGTTGGGGCCTACTGTTGCCATTTTATCACTTGTCTTCTGGTTCTTTTGCATTTTGTCCTGATGGAGAGCTGTTACTTTGTGTTATTGTCCTTCTGCTTATCTCCTTTGTTCTGGATTTTGTAACCCCTTTCCTTTTTCTGATTTTTCAGGAGTGAGGTTCTTCCTGAGCATTTCTTGAAGAGGAGGTTTTGTGGTGATGAACTCCCTTAACTTTTGTTTATCTGGGAAAGTTTTTATTTCTCCATCGTATTTGAAGGATATTTTCGCTGGGTAGAGTATTCTTGGCTGCAGGTTTTTGTCCTTCAGAGTTTCAAATATTTCGTTCCAATCTTTTCTAGACTGTAAGGTCTCTCCTGAGAAATCTGCTGATAGCCTTATGGGGTTTCCTTTGTAAGTTATTTTCTTCTGCCTGGCTGCCCTTAGTATTTTCTCTTTGTCATTGACTTTCGCTAGTTTCACTACTATATGCCTTGGGGTTGGTCTTCTTGCATTAATAAAGTTTGGAGATCTATTGGCTTCTGTCACATGATGTTCCATCTCTCTTCCCAAGTTTGGAAAGTTCTCAGCTATTATTTCTTTGAACAGGCCTTCTGCCCCCTTCTCCTTCTCTTCTCCCTCTGGTATACCTATAATCCTTATGTTGCATCTTCTAATTGAGTCAGATAATTCTCGGAGAGTTTCTTCATTTCTTTTTAGTCTTAGTTCTCTCTCCTCCTCTGTCTGCAGCATTTCTATATTCCTATCTTCCAAATTGCTAATTCTGTCCTCCGTATTATCGACCCTACTGTTCAGAGAGTCCAGATTTTTCTTAATCTCCTCCATTGTGTTCTTCATCTCCAGTATTTCTAGTTGTTTCTTCTTTATAGTGTCAAGCTCTTTTGTGACATAGTTCCTGAACTCATTGAGTTGTCTATCTGAATTCTCTTTTAACTCTTTGAGTTTTTTAATAATGGCAGTTTTGAAATCATCGTCATTTAGGTTATAGATTTCATTGTCTTTGGGATTGTTTTCTGGGTGCTTATCATTTTCCTTCTGTTCTGGAGATTTAATATATTTTTGCATACTGCTTGATTGCATGGATTTGTGCCTCTGCATAGAGACAGAGTTTAGTTGCTTCTTCCACTTGTTGTGACTGGTGTGGGGGTGGGCAGCTGTTTAGACTGCACCAACCAGGAACCCTGTTAGCTGTTACTGACTAGACCTGGACCCCTCCTCGTAGTCACTGTGGTCCTGTGGGGTCGCTTGTCAGTTGTGGGGGCAATTGCAAGGGGCCCTCAGGCTGCTGGTGCCTACTGTTGCAGCCCACTTAGACGTGCTCCCTCCTTGTGGTCTGCAGCAGTGTTGTGGGCTTTCCCAGCAGCCAGGAGCAGGATCACCTATAATCGCCACTTTGTCCCTAACAGAGCCCACAAGATCACACTTGTCCACTATAGGTCCTAGCAGAGCTATGGGTATCTTCTGCAGTCTGTTGTTAGCTCACCTAGCTGTGCTACTTTTGCCCCAGGGCCTTCCCACCTTGTGATTGCCAGTCGAGACCTCTCCACTAGTGCTGTGCAGAGGCTTTCACTGAGGCTGCTGTAGGAACCTGGAGCTCCCCCCTGGGCTATGTAGCCATTTCACCGGAGCTCCACTCTGCCCCACTCCACTCTCATGGGATCTCTGGGAGCCCCTTGCCTCATCTGGGACACAGCCAGAGTCCGTGGGCCTGGCGGTGGCTTGTAAGCTGCTGCTTTGTGGGGAATTCTGCTCTAGGGAGCTTACTGGTGTTCTGAATGCTGGGTGGGGCCTCCCTGCCAATGGCGAGCAGAGGTCATCCCTGCTGGGGGGGTGTGGGACCCTGGAGCATCCCCCCGGGTCACAGAGCCGGGTGTTGGAGCTCCACCCAGTCCCCAAGCATGTCCACAGGAAGTCTGGGCACCCCCTGCACCGACCCGTGCACCGGAGACTGTGGGCCCAGCAGCAGCTGGCGGTCTGGGGCAGTGCCAGGGAATCCGCCTGCCAGGAGCTTCCGTTTGTTCTGGATTCTGGGAGGGGCCTCCCTGCTAATGGCGAGCAGAGGCTTTCCCTGCCAGGGAGGTGCGGGACTCCAGAGCCTCCCCCCAGGTCACAGAGCCGGGCGCTGGAGCTCCCACCATGTCCCCAAGCATGTCTATGGGAAGTCCAGGTGCCCCCTGCACCAACCTGTGTGCCGGAGACCGTGGGCCCAGCAGCAGCTTGCGGTCTGGTGCCATGCCGGGGAATCTGCCCGCCGGGAGCTTCCCTTTGTCCTGGATTCTGGGCATGGCCTCCCTGCTAATGGCAAGCAGAGGCTTTCCCTGCCAGGTAGGTGTGCCGGGGAATCCAACTGCCCGGAGCTTCCCTTTGTTCTGGATTCTGGGAAGGGCCTCCTTGCTAATGGCAAGGGGAGGCCTTCCCTGCCAGTGGGTGCGGGACCCTGGGGATTCCCCCTGGGCTTAGGTGTAATCACAGGGGGCTTGAGTAGGGCTGTTGTCACGTGTTTCCACCATCGCTCTGCTGGTGAGTGCACACTCCCGCCCTTGGTGTGTGGCGATGCTATGGGGGAGTCCGCTGGAAGAGAGCCTCCTGCAGGAACTAGGCTGTCCGGGGGTCAGGAGTCGGGGGTCGGAGAATTTTCACCTATTTCCACCTCCTCCTGGGGGGAAGTCCGTCCGCCTTTTGATGTATAGTAGTACGAGACTCTTAGGTGTCTTGAGATGCTATCTGGATATCCTTTGTTAATCGGCGAATGTCCAATTAGTTGTAGATATGATGGGGGAGAGACAAAGAAGACCACTCACTCCCCATCTTGGTCCCGCCTATTAGCACACTCTTATTGCAATTGTCCTCTTAATTGGGTTGGTATCCAGTGTAGCTGGTTGCTAGGCTCAGGGGCATACAGTTGTGATAGGCCTGAGGCCAACAAGGCTGATGTCAGTTATCTTAGGAGTGCAGCTGAGTAGGGCTAGCCCTTGGCATGGAGGCACTCAGTTGTTTCAGGCTTTGGAAGGTGGGGCTGATCCTTCTTATGGCTATTTGTGAAACACAAGTCTTCTGCCGCTGATAAGCCTCACCCCCCTCTCGACCACATACACTGTCAGCACAGTCCTGGTCCATGCACACTTCTCAACCCCCTGGAGCGTAACCCACCACCACACTGCAGAGGCCACCACCTCTGCCCCAATGCCTCCCACAGTTCACTAGGTCCTCACACAAGGCCTGCCCCACAGAGGCAGACACCTTTGCCTGCCTGTAGAGGATCAAGGCATTCAGTCAATGCAGGCTGAAACGTAGCCTGAGGGCTTGCTGTTAGGTACGGCCAGTACCTAGGGCGGGTTTCCTGCCCTGGCTGAACTGGATTAAATCTGTGCTCTAGTGGGTGTGGCAGACCCCTGGGCTAACAGCCCAAGGGACGCACCTCAATTGCCCCCACCTGTGTCCATATCAGCATGCCTGGACCAGCTCAGAACAATGGCCCCCACCAATGTCTCAGTCTCCGGAGAGGATCCTCCTCTCACCAAGATGCCCCCAGAGCCCACCAGGTGAGTCTTGTTTCACCAAAGGACAGTTAGCCTTCTCTCTGGGTGATTTTAGATTGCTGCAATGAGTGAGTTTGTGCATGGGCCCTTTAAGACGCAGATCTTTTCGGCTTTCGGCTGATAGCTTTTCTGGGGTGTCCTCGCTGCAGTTAATAGCCAGCAAAGCCAGACAGTAAGACCCCCCCTCTCAGTTGGGCTGAGTCCGAAGGATGGTTATAGCAGTATTGCCCTCGCTCCGGACCTCACTCCTCCAGGGAGGGCTCGTCCCTTATGTTGGCTCCCGCCTGGCCAGCTGAGAAGCTCCGCTGCTCTCAAAGGTGGCTTTTTTCCTCTCTGGCCGGAGTTACTGCCTCTTCTGCTTTCGTCAGGACTGTCCCTTGTTGTGGGGGATCTTTTTATCCAGTTTTCAGTTTTCAATCCAGGGTGATTCTTCCTAAAATTGTTGTAACCTGGTTGTGTTTGTGGGAGGAGGTGAGTTCAATGTCTCCTCAGTGCCATCTTGAGGAGCCCCCTTAACTTATTTAAATTTTACAGCACTCTTTTAAGGTACATGTTATTGTTATCTCCACTTTACAGATAAGGAGAGTAAAGGCACTGAGAGGGCAAGTGAGTTGTCTGAAGTCACTCAGCTAGCAAGTGGGAGAGCTAGGATTTGACCCCAGTAAGTTTGGCTCCAAAGGTCACACTTTAACCACTCCATTTGCTTGCCTTTGATACCTGTGTGTCCTCATTGGTGAATCTCTTATTTTAGTGCCTTACAGTAGGAGCTCATTAAATGTGTATTTCCTTCCCTTTCCTTTTCTTCTTGAGTCTAATCTTGTCTTTTATGCCACATCAACAGCTGCTGTTGGCTATAAGACAATTTACTATTGGGGAAGATTTCAGTCAAGACATAAGAGCTGAGGAGCCTATGAAATCCTTTGCCTAGAAGGCCTTGGACACAGACATCACCCTTTCTCTAGTCTGGATCCTCTTCCCACATTGGTTCTTACAGATGATGATGGAAGAGGAGCCTCAAAATATCTTGAGTACCTCAAATCTTCAAGAGGCCTCCCTTGCCGTTGCTGCACCTGGGTAATCCCCCACCGCATTGCTCTTGGAGCAGGAGGCCCTTCTCCTTTCTTCCTTCCTGCTCTGAGGGCTTTTTCTGCTGCCTTGAGCTTTAACAACAGAAAGGAGACTTGGGGGCAGTGCCCAAGAAGGAGGTATTCCTCCCCTAGGTAAGCAGGCTCCCAGCTCTAAGCCAGAAGCCCTCAAATTGAAATGAGAAGTACTTCTCAGTCAGACACCCGGTTAGGGTGGAATACCCTTCCCCAGGCTGGCTGGGCCCATTCTTCAGAGGTCAGGCCACAGAGTCCAGGCCTAGGGGCTCAGGCTGTGACTGTTTTTTCCCTACTTTGCTCCTGGGAGCAGGCCTCCTTTCCTCTCTACATCCCTTTGCTTCCCCCTCACCCCAGCTTCGGCTGCCTTCTACCTGTTCTCCTCAATTGTTCCTCCTTACTGGTCACAAGTGTCCTTTTCCTGCAAACTCAAGCCCTGTCTGGACGATGAAGAGAAGACACAACTCTGGCTTAGTGCCTCCAGAGGTTTCTTGCACTGCCATCACTAGACATTCTGGAGCAACAAGAGTGCTTTGGGATAAACCCACCTGTGATGTGTGCTTTTTTTCCCATACCACCAAGCAATTCTCCAACATCAGTGGAGTGTCCTACAATTCAACTCAGTTCTGACACTGTCTACCTGGAGATAGCATCAGGTCTTACAGGTTAAAGGCCCAGACCTAAAGACTGTCCTCCCTCACTTCAAATGCCAATTGCAAGTCTGCAAGTCCAGGTTGTCACCTGTGCTTCTGGCATTAGATCGGAGGTTCCCATGATCCTCTCCTTGGATTTGATTAATTTGTTAGGATGGCTCACAGATCTTGGAGAAACATTTTACTTACTAGATTATCAGTTTATTATAAAAGTGTTCAACTACCTGGAAGTTCTCTGAACTCCATCCTTTTGGGTTTTTATGGAGGATTCATTATGTAGGCATGATTGATCAAAACATTGGCCATTGGCCGATCAATTCAAACTCTAGCCCCTCTCCTCTCCCTGGAGGTCTGGGGATATGACTGAAAGTAGTTCCTATTTCTCAAGTCTCCCTCACATTTTAGCTCCATGGAACTCTTCACTATTCTGGAAACCACCATGCCCTTTTGTGCCCCTGCTTTTGCACATGGCATTTCTTCACGTGGACTTCCCTTTATCCCCTTTGCCTGAAAAACTACTCGTCATTTAAGACCCAGTTCAAATATCCCCTTGTCTTTGAGACTTGGTATGCTTTCCCTATTTCAAATTCTGCTAGCACTCTGTACATCCCCCTAACAGAGCACATATTTACATATGTATAGTCCATATAGTATCTATTAATTTAAACACTGTCACATTTTAAAAGAGATGTGTGACAATGATACAGAGAGTCGTATGATAATTTGTTCGTGTATTACAGCACTTTTATTGTAGAGACTGAGTCTTAGTCACCAGTGTTCTTGATGCTGGATATAGTGTCTGGCTCAGAGTAGGAGCTCTGAGAATGTTTGTGGGATGGATGAATGAAAAAATGAACTAGTGTCCTACAGCCTGTGTGTGTTCCTGAGTGCTCATTGGACCTGGCCTGTGTTCCCTAGAGGGTGCTGCTGGCCCCCAGGGTGACTGTAGGCACAGCTGGAAAAGGGAGTGGGTGCCAATTCCTCGGTCTCCTCCAAGGTCCATCCAGCTGCTGCTGGAGAAACTGGAGAAGAGGCTATCCCTGGAGGAAATCTAGGAGGCTAACAGTCCCTACTCAGAGTCACTAGCTGAGTTGCCATCACTGCTCTCTTCACCAAACTAATGAGGGTCTTGGCAATAAGTGTTAACTCCTGGGGGATAAAAGTTGGTGGAGGAGAAAGATATTTGAGCTCAACACAGGAGCCAGGGAGTCTCTGATGGAAGGAAGATCCTGCATCTGCCACCTCCTCTTGTACCAGCCAGACTTTCCCTTACCTGAACACTGAGCTCTTCACAGATGTCATTTCTCTACTCTGCTAAGAACCTGGGGATCCAGGGCATGGTGGGCAGCAACTACTCTTCCTGGATACAGAAAGGAACAGAGAGATGAGGTGTCTTGCCCAAAGTCATGCAGCCCATGGAAATACCACCTATCCTTCTGCTTCCAAGCCCAGGAAGCCCTAACCCCACTCAGTCAGGGGAACTGCCTTATACTTCTTTTTTATTTTTTTTGTTTTTTAATTTTTTTATTTTTATTGTGGTAATGTTGGTTTATAACATTATATAAATTTCAGGTGTACATCATTATATTTTGATTTCTGTGCAGATTACATCATGTTCACCACCCAAAGACTAATTATAATCCATTACCACACACATGTGCTTGATTACCCATTTTGCCATCCTCCCTCCCCCCTTCTCCTCTGGTAACCACTGATCCAATCTCTCTTGCTGTGTGTTAGTTTGTCATTGTTTTATGAATGAGATCATATGGTATTTGACTTCCTCCCTATGATTTATTTCACTTAGCATAATACCCTCAAGTTCCATCCATGTTGTCAAAAAAGGCCGGATTTCATCATTTCTTATGGCTGAGTAGTATTCCATTGTGTATATATACCACATCTTTATCCATTTGCCCCTTGATGGGCACCTAGGCTGCTTCCAAATCTTGGCTATTGTGAACAGTGCTGTGATGAACATAAGGGTGCATGTAACTTTATCCATTTGTGTTTTCTTGTTTTCAGCAGTGAAATAGCTGGATCATATGGTAGTTCTATGCTTAATTTTTTGAAGAACATCCATGCTGTTTTCCATAGTGGCTGCACCAGTTTGCACTCCCACCAGCAGTGTATGAGAGTTCTCACCACATCCTCTCCAACACTTGTTGTTTCCTGTCTTGTTAATTATATCCATTCTGACGAGAGTGAGGTGATATCTCATTGTAGCTCTGATTTACATTTCCCTGATAGTTAATGATGCTGAAAATCTTTTCATGTGCCTGTTTGCCATCTGCATATCTTCTTTGGAGAAATGTCTGTTCAGGGCTTTTGCCCAGTTTTTAATTGGGTTGTTAGATTTTGTTGTTGAGATGTATGAGTTCTATTGGAAATTAATCCCTTATCAGATATGTGGTCTGGAAATATCTTCTCCCAATTGTTAGGGTGTCTTTTTGTTTTATTGATGGTTTCCTTTGCTGTGCAGAAACTTTTTAGTTTGATGTAGTCCCGTTTATTTTTTCTATTGTTTCCCTTGTCGGGTCAGACATGGTACTTGAAAATATGCTTCCAAGACCAATGTCAAAGAGCATACTGCCTATGTTTTCTTCTAGAAGTTCCATGGTTTCAGGTCTTACATTCAAGTCTTTAATCCATTTTGACTTAATTTTTATGTATGGTGTAAGATAATGGTCTACTTTCATTCTTTTGCATGTGGCTGTCCAGTTTTGCCAACACCATTTATTGAAGAGACTTTCCCTTCTCCATTGTATGTTCTTGGTTCCCTTGTCAAAAATTAGCTGTCCATAGATGTGTGGGTTTATTTCTGGGCTTTTGATTCTGTTCCATTGATCTGTGTATCTGTTTGTGTGCCAGTAGCATGCTGTTTTCGTTACTATAGCTTTGTAGTATACTTTGAAATCAGGGAGTGTGATACCTCCAGCTTTGTTCTTTCTTCTCAGGATTCCCCTAGCTATTCATTGTCTTTTGTTGTTCCATATAAATTTTATTATTCCTCACTCTATTTCCCTGGAAAATGTCACTGGGACTTTTATAGGGATTGCATTGAATCTTTGGATTGCTTTAGGAAGTATGGACATTTTAACTATGTTAATTCTTCAAATCCAAGAGCATGGAATATCTTTCCATTTCTCTATGTCTTCTTCAATTTCTTTTAACAATGTTTTATAGTTTTTGGTGTACAGATCTTTCATCTCTTCAGTTAAATTTATTCCTAGGTACTTTATTCTTTTTGTTGCAATTGTAATTGAGACTGTATTCTTAATTTCTCTTTCAGCTACTTCATTGTTAGTGTATAGAAATGCAACTGATTTTTGTATGTTGATTTTGTGTCTTGCAAATTTGCCATATTCTTTGATTATTTCTAAAAGTTTTTTTAGTAAATTCTTTAGGGTTTTCTCTATGTAAAATCACGACATCTGCAAATAGTGACAGTGTCACTTCTTCCTTTCCAATTTGGATCCCATTTATTTCTTTTTCTTGCCTCATTGCTAGGGCTTCCAATACTATGTTAAATAGGAGTGGTGAAAGTGGACATCCTTGTCTGGTTCTTGTTCTTCGAGGGATAGCTTTCAGTTTTTCTCCATTGAGAATGATATTAGTTGTGGGTTTGTCATATATGGACTTTACTATGTTGAGGTACTTTCCTTCTATACCCATTTTATTCAGAATTTTTATCATAAATGGATGCTGTATCTTGTCAAATGTTTTCTCTGCATCTATTGGAAAAGTTCATGTGATTTTTATTCTTCATTTTGTTAATGTGGCAGATCACATTGATTTATTTGAGGATGTTGAACCATCCCTGCATCCAAGGCATAAATCCCACTTGATTCTGGTGTATGATTTTTTAATGTATTGTTGTATTGGATTTGCTAGTATTTTGTTGAGGATTTTTGCATCGATGTTCATCAGTGATATTGGCCTATAATTCTCTTTTTTTGTGTTGTCCTTGTCTGGTTTTGGTATTAGGGAAATGTTGGCTTCGTAGAATGAGTTAGGAAGCTTCCTCTCCTCTTCAATTTTTTGGGAGAGTTTGAGAAGGATAGGTATGAAATCTTCTTTGAATGTTTTGTAGAATTCACCATGGAAGCCATCTGGTCCTGGACTTTTGTTTTTTGGGAGGTTTTTGATTACTGTTTCGATCTCCTTACTGGTGATTGGTCTATTAAAATTCACTTTTTTTTTTTTGAGGAAAATTAGCCCTGAGCTAACATCTGCTGTGAATCTTCCCCTTTTTTGCTGAGGAAGACTGGCCCTGAGCTAACATCTGTGCCCATCTTCCTCTACTTTATATGTGGGATGCCTACCACAGCGTTGCTTGCCAAGTGGTGCCATGTCCATACCCAGTATCTGAACCAGCAAACCGCAGGCCACCAAAGCGGAATGTGCGAACATAACAACTGTGCCACCGGGCTGGCCCCTCTCTATTGCATCTTGATGCAGTATTGGAAGGTTGTATGATTCTAAGAATTTATCCATTTCTTCTAGATTATCTGATTTGTCGGCATAAAGCTTTTCGTAGTATTCTCTTATAATCTTTTGTATATCTGAGATGTCTGTTGTCATTTCTCCCCTTTCATTTCAGATTTTATTTATTTGAGCCTTCTCTCTTTTTTCGCTGGTGGGTCTACCTAAAGATTTGTCAATTTTGTTTATCATTTTAAAAAACTATCTCTTGGTTTCATTGATTTTTTTCTATTGTTTTTTTTTCTGTTAAGATTGGCACCTGGGCTAACAACTGTTGCCAATCTTTTTCTATTTTCTGCTTTTTATCTCCCCAACGCCCCCCCCCCCCGCCACGTACACAGTTGTATATCTTAGTTGCAGGTCCGTCTAGTTGTGGGATGTGGGACACTGCCTCAAGGTGGCCTGATGAGCAGTGCCATGTCTGCACCCAGGATCCGAACCCTGGGCCGCCACAGCGGAGCGCACGAACTTAACAACTCGACCACGGAGCCGGCCCCCTCTATTGCTTTTTAAATCTCTATTTCATTTATTTCTGCTCTGATTTTTATTATTTCCTTCCTTCTACTGATTTTGGTCTTTGTTTGTTCTTCTTTTTCCAGTTCCTTTGGGTGAACTGTTAGATTGTTTATTTGAGATTTTCCTTTTTTGTTGAAGTAGGCCAGTATTACTATAAATTTCCCCATTAGAACCACTTTTGGGGCATCCCATAGATTTTGGCATATTGTATTTTCATTTTCATTTGTCTCCAGGTACTTTTTGATTTCTCCTTTGGTTTCTTCATTGACGCAATCGTTGTTCAGTAGCATTTTGTTTAATCTCCACATATATGTGGCTTTTCCGATTTTCTTCCTGAAATTAATTTCTAGGTTCACAACTTTGTGGTCAGAAAAGATGTTTGGTATTATTTCAGTACTCATAAATTCACTGAGACTAGTTTTGTGGCCTAATATGTGATCAATCCTGGAGAATATTCCATGTGCATTTGAAAAGAATTTGTTTTCTGCAGTTTCTGGATGGAAGGTTCTGTATATATCTACTAAGTCCATCTGGTCTAACGTGTCATTTAAAGCCAATCTTTCCTCATTGACCTTCTGTTTGGATAATCTATCCATTGGTGTAGGTGGAGTGTTAAAGTCCCCTACTATTATTGTGTTACTGTTGATTTCTCCTTTTATGTCTGTTAATAATTGTTTTATGTATTTAGGTGCTCCTATATTGGGGCATAGATATTCACAAGTGTTATATCATCTTGTCACATTGTTCCTTTTATCATAATATGGTGCCCTTCTTTGTCTCTTGTTACAGTTTTTGTTTTAAAATCTATTTTATCTGATATCAGGATTGCTACCACAGCTTTCTTTGCCATTTGCATGGAGTATCTTTTTCCATCCCTTCACTTTCAGTTTGTGAGTGTCTTTGGGTCTGAAGTGTGTCTCTTGTATGCAACATATATATGGATCTTGCTTTTTTCATCCAATCAGCCACCCTATGCCTTTGATTGGAGCATTTAGTCCATTTATATTTAAAGTAGCTATTGATAGTCTATACTTATTGCCATTTTATTACTTATTTCTGTATGTTTTGGTAGTTCTTCTCTGTTCCTTTCTTCTTCTCTTGCTCTCTTCCCTTGTGCTTTGATGGCTTTCTTTAGTATTATATTTTGGTTCCTTTCCCTTAATTATTTGTGGATTTGATACAGGTTTCCGGTTTGTGATTAATATGAGGTTTATATATAATAACCTAAGTATGTAGCAATCTGTATTGAATTGATGGTCTCTTTAGTTTGAAATCTTTCTAAAAGCTCTACTCTTTTACTCCTCTACTCCCACATTTTATGTTTTTGAAATCGTATCTAACCTCTGATTGGGTGTATGTCTATCCATTACCCTCTTATCATTGAAATAGGTAATTTTAGTACTTTTGTCTTTTTTTTATTTTTTTATTTTTATTTTTTATTAATGTTATGATAGATTACAACCTTGTGAGATTTCAGTTGTACATTTTTGTTAGTCATGTTGTGGGTACACCACTTCCCCCTCTGTGCCCTCCCCCCACCCCCCCTTTTCCCTGGTAACCACCGATCAGATCTCCTTATCAATATACTAATTTCCACCTATGAGTGGAGTCATATAGAGTTCGTCTTTCTCTGACTGGCTTATTTCGCTTAACATAATACCCTCGAGGTCCATCCACGTTGTTGTGAATGGGCCAATTTTGTCTTTTTTTATGGCTGAGTAGTATTCCATTGTGTATATATACCACATCTTCTTTATCCAATCATCAGTTTCTGGGCATGTAGGCTGGTTCCACGTCTTGGCTATTGTAAATAATGCTGCGATGAACATAGGGGTGCAACGGACTCTTGAGATTTCTGATATCAGGTTCTTAGGATAGATACCCAGTAATGGGATGGCTGGGTCATAGGGTATTTCTATTTTTAACTTTTTGAGAAATCTCCATACTGTTTTCCATAGTGGCTGTACCAGTTTGCATTCCCACCAACAGTGCATGAGGGTTCCTTTTTCTCCACAACCTCTCCAACATTTGTCACTCTTGGTTTTGGATGTTTTTGCCAATCTAACGGGTGTAAGGTGATATCTTAGTGTAGTTTTGATTTGCATTTCCCTGATGATTAGCGATGATGAACATCTTTTCATGTGTCTATTGGCCATATTCATATCTTCTTTTGAGAAATGTCTGTTCATGTCCTCTGCCCATTTTTTGATCGGGTTGTTTGTTTTTTTTGTTGTTAAGCAGTGTGAGTTCTTTGTATATTATGGAGATTAACCCTTTGTCAGATAAGTGGCTTGTAAATATTTTTTCCCAATTAGTAAGCTGTTTTTTTGTTTCAATCCTGTTTTCCCTTGCCTTGAAGAAGCTCTTTAGTCTGATGAAGTCCCATTTGTTTATTCTTTCTATTGTTTCCCTCAACTGAGGAGTTATAGTGTCCGAAAAGATTCTTTTGAAACTGATGTCAAAGAGTGTACTGCCTATATTCTCTTCCAAAAGACTTATTGTCTCAGGCCTAATCTTTAGGTCTTTGATCCATTTTGAGTTTATTTTGGTGTGTGGTGAAAAAGAATGGTCAATTTTCAATCTTTTGCATGTAGCTGTCCAGTTTTCCCAGCACCATTTGTTGAAGAGACTTTCTTTTCTCCATTGTAGGCCCTCTGCTCCTTTGTCGAAGATTAGCTGTCCATAGATGTGTGGTTTTATCTCTGGGCTTTCAATTCTGTTCCATTGATCTGTGGACCTGTTTTTGTACCAGTACCATGCTGTTTTGATCACTGTAGCTTTGTAGTATGTTTTGAAATCGGGGATTGTGATTCCGCCGGCTTTGTTTTTCTTGCTCAGGATTGCTTTAGCAATTTGAGGTCTTTTGTTGCCCCATATGAATTTTAGGATTGTTTGTTCAATTTCTGTGAAGAATGTTCTTGGGATTCTGATTGGGATAGCATTGAATCTGTATATTGCTTTAGGTAGTATGGACATTTTAACTATGTTTATTCTTCCAATCCATGTGCAAGGAATGTCTTTCCATCTCTTTATGTCATCGTCAATTTCTTTCAAGAAAGTCTTGTAGTTTTCATTGTATAGATCCTTCACTTCCTTGATTAAGTTTATCCCAAGGTATTTTATTCTTTTCATTGCGATTGTGAATGGGATTGAGTTCTTGAGTTCTTTTTCTGTTAGTTCATTGTTAGTGTATAGAACTGCTACCGATTTATGCACGTTAATTTTATACCCTGCTACTTTGCTGTAGTTGTTGATTATTTCTAATAGCTTTTCTGTGGATTCTTTGGGGTTTTCTATATATAAGATCATGTCGTCTGCAAACAACGAGAGTTTTACTTCTTCGTTACCTATTTGGATTCCTTTTATTTCTTTTTCCTGCCGAATTGCTCTGGCCAGCACCTCCAGTACTATGTTGAATAGGAGTGGTGAAAGTGGGCACCCTTGTCTTGTTCCTGTCCTCAGAGGGATGGCTTTCAGTTTTTGTCCATTGAGTATGATGTTGGCTGTCGGTCTATCATATATGGCCTTTATTATGTTGAGGTACTTTCCTTCTATACTCATTTTACTGAGGGTTTTTATCATAAATGGGTGTTGGATCTTGTCGAATGCTTTCTCTGCATCTATTGAGATGATCATGTGGTTTTTGTTTTTCATTTTGTTGATGTAGTGTATCACGTTGATTGACTTGTGGATGTTGAACCATCCCTGTGTCCCTGGTATAAATCCCACTTGATCATGGTGTATAATCTTTTTGATGTATTGCTGTATTCAGTTTGTCAAAATTTTGTTGAGGATTTTTGCATCTATGTTCATCAGTGATATCGGCCTGTAGTTCTCCTTCTTTGTGTTGTCCTTGTCAGGTTTGGGTATCAGAGTGATGTTGGCTTCATAGAATGTGTTAGGGAGTTCTCCATCTTTCTCAATTTTCTGGAACAGTTTGAGGAGAATAGGTATTAAGTCTTCTTTGAATGTTTGGTAGAATTCTCCAGAGAAGCCGTCTGGTCCTGGACTCTTATTTTTGGGGAGATTTTTGATTACCGTTTCTATTTCCTTACTTGTGATTGGCCTATTCAGATTCTCCATTTCTTCCTGATTCAGTTTGGGGAGATTGTAGGAGTCTAGGAATTTGTCCATTTCTTCCAGGTTGTTCAATTTGTTGGCATATAGTTTTTCATAGTATTCTCTTATGATCTCTTGTATTTCATTGGTATATGTTGTGATTTCTCCTCTGTCATTCCTAATTTTATTAATTTGCAATTTCTCTCTTATTTTCTTGGTGAGTCTGGCTAGAGGTTTGTCAATTTTGTTAATTCTTTCGAAGAACCAACTCTTTGTTTCATTGATCCTTTCTATTGTCTTTTTTGTTTCAATATTGTTTATTTCTGCTATTATTTTTATTATTTCCCTCCTTCTACTGACTCTGGGCTTTGTTTGTTCTTCTTTTTCTAGTTCTGTTAGGTGTCGTTTGAGGTTGCTTATGTGAGCTTTTTCTTGTTTAGTGAGGTGAGCCTGTATTGCGATGAATTTCCCTCTTAGGACTGCTTTTGCTGCATCCCAAATGATTTGGTATGTCGTGTTCTCATTTTCATTAGTCTCCAGATAAAATTTGATTTCTTCTTTAATTTCTTCAATGATCCATTGTTTGTTGAGAAGCGTGTTGTTTAGTCTCCACATTTTTGCACCTTTCTCTGCTTTTTTCTTGTAGTTGATTTCTAGTTTAATAGCATTATGATCAGAAAAGATGCTTGATATTATTTCAACTCTCTTGTATTTATTGATGTTTGCTTTGGTTCCCAAAATATGGTCAATCCTTGAGAATGTTCCATGTGCACTTGAGAAGAATGTGTAACCTGCTGTTTTTGGATGAAGTGTTCTATATATATCTATTAAGTCCATCTGGTCTAATTTTTCATTTAATTCTATTATTTCCTTGTTGATTTTCTGTCTGCATGTTCTGTCCATTGGTGTTAATGGTGTGTTGAGGTCCCCTACTATTATTGTATTGTTGTTGATGTCTTCTTTTAGTTCTATTAATAGTTGCTTTACAAATTTTGGTGCTCCTGTGTTGGGTGCGTATATATTTATAAGTGTTATGTCTTCTTGGTGGAGAGTCCCTTTTATCATTATATACTGTCCCTCTTTATCTTTCTTTATCGGTTTTGCTTTGAAATCTACCTTGTCTGATATTAGTATAGCGACACCTGCTTTCTTTTGTTCATTATTAGCTTGGAGTATTGTTCTCCATCCCTTCACTCTGAGTCTGTGTTTGTCTTTGGGGCTGAGGTGTGTTTCCTGGAGGCAGCATATTGTTGGATCTTGTTCTTTGATCCATCCTGCCACTCTGTGTCTTTTGATTGGGGAGTTCAATCCATTTACATTTAGAGTGATTATTGAGATGTGGGGGCCTACCACTACCATTTTGTGTCTTGTTTTCCGGTTTTCTTCAGTTTCCTTTGTTTCTCGTCCCATGGTTTAATCTGTTCTGATGTAGAGCTGCTACTCTCTGTTGTTGTCCTTCTACTTATCTCCTCTGCTCTTGGTTTTGTAGCCCCTTTCCTTTTTTGGATTTTTCAGGAATGAGGGTTTTCCTGAGGATTTCCTGAAGAGGAGGTTTTGTGGCAATGAACTCCCTTAATTTTTGTCTATCTGGGAAAGTTTTTATTTCTCCATCGTATTTGAAGGATATTTTCGCTGGGTAGAGAATTCTTGGCTGTAGATTTTTGTCCTTCAGATTTTTGAATATATCATTCCACTCTCTTCTAGCCTTTAAAGTTTCTGCTGAGAAATCTGCTGATAGCCTGATGGGGGTTCCTTTGCAGGTTAGTTTCTTTTGCCTGGCTGTCCTTAGTATTTTCTCCTTGCCGTTGACTTTTGCTAGCTTCACTACTATATGCCGTGGATTTGGTCTTCTTGCATTGATAAAGTTTGGAGATCTATTGGCTTCTGTCACCTGAAGATCCATCTCTCTCACCAGATTTGGAAAGTTCTCAGCCATTATTTCTTTGAATAGGCTTTCTGCCCCTTTCTCCTTCTCTTCTCCCTCTGGTATACCTATAATCCTTACGTTGCATCTCCTAATTGTGTCTGATAATTCTCGGAGAGTTTCTTCATTTCTTTTTAGTCTTTCTTCTCTCTCCTCCTCTGCCTGCAGCAATTCTATATTGCCATCTTCCAAATTGCTAATTCTTTCCTCCATATTATCGGCCCTACTATTCAGAGCATCTAGATTTTTCTTAATCTCCTCTATTGTGTTCTTCATTTCCAATATTTCTGTTTGGTTCTTCTTTATCGTATCAAACTCTTTTGTGACATAGCTCCTGAACTCGTTGAGTTGTCAGTCAGAATTCTCTCTTAACTCATTGAGAATTTTAATGATGGCTGTTTTGAAGTCATCATCATTTGGGTTATATATCTCATTTTCTTTGGGATTGTTTTCTGTGTATTTGTTACTTTCTTTCTGTTCTGGAGATTTAATGTATTTTTTCATATTGCTTGATGTTGTTGATTTGTGCCTCCGCATGGAGATAGAGTTTAGTTGCTCCTTTCACTTGTTTCAGCTGCTGCGGTGGGGGAGCAGCTGTTTATACTGCATCAACCAGGAACCCTGTCCGCAGTTGCTAACTGGGCCTGGGCCCCTCCTCGTAGCCACAGTGGCCCTTTGGATTCCCTCCTCTGCCGTGGGGGCCGTCACAGGGGGGCTTCAGGCTGCTGGTGCCTACTGTTGCAGCCCACCTAGATGTGCTCTCTCCTTGGGGTCTGCAACGGTGTTATGGGCTTTTCCAGCGGCCAGGGGTGGGATCACTTATATTTGTCACTCCGTTGCTGTCGGCACCCACAAAATCTCACTTGTCCTCTATGGGTCGCAGGAGAGCTATTGGCATCTTCTACAGTCTGTGGTTAGTTCACCTAGCTATGCTGCTTTTGCCCTGGGGTCTTCCAGCCTTGTGGCTGGCGGCTGGGTGCCTTCTACTGGTGCTGTGCAGAGGCTTTCCCTAAGGCTGCTGTGAGCCTGTAGGGTTTCCCCCTAGGCTACAAAGCTGGGACTCTGGAACTCCCCCCAGCCCCAGTCCTCTCCGAGATCTCTGGCTATCCCTAGTCCCACGGGGCGGGCAACAGAAGCTGGGGGTCGCCCCGCCCTCTGGGATTCTCTCCGGGCCTCTCCTGGAGCCGTGAATGGTGGGAGTGACCCCTCTGCTAATGGCAGACAGAGAGTTTTGTCTGCTGCCCGGGCGGAACTCTGAGGCTTCCCCTCCGGGTCGCAGAGCTGGAGTACTTTTGTCTTTTGACCTTCATATTATGTTCATACGTGGTTGATCTGCTACCTTTAGAGTATTTTTGCCTTTACCAGTGATCTTATTCCCTTTCTTCTTATAATTTTCTTATTCATATTTGTGCTCTTCTCTTTCCCCCTTAAATAAGCCCCTTTAACCTGGTTAAACCAGTTTAAAACTAGTTTCTTGGTGATAAACTACTTTAATTTTTCTTCTCCTGAAATCTCTTTAACTCTCCTTCCATTCTGAATGATAACCTTGCTGGGTAGAGTATCATTTGCTGTAAATTTTTTCCTTTTGGCACGGGGCCACTCCCTTCTAGCCTGTAAGGTTTCTGCTGAGAAGTCAGCTGATAGCCTTATGGAGCTTTCTCTTGTGGCTTTTAGGATTCTCTATCTTTAATTTTGGATATTTTAATTATAATGTGTCTTGGCGTGGATCTCTTTGGGTTTATCTTACATAGTGCTCTCTGTAATTCCTCTACCTGGATGTGTGTTTCTCTTCTTAGGTCAGGAAATTTTTCAGTTATCATTTCTTCAAATAGATTCTCTGCCCTTTTGTCTCTCTCTTCTCCTTCTGAGACATCTATAATATGTATGTTAGTGCATTTGATGTTGTCCCACAGTTCCCGTAGACTGCTCTTGTTCTTTTTAATCCTTTATTCTTTTATTTATTCAGCATGGGTGTTTTCCTCTAATCTTTCATCCAGGTCACTGATCTGTTCTTCTGAATCATCTACTCAGCTATACTGATCTGTTCTTCTGAATCATCTACTCAGCTATTGAGTCCCTCTAGTGAATTTTTCATTTCCAGTGTTGTATTCTTCATTTCTGATTTGTTCTTTTTTATAGTTTTCAATTCTTTGTTTTCTCACAGCATTCAGCTATTCTCCCAAGATCAGTGAGCATCCTTATGATTTTTTGTTTGAACTCTTTGTCAGGTATAGTGTTCATTTCTGTTTCTTTAGTTCTTTTTCTGAAGTTTTCTCCTGTTCCCTTGCTTGGAACATATTCCTTTGCCTTCTCATTTTGCCTCTTTCTCTGTGCTTATATCTATGTATTTTGTGGGTCAGCTATGTTTCCTTATCTTAGAGAGGTGGCCTTATGTAAGAGTTGCCTTATGAGGTCCTGAAGTGTGTTTCCCTGTCATCACCAGATTCAAATGTTCCAGAAGTGACCCCTGTACAAGCCATGTGTCCTTCTATTGTGGCAGTGTTGCTCTTGCTGCAGGTGCCCAGGGAGGCTAGGTTGTCACCCTGCCTGGCTGGTTGCAATTCTCAGCTGTGTGTGGCTGAGACCCTTCAGTCTTAACTCTTCAGTCACTTTATTAGGTTTGGGGAGCCCCAGCACAGTTAGCTGCAAGGTCTAGTAGCACATTCTTCTTGAACTTTTTCTGATAAGTGAGTAGGCCCCCAGCATGGCTTGTTGGTAGGCTCAAGGGATTAAAATTTCTGTAGGCCTCCAGCCTGCAAGTCTGTTGTCAGCTCTTTCAGGATTGCAGCAGAGGGGGGCTGGCCCCAGGCATGGGAGCACCCAATTGTTTTTGGCTTTGGAAGGTGGGGCTGATCTCCTATGTGGCTGTTTGAGAAGCACAATCTTCTGCAGCTGACAAGGCTTATGGCCCACAGGTTTACATACACCATCAACACAGTCCTGGCCTCTGCACATGTCCTGACCCCCTGAAACTGACACAGTCACCCCACTGCAGAGGCCCCCACTCACTGCACCAACACCGCACACACTCTACCTGCTCCTTGTGCATGCTCTGCCCTGCAGAGGTGGACCCACTTGCCTGCCTCCAGAGGATCCAGGCACCCACTCTATGTACACCCACAAGTTTCCCAAGGGCTTGCTGTTGGGTGGGGTCAGTCCCTAGGGTGGGCTGCCTGCCCTGGCTGAGCTGGATTAATTTGGTGCTCTAGTGGGTGGTGTTGAACCTGGGATAACAGGCCAGGGAAGAACTCCAATGGCATCTGCCAGCATCTGTGTCAGCATGTCTGTACTTAGTCACAATAATCACTGCTGCCAATGTGTCAGTTCCTGGAGAAGTCTTGTCTTTCACCAAGATGCTCCCAGAGCCTATCAGGTGAGTTTCTTTTCAAGAAAGGACTGTCTACCTTTCTTTCTGGTGATTTTAGGTTGCTTTCCAAAAATGGGTGAATTTGTATGTGGGTCCTTTAAGAGCTGGCTTTTTTCTGCTTGTATCTAATAGCTTTTCTTGGGATATTTCCCATTGTAGTTAATAGTCAACAACGCCAGATATTATGGCACTCATCTCAGTTGTGCTGAGTCCAAAAGATGCTTATAGCAGTAACACTCCCCTGTTCAGGTCCTTCTCTCCTCCAGGAAAGGCTGCATACCTTAATATTTCTCCTGTCCAGCCATGAAGTGCTGGTACTTGTGAAGGTGGCTTTTTTCTCTCCAGAAAGGAATTTCTGTCTCTTCCACCTTAGTCAGGGCTGTCCCTTGTTGTGGGGGTTCTTTTTATCTAGTTTTTGGTTCTCTCTCAGGGGTAATTTTTCCAAGACTAGTTGTAAATTGGTTGTGTCCATGGGATGAGCTGAGTTCAGTGTCTGCCTAAGCCACCATCTTGACATCAATTATCTCCCATCTTACTCTATCCATATTTCCTTGTCTAAACCTTTGCTACTCAAAGTGTGGTCTGCTGACCAGTGGTAATGTGAGCCATCTCTGCCTTATCTTTCTTATCATCTGTCTCTTGCAGGCCATGAACATCATGTTTTAGATGCTCTTTGTCCCAGGGTACCAAGAAGCCATGAAAGCTGTGTACACCCACAAAATCTTTGACTACCCAAATCCATTATGCCTTTGAGCTCAACATACTGCATAGCTTCCTCTCTCTGAAGGACTTCATTGATTTCCCAGAATTGTGTGCTTGACCTTACAGGTAGGATGAGAGACTTAGTGGCCAATTGCCTGGTCAGTGGGCACCAAAGTAAGATTGTGGGGTAGAGGGAGGAAGATGTTTCCTGAAGGTCAGGGTTAAGCCCCAGAGAAGGAAGGAGGCTTGTTCAGATCACTGAGGGACTCAGTGGCAGAGTCTGGACTAGAATTCATGTCCCCTGACTCTAAGACTAGTTCTCTTTTCTTGTTCCCATGGCCCTCTATTCAGAGAAGACCTGAACTACACACTTTCACACTCCCACACTGCACTGCCTGATTTTCCAATCTAAGTTGAGGTCCATGTCTCCTGGGTGAAAATTAAAAATCAGGGCAGGAAGAGAGGGCTGAATGAAGGAAGCCGGTGGGGGTGGCAATGGAGCCAAAGACCTCAGGGACTGTATCTTCCAGCTTTGTTGAAGCTCTCGGGTGTCCAAGCTGTTGCTTCAAGACTTGGAGTTGAGCTACCTGCATAAAGGAAGCTCTGATAAGAGCATGATGGTAAGGGTGTTAGCCTGCATGGCTTCAGCAATGTCTTCCATACCCTAGTGAAGGTGAATGCAGAGACCCACATGTGGAGTGGGAGCAGAACAGAGGAAGGAAGGGAAGAATGCTCTGGCACCACTACCCTAAACCACCCTTGGCATAGGCCATCCTCTGGAAATGGGAGGCTAGGACAGGCAGGTTTCTTATCACTCCTCCCTTTGGTGGGAAGGCACTATTGTGCCCCATGATAGGCAGTATGCCTTAATGGAAAGAGCTCTGGCTTTTCCCTTAAGACCTGGATGAGCTTAGATAGGCCTCTTTCTGGGCATTGGGTTGGATGCTTAGCACTGTTTTGAAAGAACCCTTGTCTGGGATTCAGCTGCCCTGGATTCTTGTCCCAGATCTGTCCCTAACATGCAGTGTGACTCTGAGCAAGTCTCTTCGTCTCCCTGGAACTTTTCCCATCTGCAAAGAGTTTGCACTAGATGCCTAGCACTTTACTTCAAGACTCAGGACACCTAGATTCTGGTTCCAGTTCAGCCACCAATTTGTTGTGCAACCTTGGGAATCTCTTTTCCAGTGTCCCAGTTGATTACAGTTGAGGCATTTGTTTCTGGGCCAGTATTTTGATAACAGATCCATAAGAGGGTATAATAGGGGAGGCCCAGGAGTTATTTTGGACCTCTGGCCTTGGAGCTGTTGTAGCTATAAACCTATTAGCTTGGCTTTATTAAACAATTCATGAATTGGGCTGCATTTCATCTAGAAACTGAAAAGGAACTCCAAGAAGTTGTACAAAATGGAAGGTTTTTATAGGCAGAAGGAAGGTAGGGCAAGAAGGTATTAGCAAAAGAAAAGAAAGGATTATTTTGGGCCAGGACTTCTTCTCTTTTTGGGGAAGGGAATGGCAATGGTTTTGTCATGCAGATTGCTTCCTCTCCCTCTTAGGGGGATGTAGAGGGCCCTTGTGGCAGATCACTTCATGGATACTAACCCGAAAATTCCAAGCTGGTTGACTAAGATTACATTCCTGGGGAAGGCTGTGTAGGGGAGGAAGAAAAATTGTCTACCCTCTGGGTCCTTTTGGCTGGGCTCTTAATTAAATTGATATGAGACAAAATAACAGGAGAAAATCAAAGTTTCATAACATGCATACATGGGAGAGACTAGGAAAACCAAGCAACTTGCCAAAATGGTGGAAGCTGTTACCCTAAATACTATCTTCAGGTAAAGACAAAGGAGGATGTTGTGAGTGGGGGGAATCAGTTACAGGAGATTACCAGAAAAGGACAGTAAACAAGAGTAAGGTTATTATGCAGATTTCAGTCCTGGCCTTCTGCATTGATAAGAGTTTCTAGAGATAAGGTCATCCCCATCTTCCTGGTACAGAGAGCGAGATACCTTTACAAATGGAGATTTCCCTTACAAATGTAAATATCTCTTACAAAGGGTCACTTCTATTTTTCAGAGCTTCTCCCTAGTCTGCAGTTTCTTAAAAGTAAGTAGCCAAAAATAATCCTCTTGACAAATAGACACATTTGGGGTTGGCCAATTCTCATCCCCCACAGTTGAAACTGCAATTAGTTCAGGTATTAAATCTAGGATTGGTATCATGGGTTTTAGTACAAGTGATACCATTTTGAGCCTGTGGTTTTTCTCTTTAACAATACTTCTACCATTACATACACACTTTCAACCTACTCCTTGATCAGACACACACATCCCCCAGATGTGTGAGTGTGTGTGTGTGTCTATAATATGTGCATACACATGCTATCATAAAATACCCACAATTATATACCCCTGGACATACAAACTCTCACATAACTACCTATGTATACACTCGACTAAACCTGTACATGCACATCAGCTACACTCACAAAGTTTATACTTATCCTCTTAAGCCCTTACACCTACCTTCAAAGGAGGGCTCCCATATGACTCTCTCTCAAAGTTGATGAGACGCTGAGGGATTTTATGGAAAACTGCTACATTATTCCCTTAAACAGCCAAAGGGAAACTAAAATTAATGATGTTGCAAAGAAGATATGCAGATGGACAACAGGCACATGAAAAGATGTTCAACATCACTAATCATCAGGGAAATGCAAGTTAAAACTACAATGAGATATTACTTTACACCTGTTAGAATGGCTATAATTACCAAGACAAAAAACAAAAAGTGTTGGAGAGGATGTGAAGAAAAGGGAACCCCCATACACTGCTGGTGGTAATGCAAACTGGTGCAGCCTATGGAAAACAGTATGGAGATTCCTCAAAAAATTAAAAATAGAAATACCACATGACACAACTATCCCACTGCTGGGTCTTTATCCAAAGAACTTGAAATCAACAGCTCAAAGAGACTTATGCACCCCTATGTTCATTGCAGCATCTTTCACAATAGTCAAGATGTTGAAGCAACCCAAGTACCCATTAACTGAAGAATGGATAAAGCAGATGTGGTATATGTATACAATGGAACACTACTCATCCATAAAAAAATACAAAATTGTTCCATTTGCAACAATATGTATGCAACTTGAGGGTATTGTGTTAAGCAAAGTAATCCAGACAGGGAAAGGCAAACAACATATGATTTCACTCATATGTGGAAGATAAACAAAGACACGGGTAAAGTGCTTACCAGAGGAGAAGGGGTTTGGGGGGGGTGGGCATAAAGGGTAAAGTGGTACATATATATGGTGATTGACAAATAATGTACAAATGAAATTTCACAATGTTATAAACTATTATGACCTCAACAACAACAAAATTAATAGTGTTGTTCAATACTGCCAGAAATAGTTACTGTTTGTCTCAGCTGAAACCTGACAAGATATTTAAAAGGATTTAATAACCTTTTGATCAGAAATTTGGCCACTTTGGAAGCTGATATTCAGAACCTGCTAGGAATTTTTGTAGGCCTTCTCTCCTAAGCTAAATGTACCCAGAGGGAAAGAAACATTCCAACAATAGGTGGATGGGTGTGTCACAGTCCTTTGATATCATTTAGATAGCAACCCAGTTCTTCAGGAAATTGGAAGCAACTGTTTTAACCTTTCAAAACTCTACAGGGCCAGAGGTTTGGCTCTAAAGAGTGGTTAAAGTTCACCTGCTCTTTTTGCTAATCCCACAACCTTCCCTCTTCATTTCAACAAGCTTGTAGATATTGGGGTGTTAGAAACAGAATTGTCTTGCATTTAGGGGAGGAAAATATTTAAATTACCCTAGACCTCTGATAATAGGCAAATATGCCCCCAAAACTCCATCTTGGATAAAACTTGGATTCTTTCTTTTGCAATGTAGATTTTCTACCCCCATCTTCTCTGGGAACTAAGAACCATTCTTTGAAATGCGAACTTTAGGGGGAAGTTTCTCATCTGCAGTAAAAAAAGAGAGAGAGAGTATTTGGACATACTTTGAAAAGTCTTAAGTGTCTTCTCCACAAATATTAACTATAAGGTTTCTGCTTGCATCTGCTAGCAGACCATTACCTGCTGTGTCTGTATGTGTACATTGTGGATATGTGATATTTTCTTTTACCTCTGGATCATATTACTAAAATTAACTTATAGCTCTATTTAAATAGGTTAAAGATCAAGCACTTGTAAGGATTGGCATCCTAAAATTCTCAAAAATATAGAAACTACCTCAAATGCTTTTCAAGTTTATGTGATCTGGGATAATCTTCAATAAATAAAAGCTATATTAAGTTGATTGGTTTAATTAAAAACAGACGAGTTTTTAAAGTTATCAACATTAAATATAATGCAGAAAAACAACTTCTACAGGTGTTTATTATTCAAATTATGTTATCTGTGTTGCAAAATTTGCCAGCAAAAAATAACCTAGCATGATGGTTGATTTTGTCTAATGTCTAGTGAAGTTTTCCTGGGTAATCTAAACAAATTGTTGAGAGCAAGAGTTTTTAAAATTAAGCTTTAATATCAATAACATACTTATGCTTAAGTAAAACTAAAACTTAGTTTTCTTTCATCTGTTAAAAGGACAAAGTTTTCTTAGACTATCAGTCTGCTCCTTATAAGAGATTATGAAAGGAAAGCAAAGATTTTGTTTTGTAAAAATAATCTCCTGTGTTTGCTATCTTTATAAGGTCTTTGATTACTTAGGAAAATTGAGTCTTCTTAATATTAAAAGAACTAAGTTTTGCTAATAGATAATTAAGAATTATTACATATTGTTTTGTGATTCTGTTTAGTCAAATTTTCAAACCTTTTGATGTCTTTAACATACTTCCCAAAATCAAATTCTAAAAGTGAAATATTTTTTGATGCGGGGTCGGTGAGCCGAGGAGTCGAAAGAAAGATTTCTTAGACTCTTAAGATCTGGCAGTAGTGCTCTTTTATTTAGAGAATAGTATAGAATAGCATGGGGACAGGACCCAGGGGCAGTCAGAGCTTCTGCTGCCGCTGCTTCTGCTGCCCCCGCTGGCATGGGGACAGAGCCCATGGGCAGGCAGAGCCGCTGCTGCTGCCCCCGCTGGCATGGGGACAGGACCCATGGGCAGGCAGAGCTGGTGCGTGGGGACAGGACCCACGGGCAGTCAGAGCTCCTGCTGCTGCCCAGAGTTGAGGGTTAGGGCTAATTTTATAAGGCATGGGTATGTGAATCATCTCTTTACAAGACAAAGGAAAGAACATGAAAAAAAAGTTAAAATGGTATCAGTGCAGGTGGAGTCTGGCCATTGGGTGGTCCCACAACTTTTAGATAAGAATCAAATCGGATTAAGTAAAGGTTAGAAAGGTTAGACGCCACCACCCTAAACCAGTTACATGAGATTGCCAGACAGCAACCAACTTAAGTTCTTGCCTTCCCCATTAAGAGTTTCTAGGGATAAGGTCATCTCTCCTCTTCTTCCTGGTACAGAGAGGGAGGCGCTTTTTACAGATAGAGATTTACCTTACAAATGTAAATGTGTCACAGCAAGGGCAAGTTCCATTCCCCGGAGCCTCCTTCCCTGTCCCAGTTTATCGAAAGCAATCAGCCCAAAACAATCCTGATGCCAAAGAGACATCTCCTGGGGTGGCCAATTTCGGGTCCCTACAAGGTCACCCCCCCTTCCTTCACAAACACAAATGTCTCAAAAGGGCAAGCAAAATTCCAGTCCTCGGAGCTTGCTTCTCATCTGCAGTTTTAAAAGTAACCAGCCTAAAAGTCCTCATCATTTTTGACCTGGAAGAAACTTTGGGTTTTTTCCAGTGGGTCCCTGGAACGTTCCAAAAGATTTGTTAAACTAATTAGGCTTACTTGATATATTAAGTGACATGGGAAACATTGTCAAATAAAAAGTAAGGTTTAGCAACCTTCTTTATGCTGTATTTGCATAGGTATATAAGTGTTCTGGAAATTGTATGAAATTCCTAGAAATATGATATGTCCTGGTATAAAATGTTGTTTACCATCAAAATTGAAGCTCACACTAAAAGGACTGAATCTGAGTGTTGGGAAAATGTACCAGTTGACTTTCATGCAAAGGCAACAGCAACTGAATCTATAAAGATTCTGGGACATGTGGGTGAAGCCCATTCTGTTTCTGCAAAAAAATGACTCCTTGTTGCCAGATTTTTGCCATCCTGATGTCCTTGTAACATGGCAATAGTCTACTCCTGAATCAGAGAAATTAAGATGGGTAAACATTTGCTGTAAAATAAATGAACAGTCAGGGCTATGGGAAACCCAAAATAGCTACTTAGTTCTTCCCAGCTCTCTAGAAAACCCCATTTTCAGTGTTTACATTCCTTCAACCATCATAGTGGATTTAAGATGACTCAAATTATGAATATATGTTAGTATAAAATTTCAAAAACAGTCTACCAGCAACTTCTGACCTGTCAGGTCCATAACCTTGGGAAAACTACCTTTATCCCCAGAGGCCTCTGTAGGGACCTGAAATTGGCCACCCCAAGATATGTCTCTTTGGCATCAGGATTATTTGAGGCTGATTGCTTTTGATAAACTGGGACAGGGAAGGAGGCTCTGAGGAATGGAACTTGCCCTTCCTTAGGACACATTTACATTTGTAAGGTAAATCTCTATCTGTAAAATGTGCCTCCCTCTCTGCACCAGGAAGAAGAGAGATGACCTTCTCTCTAGAAACTCTTAATCAATACCAAAGGCAAGGACTTAAATCTGCATTTTGTTGTGCTTCTCTGGTAACCTCCTGTAACTGACTTCCCTCCCCCTCCCAACTTTGGCATTTCTGTAAGGATTAAGCATCTTTCCTTAGGCTAGGAACTGATTGCTGCGCTCACCTGTGACCAGCCCAGCTTCAGACAATTGGACTTGCCTCCTGCTACACCCACCGAGATAGCAGACCATTACCTGCTGTGTCCATCAAGCGCTGTGCCGACGGGGCAATCTTGTGACTTTTGTGGGAGGGACATTTCAATCACATGTGAAACACCCTGTTTGGGGGTATATAACCACTATGTGCACCCCACTTCTTTGGTGCCCTTTCTTCCTTCGGGAAGAAAGGCCCCGGGCCATGGTTCCTCATAAAGCTTTCTTTAATTTTCTCTTGCTATTCTGTCTCATGTGAATTTAATTCGTTCTCCAGCCAGACGAGCCCACATTTGGGAAGAGGAAATTTCTTCCTCCCCTACACCTCAAACCTCCTCCCTCTGAACCCTTTGAACAGCTGCAGCTGGACTCCATTCAACTGCCACTTAGTATGGGTTATCAATATGTACTTGTTCTTGTGTGTACATTTTCCAGATGGGTTGAAGCCTTCCCCTGCAAGAAGGCTGATGCTCTCACAGTGGCAAAGAAACTGTTAGAAAATGTGTTTCTAGCTTGGGCTATACCTTTCACAATCTCCAGTGACCAAGGCATCCACTTCCCTGGGCAGATCGTATGAGCCTTAATGAAAATCTTTCAAACTTCTTGGAATTATCACTGTCCCTATCACCCACAATCATCAGGCAAGGTTGAGAGAACTAATGGAAAAACTGAATTCAAGCAGCACAAGTATTAATTACATGGGAGTGCATGAGCTAAAGAGGATGCTCCAATTTTTTTCCAAATTTAAATAAATATTTTTTTCCTAAGCTGTCAACAATTAGGTAACGTATACTTTTGTGAACAAAGATAAAACATTTACTGTTCTCCAGATCAGGACCTTCCTGATCCCTCCAGAATTCAGAAACTGTCAGTGAGTATTCTTATTTACATGACAACATATTTATTTGTACAAGCTCAAGAAGAGTCTGTTGTCCTTGTAATAGGGTATAATTGGAAGTATTAGCTATATTACCAAGGCTTTGACTGGAATGTCATATTTGAGAGAGATGTGCATAGACTCAGATAAGACCAGGCAGCTTCAAGGAACTGCTTAGAAAAATCAACCTGGTACCTTGCTTACAATATTCCAGCAAAGCATTCTTAAAAAGAACTTATATGGTCAATCACTATTCCTGGTGCACTTATATAAATAATCAGGCCAAGGTTAATGCAAACAAATTTAGCTTTACTGTGAGTATCTTTGGTAAAAAAAAAATTGGAGGTGTTGACTTAAAACAAATAAACAGTGAGTTATTTTTACCAGCAGAATGGATTTATCCAAGGACGGCAAAGAATTGCAATTCAGGATGTGTGGTCTGTGATGAACCACAAGCAAGTCTGGAGAAACAAAGGAGAGGAATACTCTTTTATAAAGTTGTGAGGGGTTGTGTAAACAAAGATTCCATTTGAGGAGATGGGGAGTTGGAAGTGTAGTGAGTTTTCATTGGTTGAGGCATGGCAGTCTCTCATTGGCTGAGCTGTTACTGGGCAAGGAGGAAATTCTTCCTTATGCTGGGGTGGTAAGTAGTATCACTTCCTCTCAGAGATGCAAGATATGTCTCTTCCTGTAGGGTTCTATATTGTGCATTGAGTGGGATGTGCATGAGTCCTCTCTTCTGGACTCCAGACTCCATTTTAGATGAGGTTTCATTTATGATGTTCACAGGGGTAATTGTAGAGAAAAAAATTACATTTGCACCTTTGTGGACACTAGATTTTAGTCCTGTTAATTGTCTTTGGGGTTTTGTTATATACCTGTAAACTGGACTGAATCCTGAATTCTTGTACTTTCCTCAAATAGCTGACTTCCTTGTGCCAAACTATTTCCAATCTCCTCTCACTCTTCTGATTTGGAATCACTAATAACAAAGAATGTGCTTAAATCTCCTTGGAAGGGATTGTTCCAGGTCCTCCTCACTAGCCAGGTGGCAGCACAACTTCAGGGACTTGAATCTTGGATGTACATCTCACAGCTAAAGAAGGCTCCACCTGACGTCTGATCCTGTACAGATGCTGGAGATGTCCAAATCAAGTTGACAAGGAAGAGAAGTAGCTGACATCAAGGTCAACTGCTTCCACCCAAGATGACAGTTAAAGACTTTTGACTTTAAACAAAACTCTTTCTTCTTTTCTTTCTTCCTTGCTTCCCTTCTTTCTTTTCTTACCTCCATCTTTCCTTCCTTCCTTTCCTTTACTCTGGAATTGGCCAGGAAAGATAATGCCATCATCTGTACCTCCCAGGCCATCACTAAGGGCGACAACCTCTACAACTTAGAATAACTTTTTATTTCAGGCTAGGAGAAAATGTAACTCATCCCTGGCTTGAACACACAAATGCAACAATTCCTGTGAATGAATCCATTAACAGTGCCACCTTAGTGGAAGTGGTTTGTGCCCCAATAGGATTTATCTTTATCTGTAGTAATTAACATTCTCCTTGGGCCTATGAATGTCTAGATGGCTGATGCATAGCTGGGCAATGCCTCTTAGGTTATCTAACTACACTCCTAACTGTTTTAGAAAGGACCTAGCAAGAGGCTTTCATGATTAAGGATTCACTTTCTTTGGCGGTACCCTACTTCCCTGCTCAGGAATAAATATGAATGAGTCTATGGTTAGGAAACTCTCCTTAGTTCTTGAAAATATTGCAGAATCCACTGAAAATTCTCAGACTCTGGCCAAAGTTGTCCTTGATAATCCTGATTATCAATTATACAATGCCCTTAATTATCTTTTACTTGAGTGAGGAGGTGTCTGCTGTGGTCAACACTATCGGCTATACCTGGATTGACACTTCTGGAGGAGTTGAAACTCAGTTACATAAGATCACTGAGGAAGCTATTTGGTTTACAAAGATGACTCCTTCAATGCGGTCTTCTTTGGCTTATTTGATCTTGATTGGTTTGGGTCTTGGAGACCATATCTCTGAAGTGAACTCCACACATTGGGAATTATCCTGTCTGTAGTTATCATAAAAATCCCACTGGTGTATTGCATTCTCTCAAGCTTCAAATGCATTTTTGCACCCACTACCCACCAGGCAAATGATCTCTCTAAGATTGGAAAGTTAGAAAAGAATCAAGAGGATAACCAATTTAAGGATTATGAACCTGGAACCATGACCTGTGAATGTCATGAGGATTAAGCAAAATATCATGACCTATGAATCCCACACTAATGATCAACAAAGTTGCAAGAATTACAGAATGGTAGCTGAGAGTGGTGCTAATGCCTTAAATTTGGATCACATCTCTCAGTCAATCTTCAGTCTTATCAAAAGAGGGAATCATTAAAGAGAAAAAACGCAGGTCCAAAATGATATCACTTGTGCTAAAGCCCATGACAATAAAACGAGATTTAATATCTGATCTAATTGTAGTTTTGACCTTCCCCAGAAATGCAGTCTTAATTAACTAGTCTGGAATTTTCTGGTTAGCAATGGTGAAGTAATGTGTCACGTGGGCCATCCCCATCTTCCAGAGGAAGAGGAAATCTGTGTGATAAGATTTTTATCATTCTCTTCTCCCTAAAAAGAGATGTCCTGCCCCAATATAATCATTTCTTTTCTTTTGCTGATACCTTCTTACCCCACCTTCCATCTGTCTATAAAAACCTGCCATTTTGTACAACTCCTTGGAGCCCCCTTCTTGTTGCTAGATGGGATGCTGCCTGATTCATGAATCATTTAATAAAACCAATGTGATGTTCAAATTTACTTGTTTGAATTTTGTTTTTCAACAGTATGTAATGATAAATTTGGATGACTCAATGTGTGTGCGTGCCAGGAGAGTGGTGAGTCACTCAGGGCCATGAGTCTAAGGATACTATGTCCTGTTCCTCTGGGCTTGTGGGCAGAGGTTGAGTGCTATGGAAATGGGCTAGCATGGTGTGCTGGGGCTGAGGCTCACAAAGCTCCTGGACACACATCTATCATCTCCCACAGGAGTGAGATGGTGTTTGTGCAAGAGCCATCATTCTGTTTGGAAACTTGGTGGGTAGTCTAGAGGACAAGAGGAACATTATTTTCCTCTGCAATCAGATTTGATGCAGCCTCATTCCCTTGCTCTTCCCCTTCATAAACAAGAATAAAGGAGTGGTGAAGGGTGAAGGTGAGCTCACAACCTTCAACTAATTTCCCCTATGATCCCCTTTCCCTACCTGCTTCTCTGCCTATCAGCACCCCCAGTGTCTATTAGCAGGAAGCTCCAAGTTGGCCTCCAGAGCAACTGGATGCTTTGTTCCCTGTGGTGGCCTGAGGTCTGTTTCTATAAGCAGAGAAGCTGGTGGAGGGTAAGGAAGAAGCCCAGGAAGTACACACCCCTCCTCCTGGGGCTCAGCCTGTTAGGTAAATTCCTTAGTGAAAACCTAAGTCATCTGAGGCCCACTTAATTGCATCAACACTTCTTTCCTCTAGGACCTGAAGGCCTCCTGTCCCATCCTAATCCTTTTCTTCTCTGCCTTTCTCAGTTTCCCTGGTTAGGCCTTGACCAGAGGCCCACTCTACCTCATCCTCCCAGAAAATGGGGGAAGAAATCAGTGTGTATCTAGGGAGAGAAAGGTTGTTTCAGGAATCTCATAGCCTAGGGCAGAAGCAGTTGCCTGGCTCCCTTATTTTCACTCTCTTTTCTTGCTCTACAGAATGCCAAACTCACCTCCTTTAACTGGACCAATTTCCTCTAGAGGTCAGAGTTCCAGAAGCTCTTTCACTAGGATGCCTGGGATGTGGATCTGTGGGCTCTGCAAAATGTCTGGAAGTACTTTGTAATGTGGATTTAATGGTTGAGATTGGACGAGGCTTTGGGTAAGAGCCTATGTTTTGGATTCTCTTACACCTCTCTGGCTCCCTGGGGCTCATGCCAGGGCCCTATGGCATGGCAGCTTGCACCCTCGCTTGGTCCAAAGGCAGCTGAGATTTAGCCCTGGATAAAGCTTTAGCTCAAGCTTATCTTGTCCCCTTCTTGTAGATAAAGAACATGTTCTGCAAAGTGGATGTCTTCCTCTCCTAGGCTATCAACTATATCCATTGCAAGCAGCTGAATTTACATGAAGCTGTAGCCCTGTATATTGGAACACAGGCCTGAGGCACCTCTACCTTTCAGATCCTGATATTCACAACCCTCCTTCTCCTATTCTTTGGGTAGCCTCCAAGTTTTGGATGGTCTCATGTTCCCCAACCTCTGCACTAGGAGTGAAAATATAGGGGATAGAGCACTGGCTTAGGAGTTTGGAAAATTTAGGTTTGATCATTTCCAATACTGCCACCTAAGACAAGTCTCTTTGCCACGCTGGCCTCAGTTTCCTCCAGCTGTAAAACTGATTTATTGTAACTTGCCTTACTCTCTGCAAGCCAGGGCAGTTGGAAGGAGAGGGTCTTTGAAGGTTGCATATAGGCATGTCTGCATGCAAAGTAAGCTAGATGATGTATAAGCATGATTTTGACAAATAGAAATGGCAAGCAATAGGACGTATTGGAGTATATGAGGAAGCCATTTGGTGTAAACCTAATTCGGCCTGACTTTGCTTTTACCAAAAAGGCCTAATGTGGCCATTGAGCATGCATTGTATATCTGCTTTAAACATTTCCTATGGCAAGAGCAAATGGCCTTAAGATAAAGGTGCAACTTCCCCCCACATTGGCATTTCCTTAGGGATAAGCATCTTTCTTTAGGCTAGGAACTGATTGCTGTGCTCACCTTTGACCACCCAGCTCATCTGTGACCACCCAGCTTGAGACAGCAGACCGACCTGCTGTGTCCATCAATTGTTGTGCCAACAGAGCAGTCTCGTGACTATTGTAAAAGGGACATTTCAATCATATGTGAAACATCCTCTTTGGGGGTATATAACCACTCTGTATGCCCCACTTCTTTGGTGACCTTTCTTCCTTTGGGAAGAAAGGCCCAAGGCCATGGTCCTCACATTTTAGCTCAGAATAAACTCACCCAAATTTTCACTTATAGATTGGTTATAGATTACTTTCGTCGACAATTTCTTAGAGAAATTAAAGTATGGAAATCAGAGCCCTGAACAATGTGTTTGATGGTGGATATACTTGCAGAACAATGTGCAAATGAGTGCCCTGGTCTTGAGCTCACAGCACAGTTGACTTTTGAAATATTCCATACAGCTCTGCTCACAGCACATTACCTCCTTAGAGAAATCTCTAGCTCTAAGCACCTTCTCAAATAGTTATTGAATTCTTTTGGGCTTTTGGAGCTGGCTCTGGTTGCTCAAGCAACACCCAGGAACCTCTGGATTGGAGGAAAATGACTAGCCAAGATCCTCCCTAAACCATTACCTTTCCTTTTTTTTTTGTTTCTTTTCAGAACACACTGTCAGCTTGCTGTCATATGCTGTTTCCAGGATTCTGGGTAAAAATGGTGCAGTCTTCTTGTTTGATGTTAAGGCCTGAGCAGTGAATGATCTGGATTGCTGGGATGGGGGTAAGGGAGCTTGCATTTTTCAGGATCCCCTTGAAAAGTTGGGGTTTTGTACTCTAAAGCTGTCTACTCCAGCATCCTCTGATGTGGCTAGAGGAAAATTGAAGGGGCTTTTTATCCCTAATCTATTCCCTTCTAGCCTACAAGAGTGCCCAAAAATCCACCCTTAGAAAATGTTCCTTTGTGTTAAGGATTCATGGTTAGGGAAGGTGCAGGCAGCCTTTTTCTACCTTACCCCAAGTCAGGGGAATATAACTGTGACTAACTTGCTGTTGTACCTTCCCTTTAGGTTTCTTCAGCTCCAAGGTGGTGGTGGTGGAGAGTAGAAAGGGGCAGTGGCCTAGATGGGTTCTGAGATTCCTTCTTCTAGCTATAAGAGTCTACCTCACTAATTCATACTTTAGCAGGGCCGTATTCAATAGGTACCTTCTAGGTGCCTTCTTGGTGGAATATTTTCATGGAAATTGGAAAAAAGTCTTCACATTTTGGCCTCCTACTCACTGAGGAGCCAGGCCCTATCTATTTAGTTGTTGAGGAGTGTAGAGGAGGAAGACAAACCCTTTACCCTCTCTAGGTCCTTCTGGCTGGCCAAAGAATTAAATTGACATGAGATAGAATAACAGGAGAAAATCAAGCAAAGCTTTATAATGTGTATACATGGGAGAAACCCAGGAAAATTGCATAACTTGCCAGAATGGCCGAGCAGCCAGCTTAAATATCATCTTCAGCTAATAACAAAGGAAGATGTTGGGGGTAGTGGTTTGGGACTTCAAAGAGGAGGAAGGCAATTCACATGCAAACTGAAAAGCAAATGTTTGGCAAACAGAACTTTGATAAGATTGGGCTTAGCAAGGATCCTCCAGTCGACTGATACCGTCGATGGCCTGTCCTGGCGATAGGCCTTTTATCTTAAATTTCTCTCAGGCAGTTAGCGGGGAGGTCAAAGTTTCTTTCAGAGTCTTTTGTTCTTGAAAATAATCAACGCAAAGAGATGTATTTTGAGGTGGCCAATTCTGATCCACCATAGGTGGCATCCTTTAGTTAGACTAGATGGCAGCACCACAAGAGGTGGGGTGCTCTGCTATGGGTTCAACCCTATGCTGTTCTTTTGGCTTCCTCTGCACAACCTCCTCTCTTTTTTTTCTTAGCTTCTTTTGTCCCTTAATTGTCACCCACTCCTCTCCTTCCCCAACAGCCCTCCCTGCCATTCTTTTATGTTTGGCTTCCTGTCTGCCACTCCCTGGCCACAAGCATCCAAAATGAGTACTCACAAATGCATTCAATTACATTAGCTATACAAAAGATGGCTCTCTAAATCCTGGCGGAAAACCAAGGAAGATGAACAGAATGCAGATATGGTACAGCAATTCACTGTTCCTAGGGCCTCCAGAACTCAGCTGAGGTCCTAGTAAGAATCTAGGGATCAAGTTAGCCAACCTCAGTTGCAAAAGACCCTGCCACCTTTCTTTTCCCTTCCCTTCCTTTCATTTCCCTCTCCTTGCTCCTTAGAAAGTCCTTTGCTTTCCTTAAAATTCAACAAAGGACCCTTCGCCAGGGGCTGCCTTCCAAGAGGGGAGTAGTCTAAGGAAAAGTCAAAATTGTTTTTAGTGGAGCCATTTTAAAATGGAAGCAGAATTGCCTTTCCAGAGAAACTGCTCTGCTTTCTTGAACCTTGAATTGGGTCAAACCTGTGGACTGGGCCAAAATGCTAATTGTTTTATAAGCAATTGTTTGAGAAGTCAGCAGGAGAATGGACATCCTGATCACAAAGATGGATGATTGTGGATTTTTTGAAGATAGAATCAATATTCAATCAATGTTTAGCCAAGACTAGCTCTTTGCCTCCAACTCCAATTAAAATTCTTTGTAATGACAAATAAAAATGGCAAGCAATAGGATATATTGGAGTATATGAGGAAGCCATTTGGTATAAACCTAATTCAGCCTGACTTTGTTTTTTCCAAAAGAGCCTGATTGTGGCTATTGAGCACACACTGTATATGTGCTTAGACATTTCCTATGGCCAGAACAAAGGCCCTTGAGATAAAGGTGCAACTTCCCTCCCCCTCCTACATTGGCATTTCCTTAGGGATAAGCATCTTTGCTTAGGCTAGGAACTGATAGCTGCACTCACCTTTGACCACCCAGCTCACCTGTGACCACTCAGCTGGAGACAACAGACCAGCCACCCTGCTGTGTTCCCTGAGACAGCAGACCTACCTGCTGTTTCATCAATCGCTGTGCCGACAGAGCAGTCTCGCGACTACTGTAAAAGGGACATTTCAATCCTATGTGAAACATCCTCTCTGGGGGTATATAACCACTCTGTGCACCCCACTTCTTTGGTGCCCTTTCTTCCTTTGGGAAGAAAGGCCCCGGGCCATGGTCCTCAGATTTCAGCTCAGAATAAACTCACCCAAATTTTCATTTATAGATTGGTTATGGATTATTTTCATCGACAGTAATACAACCTCCCTTCTTTGCCCTTAAAAACCCCTGACTTTTACTCACTAGTGGGACACTATTTGGGTTTTTACCTGAATCTATGCTCCCTGAATTACAGTTATTTTATCCCAAATAAACATTTTGCCTCTTAAAATAGTCTCTGTTTTTGTAAATTGACAGGAACTAGAGAACTGCTGTTCTCAGCATGGAAATAGCTCTCCCCTCCCCCAGTGCTTCCCTAAGTCCACAGAAGGAAAGAAAAATAATTCCATTCCCATTGCTTCCTTGGGTCACCTTGGGAACAGATGGTTACTGCCAAAATCAGTGAGTAGGTGATGAGCAAGTGGGATGGATAAGATGGAGCCCCCGATAACAGAGGGGAAGCAGTGTATAGAGGGCTGGGCCCTGGGTTAGGAGTCCAGAGCCCTTCATAAGCCCATAGAAGAGAGTTATGGAGGGATGAAGGGAGGAAGAGAGGGGGGAAGAGAGGAGGACTGAGAGAGAAAGAGAGAGAGAAAGTAGGCTCGAAGCTATTTCTCACAGCTTCTTGTTCTTGTTTGGAGGTGAGGTCCAGACTTGGCAAGGGCAGGATCAGCAGAAAGAACAGCTGTGGGCATGAGCTGGGCACAGACGTGCCTCAGTCCTCTGTGCTCTGAGCATCCAGGTGAGTTGAGAACACCAGAAAACCAAGTCAGGCCCAGACATAGTGACTTCATGAATCAAAAATAAGGGGTGGGAAAGCAAAAACTGGAGTCAGAGAAAGTGTTTCTTTGGTCAGCTTCATGCCAAGAAGGTCTGCTGGCTGATTGTCTTCCACTGAATCAATCAGGTGAATCAAGCTGACCAAAAATGACCAAATAGTCTACTTAGTTTTAATGTCATATAGACCATAACTTCTCCCTGGGCCCAAGTTTTCCTGTTAATAATAGTTCTATGTATGGTGACTATTAGTTATATAATAACAACACTGACAACGTTATTTCTAGGGCTAGCTTCTGTGGTTCTATTCCCCCATCCCCACTCTCAATTCCAAAACTAGCTCAAAGCTAGAAAGGAGCTGAATTTCTCTTTTCTATTTCAGTTTTTGACATTCTGGTGTTGATGCAAATGATCCACAAACAATCTATAAATCAAAATTTGGGTGAGTTTATCATGAGCCAGATCTGAAGACCATTTATCCTGGGGCCTTCCTTTCCCAAGGAAAGAAGGGCACCAAAGAAGTTGGGTGTGCAGTGTGGTTATATACCCTCAAAGAGCATGTATCACATATAATTGGAATGTCCCTTTTATAACAGTCGTGAGATTCCATAGCTGGTACAGCGATTCACACAGCAAGTAATAAGTCAGCTGTCTTGAGCTGGGTGGTCATGGGGTGGGCGCAGCAATCAATTTCTAACCTAGTGAGAGACGCTTATCCTTAAGGAAATTCAATGTGGAGGAAGTTGCATCTTTATCTTAAGGGCATTTGATCTTGGCTTTGGGCCATAGCAAATGCTTAAAGCAGATATACAATGCATGCTCAATGGCCACATCAGGCCCTTTTGGAAAAACAAGGTCAGGCTGAATTAGATTTACACCAAATGGCTTCCTCATATACTCCCATATATCCTATTGCTTGCCATTTGTTTATCACTGGCAAAGGATGAGATGTTTATCCACAATGTGGCAGCTGCTAACCAGAATGGTCTTTACAATGTGCACCAACTGGTGTAGCATCTCAAATTGGAATCAGACCCCCATGCTGCCACTTTGATCAGCACCCAACTCCTAATCTCAGGTTGGCTAGATATCCTCCAAGTTTTCTGGGTTCCATGGAGTTGGCTAGACTTCCCCTTTCCTTCCCATCCCAGCTTCACCTCACCCCTCCCATCTTCATCCTGGCCTAGATGCCTTTCTAGAATAAAGGCTTATGTTCAGCACTCCATGGGTTGTTGTTTCTCCCCTTTGCTTAGGTGGTTTTGTCTCTCTCCTCCCTTGAGTCTTGATCTTGCTACAACATAAGAAGATGTCTAACGCAAACCAGCTAAAACGACATAAGAGCCCCCAACTTAGGAAATAGTAAGCATCTCAACATCAGGTACCAGCTCTTCTCCAAATTCATCCTGAACCCTGGATTCCTAGTTAAGGCCCCATACTTAATAGGTTGAGGGTTTTGGACAAAGCCTGTCTCAGAAAATAATGATTTCCAAGCTGCTGGAGTTGTTCAAGTGCTGCTACTTAGTCACTGGACATAAGCGTTAGGGGGTGGAAGGTACTGGGACTTGAGCATCAAAAGATGATTTTGACTAGAGCGATCTTAGATCCCTCTAGCACTGGGATTCTAGCTTCATCTATCTGAGCCTCAATTTCCTTATCTGTAAAATGGAGATAACTCCCTGTCCTGTCAACCTCATAGAGCTATGGGATTCTAATTAGATGGCCATCTAGGTGGTAACCTATCATGGCCAAATTGCCCCTGTATTCTGAGTGTTAGATGTTGAAAAGTAGTTGAAGTGTATGCAATATTCCATGTACATGAAAGGCTTAGACAATGAGTGTTAGAGTCATCCCATCTCCAGAATCAGCACCCCTCTAGGTGCAGGGACAACTCCAGGGGACAATGGCATCATGTTTTCTGAGCCTGAGGAGGTGGGTAGATGGAAGAAATTGTAGTCTGAGACCTTGGCTTGGGGAAGGGTGTTCCTAGGAGTTCTATGCCAACCAGGAAATCAGTTTTTAAGATCATTTCATTTAAACATCATTTGGCTGCATAACTTCCACCCAAGCCCACAAAATATGCTTCAGCCCCATGCCTAAGTCCCTGTCATCTTCCAGTGCTCTCCATTTTCCATGCCGTTATCATCCTTTCCTCTCCTCATCCAGCTTTCTAAGCATCTCTTCCCCTCCCTAGCCTGCCAGCAACCAGCTCACTGAGAGACACATACTTTGGACATATTCCTGGAACTCAAAAGCCAGATGGGAGAAGAATGAAGAAAGATTCGTTTATCCCAGGACTTTTCCTTGATTTGTCATTGAGCCCTGACTGATTTATAGTCATCTGCCTCCAATTTCATTCCAGAACTGGGCTAGGGCCTAGCCTCATTTTCCCAGCAGCGCAACTCCTCCCCACCTTTTCTTCTACCCAGGCATCCAGCCATAGGCCAGCTGAGGATCAAAGATGATGGCTCATTGGAGGTGCCACACAGGTGGCCCTGACCTACGTTTAGACCTAGGGTGCATCTTGTTTTCTCCGGAACTTCCAAGAATCTTTATTCCCAAATGGGGCAGGGTGTCAGTTTTTGGCAGATGACACAAAACCTGCCCCCCTTTCCCTTTTCTGCCTGAAACTAAACCCCCCTTTCCTCTGACCTACAATGTAGAAGATTCCTGCTAGCAGCTTGACCAAGGAGGCTTTGGGAGGTCAACCAGGATGCAGTTCTATGGTCAAAGGGAGAAAGGTCCAGCTTCTTAACCTCCAAACTAGCTTGTTAAAACCTCTGTGGAAAGAATCTGAGAATGTCCATCTCTCCGGCCCTGAGTGCCAGGTCTTCAGATCTGCATATTCTGACAAAAGAGGCCTTTGCCAGGATGTGAAGCCAGTACTTCACAGGCCAGACATAGCAAAGAAACATTCAGTAAACAGCCAGCCTAACAGCACAGGCTCAGGGAACAGCTTTCAGAGTTGGTTCAGAGACGTAAGGTCTGAATCCCCTCTTCCAAGTCCCTTCAGGAAACCCAACTCTCTAGCTACCAAGCCCCCTGCCATCTCTACTCCCCCACCTTTCTTGGTGAAGATGTGAGATAACATGGGTGGGTCCTGTTTCCTGCTTGCAGATTGTGAGGCTATGTGAATATCTTGTGGATTATTCCTGGAAGGTGACCTCCCTGTACCCTCTTCTTTCAGGGGATAGAGAGACAGCAGGGTATGGCTGGGAATTCCACTTTCAAGGAACAAGGCTGGTACATGAAGCTAAGCCTCTCAGTCACTGTGTGGCACCATTTGCCCACTTTTCTATGCAAAGTTAATGGGTGGTGGCTCTGTGCAAAGCAAACTGAACTTAAAAATCTGAAAACTTTTCAGGGATTTAGTTTTGACTTGGTTACGAATATGGTGAGGGTGCTTAAGCAAATCCCTTGCCCTCTGTGAGTCTCAGTTCCTCATTTTGTGAACTGGGAAGCAGATGAGGGTCCCTAAAGTCTTTTCCAGCTTTACCATTCTGCAAGTACATAAGTGTACTCCAACAGTCATCTAAGTGATACAATGTTAGGCTTTTGGGCCACAGAAGATAAATATAGAAAAAAGTACAAGAGACAAGGTATGTGTGTAGAGTTGGGGGTGAGGATGATGAGGGTCATGGAAGCAAGAAGACTTTGCAACACATGGACCAAGATTTCTCCAGAGCCTTCTATGGACTAGGGAAAAGATGCAGGAGCCATTCATTCGGTGAGTAAAACACTGACTGACCATAAACTTGATGCTAGGCACTGTGTGATGGAGGTAAGGCTGCAGTGGTGAGTGGGAGTGGAGTGGATGGTGGGTGGGACACCAAGGCGAATAAGCCCCAAAGGTATTTACTAGTCAGTGGGGAAGTATATGAGTAAGCAAACAACCAGCACACAAGGGAGTCGGTGCTAAATAAAAGTACAAACTGCTGGGCAGTGATGGGGAGGAAGGAGGGATAAATTCTAACAGGATGGTAAGGAAGGTCTCACAGAGGAGGAACCATTTTAGCTGGGCTTTGAAAGATGTACAGATGTAGGGGTGTGTGTGTGTGTGTGTGTATGATTTGGAGAAATGGAGGACAGGAGGGGAAATAAAAAACAGACATTCTTGGTAGAAGGAATGGTTTAAGGAAAGACAGGGGGATAGGTGCATTTATGCTGTTTTGAGAGATTAGGGAGCAGTAGGAATGGAGAGGGATAAGAGTTTGCAAAAATGGTATGGGGCCAGATTCTGGGTTTACAGAGCCCTTTTCACATGCCCAACTCTGTACAGTGTGTAGGGAACAAACTCCAAAGATTCGGATAGGCTTCTAGTTCCCCAGCTTGGGGAGGGCAAGACCCACTCCCTCACACATATAGAAGACTACCAGAGAACAGTTAAGGTGAATGGGGCAGGCAGGCCTGACTAGATCAAAGGAGGGGGGCCCTGGGAGGGCATTCTGAGGGAGGGTGGTCTTTTTGCAAGGGATATTCACTCTCCTACTTTCTTCTGCAACCCAGATGGTAGAGGCTTTAAAGATCTCACCTATGAGGAACAGGAAGAAGCCCTGCCTCAAGAATGGGATAATCATCCTAGGAGACCTGGCTAACTGCCCCTGCTATGGCTGCATTGGCAGGGCTAGTTATCAGTTTGTTTCCAGATAGACCTCACTAGCCAGGGGCAAACAGCAAAAGGTTGAGTTACCACGGGATCTGGCATCTGCCCAATTAAGATAACAAAGCAGATGGGATTTAGGTTAGACTTGTGGAAGGAAGAAGTCTGTTCTCTGAGAACTCAGAGATCTGATAGCCTTGAGAGGTTTTAACATTTGCTTATTCAATCACTGATGAGTGCCCACTCTCTGCCAGACACATGGCTGGAGGGAGGAGTGCAAGAAGGAGGGTTGCAAAGATAAATCAGACATGGTTCTGATTGGGAAATTTACAGTTGAGATGGGTGCAGTAGGTAGAATAATGCCCCCCCGCCAAAGAGTTGGGGAGGGTGTTGAATTGTGGCGGGAATCTTCATGGCTCCCAGAAATTTCTGGTCTGGTGATGGGAGGGAGGCATGGGGGCTGGGCCCAGGATGGGGATGGGGCTGGAGGCTATCTTGAAATTTAGGATGATCTGGGTGCTCCACTAATAAGCTCTCATCAGTGACAAAATAGGAGACTGGCCCAATTCCCAGGGAAGGATCTTGGAGGCAGATGTTTAGGAAGAGGGAGAGGAGGGGATATGGCTTGTCTTAAGGGGCTGGAGTCTGCCAATCTTGGCATAGGCCACTGGCAAGAAGTCTTCTCTCTGAGGCAGCTTGTTCCCCTGCCCCTTCCCTTCTCCCATTCCTACCCTTATTCTTGGCACCAAGGCCTCTGGAGAAAACGGAAGAAAAATGAGTGGGCAGAAACAGCTGGACATAACCAGGAGCACATCTGGCCTCCCAGGCTATCTTCTGGTCCTCACTTCTCCCTCCCCACCATATCCCTCCTTCCTTTGTAGGCTTCTGATAGGAGGACTGTAACGGAGCTGAGGGCAGAATGGGGAATTAGAGTGGGGCTGACTGGGGGTGGGTGGGGGGAGAGAGGTCTTCGAAATATTGACTGGTCTTGTGAGATGGCCTCTTGGCTAGAGGCTGACCACCTAACTTTCTGTTTTTCCTCCAGCTGCCTCTTCCCCTCCCTCCACTCTGGGCTGGAACTGAGCCAGGGGAGGAAGGAGGAGTGGCAAAATTGGCCGGAGGCTCTTGTCTGATTCTCTGATGTCCAGGGGCAAAGACAGCCTCCCTAAACAAGCAGGTGGGAACACATATAGCCCTGAGTCAGATGGTTGCCTCTCGGCACTTGCTCCTCGAGCCACAGAAGGAAGAAGAGGGTCCTGGTAAACCTCAGCTTCTCGCCAGCTCTTCCATAAGCACACCCTGGTCCTGGGGCCTGAGATCTCTCTATGTAGGAGCAGTCATAAAATCCAGAGGCAGCAGCAATGCCAGGCATGCCACACATGCCACCACCTCTCACCTCAATGCCCAGCCAGCCACTGGTCCTTTTACTGCCAGTGTTTGTGGACCAGGCAAAACAACCAAGTGAGTTAGCAAGGACTGGCTGAGTGGTAGGAGGAGTAGGGGGTGGGGGATATGAGGTTCCCAGACGGGAGGTGGTTGCTTGTGTCCTCATCCTTTTTTATACTCAGGGACAAACATGGGAGCCTGGGCAGGTTGCCTGTCAGAGGGTAGGGGAAAGTGAAATTTTGATCTGGGTAGGTGTTTTTGTTACTGAACCAAAGTGGGTTCCCTCCTGGTGAGTTAAATCAGACTCTACACCAGAAGTAGGTGTCTCACAAAGTAAAGTATATTTGCAGCATATAGGAGACCATGAGGGATCATTTCCAGAGTCATGGTGTCCCCGAACAAAGGGAAGCAGGGAAATTTACTTTGGACGGGGAATGAATATTCAAAAGGGAGAGCTGGGTATTCTCTTGTGCAGACTCAGTTGGAAAACGCTTCCACATACACTGCAGGTTACAGTAATGAGGCCTAAGCTCTTGCTGGAGAGACCTTAGCATTAAAAATAAAGCAAAAGGGGAGATCTTGTCAAGATGGCAGCATAGGCAGACTCTGAACTCACCTCCTCCCATGAACATAACAAGGTCACAACTATTCTTGGAAAAATTACCTCTGAGAGAGAACTGAAAACTGGATAAAAAGAACTTCCACAACAAGGGACAGTCCTGACTGAGGTGGAAGAGGCAGAAATTCCTCTCTGGAGAGAAAAATGCCGACCTTGTGAGCTGTAGAGCTTCACAGCTGGCCAGGCAGGAGCAACCCTAAGATACGCAGCCCTCCCTGGAGGAGTAATGACCTGAGCAGGGGCACGCTACTGCTATAAGGATACTTTGGACTCAGCACAACTAAGAAGAGTGTCGTAATATTTGCCTTTGCTGACTATTAACTACAATGGGGAATACCCTCAGAAAAACTAAACTGAAAAGCCCACCTCTTAAAGCGCCCATGTGCAAATTCACTCATCTCAAAAAACAACCTAAAATCACCAGAAAGCAAGTGTACAGTCTTTTGGTGAAAAGAAACTCACCTGGTAAGATCTGGGTGCATCTCAGTGAGTGGTGAGACCTCTCCAGAAACTGAGACATTGTCAGCAACCATTATTGTAACCTAGTACATGCATGCTAACACAGACACTAGTAGAGGCCATTTGAGTTCTTCCCCTGGACTGTTAGCCCAGGGGTCTGCAACACTCACTAGAGCACCAATTTAATCCAGCTCAGCCAGGGCAGGCAGTCTGACCTACAGACTGGCCCCACCCAACAGCAAGCCCTCAGGCTAATATTCAGTCTGCATAAACTGGGTGCCCTCCATCCTCTGCAGGCAAATGAGTATGTCTGCCTGTGAGGGGCAGGGCCTGTGTGAGGAGCAAGTGGAGTGAGGGGGGCGTTGGTGGAGAATATGGGGTCCTCTGCAGTGGGGCAGCTGGGTATGATCCTGGGGGCTGGAACACGTGCATGAGACAGGACTGTGTTGATGGCATATGTAGACCTGTGGGGAGTGGGGCCTATCAGTGGCAGAAGATCTGTGATTCACAAATAGCTGGATAAGGGATAAGCCCTGCCTGCCAAAGCCTCAAACAATTGGGCACTCCTGTGTCTGGGGCCAGCCCTACTCAGCTGCAATCCTGAGACAGCTGACAACAGCCTTGCAGGCCTAAAGCCTACAGCAATTGTAAGGCCCTGAGCTTAGCAACCAACCATGCTGGGGGCCTACTCACTTAACAGAAAAACTGCAACAGAGTGTACAACTGTGCTAGTGATGTGGGGTCAGTGAGCCAAGGAATCAAAAGAAAGATTTCTTGGACTCTCAAGATCTGCCAGTAGTGCTCTTTTATTTAGAGAATAGTGTGGAATAGCATGGGGACAGGACCCATGGGCGGTCAGAGCTGCTGCTGGCATGGGGAGCTGCTGCTGCAAACATGGGTGGAGAGTAGGGCTAAATTTAAGGCATAGGTATGTGAGTTATCTCTTTAAAAGACAAAGGAAAGACTATGTAAAAAGAGTTAAAATGGTATCAGTGCAGGTGGGGTCTGGCTATTGGGTGGTCCTATAACTTTTAGAGAAGAATCAAATCGGATTAAGTAAATGCCAGAAGCCACCACCCTAAATACTATCTTCAGCTAAAGACAAAGGAGGATGTTGGGGGGGGGGGTTTGGGGGTGGGGGGGTCAGTTACATGAGGTTGCCAGACAGTAACCAACTTAAGTCATTGCCTTCCCCATTAAGAGTTTCCAGAGATAAGACCATCCCACCTTCCTCCTGGTGCAGAGGGATACAACCCCCACAGATGGAGATTTCCTTTACAAATGTAAACGTCTCTCAAAGGGCAAGCAAATTCCAGTCCTCAGAGCCTGCTTCTCATCTGCAGTTTTAAAATTAACCAGCCTAAAATCCTCATCACTAGGGAACACCTAACCTGATTTACAAACAGCTGGCCAGGGAAGGAAAGCCTAGTCTCCTTGGGCACCTGCAGTAAGAGCAACCTGGCTGCAGTAGTACACTTGTAGCCCACACAGGGGTCACTCCTGGAACACCTGGACTGATGATGAGTGCGAAGCATACTGCAGGGCCTCAAAACGCATCTCTTCCATAAAGCCATTTCTCCTAGCTCAGGAGACATAGCTGACTCATCTAATACATAGATATAAGCACAGAGAAACAGGCATAATGAGGAGGCAAAGGAATATGTTCCAAGCAAGAGAACAGGACACAACCCCAGAAAAAGAACTAAATGAAACAGAAATAAGCGACCTACCTGACAAAGAATTCAAACAACCACTCATAAAGATGCTCACTGATTTTGAGAGAAGATTGGATGAACACAGTGAGAATGTCAACAAAGACTTGGAAAATTTAAAAAAGAACTAATCGGAAATGAAGAATACAATACTGGAAATGAAAAATTCACTGGAGGGACTCAATAGCACAGTAGATGATACAGAAGAACAGACCAGCAAGCTGGATAAAAGACTAGAGGAAATCACCCAAGCTGAAAAGATAAAAAAAAGAGTTAAAAAGAATGAGAACAGTGTAAGGCAACTCTGGGACAATATCTAGCACACTAACATTTGTATTAGAGGTGTCCCAGAAGGAGAAGAGAGAGACAAAGGGGCAGAGAATCCATTTGAAGAAATAATAGCTGAAAAATTTCTTAACCTATGGAAGGAAACAGACACCCCAGTACAGGAAGCACAGAGAGCTCCAAACAAGATAAACCCAAAGAGGCCCACACCAAGACACTTTATAATTAAAATGACCAAAATTAAAGATAAAGAGAGAATCCTAAAAGCTGCAAGAGAAAGGCAACAAGTGACATACAAAGGAAACCCCATAAGGCTATCAGCTGACTTCTCAGCAGAAAGATTGCAGGTTAGAAGAGAGTGGCATGACATATTTAAAGTGCTGAAAGGAAAAAACCTACAGCAAAGAATACTCTACCTGGCAAGTTATCATTCAGAATGGAAGGAGACAGAAAAGTTTCCCAGACAAGCAAAAATTAAAGGAGTTTATCACCAAGAAACCAGTTCTACAAGAAATACTAAAGGGACTGATTTAAGTGGGATGGAGAAGACCACAAATAAGAACAAGAAAATTATCAGGAAATAAAACAGGCAATAAAATCACTGGTAGAGGCAAAAATGCAGTAAAGGTAGCAGATCAACCACCTATGAAGATAATATGAAGGTTAAAAGACAAAAGTACTAAAATTACCTATTTCAATGATAAAACAGTAGTGGATAGACACATATAAAATAAGAGGTTAGAAATGATTTCAAAACCATAAAATGTGGGAGAAGAGGAGTAAAAGAGTAGAGTTTTAGGAACAGGTCAAACTAAAGAGACTATCAACTCGATCCTGATTGCTGCATACATATAATATTATATATGAACCTCATGGTAATCACAAAGCAGAGTCTTATAATGAATCCACAAATAAGTAAGAAAAAGGAAATCAAACATATTACTAAAGAAAGTCATCAAACCACAAGGGAAGAGAGCAAGAGAAGAAGATGGGAACAGACAAAAACTACTAAAACACCCACAAAATTTTAACAAAATGTCAATAAATAAATATTTATCAATAGCTGCTTTAAATGTCAATGGGCTAAATGTTCCAATCAAAGGGCATAAGGCGGCTGATTGGATGAAAAGAACAAGACCTATATATATGCTGCATACAAGAAACACACTTCAGACCTAAAGACACTCACAAACTAAAAGCGAAGGGATAGAAAAAGATACTCCATGCAAATGGCAAAGAAAAGAAACCTGGCATAGCAATACTTATGTCAGACAAAAGAGACTTTAAAACAAAAACTGTAACAAGAGACAAAGAAGGCCACTACATAATGATAAAGGGAACAATCCAACAAGAGTATATAGCAGTTGTTAATATCTATGCACCCAACATTGGAGCACCTAAATATATAAAGCAATTATTAACAGACATAAAAGGAGAAATAGTAGGGGACTTTAACACTCCACTTACACCAACAGATAGATCATCCAAACAGAAGATCTATACCAAAACATTGGCCTTAAGTGAGACATTAGATCAGATGGACTTAGTAGATATCTACAGAACATTCCATCCAAAAACTGCAGAATACACATTCTTTTCAAATGCTCATGGAACATTATCCAGGATTGATCACATATTAGGCTGCAAAATAAGTCTCAATAAATTTAAGAAGATCGGAATAACATCAAGCATCTTTTTTGACTACAAAGGTATGAAACTAGAAATCAACTACAGGAAGAAAATCAGAAAAGCCACAAAAATGTACAGATTAAACAAAATGCTACTGAACAATAATTGGGTCAATGAGAAACCAAAAAATACCTGGGGACAAATGAAAATTAAAATACAATATACCAAAGTGTATGAGATACAGCAAAAGCGGTTCTAAGATGGAAGTTTATAGCAACTCAAGCCTACCTCAGCAAACAAGAAAAATCCTGAATAAACAATCTAACATTGCACCTAAAGGAATTGGAAAAAGAAGAATAAACAAAGCCCAAAATCAGTAGAAGGAAGGAAATAATAAAAATCAGAGCAGAAATAAATGAAATAGAGACTAAAAAAAATAGAAAAAAAATCAATGAAACCAAGAGTTGGTTCTTTGAAAAGATAAAAAAAATTGATAGACCTTTAGCTAGACTCACCAAGAACAAAAGAGAGAAGGCTCAGATAAATAAAATCAGAAATTAAAGAGGAGAAATTACAACGGATACCTCAGAAATACAAAAGATTATAAGAGAATACTCCAAAAAGGTATATGCCAAAAAATTGGATAATCTAGAAGAAATTGATAAATTCTTAGAATCATAAAAACTTCCAATACAGCATCAAGAAGAAATGGAGAATTTTAATAGACCAATCACCAGTAAAGAGATCACAACAGTAATCAAAAACCTCCCAAAAATAAAAGTCCAGGACCAGACAGCTTCTGTGATGAAGTCTATCAAACATTCAAAGAAGACTTTATATCTATCCTTCTCAAAGTGTTCTAAAAAATTGAGGAGGAGGGGAAGCTTCCTAAATCATTCTATGAAGTCAACATTACCCTGATACCAAAACCAGACAAGGACAACACAAGAAAAGAAAATTACAGGCCAATATCACTGATGAACATTGATGCAAAAGTCCTCGACAAAATAGTAGCAAATTGAATACAGCAATACATTAAAAAGACCATACACCATAACCAAGTGGCATTTATTCCAGGGAGGCAGAGATGGTTCAACATCTGCAAATCAATCAACGTGATACATCACATTGACAAAGTGAAGAAAGAAAATCACATGATAATTCAATAGATGCAGAGAAAGCATTTGATAAGATACAGCATCCTTTTATGATAAAAACTCTAAATAAAATGGGTTTAGAAGGAAAATACTCCAACATAATAAAGTCCATATATGATAAACCCACAGATAATATCATTCTCAATGGAGAAAAACTGAAAGCTATCCCTCAAAGAATAGGAACCAGATGAGGATGTCCACTTTCACCACTTCTATTTAACATAGTATTGGAAGTCCAAGCCAGAGCACTCAGGCAAGAAAAAGAAATAAAGGGATCCATATTGGAAAAGAAGGTTTGAAACTGTCACTCTTTGCAGATGACATGATTTTATATATAGAAAACCCTAAAGATTCCACTAAAAAGTTTTAGAAATAATAAATGAATACAGCCAGTCACAGGATACAAAATCAACAAACAAAAATCAGTTGTGTTTTCATACACTAACAATGAAGTAGCAGAAGGAGAAATTAGGAATACAATCCCATTAACAATTGCAACAAAAAGGATAAAATACCTAGGGATAAAATTAACCAAAGAGGTGAAAGATTTGTACACCAAAAACTATAAAATATTGTTGAAAGAAATTGAAGAAGACACAAAGAAATGGAAAGATATTCTGTGCTCTTGGATTGGAAGAATTAACAAAGTTAAAATGTCCATATTTCCTAAAGTAATCTATAGATTCTATGCAATCCCTATCAAAGTTCCAACAACATTTTTCACAGAAATAGAACAAAGAATCCTAAAATTTATATGGAACAACAAAAGATCCCGAATAGCCAAAAGAATCCTAAGAAAAAAGAACAACCTGGAGGTATCACACTCCCTGATTTCAAAATGTACTACAAAGCTATAGTAACCAAAATAGCACGGTATTGACACAAAAACAGACACACAGATCAATGGAACAGAATCGAGAGCCCAGAAATAAACCCATGCATATGTGGACAGCTAATTTTTGTTTGTTTTTTGTTTGTTTTGTTTTGTCTTTGAGGAAGATTAGCCCTGAGCTAACTACTGCCAGTCCTCCTCTTTTTTGCTGAGGAAGCCTGGCCCTGAGCTAACATCCGTGCCCATCTTCCTCTACTTTATATGTGAGACGCCTACCACAGCACAGCGTGCCAAGCGGTGACATGTCCACACCCAGGATCCGAACTGGCGAACCCTGGGCCGCTGAGAAGTGGAATGTGCAAACTTAATCGCTGCATCACCGGGCTGGCCCCGGACAGCTAATTTTTGACAAGGGAGCCAACAGCATACAATGGAGAAAGGAAAGACTCTTCGATAATGGTGTTAGGGAAACTGGACGGCCACATGCAAAAGAATGAAAGTAGACCATTCCCTTACACCATGCACAAAAATCAACTCAAAGTGGATTAAAGACTTGAATGTAAGACCCGAAACCTTGAAACTTCTAGACGAAAACATAGGCAATACACTCTTCGACATTCGTCTTGGAAGCATATTTTCAAGTACCATGTCTGACCGGGCAAGGGAAACAATAGAAAAAATAAACGGGACTACATCAAACTAAAAAGTTTCTGCACAGCAAAGGAAACCATCAACAAAACAAAAAGACACCCTAACAATTGGGAGAAGATATTTGCAAAACCATTTGGATATTTGGTTAATATACAAAGAAGTCATACATGTCAACAACAAAGAACTAACAACCTAATTAAAAACTGGGCAAAAGCCCTGAACAGACATTTCCCCAAAGAAGATATACAGATGACCAACAGGCACATGAAATGATGTTCAACATCATTAACTACCAAGGAAACACACATCAAAACTACAATGAGATATCACCTCGGTCCCATCAGAATGGCTATAATTACCAAGACAGGAAACAATAAGTATTGGAGAGGATGTGGACAGAAGGGAACCCTCCTATACTGCTGGTGGGAGTGCAAACTGGTGCAGCCACTGCGGAAAACAGTATGGAGTTTACTCAGAAAATTAAGAATAGATCTACCATATGATCCAGCTACCCCACTGCTGGGTATTTATCCAAAGAACTTAAAAACACAAACACATAAAGATACATGCACCCCTATGTTCACTGCAGCATTATTCACAATAGCCAAGACTTGGAAGCAGGTGTCCATCAAGGGATGGATGGATAAAGAAGATGTGGTATATACACACAATAGAATACTACTCAACCATAAGAAACGATGAAATCCAACCATTTGGGCCAACATGGATGGACCTTGAGGGTATTATGCTATGTGAAACATGTCAGAGGGAGGAAATCAAATACTGTATGATCTCATTCATAAGTAGAAGATAAAAACAATGACAAACTAATGCACAGCAAGAGAGATTGGCTCAGTGGTTACCAGAGGGGAAGAGGGGAGGGAGGAGAGCAAAAGGGGTGATTAGGCACATGTGTGTGGTGATGGATTGTAATTAGTCTTTGGGTGGTGAACATGATGTAATCTACACAGAATTGGAAATGTATTACGATGCATAGCTGTAATTTATATAATTTTATAAACCCGTGTTACCACAATAAAAACATAAATAAGAAAAGAAAAAATAGTAATAAAAATGAAATAAAAATAAGGCAAAGGTCATAAGCGTAGGTCTCCTGGTGAGGCTTGATGTGGTTCAGGGTGGTTGGCGATTGCATTTTCTTAACATAACAAATGGAAAAAGAGCAATTTGGAAAAACAGTTAAAATATCCAACTCACCCTTGAGTTCCTAGGGGTGACTAGTTGGTGACATTTTGACTTCCCTGGTTTGCCTTTCTGTGCTCCTCCCACCCTCGTTCTATCTTCCACCCCCTCCATTCTGTTCTTACCTCTTTCTATTCTCAGGCAAGGAACTTATTAAGCCCAAAGCAATTTTAGGGTGTCCGGTAGAGAGATCCACAGAGGCTGCTGGTGCTGCTGGTGCTGCTGATGAGTGCCCTGGACCGGGTTCCAGGGGAGTTGGAGTCAAAAATCATTGCTATCAGGTCTACCAACCCCCAGCCAGTTTCTCAAGTCAGGCACCTCCTATTCCCTGTGGAGGCCTAAGGATCTCTAAGGCCCTCCAGCTTCCCCTATCACCCCCTTCTTCTGTACTTAGCCTTCATTGGCATCTCCTCTTTTTGTCCCCTCCCATTCCAAGTTTTCAAAGTGACAAACAGAATTAAGAGAGGTCTCTGTTCCCATCTTGGCCATTTAGTCTGCGGTTACCTGTCTGTAACTTCCTCTGCTGTATACCGTGGCACAATTGTTGTCTCAGAGTTACCAGGTATCTCCCAAGGGCCCCTGAAAGACATCTGTTTCCAGGCTAGTCTGCTTTTTCACCTAGAATTGCTGGGCCCAGGAAAGACTCTGGCTATTCACTATGACCACACCCGAAAACTGGCAGTCCTTCTGATTCTTGAAGACCCAGGAGGAAGAGACACCCCCAGCTTCCTGCCTGGGATGGCCTACCTTGGGTACCTGGGCTACCACATCACTTCTGTGGCCCTCAGTCCCCTCACTGCCCTGACCAAGGCTGGGAGGGGAGAGGAAGGCAGGAAGACCCCTTCATAACCCCTGTCATCCCTCCTCTTGCCGATGGATCTGAGCCAGCAGAGAAGCAGGCTCAGGGTTTGCCATGGAGGGCTTGGACGATAAAGTGATCCTGAACATGGTGGGGCATGCACCACAAGACTTATATCAGCACCATGCAAGCCTTTCCAGGCATCCACCTCTACAAGCTGACTGAACCACCCCCACCTGGTACCCTATCTTCTCAGGGTCTACCAGTTTGAAAGTTTTTCTTTGACTGAAATCCTGAGCTCTTTGTCTATATGCTGGGCTACTACCATACTTGGCAGCTGCACTGCCCTGCAGACATTTGTCAGGATGTTCTAGAGGAGGAGTTGGCTTATTGGGGCCTGGTGGAAGTGCTGCAAGGAGACTTGCAAGGACTTCCTGTCTTGGGAGGCCTGTGAAGATGTCCACATGGATAAGCACCTTCTGCTGAACCCCATTGAAGACCAGGGACTGCAGAATGCTTGGAAGCCATGGCTCTGAGTGCTTCTTGACCAGCACCGGTCTTCCCTAGGGGTCAAGGTAACTCTAACAGTGTCTGGCACCATACTAGACATTCTTACTCCCAAAGTGCCATGCCAAAGTGCCAAAATGTCCACACACTTGGCATGGTGCTTGGGCCCTGAATCTACAGCCATCCAGGAAAATTTGAAGGTATCCCCCCCAAAAAGAAGGCAAAGAAAGGTGGGAGTCTAGTTAGAGACATGAGGGTAGCTGGTATATGGGGGTACTTCTGACATGCCTCTTTTTCCCCAGTGCCTTTCTCTGATCTCCAAACTCTTTGCTCTGTGTGCTCTGGTCATCTTCTTCCAGGAGATGGAAGTTCAGCTGGATTACTTCTCTGACAACTTCACTCCTATGGGACATGGGGTGGGAGTAGGGGAAAAACAGCAGCAGCAGAAAAATGTTCTTGTTTACTGCTGTACCCCCCTATCTGCTCTACCTGGAACAGCTCTGTGCCCTTTGGTTTAGAACTCAGCTCTTTGTTCAGGCCATTTCCTGCCCAGATAAGGTGTGCTTCCTGTGTAGCCCTCTCAATCTAGCCACCATCTTCTGTCTGTTCCCTATGGTGGTAGAATTGGCGGTGTCTGTCAAGGCTGAATAGCAACCCAATCTTGATCTAATGCTCAGGACCAGTCATTCTCTTTCTGTCCTCAAGCTGGTTGGTTTCCTGGGCTTCCTTGAAAAGTTCCTGGCCGTAAGAGTCCTGGTTCATATCCTCCATTCCTCCTGGAAGGAGGTGTGTGCCTTTCTCCTGATTTGTGTGGCTGAGTTCTTGTTCTTTGGCTCACTTTTCTTCTATGGGAAGCTCTTGGGCATGTCCACCCCAAGTCAGGGTGAGCTCCACTTTGGAGACATCTTTACACGTCTCTGGTGGACTATCATAACTCTCACCACTGTTAGCTGTAGAGATGTCTACCCCCTCTCTGCTCTGAGGAAGCTCGCTGCTGCTGTCACAGCCACTGTGAGCATGTGCACCAGTGTCTTGCTGGTGCTTGTTCTCCTGGTTCACTTCCAGCGCTATTATGCTGTAGCCCTGGCTCGCCAGAAACTAAGACCTAATGGGATACTATAATGATCCCATCGGTCAAGAGGGGTGGATCCCACCTTCTGTTCCTTCCTGATGCCAATTTTTGGTTACAGATAAAGATTTATGGCTTCAGCTTTGGCAAAGAGTCCTTCAAGAGCAGTCCCAGATCATGGCAATCCCTGCTACTCGGGATCAGCTAGTCATGGCCTGAAGGGTAGACTCAGCCCCATCATTATAGGGCACCTTGAAGGAAGGGGCTTAGGGGCAAGGCCAGCTAGACATCAGTTTCCCCCTGCCACACCATGGGCCTTTCTCTTAATCCTGGAGTCACCAGGATAGATAGAGGATAGTTCTTCATGGATTGGTGCTATGTTCCCCTCTCAACCACTTCTCCTCTCCCATTCCCTCACCATAGTATAAATGGGTGACTTTTGAGTGATGGCACCGATAAGATATCAACATCAGTCACCTATAGATATCAGTTGTGATTGGCTGTGAGTATTGATAACAATTGTCTATGGATATCTGACAGTAGCTGGTTATGAGTATTGGTGGCAATCAGTACCAGCAGTGCCAAGGTATAGCCAGATTGTAGCATTGCTCCCTATACTGCTCCTGGGACTAAAGCTTTCAGAGCCATAAGGAGGCCTTTGAAGATTCTCAGAGATTCCAAATAGATACAGGTCAGGCAGGTCTGAACCCAGAGAGGAACTCTAACTCCATGACCTCCTGTTCATCCCATTTTATCCTTTCCCATTCCTCCCCTCTCCTTTCTGTCTCTGTGATTTTTTCATAATATTTTAGATATAGCATTAACTATCATTAACCACAACATATTAGTCAGTATTAGCAACACTATCTCAGCTATGCTAACAATATGTAGTCACTAATAGACATGAAATGTTATTGTCACACACTGCATAATTGGGAAGGAGGAAATTGGATTTGTTGGCAAGAATAGTCAAGTGATTTCCTCTTCCAGAATTTTTTTTTAACATATTTTTGGATTTTACTCATTTACAATTCTCTTGTAACTTTTTCCAAACACTTTTCAGTACCCACAACAGGTCTATCTCCAATCCTCGCTGCTATTGAATATTCTCACCTTGCCACCTCCTCTTCTCTTTCGTCTTGTCAAGGAAGTGGGAGAATTCCCCCTCCCCGCTTTTCCTTAAGGTTCTTATGATGGATAAAATAATTAAGAAGACAGGTTAGCAGGAGAAAATCAAACAAAGTTTAATAGCATGTATAGATGGGAGAAACTCAGGGGAAACTGAGTAACTCAGCCAACTGGCCGAGAGCTGCCTGTTTAAGTATCTTCAGCTACAGACAAGGAGGACATTTGGGGTAGTGATTTGGGGCTTCAAAGGGGAGGAAGGCAACCCACATGGAAGTGGAAAAGCAAATGCTTGGTAAATAGAACTTCAATAAGAGTGGGCTCAGCAAGGATCCTCCCAGAACCCTACCAGAACCCAATGTTCTCTATGGTGATGGCCTGTCCTGGGGACAGCCCTTTATTTTAAATTTCTTTTAGGCAGTTGGGGGGAAAGGTCGAATGTTCTTGCTGAGTCTGAGCCTTTATTGGCTTCAGCTCAAAATAATCTGCACACCAGAGTGGCATCTTGGGGAGGCCTGCCCTGGACCCCATCACTCTTCTCCTCTTTCTCCTCCTCCTTCTACTATCTGCATGCTCTGTCCTCCTGGCTTTTTCTGTGGTGCCTACCACCATACACCTCTCCTGGAACTGACTTCCAAGAGGGAAAGAAGGGACATCCTGAGGTCTGACTTTAAGTCAAGCCACTGGGGTATTTGATGAAGTGCCCCAGGCAACTGGGCTGAGCTAAGAGGTTGAATTTAATTCTCACTGTTGTTGAAGCTGTGAGAATAATTCTGTTTACAAAACTTCTAAGTAAAAATATCCTTTTACATCTCCATTTCAAGATCTGTCTGTGGTTTTCCTGGGAGAGGCTTATGGTCATGAGCAGGGATAGGGGTGGTATAACAAACTAATGACAAATTGTGTGGACAAATCATTTAATAAGATAAAAAGCAATTTGTTGTCTTTATTGCATCTATTCCTCATGATAAACTATTATCACTCACACTTATCCTTGATTAGGAAAGAAGAACTTTTTGTTTGTGGTGGGAACCTGGTGGGGAGGTAAAGGAGACAGGCTCAGGAGTTGCGAAAGTAGAATGGAAGTGTGGCTCTCTTATTTAGGGTATAGTGGTGGAAATCTGTGGCACTTTTCAGAGGTGGGAGGTTGTGGGGGGACAGGTTTCCATTTAAGAAGCACTGAAAGGTCAAGATTATGGCAAAACATCCAAGACAATCTACACCTTCTCATTGCCTAGAAGTGAAAGACGTTGGAACAATTTTCTGCTTTCAGAGACCATTCTAGCCCACTGCCCTTAATTTAAACATGGGAAAAATGAGGTATAGCAAAAGGAGGGGATTTTCTCAAGGCCACACTGTGGTAGTGGCAGAGCTGGGAGTTTTGTCACTTCAGAGGAGTACTATATCAATCTTTGTCAACTCACCAGCATCAGAAATGGATGATTAGAATTTCCAACCAAAAGTAGAGAAGACTGTATACCATTGCAGTCAGCAATGACAGTGATGTCAGTGATGAGGGGGTGGGTATGGGGCTAAGATATTATGAAGAGCCTTGTAAGCTTGAATGAGTAGGGTAGGACCTTAGGGTTGAAAGGACCTTAGGGAATGGCTGGGCCCTGTTTGGGTAGAGGGAGAACATCACAGAACATTATAAAAAGAACCAGGTAGAATGTCAGGGCTGGGAGAAGCCTGAGAGCTCAAGTCCAACTCCTTTCTGTCTCAGGTGGAGAAACTGAGGCCCAGAGAGGGGCAAGGACTTTACCTGCGTTATATAGTGAGTCAGGAGCAGAACTAGAGCTGCAACCACCTCTATCACACGAGAAGGAACACTGTCTTCCTTTGTCTTCACTCTTGCATCTGGGTGGGATTGTCAGACTTTTTAAGCAAGAAGGAGAGAAGGTGGAGGGGAGTACACAGTTTCATGACGTGCCTAGTACTTCTATAATGAAACATTATAGAACAATAGCAATAAAAGGCTTAGTATGTCCCTATTTCTGTAACAGAACCCTATATCTGAATGTATCCTAAGCCTCTAGGACATAATGCCCTGCAAGAATGAGTCCACAGGTTGCCCCTAATTTAGTGATACTCCAAGACTGAGCCCACAAATCCCCTAGACCTTAGGGCCTTCCCTGAATACTGAGCACTCTCCAGTATTTATTCTTGTTCTCCTGATTTAGGTTCTTACTTCCATACTAAGGTCATACTGGGTCTTCTGGCCAGGCACGGATTGCTTTTACTCTGGGGAGGGCATGGAGTAGAGGCAGATGCTGAAAAACATCTAATTTGGGCAGCTCCTGATATATGTTAAGAAGAGTTCTTTGCCTCACATGTGAAAGCTTCGCAGCCCTGGAACTAACTCATTCTCATACACACCCTCACAGCACAGTCACACTCTACCCCCAAACATTCATCTACATCCCCCTAAACCTACTTACTTTACTCATGGCAAATATTCCACTGGCCATGCCCTCCGTAGAGCCCTGGAAAGCCCTTCTTGCTACTGGTGGCTAGGAGAGAAGATGCAATCTCCCAGCACACATTTGATTTGGATCCCTCTCATTAGGGAGGGGTCTGGAAGTCTGTAGGTCAACCCTAGTCTATGTGTCTGGCTCTATCTGGTGAAGCATCCAGTTGTCTTCTGTGTCCCACTCCTGCCTCAGCTCTTCAGCAGTTACATCAGCAAGTCAAGTCTAGCTGGGCCTGCACTTTCAGGTCAAACCTATAGAGGGCAACCACTGCTAGTTTATGAGAAATTCTGGGTGTGGCCTCTCCCTCCCTTCACTTCCTTTTCAGTGCCTATAAAATTCTAGAACCACAGGATGTTAGAATCAGAGAGTGTGTTTAGATAACTTTTATTCAGATTCCCTCATGATACTGATAGGGAAATTGAGGCCCAGAGAAGGGATGACACCAGTCTAAACTTAGACAATGATTCGTTCTGTGGCAGTTAGAGCTAGAACTCAGATTTCTTGAATCTCAGTCCAGAACTCTTGAAACATAGTGCTAAGCATCTAATCCAAACACCTCATTTTGTAATTGCAGAAACTGAGGCCCAGGAAGGAACTTGTCTAAGGTCATGCAGTTGCTGTGATGGAGCTAGGACTTGAACCCAGGTATTCTAGACTTGGACCCAGGAGTCCAAGACTCTTGAAAGATGTTAGATGTCTAGATCATTCTGAATGCTATAGATGAAAAGGGCTTAGAGAGGCAACGCAATTTGCCTGAAGTGTCAGAGTAAATTAGTTATAGTCAGAACTAGAGTCTAAGGCTGGCTGTAGAACTTGGACTGAATAGAAATTTGGGATTCTAATTTCTAGCCCCTCAGAAACCCCAATGGCTTGGGGACGTCGTATCTCAGAATTAAATAGCAGAGGAGGGGATGCAGTCCTTGCTGAAGCTGGCTGTTTAGTCCCTAGGAGGCTGGAATCTGGAGGCATAGTGTGCATGTGTGTGTGTGGGGGGGGCTCTGTCCACCCCTGTTCTGGCCCCCTTTCATGGAAAAAACTCTTAACTGAAGACTCACCTCATTTATCCCCTTTCAAGGCCTCCAGCTTTGAGAGTACAAGGATGACTCACTCAGTGCCCACAGTCACCACCACCAAGAACATAATTGCCAGCTGAGACATCACCATAGCACCCAACCATCACATTTACAGAGCATTGTCTTGTTTTTGTCAAAGCTCTTTCCTATCCTCTTCTTTTTTTCGTTGTAACTGCTCCAAGCACCAGGGAACCAGATGAGGCAGATATCATTATTCCTTTTATGAAGAGGAAAGTGATTCATGAGGGTTGGTGATAGAGGAACTCTTGATTGAGAAAGTTTAGAACAGACTGAGACTAAATCCCTTGATTCTTTGGTTTCCAAGTTTCTGGAGTGTTCCACATAAATACCCAGAGGAAGCATCAGTGTCCCCCAAGTGTCCTGATGGCAGCTCCTTCCCTCATTTATTCATCACTGAGCTGGGGCCAAACACTGTATTGGGCTTTCCTTGGAGAGAAGGAGACTTGGACTCTGTCTTTGAGTGTTCACAATCTGGATGTCTATCAAGTCTCCACCCCACCCATCACTATCCTTAGCCTTGTCTTCTCCTAGCACAATGTTCTGAAAAGTGATTTTCAACTGATGATGTTGAAATCGATTTTTTAGTATTTTCAGAGCATTTTATTAGGAGTCAGGAGATCAGCATTCTAGTTCAAGTTCTTCCATTTTTTCACTGTGGAGCAGTGGGCCATTCGTTTCCTGCCTGTAGGCCTCAGTTTTCACATATGTAAGATGATGGAGAGGGAGTGGGAAGAGGGAATGCATGGTTGTTAAGAACCTCTGGCTCAGATCATCTAGGAGATGGAGATCCTTTGTGATCTGTGGGCAATGCCCTCTTGTTGGGTGCAAGGCTAGAGGGTAAGAGCCATCTGGCCCTGCTATGGGACTCTTCATCCTGCTGCCTTCTTCTTTAGCTCTGTGAGCCCTTCCTAGAAGAGGGGTAGATTTGAGCTTCCTGAGGCCCTCAGAAGGACCTCATTTCTACCTCTACTTATCAGCAACACTCAGGAAGCTTCAGAGCTGTTTTGGGTTGGAAGTTATTCAGCCAGATTCACCTCCTGGGCTTGGAGGTGGGGCAGAAACAGAGAGATAGAATCAGAGACAGAGACACATATAAGAGAGAGAGACAGAAAGGAAGAGGCAGAGAAACAGATAAAGAGGGAGGAGAGATAGAAGGTCACAGAAGAAGGAGAGAGAGAAAGGGAAAAAGAGAGAGACAGAAAAGAGAGGGAAACAGACAGGGAAAGAAGAGTTGAAAGAGAGACAGGGAGGAGAGAGAGAGAAAGAGAGAGAGAGAGTGATAATGATAGTGGACATACTCAGCATCAGACATCCTCATAGGAGGAGCTGCATAAAATCTCACATCTTATAATAATAGAATCCAGAACTAGAAGGATCCTTGAAAAAATTGAGGCTGGAGAGGGGTTGAGACTTGCTTATAGTCACACAGCAAGCTTGTGGCAGTGCCAGGACTCAAACCCATGACTAGAATAGGGTAGCTCAAAAAAGGCTGGCCCAAGAGTCCAGAGGCCTAGGCTTTGTCAGTCTGTCTTTTCAGAACTATAGGAAATGCAGTAGCACAAAAAGAGTGCCAGCACAAAAGCGCCAGTGTCTGCCCCAGAAGAGGCACTAGCATCAGAGAGTCCCATCCTTTTCCCCCATCAACTTTCCTCTGAGCACTGAGACACACATATCTGTGAAGGCTGAATGGGGTAAGTTCAGTTCTCTAATACAGTACTTTTGGGAGATTAGAGGCACATTTCATGGAGGAGGTAACTTTAGGGTTGGGTCTTGAAGGACGAAAACATCAAAAAAATTTTTAATGGCAAAGATGTAGTCAGCTTTCTAAAAAATTCAAACAATGCAGGAAAATATAACATGGGTAAGATTTTGATAAGTATAGAAGAGAGTGGTTCTAGCTCAAGGGAATAGAACAGGGGGCAGAAGAGCTTAGGGTGAGCATGGGTAGGGAGCTGGGCAAGGTGCTATCTGCTTTCTGGACCGCAGAGGGCATAAACAGGGGCAAGGACCCCCCAGGTTTTGGTCACCCGATGAATGCCAGGTGTCTGGGTTGGCTTGTGCCCAACAGTAGAGAGGAAAGGAAAGATTGTGAGCAGGAATGAGGCAAGAACATGGCTGTGCTCTTGAAAGATTCTCTCTGGCAGGCAGCTTCATGGAAGATGGATTAGTGGAAAGATATTGACATCAGGCAGCCCCGATAGATCTTTGCTGTAGTCCAAGCAACAGATAACGACAGGTAACGAGAGTCTGATGTGGGGGAGTGGGAGTAGGTATGGATGTGGTGGGTAGGGGAGTGGCTTTCTAAGGCTTCTGTAGAAAAAATATACGATTTGAATCATGAAGATTGTCGGGGGTGGAAGGAGAAAGATGAGAAGAGGGATCAGAAAGTAGTCCCCTGGAATTCCCAGACAGCTAACTGTCTTTTCCTAGCTTCTGGTTGGATGGTGTGTGTGTCTTTTTGTGTGTGTATGTGTCTGATGTTCTGAGAGTGTGTGTTTGTGTGTTACTTTGTGTCTCCCAATGTGCGTAGGCAGCCTTCTTCATCTGTGTATGGATGTATGTCTCCAGGTATCTAAATGCGTCTATATTTTCTGTGTGTGTTTCTTCTGACCCATGCTGTGGCTAAATTGAATGGCGAATGGAATGACTTCACATTACCTTGTGTGTCTTTGGGTGCAGGAATAGGCATCCTTTTCCCTAAATGTGCCTCTGAATTCTACTTGCTAATCTAGGCTGTGATGAACTTAGAGCTATTTCAAATTGCCGGTGCTCCATGACACAGCTATGACTTGAAATCCAATTACTGCCGGCTATAGGCATTACCATAATGTGTTTGGCTGGATTTTCTAGACTATAACTTAAGACCTCACCACCTCTCTATGCAAATCTTCCCAGCTAAATGAGACTAGAAATGGGAAACTTTTTTGCAAACAAATCTCTGGCCCAATGAGAGCTCTCTGCTGCCTTGTGAAGGGAATGGGGAGTGGGCTGCAGCTCTGAAGAACCCCTGACCCCTGATTATGGTTTGACTCTGCCTAGAGACAGAGGCATGGAGTTCACACAGGCTTTAGGTATCTTATGGAATTCAGACCATCTCTCATTTTCTCTCCATTCCAACCTGTGAAATGGAGAATGCTCTCATCATGCTTTCTTCTCATCCCCAGGAGACACCAGCTCTACTAAGCACAGTAGGCTCTCAATAAATATTTGTCGCCTTGAATTGATTTATACCCATCTAAACCAGGACTCAGAGAAAAGGAGGAATTTATTGAAGTTCTCAAAGAGGAATTAGAGCTTGAACCCTGGTTTCTGAATTTCCTGTCAAGAGCTCTTGTAATTATATCATCCTGCCTCGAGACAGCTCAGGTTCAGATCTCTGGCACTGACCAACTATGTGACTGGCACCAGTCCCTTCCCCCTCTCTGGACCTCAGTGCTCTCATCCGTGCCATGGGAAGATTAGACTACAAGGTCTTGAAAGGCCCCTTAAAATTCTGTTTCTAGGAATTTGTGACCAACACTGAGAACATGAACCTGTATGCCTTTGGGTGGGGTAGAGAAGGGAGAAAACAGTTACGGCCTGTGTGTCACGCCCTCTTCTCCCTCTCTGGACTCCAAATCTCCATTAAAGAAGTAAAATAACTTTTCCGGTATGGGAAATCTTGCTCTGACCCATCAGCCACTCGGCCTCTGGGAAGTGGGACAGCATGTCTGGCCTTCAGTCTCCTATGCCATATAGGGCCAGAAAGGTCTAAGTGGCTGGCTGGGCAGTAGGGGAATGATTTGCCCAGAGAAGTTTTCCAGTTCCGGAGGATCTAACCCTAGTTGGGAAGGGGGGCTCAGCCCTGGGCGTGTTGGCAGGCTGAGCCAAGCCAGTGTGTTCTGGAAAGGCCAGGAATGATGTCATGGGACTCTTTGGGCTGCAACAACAGGAAAACACTGAGTGTTTACATTGGCTTGCAGAGCCCAGGCAGCCTGTTTTTTCTTCACTTCCTCAGTCTATCTGTTTCCTCTGATTCAAGTACTATGAAGAAGGACTCACTGCCCAGGCCAGGAAAAGCGGAAGGGAGGCCCCCAGGAGAAACAACCCCATTCCCAGCCCAGAGGGCCAGATGATTGGGAGGGAAGGCCAGCTTTACTCTAGCTGGGGCCCTGCCAAGGACAGATCTTAGGGTAGAGGAAGCAAGATAGTTAAGACATGCTCTGAGCACTGTACTACTCCATGGAAAGCAACTTTAGAATTCTACCGAAGACTCAACTTCTAAACCTGGAAGCCATCTTGGTCTTCTCCTTAGAGAAAATCAGCCACTGAGTCTTGTGAATGCAGTTTAATTGAATCCATTTAATCAATAGTGGATTTGTGCGCAAAGTGCTGTGTTGTGCTATGTGTGTGTCTGTGTGGGTAGACAACACATGCAGTGGTGGGACATAAAGATGAAAAAGACAGTTCTTACCTTCAAGGAATTGACAATAGAGTGAAAGAGTGGCATGGGATGTCCTCCATCTGTTCTGTTCTCTTCATCCCCAAGGTTGTTACCTCACTTCGGGACCCTCATCACTTCCCACCTTCATGCAACAGTCTCTTAGTGGGTATCCCTGTTTCCAGTCTCTCCTCTTCCCGTGTTCCTCGATAATTATACTAGGGTGACTCTGACCCATGTCTCCAGCCCCACTCTCTCCCATCAAGCCTCCTAGGCAGTATGACAGGGTGGTTCAGAATGTGGTCTTGGTACAGAGCAGAGCTGGATTTGAATATTTACCCTACCACTCACCGTTGGTTGTCTGAAAGTAGGCAGTGGCTTTGCCTTTCCAAACTCCTATTTCTCTAGCCTCAGTTTCTTCATTGGCAAAATGAGGATAATGACTACCTCATAGGGCTGTTGTGAGAATTAAACAAAATAATGTGTGGTGCCCGGTGGAGAATTAGCACTTGATAAATGGCAGCTCTAATTACAATCCCTCAGATGTGCCATGTGCTTTTCTATCTTAACTCCTTTACGCCATCTGAAACAGGACCCTTTCCCTTAAAGGGTACTGTAACTGGTAGGGCAGAGACACCATCCAGAGCAGTTCAACCACCCCGCTGAGGCCAGTGAGGGGAAACAATGTGCCCCAGGTTACACAACAAATGAATTCCAGAGCCATGGCTAGAATCACTACTAGAACTAGAACTAGGATTCTCCAGAATCCTATCCAAGAAATGGTTCCACTGCACCATGCTGAACTCACACGGCACCAACTGCTAGACCAAATCCTTAGCCCTTAGGATTCATCAACTGGTAATGTTACATTTTTCTGAGTGTGTGCGTGTGTGTGTGTGTGCACAAATGTGAGTGCACACACAATTCCGCTGTCTGTGAGATACTCCTAGTATTACTGCTGCTAAACTACAGTAGTACAATTCATTGAGTATTATTATGTGCCAGGCGCTGGTCTGAACACTTTACAAGTATTAACTCATTTCATCCTTACAACAACTCTTTAAGGTAGTTGCTAGTATTAGTCCCATTTGATAGATGAAAAGATAGACTCGGATAGGTTATGTAATTTGCCAAAGGTCACACAGCTGGAAATAACAGGAACAGGATATCAATCTAAGTAGCCTGACTCCAAGCTGATGAGCACTTGAAATGTGGTTACTGTGACTAAGAAACTTAATTTTTAATATGATTTTATTTTAATGAATCTAAAGTTAAAGTTTAATAACCACTTGAAGCTAGTGGCTACCATGTTGGACAGAGTATCTGTATATTATACTGCTTCTCCAGACTCTAGGAGGACAGGAATTATATCTAATAAACTTTTGTGTCATGTCAGTGCCCTGGATTGTGCATGGAACATCTATTACGTTCAAATGCAGCTAAGTTAGGGAGCTCTTGTGATTTAGGCAAGATGGGAGTCTACACTATGGCAGACACAGTCAGGAGGGACAGAGGGGAACATATTTGAGAGATCATTATCATCATCATTAACATTATCATAGACAGCTAACAGGTATTAAGTACTTACTATGTGCTAGGCAACTGTTCTAAGTGCTATACTTGCATTAATTCATTCGATCCCTCAAAAACCTTATGAAGTAGGTACAGGTACTATTATTATCATTCCCATTTTTCAGGTGAGGGCACTGATGCACAGAAAGTTTAAGTGACTAGTAAGTTGCAGAGTTAGGATATAAGCCAGGGAAAGCTGGCTTTAGAACCCAATCTCTTAACCACTACTCTATACTGTGCAGAAGGTAGATCTGTGAGACTCAGTGTTGGGCTAGATGTGGCGACTAAGAGCAGTCAAAGATTACTTACGTGTTCCTTGGTCAGGGAACTCTGAATATACAGCAGGACTGTAATTCATGCAACTGCGAAGCACTGGGGCAGAGGAATAGATGTACAGGAGCAATATGAGGACTTTGATTTGGTTCATGGTAGGATTGGGGTGCATGTGGATGTCTAGAGAAAGATATCCAGTAGACGGTTGGGCATGTGGGTTTGGAGCTCAGAAAATAGTACAGGGATAGAGACAGAACGTTGGAAGTCATCAGAATAATAATGGTAATTGAAGTCCCAAGGGTAGATGTGATCTCCCAGAGGAAATGTGTGGTGTTAACAGAGGTCAGAAAACACTATGTTTTAACATGAAGGAGAGAGTCTCTGATAGTGGAATTTTATGTACAACGCATAGGCTCCTTTTGAAGGTTGCTGCAGATTGTCAAGAAGAAGTAAAAGGAGCAAGGAGGGAAGAGAAAAAAACTGAACCTTTCCCCCTCTGGGGGAATATTCCCTGGGCTCCCCTGGGGTAACACCTTTTCCCCAAACCTGCTCTTCCCAAATGGTCTCTAGCTCAGACTATGGCTCCACCATCAACACAATTGGGCAAACCTCAAAAGGGGGTCATCTCTGACCTTTCCACTTCCTTTGCCTCTTATATCCAATCTATTATCAAGATCTCTTGGCTCTTTTTCCAAAATATATACTGAACTTAACCTCTTTTCCCCATCTCCACCACCACTGCCCTGGTCCAAGCTACCATCACTTTTTGCTTATATGACTGAAGGAGCCTCCTTCCTGGTCTCTGTGCTTCCATCCTTGCCTTCTTACAGTCAATTCTAAACCTTGCATCCAGAATGATCATGCTAAAACAAAAGTTAGTTCATGTCACTTCTCTACTCACAGCTGGCCCATGGCTCCCCAAGCACACTAGGATTTATAATTCTATTGAAGATGGCCCAGCCTCTCTCCTGGGCTCCAGACTCATGTTTGACACCCCCATTTGGATGTCTTGCTGATAAACCAAAGACAACTAAAACAGAACTTCTGTTTCCCTCTACCCCAAAGCCTGTTCCTTCACAATATTCCTTATTAAAGAAAGATGGCATCACCATATACCAAGGTAGCAAGTCAGAAACCTGAGTTATCTTTGTCTCCCCTTTCTCTATCACTCCCTCACTATCTACTCTATCAGCAAGTCTTCCTACACTCAGAATATATCTCTAATACATTCACCTCTCTCCTCATTTACTTCCCACCAATTAGGTCTGAGTGTCCATCATTTCTCACCTGGACAACTACCCTAGCCTCCTAACATGTCTCCCTGCTTCTACCCTAGTCCCCTACAACCCATTGTCTACAAGGAAGTCAGAATAACCTTTGTAAAACATAGATCATGCCATTCCCTTGCTCAAAACCTTCCGTGGTCTTCTCATTACATGAGGACAACAAGCTAAATTCTTTACCATGGCTCCCAAGGCCTTACATGATCGGGGGCCTGCCACTCTCTCCAATCCCACTTCCTACTACTCATTCCCTTTCTCAGCACAATCCAACCATGCTGATCATTTTCTGATCTTTGAATAGTCCAAGTTCATTGCCACTTTCTCTACTTATTTGTCACTTGATTCATTCCTTCTTCAGACTCAGATGGTCACTGGCTCTGGGAGACTGTCTCTCAGACTGGGAAATTCCTTTTGCGGTGTCACTCTCACAGCATCCTCCCCCCTTTTTTCACAGCATTCACCCCAGGTTTGATTATTGGAGTCATTATCAATTTAATGACTAGACTGTAAGCTCCATAAAGACAAGTATTGTCTGTCTTAGAACTCTGTCCCACATGCCTTACACAATGTCTGGAATATAGTATTCATTAATTTGCTCATTCATTTATTCAAGAAATATTTATTAAGTACTTACTATTTTCGAGGCACTATTCTAGGAGCTTGAGGTGCAAAACAGACACAAAGCCCTTGCCCTCACGGAGCTTACATTCCAGTGGGACACACAGTGAATACCAGGTATTATATTTGATATTTACTGGATCTGTGATCCTGAGCCTGAGTAGAACGGTATTATTTGGTTTATTCATTTATTGAGCAAACATCTATTGAGTATTCTCAATGAACCAGGAACTCCTGCAGCCTCTCATTTAATCCTTGAAACAACTCTGTGAAAAAGATAACATTATTAACCACATTTCTACGACTGAGTAACTGAGGTCAGAGAGATTTAGAAACTCACCTTAGGTCACACAACTAGTAAGGAGGCAAGTGCAGGTAATATGACCACAAAGCCGGCTAGTTTATTCATCATACTACAACATGCTGCTTTCGACACATCAGTCTGTGTTAGAAATGACACACAGGAACCCCTTCAGGGCCTCTGAGTGAGAGGGATTCCTTGAGAAGATACAGCCACACAGAAAGCTCCCAGCCTAGACCAGACCCGATATGGCCTCCCTTGCATTCTCCATCTTTCATAGTGATAAGGTAGAACTCACAATTGGTTTTTATTTGACAGATGGGAGAAATAGAGACATAGAGTCAAGGAGAGAGTCATCTAAAGGCATACTGGCAGTGAAGAAAGACCCTGGCACCCTTGTATTTAAGGGACCATAGAACAGGGCACTGGAGGTTAACTCCAGGAAGGGGGAGGGCAGCGGTAGCTTTAGAACAGGTACTCGATTGTCATTCTAAAGCCTGAACTCCTGGAGAAGACCCTGCTTCCATTTCTTTATATGAACCCTCACCTCCAATTCCTCCCTACGCTGAGCTGAGTATCTGGAACATAGGAGGCACAGGAGATGGATCTGTTGTTCACCCTCTCCCACCATAAAGGCAAATATATGGGAAAGCTCCAATATCAAAACGGGAGCAAGGTGCAAGGACAAGTGAAAGGGGGCATAGCCCTACCAACTAGTGTTCTCTAAGGTCCAGGGCAGACCTCTGTTTGCACAGCCACCTTCTGCTAAGTGACTCCAAATACCACCGTGTTGGGGAGACAGACAAGGGAAGAGGAGGAGGAGGTAGCAATTCCTGGATGTGGCCTGGGCTGGGCCTGTAAGTGAGTATGAGACTGTGTGTGGAGTCTGCATGTGGGTGAAATGAAGACAGCTTGGCATGGAGACTGGGCAGGTCTGGGAGGGGGGGATATATGAAGGGGGATGTGGCAGAAAGGGCGAAGAGTCTCTGTGCTTAGTTTTATTGCCATAACACAGTATGACTCTGTATTTCTGAGAGGCATGTTGACCCTTGAGTGGGTGGATGAGAGGCATGGCTTATCATATGTGTGGCCTTTGCAGGCATGTGTGTATGTATGTGAAGTGTCAGGAGAGGAGTTGTTTCAGTGTCTTTGTAAAGTCTGTCTGTCGGGATGTACATGTCAGTTTCTGTGTGGTATTCAAGGAACACCAGATATAGACAGTATGTCAGAGGGAGATGTTATATGTGAGGTGTGCAAGCAGAACATAGGGTGAAGTGTGCAGTGTGTACATTGAAGTAAAGTGTTGGCAGAGTGTATGGTACATTGGCTGTGTGGAGTATACACAAGCTGTGGAATGGTCTAGGTACATTGGGCCCCTCAGTGACTTTAGCCATGTCTCTCTGAACCCCAGCTTCTCTGCTGAAAAATGGGGAGAAGCCCCACCCCTACACAGAGTTGTATGGAAATTCAGTGAGATATTCCATGAGAAGTATCTTCCCCCCAGTAGGTGCTCAAGAAATGGTTTTTACCATTATTCTGGCTGCAAAGTGAAGTTACTGACACCTAGGTCAGAGCAGGGACTTATTAAATGTTTGCCAAATTGAGGAATGAATGACTTGTTTCGTTTGATTTTGCTTGTTTGACACCAAATATTCAGTGAATAACTAAACTGGGGCTTGAATTGGCCCATTACTTTGTCTATGCTGAGAGTCCAGGAGCTGGAGCCCTGGACTTTCAAAGTCCATGAGGGGTGAGGTAGGGAAGGGAGGAGATGGTTGGAAAGCCAATCAGCCAGTCCTGGATAAAAAGCAGGGGAAAGACAGTACCAGGAGCTCTCCACACACTCAAGGAACTGAGTCAAGGAAAGATGAAGGCAATGAGGTGCCAGGACCCAAGGGAATATTGTAAAGGATCAGAAACTTCAAAGTTCTCCGTGCCTGGCCTGGGCTCTGTTATTCCAAGGCAGCTCTTGAGTTTGATGCTCAACCTCATTCAGGACAAGGCAAAATTGGCCATCCAGAGAGCAGAGGGAACGGAGGGGTAAAAACTGCTTGGAGAGGAGTTGCCCATTGCCATGGACTTGATCATACGGAAAACATAGTTCTACGAGTTAGGTCTCCAGGGCCTGACCCAAGGCAGGGGCTCATCAAGCAATCACAGGCAACAGAAGCCACATAGTGCCAGGGCCACGACAGTGTTGAGGCTATAAATTAGGTTTCCTTATTCCTTACTTGTTAGTATATTGTCTATCTCCTCTCACTAAAATGTTCTTCACTGTTTCCCAAGTACCTAAAATAGTACCTGCATGGAGCAGGTACTTCACATGTGGTTACACTAGAAGACAGCAATAAGAGTAGTACTTGTAGCTATTATTATCACTTTTTCTCTCTTTTTTGTATTTTATATTGTGGTAAAATGCATATAACATAAAATTTACCAATTTAACCATTTTAAGTGTATAATTCAGTGGCATTAGTTACATTCAGTGTTGCAAAATCATCACCACTTAACTATCTCTGAAATTTTCCATCATTCCGAACAGAAACTATGTAACCATTAAGCAATAACTCTCTGCTCTCCCTCTCCCCCAAGCCCCTGGTAACCCCCAAGCTACTTTCTGTCTCTGAATTTACCTATTCTGGATATTTCATATAAGTGGAATCATACAATATTTGTTTTTCAGTTTCTGGTTTATTTCACTTAGCATAATGTTTTCAAGGTTCATCTATGTTGTGGCATGTATCAGAACTTTACCCCTTTTAGTGGCTGAATAATATTGCATTGTATGTGTATACCCATTTTATTTACCTGTTTATTTGTTCATGGGCACTTGGGTTGTTTCCACATTTGGGCTATTGTGGATAATGCTGCAATGAACATTAGCATACAAGTATCTGTTTGACCTGTTTTCAATTCTTTTGGGTATATACATAGGAGTGGAATTGCTGGGTCATATGTAATTCTATGTTTAGCTTTTTGAGGAATTACCAAATTGTTTTCCACATTGGCTGCACCATTTAACATTCCTACCAGTAATGTATGAAGGTTCGAATTTCTCCACAACTTTGCCAACATTTACTTTCCATTCTTTTTTCTAAGCTTCTGATATTTATTTATTTAATTTTATTTTTCTTAGGAAGATTAACCCTGAGCTAACATTTGCCACCAATCCTCCTCTTTTTGCTGATGAATTCTGGTCTTGAGCTAACATCCATGCCCATCTTCCTCTACTTTATATGTGGGACGCCTGCCACAGCATGGCTTGACAAGTAGTGCATAGGTCTACACCCAGGATCTGAACTGGCAAACCCTGGGCCGCCGAAGCGGAACATGCAAACTTAACCTCTGCACCACCAGGTCAGCCCCTATTTATTTAATTTTCAATTGTGGCAAAATTCTCATACCATAAAATTTACCATCTTAATAATTTTTAAGTGTACAGTTCAGTAGTGTTAAGTACATTTACATTGTTGTGAAAACAGTCTCTAGAACTCTTTTCCTCTTGCAAAACTGAAACTCTACAGCCACTAAACAACAATTTCCTATTTTCCCTTTCCCCCAGACCATGGAAAAGATCATTCTATTTTCTGTCTCAATGAGTTTGACTACTCCACACCACTTATATATGTGGAATCATACAGTATTTGTCTTTTTGTGACTGGCTTATTTCACTTAGCAGAATGTCTTCAAGTTTCATCCATGTTATATAGCATGTGTCAGAATTTCCCTTTTTTAAGGCTAAATAATATTGCATTGTGTGCATATACTACATTTCACTTATCCATTCATCTGATGGTGGGCCCTTGGGTTGCTTCTACCTTTTGGTTATTGTGAACAATGCTGCTGTGAACATGGGTGTACAAATATCTCTTTGAGATCCTTCTTTCAATTCTTTTGGGTATATACCCAGAAATGAAATTGCTGCATCAAATGGTAATTCTATTTTTAATTTTTTGAGGAACTGTCATACTGTTCTCCATAGCAGCTATATACTGTTTTATATTCCCACCAACAGAACACAAGGGTTGTGAGTTCTCCATATCCTCACCAGCATTCATTCTTTTTTGTATTGTAGCCATCCTAATAGGTATTAAGTGATATCTCATTGTGTTCTTGACTCACATTTTCCTAATGACTAATGACGTTGAGAATATTTTCATGTGTTTATTGACATTTTAAAATCTTCTTTGGAGAAATGTGCACTCAAATCTTTTGCCCATTTTTTTCAATTTACTTTTTTTGTCCTGTTGTTGAGTTGCAAGAGTTCTATATATATTCTGGATATTAAACCCTTCTCATATATATAATTTGCAAATGTTCTCCCTCATTATGTAGGTTGTCTTTTCAGTTTCTTGATAATGTCCTTTGATGTACAAAAGTTTTTAATTTTGATGAAGTCCAATTTATCTACTTTTTCTTTTGTTGCTTTTGGTATCATATCTAAGAACATCAAATCCAAGATCATGAAGATTCACTCCTATCTTTTCTTCTAAGGGTTCTATAGTTTTAGCTTTTATATTTAGGTCATACTTTTTTTTGGTGAGGAAGATTGGCCCTAAGCTAACTTCTGCTGCCAATCTTCCTCTTTTGCTCGAGGAAGATTGTCCCTGAGCCAACATCTGTGCTAATCCTCCCCCACTTTGTATATGGGACACCACCACAGCATGCTCAATGAGCAATATGTAGGTCTGTGCACAGGTTCCAAATCCACAAACCCAGGGTCACTGAAGCAGAGTGCACAAACTTAACCACTATACCACTGGGCCGGCCCCTCTATTTAGGTCATACTTTTGACTTGATTTTTGTATATGGTGTGAGATCAGGGTCCAACTTCATTCTATTGCATGTAGAAAAGTCCAATTGTAGCAGCATCATCCATTGAAAAGAATATTTTTCCCCATTTAATGGTCTTGGAACCCTTGTCAAAAAATCAATTGGCCATAGATGTATGCATTTATTTCTGGACTTTCAATTATATTCCCTTGGTCTTTATGTCTATACTTTTGCTATTGCCACACTGTTTTGATTACTGTACCTTTGTAGTAAGTTTCAAAATTGGGAAAAAATTCCTCCAGCTTTCTTCTTCTTTTTCAAGATTGTTTTGGCTATTTGGGGCCCCTTACAATTCTATATGAATTTGAGGATTGGCTTTCCATTTCTGCAAAAAATGCTGTTGGAATTTGATAGAGATTGCACTGAATCTGTAGACTGTTGGAGTAGTAAGATTGACATCTTAACAATATTAAGTCCATATCAATTAACATGGGATGCTTTCCATTTATTTAGATCTTAATTTTCTTTCAGCAACGTTTTGTAGTTTCAGTGTACAAGTATTTCATCTCATTGGTTAAATTTATTCCTAGGTATTTTATTCTTTTACATGCTATTGTAAGTGGAATTGATTTCTTGATTTCCTTGTTTGGATTATTCATTGCTGGTGAATAGAAATACAAATGATTTTGTGTGTTGATATTATACCTTGCAACTTAGCTGAATTTGTTTATTAGCTCTAATAGCTTTCTTGTGGATTCTTTGGGATTTCCTATATATAGGATCACACCATCTGTGAATAAGGATAGTTTTACCTTTTTTTTCTAATGTGGATGCTTTTTATTTCTATTTTTTTTCTATTGCTCTAGCTAGAACTTCCAGTACAATGTTGAATAGCAGCCATAAAAGCAGGCATCTTTGTCTTGTTACTGATCTTAAGTGGAAAGCTTCCAGTCTCTCAAAACTGAGTATGATGTCAGCTGTGAGTTTTTCATAAATGTCCCTTGTCATATTGAGAAAGTTCCCTTCTATTCCTAGTTTTCTGAATGTTTTATCATGAAAGGGTGTGCATTTTATCAAATGACTTTTCTGCCTCAATTAAAATGATCATTTTTTCTATTTGTTCTATTAAACTGATGTATTTCATTTATTAATTTTTTTACCTTTAATGACCCTTAAATTCCTGGGACAAATCCCACCTTGTCATGATGTATAGTTTTCTTAATATGCTGTTGGATCTAGTTTGATAGTATCTAGTTGAGGATTTTTGCATCTATATTCATAAGGGATATTGGTATGTAATTTTCTTTTCTTTGGATGTCATTTTCTGACTTTAGCATCAGAGTAATGGTGCCCTCACAGAATAAGTTAGGAAATGTTCTCTCCTTTTCTGTTTTTTGGAAGAGTTTGGAAAGAATTGGTGATAATTCTTTAAATCTTTGGTGCAATTCATCAGTGAAGCTGTCTGGTCCTGGATTTTCCTTTGTCAGGAGGTTTTTGACTACTGATTTAATCTCTTTACTTGTTATAGGTCTGCTAAGGTTATTTCTTCTTGAGTCAGGTAATTTGTATATTTCTAGGCATTTGTCTATTTCATCTATCTAATTTGTTGGTATACGAGTTTTCGTAGAATTCTTTTTTATCCTTTTTATTTCTGTAAGTTCAGTAGCAGTGTCTCCACTGTCATTTCTCATTTTAGTTACGTGTCTTCTCTCTCTTTCTTTATTGTCCTAGCTAAAGGTTTGTCAATTTTGTTGATGTTGTTGAAGAACCAAGTTTTAGTTTCATTGATTCTCTCTATTGTTTTTCCATTCTCTCTTGTATTTATCTCCATTCTAATCTTTATCATTCCTTCTACTAGCTTGGGTTTAGTATGCTCTTCTTTTTATGGTTCCTTGAAGTATAAAGATAGGGTATTGATTTGAGATCTGTCTTCTTTTATAGGTAGGTATTGACACCTATAAATTTCCCTCTGACCACTGTCTTCACTTCATCCTAATAATTTTGGTATGTTGTATTTTTATTTTCATTTAAGTATATTCTAATTTCCCCTGTGATTTATTCTTTGATTCATTGGTTGTTTAAGAGTATGTTGTTTTATTTCCACATATTTGTGACATTTCCATTTTCCTTTTGTTATTGATTACTGGCTTTACTCCATTGTGTTTGGAGAAGACACTTTGTATGATTTCAATCTTTTTAAAGCTTATTGGGACTTATTTTGTGACTTAACATATGGTCTGTCCTGAAGAATGCTCAATGTGCACTTGAGAAGAATGTATATTCTGCTGCTGTTGGGTGGAGTGTTCTATATATGTCTGTTAAGTCTAGCTTGTTTACAGTGCTGTTCAAATCCTCTATTTCTTTATTATCTTTTGTCTAGATGTTCTATTTATTATTGAAAGTGCTACCCCACTTTCAATATTTGGTATTGAGTTTTCCACTATTTTTGTACATTTGTCTATTTCTCCCTTCAATTTTGTCAAGGTTTGGTCATATTTTGGGGGCTCAATTGTTTTGTGCATATATGTTTAGAATTATTATATGTTCTTTTTTTAAATTAAATAATTAATTTATTTTATTTTATTTTATGTTTTTGAGGAAGATTAGCCCTGAGCTAATTACTGCCAATCCTCCTCTTTTTGCTGAGGAAGACTGGCCCTGAGCTAACATCCATGCCCATCTTCCTCTGCTTTATATGGGGGATGTCTACCACAGCATGGCTTTTGCCAAGTGGTGCCATGTCTGCACCTGGGATCCTAACCAGCGAACCCCGGGCCACCAAGAAACGGAATGTGCGAACTTAACCACTGTGCCACCGGGCTGGCCCCTATTATATGCTCTTGATGAATTGACTCTTTACCAATATATAATTTCCTTCTTTGTCTCTCATAATAGATTTCAACTTAAAGTCTATTTTATCTGATATTCATATAGCCACCCAGCTATCCTTTTGTTACTATTTGCATGGAAAATCTTTTTCCACCCTTCCATTTTCAATCTATTTATATCTTTGGATATAAAGTGAGGATCTTGTAGACAGCATATTGTTGGGTCATGTTTTTCAAACCATTGTGTCCATCTCTCTCTTTTGATTGAATAGTTTAATCCATTTAAATTCAAAGTAATTACTGATAAAGATTTACTTTACCCTTTTGCTATTTGTATTTTGTATCCATTTTTTGTGTCTTCTTTTTTCCATTACCATCCAGTTTTGTGTTCAGTTGGGTTTTTTTGAGGTGAACCATTTGAGTCCCTTCTCTTTTCCTTCTCTGTATATTCTTTAGATATTTTCTTTGTGGTTATCATGGGGGTTATATTTAACATCCTAAATTTATAACAATCTAATTTGAATTGTTCCAACTTAACTTCAATAGCCTACAAACACCCTGCTGCTATACAGCTCAGTCCATTTATGTTATTCTTTTCACAAATTACAACTTCATATTTTGCGTGCCCAATAACATAGATTTTTAAATTATTTTTATGCATATGTCTTTTCAATAATGTAGGAAATAAAAAATGGAGTTAAAAATAAAAAATACAAAAATCTTGGCTTTTGTTTACCCATCTATAGACCTTTGTCAAAGATCCTTATTTCTTCATGTGACTTCTATTAACTGTCTAGTGTTCTTTCATCTCAACCTAAAATACTCTCTTTAGCATTTCTTGTATGGCAGGTCTAATGTTAATGAATTCCCTCAGCTATTGTTTATCTGGGAATGCCTCAATTTCATCCTTAGTTTTGAAGAAAAGTTTTGCCAGATATAGAATTCTTGGTTTACAGTTTTTTTCTTTTAGCACTTTAAATATATAATTCCATTGTCTTCTGGCTTCAACGGTTTTTGATGACTACTTGGCTGTTAATCTTATTCAGGATCTCTTGTACGTGATGAATCACTTCTCTCTTATTGCTTTCAAGATTCTCTCTTTGTCTTTCAACAGTTTGATCACATGTTTTGATATGGATCTCTTTTAATTTACTCTAGTCAGTATTTGTTGAGGTTTTTGGATTTATAGATTCATGTATTTCATTAGATTTGGGAAGTTTTGGGCTATTATTTCTTCATATATTCTTTCTTCCCCTTTGTCTCTCTTTTCTCGCTCTAAGATTCCCATAATGTGTATGTTGGTCCACTTGATAATTTACCACAGGTCCCTTAGGTTCTACCCAGTTTTAATTATTCTTTTTTCTTGCTGCTTCTTATACTTGATAATTTCAATTGGCCTGTCATCACATTCACTGATTCTTACTTCTCCCTGCTTAAATATGCTTTTGAATCCCTCTGTTGAATTTTTACTTTTGGTTACTATACTTTTTAGCTCCAGAATTTCCATGTGGTTATTTTTTATGATTTCTATCTCTTTATTGATACTCAAATTTTTTTCATACATCTTCTTCGTGATTTTTTTTAGTTCTTTCTCCATGTTTTCCTTTACCATTTTGAGCATATTTAATATAGTTGTTTTGAAGTCTTTGTCTAGTAAGTCTCATGTCTAGACTTTATCTGGGGTGATTCCTGTCCATTTATTTTACTCCTTTGCATGGGCCATACATTTCCATTTATTTGTATATCTTGTGATATACACAAGACAAACAGGACATTTGAATATTATAATGTGGTAACACTGGAAATCAGATTCTCCTCCTTCCTCAGGGCTTGCTATTTTGTTGATTGTTGAAGACTGTAGTAGTCTGTATGTTTAGTAAGTATTCAAACTATTTTTGCAAAGACCATATTCCTTGTCCTGTATGGTATCTGACGTCTCTACACCTTTAGTTCATGTTTGGCCAGTGTTTTGACAGATATTTCCTTGAATGCCAATAACTAAAAACAAAAACAAACATTAACAAACAACAACAAAAGAAAATCATCATACTCCCTCAAAAAAAAACCCAAACACCTCTCCCAGTATTTGAAGATTGGCTCTGTGCTGGGGCAATCCAACACTTAGCCAGGCTTGCACTTAGCCTGATGTGAAAGTTTAGGGTGGTCTGAGTTCTGAGTTAGGCAAAATAGAGACAAGTTCCTTGCATTAGTCCTTCAGATAGCTCCCAAAGAACTTAGAACAGACAAACACAATGTTGCAAATAAGGTCTTCTCTGCTTTCTCTGGAACCAAAGACCAATGCCCTCACTGGGAACATGGGCTGCCACCACTTTAAGACTGCTGCTATACTCACGAAGGGGTGAAGCAAGGGTAAGTATATGCACACAAAGCTCTCTTACCATTTTTAGTTACCTTTTGTCTTGACCTAGTGTTCACTTGACTGATGTAAACATTGGACTGTTTTCCAGAGTTCTGAAAAAAGTTGGTTCAAAGACAAGTTTCTCCTTGTTTTTTGATGTTTCTGTGGAGCAATGAGAGCTTGAAATTGTCTACTCTGCCATTTTGCTACAGAATTTATCATTTTAAAATAATAGCTTTATTGAAATATAATTCACATACCATAAACTTCACCCTTTTAAAATGTACAATTAAGTGGGTTTTAGTATATTCAGAGTTGTGCAACGATAACCATTATCAAAATTTAGGACATTTTCACCACCATAAAAAGAAACCCTGAGCTAGCCCTGGTGGCCTAATGGTTAAGTTCAGTGTACTCTACTTCACCAGCCCAGGTTCAGTTCCCAGGCATGGACCTACACCACTCATCTGTTAGTGGCCATGCTGTGGTGGTGGCTCACATACAAAAAGAGGAAGATTGGCAGCAGATGTTATCTCAGGGCAAATGTTCCTCAGCAAAGAGGAAAAAACAAAAAAAAATTACAGTGGATGCTTCAAAATTTCATCATTTCTATAAAGAAAAGAAACCCTGTATACTTTATTAGTTGCTTCTCATCCCCACATGAGTCCCCCTCTCCCAGCCGATGGCAACCACTAGTCTACTTTCTGTCTCTATGGATTTGTCTTTTCTGAATATTTTATATAAATGGATCAATACACTGTGTGGTCTTTTGTTATTGACTTTTTTCACTTAGTATAATTTTTGCATGGTTCATCCATGTCATAACATGTATCAGGACTTCATTCTTTAAAAAAAATAAACTCAATTTTGAGATAATGGTAGATTCACATGCAGTTGTAGGAAATAACACAGGGGTATCCACTGCAATTTTTCCCAGTTACCTGTAATGATAACATCTTGCACAACTGTAGTACAATATCACAACCAGGATATTGACATTAATACAGTCAAAATACAGAACATTTCCATCACTACAAGGATCTCTCATGTTCCTATTATAGCCACAGTCACCTGCCCCCAACTCCCTCCTTAACCCTCAGCAACCACTAATCTGTTTTCCATATACATAATTTTATCATTTCAAGAATGTTATATGAATGTAATTTTACAATATGTAACTTTTGGGATTGACTGTGTTCACTCAGTGTAATTCTTTTGAGGTCCGTTCAAATTGTTGTGTGTCTTAATAGTTTATTCCCTTTTTATTTCGGAATATTATTCCATGTTATGGATGCACCACAGTTTGTTTAACCATTCACCCATCGAAGGACATTTGGGTAGTTTCCAGTTTTTGGATATTATGAAGAAAGCTTTTATGAACATTCATGTATAGGTGTTTGTGTGGACAGAAAACTTCATTTATCTGGGATAAATGCTGAAGAGTACAATTGCTGCGTCATATGGTAGTTACAGTTTTAGTTTTTTAAGAAACTGCCAAACTGTTTTCAGAGCTACGCCATTTTGCATTCCCACCAGCAATGTACGCATTACTCAGTTTCTTCATACCATTATCAGAATTTCATGTTGTCACTGTTTTTTATTTTAGATATTCTGATGGGTGTATAATGATACCTTATTGTATGACCTGAGCTATTTGATAGTATCCGCCTCCATGGGGTTCATGTGAGAGTTCATGTGTGTAAAGTGTCTGGTACAGCTAGATAAATGTTAGCTATGATTCTTATTACAAAGATGGAGAATAGATGGTTTGCACTCTCAAAGTAATCATTATCTTATGGAAGACAAAGACATGGAAACAAATAATGTCAACCTAGGTTGCTAAATGGAGGAAGCATGAACCAGAAATTATGGGATCCAGGACTGAGGATGGAGGATGGTTAGGGAAGATTTCCCAGGAAAGGTGATCTTTAGCTAAGACTTGAAGAGTAAGTTAGCTTGGGTAAGCAAAGAGAGAGGTGACATGGATACATCTCAGGGAGAGAGTACATATACGGCACAGCGGCCAGAAGTTTAATATGGCTGTAGGTCAGGGAATAGGGTGGAGTGAAGCCAGAGATGAGGCTGAGGAGGGGATGGTGAGGGATCAGGCAAGGACTTACATACTACAAAAAGGAGCTTAGGCTTAACCTCATAGGCACTGGGGAGCCATGGAATCCCCAAGAGTGACATTTGGCCCGGTTGGAGACTTCATGATGCCTTTCCTCTTGTAGGGCTTCCTTCCCAGACTTCTGTTGGCAAGGAGGTGGCTACTTCCTGGGTCCCTGATGGACTGGCAATGCTCCCTTTTCAAGGATTTCTGTTATAAAAATCTCTTTACATACTAGACATATTTACACTTGCTCTCTATCACCCATCAAACCCCAAACATGGCCATAAAAAATTAATCACATCTCAGTTCTTATTAAGACAATAAACTCAGATTTCCATTCTTTAATTCCCTGCTCCAGTTTCCCCTGTTTTTCCCAAGGCCTCTCTCAGGCTTTCTTGCTCTTTCTTCCTGTTCCTGACCTGGTAAAGTACAGAGTGCCTCGATTGTCTCATCTGTACCAGGAGTGTTAGCCTTAATGGTCAGACATTCTCTAAAGCTATTTGTAATAATAGGAACTCTTCTCACACTTAAAGTTTCTAATAGCTTATTCTCCTGAAAATCTCATGAAAACTTCAGCCTGATAAGTATTAGTTCTGTGTTATTAAAGAGGCTGAGTTTTAGAAAGGTCAAGTCAGTGCCAATGTCACACAGCTTTTCAGGGGTAGATTTGGATCTTAAATCTATATGGTCCAATGCCTTACCACCAGACCAGACACTCCTTTACCTTCTCAGCCAAACCACTTTGCTTTCCCTTACTGGTCCTTACAACCCCCAAAGGAGAGGTTTTGACTCTCTCCTTCTTTGCTCTAGTCTTTCAGACTCTGTTTCTCCTTTTTCTTCTGTTTCTTCCTTTCTTATCCTTTCTGTTTCTCTCCTTGTCATTCTATCTTTCTTTCTTTATTTTCCTCATATCCCAGTGTCTCTTCCTTTGCTTCTTGACCTCTGTGGGCGTGTGTCTTGGTCTCAATCTCTCCTCATCTTTGTCTTATTTTCTTTCCCATCCAAGAACCCACAAGGACTTTTAAAGAGAATAAGCTGCTATACCCTGGGCTCTCTCTCCAGAGGAGTTAAGGATGGAGACTTAGGGCTAAATTTGAACTTTGCAGGCTTGGGCGGGGTCCTCCAAGGAGACAGCTAAGAAAGGAGGGAAAACTAGCTTATTCATTAAGAGGATGGAGACTGGGGTGGGAACTTGGCAAAGACTGTGAGTTCCAATGTTCAGTCAGTGTCCAAGGCTCTCTGACTAAGTCCTTGAGGCTATTTTTGGAAGCTTTCAAAATATCCCAGAATGTTCCTACCCCCTCCATCAGCCAAGGATGCCAGAGGATTCGTTGAAGATAGAAGAACTGAGGCCTTCCCTCTATTCTTCTTCAGTTCCCACCAGCCCTGAGAAAACAATAGTAACACTGCCCCAGAGTGGGGCATCATGGAGAGAGAGGGAAGTATTGGCAGCAGTTGATGAGCCAGCTAGAGAGCTGGAAGGAGGTGAATAAAGAGCCTCAAATCCCAAGACCCCAAAGTGTCCTAGCTGGAAGTGATCCTAGAGGTCAGCTAGTCATATTCCCTCAATATGTATATGTGGGGAAGACTGGAGAGGGTGCTATTAATACCTCTTAAATAGGAAGGGAGAAAAAACAGTCTCTTAGATCCATCTCCTTCACCTCTGCCCCTAGTTTACTGTCTCTGGCATGGATTATTGCCATAGCTTGGTTTTTCTGCTTCCAGATTCTCCTTGGGCAATCTAGCCTTCATATAGGCCAGAGGAACCTATCATATTTTGGGGTTGGGGTGGGAGTGGAGAGCCAGCTCTGATTGTGTCACTTCTGCTTAAAGCCTTCACTAGCTGCCCAGTACCTATTGGTTAAAGTCCAAAAGCCCTTAGCCTGACACACATGCCTAAGCCTGTTTGTGATTGGGCCCCTGCTTACATTTCCGAATTCTTCTCTTACTTGCAATATTTCCCTTTGGATTCTTCAAAACTCTCTGCCATTCTCCACATTCTGCTAACTGGACATTCTCTCTGAACTAATTCCCTGTTATTCTTCCCCTCTCATTCTGATCCACCCATAAAGGTCTCCTCATTGTTCCTAGAACATCTGAGCTCCCACATCAGGACCTTTGCTCTTGCTAATCCATCTGTTTGGAATGCTCTTTACCCAGATATCCTGCTTGTTTCCTCAGTTTCTTCACGTTGCTGCTTAATTGTCACCTTCTCAGTGAGGCCTTCACTGATGTCCCTTATCTAAATTTGCAACTGGCCCCACGTCTCCAATTTCCTTCCCTGTTTTATTATTTAGCACTTATTACCATCTAATTTATTACATATTAGACTGATTTACTTGTTTATTGTCTGTTTCTCCTGCTAGAATGTAAGTTATGTAAGTTCATAAGGGCAGTGGTTTTTTTTACCACAGCTGTACTCCTAGTACCTAATAGAATGTCGGTCATATCACAGGTTTTCAAAAAAATATTCATTGAATGAAATTAACAGATGATAACCATATATCCTCTTGTGTATTTGAGACTGTGTCTAGACTCTATTCTGACCAACTGATTTGTTTGTTCTTTCTTTTGGTACCAAACTGCTTTAATTACTGTAGGATTTTTTGTGGTTGATGTGTGCTCTCACACTTTTGGCTTCTCTACATGCAGTTCCCTCTGCCTCACATGAGTTTCCCCCTGACTGGTCTATGTCGAGAACTCTTGCTTACTCTTAAGTCTCAGCTCAAGCTCCATTTTTTGGTAACGTTTTTTCTGCTTCTGCGAGGCTGGATTAGATACCCCTTCTCCATTCTCCCATAGTCTCTCTGACATTGTATTTATCACCCTACGCCTTGATCATCTATTTACACATCTGCCCCTCCTACTAAATATAAGTACCCTGAGGAACCAGGACTTATTGATGATGGTATTCCTAGTGCCTAGCATAGTGCCTGGCATTCAGTAGGAGCAGCTTTAATCAGACAGACCTGAATTTGAATCCAACTCTGGCACTTCATAGCTGTGTGATCTTGGGCAAGTTACTTCACCCTTTTGAGTCTCAGTTTCATAGCCTGTTATACAGGCATTATGATACTCACCACGTGGAGTCGTGGTGAGGATGCAATGAAATACCTGTGCACACACAGAGTGCTATAACAAATATGTGGGCCTCTAGTTATCTCATTTGCTTCTCATGGGGAGGTAGGGCAAGTATTATGAGCTCCATTTTTCACAGACAAGGAGAAGTGAAAGTGAATTTTCCAAGGTTACAGGATAAATAAATGGCAGAGCCAGGACCCTAATCTGAATCTCCCAGCATGGAAACTTGCTCTCCGAGAAGTAGGAACGTTATAGACTCCATGGCTCCTGGCTCCTAAGCTAGCATGGGGGTATGGTGTACAGCCCTCAGAGAAGATTGTCGCCTCTTTGTCAGCCTGCTCTGCCCAATTGAGGGAAGTAGAGAGCAGTTCCCCTTTGCCCTGAGCTCCTTCTTAGTTCAGGGTTTCTTGGCTACCTCATTTTCTTAATCAGGGAGCAGGAGGCAGTTCCTTACTGTCTGAGGTTGGAGGGAGAAAAAATGTAAGAGTTTTCTTTCATGAGGAGCAGCTGATGGCTGGGCCTGCTCTGGTGGGATTCTGAGAGGGAAGGAGAGCAGGGGAACCACTGTACATACTGCTTACTGTTTGCCAGCACACACTTTACCATGTGTCCATTCATTCAGGTGATAAACATTTACTGAGTGCCTACTGTTTGTCAGATGCTATGCTGGATGCTGGGAGTGCAACAGTGAACAAAACTAGATGGAGAGGACAAAGATAGCAAATAGGCAATAACTATAAAGAATACATGGTAGTCTTCTCATTTTATAGATGAGGAAACTGGGTCTGAGAGAGGGGATATGAATTGACCACAACACACAGCTAGTTCTGATATGCAAAATGCAGATTTGTTTAACTTTAAATCTGGTATTCTTTCTACTATACCGCCTACTTCCATGAACCTCTTGCCTCCAAATCATTTCCTTTACCTACCTGTCTTAGTGCTCAAAATGACACCATGAGAGAAGTATTCCTGTGAGGTAACACTTGCTTCCAAGAATTCCCTATCAACATGTCAGGACAGCATAACTGGGAGCTTGAGGACACATAGGCAACTATTAGCATATCTCAGTTTATGGTCTCTAATCTAGCAGTCACCTAGCATGAAGCAGAGGAGAATTGGTACCACATGGTGAGTTCTGATGGAGGGTACAAGAGGGAAGAGGAAAGGTATAGTAACTGGAATGAGGGCCTAAATGTATTCGAAGTAAATATGGATTAAAATTTTTATAACCTTGGCAGGACAAGACAGAAATAACAAAATGAATATTGATAAGGTTGATAACATAAAAATTAAAAAAAAATTGTGTTGCAAAAATTAAAGTCAAAAGACAAAGGACAAACTGGGGACATATTTGCAAGATATTTGACATACAAGGGCCTGACAGCCTTAAAATATAAAGAAATTTTATAAATCAATAATAAAAAGAGAACACTTCATGAAAAATGGAACCTAGGATGTGAATCAATAGTTTATAAAAGAAGAAATATAAATGACTAACAATGTGAAAAGATGCTCAACCTCACTAGTAATTAAATAAATGAAACAAAGACAAAGGGGATTTTTTTTTTTGGTCTAGCATATTAGCAAAGATTAAAATGACTGATACCCAGTGCTTGTGGGCATGTGGGGATAAAAGCACTTGCATGCACTCTTCATGGAAATGGAAATTAGAGCAATCTCTCTGAGGATTGTTTGGTGACATGTACCAAAACTTAAAATTTGCTTACCTTTTGACCCACTGAGGAATAAATGTGCACCAGTGTGTAGAGATATATGCATAAGGTTATCCATTACAATGTTTGATCGTACAAAATTGAAAACAACCCAAATGTCCTTTGATAGCTAAATAGTTAAATAAACTATGGTACATCCATGCAATGAAACATTATGCAGCCACTTAAAATGGTGAAATAGACTTATATCAGTTGACATACAAAGATACCTATGAAATACAGTTGAGTGAAAACAGCAGATTATATATCAGCATGTAGACAGTGTAAATTATGGTTGGTGTGTTTGTGTGTGTATGTATGTGGACTATATTAATAGAAATATCATTTCTAGAATACGTTCATCTCTATATTGGACAGAGTTCTCCAGGGTCCAGCTTTGGGCGTGGCATGTTATTGGTCACACAGACAAATGACAAACTGGAGTCTGTTCAGAAGGAAGTAAGTAGGCTAGGAGGGAGTGGACCTAACTCAGGGAAATGGTTGAAGGAGCTGGAACCTCTTTCCAGAGAGGATAAAAATTCCATGGAAACGAATTTTGGCTTAAGAAGCTTTTCAAATGCCCTAGTTCTCTTGTGATTGAGTAGGTTGTCTAACTAGGTATGAGAAGTAAGAGTCTCACCACTGGAGGTCTGTGAAGAGAGGGTCAAGGAAACAGTTAGATGCCCTCCAAGTCACTTCCCTTCTAGTTTTTGAGTCGCAGACTTGACAAATGTTGTGGACCTGCACTGCCTGCCTGGGGCTAATGGGAAAGGCAAGGACAGTGGCCCCTGGGAATAAAGCCTAGTGGGACCTGCAGTGAGTTAAAGCAAAGACCACAGTCAGCCTGGCTTCCCACCCCCAGCCCCTCAGAGAGATCTCTTCCCTTGCCTGGCCTCCCTGCCCCACCAGTCCCTCCCTTCTCCCATTGCATTTGACCTGTGGGAGCTGCAGGGCTTCCAGCAAGGAGATTGGAACTCCCACAGCTCTTCCCTCCTTCTGGATCAGAGTTTAAATGGGCTCCATTATTCCGCTGGATAGGTAGGCGGTTACCTAGTTGGTGTGGCTCCAAAGGCCCTAGACAAATCCCCCAGTTTTAGGAGACCTCCTCAATGTCTGATTTTTCACTATTAGTGCTTTGTCCTCCAAATATTGAATGCTTTCCAAAATTCCTTTGCAAAAATGCCAATAATTTCAGGAAGGGGATCACCTTAAGCTGCCAGGAAAAGGGGAGGGGTGGGGAAGGGCTTCTGCTTTCTGCAGAGGGCCTCTTCTAAGTGTCTAGAGGAAGTTTTGTATGCTGGGAGACAGAGAAGGGAAAAAAGGGGAGCAGACCTTTGGGGAGTAGTTTTTCTATCCAGGGGCCCAACCTACTCTATGGTTAAAGCTTAGAACAGCTAGACTCAGTAGTTCCTAGGCCCAGCTGCACATTAGAATCAGCCAGAGAGCTTTTAAAAATACTGATGCCCAGACTTCACTCAAGCCCGAAGATTCTGATTTAATTGGTCTAGGGTGGGGTCCAGGCATAGTTAGTTTTGCAAATCTCCCTAAGTGATTCTAACTTGCAGCCAGGGCAGTGAACCACTAATCCAAGAGAAGTCCAGTCGGATGTAATCCAGCTTGGAGGAGAACAAACAGGGCTAGATTAGCCTCCTGGTCCCAATAGGGCAGGACTATGGGGAAGAGATGGTATTACCCCTCTGCTCTCCAACTACAGCCCTTTGCCTCAAGGGTGATTAGGAGCAGGGGGGCTAGTTACTTGTGTAGATGACCAAACTTTCTGGTTTGCCTGGGACTTTTCTGGTTTTAAAACTGAAAGTCTCACATCCTTGGCAAACTGGAAAGGTTGGTCACCCTACAAAAGGTGACTGCAAGAATTTAAACCTTAAATATTTGAGCACTGATGGAATAACCACTGCTTTCTCTCCCTCAATTTTCCCCTCTGTAAAACAGGGATAGCCTTTAAATGCTTGTTTTGCCTCTCTCACTGACTGTTGTAAAATGGAATAACATTAGTGATACGGTTCAGTGATCTGTAAAGCAGTGCACACACTACTGGATGGTATGTCATAAATAATAAACAGTACCTGCCAGGTTGAAAAGATCGCAGGATCCTTGCCAGTTAAATCTGTAACATCCTTTGTGGTGGCAGGCTAACTCTCATTTATCCTTTTCTACTCTTCCATTGGTTCATTTACCTCTTCCTCCAACATTTAAAAAATCCTAGGATATCAGAGCAGAAAGGGACCACTGATACCTTTCAGTACTATAATACCACCATCAAATAGATGGAAAGATGGAGGCCTAGAGAGATAAAATAACTGATCCAAGACCATACAGCTCATTAGTAGCAGAGCTGGGACTCAAACTCAGCACACCTTGATGCCCAAACCCTTCATTCCAGAGTTATACAATATTTCCCAACCACCTCCCTCACTCTCATAAGTCCATATGTCCTTTCTGGGGGCATTGTATTTAATTTCTCCCACAAACACTGTCTGATTACAAAGAGAAAGGAAGCTGAAGGGACTGTAGGAGCTCAGGGTAGGGGAACCAAATTCAGCCTGGGAAAGTGGCTATGGTCAGGGATGACCTCTCAGATGAGGTGAGCTGAGACTAGAAGAAAATTAATAGTTCTTCAGGTAAATCGTGGTGGTGGGGGAGCCAGCAAGGAAAGGGCATTTTAGGCAGTGAGAATAGCATACCCAATGGCCCAGAGGACTCAGAAAACATGGCTTTCCAATCTAGTCCACTGGTTGGTACGACTAGAGAGCAGGATGATGGGTAGCTGAACAGATGAGGCAGGTCAAATATGCCCTGCTAAGGAGTTTGGACTTCAGCCTGTAGATATCAGAACACCACTGAAGGATTTTAAGCTTGGGTCAGATATTTAGCTCTCTTTAACCACTTGTAACTCCAGGGCAAATAAAGAAGGATTAACAAAAACAATGCGAAAGTTAGAGCTATCCTCAATCTCAGAACAAGACTAACACTCACTTTCCTGGCCCAAACTGCCAAGTAATGGAGTTGACGCCTAGCCCTGACTCATCCCTGGGATGTGGGGCTGGGAGGAGGCCTAGCTCCTGTGTGGAGGTTCAGCTCCACCCTCCCCTGTCTGGGCTGAGTCTAGGCTGAGTCAGGCAGACTCTGGGTCCAGGCTGGCAGGCCTTCAGACCGTTCCTCCCAGAGTGTGCTTCCAAGGTTGCTCTGGAGCCAGGGGCCCCAGGTCCCTCTACTCCTGGCATGTACTGCCTCCTTGCAATGCATCCTACAGGATCTCTGCTCTGGTTCTTGTTCCAATCTGCTTTGGGGAAGTTTTCCCCACCTGTCTTCTGGGCTTCACGTAATGACCTCTCCCACTCTCAGGCCTGCATAGCACAGGGTTCACTCTTCTCTTTCTCTCTCCCCCATGGAGCCTCCTTGAAGCATGTTCCTTAGCTGATAGCCTAGCAGGGAAATCAGACAAAGTAATTATAGGACAGTGGGAGAGTTGGGTGTCCGAAGCATAGCAGGAGCACAGAGAAGGAAAGGAATTTCTCTTGGGGTTGCAGCAGCTTCCCAGAGAAAATTACATATGGCTTGGGTTGTGAGGATGAGGTGTTGGTCAGGTGGAGAAGGACTATAAAACTGAGGGGAAAAAAATAAAAAATAAAACTGAGGGAACAGTAGGCTCAAAGGAAAACAGTTTTGAACCTACCTGGGGATGATTAGGTGTGGTTGCAACATAGAGGAAATGCATGGTGGGGTCAAGGAGGGCAAGGAATGGGGGAGGGAATGTTAAGATGAGACTGCTCATCTTAACATTTGTCCTTTTCTCTCCATTCCTAATACTATCATCCTAGTCCAGAACTAAAGAACGAATCGGCTTTTTCTTTTTCTACAATGAAAACTATGTGACTGATTATGTCTCCCTTTCACATGGACTCCAGGATGCTTAGAGCCAAATTCACAGCTTAACTGTATGAGCTCTAGTGATTTCCATGTCTATGCTCTATTCTTACTAATTTCTCCTTCTCTCTCACCATCATCAACAGGGTTCCTCAGTTTTGACTTCCTATTCTGATATCTGCCACTCTGATTTAAAAATTTTATATTTTCATAATTTTATTACTTTTCTGTGGTAAGTTACCTCAGATCATTTGTGAAATGAGTTGAGACATGGCCCACAGGCCATAAAATAGTCCCGATCCTCATTATTTTTGCCTGAACTATTACAATGCCTTCTAAACTGAGTTCTGTATTCCACATCCTATCTCTTCCCCTCCAATCTGTCTTCTTCTGGCCTGCAACATTATCCTTTCCAAAAGCAAAACCTGATCAAGTCACTCCCCTGCTTTAAAACCATCAGTAGTTCCTCATTGCCATAAGGATAACATTAAAGTCCTCTAGCATGAGGTGCAAGGCCCTTTGTGAACTTACCACTTCTCATTTATTTGTACTTATTGAGTACCAATTATACTATGTGTCAAACACTGTGCTAGGCACTGGTATTCAGTACTGATCAAAAATAGACACTGTTCCTGCCCTCATGGAACTTATGGTCTACTTGGGGAGACAGACAATAATCAACTGAAGACTCAAATAAATGTATTCTTACAAACTGTGGTAAGTTTTCTGGAGGAAGGTTGGCTAGTTCTCTGAGGACATATGGCAGGGAGCTTGACTAAGTTTTAGAAAGATGTGATATTTTATCTAAAGGAAGGATTGAGTTGGCATTAACTAGGTAAATTGTGGGGGTAGGGAAGCATGTTCCCCCTGCAGAATAAATAGGATGCAAAGATCTTTGTGGGGGATGGATTGGAGACAGCATGATATATTTTAGAAACAGAAAGAAGGCCAGTTTGGCTGGGATGCTAATAGCAACAGGGAGGGTTGGTTAAGAGGCTGGAAAGGTAAGCAGGAGCCAGACCATAAAGGGCCTTTAAAGGCCATGACAAAGATTCTATTCTTCATAACAAGAGCAAAGGAAAGAAGCCCTTGTAGGCTTTTAAGCTGGAGAGTGACATGACCAGATTTGCATATTGAAAGGATTCCTCTGGCTGCTTTGTGGAGAATAGATTGGAGCAGAGCCACAAAGGATGTGGGGAGATCAGTTAGAAACCTGCTGCAGTTGTCCATTCAATTTGGCTGAGACCAAAGTAGTAGCTGTGGAGACGGAGAGAAGTGGGCAGATTTGAGAGCTATTTAGGAGGCCTATCGATAGGACTTGGCAATGGACTGAAATGGGAGGGAGAGTGAGGAAGAAGGAGATATTAAGGATGACTCTTAGATTTCTAGAGGAGGACAAGTTTGAGAGGAAAGATCAGAAGTGTTTTTTAAAATGTTGAGTTGGAGGCATCTGTGAGGTAGAGCCTTTTTGCCACATGACCTAGTGCTCCAGCCTCATCAATCTGCTTGCAGATCTCTAAATTTCTGTGATCTTTCTGTTCCTTCTGTCTGATGTGCCACTTTTATTACTCCTCCTCCCCATATCCACTTTGCAGGAGGAAGGAGTATCTAGAGGAAAGTCTCTAAGGTGTAAATGTCCAGGGTGTGCATGTGTGTGTGTGTGTGTGTGAATATAGAATAATGGAGTGAGCTTAGTAGTTAAAAGTGTGAGTTCTGTATCAGAGCACCTGGGCTTATATCTTGTCATGTTCAGGTGCCAATGACTTTAGTCAAGTTACTCAATCTCTCTTAGCTTCAGCTTCCTCATCTATAACTCGGAGATAATAATACCTATGATTTCAAGTTGTTGTGAGGACTAACTGAGATAATAATGTGTATCAAGTACTTAGCAAGGTGCCTGACACACAATAAGCACTCAGTAACTATTGACCATAGTTATTATTGTTGAGTGTTTGCGTGTGGGGGGGGGGGGTAGCGGTAGACATGGGCAAATGAAGACAACCAGCCTGACTAGATAAATCCAGCTACATTGAAAGAGAGAGATGAGAACCAGCCCTGATGGCCTAGTGATTAAAGTTCGGTGAGCTCCGCTCTGGCAGCCTGAGTTCAGTTCCCGGGCACAGAATCACACTACTCACCTGTCAGTAGCCATGTTGTAGCAGCGGTTCACATAGAAGAACTAGAAGGACTTATAGCTAGAATATACAGTTATGTGCCTGGGTTTAGGGGAGGAAAAAAAGGAAAAAATCAAAGAGAGAGATGAGGCTGGAAATGAAAGGTAGGGCCTCATCCTGTGGATGAGGAGAGAGTGCTAAAGATCACACTGTCCATAAGTCGCCAAGTGAGCACTCAAACCTAGACTGGGATGCCAAATCCTATGACTTTTCTACTCAGCTTACTGCTTCCTCTCACTAGGAGGAAAGTAGAGACAAAGTGGCTGCTAAAAGGCAGGGTATATCACTTCAGGAGGGAGAAGGTGGAATGTTCAGGATGTGGTCTAAGGGAAGAAAGAAGATAGGTCCAGTGTATGGGAGATTGTGTGTAAGGGAGCAGTAGAAGTAGGTGGTAGTTTAAAAAACAAAATTATTACTGGGTTTGGTGTCTGAAGAGCTGGATTCTAGTTCCAGCTCTTATACTCACTGGTTGTGTGGCCTTGGGCTGAGCTCATAACTTCCCTGAGCCTTTTCATAGGAGGGCTAGGAATCTCTACCTTGACAAAGCAAGGAGTAAATGAGATAATAAGACATAACATGTGGGAAAACAGACCATCACCACCACTATCCACAAATAACATATGAGCAAGCTCCTAACATTGCACATGGGACATAGTAGATGCTCCAGAAAAGGTTCTTGGATGTAAATCAGCATCTGTATATATGGAAGTGTGAAAAAGAACACCTGTACATTGCTGTGTGGACAGACAAGTGGCTTGATATAGAGTCCACAGGGCTCTTTTTTTGAGAAATAAAAGATGTAGGTGTTCCAAGGCTTCTAGCTTCTTTCTCCTACCAAGCACTGGCTGAGAAGGTATTGGCCTCTTTTGGACTCAGCCCCTTACGTGGAAGACCACCGCACACTTAGGGACATTATGAAGGGATTATATGTAAGGCATGCTCAGGTTTCATTCATTTATCTAAAATGAATCAATATTAATTGATATCCTACTCTGTGCCAGGCACTATACTGCATGCTGGGGGTACAATAGTGAGCAGAACATAGTTTCTGCCCTCATCAAAATCATGGTCTAATGGGGAGTATAATAGTTTTCAATGGCTACTGTAACAAATTACTACAAACTTAGTGGCTTAAAGCAACACTAATTTATTTCTTACAGTTCTGGAGGTCAGAAGTCTAAAACGGGTCAGGAGGGCTGCATTCTTTCCAGAGACTCTAGGAGAGAATCCACTTCCTTGACTTTTCCAGTTTCTTGAGTCCCCCGTCTTCAAAGTCAGCAATGGCAGGTTGAATCCTCATCACATCATTCTGATCTCCTTTCATGCCTCCTTTTTCCACTCTTCTACTTATAAGGAACCATGTGATGACACTGGGTTCACCCGGATAATCCAGGATAATCTCCTCATTTCAAGGTTAGCTGATTAGCAATTTTAATTCCACCTGAAACCTTAATTCCTCTTTGTCATGTAATATAACATATTCACAGGTTCTGGGGATTAGGATGTGGACACCTTTGGGGGGGTGCATTATTCTGTCATTCTATCCATTGCAGGGAGGTAGACATTAAACAAGTAAATACATAGATAAAATACATTATTGCAAACTATAGCAAGTACTGTGAAGGAAAAAAATCTCTGAAATTGAGATTAAAGGGCTTTTTTTGTGGGGGGACGGGTAGAGGGCATTCTATTTTAAAAAGAATGGGCAAGGAAAGGAGTTATATTTAAGCTGAGACTGAAAGGAAGGGAAGGAGCCAGCCATGCAGATAGCTAGAGTAAGAGTGTTCCAGGAAGAGTGTACCAAGAGGAAGGACCAGCATCTGCAAAGATCTTAAAGTGGGAAAAAGTATGGTACTGAACAGGAAGTGGAAGCAGTCCACGTTCAGCCTTGTCTAGGGAGTGGGAGAGCGCAGATAGGAGCGGAACACCTTGTAGAAGTAAATGAGATGATAAAGGAGTAAATGAGATGAGGTGAAGGGGTTTCATTACCTCCACTTCCATTCCCCATATAGTCTATGAGGTCAGAGCCTTAGGGATGGGAAGCAGTTGCCACTAAACCAGCAGGCAACCCCATAACCCCTGGGTGTACTGTGCTGATCCAGCTCCCCAGAAGATTGGAGACAACCAAAATGTGGAGCACCAGAGGGCTGGTGCACTTGTAGCACAGGGAGAGAGCCAGCTAGTGGGTGGATCCAGATAGAGGCCTTTGCCCAGGAAGCCAGGATGATCTCATCTCTATGGCAAGCATCATCAATCAGGATGCCTAGAATTGGGGAAGTTTCTGGGAGGTGAGGAGAGAATGCAAACCACAACCTTTGACTTCAGGAGCTTTTGTTGGAGATCTGGAACTCTTGTCTGCAGAAGGAACAAGACCTCCTCAGTTTCCAGATCAGTTGTTGGACAAGAGAAGCCTGCCTTTTTCCTGCATCTCAGATCCTGCCCTGAGCCATAGTAGGTACTCTGTCAAGGTTTGCTCTCAGCAGAGAGACCTACCAGCCAGTCTCTGTACCTGTATTCCCCTCCCTAAGAACCACTTAGCTTCTATTTTCAGGAGATATCCCCAAAGCAACAGAACTATAGGACCATCTCTCTTTTTCACTGACTTGCTTGACCCTTATTGCTCTTGAATCTGGAGACCCAGCAGAAAGAACACTGGCCTGAGAGTCAGGAGAGCTAGGTTTTTCCCTGAGCAAGTCCACTTGCTTCTTTTGGCCTTAGTTTCCTCACATATAAAACAGAGACATGTAGCCTAGATGATGTTAAATGTGTGATATTCTAGGATTCTGATTTCTGTATTCACCCTTTCACCTATGGCAGAGGTGGGGTTAGGCAGTGATGAAGGTCCAGGCTAGCTCTAAGGTTCAGTGTTTCCATAAGTTAAATACAGGGCTCTCTCTTTTCTTTCAAACATTCTGACACTCAGAATAATTGGCTGGATATCTTTGGATCCAGTCATCTGGCAGCACATTTAAGGCTTTGTTGATCTGAGGAAAGCAGAGCCAGACCTCTTGGCCCCCAATCCCAAAGCCTTGGAAAAGTAGAGGCTGAGGGAGTCAGGGAGTGGTATGTGTGTGAGAGGAAGTGGAGAACAGCTCCTCCTCTTCCACTGAGGCATTATACCCACCAGCCAGCAGCACTTCCTCTGGAGCTACTGGGGAGGTCCACGAACACATGATGTGGTTGGTTCTGAGGGGCACGTCGAACCCAGAGGAAGGCCCTGCATTTTTCCTGCTGAGATACATCTGCATATGGGCTCTCATCTGCATGTACACGCATGGCTGGGTTGAACAAAGGTGAAGTTCCTTTGGCGGGGGGTGGGGGGGTGGAAGAAGGAGAAGGGCTCTCAAAACATAGTTAGGGATGTTTGAGACCTGCATTTCTCAGATAAAAGAATATGTTCTGGTCTGAGTCTAGGGGTTAAGGAATGAGAAAAAGTATTTCAGGAAAATGAATCCACATATCTGCGACTTGGAAATACACATTAGGCCCATCAACACACACACATGTAAATGGACACATAAAAAGGCAAGCATGGGAGCATATAAACAATATATGTATGGCCAAACAGAGGCATATCTGGGCCCAGGAAGACCCTGGGATCTACATTTCCACCCCAAATACACATAGGTATGATCATCCTTTCTCCATATGCAAGTACTTTATGGGTTGCAAAAAGACTTCTCATGTTCAACGTTATATATCCTTCTAACAACAATCCTGGGAAGTATCAATTATTATTACCTCAATTTTTACAGATGAGAAAACTGAGGCTTGGGGTTAATCAATTGATTTGTCTAAATTTATCAAACTAGTAAATGGCAAAACTGAGACTAAGACCAGGTTTTCTGGTTTCAAATTCAGTGCTCTTTATACTGTCTCATGCTGCATTCCAAATGGCACTTTCTCTCCATCATACACATACCAAAAAATCATGCAGCTATCTTGCTGCATATACATAAATGCATATGCATATGAATAAAGCATATACACCTCTAGCCAACAGCAGAAGGTGTTGAACAGTGTTCTTATGGAGGTCTCAGTAATAGGGGGAGGGGTCTGCTCAAACCCCTGAGTCATCCTCCCTTCTGTCTCTTGTCCATTCTCCTATGGGCTGCTTTTTCAGAGTGTTGGAAATGGGAGCTTTCCACGCTGGGCCAATGATTTCAATTAGCCTTGCTGAGATGAAGCCTTTGATCCCCATAGCTCAACACTTAGGATGTGGGGAGTGGTGGAAAGAACACATTTCCATAATACGTTTCTTTTTTGTCTCTCCCACCAGCCAGTGAGCTCTGTGAGAGTAGGGACTTCTATCTTTTCATGTCTGTATCCCTGGGGCCTAGTACAGTGCCTTGCATATAGTAAGCACATACCACACACACACACACACACACACACACACACACACACACACATTTTCTGAATGAATAAAATGAATGGCTGGATGAATAATAAAGTCAAGTGACTTAATTTCAAGTCCTCACTTGTAGTATGATCATGGCCAAGTGATCTCACTTCTTTGAACCTCAGCTACCTCATCTAGAAAATAAGGATTGATACCTACTCTGTACCTAAGTTCTTCGTAGGAGTGAATGAGATAATGATTTTAAAGTGGCCTTGTTTTCACTTAAGGGTTGTTACCATATTGGTTTCATAGACTCAGAGTATAGGAATCTCCTCTTCAACATCTCAGAGTGTGGGATCATCCAGCCTTTGCTCACACACCTCCAATTATGACTTCCATACTCATTGAGTGACTCTCTCCAGTTTTGGACAGATATGACCATTAGGAACTTCTTCCTTGCATCCTATTATAGTTTTCTCTCAGATCTGCCCTTTGGGGTCATATAAAGACCATCTGTTCCCTCTTTCTTAAGGTGGCCATTCAGAAGTCAAAGACATAGACAGCATCCCCCTGAATCTTCTCAAACAACCTCATATCCTCCACTTGTTCCTCATGTGTCCTAGATCCCAGTCCCATCCTCAGCTAGCTCACTCTCCTATGGCTATACCCCAGTGTTGTGTCTCCCCCTTAAAGGGGGGAAAACAGCAGGATATAGTCCTTCAAATGTGGTCTGACCAGGAAAGAAGGCAGGACTGCCCCTTCATCCTAGATGTTAGCTCTCTAGGTTTGAATTAAGTCTCCTAGCAGCCACAGGTCACTGCTAACATCTACAGAGTTTATTATCAAGTAAAACCTCAGAGGTCTTTTTAGCCATGCTACTGCTAAGTCACATCTTTCTCATATTTTCTTCATGAGGTTGACTATTTGGACTCAAGCACAATCTTTACATTTGTTCTACTTTTAAGCTTTACCATCATTTGGGCTTGCCATAAACTTTGGATCCTGATTTTGTTGCCCAACCTATCTACATTCTCTCCCAGATTCCTTTTTCCTCCTTTTTTCTCCTTTACCATCTCTTATTCCTATTCTTCCTTCTCCTACTCATATTTCTTTTTTTAAAACATTTTATATAATTGCAAAAGTAATTCAGCCTTATTTAAAAAAATTAAATAATACAGAAATATATACATTAATAAGTAAAAATTCTCCCTTTTCTCTCCTCTCTAATCCCAGTCCCCTCTCCAGAGATAACAACTGATATCAGTTTGTTGCGCATCTTTCCCCTTTTCTGGGGACTTACAAATGTGTACAAAGACATGGCATTTTAATTCATAAGTGGTATCATACTATTCACATTGTTCTGTGACTCCATAGTAGATTAAAAAAAGTGCTTTTCATGGTAGTTCATGCTTTTAAAAGGCTGAACAGCATCCCGTTGTATGGATATACCATAATGTATATAATCAATCCCCTAGTGATGGATGTTTAGGTTGTTTCCCTTAATTATTATAGTATTGCAGTGAACATCCTTGTAAATACCTCTTTGTGCACAGTAGAATGTTTCTCTAAGGTAGACTGGCAGCAGAGCTGGCACACACACAAACATAGACACACACAGGAAGTGATAGAGAGAAAGAGAGAGAGAGACAGTGAGTTGTGAGTTGGGGGAGAAGGAGTAATGAAATAGGAGTAGGAGGCTCTGTTCCATTGGTCTTGTCTCCTAACCAGAGAATTGAGGCAATGTAAGAGGGAACTTGGGCTCTGAGAGAACTGGACATAATACAAGTTGATAGACCCACAGGGCTTGACATGAGAATGGCAGATCCCTCTCTTCCTCTTGCCTAGCTGAACAACTTGTCCTGAGCTCTAAAGACATGCCTGGAAGTGTGCTGGGCTCCTTCTGCGTGGAACACAGTCTGATCCCTTTCCAGGAGCAACTACAGCTCAGACTGGGATGGAGGAAAAGGGAAAAAACAAAAAGCAGCAAGTGACAAGACAAAGCAGGATGTGGGAAGGAGGCCAGATGAGCACTGCAGACCTCAGGCAGTACAGGAGCTGGGGGGAGGCAGAGAGCAAAGGAGGGCAGGAGAGATCAAGAGAGGGCTTTGTGCAGAGACAAGAGTGAGCACACCGTGCTGTGTGCACATGGTGGGAGTAGCCTGGCTCAAAGGGAAGTGTTGCACTGGGGAGCTGTGGGAGGAAGCAAAAGCTGCAAAGGTTAAGTGTGTGTCGGGCAGAGGGGGTCACTTGACAACTCTGAGCGCAGGTGAAGGCTGCGTTTCTGAAGATCACCATAGTGTCCGTGTGGAGGGTGGCCATGTGGAGGATGGCCTGGATGGGGCAGCCTGGAGGTAGGGAGACCAGGAAGAGTTGATCAGGGCTGACCTAGGGCACTGGCAGTGGAGGTGGGTGGGAGGGAAGCTGTGAAGGACAGACAGACAAAGAACAGGGCTTGGTGGCCAGATGACAGGGGTTAGGCAGAGGAGAGTTAAAGGTGATGACATGGTGCACACAAAGGACGGTGCTAACAGCAAAACCACCAAGAGATACAGAGCCGTTGGGAAGGAGAGCTCCTGGGGAGGCAGAGGGTGAGCACCCCTCGCAGAGCCTCACGTAGAACCAGGCACCTAGCAGGCACCTGGTCACTGTGGGAGTCATGGGTGGGGTGGACAGATGGATGGTTTCCTTCTAGGTGTATTGAGTTTGAACTGTGGGCCGCTCATGGAGGGGCCATATGCTCAGTGGGCTGTTTTCTCTCTGGGCCCTGCAGGCAGACTGGCCACATCTGTGTGGTCTCTGGTCATTGGTTGCTGGTTACTGGGGTCCGGGCTGGGAGAACCTTTCTGTAGGGCTACTTTCATATTCCAAGAGGACACTGGCTCAAATTGAATTGATACTGGCTGGATGGGGGAAGCTCTTGAAAAGCTTTCAGCCTTATTGGAGGAAAAGCCAGAGAGGAAACTCTCTTCTCTCCCACTGTGGCCCATTAGTATGATTAATAATAAATATTCCCAGGCACTTGATACTGGCAAGACGCCGTATCACTGCTGTTTGTTATTATGCACCCGCTATTTCAAGCTGTCTAGTCTGACCACTGAGACGCAGGGGTGATACGAATCTTAAAAGGCATCTCCTTCCTCAGGTTTGTCTGGTTACAGCTGGGGACTGAGAAGCTCACAGGTCAGGTTGGTGGAAAGAAGGTGGACTTTGGACTCACAAGACCTGGGACCGAATCCCTGTCCCACCATCAACAAACCATGTGACTTTTGCATAAGTCACTTCATTCCTCAGAGCCTCAATTTCCTCATCTCTACCTCTCAAGGTTCTTGTTGGATATTGAAATGGTCTCTCCACCGCTCAGCACATGATAAGTACCTCATTAATGTTATCTTCTCCCTTTCACCCAAACCCTAGCTTTTGTTCCCAAGAAATGGGTGGAAGATTGAGGATGGTTAAAAGCAAGATTTCCCTACTGCTTCAATTTGTACTTTCACCATATTGTACCAAGAATGATGAGGATCAAGGCTGCCCCAGGGAGAGAAGTCCAAGGTGTCCTGTCCTATATACCGATCTATATCATCCTCGCGGAAGCATAGGATGTCCTGACCTCATCTGACCTGATTCCTATCCAAAGTTATTGGACCACCCAATAACCAGACCCCCCTGCACTGATATCATTTTAATGATTTTTTTTCATGATCTTTCCTTTGTCTTGTAAAGAAATAATTCACATGCCTATGCCTTATAAATTTAGCCTTACCTTCAACCCATTGCAGCTCTTTACTGACGGTGGGTCCTGTCAACATGCCAGCAGCTCTTCACTGCCCATGGGTCCTGTCCCTGTGATATTCTCTAAATAAAAGAGTACTACTGCCAGACCTTGAGAGTCCAAGAAATCTTTCTTTTCACTCCTTGGCTCCCCGAGCTCGCATCAGAGAAGACCTCTTCCCTTTGAGGAGACAGAAGTATATTCTTCTGCCTATTTTCGTGTTTGTGTAAAGGGCACAGCTAGCTTAGTGCTTGGGCTACTGGCCCAGGGGAAGGAAGAGAGAAAGCCTCAGAATGTGTGGCCTCAAGCTGATGTTTGTCCTCATCTCTCTGCCACATTTCTCTTCTATGAATAAAGGAGAAGAGCAACCTCAGAGGCTTAGTTAATTCCTTCCTGAAGCATCAGCCAAGAGCAATTGTGCTGAGTGAAGCAAAAGATATCTAATTTAAATGTAAATAAGGACTTTCCAACAGTGAAGAAAATGAAAAGGAGCCCTCAGAAAGTTCTGAGTGATAGGGAACTTTCAACTGCTACCATCCCAAGGATTAGGGTGGGGGTGCTTCTTTATCCAAATTATCCCTGGGATTCAAGATTGTTTCCTACCTAGTTCTTCTCTGGTATTACCTCTCCTGCACTATTGTGTCCTCCTAAGAAGGAATGACAATTAGAATGCAGAAGCTTCTTTATTGCAGTGAACTTAGATCTTGGGTGGGAGGTGATTACAAGTCCAATCTCATTTCTCTCTTGAGCTTGGCATAGGCTTTCACATAAATCAGCTTTATGCAGTTCCTGCTTGCCATTCCCTTGGCTTTGACATCAAGACTTACTGCAGTTCCAGAACAGTCCAAGCCCCCTAGGAATCCTGAGCCTTTCCATCTAGACCCCATGTTTGGCCCAAAGCCCAGGTCAAATCTCCTCTTGCATCTCTTAACCCCTGACTCAGATGCTTCCAGCTTCCTTGGACTCCAGCTCCAGAATGTCCCTGTACAACTCTTGTGCATATTGGCCCTCACCTAGCTTTACTGCTTGAAAAATACTTGCCTGTTTTTCCTTGAACTTTCCAAATTCAGCTCTTCTAAAAACACAAGTGTCTTCATACTTCCTACTTCCCTCATCCAGGGTAGCCAACACATGTGGGAATGCTTAACCCTTATTCCCTTGTCTTCTCTCTACAAACACTGGGATAAACTTCATCATATGTTAACCTAATTGTGGGGATTACTCTGGCCCCAGAAAGATTGAGCTAACTCTCAATTCACATGTGATCATGGTAGGGGGTAGGGGGTAGGGGGTAGGGGGTGGTATCAGAAGTTCTGGCCATATAGGCATAAAGTGTTTTACAAAGTGGTAGGAAACAAAGGAGTGTTTCGCTGGCCAACTTGAAGAACAAGAGAGCAGCTCAGCTGCCTCTGCTCTGCTCTGGAGACAGGGGGCTAATTGAGATGGGTCCATGCTAGTCAGGGGTTTGATGTCTAACCTTCAAGCAATGCCCAACAGCTTGACCATAATCACCATAATCAGCTGCTGTCTGCTGGGGGGTGGGGAGGGGAGGGTTGGCACTACTTCCCTGGTTCTAGCCTTCAAAATGTCTTGCTTGTATAATCGCAACAGTTTAACTGAGCTCTTCGTCTTCTCTATTACTCCCTGAATCCATTCTCCACACTGGTTGCCAGATCTTGGGTAAGTCCTTTCCTCTTCCTGATCCTCAGTTCTCTTGACTTGAATGGGGGCTGGACTAAGCCACCTCTGATAGTCTATGCTTTCCTACCATTTCCCACTCTTCTCCCCAGGGGGCTAAACCCATCCTCTCTTGGCCTCTCTTTCCATCAACTTCCTTAGCTTCCCCACCCTCTAACCTCCCTTTCTTCACTTGGACTCCTGTGCCCCTTTTCCCTTTTAAATAGTGCATTCATCTCTAACTGACACTCCCTAGCCAGCTCTCTTGTGTGTTTGTTGGGGGGAGGAAGATACTGGCATGGACACATGGGAATGACACACAGGGGCTTTCCACTTTCCAGAATAGATAATGAAAGTTGGAGTCTCTAAGCAACTTTCCCTCCCCCTTTAGGCACTTATCCTAGTTTCAGGCCCCTTTGGACCCTAGGAGAACAGGAATGAGGAAATCACTGAGTTCTTTGAACTTCTTGGAGAAAAGGACCATAGCAATGTCAAGGAACATGATGGCATCCATTGCTACCCTTGCTGCTAAGGCTTTCTGGGGAGTGCTGCTATTCCTCGAGCCAACTGCTCAGCTCGAGTAAATGGGTTGGGTAGGCACCTTTGTTTACCCTAGCACACATCAATGAATCTTGGCAGCAGTGAGAGAAACTGAGGCACACTGACTCATGGACACTGTTGAGCTAGGAAAGCAGATGACAGGGAGCAGGACTGCTCATTGCTGAGTGCAAATGGAAGGCTAGTCCTTATGCAACCCTGCTACACTCATCTATTGTCCTAGGGAGTCTACTTCCTTTCTTATCCTTTTATAATGTCAGAGTGGGAAAGAACCTTGGAAGCCCAGGAGTCCAACCCTTTCTTGTTACAGAAGGGAAACTCAAGCCCAGAGAGGGGAAGGGACTTACCAAACCCACATACTGGTCACAGGGTAAGTTAATGGCAAAGCTATGGTGATCAGAGCCAGGTGTCTAGATAACCCCTCTCAAATATCCTTTTCACTGCCCCAAGTTGGCTCATCATCCCTGAGGTATGTGGTGCCCTATCTCACAAAGGATGCTCCGATCATGCCTCTGCACAGTTGCTAGTGGATAGGAGAAAAAAGGACTATGGCCAGTCACTTTCAAACGAAAACTCAAACTTAACAGATAACTGCTACAGTCTAGAATATTGCTATTCTGGAATTCTGTGGCCCTGACAAGAAGTAGAAAGGGTGCCGGCAGACACATCCCAAGGGAGTGGAGTGGGGGTACATCTAACCTGGGGGAATTATAGCCTTATCGAAAAGTGAATCACATAAATGAGTGAATGTGTTGGTGGAGGGGCTAAAGGATGAGGGCACTAATTTGAAGAAGATGGAGACTGGGATTTGAAGGAAGGAAAGTGAACAGAGTACAGATATGGGGAAAAGGAGCCCAATTCTGATGAAAATAAGGGTTGAGCAAGGATGGGGAAGAAATTTGGTGGGAAAAGGGATATAGAGTCCTACAGAAGAGAACGGATGAAATGCTGGAGGACCTGAGGCACTGTAGCCACGAGAAGTAAAGTTTCAGGGGGACATCAGATCTTCAGACCTTTGAGGAGTTGTTAGGGACAGCAGGGGATTCCTGTAGCCCTGGCAGCAGAGCTGAGATCCACGGGCAGAAGCCACAGCGAAAAGTAGTTCAGATACACACGGGAAGAACTTTCTAAGAGTCAGAGCTGTCTTGAGAGGGAACGGCCTGTTTTAATAGATAGTGAGCTCCCCATCAGTGGAAAGTTGCTGACTGGGGCTGCTTAAACCTTTGCCAGCATGCAGCCCAGGGTCTGGCCTTGCTTGGGAGTGGGGCTAGATGGCTGGGAGGGCTAGGGGCTGTGAAGGGGGTGGGAGACGGTCAGGGTGGGCCTGGGTCAGGGGTGGAAGCTCCTTTGGCGCGCCCAGGCCCAGGCCGGCCCCCACGTGGCTGGTGTGGCCTGGCTGAGCTGAAGCTGAGCTGGGCTGGGCTGGGCTGGGTTGGGCTGGGCTGGGCGGGGCGAGGCTGGCGGCCGGCAAGGAGGCGGGCGCGAGGGCGGGGAGCGGCGCAGAAGCCCAGCCACATAAAGGAGCGGGTGGCGCGACGGGGGCGGCTCTTTCCTGGGTGGGGTTTGTGAAGTCGTGGTCCGTTAGCAGGAAGCCGAGCAGTCGCCCCGACGCTAGCGAGGGACCCGTTCCGTGTCCCCAGCCCCCGAAGTCCAAGCCGTGTGTACTGCGTGCTCACCGCTGCCCGACAGCAACCAGCCAAACTTCGCCAACTCCACTGCCTTTGCAGCCACCATGCCCAAGACGGTGAGTGCTGGGGGTGGGTGCTGCCGGGCCCGGGGCTTCTAGTTGACCCTTGTAGCCCCTTGCTGATGGCTGGGGGCTTGGCCAGCCACCCGCTGGCTCGGGACGCCGCGCCCTCCGCTGAGGCCTGGTGTGGGGAGGGGCGTGAGTGCAGTACTGGTCTGGCGCTCCCTCGTGGGTGAGGGAGTCTCCGGGTAGAAGTGTGGACGGGGCGGGGCCGGCTTCTTTCTCAAATTCCAGTTCCCTGCGTCTGGGATGCGAGAGTAGGGAAGGCTTCTTCGGGAGCCCGAGCTCTCCTCTTGCCCCTGACGGGTCATGGGCACAGGGCAGAGGACTCTGGTCCGGAGGAGAACACTTCCCCCAGTCCAGGAATTGGCGCCTTTCTGGGGGAAGGCTGTCACTGTCCTGGAGGGGCCATGGGAACCAAGAAGCACGGAGGAGGCAGGGAGCTGCTCAGGGCGGATCCCGCACCCCCACTCACCTTTCCCACAGCCTCCGCAGGCGGCTCCAGCTGTTTCTCACTAGGATAGGAGGAGAAAGTTGTGGAGGGACTCATCCAAGCTGCTTGCTTTAACCAAGGAGTGCTAACATTTCACTAGGCGCCAGACTTAGGAGAGGTCGGCTCTACTTCCTAGGGGAGAAGACTAGTTCCTCCTCTTCACTCACCAAATCCCTGCCCTTCCCATTACTTAATGGCTCTGTGTCTCTTATCCCCGCCGGACTGTTCTGTGATGTGTGGATTCTCTCCTGTGGGGCCACGCCTTTGCAGAGTGGTGGTAGCTTCTAGGATTGGTCTCCACTCCACTGGCTGTTGTGAGAAGAGCAGAAGCCTCCTGGGAGTAGGGCCTAGGAGGGCCGGATGCCCAGGAGGGGGGGACGGGGGAGGGGTGTGCCTGAATAAAGAGCCCTGCTTGCTTTTGTGCAAGTCATGACAAATGGCTGCTGGGGCCCTTCCCTTGCTCCGGAAGGCCTGGTGACCCCTCTGGCTTGAGTCCCTTAAGCCAAGTGGCTTGTTTCGCTGGCCTAGGCTGAGCAGTGCTCCCGACCCTTCTCCCTAGGACTACCTGAGCCTTGTAGAGCTGAGGTAGTGACTAGTAGCCTTGAGAAGGGCTGAGAATCCCTGGAGGAGGGGTGGAGGGCCCAGTTCTTTGGGGGTGTGCTGAGCTTTGGTTGCCACGTTGCTGTATTCCGGCCTTATTGCCAAGTGATTCTTGCCTTTCCTGTCCTTCAGAAACACCAAGTTTTCAACAAGTATATGCTTCTACCATCTCTCTTTTAAATTGCTCAAGGTTTTATGACGTGGGGCTTTTCCACACTTGTCCCTCCCCCTGCCCCCCCCCCCACACACACACACAAAGTGAGAGAATGGTTTTGAAAAGAGAGAGGGGAAAAAAAACCCCATGGTCTCTGCTAACACAGAGGATTATAAAGATTCTTCCAGGAGCCTCTCTTTGGGTTTCTCTCTCTGTGGTTGACTCCTTGACTCCTCTTAAGGTGTGGCTTTGCCTAAATAGGTGGGTGGATTTCTGAAAACAGACTCTGCCTCATGACCTCTCTTCTCTAATGGCATCTCTCATCCTCAATTATGAGATATCTCACCTTTAAATGCAACTTGATGGGCCTGGAAGTTGTTCCAAAATTGCCTTAACGATCCCATTTCAGTGAAAAGTAGCAAGAAGACAGCATGATGATCCTTTTCCTGGTTAAGGAAAGAGACTGGAGTAAGAGCTCTTTGAGGTCAGGCCTAGGGTACTGATGGTACCTGAATACTGAAGGTATTTTTTTGCAGATTGACTGAAATTTGAATCAAATTGGAAGGCAAGGGCTGAATTTTGATAGACCAGAAGCTTTGGAGAATTTGCCATGCTGTTTGGCTTAAGGAATGGTCAACTTTTAGGAGAAATAACTGTATCAAGTCTGTTAAGACCATGGAATCTTAACCTGAAAGAGACCTCAGAGACTCTCTAGTACAACTCTCTCTTTTTTTTTAACTAGTGAAGATATTTAGGCCTATAGGAAAGGACCTACCTAAGGACACAGGATGACAGAACCAAGATTGGGGTCCCAGGCTTTTGATGCTCATTCCATTGACCCTCTATTCCGATTCAATGATTGGGTTCTTGAAGTTGAGTCCCCTCTCTTTCCCAAAGCATATTGTACCTTGTTCTCAGGCCTTCCTGGTCCTCAGATAAAAGAAAGTGGATAATTTGGGCAAAGTAACCAACATTGGTATTTGTGTGGTCTCCTGGTGAGAGTTGAGGCTACCTCCTCTCACTTTTCCAACTCCTCAACCCAATGGTGAGGCATCTAGGGGCACACTCTAGTTCACTGCATACCAACTAGTAACTTTGATGAAGGGAGAAAATTCCCTTATTCTTCTCTGCTTTTTCACTAGTGTGCTTTAGGCTATTTCTGGAGTATGACAGATAGGGAAGGGTAGTGGAAGAATCAAATCCGTTCATTCATATGAACCATTTCTGCAGTCTGTCCGGGGTTGGTTTCACTTTTACAATCAATTGTCTCCATTAGTCAGCCCAGCCTCTCTTAAATCTGTTGAAATATGCTCCTTTCCCACCCCCCTCCCCACCAATTCATGGTTTCTGCTTCTAGTTGCCGGTTTCCTGAGTCTGTTTCAGTTGCTAGAATGGAGAAGCTTATTAACTGCCATCTACACTTTCTGATAATGATAAGACAGTTGTTAAAAAAAAATCTTTCCCTCTCCCTACCCTCTTTAACTTTATTTAGATCACAAAGTCTTTGGGGCTCTCTTGGATTCCCTAAAAAGATTGTTTTGAATTTTCAAGGTTTTCTTGGGTTTTTGGTTTGTTAGAGTTGAAAAGGCTCTTCACAACTATCAAGTCCAACCCTTCTCATTGTACAGATGGAGAAACTGAGACCCGCAGATCAGGAGGGACTGACATAGAATGATGCAGCATGTCAGTAGCAAAGCTAGGACTTGAATCTAGGTCTCAGAGGGTCAGTCTTGGTAAAACCTCTTTGGTTTGCTGGGGTTTTAGCCCTGGATCAACAGGTCAGGGGAAAGGTGATCAAGTGGTCATTGGTGAGACCATCCATGTGAGCAAATGTAGAGCCCAGCTCCTTGAGGTATTTGAAGGCTTCTGGGTCTGCATTCAGCTAAACTTTAACAGGGGTTGTGTGGACTGTTTATTTTCCTGCCGTTCCTAGCATTGCTTAAGCCACTCGAGTGGCACTAAAGTGGTACTTGGTAAATAGGAGGAAGAATCTCAGTCTTTTAACCCTTGAACCAGTCCTGCCACAGACTTCAGGGTTGGGCAAGGGGTCAGGAATGGAGGTTATATGAGAGAGGGTGACTCTTTGGATCCTGCATCTCTTCACTTCTTTGGTTCTCCAGTTCACTCTGCCCATTGTGAAAGTGTAAATAATAGAGACAGAATAGAAACCATCTTGAGGATTTCCTTTAAGCTTCTCCTTGAATAGCCCTCTGGGGCTGGTGGGACAGGAGGGCCTTCATGAGACCCTTAAAGGAACCAACTAATCTGTATATCTCTCATGTTAGCTTGGAGAGAGGAAGGTTGCTCTGTGAGTGGGTCACAGAGATGGTGTAGTAGACCACTAGTCTGCTAACTCTTCATTATTCTCTAGCTGCCTATAACAATAGCTTATTTTAAGGGTGTTCCTCCTTTTCTCTCTCTTCCTCCTCTCAGGAGACTGCTTTAGTGAATGATGGAAGTAGAAGGAACATTTAGAGGTCTTCTGGTCTGTCTCCCTGACTTTAAATCCAATTCTTTCTGGATGAGATGAGATGGCAGCTACATTTAATCTGAACTCTGATCTCTTAGTGTTGCTTGGCAACAGTCTGTCTAGGTCCCTTTGTATCTTCCTGGGAGTGCCCCTCATTGAAATTTCTAGACTTAAGGCCCTCAGAGGGGAGACGATCTGGCTACCAACACTACCAGGGTTGGGCTTTTCATGGCTAGAGTGGCTGAAAATTGGTATCATTACAGGTTGGAACTGTCTGTTTCTGATCTTTCAAAGATGGAACTGAGTTTATCATGTACATCTTTCTCAACTCACAATCTTTTCTCCCCGCTGCTTCACCCTACCCTTCTGCCCCAAAAGGAAAAACAGAGTACAAAGGTGCTCTCCACTGGGGCAGTCCATTGGTCAAGGGAAGGAGGTAGTCTTGTCGTGATTGACTGGCTTTGCTGTTCATCCTTCCTCTCATTTCATGCCTGACAGTGCTGAAAAACTTTTCAATTCCAGGTTCTGATTTGTGGTACAAGAACAGTCACTTGGAGGGTTAGCTCAGGACTCCACTGATTTGGAAGGTGGGTGTTGGGAAACGGCAAGTAACTCTGACCTGAAGATTTTTCTTCTTCTCTTTCCCTGTAAGAAGAACATCTTTCCTGTCCTCAATAAAATGATCCAAATGAAGTGCACCTTTATGCAAGTCCTTTCTTCGGGCCCTTAGTCTCTCTGGGTTGTCATCAGGCAACTGTATTAGTACTAGGCACACTCTAGTGACCCTTCCAGCACTGACATTCTTGAGAGATTCCATGGTACAGCCTCAAGCCTCTCATCTGTATGTTTACTCTGTCAGACATTCTTTCCTCAAAATTTGAGTGCCTTCTGTGTAACAGGCTAGGTTGAGTGCTTGGTTATGCTGGGAATACAAAATTGAACACTACTTGCTAAAATGTATCTTCTTGTCCCCCTACACCTCTGGAGTGCTGTTTCTTCCTGGGTACTGAGTTCAGAATGGAGAGTTTCTAGCTTGGGATTTGGTTTGTTTCATTAGTAGCTCTGACAAGAACACAAGCATGATTGTTCCTGGTCATTTCTTCTTGAGTCTATGGAGGGGAAAGGGATATGTCTTCCCTTGCTGAGGAACAAGAAAGAAACCAAATGAGACTATATTGTGTAGGTTGTGGGTTGACTGAAGAGCCTCAGACAAACACTTCATAGGTTTCCCTCTCTTTCTTCTCACCGCCTGCCAGCAGCATAGACCCCCTGTAGTTCTGCCGAAAGGCCAGGAAGCTAGAGATTATGTTTCAGATTTCTTTTTAACCTCATGAGTGTGGTAGTTAGATATATTGGTAGACACTGAGGAGCTGGTAGGCATAAACCACCTCCTAAGGTATCTACCACTGGTGAGCAGAAGGCTAACTGTTGTGGGCTGCAGCATTTCAAATGCATCTGCTTTTAAGATGACCCAGGACTTCCTCAGCCTTAAGCTTCCCTTTAGCTGATCATTCTGGGTGGTCTAGGTTTCTCACAAGAGTGTTTTGAACCACAGAGCAACTGAGCTGGGCTTAAACTTTTTAGTTCAGCGGCTGGCCTGGTGGCGAGGTGGTTGGGTTTGCACACTCTGCTTTGGCGGCCTGGGGTCATGGGTTTGGATCCTGGGCGTGGATGTATACACCACTCATCAAGCCATGCTGTGGAGGCATCCCACATACAAAATAGAGGAAGATTGGCACAGATGTTAGCTCAAGGACAGTCTTCCTCATGCAAAAAGAGGAAGATTGGCAACAGATGTTTGCTCAGAGCCAATCTTCCTCACAAAAGAACAACAACAAACAAAAAAATCTTTTTAGTTCAACCTTTATTCTTTAGATAGGAGCACTAAAGCCTAGAAAAGGGAAGTGATTTGACTGAACTGGTAATAGGGCTGGAACTAAAATCCAACTTGCCTAACCCCCAGTGTAGGAGAGGAACTTTGAATATCTGCTTTCTAAATGGCACTTGCTGCAGGGTACTCATTGTTTTTTCCCTCTGTGCTGGGGGTGACTTGACCGTAGTGTTGTTATGGTCATGGAAAGGGCAAGTCCTTCTAAGTGTGGAGAGCTGGCCTCAGAGCTTGCTTTCTGTGCAGATGGCTCAGACTCTGACCTTGCCTCTGAGGCTCTGTAGCGCTTCTAAGGAAGGTGAGTGTTCTGCTTTGGCTGTGAAGGGTGGTGGAAGGCAGATCATTGCACTGAAGAGAGATAAGGAGAGGAGACCAGCCATGTTCTGCTTGAGATTAGGCCTCACTATCCTAAGAGTCCTTATGGAGTAGAGTTATTTCTTTTTTGTATTCATAGCTAGAGGGGTCAGCCAGCTTGTTCAAGATCACATTAAGTTGGTAATAGTATTGAAAGGAGAACTTGATGTTCCCGATTCCCAAGTTAGTGGCCTCTCACTGGACTTGCCCATCTTGGAACGATGACTCTTTTTACCCAGGGGACAGAGACTTCCAGAGAATTGGCTCTGTGGTGATTACATTAACAATATGGCTGCAGTGGAGTTCCCCTAAATATCTTCTGCTGTAGCAGGTTTCAGTCACTGGGTGCCTTAGTGATTCTGGGGCCTAAGAATGACTTTTTTCTCTTCCTGCTCACCCTGCACCCAAATTACCTGCTCTGTCTTTGCTATTTTAAATTTTGAGCTCTTTGTATTCTGACATAATGCTCCAGCTTGACTTGTTCCTTGAGTTAGGAGAACATTATGTTACTTTCCTTTCCACTTTGCAGAATATATTTGCTGCTGTAGCAAACATTTGAATAAAGACTGGAGTCTCCTGGCCTCAGCCTTCACTACTCACCTCTAGGTGTTGTAGGCCAACCCCGCGGCAGGTAGCTAGCCAAAAAAGGACTTTTCAGGCCTTCATAGACGAGGAGTATAGAGTAGTGGTGGGAAAGCACAGACTCTGGAACCAGACTGCTTGTGCTCAAATCCCAGCTTTGTGACCAACTAGTCGTGTAGCCTTGGGCAAGTTACTTCTCTGCTTCATTTTCTTCAACTGTAAAGCAAAGATAATAATAGTACCTATCTCATGGGCTTGTTGTGAGGATTAAATGAGGCAATTTGTGTAAAGTGCTTAGAACTGTGCCTAGCATCTAATAAGTGCTATGCAAATATTAGTTATCATAATTATTTATGGAACTGCAATACGCCCAACCCTGTGCTAGGTAGGATGGGTAAGAAAGAAGGCAGGCAGCTGCATTCTCACCATTTATTGAGTGGTTATTAAGTACTATTTACTTTAAGGGATACAAATAAATGGATGGAGGATACAATTACTGCCTTCATAGATCTCCTGTTTAACTCACTTAAAAACAGTTTGAGAAAAATATGTACTTTACATGGCATTTTCTTTAGATTTTGAGAAGGGGGGTATGAACAGGGCCTTGAAGGATGTATACACTTTCGGGCAGTGGCCATTCTGGGTGGTAGAGCCTTTGGTATATCGTGTAAACCAGGTGGCCCTAGGCCAGTGCTCTTTTGAAAGTGAGTTTGTCTGAAATGAAGGAAGCCCACAGAGTACAGGAGCATAGATGAAGTTGCCCTTTCTGGGGGAAGTTAGAGCCGACAGTCCTGTCTCAACTGGCAAAGCTTCTGAAGGAGTTTGTTGGGGGAGACGGTACCTTGAGTTTTCCAGAATTGGATGAACTAACTAAAACAAATTTTGTTGTCTTTGTTGCCTCAGTAGGTATGTGAGAGAGTCCTTCCTTCATGTTTCCATGGAGTTTGGAGGGTGGGGGTCAGGGTAACAGCCAATTTGGGTGTCATTAGTTAAGTTGTACAAATCTTTGCTATCTTCAAGGGTTTTAAGTGAGCTAAACTCCTCTCCAAACATCCTCACAGGATACTCCTGAGAAATTGACTAACCCACAGAAATTCCCTTGCTGAGAACAAAAGTCAGTTAGCCTCCTCACCTTTGAAATTTTCTTGTCACTAACATGAAAATATCTGAAATATGTAACTGGAATAGAGCAAAGCCCCCGTCTCCAGGTTCCTTACTCTTCTTGGCACCTGGGCCATGGGGTATCTAGCATATTCTTGGTGAGAACATCTGCCATTTTGCTTCAGGGTTATACTACACCTTTCTGCTGGTACTTGGAGAGCTGCTCCAGCAGGGTCTGAGGTGGGCCTGGGGAAAATATAGCCTGGTTGCCTTTCTTTCTGCCATAGCCTGGGCATTTTCTTAAAGTTGGAAGTTTGCCTCCTGGCCTTAGGCCAGTTGCCAGAGGAAACCAATGACTAAAGCCTTCCTCCCTACGACGTCAGCTTCTGGAACTTTTCCTGATGATCCCCTACCAGTCAAGTATGCCTTATTTGGCTGTTTTCTCCCCCCTCAAATGCCCTTCACCACCTCAGCTAGTCCCCTTTTGTCATTTTGTACAGGGAACACCTTCCTCAAGTTTTTATAGTGCCACCTGCAAGCTTTTATTTTCTCCTCGTTTAGGGCATTTTTAGATTAAAGCAGGAGGTGAGGCTCTTTGATGGGAGTGGGGAGGAGTGGGAGAGGAGAGAGGAAGAAGGGAGAGCTCTGGAATGATTGTGATTTCTCCACCCTGCTTTCTTATCTTTCCTTGCCCTCTTGACCCTGCCTGGTCACCCCCTCTAGCTTCTTACCCAGATCTCTGATAGCCTAGGAGTAGTCTTGTTTGGCCTGAAAAGGCTCAGAGTGTGGGGGTGGGGTGCGGTGGGGTGGGGCCGGGCTGGGGCTCTCAGCATCTGAAACTATTCCTTTGGAGTAGGTAAAACCTTCCAGTTAGTAAGTTCTTTGTGTATGCCTTTTTTTATGCCTAGGCTTCTTATTTGGCTTTCCTGAGTGGGCTGGGTCCAGTGTCCCTCTGTTTCCCATCCCGTCCTGAGCTGTCAAACCCTAGGTTAGAAGAGCTGAGCTTTTGACATTTATACCTTGGGACACCTGTCTAGATGGTTTTTAAAAAATGCTGTTTAGTAGAAATGGTACAATGAAAAGAATAGTGGACCAAATCAGGATATCTGGTTTTTAGTCTCTGCCTGTGTGACCTTGGGCAAGTCACTTTTATGGGCCTTAGTTTTTATATCTGTAAAATGAGAACATTGGCTTTTCTTGACATTCTGATTATTTGTGCTCAGTCTTAAAGAAGATAGTAAGGGATTCTTAGAAAGAGTGTAACAGAACAGAGAGCAATGACTATTTGGAGAAATTGTCCTCTCCTCATGGCGTTGGGAGTGTTGGTTTTTTTTGCCCAGCTATCAATGTGTAAGTAGCCCTCTCTATTTCAATGAGCTCTGCTTAGAGGTATTGGATCCACCTACCACAGAGCTTGCTTTGGGCATCCTGGCTTGGAGAGACAATTGTTGACTGAGTGCCTTGGGTGGGGCCTTGGAGTCCAGCCTGCAAACTACCGTTACTGCCTATTTTGGGTCATTGGTGACTCCAGGAAGAATAGAAGACCCTTGAATTGGTCATTGTTCCAGCAGGGAAGGGGAAGACCAAGAAACAAACCAAAACTGAATGCAAATGAGATTTGACTTCCTCTACCCCCTTCCCCCATAACATCCGTCTCCTGAGGGCTATGAAATTGCTTTTGGCCGAGTCTTAAATTGCTATGCTCCCCTTCCCCTTCCTCTTTCTGAGTCACTGATGTCTATGTTGCACTTGGATGGGGAGAACTAGGTGATGTTGTCTTGGGTGGAGTGAAGGGGAGGAATTTCTAGTGAGGGACATTGCCACATGCCTGGGGCTCAGCCTTCAGTTGATCCTGCATTTTGTGAATATGGTTTCTTTTGGTGTTATACCTGTAGATCAAAGGAGAGGGATTTCTGAATTTCCCATGAGGGCCTGATGGGCTGATGGGGCATAAGCAAGTTCCTGGAGATGGTATACCCTTGGCAGGATCTGTGTTCACCCTTCTTCTTCCTCCTTACTGACATTTTGTACAGTGCTTGCTTGTGAATCAAGGATTGTAGGCTGTATCTCAGCCACCTAGGAGTTGGCCATGAACATGATCTTCACCTTCCCAGAGGCCCCTGGAGGGAGAGCAAGATAGAAGTTTTCTTGGCATCTGCCTTCCTTTGGGAACAAGTTCCTGGGGCAGTTTAACCAGAGAAAGCTTAGTTGGATAGAGCTGGGCAATGCTTTTGAGTGGAAGATTCTTCCCCAGCCATGGAGCTGGAATGGCCTCTGGGTCACGAAGAAGCTTGCTCCTGAGAGTAGCGGCCTTGCTGGCAGCCTTTCCTTCCTAGGGGCCTCACGTGGCTTGTTAAGGATTCCATTTATTGGTAGTATATTAGAATGGCTATTGGTGAGGGAGAGTAGGCAAGCAGATGGAGGAGGGAGAAAGGGAGAAGGAAGGAAAGAGGAGTGAAATGGAAGAACAGTGGTTCTTTATTTTTATATTTCCTCTTTTTATAAAACCCAAATGGCATATGACAAAGTTCAGCAAATAGAGGGAAAAATCTCCCATAAACCCACCATTTAACATAGCAATTATTGTCTATGTGTATTTCTTGTCACATCTCATATGTACCTTAATTTTCCATGGTGCAATCAGTGTACGTAAAAAAATCCTAATTCTTTATCCCTACTTAACATGTCACTAAAAACTTAGGTAAATGCTATTTAGTTTCAAAAAATGAACATTTTAATGGCTTTACAAGAATCCATCCAATGGCTGTGTCATAATTTACTTAACCATTCCTCTTTTGGGGGTCGGGGCGCATTTAGATTACTCCCAGCATTTCCCAGTACTTCCAACACTGCAGTGAATGTGAACAAGAAAAAATCTAAACCCCTTAGCATGGTATATAGTGAGAACCCTTTGATACTTGGCTCCATCCTCGCTCCTTCTCCAGACTCAGTTCTCACTTGTCCCCACATGTACGCTATTCTGTAGCTTTGTGGGATCAAGGTTCCCCAAGTAAGGCATACCTTTTATATCCTTCAGCTCTAGTACATGCTTTTTCTTTCAGCTTGAAATGTCAAATGTGTCTTCTTTACCTCCCCCCACTCCATGTCATCTCCACTAGAAGCTTTCTTTAATACTTTCAGGTAGTATTAGTTGTGGCATTTTCTGTGTGCCCTCTGTACTTTGTCAGAATTTCTGTTATGATACTTATCACATCTTATTGCTGCCATCTGAACTCCCAGGCTTTCTCCTTCAGTAAACTTGTAGATATGAAAGTTTCTAACTCCCCCTGCCTCAAGAAGGAGCTGTTGTCTAGGTGGAGGTGGTTAGGAATGGGGAGGCCTTTGAAGAGCGCATAGTCAGTGACCGTGGAGAGGGAGAAGCAGCAGTAATATATTCAAGGGATCCAACAGTGTTAGATGAACACCTGGTAGGACATACTAGGCCCTAGTAATAGAAAAATACATCTTGGAGAAGGGAAGGGTGCGTTAGCATCTATAGGGAGGAGAGACCTGAGAGAAAGTCTTGCTGGCCTTGACCCACCAATACAAGCTTTTTAAATCATTCCAGATCTCAGTTTTCCATCTGTAAAATGGTAAGAGTAATAGGCTCCAACTGGCCCAGCACAGGCCTACTCAACAATGGCCGCAAGTGGCTGGGGAGGGAGGAGCCACTTTCTCCTGGGCTCTTTAGCATCAAATGAATGGCACTAGCGTAGAGGGTTTCCTAACATTCCTTCAGCTGGAGATGGAAGTATTTATAGAAGCTGCAGTAAAACTGAGCACCTTTCAGGCTTTCTGGCCAAAAGTCCACCATGCACTGTTAGAAGGACAAGTCTCTGTGTCCATCACTAACTATATGTTCTTTAAAGGCCTGCCCATCCCACCTGTCTTGGGCAAACAGCTTATGAGGAACCATTCAAGCCAGATTCAAGGTCTTTGGATGGGGATACTCCTCCATCTAGTGTGCTTTTTGTTTTCTCCACATACTACTCATGGCTTCTTGCTGTTGTCCTGGCCATTTGAAAACCCTCAATCCATCCTAGGATTTCATGTTTTATAAAGGAAGCAAATTACCTGAATATGTGGAAGATCTGCTGGTCAACTATAAAGTAACAAGGGGAAGGGACTTGCTCAAAGTCATGAGTCAGGGGCAGAAGCATGAGTTGAAGCCAAAACTCTTCCGGAGTGTGTTATTTCCATTCTATCACCCTAGCCCACTAAGCACGTAAGCTTCGTGAGAATAGGAACAGTTTCCCTCTACCCATTGTATCCCCCATACCTAGCATAGTGCCTGGCATAGAGGAGGTGCTCAACAAATATTTGTTGAATAGGTACATTGACAGCTACTATTGTCAAGTGGGAATTGTCTTCAATAGACTTCCTTGGCTATGTCCACTAGAAGCCAAACAACAATTCTAGTGGCCCACTGGAAATTATGTATTGTGGACCCAGCTGGGCCCTGGCAGAATGGAGCTGAGTAGTGCCAAGGAATGGGGAGGAATTGTCCTTCTTGTGCACCTTGGAGAGCCTGTTTAGCTGTGGGTGGCCAGCTTGTTCACAGCCAATTTCTACTCTCTTTTCCCATATCTTCATATAATATGGCAATGTTCATGCTGAGGGGGAATATTCGAATCAGAGTTTTTAGTGGATTCTAACAGGCAGCCTTGCAAGCATTTCTATCTGGCTTTGAAGCAATCTGGAGTTTGACCCTATAGTACATATTTGAAGCATTGCCTAGTCTTTTAAGTTTTTTGTATGTACGTTGCTCATTGTGGCATGGCCAGCAGGCAGGACTGCATTGTGTAATATAATCTTGAGAGGTTTGTGCTCCTGAGGTTTAGGCATTGAGTTGGCTCTTGTGCTCAGGGATGGGCAGAGTCAGGCAGAGATCAGAGAGGACAGCAGGGAAGTCCTGTAGAACATCATGTCAGGGCACTCAGCAGTTGTGTTCTCCTGCTGTTGGCATCACCACCACCACCATCACCCAGGCTGCCTTAGGGCCCAGAGCTACATATCTTTGTAGATTTGGGCATATTTTAGTCAAGGTAGGCTAATTTCGGGAGCAATAGGAGGTACCCTTCCTCTCACCCATTCCAGAGAGAGGGGTGTGGCTCGCATTTGAGAGATATAGGTTTAGGCCTACTAGTTAGGGTTGAGTGCCCTAAAATAGTGAGAACCTCCGAAGGTCATGTTGTCTTTAAAGGTCTTTTTCCATCTGTTCTTATAGTGCTGAGCTAGACACTGTACAAGGAATGTTAACAGACACATTCTATGCTGTTTGGTAGAGCAAACTTAAATAAGGACAGACTTTACTTATTTTACAATTTTTGGTTTGTGTTTTTTTATTATGAAACTGATACATATTTGCTGTAAGAAATGAAATGACACTGAGAAATATAAAATCCCCTGTCTTCTGCCCCGACTCTATTCTCTGAGGGAACCGCTATTAACCAGTTAGTTATGTGAACTAAGACTTTTTAATGCATTTAGACTTATGTAACTTTAAACACACACATAACACAAATCCATACTGTTCTGCAACTTGTTGTTTTTTAACTATGTGATGGCCATATTTTCCTGTTGATTTTAATGTCTGTATGGGCTCATTAATAAGCAAATTATCAAATGAGTGGAACACTTAAAATCTACACAAATGAAAAGTCCTATATTCTTTTCTGAGTGGAAAATAAAAAGCACATTGTAAAAGGGCTTGCCTGCCTGAGAGAGAAGGCTTTCTGGAGAGGGTGGGAGTGGTGGACCCTTCTGTTGGGATGAAGGATAGGATAATGAAAGCTGCTCCCCTTTTCAAGCTCAGTAGGCCCTACACCAAGAGATTGCTGTGATTTCACCTGTGCCTAAATGACCTTAGTGGAGTAATTGGCGGTAGGGTAAACCACTTTCCTGTGCTTAATGTGGCCCCCTCCCTCTTCTGTGGTTTTGCCTGTGTGGGGTAGTTTGATTCCAAACGGTACCTAACTGAGAACCCTGTTCCTCAGAAGACCTCTGGCTACCATAGCTATCTGCGGTTAAGGAAAGAAGTTGTGTAAGTGTATGTGTGTGCGTGTGTGTTAGTGCTGGTGGGCACATGCCTTTTCAGTCTTCCCCAGAGAAAAGCAGTGAAGCTGGATTAGAATCCCCCCTTCATACTTACCAGGGATCTTGTCCAGGTTGCAGGAAAGTGGAATCTTGCAGAGAGCTCAGATGTGGCTGAGCCATCCAGCTGAAGAGTTGAGGAAGATAGTGATTTGTGGAATGCAAATAAATAAATAATGTATTTTGGAAACAAATTCTAGCCCAGTGGCTGCTTCTGGTCTTAGAAGGTTGCTAGCTTGCGATATTGATCATGTTGAAGGAGACAGGCCAGGCAAGAAGAAGCAGAATTACCAGAAATGCAGGCTCTCTTCTCCCCACTCATGGCATGCCCTGCCCTTCTCTTGTCTTCTTAGTTCCCAGACTTTCACAGTGGGTGAAGCAGAGTTTCTGGAGCCTCTTCCACCAAAGATTGCCCTTGGCTAGGCCAGACCTATAGGCCACTGCAGGCATTATTGTCTTCCCCTTTAGACAAACAGGAAGCTGCCTGCAGATTCTGAGTGATTGGAGCTTTCTGAATCCTTGTGGGGCAGGGAGAGCAAAGCTCTGAGGTCAGACTCCAGAAAAAGAAAGGAAAGGACATTTTAAAGAATTTTTTGGCTACTTGAGAAGGCTTGGATCCAAAGTATCTCCAGGCTTTTATTGTAGGTCAGGCTTGTAGGAAGATGTGTGTTTCAACACTTATTGGCTGTGTGACCTTGGGGAAGTACTTTAATCTCCCTGAGCCTCCCATTCTTCATTGGTAAAGTGGAGAGGATAATGCTAGCTTTATTAGCTAGAATTGATGGGAAACTTGGATAAGATAACATTGGAAAACCGTCTAATATTAGTTCTGTAGAAAATCAAGCATACAGGATTCAAGTCCTCAGAGAAGCTTAAATCATGTTTTAACAGCCTCTGTTGACAAAGGCAGTAGTGTGTGTCAGTGGATGAAAGACTTTCACCTCACCATTAAGAATGGTTATGAGCTTTAAAAGGGTAAGCCTCAGTTATCAGGAAAAGTTCACTTCTGTGTAACAGCTCATATATAGACCATTTGGGACCAATGATTCGTTGCCATATAATCAGCTCTCAACTATCCATAACAAAAGTTTCTTCTCCTAGCTACCTGTGGACTGCCTGTCCTGAGCCATGTGAGCCCAGGGAGTGTAAACTCCCTTGGCTTTTCTGATAATCCAAACAAGATGTAATTAGTTAGGTAAATATTTCTAAAAAACTCCCAAAGTAAAGTGGTTAGATTGGTACTGCTGAGTTATCCATAGTGTATTACTCTTATGTTGATATAGATAACTGACCTTAACCACAAGGAAAATGGTGAAGTTTGGCCTCTGGAGCTAGAAAAGTGATGGGCTTCTACTTCCCAGGTCATTTATGCCCTCACTGACCGTCCCTCCAGGCTGTGAACTCAGGTAGGGGTGAAAAATTTATGAGTCTCGGATTGGGAGGGAGGCAGTCCTTCAAAGAGTGGAGGTAGAAAAGACCATGTATAAGATTACCCTACATGGACTGTTATTCCAGGAAGGGTTTGAACAGTTCTCCCTTCCCCTCACTCCACTGGGATTCAGCCTTTGAAGAAAGAGCCAAGACTGAATAAATCTTGAAAGAGCTATTAGAGACCTCTCTGGGCAAGTTCCTCTGGAACTTCTAGCTTTTGATCAGCCCAGAAAAGGGAATACTAGGGTTAGGAAGCTGAGAGTTTCCTATAAGTTTAGGGGTAGCTGCCTGTTTTCCAAGTAGTTCCCTGTTTAAAACAGCCTTGTCTGATGTGAATTAAAGGAATTCCTTTATAGGTTGGCTGGCATTGCCATGCAGTTATTTTCCAATGTTCCTAGCTTTTTGCACCCCACATCTGGACAAAAAAAAAAAAAGGTCCCCGACACAAATACTGATAATTCTCTACATTTATGATATGCATGATAATTTTCAAAGTCCTTTTTACCATATTATTATGTCATTTGATATTCATTAACTCTCTCCAGTTAACAGGTTAGGAATTATTATCCCCATTTTTTCATATGGGGAAACTGAGGCTCAAAGAGGTTAAGTGACTCTGCAAAAATTACTCAGCTAATGAATAAGGGAGACAGGACTTGAGTGGGAGAGAAGACTTTGGTTTTAGACTCTGCATAGGGTGGGGTATGCAAAGGGGAGACAAGTATTGTTTCATAAAGGCCTGGACTTAAGCTCTAGTCATGGTTAGGCCAGAATTCTGAGGCTATAAAGGAAGTTTCAGCTTTAAACATCAGGTCCTTCCCCTGGTCCAATGGTTGCCCAACCTCCCTTCAGTCTCTTCTAAAATATCATGTGTCAAGAATAAGGTTTAGAGAGAATTCTAGTAGTTTGGGGTCTATGTTGGAACGTCCGCCTGTCATGTTGTTTGTGTTGTGCCTGCTTGGGACCTGGCTTGACTCTTGTTCTGCAGCTGGCTTCCTGTGTAACCCTTCTTGCTAGTGTCAGACTACTGCCTTCAAGACTAGTTGAGCTTCCCACCTGGTTGAGCCAATAACTTACTTGGCTTTGCCTTGCTCCTGGACACATAGGTGTTTCTTGTTAGGAAGTAAGAATTGTTTGGGGAATGCTTAGACCTAGCTAATAACATAGGGTCTTGTTTGTACCTTGGCAGGAGCATGAACATTGGTCCAACTTGTTGTTGAATGGAGGAGGTATTGGGGAAAAGAACACTCTTCTGGACTTGAAGAGAGCTGGAGTTTAGTCTGGGCTCTGCTAGCGTCCCAGGGCAAACTTGGCCAAGCTCTTGCCCCTTTGGAGGTGGTAGTCTGTTGTACAAGGGGTTGGTTTGGCTAATCTATGAGAGTCATTTCTGCTCTGAAAATCTGTCATTTATTCAGAAATGTTACATTCCCCAAACAGTGAAAGCTGGTCTGCTGCGCCTTGGGTAAGGGGATGGTGGCACACATCTCAGAAATGTTCTCAATTCTGTGGGTAACTGGACCAAATGGCAATTCTGTTAGCCCTGAGAGGTTGAGAGTGGTCAGATATGCCTGGCTTTTGGAGGGGAGACCTTCACAGAAGGGCCTTTGGAATGTTGAGGAGCGTAACTGGGTAGAGGGGTAGGCAGGTGAGGGTGGCAAGCGTCAGTCCAGGCCTGATTTGGGTGAGGAGGGAAGAGATGCTCTGGAAAGGTAGTTCTTGGGGAAGAAAGGTTATAAGATGACATCATGATGTAGATGGTTTAGTGTAGTCTCCGGCCAGATAGTCCCTGGTCGTAAGTAATTGGTAACCTCTCAGGAATGTGACACCATCACATGAGAATGTGTCATTAGAGCAGCCAAAGGCTGTGGAAGCAGGAAAAGCAGCTCTCCCTTGTCACCATCTCCTCTAAGTAGGGTGTGAGGTCCTTAAAGTTGGGCCATTGAGACCAGACAGGGCAAATGGAAAAACCCAGTGCATAATGGCAGATATGCCTGGTCCTTTAGAAGAAGGAAAAGTCATAATGCTTGCTTGATGTCAAAGCATGTGAGATTGAATTTACTAGTGCAGATACATTTTAATTTTTTTTCTTGTAGTTTTGAAGCAAGGTTGGGAAAAGGGGGAAGTTTGAACTCATGATCCTAGTGGCCCTAGCGGTCAGAATGAAGGTGGAATTTAACTGTTAGAGCTGCCCTTCTTAAGGTAGAGGGCTGAGTTTTGCATGGGGCCAGCTAGGCTCCTTGCTTTCTCATCCACTGGGGAAGTCCAGCTTGCCTATGCAATTGGTCTTGGCCAGCTTGTGGAAGCACGTGTAGACTGATTAATTGCTCTGGCTTAGGGCTTTGGGCATCAGTATTTTTTTTTAAGATTTTATTTTTCCTTTTTCTCCCCAAAGCCCCCCAGTACATAGTTGTGTATTTTTAGTTGTGGGTCCTTCTAGTTGTGGCATGTGGGACGCCGCCTCAGCATGGCTTGATGAGCGGCCCTGTGTCCGCACCCAGTTTTCAAACTGGTGAAACCCTGGGCTCCCGAAGCGGAGCACGCGAACTTAACCACTTGGCCATGGGGCCGGCCCCAAGCACCAGCATTTTTTAAGAGCTCCCCTTGGATATTCTAATGTTGGGCCAGGGTAGATAACTACATCCCCTAATCGAAGCCTCTCCATGTTACATTTGTGAAAACTGAGCCTGGGAAAGGGGAGACCTAGCCAATGCCCGTACAGCATGGATACAGCTGAGCTGATCTGAGACTTTGTCCAGGGCTCTTCCCACTCCACTCTCGTAGCTGGAGGTGAATGTGGCCGTGACAGCTCAGTTTGGTAGGCTCTAAATTTGGTTATTGGGCCTGGATGAGATGGGAGTTATGCGCTTCCCCTCCTACAAGTGTTGGTGGAAGGAATGGGGTTCAGATTAACTAACTGGACCCAAAGGAGGTAAGCAGCTCTCTTCAGAGCATGAGTTGACTGGACCTGTACAGGCCAATGGTGGCAGAGGAGAAAGGATAGGATAGAATGGGAAGTGAGTAATGTTGTGGGCACCAAGGCATTCAGTTAGTGGGAACGTTATAGGGAGTTGGTGAGTAAGAGCCTAAGGACCATGTGACCTCATTCCTCAGCTCCATATAGAACTGCTTAGCTAGGGCCCTCCTCTGTGTCCAAGGCAAGATGCTTTGGAACTGAAGATTGCTTGTTCTCTGCTTCTTGCTTCAGCTGGGTGGCCTTTACACCTGACTGGGCCCCAGCCCCTGCTGCTCCTGTACCTTCAGAGTTCACCAAGCTCTCTCACAAGCCCTGGCACCATATCACAGTGTAGTCTTTGTTTATTTTCACATGGTTTTGTGTGTGGTACTTCAATTAGAGAATAAGCTCCTTCTATGGTACCAAAGGGAACTTTGTTCCAAGTTCTCCTAGGAGCACAACAAGGTGCTTAATGTGGAGAACTGGGCAGCACCAAGAGGACATCTTAGTTTCTTTTCTCACACCAGCCTCCAAAGGAACTTTTTATTTGGGGAGAAAGGTGACTGGAAGCTTTAGGGTGGCTATAGACCACACTGCATTCTGTGGGACCTGATAATTATATCTTTTCACTTCTAGGTGGGGAACCCTTTAAGTAAGAGCTTATCATAATCTGTGTGTTCTCAGTGCCCGTTACCCTGCCCTACACTTTGCAAGTGCTCAATAACTGCTGAATTGGTTTGAAGGCATTTCTTCTTCTGTTCACTCCCTGGAGTCAGACTAGATTCCCTAGAAGCCTTCGATCTCCTGGGGGAAGAATCTGGAAACTAATGGGGAGGAAAGGGCTGCATTTGAACCTTGGCTGTCGGTGGCACCCCTTGTATCCAGAAGCCCACAGTTCTGAGTAGTAGTTGACATTTAGGGTACACATGCTTTCACACATATATGTTTTTCTTTTCTTTCTTTTTTTCTATAGAAGGGACAAGTGTGAGGTGCCAGGGCATGAAGTGGGGGGTTAGATGGTGAGCACTCCTGAATGCCCGCTCTTCTCACCACTCCCTTGTGAGAGTAGTTCTAACTGGACCTGGAGGATCCTAAACCTAGTCCAGAGGAGAAAGGCTCATGTACAGTCTTGGCCACTGACGGAGTTCTTTAGCCTTGGAGCTTTTTGGTTGGCATTAGTTTCATTCTTAGCTCCCTCTCCCACTGAGTTTGCAATCTCCAACTTTATTTTCTTTTATTTTCCAAACTTTTTCTAAGGGGATAGATAAGGGCTGTTTCTTGAGCCCTTAATAGGCCAGCTGGGAAGGGCCCCTTCTTACTTCTTCATGCATGCCCCTTGCTCTTCAAGGCCAGAGGTTTGAGCCAGAAGCCTAGGGGCCAGGCAATCTATAGCTCAGCCCCTGACCTGGGGCCTGCTAGATCAACTTGATCCAGGGCCTTTCCAGTATATGAATGAACCTTTGTGAAAGATGGATAGTGGTCCAAACTTATTGCCTATTTTTTTTTCCCAATGCCCTTACTTGGGAAGGGAATAGGCTACTGTGTATGATTGTCTGGGCCAGTTATCTTTGGCTAACTTTCAGATAAGACCATTGCTGTGCATCTTCTATGGAAAGTAGAATGTGAAGAGAGCTGTTAGTCCAGGTTTGAGGGCTTGCAGATAGTGTAATTACTAGCCTGACAGTTTGGTCTGGTCTAGAAATTGGTAGACTTGCCTGTGAGGTCTGTTTTTGTATGTATTGTAAGAATAGGTTTGACATTTTAAAAAGCATTGTTAAAATGAAAAAAAGAGGAATATGCAACAGAGACTATATGTGGCCCACAGAAATAGTTTGCCAACCCCTGGTAGTCTATGCTTTTTATGTTGTTAGTGCTATCGAGTTGATTCTGACTCCTAGCTACCCTGTGTATAGCAGAGTGGAACCCTGCCTGGTCTTTTTGCACCATCATCTCACCTTCTGGCACTATATCAGACAATGCTCCACTGCTGTTCATAGGATTTCCATGGCCAATTTTTTCAGAAGTGGGTGGCCAGGTCCTCCTTTCTCGTCTGTCTTAGTCTGGAAGCTCTGCTGAAACCTGTCCACCATGGGTGACCCTGCTGGTATTTGAAATACCCGTGGCATAGCTTTCAGCATCACAGCAACACACAGCCACCACGGTATGACAACCAACAGATGGATGGTATGCTTGCCTGACCAAGAAATGGATTTGGGCTGTAGCACTGAGAGCGCCGAATCTTAACCACTAGATCACTAGGGCTGGCTAATCCATGCTTTATACTATCAATTCATTGTATGCCAATTTGTTATAAACTCATGACTCCTTTATAGTCACCTCTTTCCTGAGCCAAGCACATGGTAGGCCTTTGAATCCTGGTTTATGATTGGGCTGCTTGTAGCCAGCCCTTCCATGTTGGTTACTAACTAACCAGACCACTCTGTTTCTTTCTGGCGTACACTTGGGCTTACAGTCACCAGGGGTTAGAATTAAAATTGTATCCTTCTTGGAGTGGAAAGAACCTGATAGATGATGCTTTCCTGCACCTCACTGTTCCTATGTAAGACAGTTTTACATCCCAGATGGCCACAAATCTGTTAAGTACTCAGCTGCTGTTGGTAGTAATTAGGGAGATTTGAAAACAAAAACACAGAAGTCCAAAGCTGTACTCAACAGGGAATTCCGGAGTTGGGGCTAGCTCTCCCTGTTCCTTCCCCCACACTTCATCCCTGGCTTTGTTTAGCCTCCTAAAATCAGGCCTGGCTTTTTGAGAAGCTGCCTCTTTTGTGTTCTTGAGAGACCATGCCTGAACAGAAGGAATCCTGGGTACTTTTGGAGCAAGACACTGAACCTGTTTGGAGTTGTAGGGGTGATACTAAAGTATAGCTCTAATGATAGGCTTACCTAGACAGGAAGGCATTCCCAGCTCCATCTGTAGTGTTACACCCAGTTTTGGGGGTTTGCACTATGTTAGCTGTTCCTGTGTTTATGTGGGTACATGCTTATTTGGGCACCCAAGCTCATTCATGCCTAGTCTTTGGGAATCCTGGAATGGAGAGATCATGGTGCTAAGGCTGAGTCACTCTCTTGGAAAGGTCAGGGTTCTAAGAGGAGTTGTGCCAGATCTGCTCTGGAATGCCTTCTTTTCTCCCTTCTGCTGTGCCTACCCTTCTCTGAACACACCTAGGATCGTAGATGCCCACTCAACTCTTAGGCTACTAGGCCTGGGAGACTCCATTACTATGCTTCCTTACCAAGGATAACCAGAGCACAAGGGGGTAAATAGCACTTACCAGGGCTACTCTTCCTCTCCCCTTCCCTAATGTCCTCAAAGCCCTGTAACTCCCCAATGGTATAGAAGGCTTGTAGAATATGCAAAGATGTTTCTGACCCTTAAGGACTGAAGCAAATTTGTGGCTATTCAGTGAGTGAGGTTAGCTTAAATGGTTTTACGGTGACAATTAGTGGTGAGCATTCCAAGTAGAGTCGTCTCAGGTTGTCCCATGACTTTTTTGGTTGGGGGTCTAGTCAGCACTGTTCAAGGTGACTTGAGAGAAAGGAGGGTGGTAGCCATAAGATAAATGAAGTAGGCCAATTACGTAGAATCATTTTCAACAATTATTTATAGCTGTATGACCTTGGGTAAGGCATTTAACCTTTCTGAATCTTAGTTTTCCATCTTTAAAATGGGGACAATAATGATAGCCACTTCATAGAGATTTATGAGAGAGAAAAGAGCTCACGACTGTGAAAGTACACCTAGAAGGGTGCCTGGCGTATTGAAGGTGCTTGATAAATGCCCCAGTTCTCTTAATTTCTTTCATTGTATTTCATCCTCTTTAAGTATTTGAGATCGAAGAATTTTAGGACCCTAGTTAGGCTTTGCCTCTAATTTATAAGTGTGCTTCCTGAACTGCACGATCTGATTTTTCTTTTTAATGCATGAGGAAACTGATATTTGAAATAATGATGCCAATGACTGGCGTAGTTTATGGCAAGCCCCATTGTGCCTTCCGCTGCAGCTTGTTGTGGGGAAATAGTCTGAGAATCTGCATGGGTGTGTCTGTTGCTTGGTGAAGAGGAACTCCAGTTCTGGGGAGCCTTGAAAGTCCCAGGATGAGGGAGTAGGGGAAAAGGAGAAGAGGTATATGAGACCCAGGTTAAACAAGATGGTTATGGGGTGGGAAGAATAGAGGATGTGCAGAGGAGAAAATGATTAGAGGAACCCTTGCTTAAGAGGGCAAAACAGTTTGTGAAATCAATGGGTCCCCGCCCCTTTGCAGAAACCAGGCAGCTGTGGCTGAGGCCCACCCCAAGCCCTTGCTGTGCTTGTAGCTTTCACTTCCTCTTTGTGTGTGTGTGTGTGTGTGTGGTGGTGGGGTGTGGGTGCAGGGGAGATCTTAGTCTGGTCACCCTTCCAGGTCTATCTGTAGGTAGATAGGTTTTCCATGTGGACTGAAAGTGTGTTGTAGTAGGCTCCCTTGAGGTCTGAAGAGCAGTTCCCTCGAGGTTCGTGGGAGCTAGGGTAGGGAGTACTCATTAAGCTAAGCTGGTGCTTCGGTGGGGCTGTGCAGAACAGAATTAGCTTCCTGTCTATATCTTGTATATTAGGCCACCTTGTCTGGGTTTGTCTTCAGGGATTTCTGTTTCTGCCTGTGGCACACCTCTTCCCCAAATCTGGTGAGCTAGCACCAAATACTGTGGTGTGGTGGAAAAGTTTCTAATTTATTCTCTTCTGATAGATTCTGGGAAGAGGGTCAGGGAGCTGGGAAAGAAGGCCTTGATCCTTAACTTTGTGCTTTTGGAGGGTTTTCGCATGTTGAATATTTCTGTGTGGTATTTGAAGGGCATACATCCTGTTTCTTGTCTCTGTGTCCTCGTACGTGCTGTTTCTCTGCTTGGAATACCATGAACTTCCCTTTCCCTTTAACATATTTCTCCTGTGATAATCTTATTTATCCTTCAGGACAGGTCAGCTCTTCATTTAGAAACCTTCCGTCTTTCTACCTTCTCCATTATGGCCTGGGTACCCCTTTAGGTTTCCACAGTTCCCTCTGATTACCTCTATCATTGCCCATGCAGTACAGAATGGTAATCACCCATTCACTTGTCTTCATGTCACTCCCCCCAACAAAAACTAATTTCACACACTTGCTTACTCACTCTCTTTCATGTAGGCACATGTGCAAGAATTAGAATCATCCCGAGGCCTGGTCCATACAGGATGTCTGATAACTTGGTGGTATATGAAACCGGCATGTGTGTATATGTGACTGTGTCCGGGTCCTTTATAAAATATTTGAGGTAGGTAAGAGGTGGCTCTATTTGCTTTTCTAGGTCTTACTAGAATTGTAGGTAAAATTTTAGGGTACTCTTTGGATTATGAAACAATGTCTATTGCTGGGCCACTGGGGAGGCTGCTGGGTAATTTCTATAGAGATTCTGGTAGGCCTCTTTCCTGCTGCTCTCTGAAGAAAATAGACCAAATTAGGACAGTGGAGGAAAGCCTTCTTACTCCACCCAGAGAACTCTGATGTGTATATGTGTGTAGGGGTGAGTGGTTTTATGCATATTCACCTCAGCATTAGGGGGTGTGAAGATTATATGTTTGTGGTGGTAGGGGTGCTAAACACCCTGGTATTGTAGGCTGGATAGGTTAAACAGTTTTTACTGGTCTCAGTAAATTGGTAGCTGAGCTTGTGGTTTGGAGGGCAAGATGTGGCTTTATCAACTCAAAACAATACAAAGCCAGCTTTTAGAGAAGTTATATCAATCAATGTAGGGACCAAAATTAATAAACTAATAAGCTGGATGTTATGTTCCTGTTCTCTTACCGACTCCTCTCCCCTCCCGGAGAGTTTTCCTAAACAATCATAGCTCTACAGACCTCAAGGCATTTTTTTGGGTGCTCTATACCTCTGCTTCCAGGACCATGACAAAAATGAAGACTGAGCTAGTGGCTACAAACAGATACCTAGGGCAGGTATGAGGCCACTCTTCAGCCTTCAGTACATCTACTGGAGGCGGGAGTTAAGAGTTGGTATTTTCTTAAGGCCTATGTGATAAACCTCCTTCCTTGATGGGGGCAAGAGTTAGATTGGACTGTAAGATTAGGTGTGGGGGAGAAGCAGGCTGGGTGGGACTGGGGATATCCTGTTTAGGGGTGGTCAGCCAAGGTCCCCCATACAAGCCTAGCCAAGGATCATGCCACACAGAAGGTGTGTGGCAGTGATGTGGAGGCAGTGCCTCCTTAGTGAGGCAATGCTGTGGAATGGCATCTGCCTTCTGACTTCTCCCCATGGATGAGGGAGGGCCTCCCTGAATATTCAGATGGAATGCTCAGCCACATTCTTTGCTACTTATAGTCTGGCAAGGGAAGACAAGAAGGAGCCACGGAGTCAGCTGATCTGAGAGGAGTGAAGGAAAATTGAGCAATGAGTGGGCTCAGGCTGTGCTACCCCCACACCATCTCTTCCTCTGAGTTTGTTGGGGGAGCTGTTCCTATGGGTCTAAAGTCATTTTCTGTTTTGGAGTGGCCAAAGCCACTCTAGGCCCATTAAGACTGTCTTCAAATCATGCTGCTTTAGATGCTGATACTGGTATCTAAAACCCATGTGTAATGAGACTTGAGTGGTGTTTGGGAGCCTTTTTAAAAAATTAGTTTATTGTATTTTTGCATCTTCTCGTTCACTAATCAAGGAAGAGCATTGGCATATTGTCTTCCAGTCTCCAAATGTAGGAAAAGTTGCCAATTTGTGTTTTTTCCAGAAAATTCATTTTTTCAGAGGTACTTTGGACCATTACCATCTGTCTCGAGGCATGGATCCTCCACTGTGGAAAGTCCTCCCAGTGTTAGCTGGTCGCCCCTCCTGTCCGTGTCTGTAAAACTGGGAGATTTACTGCAGATTATTTAGCCTGATCAAGCAGAGAACTCCATCTCCCCTCCCTAGCCTACCATAGCCTCCTCCAGGGAGGGGAAGTGTGGTAATGACATTATCTTTCCCCAGGCAGCCACGTGTTCTCTGAGAACAGGATGTGGGGAGGGCTGGGCCCCAGTCACAGGGTATGGGGGTAGGCTCGGGAAAGAGGGCTGGTGGTGTGGCCATGCAGGTTGTTGCCTGCCTCCTTGGCTTTGAGAGGCATGAAAAGCCCCTGTATTCTCGAGTGTTCTCTCATGTGTACACCTACCCTCCCACGACATGTCTGTGTTCTTATCTAAGAAAGAACTGTAAACACCTGTGAATGAGGCCCAGCTCTTCAGGCTGGAGAAACTCAATGGCAAGGAGGGGGTGGGCCCAGGCTCCCTACTGTACCAGCCCGTGCCATGTGACTCCTGCAGCCATAGGCCATTTTGGCAAGGTTTTGTCAGGGAAGCTGGGCCCCAGTAGAGAATGGGGCTTCTTTCTTGCTCTTTCCCAGGGCCCTAGTCATTCCCCTCCCCCCAGATGGCTCCCTAGCATGCTGAGGTGATTTGCATGCTCAGTTTCCTTTCAGGCCCCATCCTCTTCTTCTCCCTGCCCCCACTACTTCTGCTGGGGACCTTTGGAGATGTACTGCCTGGGGTGGGGAAAAGAGGATGTAGCTAGCTTCCTGTGCAAGGGAGGGTGGGGCGCCCGCCTTCCTGCCTGTGTGCCCACTCACCCAGCCGCCATTTACCCAGTGGTTGAGGAACTGCCTGAAGAGTTAAGTTCAGAGTCACTAGAGTCTGAGGGTCTCTCCAGGGCGTAGGGATGGGGCTTTACTCTTGTTGGACTCTTCACAATTCTCTACTGTGGGGATTGCTGGGTTCCCTTTTCCTGGAATCACAATGCTGAAGGGGCCTTTAGAGTCCAACTTGTCCAACTACCTCATGTTACAGATGGGGAAACTAAAGCCCAGAGGGTCCTTTAAGTCCTATAAGGAATCAGAGGCAGACTTAGGATGAATTCTAGCAAGTTAGACCTGGTGCTCTCTCCCTTCCCCCAAGCTGCTAGTCCAGTGGTTTGCAAACTGTATTTGGCTAAGCTGCCTGGGGAGCTGTAGCCCTCCTTCAGCCAGAACAGTTCTACTTTTATGTACTTCATTTTTTGAAATTTCATGTGATTTTCTGTTTGGGAGAGTGAAGAGACAGGAAGCTGCTTAAAAAAGTCATAAAATTGAAAAGCACTGATCAAGACCTACCCAGTATAGTTGGGGACACTCAGACCTAGAGAGGGAAGGGACTATCCCAAAGCTACTGGAACTAGACCCAGAATCAATTTCTGGCCCACTGTTCTTGGCTGGTTGTCCCCAGCTAATGGTGTGGCTCCCTCTACCACAAGAAAGACTGTCTCCACCCTGTGCTTCCTTGATCTTCTCCCATCCCAAAGAGAGACCCTCTTATAGTATCCTGAGATAGAGCTAGAGGCCAGAGGCCAGTAGGTTTCTTGGATGCAATAAATGATAAGTAAGCCATTGGAAGGACCCTCTTGTATCCTTAAATAACAGAAACTTGGAAGGGCAAAGGACAGTGTACTAGTAATTGAGGAGACCTGGGTTCTAGTGCTGTTTCCTTCACACTTGAGCAAATTGCTATTTACCTCACTGAGCCTCCATTTCTCCCTTCTGTAAAATGGTGCTTGTCTCTGCCCTGCCTTTCATACAGAGTTGAATTTAGTGTGACGGTGCATGTGGACAAGTGTCTTTTAAACTGTAAAGCACTGTGCACATGAGGCTAGGATTATTATTGTATAAGGGTGAGCCAGTGGCCCTGGAAGAATCTGGATTGGATAATGAGTTTCCAAGAGAAAGGAACTAAAATTAAACATTTAATACATGCTAGGTGGCAAGCCAGGTTCTTTCCTATAAGTAAAGGAGATAATGTTGTCCTCACAACAATTGTGTGAGCTAGGCATTATTACTCTCGGTCTATTTATAGGGAAACTAAGGCTTCAGGAGGTCTAGGGACTTGCAGTGCCCCAGAACCTCCCTCCAGAGCCCACACTGTCTGTCACATATTTGTGAAGGGACCTTAAGAATGTGTTGTGGTTTTTACAGGGGCTTTCCAACTTATTCCCTGCCCGACTCCAGCCTCCCTCCTCTGGTTAGGATGGGACTGTCTGTTGTTGCCTTCATGTCTCAGTCCTGGGCTCTTTATCCCCAGCTTTCCTTGGTGGTATACCAGGCACACTTAGGTGGCCTTATTTGGCTTTTAGCTGATGGAGGAGCCCTTTGGGTTAGCCACTTTTTTGTTGACAAGATGGGCTTTCTCTTCCCCTGGGGTGCTGTTAGGGAGAGCCGGAGATTTGTTGCTAGTCAGACAGATCTAGCTCTTGGTCAAGATCGTGCAGCTAGAAGATGGCAGTTGTTTCCCTTCATTGAGACTCAGTTTTCCCATTTGTAAGATGGGCCTAAGGATGTTTACATCACATGTGTCTCATGGCTGGTAAATGTTTAACAACGAACTTTTTTGGTGAAGCCAAGATTGCACTGTTTATGCATCCCTGAGGTGTAAATATTCTCACCATGGCTGATTTCAACCTACCAACATGAGGTCCTTGAAGGAACAGTTATGAAGAGATGTATATCATCAGCCCTAGTGTGAGCTAGTTCCAGTGCACTGGAACCAGCTAATTAACCAGTTAATTAATCACACCCATCTTAGACTCCCACCCTCACTCATGCTCAACATGCTCACATCTGTATGCAATTACAGCATCCTCTCACCACGTCTCTTCTGTTCTCCAAGTTCCCAGAGCATCCGGGAAAGAGAGAGTGTCATTTAAGGTCTGCTCTTTGCCTGAAAGTTCTCCCAGGGAAAGAGTGACTGTGGAACGTTTAAGGGGCGGAGAACTCAAGAAGGCATTTTGATTAGGGGCTCTAATTAGAGCACTTTCATCAATGTGTTTTGGCTGCTGAGGGATCTGCACCTGCTGTTTCCTCCCACTATCTGATTTTTAACCAGATGAGAGGATGGTGGAAGACTCTGGACAATGGACGGAGGATTTGGCCATTCTAGAAAGCACTTAGCTTTCTGATTGGAATTCCAAGGTCTTCTCTTCCCTCTCCTGCCTGGTCCACAGCCTGTTCTGCTGGGTCCTAACCTCACTGTCCCTGCATGAGGATCTCTGGGCTCGAAAGCATTTTGGAGGACCAGACCTCTGGTCCTACCTCTCATCTCATCACAACAGCATCTGTGCCAGCTGATTTTTTTTTTAAGCTTCCCGGAGGATAAGAATCACCTGGGGCAAAACTACTACTTCCCAAGCTCCTCTGGAGAGTCTGTTTGTCTGAGAGTCTGGAGAGAGAGTTTGGAGTGGTTGCAGGAATCTGGGTTTTTAAAGATTTTATTTTTTCTTTTTTTTTTCCCCCAAAGCCCCCCGATACATAGTTGTATATTTTAGTTGTGGATCCTTCTAGTTGTGGCATGTGGGACGCTGCCTCAGCGTGGTTTGATGAGCAGTGCCATGTCCGCGCCCAGGATTCGAACCAACGAAACACTGGCCGCCTGCAGCGGAGCGCGCGAACCTAACCACTCGGCAACGGGGCCAGCCCCAGGAATCTGGGTTTTTAAATCAGTGCCCCAAATGATTCTTATGATTAGTTAAGTTTGGGAAACACCACGTTAGCATTGCACAACACTCTGCCAGGTTGGCATCATTGTGCCTGTTTCTCTATGGGAAGATGGAGAGCACATGGCTTATTATTGGTGGAGCTGGATCTTGCACTCAGGTTTTCCGAATACAAAGCTGTGTTCCTCCTACAACAGAAATATTGCTTTAGTGCACAAAAGTGTCTGTGGTGGTGAGGAATGATGTTATTAGATAGGGAGGGGCAAGGATAATCCTTGCCCTACTTTACAAATAGGAAGACCAGACTGCAGAGGGGTTCGGGGGCAGTAGCAGGGTTGATTGCATCCCTGATCTTTTGTGGAAGTGGGCTGTGTTCAACTCTGGAGAGCCATTCTCCAGGTCCAGTGGCCCAGATGTCTCAGCAGTTGCTGTCTGTTTGCTGTGTTTCTCTTCTATCAAGCATCTCTCTAGCCTTGAGAGGCTGTTTGGTTCAGGGAACCGTATTCCGTGCCAGAGGTTCCCAAATCTGGCTGGGCCTTAGAATTATCTGAAGGTCTTAACTGCTGATGCTTGGGCCCTGCTTCTTATATAATAAATCAGAATCTCTGTGGGTGAGGCCAGGGAATCTGTATTTTAAAAATTTCCCTGGGTGATTCTGATGAGTCAGTTTTCAGACCTAGTTTGTGATTTTTCTGGATACTAGCCGAAGGAATTTGGAGGTCCTGATGGGTTGTGTTGAGGGGGTGGGGACTTGTGGATGTTGGTGAGACATGATTGGAGAAAATGGCGAGGAAGAGCCCAGAATGAGGACGGAAGATCAGGCAGCCTTTGAAAAGGACAAGGTAGCGTAAGCACTCTGTTGTGTTCTGCTTCCCCCCAGGGCTTTGCTTCTTGGGGGAAATCCCCATCTCTCCCAAGAGAGAAAGAATTTACCATAATGCAAGGATATATATGTGTCTACCTGATGTGCATGGCTTCACACTGTCTAACCATCTAGAAATCTAATCACAGTTTAGAGTTTGCTGCCAAAGTGAAAGTGACCTTTATGCTGGAAGGGGTCTCTGGAGGTCTTTTTGGGCATCCCCTAGCCCTCTGTAGTCCAACATGTTTTTGTTTTAAATCATTACTAAGAGGTAAGATATGTGTAATAATATGGCTTAAAAAGGAGGGGTTAGCAATCATCACATTCTGCTTATGATGTGCCAAGTACTTTCATGTCTAGTATTTTAACTTAAGTCTCCCAATAAGCCTGTTCTGAGGTTAATATTATTAGACCCGTTTTATAAATTCGGAAACTGAGTTTCAGAAAGAGGAAGGTCAAAGAGGCTCCAAAACCTCTTTCTACTGTACCATGTTCTGCTCTTCAAAGAGATGAGACCATTATTTCTGGGATGAGGGCTCTAATTTTGTAGGTTCCCCAGGTACCAGGTTTGGCCGTTGGCTTACCAGCAAGGTTGGCAGGAAGCTGACCTTAGCCTAGCTCTGGGGTTGAAAACAGAGCTTTTTGACTTGGCCTGGAAGCCTCTCCCTGCCCATGCATAGTTGACTGATCCTGGCTTCAGTGATTTTAACACCCAGGAGCACAGGACAGGGCAAAAATCCCATGAGCAATGGTTGGAACCCAAGCTGAGGTTTGGATCAGCTCCAGTGTGGTCCAGAGCTGTGATGCTAGTGGTTGCTGGGATGTGTTCCTGAGCAGGGAGTACTAGAAGCTCTCTTCTAGTACTCTGTGCAGAATTGGCATCTCCAGGCAGCTGCAAAATGGTCTGTGTTTCCAGTCTCCAAATACTTCCTATGAAACTTGCAGGCAGGAAGCCAGGCCAAGCAGGAAATTGATAGGAGAGACTGAAGCCCAGTTGGGTGTGGCCCCAGAGAGGGGCTTCACCTGCTTGGGAGATTTTCTTTATTAATGATGGGCCCTCTCCTCTTTTATTTCAGCATCTTCAAAGTTTTATGGAGATTGAAGAATGTGTTGTTCTTGGCTACCTGGATATAAATCCATTCCTTAAATTCCCTGCCTCTTTTCCTGCTGCATTCCCCCTCCTCCAACCTCCAGCTTGGGTCTTAGCTGAGCCTGCTATTGGGGACCTTCCCAATCAGTTGCTATCCAAGTTTTTGCAAAATAATTTTAGAAACAAGGAATCTTTGAGTTTCCTTCCATGTTGTTATTCCTTAGAATGAGTGGTGGTGAGTGTCTCAAAGCCTGAAAGTTAGGCCTGCCTTCTGTCAAAAGCTAGACTTCCAAGCAGAGCCAGCTTGCAGTTTTTCATGGAAGCCAGCTGGTCCAGCCTCCTCCACATAGTCTTTCCAGATCAACAATAGTTTGTCTCAAGTGTCTACTATTTTCTAAGTGCCAGAGTGGTTCTATGGCTTATTAAATAGGCCAGTGGACCAAGAGGCAAATTTTCAGTCCTTGCTCTCACACTGCCTAGCAGCTGTATGACCCTGGGCCAGTGCCTCCCCTTCTCTGGACCTCAGTTTTCCCAGCAGTATATTGCAGTTTGAATCAAATGATCTCTGAGGTCCCTTCCAGGTCTGACAGTTTTTGGATTCTGGACTGTTTATTCTCTTGAAGAGCAGGGATGAGAAGTTCAGAATGGTGTTATTCTGGAGGAGCCAGATGAGATTTTAGGATGCGTGGATTGAAATCTTGAGAAAGTGTAAAGAGGTGAAACGGCTATGCTAAGGAGCTGGTGGGGCAGCCTCTGTACCTACCTTAGGAAGGAGAGATGGGCTGGAGTAGCGGGTAGGAGAGTGGGTGTTGTTTTCTCCTGGGGTATGGTTTGGCTGAGCTGATTTTGAAAGTAAGTCCTGGAGTTAGGTGAAAACAGTGGGGAGCCAGTTTCCTTCATGACTTTTCGTGTGTTGAGGGGAAGAGGGGGACTCTACCTCAGCCTGGGGTTGAGCAGAAGGCTGTGTGCAATTAAGGCTGGATTAATAGGGAAGCTGCAGTTTGCTAAAGTAACCTATTTCTGACCTTTTCAGCTTTGGCCTCTGCCCTGAGCTCTCCTCCCATAGCGACACGGTAGTTATGTTCTCATTGCTAAGAGGGGTTAGTTATGTTTGGGGTTATTCCCCCAAATATATGATAACTGGGTGAGTAATACCCAGTCTCCAATATGCCCTTGTCTCTCAGTTGAAATGGTTCTTGGGGAGCTTTTGGAGGGCAGGACTGGGCCAAAGCATGTGAAAGGGGACACTTACTTCTCATGTCCTTTGCAGCAGTTGGAGTGGTTGAAGAATTACTGCTGATCCATTAAATTATGGGTGTGTGTGGAGTTGGCTGTGGTTCTCCTTTCTAGAAATTACCGGGAAAAGGCACATAGGAAGGCATAGGAAGGGTTAACCCCAGGCAGGGCTTGCAGGCTGGGCAGTGTTAAGGGTCTGGAAATAGTCAGGAAGAAGTCAGAGCAGATAATTGTACCAGGTACTATTTCCAAGTCAACAGGGAAGAGTCAGAGTTGCTGGGAAGTGAGTGAGTCAGAAGGAGGGGTAGGAGAAGAATGCCTCCTAGGCTATAGATTCAAAGCAACTCTTGTTTTCCCCCTTATGGAAAAAGGCTGCTTGAGGCAGTGCTGTCATCACGAGAGGCAAGACAGACCAGGTGCTGCCCTGCCCTGGCCCCAGTTCTGATAGCAGGAAATGGTGGGTACTGGAGCCTAAATAATGGAGATAGGCAGTTTGTGTGACACCGTGGTGACTGTTCTCTGTCCAAAGAAGAGACTGAAGTTCTGAGATTGCCCGTGTAGGGCTTGTCCTACCTCTGGCCCCTCTCCTTCTCTTACCTTTGCCTTCTCCATACCAGCAGCTCCACTGAAAGCCCAGAGGGGGTGGCCCCTTGAGGAGAATGGGGAGGTGGCAGGTGAGGGGGTGAGGTCATTGAGCTCAGACTCAGCTGGCTGACTCACAAGCTCTGCCCAAGTGAGGGGGCCTGCCCAAGCAGTGCTTCCCAGATGTGCCCAAGCTTTCTATGCCAAAATGTTTTGGCCTTGGCCAAAATAGTTGCCAAGGTGGTGTCTGAAGATAGCAGTGCAATCAGCATGATCAGAGAGGTAGGTGGAGTTGTGGAAGGAACTCCAGGAATATCCAGAAGACCCATTTTCACCACTTACTGGCTGAGTAAATGGGACTTCAGTGATGTTAAATAAGACTGTGGATGATAGGGCTTGGCACATAGTTGGTACTCAGTAAGTTCAGTGTTCAGTGTTCATTTCAATCCTTCTCTCACATGCCTCTGTGCACTTCAGTTTCTTCGTACGTTAAGTGGGGCCAGTAATGCCAGTTCCACAGTCTTACAGGTCTGTGCTTCAGGCAAGTTACTTGTGATTATTTGACTCTCTCTGTTTTCTCCTCTGTTCCCCTAAACTCCTCTCCAGGAAAAAGCTACCTTGTACTTCAGTGACATGGGGCAAGTGAGGAGAAACATTGACCTGATCTTTTCACTATTGCCTGGCTGCTACTCACCTGGGTGCGCGTGTCTCTAGGGAAAGAGAGTGTCCCTTATTTGAAGCTGGCCAGGCCCAAAGACCAAAGTACCCTAGCTGCTGCAGCCAAAGCAGAGGTAGCATCTGGCCTCGTTATTTTTGTTTCTCAGGCTAGCCATCTGGTGACACAGGAGAGATCCCACTTTGTTGAGGGCCTTGGATGGGAGACCACTGAGATGGACTTGTTAGTGTCCACTGAAGGGCTTGGTGTGGGAAGTGTCTGTGTTCAATTGTTCAATAAATAACAGTGGGTTTATTGTTCTTGGGGTAAGGGTGGGAGGGCTGGTGTGTATGAGAGGGTGACCCTCTCTGCCACACCCAGACATTTTTTTGTTCCTTAAACCCTTAATGTTTTCCAGAGACACAGTCTTTGACCTCAGACTGTGCCTGGATCCTCAGGGACAGGCTTAGGCAGGAATTTAGCTCTCTGCTAGGGACTACATCATGAAATGCTACCCTACCCAGGCCAACTCCTCCACTCCTGCCAAGCTGAGGGGCTGCCTAGGAGCTTTCTGCTGACTTTGGAGGCTTTATTTTCAGGTTCTTGCCTCCAAAACTAGACCATCCTCTTCTTCCCATTGAGATTGCAGAGGCCAAGCCTAAAAGGAGGGCAGTGGGTGCCCACTAGGGTGGGCATCCACTGGGCCCTGTGTGGCAGTAGGTCTGGGCCTGAAGCTCATCTTACACACTTAGGTCCCAGATTAGTCTAAGGAAGAACAAGAGATCTTTGATCAAGACTCCTGCTCTACCTGTCACCTTTAGGCCCCAGTTGTGTTAGTACCCTTTCTCTCTCCTGCCTCTGACATACAGAAAACAGGAGAGCACAGACCCAGGACCTTCTCCTCATGACTCACATTTTCTAATGAGTTAAGTGGTGGCAAGAATAGAAGTCCCTTTGTGTTTGCTTTTCTTTCTAATTCTTTTTTTAAACCTAAGATTATTTGTCTCCACAGTGAAGTTCAGGAAACCTCAGGCTGCTCTCCCTGGAGAAGTAGCCACAGTGGAATGGCAGAAATCTTGAGCAGGGATTCTGGAGAAGTATGTTCCAACTGGACATCTTCAGATTTTAGGAGAGCCCTCTCTAGGAGGGAGGAAGCGTGAACAACACCAGTCTGTCTGACATGCTTATTCCTAACCCAGGCTGGGTCCTTTTTCTACCGATTGATTTATTTAAGAAACATTCTTTAACAAATATTTGAGTTACATATTTGGGCCTGTGGGCCAGACCCTGAAGATGCTAGATTGACGTGACCTGTGATTGACATGATCTGCAAGAGATACTGGTTTATTTCCTCTGAAAATTCTTCTCAATAGTGTGAAATAAAGGGAACTCCCAGACTGTAAAATGTTTCCCTAGAGTCCCACCCTTTAACTCAATTTCATCCCTGGGCACTTTCTTCCCAAAACCCCTGTTCTGATCCTTCCTGCACCCTACTCACAACTTCCAGGCTGGCTAAGCCATTGCTGACAGGATTAAGGCCCAGCTTTCTAGCATAGCCTTGAAGCCCCTCCCCCTACCTTCCCAGCTTCTCCGCTCGCTCTTCACTCTGAGGGCCTCATTCACCCTGGAGTAGGGCTGCATGCTTGCTTCTAAACAGCCATCTGCATCCCTCTCTCCTTCTGGGCCATCACATGTGCTGCTTTCCCTATTTGGGGCACTTGGATGCTCTTCCCCCAACTCCTACCGTTTCCCTTTTTCAACTCTAACTTATCCTTAGAGACCAGTACAAATACCACTTTGAACTCTGGTTTCTTATTTCCACAAAAGGTTTCCTTTGTTGGGGAGGGGTCTGACCCCCTCCTGGGTTCAGGGATTGATCCTACAGCTCTACTCTGACCATAGTTCCTTAAACATAGTGTTCCATTAATGTTGGGTGAACGGAAATAAATTTATAGGAATCTCCTTAACCTAGAGTTCTCGGGCCTCCCTGAAGTCCATGGATATAATTTAAAGTAGGAAGGATCTATGAACTTGGATGGAGGAAAATTACATATTAGTTTTCACTAAACTCTCACTGGAATTTACGTCCTCTCTCAATTATGAATGTACGCAAAATAAAAGCAGTCATAATGGCAGTACCTGTGACTTTGTCACCAATGGAAATCTAAGATATTTTTATATTAAAATTTAGCTATGGTAGATTTCTCGAAATATCATTTATGCTCAGCACAATGTTGAAATTACAGTAGTAATAACTAATAAGACCCAGTGCTAGGTAACTTATTAATATAATAAAGACATTAACTTTTGATAACTATTTCAATATAATTGGTCTCTTTGTGTCTACTTTATTTCATGCTTTTACAAATATTCTGAGATGGGGTCCATGGACTTGACCAGATTGTGCAGAGGGGTCCATGGCACAAAAGATCAAGATGTAAAATGTTCCCACCTCTGAATCTGTATACTATGCTATATCTGTCTATTTCTTATATCCCCTTACTTAGTACTGTTCATTTAGCCAACATCTTGTGATTACCCACTGAGTCTTGGGTGCTGGAGAGGTAACTCTAAGTAAGACAGAAACCCCAAGGTGAGAATAAAGTCCAGTGTACTAAAAAGCCCACTGTCTCTTTTCCACTCTTTCCTATCCCCTCAGTCATTGGTGTTTTGAGGTCTCCCCTGACCCAGCTCAAGGGTGATTTGAGGCTAGATGTTGAGGCCAAATTTTGGCCCATTGGGCCTTATTCTCCCTACCTTATGAGGGCCCATTCTATGGAGGTCACTGGATTGGCAGGGAGCCTAGGGTAACACTGAGTCAAGGTGGCTAACCTTGCCCGTTGTCTCCCACTGGGGTACTTGCCTTACATGTTCCTGCCTTCAGGGCCTTTCCTGTCCCATTGTCAATCCTGAAATAGATTTCCTCCCTGGCTCCCTGGTGGGATTTATTTACAAAGCTGTTCCCCGGGCCTGGTCCTCATCAGAATTATTTAGCTGGCAAAATGGCTGTCTGGCCTCCTCTTCCCCACTAACTGACCCCTGTGCTCAGGAAAGGCCCAGAGGTATCAAAGACTGATAATTTCATGGGGATTTGCCTCTTTGACAATTCTATTTTTAGTCTCTCCCCCAATAGTATAGGTAGTATGTGAACATCCTAGAAAATGTAGATTAGTGTTTTTTTTTTTTAATTTAAAGAAGGGAGAATGCACTTATAAGATCACCATCCAAAAACAAAGCCTGACTTGACTAACACTTGGGCATGATTCCAATCTTCTCTGTATGCATACTTTTTACAAAATTGATCTCATGCAATCTTGTTGCTTAGTCTTCCTTACTTAATATTACTGAACTATTTTCCCTGGGCATGAAATACTCTTCATAAATATTTTATATGACCATATAATAAGCCATATTGTGGCTACACCATATAGATTACTTAATCAAAATGTCCAACAATTAAAAAATTAATTTTTGATTTATTTTAATGGGAGACATTTTGCATTTCAATGTAAGAGGAGCTTAGCATATTGGTTTAAATTGTGAGGTTTGGATTTAGATCTGAATTCAAACCTTGTCTTCCCCTCTTACTAGTGATGTGACTTTAGGCAAATATCTATTTCTTCATCCCCAATGTGGAGATAATACTCTCTACTTCACAGGGTGATTGTTGATATTAAATGGGGGTAGTGCATATGAAGTGCCTACTAAGTAGTAAGTCTCCATATGTGAAAGCTGCTGCTTATTGTTGCTATTACTACTATTACCACCACTACCAAGTTTTCAGCCAATGGAACAAATCTCTAGTGATGAAATTTCAGCTATCGTTGACCTGGGCTAGGGGATCTATTCGTAAAGGTGGAGGGTGGAGGGTGCTTTTTCTAGTGCCTGTGAAATCCTGGGTGTGGCTACCTGTTATTTTCATCTGGGCCTGTCCCTGTCCCTTATCCCTCTCCTGACTTGGCTTTGGTACACCTCTGTGCTGCCCACACCTACCTCTCCTGAGGCCCCCTTCCTCTCTTGTGCCTAGGGGCACCAATGAGACATAAATACAGGAAGCATTAACAATGCAAGTTGATATATAGAACCATGGATGTCAGCACTGAAATGGTCCTTGGAGATCAACTAGTGTAGTTGACCCCTCTCCCATTACTACCCTTGAACAAATGAGGGGAACTAAGGCCCAGGAAAGAGAGAAGACTTATCCAAGGTTATAGACTGAGCCAGTTACAGTGCTAAGTCTGGAACCCAGTGTTCTATATCGTGCTCTTAACTTGCCTCTGCAAAGAGCAGTGCTGTCGATAATCCAGGCTATAGATCAGAGGTGAGAGAATGCTGTGGGCCTGGAGCTGGCTAATGTAGGTGGGGAAGGCTTCCTGGAAGAAGTACAGTCAGCACTTACTTCCTCTTGATAGTAGGCTGATTAGCATTCATGTGTTTGCCCCTTGGTAAGCATTACTCTCTGCCTATGTTTTTTATTTTCAGTAAGCTGGTTGAGACCAGGGCTGGGTTATTGTTTATTTGTTTCAATATTCTCCCTTCCTTCCCACCAATATCTAAGTTGCTCCAGTTCTTGGCATCCTAGTTCTCTCTTCTCTTGTTGAACAGAGACACTTGTCCCACGCTCTGCTGAGCACAGAGCCAGACACTAATTTGCCTTCTTTGATCTCATCCTAGATCAATGTGCGTGTGACCACAATGGATGCAGAGCTGGAGTTTGCCATCCAGCCCAACACCACTGGCAAGCAGCTGTTTGACCAGGTAAGAGAGGAACTCATTGTTCTTTAGCCTCTTCCACTTCTCCTAGTGGCTCCCACCACAATGACTGCTTCTTGGGAATCTCTTCTCCTACTTGCTCCTCTGAGATAGGTCAAAACAAAGGCTGACCCCAGCCTTAATAACAAAGGAGGCAAAAGTTAACTTTGGCAGCCTGCACTTTGGGTTGTCCTGACTAATACTATCCCTGGTCCTGAACATGGGAGAAAAGAGAAGTGAGCAAGGTATAACTCTATGTTAGATACTCTAAAAATATTAGCACATGGAGCCTTCCTCTAAATCCTAAAAGATGTAAGTGATCTCTTCTCCATTTTAATGAGGAGGCTCAGAAATTAAATAACTTAATTTCACCCAGTTGGTATCTGGCTGGGATTTGAACCCCACATTCTTGTCACTGTACCACATGGCCTCTGTCACATTTTTTTGTTGTTGTTTCCTAGTAGAAGGAAACCAACTTATTCTCCCTGAGGTAGTGTGCTCTGTGTACCTTTCCCTCAAAGGAATTTTGGGACTTAGGACATGACTGAGGGTGAGGAATACAGTAGGAGGGTACTTTATCTCCTGTAGTCATGCCATGGAGGTAATGCTGAAGTGGTCATTCCCATTTCAAACCCAAAGGTCCCTTCACTGTGAATCACCATTATCAGAAAGGATGTGTTATACAATATAATAGCCAGATGGGGGCCACAGAATCTTTCAGCATTCAAAGACTCTCCAGGAGCCAAGAGAATATGCCATCCGTGACCAAACTTCCAGGAATGAAAATGGGGCTCCCATTTCCAGAGACTGGGATCCCTCCAAGTGGGCCATTATCCCATTTCCCCACCAGCCCTCTGCTGAGGTGGGAGTCTGACATTGTAAAGGATGTTGGGACCACATGGCACCTTGATGAATTTTTCAGGCCCTCTTGCTTCTCTTTCTCTTTTGCTCTGTGAGTCCCTCTACTGTCTGAGAACTTTGCTGGAGTTGGGAAGAGGAAGGAAAAAAGACGAAAGAGGTTATATTCAAATGAGATAATTCTATTCCTAAGAGTACTCCTGACTCACAAGGGGAAAAACAAGGAGAGAATGGAGATGGGGATGGTGGGGAGGATGTTTTCTATTCCGATCTCCATGTAAAAGGAAGGAAAAGGATGGCTATAAATTTGAGGACAGCTTTGGCATGTCCCCGAGTCTCTGATGTCATATGATAGAGTGGGAAAATTGTTGTCTGGGACTAATACAGATGAGAGTTAACATTTATCTAGCACTACTGTATGCCAGGTACTGTGACAGGCATTTTGTATACTATATCATTTGACTATCTCAAAGCCCTGTGAGTGCTGGAATTAGTACTGGCTCTATTGAACAGATGAGAAAACAAAATCTTCATTTTCTTAGCTAGGCATTAGAAAAGTTATTGAATCTCTCTGGGTTGGTATTCTCATCCAAAAAAGAAAAAAAGTGGGTCTGACACCTACCTTACAGGCTTTATGTGGGTTATGAAAGAGTGTATTATTTATATCTCATTTCTTATTCATAAAAAGCTTGTTACAGTGGTTTATAAGGATACAAAATCCAAAAGGATAAATTAGAAACAGGTGAGAAAGACCATAAGAAAATACCAATAGGGAAGTGAGTGTTATGTGAAGCATCCAGCACATAATAGAGATGTAATAAATAATAGGTCCCAAATGCATGACACTTCCTGTCTTGTTAATCACCTAGAGTTGGGAGATGGACTTAAGATCCTCAGAGTATCTAACTTTGGATTTAGGTGGAACTTGCTTCTTCTCTGGAGTTTGTTTTGTTTTAAATGGTATAAGTAGTCATTGATATTTAATTTGTGAAAGTACAAATTAGCCAGAGGAACATTTAAATACACATTTACTACAATTAATGTGCCAGCATTCATACAGCTTTCATTGATTATAATGCTAGTCTGGAATGACAGCATTTTGATTATATTAAGGTTTTGCATTCTCCCTTTGCATGCAGGTTTTTAATTGGAGAGCTTTTAAAAGGAGAGCCTGGGAAGTCAAAAGGGCACCTAGATAGAAACTTAGAAATCTTGGGCACTAGGGCTGGCTCCACCACTAATTCTCCTTATACAAACCTTTCCCCTCTTTAGGCTTTAGTTTCCCTATCTGTACAATGTCTAACCGATCTCTTAAATTGTTGAGACATAACCAGATTTATCTCTGGCATTTATTTCTGTGTTTCATACCTCTTTCTTTCCCATTTTTAACCCCACTATTTGGATTTCAGATAACTCCTTTCTGTAAAAAGGAGGTAAATGCCTCATTTGAGTATAATTAGTAGTTGGCAAATGCCGGAGTGGAGGGGAACTATCTAGCAGGGAGGACATCTCTTTCTGCACAGGCTTCTTACTGTCTCTGGGACAAAAGGGGGAAGGTATCCATGTGCTATGTAGGCTGTTACGCCCTTTGCTTCAGACAGCAATATCATTCTGGGGGAGAATATCAACCAGTGTGGATTTTATGGTTCAACTGGGACCCAGAGTCTCCTTTGGCCTCTACCTGAGTTCCTTCCCAGAGACCTGGTTCTAAACCCCACCCCTCTCAGGCCAAATGATGCCATCCCCTGCCCTTAACACTGGGGACTTCGTCCATTTGCATTGGAAGGGAATAGCTGTGGAGGGTGAGTAAGGCATAATTTAGAAAAATTATGAAAAATTATGAAAAATCCTTAAGCAAAGAGATTTATTAACTTTGAAAAGCCACAAGGCCTGGTAATTCTTTGTTAGTGTTGGTTTGGTTTGCATTCTATGAGTGTGGTTCTAAGGGAAGCCCAGATAGTAGGGAGCCCTGGCCAGTTTGCTATGCTAGTTCTCAAAGCTACTGCTTCAGAACAAAGCCCTTGAAAGACTTGAAACTTTCATACTGCTTGGGGAGAGGAAAAGGAGAAAACTAAGAAGTTTATGACTTGCCATCCAGAAGATCAGTGTTGTTTTGAGAAATATCCTTTATTTGGCATATACTATGAAGTAGCCCTGGCTAGGTGCTTTAATCCTCACAGTGATCCTACGTATGAGAAGTGAAACAACCTAGGTTATGTAGTTAGGAAGTTGTGATATGGAGTTTCAAATACAGCTCTGACTGGAAAACTATACTTTTCCCCACTGCACTACTCTGCTTGGGGTGAATGAAGCTTTTTGGCTTGGAGAAGGCTCAAGAGAAGATATGTCCTCTGTCTTGAGGTCTCTGAGGGGCTGTCATAGGAAGCAGGGGGCAGTCACGTTCTGTGAGGTCAGAAGGGACAGAGCTGGGACCCCATAGGTGAAAAGTATAAGGAAAAAAGTTTTGAGCTCAGACAAGGAATTGAGCATTTGGCACTCTCAAGGCCAAGGCAAGTCTGGATGAGAATCTGCAGAGGTACATATTCATAGGCCATTGAGGGATATAATCTCTTCTCTCTCGAACTTGATGAGGCATAAGGGAGGACATCCATTCTGTCTGGCGTTTGAGACCCATCATTCAAGGAGGCCCTCCTGGTGGAACTGGGCCATAGGAGGGAAGAGTTAGACTCCTTGAGAGGAATTGACAAAAGCTCTGGGGCCATCCTGGAACCCAGAAGTCTGGGTGATGACCAGAGAGGAAGCCAACTAGAGAGGAAGCACTCTCCTTGGCACCAGTGATAAATAACAGGCAACAATGGGAACTCATAGTTTGAGGAGGTCCAAGGCCTTGTGGGAAAGGGAAGTGGGGCCCAGAATTCCTCCGGTTTACTTTTATTTCTTGTGAGTGTGCTCACAGCTAGGGAGGGGAGAGAACTCTTTTGCTACAGTGATTCTGTCACTTACCCCTGCTTCTAAAGCCTGAGGTTCTTCAGAAGGCTCTTGATTACCTAGGTGCCACTAGGGGGTGGTGTCAGCGCGATGCATTCCACTTTGAGAACCCTCTGCCTGGCTCCTCCCCAGCTAGGATGTCTAGCTCTAGTTCTAGTCTAGCTTTACCTGCCCCCTCCCCTCACAGTCTTTGAGCTCTGGAAGAAAGGTGAAATTTCAGAGCATCCCTTCATTCATGTATTCCTTGACTGACTCAATATTGACTAAAGTTCTACTGTGTCTTGAGGAGAGTCTCTAGACCTATCAAATACCATCTCTGCTCTTAAGGAACTTGAAGTTCCTTACCTGTGGAAGTATAAAAAAAGTACATGCAACTCTCCTCCCACAAAGAGTGAAAGAAATGCCCTCGAGGCTCATGTTGGTTATGGAGGTAGTGTATAGAGCATAGAATTTGGTGTCAGCCTTGGGTTCAAATTCTGTCCTTCTATTTAGCTGTGTGACCTTGGATGACTCATTTAGCCTCTTAGGACTTTACTTTCCTCAGTAAAATGGTAATCACACTAATCTCAGAGATTTTCTGGTTTTACTTAATCCTCAAATAAGTAAAGTAAAAATCCTGGTACATAGCAGGCATTCTAATGTTGGTTGTTCCTATTAAGGGCTAAATAAGTAGGTGGAAATTGCCCTGGGAGTTCAGATAAGGGAGCCATGAAATCAGGAAGCTTTTCTGGCTCAGTAAAGTCCTTAGAATTTGTGGACTCTGCATTGAAGGCAGCAACCTTTTCTTCTTTTCCATTTTTATTTTATAAAATAACTAACATCTATTATTGTAAAAGTAGCATCCCTATCTTATAGATGAGGGACTGAGGCTTAGAGAGGGGAAAAGACCTGTTTAAGGTCAGATAGCTACGAAGTAGTATAGTGGCTTGAACCAAGGCATATAGCATTTCCAATTTTCCCAGTGCCTTGTATCAGCTGTGTCCTCTGTGACCTCCTCTTTCTTTGCCTCTTCACATTCTGAGTGGAAGAAAGTTTGGTCCCTAAACTTAGAACCCTAGCTGAGTATGTTCTGTGCTATAGAGCAAATAGCCACATAAGCACAGGCAGTGGAGTAGCAGAAGCAGTGATGGTTGCAGTCCCCCCTAAAACTTTCCAGTTGTGCAGTGATTTGCTTTCAGGTGGGTGGTTGACATAGCTGCCTCCAAGCCTGTAATGGGATCTCAGTGGGCCACAAGTGTTTGGGCTTTGATGCAGTTTTGCACATAATTTCTCATGCAGTTTTCCTCTTGAGACTCCAGCCTTGCTTCCCAATCCTGCTTTGGGTTTCTGAAGTGGCTGATTATGTCACTAGTTTGTTTTACTCAGATAGATGTATGGGGATATGAGGAGGGGAGCTCTGAGCTCTGGAATTGACCTGATCTCCCCTCCCCTCCACAGACCTCAGATGTATGCAGCCTTCACATGCAAAAGAGAGGCAAAGGGGGGTTCTTCCTTATATCCAGATGCCTCTGGCAGTTAGTAAGGATTTTCTCAGAGGCAAATCTCTTCCCCTCACTGGACCCCAGTTTTCCAGTTTATGCTTCTTGGACCCTAAAATACACCACAGTCTGTTTTGGGGGTTTGTATTGTATGGCTGAATAGAATCCACAACCAGTATCTTATAAACTGAGGTCCTGGTCCCTCTAGATCTATGTGGCAGGTTCTAGGAGGTACACAGAGCTGTGGGATGAATGTGATTTAGTATCTTGGAACATCAATTTTACTTGTAGATGTTATCTATTTCATTATTAAAACATAGATACTTAAGGAGTAGAATATAAAATTTACACAAATGATTAAAATTAAACCTGGGGCTTCAAAGAAATTTTGGCTTCCAGCCATCTACTTGTATCTCCCCCCATTTCCCCTGAGTATATGCATTCATTATTTTCTGCTGCTGAAGGATTTCTTCCAAGACAGCTTTGAGAAATAACTAGGTCAGGCCAAATGAGTTGTCTGGGGTCAAAGGGAGCCAAGAAAGAATTTTTTTCTCAGGCATAGAGTCATTTCTGAGTGGAATGGTAAGGATCCTAGTCACTGGAGCTACAGATGTTGTTCCTGGAACCAGGACCTAGATACTCTGTCTCACTAGAAACTGAAGTTTCTCTTTACTCTGGAGTGGATGTCTCAGCTGGAAGCAAAGCTGGAAGCAAGCAAAGCTTGGCCCCATTTCCAAGTTGGAAATGGGGCCAAGAGTTGCCTGATGAAATAATTCCCAGCACCCTGTGGACCTTAACTGGAGATTTCCTTATAGCCTGGGTTCCGGGGGTCATCTGTTTTACTCTTTGTTCTTTTTCAGTCTCAATTCTGACTTCAGACCATATTTCCTCCCCCTACACCCTTACTTCCTCACTTTGGGACGTCAGTGGAGGCTTAGAGACATTCCTCATCTCTCCAAGCCCTGGACCCTAAGGAAGTGGAAAATTTATATGCATCTGATTTCTCTCTGTTTATAAGGAAAGAGGCAGTACTCAGAGAGATTAAAATTCCCTACCGATCCTGAAATCTTTCTTTTGATATCGCTTTAGCTGTTACTTTGTCCAACTTCTCAGATACTCCAGATCCTGTAAACTATTTTGGTTCCCATGATCCTCCTTTCATTACACCCCTACCCATCCCATTAGTGAAACAGACAATGTGGTGCAAAAAGAGGCTAAGGAGCTCACTCCTGGAACCTCTGGGACTGGCTGCATAGTCTGTGCCTGCTTCATTCCCTTGGGTCTCTGAGCCTCTACAACTGGGCTGTTGTTTACAGGCAAAGGCCAGTTGCTGCTCTACCAGCTCTGTTCCCAGTCGGACTCCCACATTAGCTGGGCCTTAATGGTCCATCTTCAGCATCTTCAATGGATCTATTTCTCTCCTATGACTGAATTGTTTCTTGCAACATACTTCTCCCCACCAATTGTATCTGGGCACACTAGTCTTCTGCAACTCTGTGGAAAGTTATTAGAACTGTTAATTGGGCCCTATGTTAGATCTGGGGTGAGATAAGAGGTGCTTTAAAAAATCTTTCCTGTCTGTACCCTCCCCCTCTGTCCTCTGCAAAAGCCAGTATCGCATTTCAACATGAGCGTTTTATATTCTCCATCTAAAACCTGCTGGCAATTCCTACTGCCTATTGACTTAGACTCAGGGACTCACCTTTTTTACTGAATCCTGGAAGTCTTTTGATCTTTCCTCACACCCGCACCCCATTTATCTCTTCTAAATATGTTACTAGTTATCCAAGTCAGCAAGAGATAGGTGGGAAATGGGATTGTATTTCTTAGTCATTTACAAATAACCTAATTAGTAGAATGATAGAACCTGAGAGAAAAAAGAGGCCATTTGAGCCATACCACTTATAGTAGATGGGGAATCTGGATAGATGGGGAAGCTGAGGCCCAGAAAGAGAACTGTGCTGCCTTAAGATCGCACAACAAATTGGAGACAAAAGTGAGACTTCCACTCAGATTTCCTGGTACCTGATTCAAGCTATGGAAGAAGGGTGACTGCCGTGCATACCCCAGTAAGCAATGAAGGTTGATGACTTGGGGATATGCCTTCTCTCCAGAGCGATTGTTGACTGAACTTAGTGGGAGAGCCAGGAATCATATTTAGATGCAGAGGTGGCCAAAGTTCATTATTTGGCTGGGATATCTTGGCCAACAGAGACAAGGCAGTTAGTCACTTGCGAACCCCTGGGCTCCTAAGCTCCTATGAGCCCTTGGCATTGGGAGATAGCATGCTAGAGAAGAAAGGGTACAGGTGTTGGAGTCATACCCATCAGGATTTTAGTGTAGACACTACAGTTTTAGGCAGGTTGCCTATCTAAGCCTTAGTTTCCTCATTTATAAAATGGAGATAATAGCTATCTCAGGGTTGTTCAGTGTTCAGTACCTGACACATAATAGATAATAAGTATGAGCTACTTTTTCCTTGGGGCCTCTGAAGCTCTAGATTCAGAGTAAGTTCTGTGAGTGACTATGGGGCCTGGCTTTGGATACATAGTAGAAACTTCATGGATTCAGTGGAGGGGTATGTATGTGTTGAGGGGAGATAATGATTTATTTGCAAGGAAGGACATGAGTAACACTGAGTTCTTGTTCCCTGTTTCTATGTTTCTGTCTCTAGGTAAATTTCTTCACCTCATTCCCCCACTTCCAACCCACTTCCCACCTCCCAAAAAAGTAAAGATAAAGAAGACTGCCTGATGCCGGCATGACCTCATTAGGGTGTGGCTCAGCTGCATTGCCTCCATCCCCAGTGGTGGGCATGCTGGAGATGAGCCACCAGCCAGAACCATTAACATGCTAACGTCAGGGACTGGAAAACAGATCCCATCTGTCTTCTCCTGGCTGGCCTCCCTTTCTTGCCCACTGCTCAGCCAAGAGACCCAGAATACCAGGGGGCCCTTCAGCTACTACACTGAGGTACTCACCCTGTTTCCACCCTCATCCCCACTCTCAACCTGTGTAAGTAGTAAGGGGAATCATGACTGGGCTCTCATCAGGGCAGGAGAGAGGCTTCGCAGCCCCCAGGCACAGCACAGCTTTGGGGTGTATAGATACCATAGTCCCTGTTCTGTGTCCTCAAACATTCTTTCTTGGGGCATCGTAAATGGTACTCAGTCTGAAGGGTGTGGGCATTATTCCTAGTTGCTACAGATAAAGGAGAAACCCAGGAGAACAAGATGCAGGAGTTAAGCTAACAATCTTCAGCCTTTAATCCATCCTGGGAGTGGGAAGCTGCATGGCATAATAGAGGGAGGGAGGTGGCAGAAAGCACTGGATTTGAATGGGTTTAGAGTTAAATATAATACCTGAGTCTGCTACTCACTACCTGAATGTTCACTTCTCTGAGCCTTAACTTTCACTATCTGTAAAATGAGCTTAGTTGTAATTATATAGTAGAGCTATTGTGAAAATAGGAGATAATGGATATAAAGTTATTGGTGTGTGGTAGTGCTCATCAGTAATAGATTTGTTCCCTACTTTATCAGAAGTACTTTGTGCAGAGAGATGCTGACATCACTTCTTGACTGCTGCCCAGGTGTATTTTCTTGCCAGACCCTGGGTACCTTATGTCCTTTAAGGTCAGGGACCACGTTGGCTTCACTTTTGTGTTCTCTGTGCCTGGCACAAGACAGCCATTCAATCAATGATTGGTTTATGTTTTCCCTTCTAGGTGGTGAAAACTATTGGCCTGAGGGAAGTTTGGTTCTTTGGTCTGCAATACCAGGACACTAAGGGTTTCTCCACTTGGCTGAAACTCAATAAGAAGGTAACTGCTTACCCTACTGTTGGGTTTGGAATTCATTCTTCCACCAGATTTTGCTCAGGAGGGTAACGTGCTAGCTGGCAAATCCAGGACACCTAGAGCTATGTTTTTCACTGGGCAGTCTGTTGATCACTAGATGAGAATAAGGACAGAGGACTCAGCCAAGGTGAAGCTCTAGCTCTGTCTCCACTTTGACTTCTAACAGCAAGAATGGCTAGGGTCCAAGGAAGAAGGGACCCTACTGGGAGCTCTGTCTTGAACTTTGACTTATTTTAGACCACAGCCATTAGTGGTTCTTCAAGAGGGGCTTGGTATCTTTTTTTTTCTTTCTAAACTCAAGGGCTTTAGGAGATTTGTTAAAATGAGAGTCACAGACTCTTGATCCGGAAAGACTTGAAGGTCTCATGATCTTGTCTTGTCCCTTCCCCTACCTTCAACTGATACCTGAACACCACACAGATGATTCCTTCTTTCTTGATTTTCTATCTCAATTGAACTCCAAATGGGATAGTTTGAGTATAGGTCCATTCAAGCTCTCTATCTCCAAGCAGCTTGTCTGCAGGAACATGGCAGTCCTCCATCTGAGTATACTTAAACTGGATTATTTTGTCCTTGGAGGTCTCCATACTGTCCTGTGGCTTGTTTTCCTGATTGTGTTTAGGTGATTAGTACCCTACCTTCTGCTAGCAAAGTCTTGTTTTCCCAAAGAGTAGAGACTTTTGCTGGATAAATGTGGGCTGTTAGGAGCCAATTTCAGGCCTTGAAAAACAATCTAGTTTGTGCTCTTGCCTAGCCAATTCCCAGGCCTCAGTCATACATCCTGATTTTTACTTTGCTAATTTATGGAGTTAGGGGAGCCTTAAAAGAGGAGCTTTCTTAAGCCTACCCTCAGAATTGGGGGCATTTGGATATATTGTCAGGTGATGGTGGCTTGAGGGCTTATGATCATCAGTGGGTATTCGGTCATTTCAGGAAGAAATCCCCAATAGGAAGCAATTATGGACATGGGATTGGGTCCCCAATTAAAGTAACATGTCTTTTTTCTGAATTACCAGGAGAGTTGCCACCCTGCTCTTTGGGGTTACCCAAATTAATGACTTTTCAGTGTCTTCTCCCCACCCTGCAGCCATTCCCCCACCTACAAAGTCTATTTTTTGAGAACCCATAACTCCTGCTGCTCCCAGGTGACTGCCCAGGATGTGCGGAAGGAAAGCCCCCTGCTCTTCAAGTTCCGTGCCAAGTTCTACCCAGAGGATGTATCCGAGGAATTGATCCAGGACATCACACAGCGCCTGTTCTTCCTGCAAGTGAAGGAGGGCATTCTCAATGATGATATTTACTGTCCACCTGAGACTGCTGTGCTGCTGGCCTCCTATGCTGTCCAGTCCAAGTATGGTGACTTCAATAAGGAAGTCCACAAGTCTGGTTACTTGGCTGGGGACAAGTTGCTGCCGCAGAGGTAAGGTGGTGCCCAGGCCATCTATCCTGGCTATAGGGGACTGCACCCCAAGGCTGACCGATATCTGTTACACAGAGTCTGCCGGATCTGTTCCTCTCCACTAGGATCTGTCTGAAGACCATGTAATACTGCTTAGAGAGACATTCGCCTATGGCACCATACTCTATTGTTGTTTCTCTGACTTTCAATATATAAAGCTTTTTTCCCCCCTCTGTTTGCCTGATTATAGAACTTCATTACCCTGGAAACAGATGCTTATAAACCAGAGAACCAGAGATGGATGGATTTCTCCCCTCCCCTGTTCTATTTTGTCAATCTTTTTCACTGATTTAGACCTCTTATATCAGAAGTTCACAGGAGAGAGAGAGAAAGAGAAATACACAAGCCAGGGATATGGGGAACTCAAACAGCCTTTTAATATTGACAACCAGTGTACAGAGCTTTCTGCTTTTGTAAACTTCAAAGTTGAGCTCTCTCAAACACTCATTATTTTTGTCTTAGCATGATGACAACACACAAAATGAATAAAGTGGGTATTATCCTTATTTCCTGGCTAAGGAAATAGAGGTACAGAGGTGTTCGCTCTGACTTACCCAATCTTACACAGCTCATTTGAGGCAGAGCCAGATCTGGAACCCTAGTCTCTTGATTTTTTTAACCCTAGGTTTTTCCCCATTGTGTCCAGTGACCATTTTCATAGGCTTTTGGATTGGAAGGAAAAGTTCTGCTTCATTCTGGGAGACTCAGTCCCATTGGAACTGTGTTATATGCACAACTCACCTAAAGGTATTAGGGATAGTGGTTGTGCCCTGGGACTCTACCTGAGTCACTGCTGTTATGTCTGAGATGACATATTTGAAGCAAGCCTTATGATCTAGTAGATCTGGGAGACTGAACCAGTTAGTTTCTCCCAAAGCCGTTTGGGCTCAGTTCTTGTTCTGTAGCCACAGACTGTAATCTCATCCCTGAGCAATATTCTCACAAACACAAACTGTTGGTCCCACACGGATCTAGGAGAAAGTTTCCATGCCTCTGTGAGGCCCACACCTACTCTTAGCCCCACAAGTCAGCACAGATTTGATACGTTACTGCTCTGCTTGGAGACCATAGCATGTTATTGGATTTTCTGGTTAAAAGTACAAGGAAGGTGTTCCCATTGTCTTTCTTGGTCACCCATTCTTGTATCTCTCCTACTTCTCATGAAGTTCCCTATGTCTAATTAATACCTCCTGCTGTAATTTCAGTCTGACCTCACTGGGCTGACTTGCACATCCTCTTTGCGTCAAGCCCTTAGAGAGCTAAGTGGGCTTCCCTTTACCCTTGCATTTGGACTTTGTGTTTTAAACTGCTAACTACCCATTTTCTTTCTAGGGTTCTGGAGCAACACAAACTCAACAAGGACCAGTGGGAGGAGCGGATCCAGGTGTGGCATGAGGAGCACCGAGGCATGCTCAGGTAAGCCCGTCCTACCAAATGTGGGCTCTTGCAGGGAGAATGAGAATTGGTTCTGGGAAGAGAAGAGGCAAAGGACTACGGACACTGGAGCATGTTGGAGAGAGAGGGACAGGAAGGTAGTTTACAGAGGAAATTAGAGATAGAAAGCAAATCAGGATCATTATAAAGCTTTAGTTTTTGCAAATGATGGTGACTGATAGTCCAAACAGTTTTGACCATAAAGAAATAGAGGGGACCTTAGGATCCCTAGGGAGCTTCTGGACCACCAGGGGCTCCTCCTCAAAAAAGTAAATGGGGAAGAAACTCTAAACATGGCAAACCATTGGGAGGTTGTCTAGTTGAGCAACAAATCTTATCATTTTGCTGTCACCACCCCATCTGGGCTCTGCTAAAAATGTTCCTGTATAAGAGGCTTCTATGATAGCTAACATGTCAAAAGCCAGCAAGGGTCAGCCCATCCCTATTCCCCTTGGGAACCTCAAACCTTAGGCTCCTGCCAGCAAATTTTTCTTGGCAAAAGTTGTGTTGTGCTCTGTTTGCCACCATCAGCTCACCTTCCATCCCCTTTCCCACCCCTCATGGCAAGATCCTTGTCAGAAGTGCAGAGCAGATAGGCTTTTTATCTCCCTGAGTCTGATTCACAGGCTCTCCTCTATAACCCTCCACTCTGTTCTTTAGGGAGGATGCTGTCCTGGAGTATCTGAAGATTGCCCAGGATCTGGAGATGTATGGTGTGAACTACTTCAGCATCAAGAACAAGAAAGGCTCAGAACTGTGGCTGGGGGTGGATGCCCTGGGTCTCAACATTTATGAGCAGAATGACAGGTATAGCTCAGAATTCTCTTAGTTTACTTGGGCCACTCTGACGCCTAGCTCTCACCGTGTAGTAAGAATGTACCTCCTAGGTCCCACCTGGGTAGTTTTTTTTCCTGCCTAGTTTAGACCAGTCCAGATGATTGCACAACCTCCCTCAGGCCTCTAAATCTTGCATTGACTACACTTGCACTGCCCACTATAGTTGCCACTGGCCACATGTGGCTATTGACCACTTGAGATGTGGCTACTCTGAGTTTAGGCGTGCTATGAGTGTAAACTACACACCAGACTTTAAAGATTTAATGTGAAAAATAGAATATAAGAGGTCTCATTAGTATTTTTAAAAATATCGATTTACATGTTCAAATGATAGTATTTTGGATATCCTGGGTTAAATGAGCTGTTATTATAGTTAATTCCACCTATTCATTTTTACTTATTTTCATGTGGCTACTAGAAAATTTAAAATTGCATGTGTGGCTCTCATTATATTTCTATTGGACAGCACTGGCCTAGAACCTACCTTGTCAAGAGTTGTAATTAATCCCACTTCCATGTGATGATTAAGTGCTGTTTGACCTATAATCCCTCTTGCTGCAGCCTTATCTCACTTGCTTGTTTATTTTCCTTGGTCTGCTCTTGGTGAGGATGGAGATCAGTAGATTATTGTTCCATGTAATTTCTGAATCTTGGAGCACATTATTTACCTTCTCCCCAACTTTTACAACCTTAGATGGAAGAGTCCCAGTTAAATAGGGCTGGAAATTCTTGTGAGAGATTGTTTCAAGGTTCATGCCTCAGAAAAAAATACAGTAAAACAAACCTCAGAGATTGGGACAAAGGATAATAATTTGGTTGTGGTATGAAGAGGTTCTTTGTACACCCTCAATGCTGGCAACTGACCTGATGGCATGTGATGACACTGGCTGAGATGGCAATGAATCTACCTCCTTAAGGGAGAAGTTGATGGGGAGTAGGGCAAGGCTCCAACCCTCTTTGTCCTTCTTGTCTTGCCTTTGTCCTGATGTTCGTGGTCTCAATTTCTACAGACTGACTCCCAAGATAGGCTTCCCCTGGAGTGAAATCAGGAACATCTCTTTCAATGACAAGAAATTTGTCATCAAGCCCATTGACAAAAAAGCCCCGGTAAGTGACTCCTCCCACTGGCCAAGATGGGTACTTGCCAAGACTGGGATAATGCTAGGAGCAATCATATTGTATTTTTCTCTCCCTTTTCTGTTTTGTTTTGTTTTTGATGTGAGTGGGAATAGGAGACACAAAAGGAGATTGGTGATGGAAGGGGATGTTGATGCCAAAAATGACCAGGAGACATCCTATACCTGGCGCCACCCTGCTACCTGTGTCTCAGGAGACGCGTGGATGAGGGAGAGCCACATGCAGTCTAAGTGCTGCCTCTTAGCCACTGTCTTCTGATGCCCTGAAGCTCTGGAGTGGAAACAGAGTGCATCTTATCTCTTATCTTTTAAAGCCCCTAGACCCCAGAAAGTAGAAACTGTTCGTGTACTTGATTTATCTTTAATTGTGGAGAAAGGAAAGAGGCAATAGAAGTCCAGATCCAGACATGATCCCCCAAACTTGCTTTTTGGTATAACTTTGCTGCTGTCTTCTCAAGACTTTTCTCCAAAGCAACCCAAGAACAAAAAAGTGCTTTGGGTCCAGTCATTCCTCTAACATGCTTGCCACACTTCTCACCTACTCAGTTGCCTGTGGCTGATAAGACCAGAAAGCTAGTGATTGGGAGTAAGTTAGAAAGTTGAGATGAGGGTCTCTTCTTCTGGTGTACCTTGTGTCCAACAAGGGCCAATGGCTATGCTCAGCCAGACCCTTCTCATGAGTCCTCAACCATTCTTCTCCAGCCCTGAGGTATCTGAACTTCTGCTAGGCACTTTATGTATGTTCTCTCCTTAAACCCTCAACAGCATTGTCAGGTAGGTAGTAGTATACCCATTTTATAACTGATGAAATTGAGGTTCAGAGTGATGGAGTGATTTGCCCAAGATCACACAGCTAAAAATGCTAGAGCTGGGATTTATATCTAGGTCATTTGACTTCTAGAGCTTGTGTTTCTTCCTCTGAACCCCAAGCTATATGAGATGGTAGCAGTTTGGGTTCAGTGACAGAGGAGCTGGTGGTTAGTCTATCAGCTGATGGCCTTCGTCCAGTGGTATTTGTAGTAACAAACTCAAATTCCCTGGATTTGTGTGTGTGTGTGTGTGTGTGTGTGTGTGTGTGTGTGTGTGTTTAACTGCTGCTCTGCTCAACTTTCATCAGAAAAAGGTGAGTAACAAAGCCAGTGAGATCAAGGGCTTATTTAAAAAACAGCAACCACCAGGACAATAGATGTTCAGAAGATTTATGTATTCACTTAGGTATTTACAACTTGCCTTACTCCAAAAAGGATTTAAAGGGCTAGGTCTAATATATGCTTTCAGGAGATTGCAGAAACAGTCCAGCCACCCATACTGCACTCACCAGGGTATATTATACAGGGATTGTTGGGCCTCTAAGAGAGACCCCTGAGACCTAGCAGATCCCTAATTAACAGATAAAGTCAGTTCCTGTCTTTCAACTGGGTTGAGGATATTTTAGGATGCTTTTCATAAGCAAAGGTTGAAAGAAATTGTGGTTTGATGGAAAGAGCGCTGGTTTCAGAGTCAAGCAGCCTGGGTTCTAGTCCTGGGTTTGTCACTAATCTGCTGTCTGACCCTGAGCAAGTCAGTTCACCACTCTGATAATTAGTCTTTCTATCTGTAACGTGAGAAAATTGGGCTAAATAATCTTTCCAGTGCTTTTGGATTTAGCTTGTCAGAAGGCAGACGCTCACCTTCATCTGTCCCTCCAAACTCTTTCTGATTGCTGGTTTCCCAACAGGATTTTGTCTTCTATGCTCCCCGGCTGAGGATTAACAAACGGATTTTGGCCCTGTGCATGGGGAACCACGAGCTATACATGCGCCGCCGCAAGCCTGATACCATCGAGGTGCAGCAGATGAAGGCACAGGCCCGGGAGGAGAAGCACCAGAAGCAGATGGAGCGGTAGGTGCTGTGAAGCTGGAGTAGGACCAGGGCCATGGCAAGGAAGCTTCTCAAAGTTTCCAAGCCTGCTAAAGGCAGGACATGAAGCCATCCCAGGACTAAGGGGAGAGAGAGAGAGAGCTGTACAGGGATGACAGTAAGTCTCAGGCATCCCCATCCCCAGGAAATAGGCATCAGAAGCCTAGGATTTCAGAGGCTTATAGGAGGGAGGGGCATTTCATAATTCTCCATTTTCTGTGATTCTCATGCCATTACTTGTAGGCGGACTCTGAGATGCTCCAGGCAATGTGACCAGTATAGTGGCAGTAGAAGGCTTCATGCACATTTAAACCTTGGCTCTGTAGGGTTTTTTGAGTAGAATTGGGCAAAGCTACCAGAATTTTCCCTACGAAGCTTCTATGCACTGTAGCCCCTTGCTACTCAAAGTGCAGCAAGGCTCAGCAGCATCAGCATCAACTTGAGAACTTGTTAGAAAGGCAGGATCTGAGACCCTACCTCAGACCTACTGATTCATAATGTACATCTTAAGATCCCAGGTGATTTCTCCAAAGAAGATATGCAAATGGACAGCAGGCACATGGAAACATCCTTAGTCATTAGGGAAATGGAAATCAAAACCACAGTGAGATACCACTTCATACTTACTAATATGGGTATAATAAATAAAAACAGAAATAACGGATCTTTGCAAGGATGTGGAGAAATTGGAACTCATGTACATTGCTGGTGGGAATGTAAAACAGTTCAGCTGCTGTGGAAAACAGTTTGGTGGTTCCTCAAAAAGTTAAAGGCAGAATTACCATATGATCCCACAATTCCACTCCTAGGTATATACACAAAAGAATTGGAAACAGGTGTTCAAACAAGTACGGGTACACACATGTTCATAGCAGTGCTATTTATAATAGCCAAAAGGTGGAAACAGCCCAAACGTCCATCAGTGGGTGAATGGATAAACAAATTGTGTAGCCATACAGTGGGATATTATTCAGCCATAAAAAGGAATAAAGTACTGATACATACTACAATGTGTATGAACCTCTAAAACGTCATGCTGAGTGAAATAAACCAGACACGAAAGATCACATATTGTATGATACCATTTATATGAAATATCCAGAATAGATAAATCTATAGAGACAGAATGCAGATTGGTGGTCGTCAGGGCCTTGGGGGAGGGGAGATAGGGAAAAACTGCTTAACGTGTATGGGGTTTTACTTTGGAGTGATGGAAATATTTTGGAACTAGATAGATATGGTGGTTGCACAACATTGTGAATGTACTAAATGCCATTGAATTGTTTGCTTTAAAATGGTTAATTTTATATTATGTGAATTTCACCTCAATGAGTTATTTAATAAATAAGATCTCAAGTGATTTCTATATATGTTAAGGTTTGAGAGTGCTGTAGTTTGTCACAAAGAATTTGGAACCTCAGGAGGCTTCTGGTAGTAGACTGGAAAATGATTCCATGTATGAGAGTTTAGACACCAAGGTTCATATTTATTCAGAAAATGTTTTCTGAGATTGGGGGCAGTTTGCAGAACTAAATCTGGCAGAAACCTACCCTCAAGGACCTCACAATCTAGTAGGAGAAAAAGGAAAAACAGCATATACATATAAAACTGTTCAAGGTACAAAAGCTGTGTCATTCATTCACTCAAGAGTTTATTGAGCAGTGAAAAAAGTAGACAAAATCCCTGCTCGCATGAAGCTGTCATTCTAGTGGGAAGAGACAGACAGAACAAATAAGCAAATTATACAGTATGTGAGGTGGTAAGAAGTTTTATGGAGAAAGATAGGCCAAGTATCCTGAGGCCTTAGAAAGAGAAAAGACATCTAGCCAATGGAGAAAAGAAGAGCTTCTGGAAGAGGTGTTGGGGCAAGAAAAAGCAAGTACTTATTTTAGGTTTGCAACAAATTCTGGAAAGAAGGATTCTAGAGCTGGGCTTCAGAGGGCAGGCAGAGTTAGGCCTAAGGACTGATGCTTTAGCCATAGAGATCAGCAGACTTGAAGCTCAGTATCCCAGCATAGAGCCAAAATTTGTCTCCCTATAACTCCATGAGATAGGGCAGGACTTATTAGGCCCAGGGGAGCAAAGAAATGACATAGCTAAGGTCACTTACTGGTTACTCACTGGTTAGTGGCAGAACTGGGAATCCAGGTTGGATGTCCTCACTCTGGGACAAGCTGACCAGGCCCTGAGCATACTGGCCCATGTGGGGCTATAATATGAGGACAAAGATGTGGAGATAAGGCAAAGTAGTCCCAACTCAGAAGCCCCGAGTGTGTTGGATGAGTTGGGGCTGAGGGTCCAGGGCCAGGAAGCATTGGAGATCCCAGTGCTTCCATGTGGCCTTGCTATCGTCTTCCATCACTTCTTCTCCTTTCTTAGTGCTCTACTGGAAAATGAGAAGAAGAAGCGTGAGATGGCAGAAAAGGAGAAGGAGAAGATTGAACGGGAGAAGGAAGAACTGATGGAGAGGCTGAAGCAGATTGAGGAGCAGACTAAGAAGGCTCAGCAAGGTGAGGCTTGCAGTCACCTTGGAGACTGGGTGATCCCAGAGCCTGACTCTATGAGCTGGAGACCCTTCTACCTCAGCTGCAGACTCAGGCCATATAATCCAGACGTGGCTATAGAATAGATGAAGTAAGCCGAGAGGAAGAGTGCTCAGAGCTTTCTGCCAGTTGTGCCCTGGGGTGAAGCACTTCCAGGAAGGAAGCTAGGTGTCCTTTCTTCATCTCTGCACTCTTCACTACATTTCCGCTCCTTCTCTTCTCAGAACTGGAAGAACAGACCCGCAGGGCTCTGGAACTTGAACAGGAGCGGAAGCGTGCCCAGAGCGAGGCTGAAAAACTGGCCAAAGAGCGTCAAGAAGCTGAAGAGGCCAAGGAGGCCCTGTTGCAGGCCTCCCAGGACCAGAAGAAGACCCAGGAACAGCTGGTAAAGCTACAAAATGGGCCAGGATTGTGGGACCTAAGTTTTCTCCCCTCTCTGCCTACCTATTCACAGCTACCTCTGCCAGCAGGGCTGGCTCTTTCCAGCAGGGTACCACCCTACAGGCCTCTAGCAGATAGCTCATTCAGAAGCAAACTGAGAAGTTACTGGTGTGGCCCAGAGGCCTTTATAAACAGTCTTCCCTAACCTTTACTTTTATTCTGCTTTCTTAGTCCTTGGGGATCTGAGCTGATGACCTGACAAAGGAAAGGGAGGGAGGAAAGAAAGAGCTTCACGCTTGGTTGACTACCTACTGTGCATTACAAGCTATGCTAGCAACTTCTCCCTTTTGCTTACTTTATTTCTTCTTCCCAATAACCCTATGGGATTAACCCATATGGGATAATATGCCCAGATAAAGAAATCAGGGGTCAGAGAAGTTTAAGAGACTTGCCAGAGATTACACACTTAGGGCTAAGTAAGGATGAGAACCCATTTCTGTCTCTTTTTTGAAGGGTTTGCTCCCTAAAATCATGTACAACTATGTGCCTATACATTTTTCAGGGGAGGAAGGTGAGCATTGTACTGTCATCACAATTTCCAAGGGTTCTGTGACTCAGAATTGAAGAACCTGTGGCCCAAATTCCTTGACATATGCTCTATCTCTGTACTGTTTGGAGTGGGAGTGCAGCAAACTAAGACCTAGTTCTCAGGGGAAGGTTCCTCTGGGAGATTTGCCCAAGTGAGGGTGTGCATAAGCATTTTTCCCTTGTTTAGATCACATTGTGATACTTGAGCATCTTTCCTATGTTCGTCCTGGGAAGTCTTAGTGGCCCTGAGCATTCTAGGATAACAGAGAAGGGTCTGCGAATTCAGGCATTGACATAGTGATTTCGAAAGCCTTACTGAGGCCCTAACTGTGCAGTGGGCAATACTGAGAGAGGGAGAGGGGAAAGGGAGAGAAATGAGAGAGAGAAATGAGGATGAGGGAGAAAGGGAGAAGTGAGGGAGAGAAAAGAGGGAAAGGAAGACGGGGAGAAATGAGGGAGAGGAAGAGAAATGAGGGAAAGGAAGAGGGAGAGAAGTGAGGGGGAGACAGAGATGACATGTTCTTTGTCTTCAGTAGGTCTATAGTCTAGCTGGGGAGCTCTGATTTACAAGGAAATGATTTGGATTTAATCGAGTGCGATAGTAGATCTGAGAATAGGAGTGGTCCTCCAGGCTTCCTGGAGGAGGTGTGGTAAAAAAAGCCTCCAGGACAGCAAGCAAGGGAGCAGCAGGTTCCCTGTTGGTTTTCCAAGGGAACTGGGGTTGAAGACACCTGGGCCCTGAGGATCAGAAGGCCCAGCTCTCACAAGCTTCCAATTTATCCATAGGCCTTGGAAATGGCAGAGCTGACAGCTCGGATCTCCCAGCTGGAGGTGGCCCGACAGAAGAAAGAGAGTGAGGCTGTGGAATGGCAGCAGAAGGTAAGACACAGTGCTCAGAGCAAAGCATTGTGGGAATATATATATTTCAGTTCTTTGGATTCCTTAGGTTTGGGTTCCTTCCACCTTCTATCCTTCCTTGACAGTGGGCATCATGGAAGAAGGAGGTCAGGCTTTCTCAAATACTTCCCAGAATTCTCCACTGCCCCAGGAAAATTGGTACAATTGCTACTATTGTACAGCTGACGAAACTAAGGATCAGGCAGATGAAGTGACATGGCCTGCCTGGTGCTTGCCTCCTGCTGGGCTGTTCTAGGCACACATAGGATGCCACAAGTTAGCCTGGTCTGACTGCCAGTCCTTTTCTCCCTCTGTTACTGACAGGCTCAGATGGTACAAGAAGACCTGGAGAAGACCCGGGCTGAGCTGAAGACTGCCATGAGTACGCCTCATGTGGCAGAGCCTGCTGAGAATGACCAGGATGAGCAGGATGAGAATGGGGCAGAGGCCAGCGCTGACCTGCGGGCTGACGCTATGGCCAAGGACCGCAGTGAGGAGGAACGTACCACTGAGGCGGAGAAGAATGAGCGTGTCCAGAAGCACCTGAAGGTATCCAGGCAGGGCCAAAGAGTCAAGGAGACCATGTGCATTGACTTAGTAGCCCATGGCCTTCCCTAGATCACCATGAGGAGATAGGTAGAGGAGCCTATCTCCGTGCTGTATGGGATCCTGAGCCTTTTTCAAGTGGGAGCTTTAAGGGTAGGCACCCCTCTCTTATCAGTTAGATCCTAGGCCACCTCTTCCCCATTTTTTTTGCCCCATCATCCATCCATATTCCATTTACCTCTTATATTCAGAAAATACTTAGCTGACACAATTCCTACCTGAATTGTTGATACATTGTTCTACTCTCAGGGAATACCTGTCATCAATTGGTCCCCTAAGTTTGTGTTGTTTGTTTTATTCTTGCCCCACTGCAGTCCTAACAGGGCTGGTAGAAATGGCTCTCAAAAAATGTGTGTGTGTGGGCCAGCCTAGTGGCATAATAGTTAAGTTGCACACTCTGCTTCAGCAGCCCAGGGTTCACAACTTCTGATCTCAGGCACAGACCTAGCACCACTCATTGAGCCATGCTATGGTGGCATCCCACATGAAAAAGAGGAAGATTGGCAACAGATATTAGCTAAGGGCCAATCTTCCTCACCAAAAAAAGAAAAAAAGCGTAGTGTGTGTGTGTGTGTGTGTGTGTGTGTGTGTAAAGGAGGGGTAAGTGGGGGTGGAGAGAGAGAGGGAGAGGGAGAAAGAAAGAGAGAGAGAGAAAGAAAGGAAAAAGAGAGAGAGAGAAAGAAAGGAAAGAAGAAAGAAGAGAAAGAAAGAGAAAACAAGTGAGAAAGAAAGATCTAGTTAAATAAGGGGAGGTAAAATGAGAGGAAGTCATTAACCCCTCATCCCCTTGCATCCTCACAGGCCCTCACTTCAGAGCTGGCCAATGCCCGCGATGAGTCCAAGAAGACTGCCAATGACATGATCCATGCTGAGAACATGCGACTGGGCCGAGACAAATACAAGACCCTGCGCCAGATTCGGCAGGGCAACACCAAGCAGCGCATCGATGAGTTTGAGTCCATGTAATGGGCACCCAGCCTCTAGGGACCCCTCCTCCCTTCTTCCTTGCTCCCACACTCTTACACTCTCACCTAACTCACCCTGTGCTGGAGCCACTAACTAGAGCAGCCCTGGAGTCATGCCAAGCATTGAGTGTAGCCATGGGACCAAACCTAGCCCCTCAGCCCTCACTGAGCAAAGAAATGGCCCACTTGGTGCCAATGGGACCCTCTTTTCCCTCTTTGTCCCATTCAACCTAGCATTCTAGAAGAGACCACTTCCCCAGCTCAGAGGCACTTTCCACTTGATTGGGGAATCATCCCCACATTTATTATTGTTCTGCCAGGGTCAAGTGTGGAGTAAGTTGAAAACTAGCCCTAACCCCTTCCCCACTACTGCCTTCCTCTTCAGGGTCCTGTGATTTGCAGAACTGGAACATCACAGGATTTAGGGAAGGAGGCAGGGCCCTGGCTATATGCTCTAGGATGTCGACTGACCTAGGATTAGGCCTCCCAATGCCCATTCTTTATAGTGTTATCTAGACTTTGTAATGATTGGAGGCTAAAAAGTTATTGAGTTATTCTTCTCTCTACCACCTAGATTGGGCCTGTTACAAACTGAGTCCTAAATAAGCCTTGTCCCTGAGTTCAGGGACTCAGTTTCTCCCTAAGGTGAGATGGGGGAGATAATGTCTTCAAGAGGCTTCACCAACATCTTTGAAGGACATTGGCCCTTCTGTTCAGGCAACGCTAGGTAGAAGATCCTGCCCCAATGCTTTATGGGAGGCTAGGCTTGTTCCAAGTGAGCTCAATGGCAGAGGTATCCCTTACTTATTATTCTGGGTTCCTCCTCCCTTCTTGGGATCTGCCCCTCCCCACTCCAATCCTCAAATGCCCTCCAGCTAGAACAGTAGGGATGGTTACCCAAAAACCCAGCCAGCCCCATCCAGGATTCTTGCCAAAGGGAGGAAATATTTACACCTGGCTTCAGTATTTTCCCTGCCAGAGGTTCCAGGCCACTTCTCCCATCAGAGCCACTTGGGCCACAACTCTTGCTTCGGGGCCATCCAGGCCTTAGTATGTTGAGCCTTGGAGCTTGATGTCAGTTGGTTCAATGGTGAGTGGGTAGAAGAAGCTGAGTATGGTGAGAGAAGCCCGTGGCCCAGATCCCACAGTTTACTTGACCCCCTCAGGTGCCTAATAGCCCCTTCCCATCTCCCCGCTCCAAGGTGGTGACTGGGCCCTGCCTGTTTGACAAATCTCTAGCCCAGGTCTTGCCACCAACTGTCCTGTCCCTTGGAGTTGTAAACCAGAGAGCTGTTGGCGACTCTGGCCTGGTCCCTTCCATACCCCCACTCCTTGCTCTCAACCCAGGAGCGGCCTCCTCGTTCTGTCTCATGTGTGGGCTCTTTTTCCTTCTACCAGTATTATATATTCTAGTGGCATCTAACTCAATATTGATTTCTGTGTTTCTTGCTAATGCACCCTTAGAAGATATTAGTCTTGGAGCAGGATCATTTTGGCCTCATTCCCGTACTACCCCCACACCTGGGAGGCATATACTATGCTATAAAAGCATATGTTGCCAGAAACATTAACGTAAGAAGCTTTCAGTATTGGTGATGTCACCTGTCACTATAGGTCATACAATCCATTCTTAAATTACTTGGTATTTGGTTTTATTTTTACTTTTCTCTTTTTCCTTCTCCCCAGAGTTCAGTCCTCAAGGGGCCATATTGTCCCTCTATGCAATATCCCTAGCCCAGAGACTATGGCTTCGATTCCTCTCTCCTTCCCCCACCCCCTGCATGACCTTGGGGAGTCTTACGTGCATTGCTGTGAATTATATTGACACTCTCTTGGTGATGTGCCCTATACTGGCTAAATTCAAACCTGGAATTTAGGGTAATGTAGCTGCCTTAAGGGCTACCCCCAGGGAGGCGGGGGGGAAAAGTTAGATTTTGTATTCAGGTTATTTTGTGTGTATTTTTTGGGGTTTTAAAAATTGTTTTGGAGGGGTTTATGCTCAACTCATGTTCTATTTCAGTGCCAATAAAATTTAGGAAGACTTTACTGTGACTTGATCTTTTTTTGTGGCATGAGTGGGTGGCTGTAAGATAACTTCACTGTAATTTCCACTCTATAGGCCACCTTCCCATCTCTGGTCTCATTTCATTCTCACTTCAGTCCCATGGGGAGTGGATATGACTGTCTTCATTTTATACAGGAAGAAATGGGCTTGAAAAAGTAGAATAACTGTCCATTGGCACAGGACTGTCTAACTTAATAGCCTATGTCCTTTACACAGCTCCAGACCAATCTTTCCAGTGTAGGTGGGCCCTGCATTGACCGTGTGATGCTCCTGGGCTCACTTGGCCGTCGGGCTTTGGCTGCTTGTGAAGGGTGGTTTGTGTCTCTAGACTCCTCCTGAAGTGGTCAGGCCCTGTCCCGCCTCTTTGTCAGGAAGCCTTCAGGATTGCTGCCTACTTCCTACTACCCTTACTTACTGCAGTGCCAACGAAGGTCAAAGAAATTACCTTGATCCCTGTTGCAAAAGGTGGTGGGGAGTGGAGTATGGAGTGAGGATGGAGAGTATGTACAAAAGCTTTTGGGTGACACTTTATGGTTTATAAAGCATGTCAATATTGTAGCCTAGATATGGTTATCCGTTTTTTACAGATAAGGTAACTAAGACCCAAATAAGCCTTCCAGGTTGTCTTGGATCTGGCTTTTTCTTTCGCTTACCAGCTCCCTTCTTGGTCAGCCAATACTTGCAAGGAAAAGTAAGTTATGTATGCTGTGAGCTTTAAATCCTTACAACAACTCTTTGAGGCAGTGGTTCCTAAACTTGTCTGCACATTAGAATCTTAAAGATTCCAAAGCCCAGACCATATCCTCAGATCAAATTATAATCTCTAGTAGTGGGACACAGGCATCAGTATATTTAATGATTCCAATGTACAGACAAATCTGGGAACCACTACCCTGAGGATATACTGTTTTATCCCATTTTACAGATGGAGAAACTGAGGCTCAACAAGATGAATTAATTTGTCCAAGGTCACAAAGATTAGAAGTAGTAGAGCCAGGATATGAACACAGGGAATCTAGTTCATGAGCCTGTGCTCTTAACTATTATACTATACCTTCTCCCTACCATTCCCACCGGGGGCCTGTGGGAGAACAGACACGTACTGAGAAGAGGAGATACTTGCCCAGCCTCAATTCTAAGGTAGCAAATAGAGTTCTAGGGACCTAGAGAACATCAGTATCAGAGGGAGCCTTAGGAATTTCTGCTAATGATAGTCCCAATTGTTGTTGCCTTGAAGAATGAAGGAGATCAGGTGTCCTCCAACCTCAACCAGAAGATGTCTGCTTTCATATGCTTTGTATATTGTGTTGCATACATATAAATAATTTGATTCTCTAAAAAAGAGGAAGACAGGTGGATTTCTTCTTCCAAGAACATGGATGTGGTAGGCACGATAATGGCCCCCCCAAAAATGTCCATGGAACCTGTGAATGTATTACCTTATGTGGCAAAAGGGACTTGAGGGTGTGATTAAGTTAAGGATTTTAAGATAGGGAGATGATACTGGATTATCTAGGTAGGCCCAATGTAATCACAAGAGTCCTTAAGAAATGGAAGAGGCTCAAAGTGAGAGAGAGTTGAAGATGCTATGTGTCTCGCTTTTGAAGATGGAGGAAGGGGCCACAAGCCAAAGAATGCAGGTGGCCACTACAAACTAGGAAAGGAAAGGAAAAGAAACAGATGCTCCCCCGGAACCTCCAAAAGGAATGCAGCCCTGCCAACACTTTGGTTTAAGTCCACTGAAACCCATTTTGGACTTCTATCTGACTTCTAGAACTGTAAGGTAATAAATTTGTGCTCTTTTAAGGCACTATAGTATTGTTACCCATTTCTCAAAATTCTCCGTTCTTGAAATGACAATGTTATAGAAATGGAGAACAGAACAGGTTGCCATAAGTTAAGGAAAGGGAGAGGGGCCTGTGAGACGTAGCTTTGTCTATAAGAGAGCAACATGAAGGATCCTTGCGACATGATACTCTATCTTGACTGTGTCAATGTCACTATCTTGGTTGTGATATTGTAATATTGTTTGCAGGATGTTACGAGGGGGGGAAAGTGAGTAAAGGGTACATGAGATCTCTCTGTGTTATTTCCTATAATTGTATGTGGATCTACAATGATCTCAAAATAAAAAGATTTGGGGCCGGCCTGGTGGCATAGTGATTAAGTTCGCACACTCCACTTCAGCGGCCTGGGGTTCACAGGTTTGGATCCCGAGTGCAGACCTAGCGCTGCTCATGAAGCCATGCTGTGAAGGCATCCTACATAAAATAGAGCAAGATTGCACAGATGTTAGCTCAGTGACAGCCTTCCTCAAGCAAAAAGAAGAGGATTGGCAACAGGTATTAATTAGCTCAGGGCCAATCTTCCTCACACACACACACACAAAGATTTAATTTAAAAAAAAGGGGAAGGTGGTGTTCCTGAGTATTTATGCAAGAGCAATGAGTGCTTCTGTCCACCAAAAGACATAGCAGTACTATTTGCAATAACTCCAACCTGGAAGCAACCCAAATATCCATCAACTAGAGAATGGATGAAACTATAGTATATTTATATAATGGCATATTGCTCGGCAATAGAAATAAACTACTGATGCATGGAACAATATGGATGAATCTCACAGGCATTATGTTGTACAAAAGAGGGCAGAGACAAAAGAGAAAATATCATATAATCCATTTGTATGAAGTTCTAGAGCAGGAATGGTCTGGAGCTGGGGTAGGAAGAATTGACTGGAAAGGAGCACAAGGAAACCTGGGGTTATGGAAATATTCTTGGTTTGGGTGGTAGTTACAGGGTATAAACATGTAAAAATTCATCAAGTTGTATATAGACTACAACTTGAAAAAAGGAGGGGCTCCCTCACTGCAACATTTTGAAAACACCTACAACAATGGTTCTCAAATTTTAGTGTGTATGAGAGTCACTTTGTGGGTTTTTTAAAACAGATTACTGGGCTTCATCTCCAGAGTCTCTGGTTCAGTAGGTCTGAAGTGGAGCCTGAAAATTTGCATTTCTAACAAGTTTCCAGGGGATGCTGATGCTGCTATTCCAGGGACCACATTTGGAGAGTCACTGCTCTAGAAGCTAGAATAGACCAACACTTTCCTGGTACAGATGGAGTCCCAGAGAGAGAAGGGACTTATCTAAGGTCACACAAGCAGTCGGGCAGATATGGGCCTAGAACTTGCTTCCTGACTCTTCCATGGGCCTTCAAGGCCTGGGTCAGGCCTTCTCTGCCATTCAGTAGCGTTCCATTGTGTGCTTTCCTATATCCCTTAATTACAATGTCTGAGCAGGAAGGGACCAGAGAGATTCCTGGATCCAATCCTTTGTCCCCACTTTACAGAGTGAGAAACTGAGGCCCAAGAATCAAAGGCACTTGTCTACAGTCACAGTGGCAGGACTTGGCCTTGAACTATCTCCTGCCTCTGCCCCAGACCTATACACAGTCTACCATGGGTCACCCTTACTGTCTTAGCTGTTTTGCTTCCCATCTTCTTCCTAAAGAAAGTTCCCTGTCCTACTATTTACATGTCTGTGCACAGGTGATGTTTCCTGAAGTCTTTAGTCAGGATCTTAAGGAAACAGGCCACACTACTTCTAGATCTCTTTCTAGAGCTAAAATGCAAGGCTCCAACCCTGTTGCTCTCTCAGAACATCTATTCCCTTCCTTAGCCTAGAGAACATTTATGGTTCTTCACAATTTGACTTGCCTTATCTTCCTCTATTCATCATGATCTATCTCCCCCCAGCAGTTTACATTCCAGGCATAGTAGACCCTTGCCAGCCCCTCAACATCTCAAGCTTGCTCATGCCTACATGCTTTTGTAATAATAATTATAATTAACATTTACGAAGCACTTACTCTATGCCAGACACTGTTCAATGTGCTTTAGAGTTATTACCTCATGTTATCTTCACAACATCTCTGGGGTAAGGGCAGTTATTACAGATGAGGAAGCTAAGGCCCAGAGAGGGTAAGTAACTTGCCCAAGGTTACACAGTTTGGAGTGACAGGCAAGATTTTAATGTTTCTTAGAGCCTCAAATTCAGAAAGTCTAATAAGCAAATATATTCTCTCTATTCTCATCCCACTCTGCTCATCCTTTTATGTCCACCCCCCACTTGGTGGCACCACTACTTACTAATTTTCCCAAAATAAGAACCTGGATATTTTTCCTTGACAATTCCCTCTCCCCTCACCCTGTCCCTGTTCCCAATCCTCCTGTCTTCCATTCTATTTCCTAAATAGCTTTTTAGTGCCACATCTACTTTATTCCTCCTCTGCTGCTGAGACCATTGTCATGGCCTCTTCACTAGATCTCTGGTCTTTCTACCCTCTGCTGCTAGTCACCTGCCAGAAATCCCTACCCATTTCCTACCCTCTTTGCTCAGCTTCTCCTACCAGGTTGGTCCTGGTCCTTCTTTCTGTTCCATTAATATCCGAAGTTCATTCTAGTATCAGGGCCTTTAACTGTCCCACTGTCTGGAATGCTCTTTCCAGAGAATTTCCCATGGCTCTTCATCATTCAGATCCCAGCTCATAGAGGCCTTCCCTTACCACCCTGTCTAAAGTCGTCTCCACCTCACAAACACACAAATGCACGCCTATAATAACTAACACTTATGGCTTATAATGTGTAAGATACTGTTCTAAACACTTTATATATTTTAAATCATCCTCACTATGCTTCTATGAGGTAAATATTGTTATTACCCCTTATTATAGATGGTGAAGGAAACTAAGCACAGAGAAGTTAAACAACTTTTCTAAAGTTGCATGGCCATTTTTAAAATTCCTTCAGTTTAAGATATTTAACGTGCGAAGCTGCCATATTTTGGAGGAGTATGTTGTGTACCCCATCAATTCCAACATCTAATCTTCGAGAACCAGCTTCAGTCTCCCTTTCCCTCATAAGCCTCCTGCCTGCCCTCTCCTCCTCACTCATGTACCATATTGTCTCCTCCTCCCCTGACTCCAGCTCAAGACTGGTCTTACACTGAGTAGCAGTCATTCATATGAGCATCTGTGTTGTGTCTTCCCAACCTGACTGTACAATCCCTCCAGACAGGGGCTATGTCTTTCTCATCTTGGATTCTTCCATTGCCAGACCAAGCTCAGTACATAGGTTCTACATAAATACTTGCTGTATGAATTAGCAGCTCAATTTCACTAAATACATTACCTGGCTCTTCAGAACATTTATAACCATGCGAAATTACAGACTCATGTTCTGTAAATGTAAATGCTCTGGTAGCATTTACTCTCAAAAAAACATTATTATGTTGACCTTTTGTTTTCTGTCTCCCAGCCAGTTTACTCATTCATAACAGAAAGTCTCCTATTCCCAGGATAACTTAATTTTTCTTTTCTTTTTTTTTTTGTTTTGGTGAGGAAGATCGGCCTGGAGCTAACATCTGTTGCCAATCCTCCTCTATTTTGTATGCGGGAATCTGCCAGAGCATGGCTTTATGAGCGGTGTGCAGGTCTGCACCCAGGATCCAAACCCACGAACCGCAGGCCTACGCAAAGTAGAGCATGTCAACTTAACCACTATGCCACCAGGCTGGCACCCTTAATTTTTCTTATAGTCCTTGGTTTGGATCTTGTCAAAGGAGTTTAGGAAGTGTCAATTCCACTCACTATTTTTCTATGTCCGTTGATCTCTTTAGGGAAACTTCTGACTTAACCCAGGCCCCTTGCCTTGCTTCTCTCTGTGAGCCCAACTTTCTCCCTTACCTTCTTTGGTCCAGGGCTCTCTTTGGTGGGTTTTGGTTCTATGTAAATAGAAAAACCTGGCAAAAGGCTGGTTGAGCTGCCACTTAACTTGCTGTTCTAAGGCAAGTGAAAAACTCTTCAGAGCAGATCTGCATTCCTGAGGAGAAGGGAGGGTAGGGGACTTGTTAGCAGTGGCAGAATTCAGTCTTTCCCAAATAGAAATAGGCTTGTGACAAATTATCTAAAATTTAGACAGCTCCATAAATTTTTCATTTATTCATATGCATTCAAGTTGCCATCTGTTTTTTTTTTTCTTTAATACAACTTTGCTGCTATCCACCTCCTTCGGGTCAACAATATATTGTCACATATGTCAAATATATTACATTTCTATATATTATAGGCCCAACAATAAAATTATATGCATATTGTTTTATACAGTTGCCTTTTAAATCAGTTAAGAGGAAAAAGGAGAAGAAATATGCATTTATACTATCTTTTATTATAAAATTAACTTTAATAGTGCTCTTTGTTTCTATGTGTGGATTCACATTACTGTCTGGAATCATTTTCTTTCAGCATGAAGAACTTTCTTTAGTATTTCTTGTAAGATGAGCCTGTCTATCAACAAATTCTCTAAGTTTTTGTTTATATGGGAATATCTTTATATTTTAAAAAACTTTATTTTTAGAGCAGTTTTAGGTTTATGAAAAATTTGACAGGATGGTATAGAGATTTCTCATATACCCCCCTGCGCCTACATATGCATAGCCTCCCTCACTATCAACATCACTCAGCAAAATGGTGCTTTTTTTTGTTTTACCGACAATGAACCTACATTGACACACTGTAGTCACCCAAAGTCCAAAGTTTACCTTAAAGTTCACTCATGGTGTACATTCTGTGGTTTTGGACAAAACTATAATGACATACATCCGTCCTTATAATATCATACAGAGTATTTTCACCACAATAAAGATCCTCTGTGCTCTGCTTATTCATCTCTACCCCCACTCCACTTCTGATAACCACTGATATTTTTCTCATCTTTATAGTTTTGCCTTTTCGAGAATGTCATATAGTTGGAATTATACAATACGTAAGCTTTTCGGATTGGCTTCTTTCACTTAGTAATATGCACTTGAGTTTCCTCCATGGCTTTTCATGGCTTGATAGCTCATTTCTTTTTAGTGATGAATAATATCCCATTGTCTGGTTGTACCACAGTTTATTCATTTGCTTGCTGAAGGACATCTTGGTTGCTTCCAAGCATTGACAATTATAAATAAAGCTGCTATAAACATCTGTGTGCAGGTTTTTGTGTAGACATAAGTTTTCAACTCCTTTGGCTAAATACCAAGGAACATGATAGCTAGATCATATGGTAAGATTATATTGAGTTTTATAAGAAACTGCCAAACTATCTTCCAAAGCGGAGGGACCATTTTGCTTTCCCACCTGCAATGTATGAGAGTTCCTGTGGTTCCATATCCTTTCCAGCTTTTAGTCCTGGCACCTTAATTTTTGAAAGACAATTTTACTAGATATAAGATTCTTGGTTGACAGCTTTGATTTTTTTTAAATTTCTTGTAGCACTTTGAATATGTCATCCTACTACCTTCTGTCTCCCATTGTTGCTGATGAGAAGTCAGCTGTTAAGCATATTGAGAATCCCTTGTATGTGACAAGTAGGTTTCCCCTTGTTGCTGTCAAGATTTTCTCTTTGTCTTTCAGCATTTTTACAATGTTGTATATGTGCGAGAGAGTATCTGTGCTTATCCTACCTGGAGTTGGTTGAGATTGTTAGATGTATAGATTAACCCTTTATCATTAAATTTGGCAAGTTTTCAGTCATTATTTATTCAAATACTTTTCCTGCTCTTTTCTCTCTTTTCCTTTTGGTACTCTCATTATGTATAGGTTGGTGGCTTAATGGTGTCCCAAATTTTTCTAAGACCCTTCAATTTTTTTTCATTCTTTATTTCTCTTTGTTCTTTTTTTTAATTGAATTAATGATAGGTTACAATCTTGTGAAATTTCAGTTGTACATTAATGTTTGTCATTCATGTTGCAGGTGCACCACTTCACCCTTTGTGCCCAACCCCCACCCCACCTTTCCCCTGCTATCCACTAAACTGTTTTTAGTCCACATTTTTAAATTCCTCATATGAGTGGAGTCATACACAGATTATCCTTCTCTAGCTGGCTTATTTCACTTAACATAATTCCCTCAAGGTCCATCCATGTTATTGCAAATGGAATGATTTTGTTCTGTTTTGCAGCTGAGTAGTATTCCATTGTATATATGTACCACATCTTCTTTATCCATTCGTCTGTTGATGGGCACTTAGGTTGCTTCCACATCTTGGCTATTGTAAACAGTGCTGCAATAAACATTGGGGTGCACAGGACTTTTGGGATTGCTGACTTCAGGCTCTCTGGATAAATACCCAGTAGTGGGATGGCTGGATCGTATGGTAGTTCTATTTTTAGTTTTTTGAGGAATCTCCATACTGTTTTCCATAGTGGCTGCACCAGTTTGCATTCCCACCAGCAGTGTATGAGGGTTCCTTTTTCTCCGCAACCTCTCCAACATTTGTTACTATTAGTTTTAGATATTTTTGTCATTCTAACGGGTGTAAGGTGATATCTTAGTGTAGTTTTGATTTGCATTTCCCTGATGATCAGCGATGATGAGCATCTTTTCATGTGCCTATTGGCCATCAGCATATCTTCTTTGGAGAAATGTCTGTTCATGTCTCCAGCCCATTTTTACATTGGCTTGTTTGATTTTTTGTTGTTGAGTTGTGAGACTTCTTCATATATTATGGATAATTAAGCGTTTGGCAGATATATGACTTTCAAATATTTTTTCCCAGTTAGTGGGTTGTTTTTTGTTTCAATCCTGTTTTCATTTGCCTTGAAGAAGCTCTTTAGTCTGATGAAGTCCCATTTGTTTATTCTTTCTACTGTTTCCCTTCTCTGAGAAGGCATGGTGTCTGAAAAGATCCTTTTAATACTGATGTCAAAGAGTGTACTGCCTATGTTTTCTTCTAGAAGCCTGATGGTTTCATGTCTCACCTTTAGGTCTTTGATCCATTTTGAGTTTATTTTGGTGAATGGTGAAAAAGAATGGTCAATTTTCATTCTTTTACATGTGGCTTTCCAGTTTTCCCAGCACCATTTGTTGAAAAGACTTTCTTTTCTCCATTGTATGCCCTCAGCTCCTTTGTCGAAGATAAGCTGTCCATAGATGTGTGGTTTTATTTCTGGGCTTTCAATTCTGTTCCATTGATCTGTGCACCTGTTTTTGTACCAGTACCATGCTGTTTTGATTACTGTAGTTTTGTAGTATGTTTTGAAGTCAGGGATTGTGATGCCTCCCATTTTGTTCTTTTTTCTCAGGATTGCTTTAGAAATTCGGGGTCTTTTGTTGCCCCATATGAATTTTAGGATTCTTTGTTCTAATTCTGTAAAGAATGCCATTGGGATTCTGATTGGGATGGCGTTGAATCTGTAGATTGCTTTAGGTAGAATGGACATTTTAACTATGTTTATTCTTCCAATCCATGTACATGGAATGTCTTTCCATCTCCTTATGTCGTCATCCAATTCTCTCAGAAAGGCCTTGTAATTTTCATTATATAGGTCCTTCACTTCCTTAGTTAAATTTACCCCAAGGTATTTTATTCTTTTTGTTGCGATTGTGAATGGTATTGTGTTCTTGAGTTCAGATTTTTCTGTTAGTTTGTTATTAGAGTATAGAAATGCTACTGATTTATGCAAATTTATTTTGTACCCTGCAACTTTGCTGTAGTTGTTGATTACTTCTAAGAGTTTTCCAATGGATTCTTTGGGGTTTTCTATATATAAGATCATGTTGGCTGCGAACAGTGAGAGTTTCACTTCTTCCCTCCCTATTTGGATTCCTTTTTCTTGCCTGATTGCTCTGGCCAGGACCTCCAGTACTATGTTAAATAAGAGTGGTGATAGAGGGCATCCTTGTCTCATTCCTGTTTTCAGGGGGATGGCGTTTAGTTTTTGCCCATTGAGTATGATGTTGGCTATGGGTTTGTCATATATGGCCTTTATTATGTTTAGGTAGTTTCCTTCTATGCCCATTTTGAACAGAGTTTTTATCATAAATGGCTGTTGGATCTTGTCAAATGCCTTCTCTGCATCTATTGAGATGATCATGTGGTTTTTATTCCTCAGTTTGTTGATGTGGTGTATCACGTTGATTGATTTGCGGATGTTGAACCATCCCTGTGTCCCTGGTATGAATCCCACCTGATCCTGATGTATGATTCTTTTGATGAATTGCTGAATTCTGGTTGCCAAAATTTTGTTTAGAATTTTAGCATGTATGTTCATCAGTGATATTGGCCTGTCGTTCGCTTTTTTCGTGGTGTCCTTGTCAGGTTTTAGTATCAGCATGATTGTGGCCTCATAGAATGTGTTAGGAAGTGTTCCATCTTCCCTAATTTTTTGGAATAGCTTGAAAAGGATAGGTATTAAATCCTCTCTGAAAGTTTGGTAGAATTCCCCAGGAAAGCCATCTGGTCCTGGGGTTTTATTCTTTGCGATGTTTTTGATTGCTGTTTCAGTCTCTTTCCTTGTGATTGGTCTGTTCAAATTGTCTCCTATTTCTTGAGTGAGCTTTGGGAGATTGTAGGAGTCCAAGAATTTATCCATTTCCTCTAGGTTATCCATTCTGTTGGCATATAGTTTTTCGTAGTATTCTCTTATAATCCGCTGTATTTCTGCAGAGTCTGTTGTTATTTCTCCTCGCTCATTTCTGATTTTGTTTATTTGAGCTTTCTCCCTTTTTTTCTTTGTAAGTCTGGCTAGGGGTTTGTCAATTTTATCTTCTCAAAAAATCAGCTCTTTGTTTCATTGATCCTTTCTACTTCCTTTTTCGTTTCAATAGGATTTGTTTCTGCTCTGATTTTTATTATTTCTCTCCTTCTGCTGACTTTGGGCTTTATTTGTTCTTCTTTCTCTAGTTCAGTTAGGTGTAGTTTAAGATTGCTTATTTGGGATTTTTCTTGTTTGTTAAGTTGTGCCTGTATTGCGATGAATTTTCCTCTTAATACAGCCTTTGCTGTATCCCATATGAGTTGGTATGGCATGCTATCATTTTCATTTGTTTCCAGGTATTTTTTGATTTCATCTTTAATTTCTTCAATGATCCATTGCTTGTTCAGTAATGTGTTGTTTAGTCTCCACATCTTTGTGCCTTTCTCAGCTTTTTTCTTGTAATTAATTTCTAGCCTTATAGCATTATGATCGGGGAAGATGCTTGTTATTATTTCAATTTTTTTAAATTTGTAGAGGCTTGCCTTGTTTCCCAACATATGGTCTATCCTTGAGAATGTTCCATGTGCACTTGAGAAGAATGTGTATTCAGCTGTTTTAGGGTGAAGTGATCTATATATGTCTATTAAGTCCAATTGTTTTAGTTTTTCATTCAGCTCCACTATTTCCTTGTTGATTTTCTGTCTGGATGATCTGTCCATTGATGTGAGTGGGGTGTTGAGGTCCCCTACTATTATTGTGTTGTTTTTAACATCTTCCTTTAGGTCTGTTAATAGTTGCTTTATGAATCTTGGTGCTCCTGTGTTGGGTGCATAGATATTTATAAGCGTTATTTCTTCTTGATGAAGTGTCCCTTTGATCATTATATATTGTCCCTCTGTGTCTCTCTTTACCTGTCTTATTTTGAAATCCACTTGGTCTGATATGAGAATTGCAACACCTGCCTTTTTTTCCTTGCTATTAGCTTGAAGTATTGTCCTCCATCCCTTCACTCTGAGCCTGTGTTTCTCCTTGGGGCTGAGGTGTGTTTCCTGGAGGCAACAAATTGTTGGATCTTGTTCTTTAATCCATTTTGCCACTCTGTGTCTTTTTATTGGAGAATTCAATCCGTTTACATTGAGAGTGATTATTGATGCATGTGGACTTAATGCTGTCAATCTGTCACTCATTATCTTGTTTTCCTGCATTTCTTTTCCTGTGTGCTTTAGCCTACCAATTTAATACTGCAATTTCTTATGCTGGGTTTCTTAGATTTTTCCTTATTTATGATTTGTGACTCTGTTCTGTATTTTATTTTAGTGTCTACCTTGAAGTTTGTATTTAGAATCTCATGTATAATGTAGTCTATTCTCTGGTGGTCTCTTACTTACTTGGCCTATACTGATTTAGACCCTTTGCTCTTCCCCTCCTAAAGAATTATTTTCATTTCTTATTCCAATTCGTGTTATGAATTTGTAGTTAGAGTGATAAGATCGTCCTTGCTTTGGTAGTTTCCTTACCTTTACCCTAATGCTATAGTCGAATATTTGCTATCCTGTTCTGGTTCTATCCATCGGTCTCCCTAGTCTGTGGTTTGTGACCCCTTTCTCCCTTTTTTCTTTTTTCAGGTATGAGAGCCTTCTTGAGGATTTCTTGTAGTGGAGGGCTTTTAGTTACAAATTCCCTTAACTTTTGTTTGTCTGGAAAAGATTTAATTTCTCCCTCATAGCTGAAGGACATTCTTGCTGAATAGAGTATTCTTGGCTGAAGATTCTTATCTTTTAAAGCTTTGAATATGTCACTCCATTCTCTACTAGCTTGTAAAGTTTCTGTAGAGAAATCCGCTGAAAGTCTGATAGGAGCTCCTTTGTAGGTTATTCTTTTTTCTTACTTCCCTGAGTATTCTTTCTTTTTCTTTCCTTCTTGCCAATTGTACTACTATGTGCCTTGCAGTAGGTCATTTTACATTGACAAATCTAGGAGATCTGAAAGCTTCCTCTACACACATTTCTCCGTCAATCCCTAGATTTGGGAAATTCTCTTCAATAATTTCGTTAAGCACACTTTCTGCTCCATTTTCCTTTTCCACGTTCTTGGGAATTCCTATGATCCTTAAGTTCTTACTCCTCATTGAATCCACTATCTCTCGGAGATTTTCCTCGTTTTTTTTTAATTCTTAGTTCTCTTTCTTCCTCTGTCTGGAGCCATTCAGCCTGTCTATCTTCAATTATGTTAATTTGCTCTTCTATGGTGTCTACATGGGCATTCAGGGAATCCGTATTCTGTTTTATCTGGTCCAATGTGTTTTTCATCTCTAGTAATTCTGTTTGATTCTTCTTTACAATTTCAATCTCTTTTGTGAAGTAACTCCAGAACTCATTGGCTTGTTTCTCTATCTTTCTCTCTACCTCATTGAGTTTTTTGATTATAGCTGCTCTGAACTCATTATCACTTAGTTTACCTAATTCCAAGTCCTCAGGACTTAATTCTATGTTTTTATTGTTTTCCTTCTGGTCCGGGGCTTTTATAAATTGCTGGATGGTAGAGGAGCGGTTTTTTCGCATGGTGGTAGAATTTGGTTGCAGTTACAGCCTGTCGCCACTAGATGGAGGGCGAGAGCCACATGTTCTGAGCTCTCTGCCTTCCGGCAAGATGGCAGCACCCAGTGCACTTTTCCGTGAGGGAGGGGCTGCTATTCTCACCAATCTGGATTCAGATCAGTTTTGTTCTCTGGTCTCCCAAGGCCCTGAGTTTATGGGGTCCCCACGCACGGAAGCTTTCCCCCGCCAGTGGGTTTCCACTGAACCAGCGGCAGGAGTCCTGGATGATCCCCCGGTCACGTGGTCCCTCCCTTGCTCCTTCCCAGACCAGCGCAGCAGGGATCGGAGACTCTAGGGGAGGGAGCGACGTTCTCTCCTACCCGTTCCAGCGCCTCCGAGGCCGTCAGCAAGGTCTATGTTCTCCGCCTTGTTGGTATTGTAGGTCTCTAACGTGTTGGCATTAGATTTATTCTCTGAAATTCAGTTTTTCCGATCCTTTGTTGTATTTTGGAGGGGAGAGAATCCCGGGTCAGCTCACCCCACCATTTTGCTCTGCCCCTTCCCCCTTCTCTTTGTTCTTTGGATTACATAATATCTATCAGTCTATTTTCAAGTTTACTTACTCTTTCATTGCCAGTTCACACCTAGTGTTATGCACCTCTTGTGAATTTTTCACTTCAGTTATTGTTTTTCTTTTACTGCAGTAAAATGCACATAACATAAAACAACTATTTTGAGTAGTGTCAGCATCATGGCGGAGTGAGTTGTTCCCTTTCTTTCTCCTCTCTAAGTTACAACTAAACAGACATCCATTAACCAACAGAGGATTCCCTACATAGCACAACAATTTTTAAGCATACAGTTCAGTTGTATTGAGTACATTCACTTTGTGGTACAACCATCACCACTATCTATCTCCAGAAATTTTTCATCATCTCAAACTAAAACTCTGTATCCATTAAACAGTAACTCTTCATTATCTCCTCCTCCCAACCCTGGTAACAAGTATTTTACTTTCAATTTCTATGAGTTTGACAATTCCAGGTGCCTCATATAAGTAGAATCATACAATAAAGGCACACCTTGGAGATATTGTGGGTTCAGTTCCAGATCACTGCAATAAAACAAATACCACAACAAAGCAAGTCACATGAATTTTTTTGTTTTCCAGTGCATATAAAAGTTATATCTGGGCCAGCCCTGATGGTCTAGTGGTTAAAGTTCCATGCTCTCTACCTTGACAGCACAGGTTCATCTCCCAGTCATGGAATGACACCACCCATGTATCAGTTGTCATGCTGTGGCAGTGGCTCACATAGAAGAACTAGAACAACTTACAACTAGGATATACGACCATGCACTAGTCCTTTGGGGAAAAGAAAAAAAAGAGGAAGATCAGCAAAAGACGTTAGCTCAGGGCCAATCCTTCCCTGTGGGAGCAGGAGAGGGGGAAAAGAATATAACTCAGCTCTTTCCCCTGCTGTGAGTAGTTTTGGAATAAAATCTCTTTAAAAAAAGTTATGTTTACACTATACTGTAGTCTATGAAGTGTGCAATATCATTATGTCTAAAGAAACAATGTACATACCTTAATTAAAAAAAAATACTTTTTTGCTAAAAAATGCTAACCACCATCTGAGCTTTCAGCAAGTCATAATTTTTTTGCTGGCAGAGGGTCTTGTAAAAAATGCAGTATCTTGAAGTTCAATAAAGCAAAGCACAATAAAATGAGGTAAGCGTGCACTTGTCTTTTTGTGTCTGGCTTATTTTACTTAGCACAATGTCTTCAAGGGTCATTCATGTTGTAGCATATATCAGAATTTCATTCCTTTTTAAAGCTGAATAATATTCCATTGTATGTATATACCACATTTTGTTTATACATTCATCTGTTGATGAACATTTGTATTGTTTCCACCTTTTGGCTATTGTGAATAATGTTGCTATGAAGACTAATGTAAAAATATCTGTTTGAGTCTCTGTTTCAGTCATTTGGGTATATACCTAGAAGTGGAACTACTGGATTGTGTGGTCATAATATGTTTAATTTTTCGAGGAACCACTCTGTCATTTTTCACAGAAGCTGCAAGTTATTATTTTTTAACCTTAGAATTTCCATTTGGTTCTTTTTTTATAATTTACATCCCTTCATAATATTCTCTGTTTGATAAGGCATCATCATCATAGTTTCTTTTATTTCCTTTTTTATGTTGAGATAAAATTCACATAACATAAACTTCACCATTTTAAAGTACATAATTCAGTGGATTTTAATATATTCACAAGGTTGTGCAAACATTACCACTAATTCAAGAACATTTTCATTATCCCTGAAAGAAACCTCTTATTCATTAACAGTCACTCTCCACCATCGTTTCTGGTTCCCACAAGCTCTTACAACCACTAATCTATTTTCTGTCTTTATGGATTTGCCTATTCTGGACATTTTATATAAATGAAATTACATAATATGTGGCCTTTTTTATCTGGCTTCATTCACTCAGGATAATTTTTTCAAGGTTCATACATATTGTAATATGGATCAGTATTTCACCCTTTTTATGACTGAATAATTCATTTTATTGCTATAATGCATTTCATTTATCTAATCATCAGTTGATGGAAATTTGAGTTGTTTCCACATTTTGGCTATTATAATGCTACTATCAATATTCCTGTACAAATTTTTTATAATTTATTTATTTATTTTCAGATGTACATCATAATATATTTTGAATTCTGTGTAGATTACATCATGATCACCACCCGAAAACTAATTACAGTGCATCCCCTCACATGTGAGCCTAATCACCCCTTTTGCCTTCCCCCCTCCCCCCTTCCCCTATGGTAACCACCAATCCAATCTCCAATGCTATGTGTTTGTTTCTTGTTGTTTGTATCTTCTACGTATGAGTGCATTCACATGGTATTTGACTTTCTCCCTCTGACTTATTTCACTCAGCAAAATACCCTCCAGGTCCATCCATGTTGTCACAAATGGCCGGATTTCATAATTTCTTATGGCTGAGTAGTAGTCCATCGTGTATAAATACCACACCTTATTTATCCATTCGACCCTTGATGGGCACCTAGGTTGCTTCCAAGTCTTGGCTAATGTGTATAATGCTGCAATGAACACAGGGGTGCAAGTATCTTTATGCCTTTGTGTTTTCAAGTCCTTTGGAGAAATACCAAGCAGTGGGATAGCTGGATCATATGGTAGATCTATCCTTAATTTTCTGAGGATACTCCATACTCCTTTCCATAGTGGCTGCACGAGTTTGCACTCCCACCAGCAGTGAAAAAGGGTTCCCTTCTCTCCACATCCTCTCCAACATTTTTCGTTTCCTGTCTTGTTAAATATAGCCATTCTGACCGGAGTGAGGTGACACCTCATTGCAGTTTTGATTTGCATTTCCCTGATAGCTAATGATGTTGAGCATCTATTCACATGCCTGTTGGCCATCCGTATATCTTCTTTGGAGAAATCTCTGTTCAGATATTTTGCCCGTTTTTTAATTGGATTGTTGGTTTTTTTGTTGTTGCGCTGTATGAGTTCTTTGCTTATTTGGGGTATTAATCCCTTATCAGATACATGGTTTGCAAATATCTTCTCCCAATTGTTAGGTTGTCTTTTCGTTTTGTTGATGGTTTCCTTTGCTGTGCAGAAACTTTTTAGTTTGATGTAGTCCCATTTGTTTATTTTTTCTTTTGTTTCCCTTGCCCAGTCAGACATGGGACTTGAAAATATGCTTCTCAGACTGATGTCAAAGAGCGTACTGCCTATGTTTTCTTCTAGAAGTTTCATGCTTTCGGGTCTTACCTTCAAGTCTTTAATCCATTTTGAGTTGATTTTTGTGCATGGTGTAAGGGAATGGTCTACTTTCATTCTTTTGCATGTGGCTGTCCAGTTTTCCCAACACAATTTATTGAAGATACTCTCCTTTCTCCATCATATGGCCTTGGCTTCCTTGTCTAATATTAGGTGTCCATAAATGTGTGGGTTTACTTCTGGGCTCTCAGTTCTGTTCCATTGATCTGTGTGTCTGTTTTTGTGCCAGTACCATGCTGTTTTGGTGACTATGGCTTTGTAGTATATTTTGAAATCCGGGAGGGTGATACCTCCAGTTTTGTTCTTTTTTATCAGGAATCCATTGGCTATTCGGGATCTTTTGTCTTCCACATAAATTTTAGGATTCTTTGTTCTATTTCTGTGAAAAATGTTGTTGGAACTTTGATAAGGATTGCGTTGAATCTATAGATTGCTTTAGGAAGTATGGATATTTTAATGATGTTAATTCTTCCAATCCAAGAGCATGGAATATCTTTCCATTTCTTTGTGTCTTCTTTGATTTCTTTCAGCAATGTTTTATAGTTTTCAGTGTACAGATATTTCACCTTTTTGGTGAAGTTTATTCCTAGGTATTTTATTCTTTTTGTTACGATTGTAAAATATTTAAATTTAAATATAAGAATATTGTATTCTTAATTTCTCTTTCTGCTAATTCATTGTTAGTGTATAGAAACGCAACCTATTTTTATATGTTGATTTTGTGTCCTGTGACTTGACTGTATTCCTTTATTGTTTCTAAAAGTTTTTTAGTGGAATCTTTAGGGTTTTCTAGATATAAAATCATGTCATCTGCAAAGAGGGACAGTTTCACTTCTTTTCCAATGTGGATCCCCTTTATTTCTTTTTCTTGCCTATTGCTCTGGCTAGGGCTTCCAATTCTATGTTAAATAACAGTGGTGACAGTGGGCATCCCTGTCTGGCTCCTGTTCTTAGAGGGGTAGCTTTCAGTTTTTCTCCATTGAGAACAATATTTGCTGTGGGTTTGTCATATATGGCCTTTATCATGTTGAGGCATTTTCCTTCTATACCCATTTTATTTAGAGTTTTTATCATAAATGGATGCTGTATCTTGTCAAATGCTTTCTCTCCATCTATTGAGATGATCATGTGATTTTTATTCTTCATTTCGTTAATGTAGTGAATCACGTTGATAGATTTGTGGATGTTGAACCATCCCTGCATCCCTGGAATGAAATCCACTTGATCATGATGTATGATCTTTTTAATATATTGCTGTATTCGAGTTGCTAGTATTTTGTTGAGGATTTTTGCATCGATGTTCATCAATGATATTGGCCTGTAATTTTCTTTTTTTGTGTTGTCCTTGTCTGATTTTGGTATTAGGGAAATGTTGGCATTGTAGAATTAATTAGGAAGCCTCCCCTCCTCTTCAATTTTTTGGAAGAGTTTGAGAAGGATAGGTATTAAGTTTCTTTGAATTTTTAGTAGAATTCACCAGGGAAGCCATCTGGTCCTGGACTTCTGTTTTTTGGGAGGTTTTTGATTGCTGTTTCGATCTCCTTACTGGTGACCAGTCTATTCAAATTTTCTACTTCTTTTTGGTCCAGTTTTGGAAGATTGTATGTTTCTAAGAGTTTATCCATTTCTTCTAGATTAGCCAATTTGTTGGCATATAGCTTTTCATAGTATTGTTTTATCTTTTGCATTTCTGGTGTCCATTGTAATTTCTTCTCTTTCATTTCAGATTTTATTTATTTGAGCCTTCTCTCTGTTTTTCTTGGTGAGTCTAGCTAAGGGATCATCAATTTTGTTTATCTTTTCAAAGAAAGAGCTCTTGGTTTCATTAATTTTTTCTATTTTTTTAGTCTCTATTTTGCTTATTTCTGCTCTGTTTTGTGTTATTTCCTTCCTTCTGATGATTTGGGGCTTTGTTTGTTGTTCTTTTTCCAGCACCTTTAGAGGAGCATTTAGATTGTCTATTTGGGACTTTTCTTCTTTCTTGAGGTAGGCCTGAATTGCTGTAAACTTCCCTCTTAGAACAGCTTTTGCTGTATCCCACAGATTTTGGCATGTTGTATTTTCATTTTCATTTGTCTCCAGAAACTTTTTGATTTCTTCTTTGATTTCTTCATTGACCCAATCGTTGTTCAGTAGCATTTTGTTTAATCTAGACATTTTTGTGGCTTTTCTGGTTTTCTGTAGTTGATTTCTAGTTTCATAACTTTGTGGTCAGAAAAGATGCATGCTATTATTTCGATCTTCTTATATTTATTGAGACTTGTTTGTGGCCTAATATGTGATCAATCCTGGACAATGTTCCACGTGCATTTGAAAAGAATGTGTATTCTTTGGTGTTTGGATGGAATGTTCTGTATATATCTACTAAGTCCATCTGGTCTAATGTGTCCTTTAGGCCAGTGTTCCCCTATTGATCTTCTGTTTGGATGATCTATCCATTGGTGTAAGTGGAGTGTTAAAGTCCCCTACTATTATTGTGTTACTGTCTATTTCTCCTTTTATGTCTGTTAATAATTGCTTTATATATTTAGGTGCTCCTATGTTGGGTGCATAGATATTTACAAGTGTTATATTTTCTTGTTGGATTGTTCCCTTTATCATTATGTAGTGTCCTTCTTTGTCTCTTGTTACAGTTTTTGTTTTAAAGTCTATTTTCTCTGATATAAGAATTGCTACCCTCTCTTTCTTTTCTTTGCCATTTGCATGGAATATCTTTTTCCATCCTTTCACTTTCAGTTTGTGAGTGTCTTTAGGACTGAAGTGTGTCTCTTGTATGCAGCATATACATGGGTCTTGTTTTTAAATCCAATTGGCCACCCTATGGCATTTGATGGGAGCATTTATTCCATTGACATTTAAAGTAGCTATTGAATAATATGTATTTGTTGAGATTTTGTCCCTTTTTTTTTCTGGCTGTTTTAGTAGTTCTTCTCTGTTCCTTTCTTTGTCTCTTGCTCTCTTCACTTGTTGTTTGATGGCTATCTTTAGAAATGTGTTTGATTTCTTTTGTGTTACTTTTTTTCTTGCTTGTTATAAGTTTTTGATTTGTGATTACCATGAGGATCCTATTTAATATTCTATGCATATAACAGTCTAAATTGAGTAGATAGACTCTTTAGCATGACCTCTTTCTAAAAGCTCTACTTTTTCACTCCCCTCCTCCCACATTTTTTTTTTCAAATCATATATAGTCTCTTGTTTAGTGTGTGTCTATCTATTCCCCTCTTATCATTGAAATTGGTGATTTTAATACATTTGTCTTTTAACCTTCATATTATCTTCACAGGTAGTCGATCTGCTACCTTTACTATATTTTTACCTTACAAGTGATCTTATTGCCTTGTTTTTTGTTATGCTGTTTTGTTTTTTTTGATAATTTTTTTATCTCTATTTGTGGTCATTGCTTTCCCAGTTAAATAAGTCCCTTCAGCATTTCTTGCAGAACTGTTTCTTGGTGATAAACTCCTTTAATTTTTGCTTGTCTGGGAAGCACTTTATCTCTCCTTCCATTCTGAATGACAACCTTGATGGATAGAGTATTCTTGACTGTAGGTTTTTTCCTTTTAGCACTTTAAATACATCGTGCCATTCTCTTCTCGCCTGTAGTGTCTTGGCTGAGAAGTCTGCTGATAGCCTGATAGGCTTCCCTTTGTATGTCACTTGTGGACTTTCTCTTGCTGCTTTTAGGATTCCTCTTTGTCTGTAATTTTGGACATTTTAATTATAATATGTCTTGGTGGGGGCCTCTTTCAGCTTATCTTGTTTGGAGCTGTCTGTGCTTCCTGAACTTGGATGACTGTTTCCTGCCTCAGGTTAGGAAAATTTTCATCTATTATTTCTACAAATAAATTTTCTGCCCCTTTGTCTCTCTCTTCTCCTTCTGGGACACCTATAATCCAAATGTTAGCATGCTTGATGTTGTCCCAGAGTTCCCTTAGACTGTTCTCATTCTGTCTAATTCTTTTTCTCTTTTCTGTTCTGCTTGGGTGATTTCCTCTAGTCTTTCCTCTAGCTCACTGATCCATTCTTCTGCCTCCTCTACTCTGCTACTGAGTCCCTCTAGTGAATTTCTCATTTCCAGTATTGTATTCTTCATTTCTGATTGTTTTTTTAAATATTTTCCAGTTCTTTGCTGATGTGCTCACTATGTTCATCCCTTCTTCTCCCCATATCTGTGAGCATCCTCATAATATTTTGTTTGAACACTTTGTCAATTTGGTCGCTTGTTTCTGTTTCATTTAGTCCTTTTTCTGGGGTTTTGTACTGTTCCCTTGCTTTGAAAGTATTCCTTTGTCTCCTCATTATCCCTCTTTCTCTGTGCTTATTTCTATGTATTAGGTGCGTCGGCTATGTCTCCTGATCTTGGAGAAGTGGTCTTATGTATGAGATGCCTTATGAGGGCCAGCAGCATGCTTCCCTCTCATCACAAGTCCATAAGAACCAGGAGTGACCCCTTTGTGGGTTACTTGTGTCCTTCTGCTGTGGCAGGGTTGCTCCCACTGCAGTTACCCAGGGAGTTTAGTCTTTCCTTCCCTGGCCAGCTGTTTGTAAACCTGGTTTGGGGAGCCTCAGCACTGTTCACTACTAAGTCTTTCAGCACACTCCTATTGCAATTTTCCTCTTAATTGGGTTGGTATCCAGTGTAGCTTATTGCTAGGCTCAGGGGCTTACAGTGGTGATAGACCTCAGGCCTACAAGGCTGTTGTCAGTTCTCTTAGGAGTGTAGCTGAGTGGGCCTGGCCCTAGGCACGGTGGTACTCTATTGTTTCTGGCTTTGGAAGGTGGGGCTGATCCTTTTTCCGGCTATTTGTGAAGCACAGGGCTTCTGCCACTGATTAGCCTCACCTCCCACAGGACCACATACACCGTCAACACAATCCTGGTCTGTGTACCCTTCTCAACCCCCAGGAGCGTACCCCAACGCCACACTGCAGAGGCTCCCACCTCTCCAACAATGTCCCCCCACAGTTCACCTGGTCCTCACACAGGCCCTGCCCCACAAAGGCAGTCACCCTTGCCTGCCCATAGAGGATCAAGGCACCCAGTCATTGCAGGCTGAAGGGTAGCCTGAGGGCTTGCTGTTTGGTGGGGCCGATCCCTAGGGCAGGCTGCCTGCCCTGGCTGAACTGGATTAAATTTGTGCTCTAGTGGGCGTGGCAGACCCCTAGGCTAACAGGCCAAGGGATGAACCTCAATGGCACCCACTGGGGTCTGTGTCAGCACACATGGACCAGCTCAGAACAATGGCCCCCACCAATGTCTCAGTCTCTGGAGAGGTCCCTCCTCTCACCAAGATGCCCCCAGAGCCCAAAGGACTGTCAGCCTTCTTTCTGGTGATTTTAGGTTGCTACAATGAGTGAGTTTGTGCATGGGTCCTTGATGACCCAGGTCTTTTCGGCTTTTGGCCAATAGCTTCTCTGGGGGTATCCTCGTTGCAGTTAATAGCCAGCAAAGCCAGACAGTAAGACCTCCATCTCAGTTGGGCTGAGTCTGAAGGATGCTTATAGCAGTATCACCCCCGCTCCGGACCTCACTCCTCCAGGGAGGGTTGCTTACCTTAGGTTGGCTCCCGCCTGGGCAGCTGAGAAGCTCCGCTGCTCCCAAGGTGGCTTTTTTCCTCTCCAGCAGGAATTTCTGCCTCCTCTGCCTTTGTCAGGACTGTCCCTTGTTGTTGGGGTTCTTTTCATCCAGTTTTCAGTTTTCGATCCAGGGTAATTTTTCCAAAAATAGTTGTAACCTGGTTGTGTTCGTGGGAGGAGACAAGTTCAACGTCTGCTCACACCGTCATCTTGACGAGATCTCCCTGTACAAATTTTTGTATGAGCATGCTTTTATTTCTCTTGGAGTGGAATTGGTGGATCATATGGTAATATTATGTTTAAATTTGGGGGTAATTCTTAGAATTTTCTATATGCAAGATCATGTCATTTGCAAATATAGTTTTACTTCTTACTATTCAACCTAGATAGACTTCATTTCTTTTTCTTGCCTGATTTCCCTGGCTAGAACCTCAAGCACAATGCTAAATTGAAGTGGCAAAAGGTGACTTCCTTGTCTTGTTACTAATCTTAGGGTGAAGGCTTTCACTCTTTCACAATGAAGTATGATGTTAGCTGTGGGTTTTTTGTAGATGTCTGAGGAAGTTCTCTTCTATTCCTAGTTTGTTCCATGTTTCTATCATGAAAGGGTGTTGTATTTTGGCAAACGTTTTATCTGAATCTATTGAGAGGATACGTGGTTTGTCTCTTTGTTCTATTAATATTGTGTATTACATTGGTTTATTTTCATATGCTGAATTGACCTTGCATTCCTGGAACAAATCTCACTTGTTTATGGTGTATAATTCTTTTTACATGTTGGTGGTTCAGTTTGCTAGTATTTTGCTGAGGTTTTTTGCATCAATATTCATCAATGATATTGATCTCTAGCTTTCTTTTTCTAGTGATATTTTTGTCTGATTTTGTTATCACAGTAATGTTGGCCTCATATAATGAGTTTGAGACTGTACCCTCCTCTATTTTTGGAAGAGTTTGTGAATAGGGCCAGGTTAGGTTGGGTGTCCAGGATGGACATGCCCAAGACTTGTATTTAGACACAATTTACTAGTACAGCCATACCAGCTGTTAAAATACTGAAACACTTCAATGCCAGTAGGGAAATGTCCAGGGTCTTTAGTCTTCCTTCCCATCATGGCCACTCCAGCCCCTTTTCCAGGACTCCCTAGATTTTCTCACACCCCAGCAACTAAAAGATTTATACCTAGGCCAGCCAGAAGACTTTCATTACCCTCCTCCAGTTTTATGATCAGCTTGCTTTCTGATTGTTGGTGCCCTGTGCTTTTAATATTTCTAATTGTTTACAACACTTGCCTACCACCTTGAAAACATGCCAAGGCAGACGCTGAGGTAGATGCCTAGTATGAGCCAATGGAGAGAAGGTAGTTGTGACTCAGACACTTCCAAGTTTCTCAGAATTTGCTCCAATAACATGTGCAAACTAAGCCACAGTCCTACTATCGGAAGCCACTGACTCACCACCTTCAGTCCAGGTTGGGACTTGTTCAAGAATGGGATATGTACACCAATGTTCATAGCAGCATTATTCACAAAAACCAAAAGGTAGAAACAGTCCAAAGATTCATCAACAGATGGCTGAATAAACAAAATGTAGTATATACATGTAATGGAATATTATTCAGCCATAAAAAGAAATAAAGTTCTGATACATGCAACAACATGGATGAGCACTGAAAACATTACAGTAAGTGATATAAGCCAGATACAAAAGGAAATATATTGTATGATTCCACTGATTCCAATTATATGACATAGCTAAAATAGGTGAATTAATACAGACAAAAAGTAAAATTGAGGTTATCAGAGTCTAAGGGTAGGGAAGAATGAAGAATGATTGCTTAATGGTTACAAAGTACCTGTTTGGAATGATGGATAATAGTGATGGTTATACGACATTGTGAATGTGCTTAGTGCCATTGAATTGAATACTTAAAAATGTTTAGAATGGTAAATTTTATATTGTATATAATTTACCACAATAAAAATATGCTTTTTGTTTTAAAACAAAAAGTAGGACAGCAGATTGGGAAGATGAGTGGATACTGGTGACTCTAACTAGGAGAAACAAAGGAAAGCTAGCAGAAGCTGACACCAGGTAGACATGAAACCGAGCCAGAGGCCTAGAATTCCCAAAGTCTTTCCTCATCCAGTTAGTCCCCCACATCTCTAATGCCATTTTCCTGTCTCAGACAATGTCAGGGGCTATATAAGTTCACTGCCTCTGAATTAAAGCTTTTTTTTTCCGGGACGGGGGTAAAAACTACCTGGCTTTAATGCTTCTGGTTGTTTGGCATCAGACTTGGCAGCAGTCAAGTGATCCCACTCTGCTTCTACATCTCTGAAGGCACAATGGCACCTTTAGCCTTTTCCTCACTCTCTGATAACATAGGAGTGAAAGTTGGAACAGATGGTGGGGTGGCTTCAAACACCCTGGCAGCTCTCCACTCAGCAACATAGGGAGAGATCTACTCAGCAAAACAAAATATGATCCAAAGCCAGGTCTGAACAAATAAATATTCAAAATCCAGTGGCACTGAACCACCAAAGGTGAGAAGGGACATCTGACAGCATGGGAGCACACGGTATATAATAAATCAATTTATCATGATTATGGAAATTTCCTGACATTTCAGTAGCCAGATTGGCTTGAAAAATGATTTTTCTAGGTATAGTGGGACTACTCTGGATGCTTCCTGCTTCCAGGATGAGAGACATATATTATGATATACAGAACAGAACACAAGTGCTGACCATTCTGTTTCCTTTTGAGTTAAGGAAATTTGGGGTGAAGATATTTGGATTCTAATACCTGATCAGTCAACAAGTGATTGCAACAATTTAAGCAAGTCCTTTCTGCTCTCTGGGCCTCAGTCTCTCTGATGTGTGAGGTTAAACGGGTGTATTATATGGTCTCCTTGGGGCTTGCTGGCTCAGTCATTCCAGAATTTCTAAACTGGAAGTCAACAATATCTTCTTCTCCTGTTTATACATCTCCTGAGCATCATCTAATGTCCCTTCCCCACATTTAACACAGAATGAGCATGTAAGGAGCATCTTCATATTTATGCTTGCTATGTTTTTTCCACTGCTTAGAACACTTTAACTCTGACCCCTATCTGTCCAAATCCTAATCAAACACTAAGGTTCTACTTGGATCCTTCCCTGATGTGCCTGCTCAGGTAGAATGAGTTTTACCCTCCTTTGTACTTTGTACTCCCACAACACTTAGTTCACATACCCCAACAAGGCAAAAATTATCAAATATATGTGTTTCTAGCTTCCTTTGTAATTAGGTTGGGGTTGTGTGACTTTTTATAGGCAATACAATGTGTGTGGAAGTGCAATGTGTCACTTCCAGGCTATGCTTCCAGGCAGCATAACCTTGTCTATACTGACTATTATACACACAAAGAGCACTTACTCTTTCATTCATTCAGCAAATATTGAAAACCTACTTAGTGCCTGTGTTGTATTATAATTCCTTGAAACTTATTATAACTTATTTATCTGTCTCTTGTAATATATTGGAGTGCCTTGAAGAGTTAGTTTTTCTTGGTCATCCTTCCTCCACAGTTTTATACCACCATTTAGATTCTGGCATTGTGATTCACAAATAGTAGACACTCAACAAATTTTCGTTTAACTCTGGGTAAGTGGTTGCCCACATGATGTGACTTGAGAGGTGCAAGAGGACTTTACCATGTCTTAAATTTCCCCCTACTATACTACCATAGTGTTTGAACATTTCTTCATTAAGGTTCCCCTTTTAAATTAAGGCATCACCTCCAAAGGATCCCTATTAATACACATGTGAGCCCCAAAATAGTTAACACAATCTACCATTACCTATCAACATATTAGATAAGCTTCTAAGTTAAAGGTCTGAGTTAGAGATAGAAATTTGGGCATTACCAATATATAAATTCAAGCTGCAAGTCTGGATGAGATAACCCAGAAAAAATGCATACATAGAGAAAAGGGGCTAGCACCCAGCTTCGGATAGTTCCATTTGAAGACAAGTTAAAGTAGGAAGAGCCAGAAAATAAAACTGAAGTAGGAAGCAGCTTTCAGGTGAAGATGGCATATTGAATACATGCATCTATTTTTACCTCCTTCCTCAAATCTCAATATCCATAATAAATAGATTTTTAAAGGCATACACTCACCAGGAGTATGAGAACTGGATAAAAGAAAACAAAAGTTTTGGTAGGCTGCAAAGCAGATGGATGAGTGAAAAATAGAAGATCTGAGAAAGATGAATTCCAAGCCAGCAGTGAGGAGAGATAAGGACCAACCCCATTTACACTGCTGAAGCAGAAATTGGAGGCTCTAGGTATCTTTAAAAGTGGGGGTAGGGAAAACATGAGAAGTATTAATGGAAGACTAAGAAACACTCAGATCCCTAGATTCCTCTCCCTAAGTCCACGCCTCTGAGAGAGCTATCTCTTCCCCATCCGAACAGAAAACTGGAGGGTGATTCTCTGGAGATGGCAAAACAGAGGGTCTCTATACTGGAGCATGAGAGGCACAGCTGAGGATGAGAGTGCTTTACTGAAAACAAGGTGATTAAGTGAAGCTATGCATACTCAATGCTGAAGCTCCACCCCATCCCTAGCACTCTTCCCCTATTCAGCTTGCTCCCAGAATGCTAGTGGGCATACCCTCACCCTTCAAGGTGGGAGATTGGAGGAGTCTTCCCCTGGAAATTAGACCAGCCAAGAAGAAAGACTTAAATATATCATCAACAGAAGATCCCCAATAAAAATCCCAGCCAGATTAGCCTGGACTAAAGCTCACAGTTGACAAGCCCCATCCACGTATTCTGAATTTCTAATCAGCATTTTATTGCCACATTCTTAAATATGGATGGCAAGGAACACACACATCTGAGGAAAGCCTTGAGAATGAAAGATAGAGACCAACACAAACAGGAGAAAGCAGTTTGGCAGAAATAGACATTATGCAGGAAGACAAAAAGAGAGCATTATTAAGAGAAAACATTGCATTTACATGACAAGAATAAATATGGTATAAAAGAAACATTCAGAAAATAAAATAATCCCAAGAATTTTTGAAATTAAAAAGATGATAAAACTTTTATAGACTTAATGCAAGGGTTGAAAAATAACGTTGGGGAAAATTCTCAGAAAGAAGAGCAAAGACACAAATGGAAAATAGGAGATCTTATGGATATTAGAAAACTCATTTCAGAGGACTATCATTTACATAAAAGGAATTCTAGAATGAGAGAACAGAGAAAACAGGAAGACACTTTTGAGTAAATAAATGAAGAAAATTTCAACTAAAAGACACAAGTTTCCAGATTGAAAGGGCCTACTAAGTGCCTAGCATAATGAATAAAAACAGATCCACAGCAAAGAATATCATTGTGAAATTTTAGAACACGAGGACAAAAGCGTCTTACAAGTGTCCCGAGAAGAAAACAAGATCACTTGGAAGGATCAGGAATAAAATTGGATTCAAACTTCTCAAGATCAGTGCTTTCAAATTTATAGGAAAAAATGATTTCCAAAAATAGAATTCTCTACCCAGAAAACTTGTCCGTCAAATGTGATGTTAAGAAAACAGCCATTTTTAGATATGAAAGGTCTCAAATAATTTTCCTCCAACACACCTTTTCTCAGGAAGGTACTGGAGGATGTGGTCCACTGAATAAACAAACAGAATAAACAAAGACAGGGAATGTAGAAAGAAGATGCCCAACACAGCAGAAAAGTGAACGAAATCCTGTTGATAAAAAGATATCTTAGGATGATAGGTATGCAACAGGCATAGAGGACAACCATTCCATATAAAAGCAGATCAGAAGGCTCCCAGGGAATTTTTTTCAAGAAGATGAAATTGATCAAATTCCTTGTGTGTCTAAACATATTAAGAAGAGATGTAAACAACTGGCAGGGAGTTTGGGATGAAATAGTGATAGTACAAGAAGACGAAACCCCAAACAATTATCAACTCCAGAGAAAACAAAAAGTTGTGCAGAAATGAAAAGGTAGACATAATTCACTCCATAACTCCTCTCTAAATAACACACATGGTCAAAATAATGCATGGTATTACCGATCTAACGAAAAAGGGAGGAGGGATGACAAGTGTGTGTGTCTGTGGGCAGGGATAGGAAGGAGAGCTAAATTATTGTCTTCCATAGGAGAAAACCAATAGATAATGTTAATAGGAACAATTTAAAAATAGCAATGTAAGTATAATATTTACAGAGGTGATTTGATATTAATACCAAATTAATCCACTGGAAGATTTTAAAGTGGTTACTTCTGTGGAGAGACAAATCGGGGAGAGGTTGCTAAATTGGTTGATTGCTGCTGCGTAACTGGGTGAGATAGGAAGATAAAAGTGTTCATTTAATTTGGCCACATGAAAATTGCTTGTGACCTTGACAATAGCAGTTTGAGGACGACAGTGGTTAGAATAGCCAGATAGGAGTGGGTTGTAAGGGAATAGAAACAGTTAAATAATTAAAAAAATGTTTTTTAGCTCTCTAAAAAATTAGACATCACCTGCTAAACCAAAATCTAGTTTTTTTGAAAAAAAACTAATAAAGTAGATAAACCATAGGCAATACAAATCAAGACAAAATATAAAGGAATAAATAAAGCAGTCTTAGGAAAGATGAAGACATCATAACTAAAGATAGATTGGAGATTTTTTAAATAAGAAAATACTACAAAAACTTCATGCCAATAAATTTGAAAACTGAGAAGAAATGGATCATTTCCTAGAAAAAGATAATTTGCGGGGCAGGCCCTGTGGCTGAGTGGCTAAGTTCGCATGCTCTGCTTCCCCAGCCCAGGGTTTTGCCAGTTCAGATCCTGGGCACAGACATGGCACCACTCATCAAGCCATGCTGAGGTGGCATCCCACATAGCACAACCAGAAGGACCTACAACTAGAATGTACAACTATTTACTAGTGCGGCTTTGGGATGAAGAAGAAGAAGAAAAAAAAAAGATTGACAACAGATGTTAGCTCAGGTGTCAATCTTTAAAAAAAATTTTGCTAAATTTACTCAAAAAGCTAAAGACAACCTGAATAAACCAATAGTCATTAAAGAAATTCAACCAGTAATCAGAAACCTCCTCCCTCTAAGAAAGATCGAAGGTCCAGACAGTTGAACAGGAGAATTTTACAAAGATTTTAGTGAAAAGGTTATATCTTATCTCTAGTAATTGTTTCAGAAAAGAAGAAAGCCACCTAAATTATTTTATAAGGATAATAGGACACTAAACTTATGAACATAAATTTAAAAAATCCCTTAAGTAAAATATTAACAAATTCAATTCACTGGTGTATGAAAAATGGCAGAAGGAGTTTATTCTAAGAATGCAAGGATGGTTCCACATCAGAAAAATCTGATATAACACCAGATTAACAGATTAAAGGAGGAAACTCTATAATGATCTCAAGGGAGCAAAAAAGTGCTTGATAAAAGTCAATACTCATTCATGATTTTAAAAAAACTTAAGCATTTAGGAATAGAATGAAATATTAAAAGATATACACAAAATACAATAAAAAATAAAAATCTATAATATAAGCATGATATCATACCTAATGGTGAGACTTTAGAAGCCTTTTCATGAAACCCAGGAACAAGAAAAGGATACTGTTTCTATTCTATTACTGTTTCTATTAAATATTGTAGAGTACATCTTGACCAATTAAGAAGCAAGAAAAATGAAGGAGGTATAAGAATTGACCATGAGCTGCCCTTATTTTCAGAACCCATGCCAGCCCTTGACCCTTACACTTGCAACAGCTGTGCTTTATCTCTGCTGCATTTCCTGAGATGACTTCTTTCTGCTGACTGATACTCACAGAGATCTAATTCCTGCCCCCTCCCAACTTGGAATCCTGTCAGAGTCATCTCACTTCAAGAATAGGGGATGGAAGGTGATGATGAGTGTATGCATGACCAATGGCATATGAGACTCAACATTCAGGAGATGTGTGAACAGGTAAGAGTGTGGGGAATGTGTGTATCCACAGCCAGGGTGCCGCCGCCAGGGCTTTGGAAAATTGTAGCATTGTTCAGGGTGTGCAATAATTTCCTAACTAAAAAAGGTTTTACTTGAGGAAGGGGTGGCTTTATCTAATTTGATCAAAGCTGCCATATATGCTAGCAGCAGCCCTGGCTGGAGTTTTGTTTCTCCTCATCCTATGTAAAAATGCCTTGCAGATCATTAGGAGCTCCCCACCAGCCCATGCTCCTTAGAGGAACCCTAGAGGTCATATTTCTCTGGTGTCTGGCCCCAGAATTTGTATAGAAGATGTGAGCTGCATACTGACCTCTCCCAGGAAAGATGAACCCAAAGCCAGAAAGCACAAATTGTCCATTAGTTCAGGTTATGGTCAAGTCTTCCTCAGGTAAACCCTGATTAATTCACCTTGCTGAGTCCCCACATTCTCATCAATACAGTGGAGATAATGATATGCTTTTCAAGCCAAAGGAAGGACTATTGTCATGTCTTGCATTATTTTCTCATTGTTTCCCCAAGTTTGTCTAATCTCTCTTCTTTTAGTACATATTGCTTTTACTCATAAATTTAATGCATGCTCATTATATAAAGTTATAGAAATTCAAAAGAAAAACAAAGAAGAAAGTTAAAGTTACCCATATCTTAATCACTGAGTTAACTTCTGTCAATATTTTATCCTTTTAAGCTTTTATTCTATGTACCTAATCACTTTTAGTTGTGTGTGTGTGTATATTTTAAAATATTGACTCAAACTGTGGAATAACTTGTTTTTTAATTTAATACTTTTTGTTTATCTTTGAATATTGATATATAAAGATCTACAACTTTGTCTTTTACATTGATTAAAACTGTGTACAATTTTAAAAATGTAAACACTGCAAACAATAAAAAGTCTCTTCCTATCTCAGACTTCAAATCCCAATCCCTTCCCTAGAATCAACAAGATTTTATTAATCTTTTCAGGAATATTGTGTACATATCCATATTTCAGCAGATAGAGAATAGCCTCATTCTTGTTCATGAGTATATAATATTCCATTGTATGATGTACTATAAGATACTAAATAGTCTACTATTGGTGGACATTTAGGTATATCTAGTCTTTTGTCAATGCGCACAATTCTACAATTACTAATCTTGTATGTGCATCTTTGCGCACTTGTGCAGGTACATCTACAGGATAGACACCTGGAAATGGAATTGCTACATCAAAGGGTATAGGCATCATAAATGTTGAGAGATTATCAAATTGTCCTCCAAAGAATTTTTGTCATCTATGCTTTCAGTAACAGTATATGAAAGTGTTTCCTTACTCCTTGTCAACACTGCCCATTATCAAACATTTCCATTTTACCAATCTGATTGGAGGAAATAGTGCTTTGTTGTTCTACAATTGAGTGGGAATAAGCATCTTTTCAATATGTTTAATGTGTATTTGTATTTCTTTTCCCATGAAACTTTTCTCTACTCTCCTTTTTCTATTTGGTTGTTGGTCTTTTACTTACTGATTTATAAGAAGTTTATGTAATAGGGAAATTAGTTACTGTGTTTGATTTTTTAAAAATGATTGTATAGAATTCCACATATAATTTATTTATTTGACTCTTGACTAAGGGCTACTTGAGTTGTTTCCAATTTTTTACTATTTCAAACAATCCGATGTTGAACAACCTCATAGGTATAGTTTTATTATGTTTTTAGGATAAATTCCTAGGAAAGAGAATACTAATTCAAGGGAATGTATATTTAAAGTTTTAATGCATATTCCCAAACCGCACTCCAAAAAGGCTGTATTAATTTATATTTCCACTTGGTTAATTCTAGCAATCTTCTTTTATTTTATTACATATTGAATTAATGAATGAAGTATTTTAATATTAACTTTTTTGAGTATCAATGACCATTTTTCTTATGTTTACTGGTGTTTCTTCTTATCTGTATTGCCTTTTCGTGTCCCTTGCCATTTTTTAAATTGGAGAATTGGCCTTTTTTTCATGACAACAAAATGAATCCTTTGTTATAGATAATTTGATTATCCCTCCCTCCCTTTTGTCAGCTTTGTTTATGGTGTATGTGTGTGCACATGTGCATACAAACTTAAGCACACAGAAGATTTTCTTTTTTTTATCTAGTCAAATCTACAGATTCCTTTCTTAATTTAAATTGAAGTGTAGCCTTTGCAATTGTTTGTGCCTCAAGAATAGAAATCAGGTTTCCTTTTATCTTACACAATGTCTAGCAGAGGACCTGGCAAATAGTGGGGACTCAATAAATGTTTCATTAAAATGAAGTCTGTCTGAAATAATGGAGTAAAAACTAGGAAATAGTGTAATTTGAATTGAAGAATTCAGTGGAATGAATCAAGGAAGATATTTTTCACATGACCTTAACCTGCATGTGACTTATTATATATATTTTCTTTCTATTCTCACAGTGGTGGTTGAATATTTTCTATCCAGCTGTCTATATGTCCTTGATGTCATTGGCATTCATGTGGTCTCCCTTAGTCTGTGCCAACATACATCGACTCATTATGATCCAAGAATCATTATGAGTGTCACTAAGGACGAGTGAGAAGAGGAGAAGGAGAGGGGGACTTGGATAAATAAAGCTGCCTGGATTACCAAGAAGGGTAAGGTGAGGCATCTGCCACAACCTGGAAATCACAGAAGGCAGGGTGTTGTGCACCTATTTTTGCCAACTCCTTTCTCTAGATGAAGTTACTTCCAAGTGCATGGACAGCAGCTGGGGAACACATACTAGGCCCTACATGCAGAACCAGCCATCAGAGCTATGAAAAAATGTGTGCCCTTCTACTGCTTACTTGTGGGAGAGGGGGTGACAAGCTGTCCAGTTGAGTAAGTACAAACATGAGGCAGTTCAGCCCTCAAAGCCTCCAGCTTCATCTCAGAGCTGAAGTCTGTGTTTACCTTCACCTAAGGATTCAAAGCCAAGTGGGTCAATCAGCAGGGCCCATTGGTGCCAGGCAGGGACATCTTTCAAAACAGTGCATCCTCTATAACAAACAAACAATGAAGCACAAGAAAGCTATTTGATGTTAACCAGAAAGGCCATTCTAGCTTCCCCTCATCCCCACTACACTTGTCCTTCAAGGAAGCATATAGCCCTGTAAATTAAGGAGATGTAGTCAAAGGGCTGGGACTGGACAGGGGAGAGAGGCAGGGCTGTCTCTCAGGAAATCACATCCATGGCTGATATTAAGATACCGACATTGATACAATCTACAGATCTTATTTAGACTTTGCCATTTTATTTGTACTCATTTCTGTGTGTGTATTTGGTTTTATACATTTTTATTGCATATGTAAATTCGTATGTTCACAACCACAGCCAAGATACAGAATAGTTCCATCACTACAAGGATTCCTTATGTTGCCCTTATATCCCTTTTATTTTTATATCCCTTTTATACACCCATTTCCCTCATGTCCCAGTCCTGAAAACCTGGCAACCATTAATCTGCTCTCCATTCCAAACTTTTGTGTTTCTTAAAATGTTAAATGAATGTAATCATATAATATGTAACATTTTAGGTTTGGCTTTTAAACACAGTATAATTCCCTTGAGATTCATCCATTCATGTACCAATAGTTCATCATTTTTATTGCTGAGTAATATTCCATGGTATGGATGTACCACAGTTTGTTTACTCACCCATCAAAGAACATCTGGACTGAGTCCAATTTTTGGCTATTATGAATAAAGCTGTTATTCACCTTCATGTACAGAATTTGTTTGTGAACATAAATTTTATTTATCTGCATAAATGCCCAGAAGTGCAATTGCTATGTCTATGGTGGCTGCATGTTTAGTTTTTCTTAAAAAAACAACTTTATTGAAATATAATTCATGCTTCACACCATCGCTCATTTGAAGTGTAAAGCTCAACGGCTTTTAGTATATATTCACAAAGTTGTGCATCCATCACCACAATCAATTTTAGAACATTTTCATTACCCCCCAAAAGAAACCCTGCACACTTATCTAACAGACCACTGTCTAATCCAAGGTCACTTCCCCACCCCCCCACACACACACTAGGAAATCACTAATCTACTCTCTGCATAAATTTATCTCTTCTAGACATTTCATATAAATGGGATCATACGCTATGTGACCTTTTGTGTCTGGCTTCCTTCACTTAGCGTATTTTCAAGATTCACTCATATTGTAGCACACATCAGTACTTTATTTCTTTTTATAGCTGAATAATAGTCTATTGTATAGATATACTACATTTTGTTTACCCATTCATCAGTTGATGGATATTTGGGTTGTTTCTACTTTTTGGCTATATGAATAATGCTGCAGTATTATTTGTGTAAAAATTTTTGTGTAAACCTATAATTAAAATTTTCTTAGATGTAAACCAAGGAATAAAACTGCTGAGTCATATGGTTAATCTATGTTTATCATTTTGAGGAACTGCCAAACAGTTTTCAAAAATGGCTGAACTGGGCCAGCCCTGGTGGCCTAGTGGTTAAGTTTGGCATGCTACACTTTGGCAGCCCATGTTCGGTTCCTATGTGCAGACCTACAACCCCTCTGTTAGTGGCCAAGCTGTGCTAGTGCTCACATAGTAAAAAATAGAAGAAGATTGGCATGCATGTTAGCTCAGGGAGACTCTTCCTCAGCAATAAATAAATAAATAGACAAATAAATGGCTGAACTATCTTACAATCCTGGAAGCAATGTATGAGGGTTCCAATTTCTTCACATGCTTGCCAACATTTATTTTTATCTTTTTTTAATTATAGCCATCCCAGTTGGTGTGAAGTACTATCTAATTGTGATTTGATTTGCACTACCCTAATAACAAACAATGTTGAGCATATTTTCAAGTGCTTATTGGCCATTTGGATATCTTCTTTGGAGAAATATGTATTCAGATTCTTTACCCATTTTTAATTGGCTTATTTATCTTTTTATTAATAAGATTAAAATTTTCCTTATACATTTTAGGTACAAGTCCCTTACCAGGTATACAATTTAAAAATATTTTCTTCTATTCTGTGGGTTGTCTTTTCACTTTCTTGATAGTGTCCTCTGAAGCATAAAAATTTTTAACTTTGATGATATCTAGTTTATCTTTTTTTGTTTTTGCTTTTGCCTGTGGTGTCATATTTAGGAAATCATTGCCTAATCCAAGAACACAAAGATTTTCCCCTATACTTTCTTCTAAGAATTTTATAGTTTTAGCTCTAACATTTAGGTCTTTGATCCATTTTGAGTTAACTTTTGTATATGATGTGAGGTGTGGCTGGTCCAAGTTCATTTTTTTGCATGTGTATATCCAGTTTTCCCAGCACCATTTGTTGAAAAGGCTATTCTTTCCCCCTTCTTTGGCATCCTTGTTGAAAGTTAATTGTCTGTAAAGGTGAGGGTTTGTTTCTGGATTCTCAATTCTATATATCTATTCTTATGCCAGTACCACATTGTCTTGATTACTGTGGCTTTATAGTAAAATTTGAAACCAAAGCGTGAACCCTCCATTTTCATTCTTCTCTTTCAAGATTAGTTTGGCTATTCTGGGTCCCCTGAATTTCCATATGAATTTTAGGGTCAGCTTGTCACTTTCTACAGTCAGTCAGCTGGGATTCTGATAGGGATTACATTGAATTTGTAGATCAATTTGGAAAGTACTACCATCTTAACAATAGTAAGTCTTCCAATCCATGAATATGGAATGTCTTTCCATTTATTTAGGTCTTCATTGCTTTCTTTCATCAGCACTTGTAATTTTCAGCCTACAGTTTCTATACATGTTTTGTTACATTTATAACTATTTCATTTTCTTTTGAGTGATTGTAAATGGTATCATGTGTTTAATTTTGATTTTGACACGGTCATTTTACTATGTACAAATGAAAATGAGTTTTGTGCATTAATACTGTGTTCTTTGACTTTGGTGAGCTCTTCCTTGTCAATTCTAAGAGGTTTTTTGTGGATCTCTTGGGATTTTCTATGTAAGCTATCATGTCATATATCAATAAAGATGGCCTTATTCTTTACTTCACATTCTGTATGCTTTTGTTTCTTTTTCTTGCCCTACTGTGATTACTATGTAATGTTACTATTACGTCCTTTACTATGTTTAAGAAGAGTGGTAAGAGGGAACATCCTTAACTTGTTCCCGATGTTATGGGAAAGCATTCAGTCTTTAACCATTAAATATCATGTCAGCTGTGGATACAATGTGGATGCTCTTCATCATGTTGAGGAATTTCCCCTGTATTTCTAGTTTGGAAAAAATAATAAATTTTACAAAAGTGTAGAAAGCCAAAGACAAAAAGAGAATCTTTAAAGCAGCAAGAGAGAAGTGACTTATCACACACAAGTGATCTTCAATAGGAAACAGCCAATTTATCTTCAGAAACCATGGACTCCAGAAAGTGGTAGGGTGGCATTTTTAAAGTGCTGAAAGAAAAAAAAAAAAACCTGTCAAACAAGAGTTCTATGTTCAGCAAAACTATACTTCAAAAAAGAAGGTGAGATTAAGACATTCCTAGAGAACGAAAAACTGAGGGAGTTCATCACTAGTAGACCAACCCTACAAGAACTGATAAGGGAATTATTCAGGTCTAAATGAAAGGACGTTGGACAGAACCCAAAATTATACAAAGAAGTAAAGAACAACAATAAGGATATCTATACAGGCAAATAAAAAGCCAGTATTATTACTGATTCAAGAGGAAACAGAAAATCTTAACAGATATATAACAAGTGAAGAGATTGAGTTAGTAAAAAAAAATCTTCCAACAAAGAAAATCCTAGGACTAGATGGCTTCACTGTGGAATCTAATCAAACATTTAAGGAAGAATTCACACCAACCCTTCTCAAACTATTCCAAATGTAGAAGAGGAGGGTATATGCATTCCATGTGGCCAGCATTACCCTGATAACAAAGCTAGACAAGACACCACAAGAAAAGACAACTAAATATCAATATCCTTTATGAATATAGATGCAAAAGTTCTCAACAAAATACTGTCAAACTGAATCCAGCAGCACATTAAGATTATACGTAATGAGCAAGTGTAATTTACCCAAGGAATGCAAGGGTGGCACATAAAAAACAACCAGTGTAATATACTACATTAATAAAATGAAGGAAAAAAAAAGGGTCATCCCAATTGATGCAGTAAAAGCATTTGCCAAGATACAACACTCTTTCATGATAGAAATGTTCAACAAACTAGGAATATAAATAGGGAACATCCTCAATATGAAAACATCCTCAAAAAGAAAATATTTATAAAAAACCCACAGAAAAAAGACAGCTAACATTATACTCAATGACAAAAACCTGAAAGCTTTCTCCCTAAAATCAGGAAGAAGACAAGGATGCCTGCTCTGCCTCGCCAACACTACCCAGCATAAAAATTATGCACCTGCCCTGCAGGACAGGAGATGGAGAATCAACTCCATGCTCAGCCTCTCAACACCACTGGGCAGGGGAATCAGAGCACTACCTGTTTCTGCCAGGTGGAGGAAGGAAGATCAGCTGGGTCCTGCCAACACATTGGGCAGGGAAATTGGAATTTCAACAGGCTACTTGCACTGGTCCATTGAAGTTTCAGTGGGTGAGATCAATTTTTCTGTTGGTGTTTGACTGTAGTGGGTGGGTATTGCCAAAATGCTTTTTTATTCTGTTAGGCTACCCTGTCCCCAATCTTTTGAGTAAAGGAAACAGGTTTTCCTGGAACTTTTTTTTAATCTTTGTTTGTTGGTGGTTCTGGGATGGTGGCTTCTACAGTGCTGTCTGTTACACAACTAGGCAATTCAGAAACCCACCATGGTGTTCTTCAAGTCTCAAGGTCCCTAGGTATCCTATCTTTCTTTCCACCTTTCAGACTCTTCTATGCTTGTTTGTTGTGCTATCTTCAGGGTTTTCTACTTGTAAGAAGGAGTACCTGGAGGAGGGGCTACTTTATCTTGGCCAGAATCAGAAGTCCTCTGTTTCATTTTGAAGCTTTCTGCTGCTGTTGTTGAATTGCGTTCTCTTTCTCTTAAAACGTCTAGTAGTTTCTTCTCTTCCATTTGTTCAGTTTGTTCTTAGTTGTGTAATTTGTCTGTTTATTTTGGGTCATAAACCTGGTCCAGTTGTGCCTATTTCCCTTTTGTGTGACCTGAATTGACCTTGGACAACTGGTTTAAATGTTTTCTCTCTTTTTAACAACTCATCTTCCAGACTCGTCTCTCATAATGCACTAAGATTCCTTACTCTCTTTTACAGCCTCACTCTATATGATGACCTATTGTACTCCAAAAGCCTCTTGAGTCACATCATAACACATGGATCCCATACCAGCTGCAACTCTGCTTTTTTCTTAAATTAGAAGCACCTGGTAGTTTCCCTTTGCTACATTTTTATTTTTATTAGTTTTAATTATATTGTTCAATCTAAAGTCTAATCTGGACAACTTTTATTAAGACTGTTAACTACTTTATATTACTTCTTAGCCAAGTCACAAAGTCTCCTAACATGTAGGTAGGCATTATGGAACATTGGGAAGAAAACCAGGCAAGCAGTCAGGAAGCCTGGGTCCTAGTTATTGTTCTGCCTCTAATTCACTATATGGCTTTTTTTCTATGTCATATTACCTCACTGGAATTTAGTTTTCCCATATACAAAAAAGAAGGGGATTGGATGTGATGGCCTCTAAAGCATTTTCTGCTCTAATACTTCACAACATTAAGATACTACTTTATTTTTTAAGATGATGAGCATGGTCTTTGCCTTTGGCCTACTCAGTAGAATCCTTTTCTTAAAGTTTCCTCATTCCTGGTCATCTTTCTCTTGAAACATTTCTAAGTCAGCTCTATCTCTGACTGGTTAAAGGGCATATATTTTTCTATATTTCCAAGAATTACTGCAAACAGGTCTCTCAGATTCATGCTAGCTGATATGATAAATCAGGGTTCCGAACACTTTCTTTCTTACCCCAGACCTACACACATATTCTATATGATAAGAAATCTTTATTGGAAAGCTCCACTTGAATATTTCTCATGTATTTTCCATTTTCCTTTCCCCTCTCCTCCATTCATAAATGTTACAGAAAATGAAATGAGCACACCAACATTATTTATTTTTTTCTTCCTCTTTTTTCCACAGTAGTTTTTAAACCATAAGTTCCATCTCTTCAATTGATTTCTGCTTTTTCCTTTAAAGATTTTTTTTGAAGATGAGAAGTAACACTGAATCTCTAACCTTGGACAAAGTCACAGAAAGAGTACTTTTTTATTCTGCCTGTTCAAACTTCTACAGATCACTACTCTAATATGACTTCTCCAGGTTCTGTCTGACTTATGCCCAAGACTTATGCCAATACTCTGCTACTTCTTCTATCTCTTTAAACAGCTTGTACTACTCTCACTCTCCTTTTCTAAATCTCACCTTTTCTATCCATTGTACTTTTTTCCCCTTCTGCCTAACATAAGTAACAATAGCTATCACAAATCAGGAACATTCCATATGTAGATGCCATAGTTCAGTCATCACTGTCAAATTTCTTCCAGTCATGCTTGGCCATCATAATTAAGCTTTTTAAATTATCTTAATTAATGAGTATTTATTGTGACCATGAATAGGGAAGTGAGGAAATCAGCAAGTCTCAGCCTCTGAACAGGTAGGCCTCATGGAGACTGGAATGCTACTCAGGATAACTGAAACATCATAGCTTGCATGATGATATCTTGTCCACTCAGCAGGAGGCATCTATTGCTCTCTGTTCTAGTAATCTGCCATTATGATGCAGTTACTATCAAACACATTACTTCTCTTTCTTTGGAGTTTTCTTCCTCCTTCATTTGGTATGTATCTCTGAGTTTCCTTAATATGCTAAATTCTGGAGATTGTTTCTCTCTTATGTCCTCAAGAGAGAAGATTTAAGAGAATTATTTAGTTTACATACAGTCTGGGATGCCCTTGTTGAGCAGAACTCTAATGCCATGAAACTTCAACTGTCAATGGCACTGAAGTTGTAAAAATCCATCTTTGGGTCAGGCATATTTTCCCGGTCCAATAAGCTATGGCTGGGCTAATGACATTAACACAATACAAAACTTGCCTAAACTGTAAGCTGGCTAGTGTATTGGAGAGAAACAGGAAAGATAGCTGGAAAGAGCCCTCATGGGGTCAGAAGATACCTCAAACACAAACCTCAGGAACTGTCCCTTCACAAGGACCCAAAATTTGATTGGATTAATCTATGAAGCAATTTATGCCCCAGGACTTTGTTGAAAACAATAGAGCCATCAACTGGAAATTAGTGGGGCTTAACAACTGAGTGTAGTCATGAAGAGAGACAGAGAGAACCCTGTCAAAACCACTGTCATTCCAGAGTGACTGTGGGCATACCCAAGGTTGTATGCCTTGAGGAGAAACATCATAGACTTCACATTGTGCATTTTTGGAATAGACTTCACTGAAACTATTCAGTTACTAAACAAGTAAAACAGCAAATAAAAATAACAAGCCCTAATGGGAGTGTCCAGTACCCAGAGATGCTACAACATGTTATCAAAACTGTCTGGTTTCCAAAAAAAATTATAAGACACGAAAATAAACTGGACAGTAGGACTTATATAAAGAAATCAGACCGATTAACAGTAATTGTCTATGAGTGACCACATGTTAGATTTAACAGACAAAGCCTTCCAGGTAGCCATTATGAATGTATTCAAAGAACTAAAGAAAATCGTGGTTAAAGTAGTAAAAGAAGGTATGATGAGAGTGTTTTATCAAATAGAATATGTCAATAAAGTGGTAAAATTATTTTTAAAGCATAGTAGGTGGAAGTAAAGTTGTATTGGAATAATGAAATGATAACTTAAATACACATGAATGAATGAATAGAACCAAAAATGGTAAATATCAACATCCATAAATACATACTTTAAAAGGCATAAATTATATAAACTAATAAATAAGGCAATGAATTGTTATATATTGCTATAATATGTACAACAATAATAGCACAAAATTGGGGAAAACGGAATAGAGTTATATAGGAATAGATTCTGATAAGTTAAAGTATATATTGTAAGCCCTAAAGCAATCCCTATGGAAATAACTAAGAAAAGGAGAAGTTGATAAAATAATTAAAGAAATTAAAATTTTACATTAGAAAATATTCACCTAATTGAAAGCATTAAAGAATGAACAGAAGAACATAAAAAATGTGAAACATATAAAAAAAGTAAATTGGCAGATATCAATTATAATATTAAATGGGAGTGGATTAAATGATACAATCAAAAGACAGAGATTGTCAGACTGGGTAAAAAAGAAGATCCACCTATATGCTATCTACAGGAGATGCAATTTAGATTCAAAGATAAAATAGATTGACAGTAAAAGGATGGCAAAAGAAATGTCTGTAAACAGCAACCATAAGAAAGCTGGAGTGGCTACGCTAATATCAGACAAAATAGACTTTAAAGCAAAAATGTTGCTAGAGATAAATAGGGACATTTTATAATGATAAAAGATCAATCCATTAGGAAGATATAATAATTATAAACATATATTCATCTAACAACAGAGCCCCAAAGTATATGAAGCAAAATCTGACAAAAATTAAGGCAGAAATAGACAATGCACCAATAATTATTGGAGACACATCATTTTCAATAACAGTGAGAACAACTAGACAGAAGATAAGCAAGGATATAGGAGATTTGAACAACATTATGAATCAACTAGACCTAACAAACATCTATAGACGTTCCAACCCAACAACAGCAGACTATGTATGCTTTCCACATCCATATGGAATATTTTCCAGCATAGATTAGATGCTAGACCACAAAACAAACCTCAATAAATTTAAAAGTTTGAAGCAATACAAAATTTGTTCTGAAACTATAATGGAATGAAATTAGAAATCATTAACAGAAGTTATATTTGGGAAATTCACAAATATGTGGAAATTAACCAAGACAGCCACAAATAACCAATGGGTCAAAGAAGAAATCACAAGGAAAATTAGAAAATATATTGATATGAATGAAAATGTAGACAGAATACACCAAAATTAATGGGATGCTGCTGAAGAAGTGCTTAGAGTGCAATTTATAGCTCTAAATGCCTATATTAAAAAAGAAGAAAGATCTCAGATCAGTAACCTAAATATATTTCACTGTAATACAGTGGAAAAAGAAGAGCAAATGAAACCTAAAGCGACCCAATGGAAGGAGATAATAAATATTACAGTGGAAATGAATGTAATAAGGAATAGAAAACTGTAGTGAAAAATCAATGAAAACCTAAAGTTGGTTCTTTGTAAAGATCGACAAAGTTGACAAACCTTTAGCTAGACTGACCAAGAGAAAAAGAGAGAAGACTTAAGTTACTTAAAATCAATAGTGAAAAAGGGGACATTACCTCTTACCTTACAGAAATAGGAAGAGTCATAAAGGAATACTATGAACAATTGTATGCCAATAAATTAGAGGACTTAAGTGAAGTGGGAATATACCTAGAAAGACAAAATACTGAAACTGACTCAGGAAGTAATAGAAAATCTAAATAGACCTATAAGAAGTAAAGAGATTGAATTAATAATAAAAGATTTTCCCACAAAGAAAAGCCAAGGTCCAAATAGCTTTATGTTTAGTTATACCAAACATTTAAAGAAGAATTAACACCAATTGATCACAAACTCATCTAATAAATAGAATAAGAAGGAACACTTCCCAACTAGGAGACCAGTATTACTTTGATACCAAAATGCCTGGCAGTTCCTCAGAAAGTTCAACAGAGTTACCCTTTGACCCATCATTTCTATTGCTATGTGTATAGCCAAGAGAAATGAAAACATATGTCCACACCAACACTTGTGCACAAATGTTCATAGCAACATTATTCTTAATGCCTAAAAGAGGCAAAACCCCCAAATGTCTGTCAACTGATCAATGGATAAATAAATTGTGGAATATCCTTTGGCCATAAACAGACATGAAGTAAGGCTAATGAGACAACATGGATGAACCTTGAAAACATTATGTTACATGAGTGATGCCCATCACAATACGCCACATATTATATGATTCCATTTGTAATGAGATGTCTTGCATAGGCAAATCTATAGAGACAGAAAGATTAGTGGTTGCCTAGGGATGGGGTTGGATGGGACAACTAAGGTATATGTAAAGTGTAGGTAGTTTCTGGGGTGTTGAAAGTGTTCTGGATTTAGAAAGTGGTGATGTTTACACAACTCTGTGAATATAATAAAAATCATTGAATAGTTCACTGTGCGTTGGCAGATATGTGAATTATACATCAATAAAACTGTTACCATATATATACACACAGTCAATTGGTAAAGCTGTAGAAAAACAGTCTCAAACATTGCTAATGGGACCACAAATTGGTACAAACCTTTTGAAGTTGATTTTGATGATATCTAAGAAAATTGTATATGCATTTGACTTTTGATATAAAAACCCACTTCTAGGCATATACTTCCAGTAAGTTAAAAATACGTATGCATAATGTTATTTATTTTAGCTTTATTTGCAGTTGAAAATATTGGAAACAGCCTAAGTGACCATACATAGGAAAATGTTGAATGAACTATAGTACATCCGCAAAATGGAGTATTACATCTGTAGAAGAAAAAGAAGGAGGAATATTTGTATGAACCCTTATGGAGCAATTCCAGAGCATATAGTTAAGTGAAAAAAAAGACAAAATGCAAAATAAAATCCATAGTATGTTACCTATTATACAAGAAAAAAGGAGAAATAAGAAAATATACATGCATCTCTTCACTTGTGCAAAATTAAACACGGTAAGGGTAAAACAGAGATTAATGAGAGCAGTTACTATGGGGGGGAGGTGGTAATAGGGTGTAATGGATTGGGGAATGAGAATAGGGTAGAAAAAATGCGGGGCATTACTCTGAATGTACTTTTTTGTATAGTTCTGACTTTTCAAACCATGTTAATATTTCACATATTCAAAAAATGAAACAAAATTAACAAAGATGGAGGTTTAAAAATGGAATATAAACAGGAACAAATGAATCTAAAGGTATTTCAAATGAATAATTAACAATACTGTATTGTACACTTAAAAATTTGTTGAGTGTAGATCTTATGTTAAATGTTCTTACTATAATAAAAGAATGGATAACATAACCAGACTGAACAGGGAGAAAAAGGACTAATCCAAATAAGTTTGAAACACAGTATTTTGACTGTATTCTCTCAGGATAAATACAAAAGTAGTGTAGACAAACATTGGACTTCAGTTAATAGGTTTTTTTTTCAAATTTATGGGTTAACATTCCAAAATCAATTTATGTATATTCAAATTACTTTGCAAATATATTATGGGTAATTGGGGATAGGTTTTTCATTTTAGAGAAGAGAATTATAAATATGGAAATAGAGAAGACTAGAATGAACCTCATGGTGTTGGATTGGAATTGGATACATAAGTATGAATATATGGTTTATGAAATATATATGTGTGTGCGTGTGTGTGTGTATGATAGGTCTTCCCACTGAGAGTACCTAGAAGCATTGACACTCGAGTAGCAATAGCATACCTAGCACCCAGATCTTGCTTCTATATACTATTCCCCACTAAATGGAACCAGGGCTCCTTGTAGAAATGGTTGGTTCCAATGCTAGAATAGAAAAAATACAACATGATCCTAGAACATCTTTTTGTGCTCGAAAGTAAGCAGTTTTCAAAGAATGATAAGTGTCTGTCAAAAGGATAAAGGAACCAGTATTAAAGGTCTCCCACTGGAAAGTGACATCATCATCATGGCAGGGTGATATCTCTCCCCTCTAAGTTACAACTAATGGGAACTCCATTGACTAACAGAGGATTCCCTACACAGCACAACAAGACACACAAGAGATCCAAGCATCTATACAGCTGAAAGTGGGTGGATTGGACTCCTGGAAGGTAGTGGAACTGTGGGAGCAGCCCCGTTCCCCCTCCCCTAGCGGCAGCGATCCAGTGCACAGATCCCCACACTGGCCCACATGCCATCAAGAAAACAGGCACAGCTTGCTTGAGTCGTCCAGCAGGGATGGAGGAGGCATCTGGCTTGCTGCCTGCCCATCTGCCAGAGGACTTAGCCTATGTGCCTGTGAACAGTCCCAGTGGGGTTGGAGAGGGCGATCAGATTGCTCCCTGCCTGACTACCAGCAGATCCAGAATGCACCATCCCCCCTCCCCAGCAATAGCCAGGTCATTCTAACAGTGGGGATAGTATAAAAACATGGATTTTCCTGGCTGGGGTGGGATGCTCTGACTTGAATTTTAAAAACATACCGGCTTGTACTAGAGACCAGAGGCTGCACAGCCAACAATGACGAAAAATTCTCCCTGCTTAGCCCCTGCACCTCCCTAGTGGTGGCAGCTATGACCAGAGGTTTCAGGAACCACAGCAGAACCAAGTGACCCAGCCCCCAGTGGCGGCATCCCCAACACCAGCTGCACCAGCAGTGGGGGCTGCACACAATTCCCTGGGTCCCCAGGCACCCGGCAGTGACAGTGACACTTGTGAATCTAGCACACCTAGCAGCAGCACAACCAGAACCCCAGGCTACGCAGGATCAGAGCACAGCTGGTGCATGGGGAAACAGCATTCAAGCCCCTGGAGAGCCTGCAGAAATCCAATGGAGGAACATGAGACCCAGGTGACCCTGGAAGCAGTAGAAGTGCTTGTAGCCTGGTGACTACAGTCACGACACTACAGACTAAAGCAAAGGCACCAGCAACCCTGGAGGCACAAGCAGCACAAGGAAAGGAGAGATGACGCCCCTGGCAGAGGCAGTGGAGAGAGGAAAATGTAGGCTTTCAAATACAACCAGAAGCAGCACAAAACCAAAAGTAACCAAAGCTATACCCAAATGAGAAAGGTAGTTATTATGACAAAATTACCAGCAGAGGATTAATTCATGAAGCACCATGAAGAATTACAGTAACATAGCAGAACAGAAGGAGAATTCTAAAATTTATGTGGAACAACAAAAGACCCCAAATAGCTAAAACAATGCTAAGAAAAAAGAAAAAGCAGGAGGCATCACAGTCCCTGACTTCAAAATATACTGCAAAGCTCTGGTAATCAAAGCAGAGTGGTACTGGCACAAAAACAGGCACACAGATCAGTGGAACAGAAATAAAAGCACATGCCTATGGAGAGCCAACCTTTGACAAAGGATCCAAGAATATACCATGGAGAAAGGAAATTCTCCTCAGTGCATGGTGTTGGGAAAACTGGACAGCCACATGCAAAAGAATGAAAGTAGATCATTATCTCACACCATACACAAAAATTAACTCAAAAATGGATTAAAGACTTGAAGGTAAGACCTGAAACCATAAAACTCCTAGAAGAAAATATAGGCAGTACACTCCTTGACATTAGTCTCAGCAGCCTCTTCTCAAATACCATGTCTACTCAGGCAAAGGAGACAAAAGAAAAAATAAACAAATCAGACTACATCAGACTAAAAACTTCTTCAAGGCAAAGGAAACCATGAACAAAACAAAAAGACAATCCACCAACTGGGAAAATGTATTTGCAAATCACATATCTGACAAGGGGTTAATTTCCAAAAGACATAAACTCATACAACCCAACCACCAAAAAACGAACAACCCAATCAAAAAATGGGCAGAGGATATGAACATTTTTCCAAAGAAGCTATATGGATGGCCAACAGGCACTTGAAAAGATGTTCAACAACACTAATCATTAGGGAAAAGAAAATGAAAACTACAGTGAAATATCACCTTGTACCTGGCAGAATGGCTGTAATTACCAAGACAAAAAGTAACAAATGTTGGAGAGGACGTGGAGAGTGGGAATGCAAACTGTTGCAGCCACTATGGAAAGCAGTATGGAGATTTCTCAAAAAACTAAATATAGAAATACAATTTGATTCACCTACCCTAATACTGTGGATTTAGCCAAAGAACTTGAAATCAAAAATCCAAAGAGATTTATGCATCCCTATGTTCATAGCAGCATTATTCACAGTAGCCACGAAGTGGAAGCAACCCAAATATCCTTCAACTGATGAATGGATAAAGAGATGTGGTATATATACAATAGACTACTACTCAGTGATTAAAAAAGACAAAATTCTCCATTTACAGCAAGATGGATGGACCTTGAGGGTATGATGTTAAGCAAACTTAAGTCAGACAGAGATAGACAAACACTGCATGATTTCACTTATATGTGGAAGATAAACAAACACGTGGATAAAGAGAACAGATTAATGGTTACCATAGGGGAAGGAGATTGGCAAGGTGGGCAAAAGGGATAAAGGGGCACATATTTATGGTGATGGATAAAAATTAGACGCTTGTTGATGAGCATGATTCAGTCTATATAGAAACTGATAAAAAATAATATACACTTGAAATTACACAATGTTATAAACCATTATGACCTCAATAAAAGAAAAGATATTTAAAAAATCCAAATAGGAAATGAAGAAGTAAAATTGTCACTATTTGTAGATGACATGATTCTATATATAGAAAACCCTAGAGAATCTTCCAAAAAGCTATTAGAAATAATCAACGAACACAGTAAAGTTTCAGGGTACAGAATCAACATACAAAAATCAATAGCTTTCTATACACTAGCAGCAAATGAGCAGAAAAAGAAATGAAGAATACAACCCCATTTACAACCACAACAAAAAGAATAAAATGCCTAGGAATAAATTTAACCAAGGAAATGAAAGACCTGTACACTGAAAACTATAAGAATTATCAAAAGGAATTGAAGAAGACATAAACAAATGGAAAGACATTCCATGCTCATGGATTGTAACTATAAACATAGTTAAAATGTCCATGTTACCTAAAGCCATCTACAGATTTAATGCAACCCCAATCCAAATCCCAATGACATTCTTCATAGAAATAGAGCAAAGTACTCTAAAATTTATATGAAATAACAAAAGAACCCGAATAGCCAAAGCAATCCTGAGAAAAAAGAATAAAGTTGGAGGTATCAGCCTTCTTGGCTTCAAAATATACTACAAAGCTCTAATCAAAACAGCATGGTACTGGCACAAAAACAGACACACAGATCAATGGAACAGAATTCAAAGCCCAGAAATAAAAGCACATGTCTATGGACAGCTAATCTTCGACAAAGGAGCTAAGAACATACAATGGAGGAAGGAACATCTCTTCAGTAAATGGTGTTGGGAAAACTGGTCAGCCACGTGCAAAAGAATGAAAGTAGACCACTATCTTACACTATAAAAAATATTAATTCAAAGTGGATTAAAGACTGGAAAGTGAGACCTGAGATCATAAAACTCCTGGAAGGAAATACAGGTGGTACACTCTTTGACATCAGTCTTAGGAGTATCTTTTGCAAATACCATGTCTACTCAGGCAAGAGAAACAGAAGAAAAACAAACAAATTAGACTATATCACACTAAAAAGCGTCTGCAAGGCAAAGGAAACTATCAGCAAAACGAAAAAACAACCCACCAACTAGAACAAAATAATTGCAAATCCCATATCTAACAAGGGCCTAAGTTCCAAACTTATAAAGAAATCATTCAACTCATCAACAAAAAAATGAACAACCTGATCACAAATGGGCAGAGGATATGAACAGACATTTTTCCAAAGAATGTATACGGATGAGCAACAGGCACCTGAAAAGATGTTCAACGTCATTAATCATTAGGGAAATGCAAATAAAAACTACAATGAGATGTGACCTCACACCCATCAGAATAACTATACTTAACAAGAAAAGAAACAAGTGTTGGAGAGCATTTGAAATAAAGGGAACCCTCACACACTGCCCTTGGAAATGCAAACTGATGCAGCCACTATGGAAAACAGTATGGAGATTTCTCAAAAAATTAAAAATAGAAATGCTATATGATCCAGCTCTCCCACTACTGAGTATTTATCCAAAGAACATGAAAGCAAAAATTCAAAAAGGTATATGCACCCCTACGTTCACAGCAGCATTATTCACAACAGCCAAGATGTAGAAACAACGCAAGTGCCTATCAACAGAAGAATGGATAAAGAAGATGTGGTATATACATACAATGGACTAATACTCAGCTATAAAAAAAAGAAAATCATGCCATTTGCGACAACATGGATGGACCTTGAGGGTATTATGCTGAGCGAAATAAGTCAGACAGAGAAAGACAAATACCGTATGATTTCAGTCATATATGCACGATAAACAAACACACAGATAAGGACAACAGGTTAGTGGTCACCAGAGGACAAGAGGGTGGGAGGAGGGTGAAAGGGGTAAAGGGGCACATGTGTATGTTGGACAAAACTGGACTGTTGGTGGTGAACATGACACAGTCTATACGGAAACTGAAATATACTGATGTACACCTGAAATTACACAACATTGTAAGCCAATGTGACCCCAATAAAATAATTTAAAAGATACCTATCTGAAAAGGCTAAATAAATAAAAGGGCTCCTACTGGAGAAATATAGGATATTTTGAGCATAAAAATAAATAATTAAAGTAATAGATTATAACTCATACAATAAGAGAATCCATGAGTTCACACTTTGGTAAACAAGTAAATAAATAGTAGAGAAATGAAACAGCTTTACAATAGAATTGCAGCTATTATGTTATTATATACACAAAAATAATAATAAAAGAGACAGGAGGAAACATTGGAAGGTGATGCATATGTCTATGGCCTTCATGGTGATGGTTTCATGGGTCTGAACTTAAACTCATTGAGTTGTACACATTAAATATGTACAACTTTTTACATATCAATCATATCTCAATATAGGAGTTTTAAAAAAACCCAAAAATAATTTTAACTATAAAATGTAGAAGGAAAGATTGATTTGGAAAAATGAAAAATTGGCCATCATCATACTAATAATCATTTCAGGCAAGAATTATCAATGAATACTAATATCAGTGGGTGAATGTATGATTAGAAAGTGGATATTTACATAGTCTCAAGTTATCTTTCCATTAGATATTTATTAATTACAAAGAGAAATACAGTAACATGACAGTGGAAAAATCTGGCAGACACCACCTTAACCAAGTGATCAAACTTAATATCGTGATTAATGGAACAAATCGTTTGCCTCCTGATATGGTACACTGAGAAGGGCACAACATTAATTCTGCAGTATTTCTGCCAAAAATGTAGTCAATCTAACTAGAAGGAAACATAAGACAAACACAAATTGAGGTAAAATCTACAGAATTACTGGCCTATACATTTCAAAATACTAAGGTACAAAAGTAATAGATTGAGGAACTGCTCCAGATCAAAAAGATTAAAGAGACATTACAGTTAAATGTGATGTGTGTCAATGGATTGGATCTTGGACCAGAAAAAAAATTCCCTTTTTTTTCCTTGCTGTAAAAGACATTTAGGATAGTTGGTGAAATTTAAATAAGGTTTACAGATTATTGGGGGTCTGAAAACATTTTCTTAAAGGGCCAGATAGTAAATATTTTAGATTTTGAGGGCCATATGGTTTCTTTTTTTTTCTTTGAGGAAGATTAGCCCTGAGCTAACATCTGCTGCCAATCCTCCTCTTTTTGTTGAGGAAGACTGGCCCTGAGGTAACATCTGTGCCCATCTTCTACTTTACACGTGGGACGCCTACCACAGCATGGCCTGCCAAGTGGTGCTGTGTCCACACCCGGGATCCGAACCAGCGAACCTGGGGCCACCGAAGCAGAACGTGCGCACTTAACTGCTGTGCCACTAGGCTGGCCCAGCCATATGGTTTCTGTTGCAACTACCCAATTCTGTAATTATAGTGTGAAAGCAGTCGAATATTAGACATAAATGAATGGATGTGGCTATGTTCCAATAAAACTTTATTTACAAAAACAGGCAGCTGGCCAATAGGCATTAGTTTGCTGACCCCTGGATTAGAAAATAGTATTATATCAATGCGATAAAATCAGGAAAGTTTAATTTTAACTGATTTTAATTACTATTTCCTGATTTTAATTACTATACTGTGGTGATTTGAGAATGTCCTTGTTTTTAGGAAAAAAAACATGAATTATATTAAAAAATATATACATATATACACAGAGAGAGAGAGACAAAGAGTGCACAAGTGAGAGAGAATGAGAGTGAAAAGGCAAACATGGTAAAATGTTAATATTTTGGGAAACTGATGAAGGTTATATGGAGATTCTTTATATTTTGTATTTTTCAAATTTCTTATAGTTATATCCTAAAATAACTTGTGAAAAATAGTGCATTTTGCAGAAAATTACAGAATAACTTACAGTAGCTTAAAGAAAATAGAAGACCCTTTTTTTCACATAACAAGAAATCTAGAGGGAGGTAGTTGCTACTCAATGATGTCATCAGGGATCAGATCATCTTGATGTTTCTTTTTCTTTTTTTTTTTTTGAGGAAGATTACCCCTGAGCTAACTACTGCCAGTCCTCCTATTTTTGCTGAGGAAGCCTGGCCCTGAGCTAACATCCGTGCCCATCTTCCTCTACTTTATATGTGGGACGCTTACCACAGCATGGTGTGCCAAGCGGTGCCATGTCCACACCCAGGATCCAAACCGGTGAACCCTGGGCCACCGAGAAGCGGAACGTGCGCACTTAACCGCTGCACCACTGGGCTGGCCCCTTGATGTTTCTGCTGGGCCATCTCTGGCATGTTGGATTGTTGCCTTGTGGTCATAAGAGGCCATCTCTTTAGTACTGGGAAGGAAAAGTAAAGGTCCAAGAGTGGGGCCAGCCGTGTTTATCTACTTTAATTAGTACAGAAAAAGCGTCACAGAACACCTCTGTCCCAGAGGACATCTATTTAGATCTCATTGGTTAGAACTAAATCACAGAGTCAAGCTACCTACAAAATAGTGTGAAAAAGTATTTCACTTTACCAGACTAAAATATTTTCACCCCCCCAAATCAATTTTTGCCTCTTGGGGGCGATATCACTCTGAAAATGCATGCCCTAAAGGTAGCTGAATTTGAGTTTACCATTCCATTGCTTTTATTTTTACTATACTATGTATAAATAGAATTATTTTTCTCCTTCTTTCACTGCTATGTTGCATTTTCTTGTCCTCCAGTACAATGTCGAAGTAGTGACAGTGAATATCCAGTCTAATTTATGATTATACAGAGAATGCCTCTATCATTTCCCCATTAAGTATGAAGTCTGCTGTAGCATTTTAGCACAGATATCATTTATATGGTTAAGAAAGTTTTATTCTATCCCTATTTTGCTAAAAACTTTGATCATGAATGGGTATAAAACTTGATAGAATGCTTTTATCAATTGAGATGGATACACACACACACCCCTATACACCTTCAATCTACTAAAGTGAATTACGTGCAAACATAAAAGTTAAAAAGTTAAATCATGATGCAATTATGGGAATAATAAAAAATTAGTTATTATTTATTAAGATATATACATTGCAGGATTTGATTTGTTAATATCTGGTTTTGGAGTCTTATATCCAGTTTACAACTTAAATTGACCTGTAAATTTTCTTTCTCATTATGTCTTTGCCTGATTTTTCCAGGATTATACTAGCATTCTGAGATCAATTGGGTTTATTCATTTTATTTCACTTTTCTTGAAAAGTATCTATATAACTGGGTTTACTCTTTGGCAGTTTAGTAGAATTAGTTTGTAAAACTGTGTATGTGTTAAGCCTTAACAACTGAGTCAATTTCTTTTATAACTATGGTTACATTCACGTTTTCTATTTATTATTGTCATTTTTTGTAAACTATATTTTTCTAGGAAAATATCTGTTTCAAGTTTATTGGCATAAAATGTTCATACAAGTGTGATTTTTAAATCTCTACTATATCCATGGTTATGCCCTTTTTCATTCATAAAATTTGTTTGTGCTTTCTTATCTTTGTTGGTCAGCCTTGCTAGAGGTTTGTGTGATTTATTAGTATCTTCAAAGAACCAACTTCTGGCTGTTTTGATCTTTTCCATTGTGTTTTAATCTTATTCATTTATGATCTTTAACATCTTTCTTTCTTCTACTTTTATATTATTTAATAAGTATATTTTTACAAGCTTTGTGTCTAAGACTTTAATTTTTGACAATCATTTAGCATTATGACACTTTATTTTCTTGCCAATCCTCTCAAATATATATGAGAATATTAAAACACAAATGTACTTTTAAAATTCTAGGTGACAACCCTTTGTATTCCAAAGATTTTAAAATAAATTTTTAGTTTTAGAATAGTTTCAGGTTCACAGAATAGTTACAAAAAAGTAACAAAAAATTATGAAGATAGTGAGAGAGTTCCCATATAAGCAGCACCAAGCTTCCCTTATTATTAATATTTTATATTGGTATGATACACATATCATAATTAGTGAGCCAACGTTGATATATTATCATTAACTGAAATACATACTTTATTTAGATTTCCTTAGTTTCTACCTAATGTCATTTCTCTTTTATAGGATACCACCACGGACACCAAAATACATTTAGTCATCATGTCTTTTTAGGTTCCTCTTGACTGTGGCAGTTTTTCAGACATTCCTGGTTTTTGATGACCTGGACAGTTTTGAGGAGTACTGGTCAGGTATTTTTCAGAATTTCCCTCAATTGAGATGCATCTTATGTTTTTTTCATAATTAGATTGGCATTACAGGTTTTGGGGAGGAATATAAAAGAGTTAAAGTCTCATTCTCATCATGTCTTATTAATGGTACATACTATCAACAGTACATATTTTAGGTACTACCTCTGCCAGTTTATTAAGATTAAAATCAGCTGTGATAAGTTACACAAAACCCTGCACACAAATATTTATAGCAGACTTATTCATAAGTACCAAAATATGAAAGCAATTAAGATGCTCTTTGGGTAAATGGATAAACAAATTGTGGTACAGTCATACAATGGTATGCTATTAAGTGATAAAATGGAATGAACTATCAAGCCATGCAAAGGTATGGATGAATGTTAAATGCATATTCCTAAGTGAAAGAAGTCAGTCTGTGTTGTCCACATACTGTATGGTTCCAATTACATGACATTCTGGAAAATGCAAAATTATAGAACTGGTAAACAGATCTATGATTGCCAGGGGTTCAGAAGATGGTAGATAGGTAAATAAGTGAAGTACATGGGAATTTATAAAAGCAGTGAAACTGTGCTATATGATACTGTACTGGTGGACACATGACAGTTTTTATCAAATATTGTAAATCTCTACTACAGAAAGAATAAACCTTAGTTTATGTAAAATAGTAAATATCTTCATGAGTTCAGAGGATACAAGGATAGCATTCAAAATATGACAAAACAATCTAATTCTATTACAAGGTTTGAAACAAGCTTACTGAATGGGGTAAGAAAAAATTTACTGACCTAAGTCATTTTTCAAATGAGTGCAATCTACAAGACTAAAGGAAAAAGAAATTTCATATAAACACTGTACTCTAGTTGATAAAGCTGTGTCCCACAGGGGTATGGGTTACAATTCTGATGACCTGTATACTACAACCAAACAATTTAGTAAATGTGTGGCAGATGATGGGAGTCAGATTTCCCACTGTTAGAGCGGGAGATTACAGATAAGCAAGAGGAAAAGGCTAAAATGATCCATGTGGTAATGAATTAAAGTTGGAGATAATATGATCTTATGTTTAGATTAATATATATACAGATGAATGCATATAGAAATACTTATAGATGTGTGGTAGAAGTGGTAAACACACATATATCTCCTTTTACTATCAGCTGAGAGTGCCTAGGAGCAACAACACCCCAGTAGCAAATAGCACAAGCACCCAGATCTTTGTTTCTAAACCACTCTTTTATGAAAGGAAGCAAGGTTCCTTTAAGAAATGGCCGATTCGGGGCTGGCCCAGTGGCACAGTGGTTAGGTTCACATCTTCCACTTTGGTGGCCTGGGGTTTGCCGGTTAGGATCCCAGGTGCGGACATGGCACTGCTTGGCAGGCCATGCTGTGGCAGGCATCCCACGTATAAAAGCAGAGGAAGATGGGCACGGATGTTAGCTCAGGGCCAGTCTTCCTCAGCAAAAAGAGGAGGATTGGCAGCAGATGTTAGCTCAGGGCTAATCTTCCTCAAAAAAAAAATAAATTCCTTAATAATCAAAGAAGTGACTGATTCTAGGACTGGGGCAAGAAATATACAAGATGAACCTGGAGCACGTATTGTCAGAAAGTAAAGATGTGCTCAAGAGAAAGGCCCGCAAATGATGGGCTATGTCAAAAAAGACACAGGACATAATGTCAAAACTTTTTAGGTTTCTTCACTGTGAATTTACTCTTTTTCTCACCCTTTCCATATTATACTCTATGGAAGGAAGTCAGTATTCATTGCCACTCTGAAGGATTGGGGAGTTATCTTTATTTGGAATCCTTTAGTATGAGGGATTTGTTTATTCTCCCTCATTTATTATTCAATCAATTATTTATATCAATATTTACTCATGGATATTTATTTTAAATTTGGATGATGACTCAATACTGCCTTATTTTGTTGCTGAAATTATTCCAGCTTTAGCCATTGGGAGCTCAGTTGCTGAATTGTATGGTAAGACTAACTTTGTAAGAAATTGACAAATTGTCTCCTAAAGTGGCTGTACTATTTTAGATTTTCACCAGAAGTGAGACTTCCTATTGTCTTGCATCTTCACCAGCAATTGGTATTGTCAGTTTTTTGGATTTTGGATTTGATGGGTAGCAGCAACTCATTGTTTGAATTTGCATTTACCTAGCCCCAAATGGTGTTGAGCACCTTTCCACATGCTATCTGTATATATTTGGCATCTGTGTATATTCTTTGATAAGACATCTGTTTATATATTTTGCCCACTTTTTAATTGAATTGTTTATTTTCTATTTTTTAATTTAAAAATTGAAGCAAAATTCACACAACATAAAATTAACCTTTTAAAAGTGTTAAATTCAGAGGCATTTAGTACATTCACAATGGGCAACAACAATCTCTATTTAGTTACAAAACATTTTTATCACCTCAAATGAAAACTACCACATACCCATTAAGCAGTCGCTTCCTCTTACTGCTTTCTTCCATCTTCTGGCAACCATCAATCCTTTTCATATCTCTATGGATTTATCTACTCTGTATATTTCATATAAATGGAATCATACACAATGTGACCTTTTGTGTCAGGCTTATTTCATTTAGCATACTGTTTTTGAGGTTTATTCATGTTGTAGCATGTAGCAATACTTCATTGATTTTTATGGCTGAAAAATATTCCATTATATGAATACATCACATTTTGTTTATCCATTCATCCATTGATGGACAATTGGATTTTTTACTCTTTTTATTGTAAGAGATAGGAAGTAGAAACTGCTAGCTTCTTAGGCTATAAGCCCCCAAACTTAAGCAGTTACAGTTTTGCTATTTTGATACTCAGGCAATCACAGAGCCCAGCTTCAAGGGGAAGGGACGTAGACTCCATCTCTCAATGTGAGTACTGTCAAAGAATTTTGGAGCCATATTTTTAAAATGCTGCAAGGTCCCTGACCTCATGAATTTATATTCTAGTGGGAGAGACACATAATAAATAAGTATTAAATAATTATAAGTGCTGTGAGGAATGTGATTGAGAGTACCTGGAGAGAGGGTTTGGGACCTCCTTAGGTATGATGACCAATGGAAGACATCTCTGAGGACATGACTTTTGAGTTAAGGCTTAAATAACCAGATGGTGCCAGCCACATGAGGATAAATATACTATCACATTCAAAGTCATGGGATAGGATGAGAGCTAGGTTTCAAACTCAGGCTCTTTGACTCTAGAACCTGAGCTCATATTCACTAGGTTATTACATTCACTAAGGTCTATCATCTCCTGTCAATAACCCTTGGTAGTGATGTTTCAGAGGGAATGCAAACATTGGGTTGTGCTTTGGATTAGATAGTCTTCATGGACCCTGCCTCCTCTGGGATTCTGTGAACTTTTGATGCCTTACATTCATCTAAATAGTAGTAGTAGTAATACACAATAGTTTTTCAGTGCTTATTTTGTGCAAGATATCATTCTAAATGCTTTCTATTACATCTATAATTCAGTCAGTTGTGACAGGAACCCAAAAGGTAGGTAGTTTTATTATTATTTTGTGAATGAGGAAAACAAGGCATGTATAGGTTAATTCACTTGTCCATTACTTCATTAGTATGTAGAAGAGCCAGGATTTGATCACAGGCAGTCTGACTCCAGAGTTCATACCCTTGTTAATTACCGCATACCCTATAGCATGCATCCATAAAGGCAGACCTTTACTATTTACCCTCTTTCATAGTGACTTATTCCCATACGTGCACCAATGCACACATACCCACCTAGAGCCATGTCAACATGTGGACCTTCATACACATATGATTTGCTGCAATGTAGAAGATTTAGGTATGATTTAGTTCAATTAACTCTGAATCCACTATCCTGTCAGCCTGAACTAGGATGGGAAAAACCCTGGGGTGGGGCATGGATGTGTGGAGATGATAGAAGGGCAGGGTTCTGAAGCCTAGGTCTTCTAGGAAAAAAGTGTGAGAAGGGAAACTTCATGGGCATGCTGATCCATAAAGATCCTTATGACAAACACACACACATGCATATCCATAATACATACCTATATATATCTAGATGCAGGAATATAAACCACATGCATACAGACCCTTGTACACCGACGAGATTCTTACATATCATACGTACACACACACAACTTACATCCACACTGCCAACACATGCGCGCACACAGTAGTAAACTCATAGATCTTTCATATACAAACACAGACATATCAACAGCACATATATCTGCCCATACCTTCACATGCCCTCAAATACACACACACACACACTTTCGTGGTCATGGCAATGTGTTCACTCCTCCCACACAGCCACACACACATATCTCATATACAGACACATAACTACAGCATACACACATGCACATATAAGGCAGATAGAAACTAAACTAAGGAAATGACATGGAAGTTGTTCACATCAATTCCGCTCTCTTTCCATCAGCTTGAATTTAGTTTCCTGGCCACATGTAGCTTCAAAGGAGGCTGGAAAATGTAGTCTGGAACTGTGCAGCTATATGTGTACCCAGTTAAAGTACACAAAAGTACCGATTGTTCTGTTACTAAAAGGAAAAAGAGGAGAATGGATGCTTGGGGACAATCAACTGCATCCGCAACATTGGGCCTCAGCTTGCACACATCCAGTAACGAGATTCTCACTCTCTCAAGACAGCTCATTCCATCCATAGACATCATGATATTTTTCCTCACGTTAAGTTGAAATTGCTCAATCTGCTAGTCTTTCCTCTGCTCCCAGAGACCACACAGACCCTCTCTGCTCTCATAGTTCTGCGACAGATCTAAAATAGAAACATGCCCACTGAGTCTTCTCCAGGTCTAACAACTCTAGCTCTTTCAATTGTTACTTCCGAGACCGGGGTTCTAGCTGTCTCTCTAGTTGCTCAATACCCTCTAGACATTGACCCAGGGTCTCTGGGACACAAATATAGCATACAGTACAATGCAATAGGATCAGCACTGAGTAGAAAGGGACTGTCATCATCCTCTTCATGATTATTATATTCCTATTGCATAAGTTGACAATTTCTGTTTTCATAGCCATGATGTGTAGTCAGTGAAAACACTCATTCTTCCAGTTAATATTTATTGAAGTCCTACTATGTTCCAGGCACTAGAGATTCAGCAGTAAACAAAATAAAGTCTCTGCTCTCGTGGAACTCACACTCTAGTGGGGATATAGACAGTAAACAAATAAATGCGTATATAGTACATCATGTTGTTGTAACTGCGGTAAAAAAATACAATACAGGACAAAGGGATACAGAGGAAGGGGCAAATATATGCTGTTTTTTCTCTCTTTTTTTGGTCAGGAATATTGGGCCTGAGCTAACATCTGTTGCCAATCTTCCTCTTTTTTTTTTCTCCCCAAAGCCCCAGTACATAGTTATATATACTAGTTGTAAGTCCGTCTAGTTCTTCTATGTGGGATGCCACTACAGCATGGCTTGATGAGTGGTGTGTAGGTCCACGCCCAGGATGTGAACTGGAGAACCCCAGACTGCTGAGGCAGAGCATGTGAACTTAACCACTATGCCATGGGGCCAGCCCCTATGCTGTTTTATATCAAGTGGTCAGGGAAGGCCTCTCTGAGGTGGTGGCATTTGAATCATGAAAGAAATGAAGGGATGATCCATTAAGATATCTGGGGGAAGAACATTCCAGGCATAAGAAATAGCTTGTATAAAAGCTCTGCAGCAGGCACGTGCTTGGTAAATTCAAGAAAGAACAAGGAGAAGCCCAGGTTGATTACACATATGCTACTGCTCTGTTCTAGTCTTTTCTTTTCTGGATCTGGATCTAATTGCCCAGACTGACATTAATCTACATTAAAAGTGCTCATTTACAGAAAGGACATAAACCCAGTACCTAGCACACAATAGATGTCAATTCCCTTCAATTGCTTTTTTTTAATTGCAGTAACATTGGATTATAACATTATATAGCTTTCAGATGTACATCATAATATATTTCGAATTCTGTGTAGATTACATCATGTTCACCACCCAAAAACTAATTATAGCCCATCCCCTCACATGTGAGCCTAATCACCCCTTTTGCCCTCCCCCGTCCCCCTTCCCCTATGGTAACCACCAATCCAATCTCCATTACTATGTTTTTGTTTGTCATTGTTTTTATCTTCTACTTATGAGTGAGATCATACCATACTTGACTTTCTCCCTCTGACTTATTTCACTCAGCAAAATACCCTCAAGGACAATCCATATTGTCACAAATGGCCGGAATTCATCATTTCTTATGGCTGAGTAGTACTCCATTATGTATATATACCACATCTGCTTTATCCATTCGTCCCTTGATGGGCACCTAGTTGCTTCCAAGTCTTGGCTATTGTGAATAATGCTGCAATGAACATAGGGGTACATGTATCTTTATGTATTTGTGTTTTAAAGTTCTTTGGAGAAAAACCCAGCAGTGAGATAGCTGGATCATATGGTAGATCTATTCTTAATTTTGTGAAGATACTCCATACTGCTTTCCATAGTGGCTGCACCAGCTTGCACTCCCACTGACAGTATACAAGTGTTCCCTTCTCTCCACATCCTGTCTGACACCTGTTGTTTCCTGTCTTGTTCACTGTAGCCATTCTGACCAGAGTGAGGTGATACCCTATTGTAGTTTTGATTTGCATTTCCCTGATAGCTGACGTTGAACATCTTTTCATATGCCTGTTGGCCATCTGTATATTTTCTTTGGAGAAATCTCTGTTCAGATGTTTTGCCCATTTTTTAAATGGGTTGTTGGGTTTTTTTTTGTTGAGATGTGTGAGTTCTTTGCATATTTTGGATATTAACCCCTTATTTGATATACGGTTTGCAAATATCTCCTCCCCATTGTTAGTTGTCTTTTCGTCTTGATGGTTTCCTTTGCTGTGCATAAGCTGTTTAGTTTGATGTAGTCCCATTTGTTCATTTTTTCTTTTGTTTCCCTTGCCTGGTTAGACATGGTACTTGAAAATATGCTGCTCAGACCAATGTCAAAGAGTGTACTGCCTATGTTTTCTTCTAGAAGTCTCATGGTTTTGGGTCTTACATTCAGGTCTTTAATCCATTTTGAGTTGATTTTTGTGCATGGTGTAAGGGAATGGTCTACTTTCATTCTTTTGCATGTGGCTGTCCAGTTTTCCAAACACCATCTGTTGAAGACACTCTCCTTTCTCCATTGTATGCCCTTGGCTCCCTTGTTGAATATTAGGTGTCCAAGGATGTGTGGGTTTATTTCTGGGCTCTTGATTCTGTTCCACTGATCTGTATGTCTGGTTTTGTGCCAATACCACGCTGTTTTCGTTACTATGGCTTTGTAGTATATTTTGAAATTAGGGAGTGTGATACCTCCAGCTTTGTTCTTTTTTCTCAGGAATCCTTTGGCTATTCGGAGTCTTTTGTTGTTCCACATAAATTTTAGGATTCTTTGTTCTATTTCTGTGAAAAATGTTGTTAGAACTTTGAAAGGGATTGCGTTGAATCTATAGATTGCAGTAGAAAGTATGGACATTTTAACTATGTTAATTCTTCCAATCCAAGAGCATGAAATGTCTTTCCATTTCTTTGTGTCTTCTTCGATTTCTTTCAACAATGTTTTATACTTTTCGGTGTACAGATCTTTCACCTCTTTGGTTAAGTTTATTCCTAGGTATTTTATTCTTTTGTTGCAATTGTCAATGGCATTGTGTTCTTAATTTCTCTTTCTGCTACTTCATTGTTAGTGTATGGAAATACAACCGATTTTTATATGTTGATTTATATCCCGTGACTTGACTTTATTCATTTATTATTTCTAAAAATTTTTTAGTGTATTCTTTAGGATTTTCTAGATATAAAATCATGCGATCCGCAAAGAGTGACAGTTTCACGTCTTCTTTTCCAATATGTATTCCTTTTATTTCTTTTTCTTGCCTGATTGCTCTGGCTAGGGCTTCCAATATTATGTTAAATAAGAGTGGTGACAGTGGGCATCCTTGTCTTGTTGCTATTCTTAGAGGGATAGCTTTCAGTTTTTCTCCACTGAGAATCATATTTGCTGTGAGTTTCTCATTTATGGCCTTTATCATGTTGAGGCATTTTCCTTCTATACCCATTTTATTTAGAGTTTTTATCTTAATGGGTGCTGTATCTTATCAAATGTTTTTTTCTGCATCTCTGTGTCTATTGAGATGATCATGTGATTTTTATTCTTCATTTTGTTAATGTGGTGTATCACACTGATAGATTTGCAGATGTTGAACCATACCTGCATCCCTGAAATGAAACCCACTTGAGGGGCTGGCTCCGTGGCTGAGTGGTTAAGTTCGCGCGCTCTGCTGCGGCGGCCCAGGGTTTGTATCCTGGGCGTAGACATGGCACTGCTCATCAGGCCAGGCGGTGTCCCACATCCCACAACTAGAAGGATGTGCAACTAAGATATACAACTGTGTACGGGGGGGGGGTTTCGGGAGATAAAAGCAGAAAAAAAAAAAAGATTGACAACAGTTGTTAGCCCAGGTGCCAATCTTTAACAAACAAACAAACAAAAAGAAACCCACTTGATCATGGTGTATGATCTTTTTAATGTATTGTTGTATTCGATTTGCTAGTATTTTGATGAGGATTTCTGCATTGATCATTATCAGTGATGTAGGCCTGTAATTTTCGTTGGTTGTGTTGTCCATGTCTGGTTTTGGTATCAGGATAATGTTGGCTTCATAGAATTAATTAGTAAGCCTTCCCTCCTCTTCAACATTTTGGAAGAGTTTGAGAAGGATAGGTATTAAGTCTTCTTTGAATGTTTGGTAGAATTCACCAGGGAAGCCATCTGGTCCTGGACTTTTATTTTTTCGGAGGTTTTTGATTACTCTTTCGATCTCCATACTGGTGATTGGTCTAGTCTACTTCTCTACTTCTTCTTCGTCCAGTTTTGGAAGGTTGTATGTTTCTAAGAGTTTATCCATTTCTTCTAGATTATCCAATTTGTTGGCATATAGCTTTACATAGTATTGTTTTATCTTTTGTATTTCTGAGGTGTCCATTGTAATTTCTTCTCTTTCATTTCAGATTTTATTTATTTGAGCCTTCTCTCTTTTTTTCTTGGTGAGTCTAGCTAAGGGTTTATCAATTTTGTTTATCTTTTCAAATAACCAGCTCTTGGTTTCATTAATTTTTGTATTGTTTTTTCAGTTTCTATTTCATTTATTTCTGCTCTGATTTTTATTTCCTTCCTTCTGCTGATTTTGGGATTTGTTTGTTGTTCTTTTTCCAGTACCTTTAGAGGCACTGTTAGACTGTTTATTTGGGATTTTTCTTCTTTGTTGAGGTAGGCCTGAATTACTCTAAACTTCCCTCTTAGAACCACTTTTGCTACATCCCATAGATTTTGGCATGTTGTATTTTCATTTTCACTTGTCTCCAGGAATCTTTTGATTTCTCCTTTGATTTACTCATTGACCTAATCGTTGTTCAGTAGCATTTTATTTAATCTCCATCTTTTTGGGGCTTTTCTGATTTTCTTCCTGTAGTTGATTTCTAGTTTCATAACTTTGTGGTCAGAAAAGATGCGTGGTATTATTTCAATCTTCTTAAATTAATTGAGACTTGTTTTGTGGCCTAATATGTGATCAATCCTGGAGAATATTCCATGGGCATTTGAAAAGAATGTGTATTCTGTGGTTTTTGAATGGAATGTTCTACATATACATATACTAAGTCCATCTGGTCAAATGTGTCGTTTAAGGCCAGTGTTCCCTTATGGATCTTCTGTTTGGATGATCTATCCATTGTTGTAAGTGGAGTGTTAAAGTCCCCTACTATTATTGTGTTACTGTCTATTTCTCCTTTTATGTCTGTTAGTAATTGCTTTATATATTTAGGTGCTCCTATGTTGGGTGCATAGATATTTACAAGTGTTACATCTTGTTGTTGGATTGCTCCCTTTATCATTATGTAGTGTCCTTCTTTGTCTCTTGTTACAGTTTTTGTTTCAAAGTCTGTTTTGTCTGATATAGGGATTGCTACCCTCACTTTCTTTTCTTTGCCTTTTGCATGGAATATCTTTTCCATCCTTTCACTTTCAGTTTGTGAGTGCCTTTAGGTCTGAAATGTGTCTCTTGTATGCAGCATATATATGGGTCTTAGATTTTTATCCAATTGGCCACCCTATGCCTTTTGATAGGAGCATTTAGTCCATTGACATTTAAAGTAGCTATTGATAAATATGTATTTATTGCCATTTGGTTAATTTTTTTCCTGCATGTTTTAGTAGTTCTTCTCTGTTCCTTTCTTTTTCTCTTGCTCTTTTCCCTTGTGGGTTGATGGCTTTCTTTAATAATATGTTTTATTTCTTTTGTCTTACTTATTTTCTTATGTATTATTGTTTCTGATTTGTGATTACCATGAGGATCCTATATAATCTCTATGTATATAACAGTCTATATTGAGTTGATAGACTCTTTAGCTTTACCTCTTTCTAAAAACTCTACTTTTTCACTCCCCTCCTCCCACATTTTATGTTTTTGAAGTCATGTCTAATCTCTTGTTTTGTGTGTGTATCCATTGCCCTCTTATCATTGAAATAGGTAATTTTAGTACTTTTGTCTTTTAACCTTCATATTATCTCCACAAGTGATTGATCTTCTACCTTTACCATGTTTTTACTTTTACCAGTGATTTTATTGGCTGGGTTATTTTGGGGGGGGAGGGTTTGACGGTTTTTTATCCCTATTTGTGGTCATCACTTCCCACTTAAATAAGTCCCTTCAAGCATTTCTTGTAGAACTGGTTTCTTGGTGATAAACTCCTTTAATTTTTGCTTGTCTGGGAAGCTCTTTACCTCTCCTGTTCTAAATGACAACCTTGACAGATAGAGTATTCTTGGCTGTAGGTTTTTTTCCTTTTAGCACTTTAAATATGTCATGTCATTCTCTTCTCGCCTGTAGGGTTTTGACTGAGAAGTCCACTGGCCCCTATGGGCTTTCCTACATATTTCACTTGTTGCCTTTCTCTTGCAGCTTTTAGGATTCTCTCTTTATCTTTAATTTTGGACATTTTAATTATAATGTGTCTTGGTGTGGGCCTCTTGGGCTTATCTTGTTTGGAGCTCTCTGTGCTTCCTAAACTCAGATGTCTATTTCCTTTTTAGGTTAGGAAAATTTTCAGCTATTATTCCTTCAAATAGATTCTCTACCCCTTTGCCTCTCTCTTCTCCTTCTGGGACACCTATAATACGAATGTTAGTTACTTGATATTGTCCCATAGTTCCCTTAGACTGTTCTCATTCTGTCTAATCCTTTTGTCTTTTTTCTGTTGTGCTTGGGTGAGTTCTTCTAGTCTTACCTCCAGCTTGCTGATCTGTTCTTCTGTATCACCTATTCTGCCATTGAGTTCCTCCAGTGAATTTTTCATGTCCAGTATTTTATCCTTCATTTCTTATTGGTTCTTTTTTATATTTTCCAATACTTTGTTGATGTTCACACTGTGTTCATCCAGTCTTCTCTCAAGATCAGTAAGCATCCTTATGAGTTTTTCTTTGAACTCTTTCTCAGGTAAATTGCTTATTTCTGTTTCATTTAGTTATTTTTCTGAGTTTTTGTCCTGTTCTCTTGTTTGGAATGTATTCCTTTGCCTCCTCATTATCCTTCTTTCTCTGTGCTTACATGTATGTATTGGGTGAGTCAGCTATGTTCTGAGCTTGGAGAAGTGGCATTATGTAAGAGATGCCTTTTGAGGCTTAGTAGTGTGCTTCTCTCTCATCACCAGTCCGAATGATCCATGAATGACCCCTATTTGGGTTACTTGTGTCCTGCTGTGGCAGGGTTGCTCTTACTGCAGTTACCCAGGGAGTCTAGTCTTTCCCTCCCTGGCCAGCTGTTTGTAAATTGGGTTTGGGGAGCCCCAGAACTGTTTGCTGCAAGGTGTAATAGCACATTCCAGTTGCATTTTTCCTGTTATTTGAATAGGCACCCAGTGTAGCTGGTTGCTAGGCTCAGGGGCTTACAGTTGCTCTAGGCCTTAGGCCTGCAAGGCTGTTGTCAGCTCTCTTAGGATTGCAGCTGTGTAGGACTGACCCTACGCATGGAAGCACCCAATTGTTTCAGAGTTTGGAAGGTGGCGTTAATTCTCTTTGTGGCTGATAAACCCCATTCCCCACAGGTCCACACACACTGCCAACACAGCCCTGGTCTATGCACACTTCCTGGCCCCCTGGGGCATACCCAGTCACCCCACTGCAAAGGCCCCCACACTCTCCACCAATGCCCCCCACAGTTCGCCTCATCCTGACACAGGCCCTGCACCACATAGGCAGAAATGTTTCCCTCCCTGTAGTGGATCCAGGCCCCCAGTCTATGCAGGCCAACAAGTAGCCTGAAGGCTTGCTGTTGGCTGGGGCCTGTCTTTAGGGTGGGCTTCCTGCCCTGGCTGAACTGGCTTAAATCTCTGCTCTAGTGGATGTGGCAGATCCCTGGGCTATCAGGCCCAGGGAAGAACTTCAATGGCATCTGCCAGCATCTGTGTCAGCACACCTGTGCTAGGTCAGAGCAATGGCTGCCACCAAAGTCTGAGCCTCTAGAGAGGTATCACCTCTCACTAAGGGCCACCCAAAGTGTACCAGGTGAGTCTCTTTTCACCAAAGGACTGTGCAGCTCTCTTTTTGGCGACTTTAGGTTGCTCTCTGAGATGAGTGAATTTGTACATGGGCCCCTTAAGAGCCAGGTTTTTTAGGCTTTCCTCTGCTAGCTTTTCAGGGGATATTACCCCATTGCAGTTAATAGCCAGTGAAGCCAGATAGTAGGACACTCGTCTCAGCTGTGCTGAGTCTGAAGGATGCTTATAGCTGTTATGTGCCCCCGCTAAGTTCCCCACTTCTCCAGGGATGGCTGCATACCTTAGAGTGGCTCCCACCTGGCCAGTTGTCATGGTTCATGGCTCACAAAGGTGGCTTTTTTCTCTCCAGAAGGAATTTCTGCCTCTTCCGCCTCAGTTAGGACTGCCCCTTGTTGTGGGAGTTCTTTTTATCCAGTTTTCAGTGTTCTCTCCAGGGTAACTTTTCCAAGAATAGTTGTTACCCGGTGACATTTTTGGGAGGAGGTGAGTTCAGAGTCTGCCTATGCTGCCATCTTGACCACATAATCTTGATCATTGCAGCTTTGTAATAAGTTTTGAAATCTGGAAGTGTGATTTCTCCAACTTCATTCTTATTTTTCAAGATTGTTTTGGCTTTTCTGATTCCTTTGTATTTCCATATGAATTTTAGGGTTGATCAGCTTGTGAATTTCTGCAGAGAGGTCTTCTGGGATTCTGATAGCGATTGAATTAAATCTTTAGGTCAATTTGGGGAATATTGCCATCTTAACAATATACATCTTCTGATCTATTAACATCAATATCTTTCCATTTATTTGAATATCTTTCAATGATGTTTTCTAATTTTCAGTGCAAAAATTTGCATTTATTTTATTAATTTTTTCTTAAGTATTTTGTTCTTTTGGATGCTATGTAAATGATTCCGTTTTTTATTGTTTGCTGCTACAGTATGTAGAAATACAATGGATTTTTGCATATTGATCTTGTATCCTGAAATCTTGCTGAACTCATTTGTTAGCTCTATAGTTTCTTATAGGTCACTTAGGGTTTTCTCATTAAGATATTGTCATCTGCACATAGGAATAGTTTTACATATTCATTTCCCATCTGGATGCCTTTTATTTATTTTTTCTTGCTTAATTTCCTTGGCTAGAAATTCTAGTACAATGTTGAAAAGAAGTTATGAGGGTTGATATTCTTGTCCCCTTCCTGATCTTGAGAGATAATTTTCAGTTTTTCACGGTTATGGTTGCTCTGAGATTTTCATAAAAGTTCTCCTCAATTATTAGTTTGTTGAGTTTTTTTTAATTACATGAAAGGGTGCTTGGTTTTGTCAAAAGATTTTTCTGCATTTGTCTAGACAACCATGTGGGTATTGTCCTTTAATCCAGTGATGTAATGTATTACATTGATTGATTTTCATAAGTTCAAAAAACCTTGCATTCCTGGACAAAATCTCCTTTGGTCATGGTGTATGATCCTTCTATGTTGCTGGTTCACTTTGCTAGTATTTTGTTAAGGAATTTTGTGTCTATATTCATAAGGGATATTGGTCTGTAATTTTCTTTTCTTGTGATATCTTTGTCTGGTTTTGGAATCAGAGCAATACTAATCGTATAATGATTCATGGAGTATTTACTCCTCTTTGACTTGTTGGGAAAGTTTGTGAAGGATTCTTGTTAATTCTTTAAATGTTTAGTTGAATTCACCAGTGAAGACATGTAATCCTGGATGGTCCTTTATGGAAAGATATTCTATTAGTAATTTAATCTTTTTACTTGTTGTGGGTATAGTCATATTTCTATTTCTTCTTGAGTCAGTTTTGATAGTTTGTGTCTTACTATGAAATTGTCCAGAGATAAACTAAGTTACCTAATTTGTTGGCATACAATTGTTCATAGAGTTCCCTCATAGTCTTTATTGTTTCCATAAGATCAGTAGTAATGTCCTTTCTTTCATAGTTGATTTTAGTAATTTGAGCCTTCTCTCTTTTTTCTTGGCAATGTAGCTAAAGGCTGCCAATTTTGTTGATCTTTTCAAAGAACCAAATTTTGCTCTTGTTGATTTTCTCTATTGTTTTTCTATTCTCTATCTCATTTTTTCCTTTCTAATATTTACTGTTATTTCTTTACTTCTGTTTCCTTTGTTTTTATTTTATTATTCTTATTTTAGTTTTTCAATATTGAAGATTAGGTTATTGATTTGAAATTTTTCTTTTTGTAAATATAGGCAGTTACAGCTATAAATTTCCCTCTAACCACTACTTTAGCTGCATCTCAGAATTTTTGATGTGTTATGTTTTCATTTCCATTTATCTCAAAATACTCTCCAATTTCTATGATTTCTTAATTAATTTATTGGTTATTTATGAGCGTGTTGTTTAATTCCATATATGTATGAATTTCCCAAATTTCCTCTGTTATTGATTTCTAATTTTCATCCTAATGCCTATTTTGTCTGATACTAATATAGCTCCTCAAGCTTTCTTTTGGTTGCTGTTTGCATGGCGTATTTTTCCATCCTTTTACATTAATCCTATTTGTGTCTTTGAACCTTAAATATGTCTCTTTTGCACACCATATTGTAGGATCATGGCATGTGTGTCCAATATGCCAAGCTCTGCCTTTTGATTGTAGTGTTTAGTGCATTTATATTTAGTGTAATGACTAATAAGGTAAAATTTATATCTGCCATTTTACTATTTATCTCTATGTCTTATGTGGCTTTTGTTCCTACATTCATCCATTAGTGCCTTGTTTTGTGTTAAATACATATTTCTAAATGCACCATTGTAATTCCCCTGTTTCTTTTACTGTGTCTTTTATTTTCTTAATTGTTGTCCTGGGGATTAAAATAAACATCTTAATTTAAACCAATCTTGTTCAGATTAATACTAACTTAATTTCAATAGCTTATGAAGTATTAGCTCGTATATAGCTCAGTTCCCTTGTCTCTCTTTTGTGCTGTTATTGTCATGCAAATTACATCTTTATACATTATAAGCCCATCAAGACAGCTTTATAATTATTGGTTTATTCAGTTGTCTCTTAAATAATATAGGAAAAATACTATAAACAAAATATATTTATATCCTCATTTATATCTATCCATGTATTAGATTTTTACAATGCTCTTTATTTCTTTGTGTAGATTCTAGTTACTATCTAGTGTCTTTTCATTTCAGCCTGAAAGATTTCACTTAGTATTTCTTGTATAGAAGGTTTACAAGCATTGAATTCTCTCGGTTTTTGCTTTCTGGGAATATCTTAATTTCTCCTTTGTTATTGCAGGATATTTTTACTAGATATTGAATTTTTGGTTAGCATCTTCTTTCAGCACTTTGAATATGTCATACCATTGCTTATTGTTCTCTGGTTTCTGATGGGAAGGCAGCTGTTAATTTTATTCAGGATACCTTGTATGTGATAAGTCATTTGTCTCCTGCTGCTTTCTAGATTCTCTCTTTTACTTTGGCTTTCAATAGTTTGACTATGATAGGTCTAGGTGTAGGTCTTTTTAAATTTAGCTAGAATTTGTTGAGATTCTTGGATATGTAGATTATTGTTTCTAATTAAATTTAGGAATCTTTTGGCCTTTGTTTCTTCAAATAATCTTTCTGCCATTTCTCTTTTTCCTCTCCTTCTGTGATTCTCATTATGCATATGTTGGTATACTGGATGGTGTCTCACAGGTCTGTAAAACTCTGTTTATCTTTTGTTTAATTCTTTTTTCTTTCTGCTTTTAAACATGTATAATCTCAATGGAACCTTTATCCAAGTTTGCTGATTTTATCTTCTCCCTGTTTGAATCTTCTGCTGCACCTCTCTTAGTGAAGTTTTCCTTTCAGCTATTATACTTTTCAACTCCAGAACTTCTATTTTATTTTTTTTAATTTCTGTCTCTTTTCTGATATTCTCTATTTTGTGTGAGATTATCATGGCACTTTTCTTTAGTCTTTAGACATAGTTTAGTTCTTTGAACATATTTTTAGTAGCTGACTTAATACCTTTGTTTAGTAAGTCCAACTTCCAGGCTTCTGCAGGGACAGTTTCTATTGATTGACTTTTTTCCTGTGTATTAGCCAGGCTGTCTTGTTTATTTGAATGTCTCATAATTTTTGCCCCAAATTGGATTTTTAAAAAATAAAATGTGTCAACTCTGGAAATTAGATTTCCCAATTCTCTCTATAGGGTTTGTTGTTACTGTTTGTTGTTATTGTCATTGTCTATTAACTTTTCTGAAATAATTCTGTAAAGTCTGTATTCTTTGTTGTGTGTAGCCACTAAAATCTCTGCTCAGTTGATTAAGCAGTTAGCTAAGATTGGACAGAGATTTCTTGAAATGCCTTGAACCTATAATTTTTCCATCCCTTGTTGAGGGGCAAGATCAATCATAGGTGAGATATTAGGGCATTGTGAAATCTTTCATGGACACATGCATAGCCCTACACATGCACACGACCCTCTAGATTCTTAAGAATTTGTCAGAAATTCCCCCAAGCCCCCTATGGACATCTTATTCTTCATTTATTCTTTTAATGTTTTTGTTCAGAATCTTGCTTTCACAACTACTATCACTGCCTCAGACAAATATCAGTGCCAGATAAAGTTTTATTGAAACATAGTCATGGTCATTCTTTTATTTACTGTCTATGGCTGCTTTTGTGGTGCAGTGGCAGAGCTGAGTGTTAGCAACAGAGACTCTATGGCTCATGAAACCTAAAATATTTACTAACTGGCCTGTAAGAGAAAATGTTTAGCAATCTTTGTCCCCAATTAAATCGTTCTTTTGTTGTTAGTTTCAATACTTTTATAAAGAGACACTTCCCCTTATCTACTTTTTAGTTACCCCATGGTGCACTTTATACATGAAAGGCAGGATAATTCTTTCCCTTTATTTAACAGTTTTCAGAAGAAAACTAAAAAGAGGATGAGCTTACAAATCAGGTAAACTTGGTGCAGATATCAGTCTGACCCTAAGCATGCTCATTCCTTTCTCTAAATATCACTGTAAAGTGGAGAAAATACTTACCTCATAAGACTGTTATGAGGATTAGTGCATGGAAAATAACTGGCATGCAGTAAATGCTTATGTTAATATTAGTTTTGTAAGTAATTATTATTGTAATATTGGCTTTTATTTCCTGATGTCTGGTGGGGATTGACTTCACCTATTTGAGATTCTACTGGTTGGAAGGTGGGCCTTCTGGTGTGAGTGGTGGGAGAATTAAGGCTGTTAGTCTTATCACATCTTAAGAAGATCTCTTTTCCCAGGTATCAGGGAAGCAGGACTGATGCTGGATCTGCTTTAGCCATACCTTGGGAACTACCCACATCTTCAACTCTCATAGCAGTCTTCTAAGCTTGGGGACATGGCCTACTCAAGACCAACATTTCCTTGGAATTATCAACCATATGAGGGGAGAAGTAGAGACATGAAAGAAAATAAAAAGGAGATTTGGATGGAGAAAAAGAAAGAACAAGAAATAGACAAACATTTTTGGAGAAGCAGTTATAGGCACCAAGAGATGGCCAGGAATAAAAAATGAAATTGTTTGTTTTGACATAGTTTTCAAATATCCAGTTACTAAGTGAAGACCTACAACCAAAATAGTGAGAAACTCAAAGAAATTAAGACAGCATTTCAAACAATATAAAGCTGGGCAAGTGTTGAAAAGAATAAATTGTGGTTCCACTTCCTCATTGTCTGTTTTGCCACATAAGACCACAAGCTAGGCATAGATAAAAACGAGAAAGGGAGATTTCTGCTGCCAGTAAAGTAGCTGACTTAGAATATAGGATGACTCCTACTAAAACCTTAAAAATATTTTTTAAAAACTTGCTTTAAAAGTCTGGAGAAGCTGACAAGGGGTACAGGTTTCTCAGTCCAAAACTGTAAGTGAAGGAAGGACACAACACTGAAGCTGCTTTTGACCTAATGGTACATGCCAAACGTTAAGCATTGATTTCACAGCTCCTAGTACCAGAAACTGGAGATGGAAGACATATCCAAGAACCATCCAAGGTGAAGAATCTAACAGGAGGCCTGATAATCATATTATACTCCTCTTATAGTGAAGGTGAACCAGAAATGAATCTGATATATCCCACGCTTACGGGACTGAAAGGGGCTTGGTATGAAGTGGCGAGGGGTTCCTGATAAATTGTAACCAAACTTCACCTTCACGTGGCTTTTCAGACCAAATTTACATTACCCAGGAAGAAAAAATGCAAGCCTTGAATTTATTTTATAGTGGCCACAGAATAATTGAGTCCCCAGCACCTGGCAGTAGCAAATACAAATATTCTCTGAAAGAATAGAATTTTGATCTAACCTAAAAGAATTTTACAAAAACAATTCCAAGGAAAATGAGAAGCCCACACACACATAAAAACACCAAGCAAACACACAAAATTACCAGGCATACTGATGAAACACTTTTCAATGTTGAACCAGAATTACATTTTGGGGATAAATCCCACTTCGTCAAGATGTACTATCATTTTTATGTATTGCTGGATTCAATTTGCTATTATTTTTTGAGGAAATCTTTATGTCTGTGTTCACAAAAGATATTTGTCTGTAGCTGCCATAGCCTCCTTTTCCTCTTCCTCTTCCTCTTTGTCTTCCTCCTCCTTTTCTTCTGTAACATTTTTGTCTGGTTTCCGTACCAGGGCAATGCTGGTCTCGTGATAGGATTTGAAAAGTGTTCTCTTCTCTTCTATTTTCTGGAAGTGATGGAATAGAATTGGTATTAACCTTTCCTTGAATGTTTGATAGAATTCACTTGTGAAGAGATCTAGGCCTGAAGCTTTCTTTGTTTGAAGATTTTTTAACTACAAATTCAATTTCTTTAATAGCTAGTGGCTTATGCAATTTATTTGTTCCTTCTGGAGTGAGCTTATTAGTTTGTCTCTCAAGGAACTGGTTCAATTTGTTTAAAGGCACAAAGTTGTTTATAATACTTTGTTATTATTCTTTTAATATCTGTAGGATCTGTAGTGCTGTCCCATCTTTCATTCCCAATATTGGTAATTTGTATCTTCTCTCTCTTTTTCTTGATCTTACAATAGAGTCATCAAAGACATTGAACTATTAAGTTTCATTGATTTTATCTATTTTTTCTGTTTTCAGTTTTATTGATTTCTGCAGTTATATTTAAGATTTTATTGCTTTTACTTGTTTTGGATTTAATTTGTTTTTCTATTTAAGGTGGAAGCTTATAATATTAATTTGAGATCTTTTTTTCTAATAATGCTTAGTGCTAAAAATTACCCTCTAAGCACAGTTTTAGCAATATTCCACACATTTTAATATGTTGTACTTTTATTTTCTCTCAGTTCAAAAAGCTTTCTAATTTCTGTTTCTACTTCCTCTTTCACTCAAAACTTATTTAAAAGTGTGCTTATGTAGTTTCCAAATATTTGGGAGATTTATTCCTATATTTGTCTCATTAATTTAAAAATTAATCTGTTGTTGTCAGATAACACACTTTGTATAATTTGTATCCTTTTATACTTATCAAATTTGTTTATGGCTGAGAATATGGTCTATCTTGGGAAATGTTCTCTGTGCCCTTGAAAAAGAGTATATATTTGTGTTTGTAGTGTGGAGTGTTCCATAAATGTGAATTAGACCAATTTTGGTTGATAGTGGTATTCTCATATTTTATACCTTTATGGATTTTCTGTCTATCTGTACTACTAATTATTAACAGAGAGGTATTGAAATCTCCAACTATAATTGTGGATTTTTCTATTTCTCCTTTTGGGTTTATCAGATTTTGGTTCATGTGTTTTGAAGCTCTCTTATTAGATGCATAAAAATTTATGAACTTTTTAATAAGTTGATCTCTTTATTATTATGAAATGCCTCCTTTTGTCCTTGCCAATAATCTTTGGCCTGAAATTTACTTTGTCTCATATCATATAGCCTCTCCAGTTTCCTTTTAATTAGTGTTGTTGTTGTTCTGTTTCTTTTACTATTCTTTTACTTTTGATACATGCTATGGACTAAAAGTTTGTATTCTCCTAAAATTTATATGTTGAAGCCCTAATCCTAATGTGATGATATTTGGAAGTGAGACCTTTGGGAAGTAATTAGGTTTAAATGAGGTCATGACAGTGAAGCCCCTATGATGGGATTAGTTCTAAGAAGAGACTAGAGAGCTTGCTCTCTCTCTGTCTGTCTCTACTACATGATGATGCAAGTATATAGCCGTCTGTAAACAGACATAGATTGCTGGTGGGAATACAAACTGGTGCAACCACTATGGGAAAAAACAGTATGGAGATTTCTCAAAAAGTGAAAATGGGAATTTTTTTCTTCATTTCCTTTTCAGATTGTACATTGCTAGCATATACACATATAATGGGCTTTTGCATGTTGACTGTATATACTTAAACATTGCTGATATTTATTTGCTTTTACAATTTATTTGTGAATTCTTTAGAGTTTTCTACAAATAGGATCATGTCATCTGCAGACACATAACTTTACTTGTTCCTTTCCAATTTGGATGCCTTTTATTTCTTTTTCTTGCCTAATTGCTTTGGCTAAACTTTCAATACTCTTGTAAAGAAGTAGTGATAGTGCCCAGTCTTGCCTTGTTCTTGATCTTGAGGGAAAACTTTTCAGTCTTTCACCATTGAGTCTAATATAAGATGTGGGTTCTTCATATATGGACTTTTTCATGTTGAGGAAGTTCTATTCCTAATTTATTAAGTATTTTTCTTTTTTGAAAAAGGTGAAAGGGTGATGGATCTTGTCAAATGATTTTTGTGCATCAATTGATGTGATCATGTATTTTTTCCCTCATTCTATTAATATAGTTTATAATATTAATTAGTCTTTGTATGTTGAACTACCCTTGCATTCCTAGGAGAAAACACTCTTGGTCATTATGTATAATCTTTTAAATATGCTACTGGCTTTTGTTTGGTAGTATTTTCTTGAGCGTTTTGCATCTTTATTCATAAGGGATATTGACCCATAGCTTTCTTTTTTTGTGATGTTTTCATTTGGCATTGGTATAAAGGTAATGTGGGCCTCATAAAATTAGTTGGATAATGTTCTCCACTTCAAAGTTTTGGAAGAGTTTGAGAAAAATTGGTTATGATTCTTATTTAAATGCTTGGTAGAATTTACCAGTGAAACCATCTGGTGCTGGGCTCTTCTGTGTTGGGAGGTTTTTGATTACTACATTAATCCCCTTGTTATAGATTGATTTATTCTTAAGCTTTGATAATTTTCATATTTCTCAGATTTTGTCCATTTCATCTAGGTTATCCAATTTGTCAGCCTATAATTGTCCGTAATATTCTTTTATAATCCGTTTTATTTCTGTAAGGTTGATAGTAATGTCTCCACTTTCATTTCTAATTTTAATTGTGTCTTTTTTGTTTTTTCTTTAAATATTTATCAATTTTTTACGTCTTCCCAAAATATCAACTTCAATTTGATTGATTCTATTATTTTTCTATACTCTATTTTATCTCCCCTCTAATTTTTATTATTTACTTTCTTCTGCTAGCTTTGGATTTAGTGTACTCTTCTATTTCTAATTCCTTAAGGTGTACAGTTAGGTTACTGATTTGAGAGCTTAAGCTTTTTGAATATAGGCATTTATAGCTATAAATTTCCCTGTTAGTACTGCTTTCTCTACATCCCATAAATTTTTGTGTATTGTGTTTTTGTTCATTTCAATGAATATTGTGATCAGAAAAGATATTTTGTATGATTTAAATATTTTAAAATTTATTAATACTTGTTTTGTGGCCTAAGATATTTTTTATCTTAGGGAATGTGTCATGTGCACTTGGGAAGAATGTATATTCTCCTGTTGTGGGTGATGTGTTCTGTGTATGTCTGTTAGCTCTATTTGGTCTATTGACCTTCTGTCTGATTATTCTATCCATAGTTGAAAGTGGATGTTGAGCTCTCCAACTATTATTGTAGTTCTATTTCTCCCTTCAAGTCTTTCAATTTTTGCTTTATATATTTTGGGGCTCAGTTGTTAGACATGTATATTTTATAATATGTAATGTTATAATCTTCTGGATGGAATGACCCTTTTATCAATATATAATGCCCTCTTTGTCTGTTGTAACCATTTTTCACTTAAAGTTTATTTTGTCTGATAATGATATAGCTGCTACAGCTCTCTTTTGGTTATTATTTGCATGGACTATCTGTTCTCATTGTTTTACTTTCAACCTCTTTGTGTCTTTGTATCTTATAGATAGCATATAGATGAATCACGTATTTTTATCCAATGTGCTAATTTCTGACTTTTAGTAGGAGAATTTAATCCATTTGCATCTAAAGTAATTACTGATAAGGGAGGATTTACATCTACCATTTAGCTATTTGTTTTCTGTATATGCTATAGGTTGTTGGTTCCTCATTTCCTCCATTACTGCTTCTTTTGTATTTAGTTGAATTCTCATAGCATACATTTTTATTCCCTTCTATCTTTTCTATATTTTGTTAAGTTATTTTCCTAGTGGTTGCCTTGGGGATTACAATTAACATCTTGAATTTATGACAACCTACTTTGTATAATACCAGCTTTGTCTCAATAGTATACAAATACTCTGCTCCTATACATGTCTGTTTCTTCTTCTTTATGTTGTTCTTGTCACAGGTTGCATCTTTATATATTGTGTGGTCTTTCAAATAGATTTAAAATTATTGTTTTATGCATTTGCCTTTTAAATCATATAAGAAAAAAGAGGAGTTACAAATCAAAAGCACAATAATATTGACCTTTATATTTGCCTATATTGTTACCTTTACTAGTGTTCTTTATTCTTATAGCTTCATGTTACCATCTGATGTCCTTTCATTTTAGGCTGAAGGACTCTCTTTAGTATTTCTTGGAAAGAAGATCTACTAGTAATGAATTCTCTCAGCTTTTGCTTATGTGGAAATGTCCTAATTTCTCCACTTTTGAATGATAGCTTTGCCTATTATAGAATTCTTGGGGGTTTTTTTCTGTTAAGATTTTAAACATTTCATTCCACTGCCATCTGTCCTCTATTGTTTTGATGAGAAATCAACTGTTAATTGTATTGAGGAGCCCTTGTACATGACCACTTGCTTCTCTTTCTGCGCTTAGAATTCTCTCTCTTTCTTTGGGTTTTGACAATTTGACTATAATATGTCTTGATGTGGATCTCTTTGGCCTTATCATGTTTGTTGTTCAGTGAGATTCCTGGATTTGTGTTCTTTTCTGTCATTAGATTTGGCAAATTTTTGACCATTATTTCTTCAAATAGATTTTCTGCCACTTTTTCTCTCTTTCATATCCTTATGGAACTCTTATGATGTGTATGTCGGTACACCTCATGGCATCCCATATGTCCCTCAGGCTCTATTTCAGTTTTCGTCATTTTTTTCTTTTCTTTCTTTTTTTTGGTGAGGAAGATTGGCCCTGAGGTAACATTTGCTGCCAATCTTCCTCTATTTGCTTGAAGAAGATCGTTTCTCAGCTAACATCTGTGCCAATCTTCCTCTATTTTTTGTATGTGGGATGTTGCCACAGCATGGTCTGATGACCAGGGTGTAGGTCCACGCTTCGGATTTGAACCCATGAACCCAAGGCCACTGAAGCAGTGCACACAAACTTAAACACTACACCACCAGGCTGGCCCCTCATTCTTCTTTTTCTGTTCTTCAGACTTGATGATTTTAATTGCCCTTTCTTCAAGTTCACTGACTGTCTTCTGCCTGCTCATATCTACTGTTGAACATCTCTAGTGATTTTTTCCTTCCAGTAATTGTACTGTTTATGCCCAGAATTTCTGGTTGGTTCCACTTTATAATTTCTTTCTCTTTCTTAATACTCTTGTGTTATCCATACACTATTTTTCTGTTTTCTTTTGGTTTGTTTCCCCTTTTCCTTTATCTCATTGAATATAAATGAGACAGTTGACAACATCTTTAATGAGTAGCTCAAATGTCCGAGGGACAGTTTTTGTCAAATTCTTTTCTTCCTGTGAATGGACCATACTTTTCTGTTTCTTTTATGCTTTTTAATATTTTGTTGTTGTTGAGAACTGGACATTTTGAGTAGTATAATATGCTCTCTCTGGAAATCTGATTTTTCATCTCCTCAGGGATTGTTTATTTCTGCTTGTTGACAGCTTGAGCCATCCATTGTGATTTTTCTAAACTATTTTTGCAAAATATGTATTCCTTTTTGTGTATAGTCACTGAAGTTTCTCTTCCATTACCTCTGTGGTCAGCTACTGACCTGACAAAGATGTTTTTTAAATGTTTGGATTCAAATATGGGGGGAAAGGCACACTTTAAATTTTCTGGTAGATGTTGCAGGGTAAAGCTGCTTCTGAGGAAAGGACAATAACCAAGGCAAACAATTGTACCAGTCACTCAGGACACAACCAGACAAACCAAAGCACACAACCCTCAATTTTTGGAGTACAACGTACACTACCTGCTCTGGCAACAGCCAACTGCTTCAAGATTGTGGGCTACTCTCTATAGAGCCACAATGGGACTGAGGAATGGGGAATGCTGGGTTGTTTGTGCATGTGTTTCTTAACTAAGAGTACCAACCTCTCCCTTCATCCGATATTTCCCTACTTGTTATAAGTCTCTATTTAGGTTCCAGTTTTCTGAATTAGTTTATTCCAATCTGTCTTTTGAGCTCAGATGTTGCTTTGGTGGAAGGACTGGGCTTTAGAGATTACTATTATGCCATTTTGTGTGATGTCACTCTGGCAGTGATCTTTTAAAGAGATTTTAAAATACAAAAGAATATTTTGTATTTACTTGCATATTTATCATTTCTATTCATATTTACAAATAGCATTTTAATGATATTTATTTCTTTCTGTAAATCCAGATTTTCATCTGGCATCATTTTTCTTATGCCTAAGAAATTTCCTTTAACACTTGTTGTGATGCAGGCCTACTTGTGTTGAATTCTTTCAGCTTTTATATCTGAAAAAGTCTTCATTTTGCCTTCATTTTTTTCTTGCTAAGGAAGATTAGCCCTGAGCTAACATCTATGCCAGTCTTCCTCTACTTTATATATGGATCTCCACCACAACATGCCTGATGACTGGTGTAGGTCTGCACCTGGGATCTGAACCCTTGAATCCAGGCTGCTGAAGTGGAGTGAGCCAAACTTACCCACTATGCGATGTGGTCAGTCCCAATTTTGTCTTCATTTTTGAATGATATTTCTATGGGTGTATATTATAGGTTGATAGTGTTTTTCTTTCAATATGTTCTTACATTTTTGGAATATCTGTGGATATGCACTTTTAAATAAATGATGTGAGGGCAGTTGAATATCCTCATGGAAAAAATTAAATTGCACCCCCTATCTTATATCATTTACAAAAATAAGTTCTGCATAAATACTCAAGTGTGAATTATAAAATAAAGCTTTTTGAGTATAATATAAGGACATGTTTTTGTGACTTGGAGTAGAGAAGGATTTTTTAAGCAGGAAAAAATAAGACTAAACCATATAGGGGAAAATATTGTTAAATTCAATTACATGAAAATTAAGAACTTCTCATCAACAGATCCAATAAAGAAGATGAAAATGCAAGCCACACATTGGGAGAAAATATTTGAAACACAAATAAGCACCAGTGGGCCAGTATCCATAAGATATCAAAGACACCTAAAAGTTAATCAGAAAATGACAATGTTATTTTAAAATGGGCACTTCACAGAAGAGGAAACAAACATGATCAATAAAAATTCTTGACCTCATTAGTTATCAGGGAAATGCCAAAATGTAGAAAATGGACAAAACCTAGTGTTGACAAGAATGTGCAATGATACGAACTCTCATACACTACTGATTGGTGGATATGCAAATTGAAACAACCGCTTTAGGGGAAAAGCTTTGGCATTATCTAGTTAAGTTGTACTTGCCCATTTTCTGTAACCCAGCAGTGCCATTTTTATGTTTGTACCTTAGAGAAACTCTTGCATATATGGATCAGAACTCATGTACAAGAATTTGCATAATAGCTTGTTTATAGGAAAAGACTGGTTCCAACTAAAATATTCATGGGTAAATAAATTGATACATATTTATACAATGGAATATTATGCCTAATTGAAAGTGAACAAACTATAGCTAAATGCAACATGGATGAATCTCATAAGAATAATGTTCAGTGATAGAAGCCAGATACAAAATAATACCTTGGAAGTTATATCATTGATGTAGAATTCAAAAATAAACTAACGTGCCTGCAATGTTGTTTCTTAACTTGATTACACGTTAGCTTTATAATTATTCTTAACTTATATATATATTTTATATATTAATCTGTATGTATGATAGCAGCAGATATTGTCAGTGCTCTCACCATGTCCTTTGGGCACCCACCTTTTCACATTAAAGGCTGTTTACTGCAAAGTCTCTGACAGTATTTTTGTTTTCCCATGAGAGCACAATTGGTTTCTATGCAGGGGAGGCTGGAAATGCTGGAGAGTTAATGCTCTTGGAAGCTGCCCTCAACCAACGATAGATAATCAGTTTATGGTAGGATCACTCTGAAGCATGAAATACACTGTCTCCCAGAGTTCCTCAAAAGAATTGAGTGCCAGATTGAGCACAGAACAGTAACCTGTTCAATAGCTTAACTTTTATTGGCTCTATTCTCTTCCCTGTCTCACTTTACCCACTTCCCTATCAGTGATTCTTGGAATCACCTCTCCAAAACAAATTATTTGCATTCATATCCATGTCTCTGTTCTGTGGGAACCCAACTTAAGACAACTTTATACTTCATAATTTTACAACTGATAAAAAAGAAGGGAGGAGGTGAACAATAACTGGTATCTTTTTTTTTTTTTTGAGGAAGATTAGCCCTGAGCTAACATCTGCCGCCAATCCTCCTCTTTTTTGCTGAGGAAGATTGGCCCTGAGCTAACATCCATGCTCATCTTCCTCTACTTTATATGTGGGATTCCTACTGTGGCATGGCTTGACAAGTGGTGCGTAGGTCCACACTCAGCATCCGAACTGGCAAACCCCGGGCCACTGAAATGGAATGTGCAAACTTAACCACTGCATCACCAGGCTGGCCTTCTGGTATCTTTTAATGATTTCTTTTTTTCTTTCGTGGGGGTGAGGAAGATTGGCCCTGAGCCACCATCTGTTGCCAATCTTCCTCTATTTTTTGTATGTGGGATGCCACCACAGCTTGGCTTAATGAGCAGTGTCTAAGTTTGTGTTAGAACCCATGAACCTGGGCCACCGAAGTGGAGCACGCAAACTTAACCACTATGCCACCAGGCCGGTACCTTAATAATCATTTTAAAGGATCCACATTCTAACTCTATTCTTACTGAGTTACATTCTGAAATGGCAGTTAATGACATTTATTATGCACTCACTGTGAACAGAACTCTTTATCAGGCTATAGTAATTAAAACTATATTAATATTCTAGGGCTGTCATAACAAAATACCACAGACTAGAAGTCTTAAACAAGATAAATTTATTTTCTCACAGTTCTAGAGGCTAGAAAGTCCAATGTCAAGCTGTTGGCAGGTTTGATTTCTCCTGAGGTCCCTCTTCTTGGCTTGCTGATACCTGCCTTCTTGCTGTGTCCTCACATGGTCTTTCCCCTGTGTGCATGCATGCCTGATGCTACTTTGCATGTCCAAATTTCCTCTTCTTTTTTATTTTAAATGTTTCCCCCAATTTTATTGAGAAATAATTTACATATATCACTGTATAAGTTTAAGGCATACAGCATGATGGTTTGATTTACATATATCATGAAGCAATTTTCTCTTCTTATAAGGGCACCAGCCAGATTAGAGTACAGCCCACCATAACAGTCTTATTTTAACTTCACCTCTTTAAAGATCTTATATCCAAATACAGCCATATTGTGAGGTAGTGGGGGTTAGGGCTTAAACATGTGAATTTGGGTGGGCACACAATTTAGCCCATAACAAGCATTGAAAGACATATATATATATATATATATATATATATATATATATATATATATAATAACTGGCATTGATTCTCATAAAGTTTCCTAAGTAGTTGATGAAAAGAACCAGCAGAGGCAATTATGGATAAATGCAATCCTCACTGCACAAAAAGAACTACTGGATATGAATAAAGTTGAGTCTTGACTGAATAGAAATTTGGGCTTGAACTATAATAGATCATAATAGGAAACTAATTTGCAATTTTGATATCTATGAAAATGCCAAAAGTTTTTCAGAGTCAGAAACATTGTTATTCTACATCAAGTGTCAAAAGCACTGAAGAGAAACTTTTGAAAAAGTGAGGCTTATGAATTGTGAGTAAAACCTGTTAAATGGGAAATAATTGAAGTGGAGTTATTACTTGAATTATAACAAAATTCTCAACTTTAAAATTTTCCTTCTTGTTGGAAAAGTTGTGATTTTTTTCTTTATTGTCTCCTAATAAATGCAGTTGTGACATATTTCAGAATTTATATAGCTGATTTTTTCTAATTGTATTGTTTTTACCCTTCTGGAAAACTGGGAACCTGTAACTCCTCTTTCCTTTGATAAACATATGACCGCCACAACTCATACTGGCTGAGGTGGTGGTAGTATGTCAGCAGGACTAACTCCCCAGCCCTGGGAGTACTTTCAACTTCAGCAGGACCCTAGATGCTATTCAGATATTCTTTTAATCATTCTTCATCTGATCCCTTTCCATGCTTTAGAATTGTTATTTCAAAATTGCACTTTTTTTCTCAAATCCCCATCCACATCACCTAATCTCACAAGTACAAATGGGGATTTCAACTCTACTTTCATGGGGAAAAAAAACACTACTAGGTATGAGCTCACTAAGCCTCTCTTCTCTCCACTTCCTAGTTGTGTGTTCTTGGGCAAATCACTTGAACTTCCAGTGCCTCAGTTTCTTTACCTATATATTGGGGATAGAGGATCATCCTTGGTCTTCCCAGGACTGGTGTGAAGATCAAATAAAACCAAAGGTGTGAAGGCATAGACTGAGTAGTAAGTTTCCAGAGGACTAAGATACCAATCATTGGTTAAGGGCACAGGCAGCAGATTCCAGACTCTGGAAAAGGACTGGCAAGGATGAGGCTGGGTGTCAGAGTCCCAGCAAAGCACACCAGAGTTCAGAGATGTGTTAAAATCCCAAGAGACTGGGAAACTTGCAGGAAAACTAAGGTAGAGTCCAGTCCAAGTGATGAATATCTGGCACTGGGAAGCTTAGGACCTGTGATTTCTTTCTCCTTTTACTCTGAAAGTATCTAGACCTGCAGTAGGGGTGCTTGGGTTCCAGGACACTCTGCAGGAGTAAGGAATAGAGTTTTGAGGCTCATACTTTCTGAAAGACTGCCTAAAGGCAGTAGAATCCAAATATCCAGGCTATTGGGGGTAGGAGTATTGTTGGAGTTGTTTAGGGAATCTCAATCACAAATAAGGACTTTAAGAGTCACATAGAATAGAACCTAGAATATGATTGAACTTTATTTAAATCTTTTCAGCTTCATACTCAGATATGCAGTTTACACTCCCACAACCTGACTGGGGCCTGCACAGGGGTAAATTGACCACCTCTTCATGATTGTGTCTGTGTCTGGGATTCTTGATGTCTGAGCTCTTGAGCCATGTGTGATGGGGGTACCACTACTTGCAGAGCCAGTTTTGAGAGACACAGCCTTAGCACTTGGGAGCATAAAATTCAGCAGCAAAGTAAATATGATGTTGCATACCAGTGGGCAGGGCTAGGGCTATTCAATCTCTCCTGGCAAAAGTCAAGTTTGATATTAGAGATTCAGTCAGAGGTGTTTGGTGAGAAGAGGGACAGCTTTTGGGAGCCAGGAACGGCCTGCCAAAATAACCTGATGAGATTTGTTGTTGCTGTTGTTGTTATATTCTTTTGTACCTCAGGTATAGATGGTTGAGTTAATCAAACACCTCAGTTTGGTTACACCATAATTAATTCATGTGAACTAAGTCCCTCTCATGGTGTTTATTTGCTTCTCTTTATCTCCATCACTATTCTTATTCCCCTGCACACCTCTCCCCTGCAGTAGACAATCTTTCTATTTTGTTTATGTTCTTGCAAAGCATATAATTTTGTTTCTGTGCCCCCATATTTTTTAAAATTCATGTTTTCTGAAATCTATGAGTTTTGACAAATGCATAAAGTTGTATAACCACCTCCACAACCAAGATGCAGAACAATTCCATCATCCTCCAAAAAGTTCCCTAGTACCCCTTTGCAGTCACAGCTCTCCCTACCATTAACCTCTGGCAACCACAGATCTGTTTTCTATCCCTTTGGTTTTGCATTTTCCTTGATGACACATAAATGTAAGCATACAGTGTGTAGCCTTTTAAAATGTTAAATACAATTTAGTAATGCAATTGAGTAATTTTAAATGATAAAAAAGTGAAACAAAAATAATTCTAGATATGAAATAGTTTTTTGGTTTTACCTTTTAGGATCATTCAGTAAAACATTATTTTTCAATAAAAATTGAAAAAATAAATACCTGCTAAAGAAGCAGCAGTTCCCCAACCCCATTGCTTACATTTTCCATATGTTATTCTTTTTCGCAATATGATAATTATTTTTTGATTCTTATTTAACCCCTGAAGGACTTTGGAATATTTACTTTACATAGACCTTTGTGTTGTTGTGATGTTAAGTATTTATTTAGAATGGGATTTTGGATACTGAGGATTAACATTAATAAAATAGCAGAGTCCTCTCATCAAGCAAACCAAATTCCCAACAACTTCATGGCTTAATAAAATGAAAATGTTTCCATCCTGTTTAAAACCAGAGAATGTATACTAGAAGGGACACTGCTCTTGCGCTTTTACATTATTTACCCTCTCTCAGAGGCTTGACTCATTCATCTATTAAATGAATACTTATTTCATGCCTACTATGTGTCAGGTACTGTTCTAGAAGCTATGGGATACATCACAAACACTATATAAATAAATAATTTTCCTCTGCAGCTTCCAGAAATTTTAAATCATAAATTAGATCTCTAAATCTAGATCATAATACTATCAGAACTTTCATAATGGGATGGCTAATTTGTGTGACTACTTAGGTGGACAACCCAATGGCACCAAAAGTTTTATGCAAAAAATGTGATAATCTCATCAATTTAGAACACTTAAGTTCTGGTTCAGCAGCACAGCATTTGTTCTGGGTTGACTGAGGTTTTAAAAACAAGGTAGTAATTGTATAAAGGTTGGAACTTATAGATTTAAACAGTATTAAGTCTTCTGCTTCATTAATATACAGTGTCTTTAAATTGTATTACTTACAGGCAATATGAAACATACAGAAAAATTGCAAATAGCTTTTCCTCTAAATCATTTGATAGTGAGTTGCCAATCTGAACCCCATCATCCCTCAATTATTTTTGTGTTTTCCATAAACAAAGACATTTTATATAATTTCAATACAATCATCAAAATCAGGATATTAATCATGATACATGTACTACTTTCTAACCTTCAAACCCTATTGAATTTATGTCAATTGTCTCTAGATAGTCTATTCTATAAAATTTACTTCTTTTTTTTTTTTTTGAGGAAGATTAGCCATGAGCTGACATCTCTGCCCTTCTTTCTCTATTTTATATGTGGGACACCTGCCACAGCATGGCTTGATAAGCAATGCATAGGTCCGTGCCCAGGATCTGAAGCAGCAAACCCAGGGACACCAAAGTGGAGTGCATGAACTTAACCTCTATGCCACTGGGCCAACTCTTCTAGACAGTCTATTTTAAATTGAATTTTTATTGAGATAATTGTAGATTCATACACAATTATAAGAAATAATTCAGAGAGTTCTTTTGTTAAAATCTTTGCCCTTTTCCCCAATGATACTATTCTGTAAAATTACAGTATAATATCACAAGAAGGATATTAGCATGGATACAATCTGTCAATCTTTTTAGATTTCCTTAGTTGTACTTATTTGTGTGTGTATATCCATATGTGTGTGTCTTAAGTTCCATTCAATTTTATCACCTGTGTAGGTTTATATATCCACCACCACAGATAGTAAACAGTTCTAAAACCATGAAGATCCCTCATGTTGCCTTTTTATAATCTTATCCACCTCCTTCCTGCACTTCCTAGGTCCCTAAAACCTGGAAATCACTAATCTATCCTCTATTTCTAAAGTTTTATCATTAAAAATGTTGTATAGGGGCTGACCCAGTGGCATAGTGGTTAAGTTTGTGTGCTCTGCTTTGGCGGCCTGGGGTTAATGGTTCGGATCCAAGGACTGGACTTAGCACCACTCATCAAGCTACACTGTGATGTTATCCCACATAAAATAGAGGAATATTGGCACAGATGTTAGTTCAGTGACAATCTTCCGCAAGCAAAAAGAGGATATTGGCAACAGGTGTTAGCTCAGGGCCAATCTTTCTCACCAGAAAAAAAAAAGTTGTATAAACGGAATCACAGAGTAGGCAACATTTTGGAATTGACTATTTTTCAATCACCATAATTCCTCAAGGGAATCCAAGTTGTTATGTGTATCAATAGTTTGTTCATTTTACTGCTGAGTACTATTCCATGGTATCACAGTTTGTTTAACCATTCTCCTCTTAAAGGACATATAGACTAATTCCAGTTTTTGTTATTACAAACAAAGCTGCTATGAATATTTGTGTGCAGGTTTTTGTGGGAATATGCATTTTTGTTACTCTGGGATAAATGCTCAAAAGTGAAATTGTTGAGTCATATGGTAGTTGCATGTTTAGTCTTACAAGAAACTGCCAAACTGTTTTCCAGAATGGTTGTACCATTTCTCTTCCCTTGAATGATCCAGTTTAACTGTATCCCTTTCAGCATTTGCTATTGTCAATATTTTTATTTTAGCCATTCTGATAGGTGTGTAGTGATATTTTGCCTTAACTTTCATTTCCCGAATGGCTAGTGATGTCAAATGTCTTTTCATGTGATTATTTTAACTTAGTGTATCTTCTTTGATGAAATGTCTTTTCATATCTTTAGCCTATTTTCTAATTGGATTTTTTAAATGTTGAATTTTAGGAGTGCTTTATATATTCTAGACACTATTCTTCTGGTGGATATGTTTTTTGCAAATATCTTTTCCCAATATGTAGGTTGTATTTTCATCCTTTTAATGGGGACTTTTATAGACCAAAAGTTTTTAATTTTGATGAAGTTCAATTTATTAATTTTTCATTTTATGGACTGGGCTTTTGGCATCGAGTTCAAGAACTTTTTGCACTAGATAGCAAGATTTTCTCCTATGTGTTTTTTTGTGCTTTTGGTTTTTTTCAGGGCTGAATATATTTATTAAGTGAAAATCATACATGAACATTTGTTGAAATTCTGTTATTCGACAAATAGACATTCAAGATACATGGTGCATGACATAATGGTGGATGTCAGGGAAAAATTAGCAGTCCAAAGGAGACATGGGACTTAGCAACTGAGGAAATATCTAAAATGACAGAATACAACAAAGGACCAAGAGTCTGTTAATCTACATTCTAGATTTGGATCTTCCATATATTTCTTTTATGATCTTGAGCTAATTAGTTAATTTTCCAGTATATGAGACTTTCAAAAGTAGGGAAACTCTATGAGATGATTTGTAATTTACCTTAACATTCAAAAACCCTATGATCCTAATTGAATTGTAATAATTTCTAAGTAACTACATGTACTGTGTAAGCTATATATAAGTTATAGAAGTAACTACATGTGCTGTATTATCTTTTAGCTCTAAAGTACCTATCTATTCTCTGTATGATACAGGAGCTGGGGCTCTGCAAACTACATTTCTTTTTTTCCAGCTCTGCCATTAGAGAGCACTAGACTGAGATTGCAAGTCTGGAGGAGGAAAAAGGGAATTACTTGCTCCTTCCTGTTTGCAGTTTGTGGGCTTCCTCTCTCCTCACTGTGCCTGTGAGCAACATCAAACCACACTGTTCACCTCAGCAACCTTGGTTTATTTCCAAAGCAGGGATTGAGTCCAGTTACAGTTTTTCCAGCAGTAGAGGAACTCGTTTCATTAGAATCTCCTCAGGAACACTTGTGTTAGCCAACAGTATCCCTTCCTCAGGGGTTGTGTCCCTGCCCCAACAGCCCTCCTCTAAGCTCAGAGACACTAGCACCAGCCAAGAAGCATCCCCTCCTGAAATATTTGAGTTTCAACTCCACAAATATTACCTTCAAGCTTTTAATCATTTTTTTTTGTTTTTTTCCACACTTCTTTTATTATTATTATTATTTTATTGAGGTCATAATAGTTTATGACATTGTAAAATTTCAGGTGTAGATTATTACTTATCCATTTCTGTATAGACTGCATCATGTTCACCACCAATAGTTTAATTTTTATCTGTCACCATATATATGTGCCCCTTTAACCCTTTCACTCAACCCCAAACCCCTTCTCCTCTGGTAACCACTAATCTGTTCTCTTTATCCGTATGTTTGTTTTTCTTCCACATACAAAGGAAATAATGCAGTTTGTCTTTCTCTGTCTGACTTATTTTGCTTAACATCATATCCTCAAGGTCCATCCTTGCTGTTGCAAATGGGACAATTTTGTCTTTTTCATGACTGAGTAGTATTCCATTGTATGTGTATACCACATCTTCTTTATCCATTCATCAGTTGATGGGAGCTTGGGTTGCTTCTACATCTTGGCCATTGTGAATAATGCTGCAATGAACATAGGGGTGCATAAATCTCTTTGAATTGTTGATTTCAAGTTCTTTGGATAAATACACAGTAGTGAGACAGCTGGTTCCTATATTATTTCTACTTTTAATTTTTTGAGAATTCTCCATACTGTTTTTTTCCATAGTGGCTGCACCAGTTTGCACTCTCACCAGCAGTGTATGAGGGTTCCCTTTTCTCCACATTCTCTCCAACATTTTTTGTTTTTTGTCTTGGTAATTATAGCATTCTGACAGGTCTAAGGTGATATCTTATTATGGTTTTGATTTGCATTTCCCTAATGATTAGTGATGTGGAATATCTTTTTATGCTCCCATTGTCCATCTGTGTATCTTCTTTGGAAAAAACGCCTGTTTATATCCTCTGCTCATTTTTTGATTGGGTTGTTTTGCTGTTGTTGTTGAGTGGTATGAGTTCTTTACATATTTTGGAAATTAACCTCTTGTTTGATATGTGATTTGCAAATATTTTCTCCCAGTGTATGAGTTCTCTTTTCATTTGGTCCATGATTTCCTTTGCATTGCAGAAGCTTTTTAGTCTGATGTAGTCCCGTTGGTTTATTTTTTGTTGTTGTTTCCCATGACTGAGTAGACATGGTATTTGAAAAGATGCTGCTAAGACTTTTGTCAAAGAGTGTACTGCCTATATTTCTTTCTAGGAGTTTTATGGTTTCGGGTCTTACATTCAAGCCTTTAGTCATTTTGAGTTAATTTTTGTATATAGTGTAAGATAATGGTCTACTTGCATTCTTTGGCATGTGGCTGTCCAGTTTTCCAAACACCGTTTATTGAAGACAGTTTCCTTTCTCCATTGTATGTTCTTGGCTCCTTTGTTGAAGATTAGCTGTCCATAGTTGTGTGGTTTTATTCCCAGGCTTTCAATTCTGTTCCATCGATCTGTGTGTCTGTTTTTGTGCCAGTACAATGCTTTTTTGATTACTATAGCTTTGTAGCACGTTTTTAAGTCAGGGAGTGTGATGTCTCCAGCATTGTTCTTTTTCCTCAGGACTGCTTTAGCTATTTGTGATCTTTTGTCGTTTCATATAAATTTTAGGATTCCTTGATCTGTTTCAGTGAAGACTGTCATTGAGATTCTGACTGGGATTGTATTCAATCTGTAGATTGCTTTAGGTAGTGTGGACATTTTGACTATGTTCTTTCTTCCAATTCGTGTGCATGGAATGTCTTTCCATTTCTTTATGTCATCTTTGATTTCTTTCCATACCGTCTTATAGTTTTAAGTGCATAGATCTTTCACCTCTTTGGTTAAATTTATTCTTAGATATTTTATTCTTTTTGTTGCAATTGAAAATAGGATTGTATTCTTGACATCTCTTTCTGCTAGTTAATCATTAGTGTATAGAAATGCAATTGATTTTTGTCGGTTGATTTTGTACCCTGCAACTTGGCAGGGTTGTTGACTATTCTAATAGTTTTCTGGTGAATTCTTTAGGGTTTTCTATATAGGGTCATGTCATCTGCAAACAGTGAGAGTTTCATTCTTGCTTTCCAATGTGGATACCTGCATTTCTTGTCTACTTGCTCTGGCCTAAACCTCCAGTATAATGTCAAATAGGAACAGTGAGAGTGAGCACTCTTTTCTTCTTAATGTTCTCAGAGGAATGGCTTTCAGTTTTTCCCGATATGTGTGTTATGTTGGCTGTGGGTTTGTCCTATACGGCCTTTATTATGGTGAGGTACTTTCTTTCTACACCCATTTTATTGAGAGTTTTTACCACAAATGGATGTCGGATCTTGTCAAATGCTTTCTCTGCATCTGTTGAGATGATCATGTGGCTTTTATTCCTCATTTTGCTAATGTGGTGTATCACCATGATTGATTTGCAGATGTTGAACCATCCCTGCAACCATAGTATAAATCCCACTTCATTATGGTGTATGATCCTTTTAATGTGTTGCTATTTTCAGTTTGCCAATTTTTTGTTGAGGATATTTGCATCTATGTTCATCAGCAATATTGGCCTGTAATTTTCCTTCTTTGTCTTCTCCTTGTCTGATTTTGGTATCAGGGTGATGTTGGTTTCATAGAATGGGTTAGGAAGTGTTCTGTTTTCTTCTATTTTTTGGAATAGTTTGAGAAGGATAGGTATGAAATCTTTGAATGTTTGGTAGAATTCTCCAGAGAAGCCATCTTGTCCTGGACTTTTGTTTTTTGGGAGGTTTTTGATTATTCTTTCAATCTCTTTACTTGTGATTGGTCTATTCATAGTCTCTATTTCTTCTGATTCAGTTTTGGGAGGTTGTATGAGACTAAGAATTTATTCATTTCTTCTAGGTTATCCAATATTTTGGCATATAGTTTGTCATAGTATTCTCTTATAATTCTTTGTATTTCTGTGGTATCCATTGTAATTTAACCTCTTTCATTTCTAATTTTATTTACTTGAGCTTTCTCTCTCTTTTCTTAATGAGTCTGGCTAAGGGTTTGTCAATTTTGTTTATCTTCTCAAAGAACCAGCTCTTGGTTTCATTGATCCTTTCTACTGTTGTTTTTAGTTTCTGTTTCCTTTATTTCTGCTCTGATTTTTATTATCTCCCTCCTTCTGCTGACTTTGGTGTTTTTTCTTCTTTTTCTACTTCTGTTAGGTGTAGTTTAAGATTACTTATTTGAGATTTTTCTTGTTTGTTGATGTGGGCCTGTATTGGTATGAATTTCCCTCTTATGACTGCTTTTGCTGCCTTCCATAGGAGTTGGTATGATGTATTTTCATTTTCGTTTGTCTCCACCTATTTTTTTATTTCTCCTTTGATTTCATCATTGATCCAATGGTTGTTCAGCAGCATGTTGTTTAGTCTCCACATATTTGTGACTTTCCCAGATTTTTTCTTGTAGTTGATTTCTAGTTTCATAGCATTGTGGTCAGAAAAGATGCTTGATATGATTTCAATCATCTTAAATTTATTGAGGCTTGCCTTGTTTCCCAACATATGGTCTATCTTTGAGAATGTTCCATGTGCACTTAAGAAGAATGTGTATTTGACTGTTTTTGGATGGAATGTTCTATTTATATCTATTAAGTCCATCTGTTCAAGTATTTCATTTAAATCCACTATTTTCTTGTTGACTTTTGTCTGGATGATCTGTCCATTGATATAAGTGGGATTGTGGGGTCCCATACTATTATTGTGTTGCTGTCAATTTGTCCATTTAGGTCTGTTAATAGTTGCTGTATATACTTTGGTGCTCCTGTGTTAGACGTATATATATAAATAAGTGTCATGGCCTCTTGGTTAAAAGTCCCTTTTATCATTGTGTACTGGCCCTGTTTCTCTCATTGGTCTTTTTATCTTGAAGTCTGCTTTGTCTGATATGAGTATGGAAACATCTGCTTTCTTTTGCTTGCCATTTTCTTGGAGTATTGTCTTCCATTCCTTCACTCTGAGCCTTTGTTTGTATTTAGAGCTGAGATGTGTTTCCTGAAGGCAACATATTGTTGGACCTTGTTTTTTAATCCATCCAGCCATTCTGTGCTTTTGAGTGGATAATCCAATCCATTTACATTTAGAGTGATTATTGATATATGAGGGCTCAATACTGACATTTTATCTCTTGTTTTCCATTTATTATATATTTCCCTTGTTTCTCTTCCTTTGTATTTCTGACTGCCATTTTAGTTTGGTGGTTTTCTGTGATTGTTTTCTCAGTTTTCTCTTTATTGTGATTTGTGTCTCTGCTCTAAATTTTGTTTAGTAGTTACCAGGAGATTTGTATAAAAGATCTTCTAGATGAGATATTCCATTTTCTGACAACTTCTTATCTCTTTCAGCCTAAGCCTGTTCCACCCTTTTCCTCTTCCCCTTTAAGTTGTTGTCACAAATTATTCTGTCTTGTGTTGTGAGTTTGCAATTAAAATGAAGTTTTTATAGTTATCTGTGATGCTTTCCTTCCATTTATCTTTTATGTTATAATTGTGTTTGCTAATCTGTTCTGATAGAGAGCTGCAATTCTCTGATTTTGTCTATTTATCTCCTTGCTCAAGGCTTTGTAAACCTTTGCCTTTTTGTTTCAGGTATGAGGGCATCCTTGATCATTTCTTGTAAGGGAGGTCTAGTGGTGATGAACTCCCTCAGATTTTGTCTGGAAAAGCTTTTATTTCTCCATCATGTCGGAAGGATAGTTTCAGTGGATTGTGTAGTCTTGGCTGAAAGTTTTTGTCTTTCAGTATTTTGAACATGTCATTCTAATGTCTCCTAACCTATAAGGTTTCTGCTGAGAAATCTTCTGAAAGCCTGATAGGGGTTCCTTTGTAGATTATTCTCTTCTGCCTTGCTTCCCTTAATATATTTCCTTTGTCATTGACTTATTCCAGTTTTACTATTATATGCCTTGGAGGAGGTCTTTTTGCATTGATGTAATTATGAGTTCTATTAACTTAATATACTTCTAAGTCCAGTTTCTTACCCAGGCTTGGGAAGTTCTCAGCTATTATTTCTTTGAACAAGCTCTTTGCTCCTTTCACCTGCTCTTCTTCCTCTTGAATACCTATAATCCTTATGTCGCATTTTCTAATTGAATTGGATATTTCTCAAAGAGTTTCTTCATTTTTTAAAAGCTTTAATTCTCTCTCCTCCTCCACCTGAAGCATTTTTATATTTCTGTCCTCTAAATGACTAACTCTGTCCTCCAAAATGTCGGCTCTGTTTTTTAAGGTTTCTAGATTGTTTTATATCTCTTATTTTGTTTTTCATATCCTGAATCTCTCGTTGGTTTTTTTTAAGAGTTTCAGTCTCTTTGGTGAAGAATTCCTTCAGCTCATTAATTTTATTCCTGAGTTTATTGAACTTTTTGAGTTTTCTTGTAATGCATTGAGTTTATTTATGACAGCTATTTTGAATTCTCTGTCATTTAGATTGTACATTTTTGTGAATTTAGGATTGGTTTCTGGAGCCTTGTCATTTTCCTTCTGCTCTAGAGTCTTAATGTAGTTCTTCATGGTTTTTGATGAAGTGTTCCTTTGCTGGTGCATAGTGGTAGTATCAGGTCACAGATTGCACCTGCCACCTCTTGGGGGCATAGGAGCTGTGTTTTCTGATCCCACCATGTCTGCTTGAAGTTGTGCCCATGGGATTTGTCTGTGTTTGCCTGCTGGCTGCAGCCACTTGGTAGGTCACACTTGCATGTGCAGATGCTCTGGTGCAGAATCGCTGCTTTTGCTGGGACTGGCTCAGCTGCTCCACTAGGTGGGAGGGGAGGGACACTTTCTTTCATGCATGCAGACCCACTCTGTGTTCACAGGCAGTTCACCTGGGCTGCTGCACTTGGTGGGGGCACCTATGAAGGAGCTGAGCCATGCCACTCAGTGTAGAGTGTTCCCGTGGGCCAAGCTGCATCTCTGAAAGCAGAAGCAGTCATGCACCCCTGCTTCCTCTTACAATTTGGCACCAGCTGATGTGTGAGGACCTGTGGCCTAGATTGCTTCCACTGGGGTGGGGGAAGGGATCTGCTCACCTCCTTCCACTTCTTCCTGGGGATCCATACCCCCACCTTCAGATGTATGGCTATGTGGACCTCTCAGACATCTTATTGTGCTTTTGTAGGGAATCCTTTGTTGGTTAATGAATGTCCATTTGGTTGTAGCTTAGAGGGAAGAGACTAAGGGAACAGATCACTCTGTCATGATGCTGATGTCAATCTCATCGTGTTTTTTGGTTTTAAGTTGTAATAGTTCTAACTTCTTCCGTTTATTTCCCATCCCTAAGAGTGAAAGCAGCTTCCTACAAATGCAACATCTTAGAGTTCACATATTGGCTTATAATATTTTGTAAATTCCAGGTTATATTAATAGATTTCATTTTTTGTATAGACTGCATCATGGTCACCACAAATTGTCTAGATTTTATCTGTCACAAACATATGTACCCCTTTATACCTTTCACCCTCCCCCAACTCCCTTCTCCTCTGGCAATCACTGATCTATTCTCCTTATCCATGTGTTTATCTTCCATATGAGTGAAATCATATAGTATTTGTCTTTCTCTGTCTGACTTATTTTGCTTAGCATAATGCCTTTAAGGTCCATCCATGTTGTCATGAATGGCATGATTTTTGTCTTCTTTATGGCTGAGTAGTATTCCATTGTATACACATACCACATCTTCTTTATCCATTCAACAGGTGATGGGAGCTTGGGTTGCTTCAAATCTTGACTATTGTGAATAATGCTGCAATGAACACAGGGGTGCATAAAGCCCTTTGAATTGTTGATTTCATGTTCTTTGGATAAATACCCAGTATTGAAATAGCTGGATCATATGGTATTTCTGTTTTTAACTTTTTGAGAAACTCCATACTGTTTTCCATAGTGGTTGTACCAGTTTTCACTCCCACTAGCAGTGTATGAGGGTTCCCTTTTCTCCACATCCTTTCCAACACTTATTTCTTGTCTTCTTAATTATAGCCATTGTGAAAGGTGTGAGGTGATGCATTGTTGTTTTGATTTGCATTACCCTAATAATTAGTGACACTGAACATCTTTACATGTGCCTATTGACCATTCTAGGTTATCCAATTTGTGGGCATATAGGTTTTCATAGTATTCTCTTATAATCTTTTATATTTCTGTGGTGTCTATTATAATTTCTCCTTTTTCATTTCTGATTTTATTTGAGCCTTCTTTTTTTTTTCTAGGTGAGTATAGCTAAAGATTTGTCAGGATTTTTTAATCTTTTCAAAGAACCAGTTCTTAGTTTCATTGATTTTTTATTATTTTTTTATCTTCTATTTCATTTATTTCCACTCTGATTTTTATTATTTCCTTCCTTCTTATCACTTTGGGCTTCATTTGTTCTTTTTCTAGTTCCTTTAGTTGTGCTGTCGGATTGTTTTTTTGAGATTTTTCTTTTCTTTTTTTTTTTTGTTGAGGTAGCCCTGTATTGCTATAAACTTCCCTCTTTGTGCCATCCTTGCTGTAGTCCAAAATTTTTGGTATGTTGTATTTTTCTTTTCATTTATCACCAAGTATTTTTTAATTTCTCCTTTGGTTTATTCATTCACCCAATATTTGTTCAGTAACATTTTGTTTAATCTCTGCATATTTGTGGGCTTTTCAAATTTTCTTCTTTTTGATTTCTAGTTTTCAGCTTTTGTGGTCAGAAAAGATACTTGGTATTATTTCATCTTCTAAATTCATCCAGAGTTGTTTTGTGGCCTAATATGTGATCTATCCTGCAAAATGTTCCATGTGAATTTGAAAAGAAGGTGTATTCTGCAGTTTCTGGATGGAATGTTCTGAATATATGTACTAAATCTATGTGATCTAATGTGTCATTTAAGGCCAATGTTTTCCTTTTTCTCTTCTGTTTGGATGATCTATCCATTGAAGTCAGTGGAGTTTTGAAGTCCCTTACTATTATTATGTTACTGTCAATTTCTCCTTTTATGTCTCTTAACAACTGCTTTACATATTTAGATGCTCCTATGTTGGGTGCATAGATATTTATAATTGTTCTGTCCTCTTGTTGGATTGTTCCCTTTTTTTTAAGGAAGATTAACCCTGAGCTAACTCCTGCCAATCTTCCTCTATTTGTGGAGGAAGACTGGCCCTCAGCTAACATCCATGCCCATCTTCCTCTACCTTATATGTGGGATGCCTACCACAGCATGGCTTTTTGCCAAGTAGTGCCATGTCTGCACCTGGGATCTGAACCAGAGAACCCCCAGCCACCGAGAAGTGGAACATGCGAACTGAACTGCTGCACCACTGGGCTGGCCCCTGGATTGTTCCCTTTAACATTATGTAGTGTCCTTCTTTGTCTCCTGTTACAGATTTTGTTTTTAAATTCTATTTTGTCTGATAAAACTATTGTTACCCCAGCTTTCATTTCATTAACATTTGCATGAGCTTCTTTTCCACCCCTCCACTTTCACTTTGTGAGTTTCTTGAGGTCTGAAGGGTATCTCTTGTATGCACCATATATGCATGTCTTGCTTTTTATCAATTCAGCCACCCCGTGTCTTTTGATTGGAGTATATAGTCCATGTATGCTTAAAGTAATTATTGATAGGCATGTACATATTGCCATTTTGTTACTTTGTTATGTTTTTGTAGTTCTTCTCTGTTCTTTTCTTCTTCTCTTGTTCTCTTCCCTTGCAATTTGATAACTTTCTTAGTGTTATGTTTGGGTTTCTTTTTGTTTATTTTTTGCATGTTTATTATAGGTTTTTCTTCTTTGTTTCCATGAGGTTTATATATAACAACCTATTTATATAGCAATCTACATTATGTTTATGGTCTCTTTAGTTTGACCTCAAACTCAAAGCTTTACATTATTCAATCCCTCAATTTTATGTTTTTGAGACCATATTTTGCCTCTTTTAATTTTGCATGTCCCTTAACCTTTTGTTGCAGATATAGATGGTTTTAGTACGTTTTCTTTAGACATTCATAGTAGCTTTATAGTTGGTTGATCCACTATCTTTAATATATATTTGCCTTTACCAGTAATTTTTTTGATAATTTTCTTATTTCTATTTGTAGACTCTTCTTTTCCTCTTACAGAAGTCCCTTTAACATGTTTTGTAAGGCTAGTTTAGTGGTGATAAACTCTTATAGTTTTTGTTTGCCTGGAAAACTCTTTATCGCTCCTTCCATTCTGAATGATTACCTTGCCAGGTAGATCATTGTTGCTTGTGTTTTTCTGCCTTTCAGCACTTTGAGTATATCATGCCACTCTCTTCTAGCCTGTAAGGTTCCTGCTGAAAATTCAGCCTTATGGGGTTTCCCTTGTACATAACTTGTTGGTTTTTCTTGCAGCTTTTAAGTTTCTGTCTTTATCTTTAATCATTGATGTTTTAATGATAATGTGTCTTAGTGTGGACCTCTTTGGATTCTTCTTGTTTGATAATCTCTGGGCTTCCTATACCTGAATATCTGTTTCCTTCCCTAGGTTGGGAAAGTTTTCAGCCATTATTTCTTCAAATAAGTTCTCTGCCCCTTTGTCTCTCTCTCCTTCTGCGACACCTACAATGTGAATGTTAGCATACTTGATGATTTCCCAGAAGTCCCTTAAACTGTCCTCATTCTTTTTAATTCTTTTAACTATTTTTCCAGTTCAGCCTGGGTGATTACCTCCTTTTTTCTTTTTTCCTTTTTTTTTTTTTTTTGCTGAGAAAGGCTGGCCCTGGGCTAACATCTATTGCGAATCTTCCGCTTTTTGCTTAAGGATGATTGTTGCTGAGCTAACATTGGTCTCAATCCTCCTCTATTTTGTATGTGGGATGCCACCACAGCATGACTTGATGAGCAGTGTGTAGGTCTGCACCTTGGATCTGAATCTCTGAACCTTGAGCTGCTGAAGTAGAGTGCATGAACTTAACCATTATGCCACTGGGCCAGCCCCTGATTTCCTCTACTCTTTCATCCAGTTTGCTGATCCATTTTTCTGTGTCTTCTACTATGTTGTTGATTCCCTCTAGCAAATTTTTCATTTCTATTATTGTATTATTCAGCTCTGATTGGTTCTTTTTTATATTTTCTAATTCTTTGTTGAAGTTCTTATTGTGCTAATTTATCCTTCTGAGTTCAGTGAGCATTCTTTGTTCTCTTTATCAAATAGATTATTTATTTCTGTTTTGTTTAATTTTTTTCTGAAGATTTCTCCTCTTGTTTTATTTGGAACATATTTCTCTGTCTTTTCATTTTGCCTACTTCTTTGTGCTTGTTTCTATGTATTAGGTAGATTAGGTACATCTCTTGATCTTGGAAATGAGGCCTTATGTAGGGTATGTTTTATGGGGCCCAGAAGTGTGTTCTCCTTTCTTCATTTATGCCAAATGCTCCAGGGGTGTTCTCTGTGGGGGCTGCATATGCTGTTCTGTTGTGGTGGGGCTGCTACTGCTATGGGCATATGGGTAGGCAGGGCTAGTCCTCTGGCTGGCTGGTTGCAAGGCCTGGTCACATGTGGCTGCTGCGGGCATGCTATTGAGTAGTTCAGTACCCCAGCATGGCTTGCTGCATAGGCCTGGTGGCACACAACTGCTGCAGGCTCACTGGTGAGTGAGTCAGGCTCCTAACAAGGCTGGTTGTGTGGTCCGAAATCATACAGTTTTTGGAGGCTCGCTGGTGGGTGGGGCAGGCCCCTGGTGTGTCTGGTTGCTAGGCCAAGGGGTTTGGTATTGTTGCAGACCTCTGATGTGGCTGGGTGTGTGGCCCTGTGGCACTCAAGTCAATCAGGCATACTGGTGGGTAGCACAGGGCAGTGGTGTGGCTGGTGGTGCAGCTGGCTGTAGGGCCTGCAACTGCTGCTAGCTCACTGGTAGGTAGGGGATGTCCCTAGTGAGGCTGGGTTTGTGACTCAGTGGTGTGTGGCTGTTGCTTGCTCACTGGTGGGTGGGGAAGGCCTCTGGTGCAGGCAAGGTGTACTCCCTGGTGACATACAGCTGCCTCAGCCCCAGGCATGTTGGTGTGCAGGGAAGATTCCCTGTGTGGCTGGTTGTGAGGCCTGGTGGAGGAAGTCTGCTGTAGAATTGCTGGTAGGTGGGGCAGGTCCTTGTGGTTGTTGCATGTGCTGCCTGGCTGTGCATGATTGCCTGGGGGTACTCTAGTGTGTGGAACAGGCCTCTGCTAACAGGCCAGAGGAAGGAGTCCAAAATGGTGCCTGCCAGCATCTAAATTAGGTCACAAAAATGGCTACCACTGGTGTCTCTGTCCCTGGCGTGGGCTCCAATTGCCTCCTGCCTCTCTGGGATGTGCTCCTAGCTTAGTAAAGTGAGTCTCTTTTGCCAATGAACTATGCACTTTCCTATCTGATATTTTAGTGCTGTTTTCTGGGTCAAGTGAGTCTGTGCATGGGCCCTTTAAGAGCAGGTTTTCCTTTCCCTTAAGTTCTATAATTTTCCTAGGCCTATTTCCTATTGATTTTCAAAGCCAAGTGTTCTGGGATCTCATCTATCTTACGTTGGATCTAAGGGCTGGGGTGCCTAAGGTGGAGCTCAAATTCCTCACTCCTCTGGGAAATGCTCTGCACCTTTGAGATTGCTCTTGACCAGGAAGTGCAGCAAGAAGGTATGGTTTTTTCCTCAGCCTAACTTGTCTCTGCCTCTTCCACCCCTCTTTGTGTTGTCCCTTGTTGTGGAGGTTCTTTTCATCCAGTTTCCAGATCTCGTTCAGAGGAAATTATTCTGCATGCAGTCATAGGTTTCTTGTGTCCATGGGTGGAGGCAAGCTCAGGATCCTTCTATGCCACCATCTTCCAAAACCCCTCTCTTTCCAACTTTTTTGAACTGTGGTTTCAATGATGATTTAGATTTCAAAGACTTTTCAGTTCTTTTTGAGTCTTCTTAGTTTGTATGCCATTTAGAGTCCTCTGAGTGAAATTCCATACTTTAGATCTGTTCTTAAAACTTTTGGATGTTGATTCTCGTCAGTTTCATGTTGAGATCTGTTAGATGTCTGCCCAGTATTTCCTACACAAGTTTAATGAATTTCCTTTTCTATCTCTCTTTTCCTAGATTCTCCTTCTACTCTCTAGTTGTAAGAATGAGAGGTACTTCCTACCACCACTGAGCAGAGGGAGGAGTCTAAACTCCTTCTGTCTCCTCTGATGAGTTAGTAGGGATGTGGAGTGCCACCCTGGGTCATCTACTGCTGCCAGGTATGGGGCAGGAGACGGACTTCTTGTTCTTTCTCTATTGGCACTGCCAGTATGAGAGGAAGACGCTTACCTGAGCCCACCTGCTGCCACTAGGTGGAGAGCAGGATTTAGGACTCCTTGCTTTGTCTCTGCTGGCATCATCAGTGGGGGCAGAAAGAGCTTACCAAGGCCTTCCTGTTGACACTGAGTGAAGAGTGTGAAATGAGACTCCCTACTTGGTCTCTGCTAGCACTGCAGGGAAGAGGGGATTGTCCATGGTGTTGGCTGTTGTATGGTTGGTATTGTAAAAAAAATACAATAAAATGGTTTCTGTCCTTCTCTGCTGCCCCTTTCCCTTCCATTTGGCCAGAGAGAATAGACTATTTTTGAATCCATTTTTTTTTTGTTTATGCTTGTTGGCAGTTCTTGGTTGCAGTGCCTAGTCTGGGATATATGAGAGATAAAAAGAAAATTCAAGTAATTCACCATATTGTCATTCATCAGGACCTGAGGCCCCTAGTCAGTCTGCCTTCTTTCTGACTTTCACAATTCTTTTATGATTGTTGAGTTACTTCTGGGGGGAGTACTGGGTAGGGTATGTCAAAGGCCTGGGATCTTCCAATAAGTCCAAGGCTCTGCCTGTTTGCTTTCTCTCCTATATCCCATTGCAATTATACTGTATCTTAGCTATGGCCTTCAGCACTGGTAGAAAAGTAACAACTCATCCCACTCATACCCACATTCCTGTTTGGTGGGCTTCTCTTGAGTGAGAGTGGGGCTGGTAGGTCTGGAATATATTGAGGAATAGGGGAAAAAACCATTCTTCTACCCTCACGGATAGATAACAAATTGCACTAGAGCCCCACCAGAGAACATTGTCCTATAAAAGATCTCTCCTTACTCCCATGGTAACCCACTCTGAAGGAGCACTTCCCTTCCCCTGTTTCCACCAGCTTACTTGGTCTTAAAGATTGACAAGGGGTTCTTCATTTTCTGAACACATTTATTAGATTGTTCTACATGCCCAGCAATAGGTACTGGGAGTTCACAGGTAAATGAAGTTGTCATAAAAAATAAGTTTCAAGACAGCAATATACACACGACTCATTTAATACCAAATAACAACTTCTATTCCAGGGGCGAGGACACAATGGAGAGTGGAAAGGTAGTGGCTATCTCTATTTGAGTGGGTAGAGGAAAGGCTTCACAGTGGAGATAGGATCTGACAGAGGAAAACATATTTTTTTCCAAGAGGAGGAAGGGGGTGAGTGGATGTATATATGCATAAAAGATCTGGTGTATCTTGGAAGTCCAAAATGAGGTACAGCTAAGTTTAAAATTGAATCACGAAAGAACGTAGATTTTATTTACTTTAGCCAATTCCAAGTCTCTGTGGGTGGCTCTATTATCCAGAGATTATCTGATGCCAATACAGACAACAGTGACACCAAAATGGGGCTGGAGAGACAGCAAGTAGGCTGTGGCAATAGTTGAGAGTAGAGACAATATAGATCAGAAAGAGGACTATGGAGTCAGGGAGGAAAAGATTAATATGAGAGTTATTTTGGAGGCAGTGTCAATAGGACCTGTTGGTTAAGGTCAACTGGTCGGGGACACCTTGCTCTTTACATTATCAAAAGGGATGCCAAGACACAAAAACCATTGACAGCACTGGTCAGGCTCATTTTTGGGTGGACTGAGGTACTGTGTGTGAGGAAAGTGTACCTGTAGGGCTCTTGAGTTGACTTTGGGACCTGAGCTAACTAATATTCCTTGGACTTGGGGGTAGGAGGAGTTGGTTTTTTAAAACTATAAATGAAATTCACACCAAGGAACTAGAAAAAGAAGAACAAAAAAGGCCCAAAGTTAGTAAAAGGAAGAAAATCACAAAGATCAGAGGGGAAATAAATGAAATAGAGACGAAAAAGACAATAGAAAAGATCAACGAAACTAAGAGTTGGTTCTTTGTAAAGATGAACAAAATTGACAAAGATTTAGCTAGACTGACCAAGAAAAATAGAGAGCGAACTCAAATAAATAAAATCAGAAATGAAAGGTATATAAGAATTGATACCACAGAAATACAAAGGACCATAAGACACTACTATGAAAAAGTATATGCCAACAAATTTGATAACCTAGAAGAATCCCTAGAAACATACAACCTACCAAGACTGAATCATGAAAATAGAAAATCTGAACAGACGAATTACTAGCAAAAAGATTGAATCAGTAATCAAAAACCTCTCAACAAACAAAAGTACAGGACAGATAATTTAGCTGGTGACTTCTACCAAACATTTAAAGAATTAATAACAATCCTTCTCAAACTCTTCTGAAAAATAGATGAGGAGGGAACACTTCCAAACTCACTTTACGAGGCCAGCATTACCCTGACACCAGAGATGTCACGAAAAGAAAATTATAGGCCAATATTCCTGATGAACATAGATGCAAAAATCCTCAACAACATATTAGCAAACCAAATTCAATAATGCATTAAAAGGATAATATACCATAATTAACTGAGACTTATTCCAGGGCTGCAAGGATGGTTCAACATCTGCAAATCTATCAATGTGATACACCGCATTAACAAAATGAAGGATAAAAATTATATGAGTATCTCAATAGGTGCAGAAAAATCAATTAGCAAAATTCAACATAGTTTCCTGATTAAAAATGCTCAAGAAGGTTAATACCGAGGGAATATACTTCAACATAATAAAGGCCATACATGACAAACCTATAGCTACCATCATACTCCACTGGCAAAAGCTGAAAGCTTTTCCTCTAAAATCAAGAACAAGACAAGGATGCTGACTCTCACCACTTTTATTCAGCATAGTATTGGAAATCCTAGTCAGAGAAATTAGGGAAGAAAAACAAATAAAAGTCATCCAAAACAGAAAGGAAGACGTAAAACTGTCACTATTTGCAGAGGACATGATATTATATATAGAAAACCTTAAAGACTCCACCAAAAAACTGTGAGGACTAATAAAATGAATTCAGTAAAGTTGCAGTATACAAAAATCTTTGTGTTTTATGCACTAATAACAAACTATCAGAAAGAGAAATTAGTAAACCAATTCCATTTACAGTTGCATCAAAAATAATAAAATATATAGGAACAAATTTAACCAAGAATGTGAAAGACCTTTAAGCTGAAAACTGTAAGACATTAATGAAAGAAAAGGAAGACACAAATAAATGGAAAGATATTGTGTGCTTATGGGTTGCAATAATTAACATTATTAAAATGTTCATGCTACCCAAAGCAATATGCAGATTTAATGCAATCCTTATCAAAATTCCAATGGCATTTTTCACATAAATATAACAAACAACCCTAAAATTTGTATGGATCCACAGAAAACTCTCAATACGCAAAGCATCTTGAGAAAGAAGAACAAAGTTGGAGGCATCATGCTTCCTGATTTCAAACTATATTACAAAGATGTAGTCATCAAAACAGTATTGTATTGGCATAAAAACAGACACATAGATCAATGGAACAGGACTGAGAGGCCAGAAATAAACCCATGCATATAGGGTCAATTAATTTATGACAAAGGAGCCAAGAATATATGATGGAGAAAGCATAGTCTCTTCAATAAATGGTGCTGGGGAAACTGTACAGCCACACGCAAAAGAATGATACTGGACCACTATCTTACACCATACACAAAAATTAACTCAAAATGGTTTAAAAACTTGAACATAAGATCTGAAATCATAAAACTCCTAGAGGAAAAGCTCCTTGACAATGGTCTTGGCAGATATCTTGGATTTGACACCAAAAGCAAAGGCAACAAAAGCAAAAATAAACAAGTGTGACTGCATCAAACCAAAACCCTTTTGCACAGCAAAGGAAACTATCAAAAAAAAAATGAAAAGGCAACATAACAAATGGGAGAAAATATTTGCAAATAATATATCTGATAAGTGATTAACATCCAAAATATATAAAGAACTCATACAACTCAATAGCAACAGAACAAAACAAATCAATCTGATTTAAAAATGGGTGGAGAATCTCAATAGACATTTTCCCCAAGAAGACATACAGATGGCCAATGGGCATATGAAAAGATGCTCAACATCACTAATCATCAGGAAAATGCAAATCAAAACCACAATGAAATATCACCTCACACCTGTTACAAGGGCTATTAACAAAAAGACAAGAAATAACAAGTGTTGGCAAAGATGTGAAGAACAGCAAATCCTTTTGCATTGCTAGTGGGAATGTAAATTGGTGCAGCCACTATTGAAAACAGTATGGAAGTTCCTCAAAAAATTAAAAATAGGACTATCATATGATCCAGCTCTTTCACTTCTGGGTATTTATCCAAAGAAAACTGAAACACTAATTTGAAAATATATATGCACTTCCATGTTCATTGCAGCATTATTTACAATAGCCAAGACATGAAAACAACCTAACTGTCCATGGATGGATGAATGGATAAATAAAATGTGACAACAGAATATTATTCTGCCATATAAAGAAGGAAATTTTGCCATTTGCAACAACATGGGTGGACCTTGAGGCTATAATGCTAAGTGAAATAAGTCAGACAGAGAAACACAAATACCATATGATCTCATTTATATGTGGAATCTAAGGAAAAGAGGGAAAAAATCCCAAACGCCTAGATACAGAGAACAGATTGATGGTTGCCAGAGGTGGAGGATGGGGAATGGGTGAAATGGGTGAAGGCAATCAAAAGGTACAAACTTCAAGTTATAAAATAAATAAGTCCTTGGCATGTAATGTACACACATGATGACTATAGTTAATAATACTGTATTGTATATTTTAAAGTTGCTAAGAGAATAAATCTTAGTTCTCATCACAAGAAGAAAAATTGTAACTATGGGTGGTGACAGATGTTATCTAGACTTATCGTGATCAGTTCACAGTATATACAAATATTGAATCATTATATTGTACACCTGAACTAATATAATTTTATATATCAATTATACCTCAGTAAAAAAAATTAAATTCATGCAAATGAGATGTAAATCAGAACGGGTCACTTTGAAGTCCAGGTCATACATGTGGGAGGGGGTGCCCTGGGGAGTTAAAAGTGGTCTTGAAGTGATGATGGGTTTTGATGATGAGGTGATGATGAAGGAAGGGAGACCTGAGAGAAAGAATGTGCTTTTTTCTTTCCTGTTCTCACTCCCTGCATCAGCTTGGCCAAATCATTGAAAGCAAAATCTGTTAACCATTTAGGGAAGAGGATCACATTGCTAACAAGCAAAGGCCAGAACATGCTTCAGGTAATCATGAGCATAATTTCAACTTTCCTTCTTTTGGTAGATGAGGAGTGAGTGGGCAGGTAGCTTGGGAATAGGAATGAGGATGTAGGTCAAGCAATATGGGAAGGAGGCAGTCTGGAGGGAGAAGGATGAGGGTCAAGGAAGATTGGAATGAAGATGGTTGAGACCTATAACTTGCTTAGGGAATTGAATAGACTGTGGTGGCGTTATCTACCTAACCACTTATCTTAAGGGAATAATGGGCTGTGAGGCCCTCTCAGGGCCTTTGTGGTCAGTTGGGGTTTGGGATTGCTTAGAAGGCCACCATTGAGAAGCAGAGTGGAACAGGCAAACCCTGCACTCAGGCATCAACTTGTACTCTGTCGTGCTCAGCTCTTGAGCACGTGCCTGTGAGGGCTCCCTGGCCTATTCCATCTACAACCTCATCTTAGAGAAGGAGGCTTTTTGGTGCCTCAGACCCATCTCTGAGGATAAATTGGACATGCTTGATTGACTTGTCAGGTGATGGCAATGTAGCTGTTTGTGTTTTAGTGCTGCCTGGCTTGATTCCTTGGGATGAACAACAGGCTCTGATGGTGAGAGGGCAGTGGTGGCTGGCTCAGGTTGTGCCTTGGCTTCTCAGGCTTCTTTTCAGATGGCTTGGTCTGCTGCCTTGGTTGGATCACCAAGTCCAGGCTGTTCTTTGCTCTGCTCCTCAGCTGGCTTGGCCTGAACCTCAGTCAACTCAGTTGGTGCCTTAGCTACTTTGGTCTGCATCTCAGCATGCTCTCTGACCTTCTCTTCAGCTGACTTGGCCTGTGCCTGGCCAAGCTCAGCCTGCATCTCATCTAGTTTATCCTGAATCCTGGCTAGTTCAGCCTGATCCTTTGCCTGAACTTCAATCAGCTTGACCTGCACCCCCGCCTGTTTCTCATCTGGATTAGTTTCCATTTTGGATGGTTGAGCCTGTTCCTCGGCTGGTTTGGTCTGTGCCTCAGCCTGCCCTTCATCTGGCTCAGCCTGCTCTTTGGCTACTTGAACCTACACTGGCTAGTTCAACTTATGCCTCAGGCTGCTCTTCATCTGGCTCAGCCTGATTCTTGGCTAGTTGATCCTGCCATTCAGCTTGTTTCACCTGTTTCAGCCTGCTCTCCAACTGGTTTGGTCTGTGCATCAGTCTGCATTTTGGTTAGTTCAGCTTTCCCCTTGGCTGCTTCAGCTTATGCGTCAGCTTGCATCTGGGATGGTACAGACCAGACCTCAGTGGGCTCAGCTTGCACCTTGGATGGTTTGGCTTGTAGCTCAGTCTGTTCATTGGCAGTTTTGAATTCCTTCTTTGCTGACCTGGCTTGCCATAACCTGTTACTTATCTGGATCTTGGGCTGATTTGGCCTGTTCCCTGAAAGGTCCTGCTCCTTTCTTGGCAGGTTCCACCTATGCCTCAGCCTGTAACTTGGCTTGCTCTTCAGCTTTTTTGGCCTGTGACCTAAGGCTGCTCCTCAGCTAGTTGAGCTTGCTTCTCATATGCTTTGTCCTGCTCCTTGGCCGCTTCAGCTTGTGCCTCAGCCTGCACCTCCAATAGTTTGGACCACATCTCAGTGTGTTCAGCCTGCACTTTAGCAGCCTTTACTTGTGCCTTAGCTGGTTCAGTCACTGCCAGGGCTATCTTGGCTTTTGCCTTGGATACTTTTGCTTGTACCTTAACTGGTTCAGTCAGTGCCAGGACCAGTTTCCCTTTGCCTTGTGTGACTTGGACTATACACTTCGGGAAGTTCAGGATGTGCCAGAGCCAGCTTTACTTTAACCTTAGGCAGTTTGCCTTATACCTCAACTAGTTCTGCTAGTGCCAGGGTCATCTTTGCCTTTGCCTTTGCCTTTGCCTTGTCATTTTCCTTGGCTGTCTGGGCCTTTTCCTTGGCCAGCTTGGCCTGCACCTGGGCCAGGATAGTATTTACATCAACTGGTTCAGTCTGTGCTTCAATGGATTAGGCTTGTACACTGGCCTGTTCCTGGGCAAGTTCAGTCTGTGTCTGCTGGCTGAGCCTGCTCCTTGGTCTTCTCCTGGAAGGGCTTGGCCTCTGCCTCTACCTGGATAGGCTGGGCCTCCAGTTCAGTCTCCTTCTTGGCTTCTACTTATTTGTCTTTGTCTTCCTGAAGCTGAAGCTCATAAAATCCTTTGATGGTGTTCAGCACTGCAAATGGTGATTCAAGCACGATGAGCAAGTAGGAAGGAGGAGGCAGCAGATGGGAAGGAAGAGAGGAGCCATGTTGGCTTGGCTGTTCACTATGAAATAGTGGAGGCTGACTCTGCCTGAACCCCCATATTCTTTCTCCTTTTGGCACCATTTATCCCCATGTAGGCAGTATTAAACTCTTCCCCCAGAGTCCCTTCCACCACTCCTTTAGGCATTGCAAAGCTTGGAAATGTATCTTAGAAACCATCTCTTCCTCATTGGTGAATCCCAACCCAGACTCTCGAAGAGAGCAATGGGTAGTGGAGAGCAATTTCCAATATTGCAAGAGAACAAGTGGAAATTGCATATTTGCCCACAATAAGGCTGCATCATGAGTTTCACTCATATATCGATCCTTTTTTTTTGGCTCAGAAGGACAGATTATCTCATGCTGATCAGAGGCTCTGACTGGCAGTTATACGTATCTTTGAGTAATAAAAAGTGGGAAGTTGGATTATTAATAAATTCAGCGTGTTTGACAGACAAAATCTTCTTAAACATGAATCCCAGTGGAGGAAAAATGATGATAGTGTCTTGGGTGGTGAAGAGGTTGGGGTCTGCAGGTGTGTGCCAACCTTTCCCCTTGTGAAGAGGAAATGATAGCCACAGACCCACTCAGAATGGTTATGGAATCTACTCAAGTTTACACAGAGAGAATTAAACCCATAGTGCAGTAAAACCAAAAAGAAGCATCTTCAAAAGTCATTCCTAGCCCAATACTTTTCAATTTGTACAGCCTCAGAAACTCTTCTTCCAATGATATCATACATGGATGCCTATGAAAGCAACTCAAAGCAGGATTATTAAGGTTAAAGACCTCAGTCCAGACAACCATCTGCTTACTTCCCTATCAACCCCTCACTCTGCTTAAGCTACCACTGAGAACTCCAGAGTACTGAAAGCACAGTTTAAAAATGAAGAACCCTAGGGGGCGGGACCAAGATGGCAGAGTGAGTGGTCTTCTTTGTCTCTCCCCTGTCAGATCCACAACTAATTGGACATTCACCGATTAGCAAAGGATATCCAGATAGCATCTCAAGACGCCTAAGAGTCTCGTGCTACTATACATCGGAAGGTGGACGGACTTCCCCCTGGGAGGAGGTGGAAATAGGTGAAAACTCTCCAACCCCTGACCCCTGGCCCCCAGACAGCCCAGTTCCTGCAGGAGGCTCTCTTCCAGCGGACTCCCCCATAGCATCGCCACACACCAAGGGCGGGAGTATGCACTCACCAGCGGAGCGACAGTGGCAACAGGTGACAACAGCCCTACCCAAGCCCCCCACAATTACACCTAAGCCCAGGGGGAATCCCCAGGGTCCTGCACCCACTGGCAGGGAAGGCCTCCGCTCGCCATTAGCAGGGAGGCTCCACCCAGAATCCAGAACAAAGGGAAGCTCCCAGCAGGCGGATTACCCAGCACAGCACCAGACCGCAAGCTGCTGCTGGGCTCATGGTCTCCAGCACACGGGTTGGTGCAGGGGTGCCTGGACTTCCCGTAGATGTGCTTGGGGACACGGTTGGAGCTCCAGTGCCCGGCTCTGTGGCCCAGGGGGAGGCTCTGGGGCCCGCACCTCCCTGGCAGGGAAAGCCTCTGCTTGCCATTAGCAGGGAGGCCATGCCCAGAATCTAGGACAAAGGGAAGCTCCTGGTGGGTGGATTCCCTGGCATGGCACCAGACCACAAGCTGCTGCTGGGTCCATGGTCTCCAGTGCACGGGTCAGTGCAGGGGGTGCCCGGACTTCCCGTGGATGTGCTTGGGGACTGGGTGGAGCTCCAACACCCAGCTCTTCGGCCTGGGGGACACTCCAGGGTCACCAACCCCCCAGCAGAGAGTGCCTCTGCTCACCATTGGCAGGAAGGCCCCGCCCAGCATTCGGAACACCAAGAAGCTCCCTAGAGCAGAATTCCCAACAAGGCAGCAGCTTACAAGCCACTGCCAGGCCCACGGACTCTGGCTGTGTCCCAGATGAGGCAAAGGGCTCCCAGAGATCCCATGAGAGTGGAGTAGGGCAGAGTGGAGCTCCAGTGAAATGGCTATGTAGCCCAGGTTCCTACAGCAGCCTCAGTGAAAGCCTCTGCACAGCACTAGTGGAGAGGTCCTGACTGACAGTCACAAGGCGGGAAGGCCCTGGGGCAAAAGTAGCACAGCTAGGTGAGCTAACGACAGACTGCAGAAGATACCCATAGCTCTGCTGGGACCTATAGTGGACAAGTGTGATCTTATGGGCTCTGTTAGGGACAAAGCGGCGATTATAGGTGATCCTGCTACTGGCTGCTGGGAAAGCCCACAACACCACTGCAAACCACAAGGAGGGAGCGCATCTAAGTGGGCTGCAACAGTAGGCACCAGCAGCCTCAGGCTCCCTTGCGATTGCCCCCACAACTGACAAGGGACCCCACAGGACCACTGTGACTATGAGGAGGGGTCCAGGTCCAGTCAGTAACAGCTGACAGGGTTCCTGGTTGGTGCAGTCTAAACAGCTGCCCCCCGCACACCAGTCACAACAAGTGGAAGCAGCGACTAAACTCTATCTCTATGCAGAGGCACAAATCCACACCATCAAGCAGTATGCAAAAATATATTAAATCTCCAGAACAGAAGGAAAATGATAAGCACCCAGAAAACAATCCCAAAGACAATGAAATCTATAACATAAATGACAATGATTTCAAAACCGTCATTATTAAACAACTCAACGAGTTAAAAGAGAATTCAGATAGACAACTCAATGAGTTCAGGAGCTATGTCACAAAAGAGCTTGACACTATAAAGAAGAAACAACTAGAAATACTGGTGATGAAGAACACAACGGAGGAGATTAAGAAAAATCTGGACTCTCTGAACAGTAGGGTCGATAATACGGAGGACAGAATTAGCAATTTGGAGGATAGGAATATAGAAATGCTGCAGACAGAGGAGAAGAAAGAACTAAGACTAAAAAGAAATGAAGAAACTCTCCGAGAATTATCCGACTCAATTAGGAGATGCAACATAAGGATTATAGGTATACCAGAGGGAGAAGAGAAGGAGAAGGGGGCAGAAGGCCTGTTCAAAGAAATAATAGCTGAGAACTTTCCAAACTTGGGAAGAGAGATGGAACATCATGTGACAGAAGCCAATAGATCTCCAAACTTTATTAATGCAAGAAGACCAACCCCAAGGCATATAGTAGTGAAACTAGCAAAAGTCGATGACAAAGAGAAAATACTAAGGGCAGCCAGGAAGAAGAAAATAACTTACAAAGGAAACCCCATAAGGCTATCAGCAGATTTCTCAGGAGAGACCTTACAGGCTAGAAGAGATTGGAATGAAATATTCAAAACTCTGAAGGACAAAAACCTGCAGCCAAGAATACTCTACCCAGTGAAAATATCCTTCAAATACGATGGAGAAATAAAAACTTTCCCAGATAAACAAAAGTTAAGGGAGTTCATCACCACAAAACCTCCTCTTCAAGAAATGCTCAGGAAGAACCTCATTCCTGAAAAATCAATAAAAGGAAAGGGGCTACAAAATCCAGAACAAAGAAGATAAGCAGAAGGACAATAACACAAAGTAACAGCTCTCCATCAGGACAAAATGCAAAAGAACCGGAAAACAAGTGATAAAATGGCAACAGTAGGCCCCCACGTTTCAATAATCACTCTAAACGTGAATGGATTGAACTCTCCAATCAAAAGGCACAGAGTGGCAGGATGGATCAAAGAACAAGATCCAACAATATGCTGCCTCCAGGAAACATACCTCAGCCCCAAAGACAAACACAGACTCAAAGTGAAGGGATGGAAGACAATACTCCAAGCTAATAATGAACAAAAGAAAGCAGGTGTTGCCATAGTTATATCAGACAAAGTAGACTTCAAAGCAAAACAGATAAAGAAAGACAAAGAGGGGCAGTATATAATGATAAAAGGGACACTCCACCAAGATGACATAACACTTATAAATATATACACACCTAACACAGGAGCACCAAAATTCGTAAAGAAACTATTAACAAAACTAAAAGGAGACATCAATAGCAATACAATAATAGTAGGGGATCTCAACACCCCATTAACACCAATGGACAGATCATCCAGACAGAAAATCAACAAGGAAATTATAGAATTAAATGAAAAATTAGATCAGATGGGCCTAATAGTTATATATAGGACACTTCATCCAAAAACAGCAGGTTACACATTCTTCTCAAGCACGCATGGAACATTCTCAAGGATAGATCATATCTTGGGAAACAAAGCAAGCATCAATAAGTTCAAGAGGGTTGAAACAATATCAAGCATCTCTTCTGATCATAATGCTATGAAACTAGAAATCAACTACAAGAATAAAACTGGGAAAGGGCCAAAAATGTGGAGACTAAACAACATGCTACTGAACAAACAATGGATTATTGAAGACATTAAAGAAGAAATCAAATATTATCTGGAGACAAACGAAAATGAAAACACACCATACCAAATTATTTGGGACACAGCAAAGGCAGTTCTAAGAGGGAAATTCATTGCAATACAGGCTCACCTCAATAAGCAAGAAAAATCTTACATAAACAACCTCAAATGACACCTAACGGAATTAGAAAAAGAAGAATAAACAAAGCAGAAAGTCAGTAGAAGGAGGGAAATAATAAAAATTAGAGCAGAAATAAATGATATTGAAACAAAAAAGCCAGTAGAAAGGATCAATGAAACAAAGAGTTGGTTCTTCGAAAAAATTAACAAAATCGCCAAACCCTTAGCCAACTGCACTGAAAAAAAAAGGAGAGAAGTCTCAAATAAATAAAATTAGAAACGAGAGAGGAGAAATCACAATAAATACTGAAAAAATACAAAGGATCATAAGAGAATACTATGAAAAACTACATGCCAACAAATTGAACAACCTAGAAGAAATGGATAAATTCCTAGACTCATACAACCTGCCCAAACTGAATCAGGAAGAAATAGAGAATCTGAATAGACCAATCACAAGTAAAGAAATAGAAACAGTAATCAAAACCTCCCCAAAAATAAGAGTCCAGGGCAAGACGGCTTCTCTGGAGAATTCTACCAAACATTCAAAGAAGATTTAATACCTATCCTCAAACTATTCTAGAAAATAGAGGAAGATGGAGCACTCCCTAATACATTCTATGAAGCCAACATCACCCTGATCCCCAAACCTGACAAGGACAACACAAAGAAGGAAAACTACAGGCCAATATCACTGATGAACACAGATGCAAAAATCCTCAACAAAATTTTGGCAAACCGAACACAGCAATATATCAAAAAGATTATACACCATGATCAAGTGGGATTTATACCAGGGACACAGGAATGGTTCAACATCCGCAAGTCAATCAACGTGATTCACTACATTAACAAAATGAGAAACAAAAACCACATGATAATCTCAATAGATGCAGAGAAAGCATTTGACAAGATCCAACATCCATTTATGATAAAAACCCTCAATAAAATGGGTATAGAAGGAAAGTACCTCAACATAATAAAGGCCATATATGACAAACCCACAGCCAACATCATACTCAACGGACAAAAACTGAAACCCATCCCTCTCAGAACAGGAGCAAGACAAGTGTGCCCACTTTCACCACTCTTATTCAACATAGTACTGGAGGTTTTGGCCAGAGCAATTCGGCAGGAAAAAGAAATAAAAGGAATCCAAATAGGCAATAAAGAAGTGAAACTCTCGCTGTTTGCAGACGACATGATCTTATATATAGAAAACCCCAAAGAATCCATAGAAAAACTACTAGAAGCAATCAATAACTACAGCAAAGTTGCAGGGTGTAAAATCAACATACATAAATCAGTAGCATTTCTATATGCTAACAATGAGCTAACAGAAAAAGATCTCAAGAACTCAATCCCATTCATGATCGCAACAAAAAGAATAAAATACCCTGGGATAAATTTAACCAAGGAAGTGAAAGATCTATACAACAAAAACTACAAGACCTTCTTGAAAGAAATCGACGATGACATAAAGAGATGGAAAGACATTTCATGCACATGGATTGGAAGAATAAACATAGTTAAAATGTCCATACTACCTAAAGCAATCTACAGCTTCAACACTATTCCAATCAGAATTCCAATGTCATTCTTTACAGAAATTGAACAAAGAATCCTAAAGTTCATATGGGGCAACAAAAGACCCAGAATTGCTAAAGCAATCCTGAGAAAGAAGAACAAAGCTGGAGGCATCACAATCCCTGACTTCAAAACATACTACAAAGCTACAGTAATCAAAACAGCATGGTACTGGTACAAAAACAGATGCACAGATCAATGGAACAGAATTGAAAGCCCAGAAATAAAAGCACACATCTATGGACAGCTAATCTTTGACAAAGGAGCTGAGGGCCTACAATGGTGGAAAGAAAGTCTCTTCAACAAATGGTGCTGGGAAAACTGGACAGCCACATGTAAAAGAATGAAAATCAACCATTCTTTTTCACCATTTACTAAAATAAACTCAAAATGGGTCAAAGACCTAAAGATTAGGCCTGAAACAATAAGTCTTCTAGAAGAGAATATTGGCAGTACACTCTTTGACATCAGCTTCAAAAGAATCTTTTCGGACACCATAACCCCTCACATGAGGGAAACAATAGAAAGAATAAACAAATGGGACTTCATCAGACTAAAGAGCTTCTTCCAGGCAAATGAAAACAGGATTGAAACAAAAAAACAGCCCACTAATTGGGAAAAAATATTCACAAGTTATTTATCTGACAAAGGGTTAATCTCCATAATATACAAAGAACTCACACAACTCAGCAATAAAAAATCAAACAACCCAATTACAAAATAGGCAGGAGACATGAACAGACATTTCTCCAAAGAAGATATACGGATGGCCAATAGACGCATGAAAAGATGCTCATCATCACTAATCATCTGGGAAACGCAAATCAAAACCACCCTAAGATATCACCTTACACCTGTTAGAATGGCAAAAATATCCAAAACCGAGAGTGACAAATGTTGGAGAGGCTGTGGAGAAAAGGGAACCCTCACACACTGTTGGTGGGAATGCAAACTGGTGCAGTCACTATGGAAAACAGTATGGAGATTCCTCAGAAAGCTAAGAATAGAAATACCTTATGACCCAGCCATCCCACTACTGGGTATCTATCCTAAGAACATGAAATCAGCAATTCCAAAAATTCCATGCACCCCTATGTTCATCGCAGCATTCTTCACAATAGCCAAGTCATGGAACCAACCTAAGTGCCCAGCAACTGATGATTGGATAAAGAAGATGTGGTATATATATATATATATATATATTTATATATATATATATATATATATATACAATGGAATACTACTCAGCCATAAAAAAGGACAAAGTCGTCCCATTCACAACAACATGGATAGGCCTTGAGGGTACTATGTTGAGTGAAAAAAGCCAGACAGAGAAAGACGAACTCTGTATGACTCCACTCATAGGTGGTAGTTAACATATGGACAAAGAGAACTGATCGGTGGTTGCCAGGGGAAAGGGGGGTGGGGGGAGGGCACTAGGGGTGAAGTGGTGTACCTACAACAAGACTAATAAGGATGTACAACTGAATTTCACAAGGATGTTAACCTTCATAACCTTAATTAAAAAAACAACACACACACTACACAAAAAATGAAGAACCCTAGCTCAACCTGCCCTCCCTGCTGATGATACAGATGGGGACCCCTGAACCCCAGAGACAGTTGAACCACTATAGGGAAAGAGTTAGGTCTAGTACCCAGGTGTCCATCTCCTCAGTTCAGTGCTCTCTCCCTTCAACCCCACTGCTTTTTGTCAGCAGATCATGCTTCACCTGTCAGTTAGACATGACTGAGGCTATAGACAATGTGATCTTCCAGATCTGCAATGTACAGGCCAAAGCTTGGGCACTTAGTGAACCCCATGTGCTACCTCCATCTGTTTGCCCCCTACCAACTCCTAGCTGTGAAAGAACTTTGGGCCAAGGGAACCTGCTTTCAAGCTGTCTGGGAAGCAGGAAGTGGAGAATAAATCTTCCTAATGGCAGCTTCTACTCCTTTCTTTCTCTCACCACCTTCCAGAAACTTCAGAAATTTTCAGAAGCCTCACCTACCCAAACTCCACAGTGTTCTGCCTTTATGACTCTCTTTTGCTTAATCCTCCAACTAAACTGTGAGCTTCCTGAGGGGAGGGAAAATGTTTATTTTACTTCTATGTCCCTGATACCTGACACATTATAGACAGGTCTTATTAAATGTTTCTTGGCTTGAACTCAACTCTCACTATTCATATGTACTGGGAAGGAAAGAGATGATTAATTTCAGGCTCCAGATGAGCAAAATTCAATTCAGAGAAGGGGAACAGATTTACCCAAAGGCACACGGAAAATCAAGGATATTGCTGATGCTTTTCTCACTAGCTAACACGGGGCTCATCATGGGGTACTGGTGAAGACTGACAGTCTTCTAGAAACCAGGAGGCATGGCTAAGATGGAGTGGAAAAAAGAGAATTACGAAGTGAGGGAGCTCCCAGGAAAGGGGGCTGAAGCTCATCTTGAGTATGGACATGGATGCGGGGAAGGAGTATGGGTACAGTGCATGCCCTCCCCGCTTCTGGCCTCTGTGACCTGGACCTCCCTCCCAGAGCTAAGTGTATGCTATAAATCTTAAGACAGGATAGGAGGGAATGGAGAAGGGATATAGACACCATGAGGAACATGGTCATCTTCTCCCAGGAGGCAGTGGGACATGTATTGTGAGCTTATGGGACAGCATTTCCTGGGCTCTGGAACCAACTCTGCCATTTATTTGCTGTTACTTCAGGCAGAAAGCTGCCTCTCTTGAGGTCCAGCTGTAACTTGGGGAGGGTGGACTAGGAACTGTAAAGATTCCAGCTTTGAAGTTTTTTGGAACAGTAGATCCATGAGGCATAGGCTTTAACTCTTTGCAGGGCTTTCTTTGTTTGGAATCTGTGGGTGGCTGTCTTTTTCTTTTTGAGGAAGATTAGCCCTGAGCTAACATCTACTGCCAATCCTTCTCTTTTTGCTGAGGAAGATTGGCCCTGAGCTAACATCTGTGCTCATCTTCCTGTATTTTATATATGAGACGCCTGCCACAGCATGGTTTGATAAGGGATGTGTAGGTCTGCGCCCAGGATCTGAACCGGTTAACCCTGGGCCACTGAAGCGAAGTGCACGAACTTAACTGCAATGCCACCAGCCCAGCCCCTGGATGTCTCTTTTTTTCAACCAGCCCAAACCGTTGTTTAGTCTTCCAGAAGGTTGAATACACAAAAAAGATAGGAGAGGAAGTAGGGATGGGAGCCCAGAATCCCCTCTGAAAGATCTACCATTTTACTAAGCCCCTCCCAGTAGTCCAACACTATACCAGTCACCTTATATTCATTCCATTAAAAGCCCTCACCAATACTTCAGCTCAAGTCTCATTCACAGGCATGCTGAGGCTCAGTGTGGTGATGCCACTTGCTCAAGGTGACGTAGCCAAGAAGTTTCAGAGCTGGAATTCAAGACAAAGCCATGTTCTGAATAATGTGCCAGGAAAGAAAATAGGGGGTAATGACTATCTGGGCATCACAGTGTAAGGATGAGACCACAAAGAAATCTCCCACTGTACCCATACTCCTTCCCCACATCCATGTCCATACTCAAGATGAGCTTCAGCCCCCTCTCCTGGAAGCTCCCTCACTTCATAATTCTCTTTTTTTCCACTCCAACAGGCATATGAAAATGTGTTCGACATCATTAGCTATCAGGGAAATGCAAATCAAAACTACAATGAGCTATCTCTTCATTCCAGGCAGAATGGCTACAGTGAACAAGACAGGAAATTAACAAATGTCAGAGAGAATGTGGAGGGAAGGGAACCCTCGTACACTGCTGCAAACTGGTGCAGCCACTATGGAAAGCAATGTGGAGTATCCTCAGAAAATTAAGAATAGATCTACTATATGATTCAGCTATCCCACTGCTGGGTATTTATCCAAAGAAATTGAAAACACAAAGGCATAAAGATACATGCACCCCTATATTCATAGCAGCATTATTCACAATAACCAAGACTTGGGAGCAACCTAGGTGCCCATCAAGGGATGAATGGATAAAGAAGATGTAGTATATATACACAATGGAATACTACTCAGCCATAAGAAATGATTAAATCTGGCCATTTGTGACAACATGGATTGTCCTTCAGGGTATTATGCTGAGTGAAATAAGTCAGAGGGAGAAAGTCAAGTACCGTATGATCTCACTCATAAGTAGAAGATAAAAACAATGACAAACAAGTACATAGTAATGGAGGTTGGATTGGTGGTTACCATAGGGGAAGGGGGAAAGGGGAGGGCAAAAGGGGTGATTAGGCTCACATGGGAGGGGATGAACTATAATTAGTTTTTGGGTGGTGAACATGATGTAATCTACACAGAATTCGAAATATATTATGATTTACATCTGAAAGCTATATATTGTTATAATCCAATGTTACTGCAATTAAAAAAATAATAAAAAGTAAATAAATAAAAGCAGAGGGTGACAAAGAAAAAGAAAATGGAGAGATAAAGGTAAAATGACTTATCCAATTTCACATAATCAATGACTGACTCATTTTTCTATACAACATTTATTCCTTAATTTCTCAAATATCCATTAAGATGTGCCTGCTCTGTGTCTGATGCCACGTGAGAGTGTGACGACCCAAAGAAATAAAGGAAGGTCCCTGGTTTCAGGAAATTCATTGTCTGGCAGGAGAGACAAAAAAATCACTTGTACTTTTGTTTGGACAGCTTTAGAGTTTCAAAGTCCTTCTACATCTACCATGTTTTCTCTCTCCAAGGGACTCTATTATAAGTTCCATTTTAGAGATGAGGAAATTAAGGTTCAGTGAAGTCACACAATGTGTCAGAATTCATACAGCTAGTGAGGCAGCAATGCTGGGATTGACCCCAGGCCAAACTTGTGCTTTTTTCATGATTAAGAGCAGGAGGCTCTGTAGAGAGGAGAGGTGGCTTGCAGGATCCAATGGGGGAAGAAACAGTGAGCTCCTTACCTTGTCCATGGTCTGGCTCTCATTCTCTGGACTTTCGGGGTTGTGCAACCACAGCATGCTGGGTGCAACATACCGGGCTAGGTTGAAGACTGTCATCTGGTTCTCCTCAGAGTTGGCCATGATGTGGCTCAGGAGGCCACTTCAGGAGGTATTTTAGCAGCAGGCAGTTGCCTTCAGGCTGCTGAACTACCAATCTGGACAGTCAGTGGGAGATGATGTCCAGAGAATGGAGGACAATCCAGGAAAGAGGAAGGTCAATTTAATGTGTGTGTTTGTGGGGTCTTTGTGGGGAGTAGGGAAGAAGGGCCAGCTAACACTCCTTTCCCCTGGTTTTTGGCTAATATCAGACCACTAGTGCTGTCTGGAATCTTGGAGAATCTCCTCACCTGTTCTTAATGTACAATGGTGGGGGGACATTGAGAATAGAGGAGGCAAGGCACTTGTCCAAGGGCACACATCCAGTTTGGTGCAGAGCTTGAAATAGAACTATACATGCTGCATGAAGAACCTTGGTTGGAGAATATCTGAACTACTGACAACTGACATTCCCTCCCTCTTTTTTACTTTTTTCTTCATCTGTAGAACTCTTTCCTCCCCATCTCCAAGTCCCAGGGATGAACCAGGGATAAATGACCTAACCTCTGTTGGGACGAGATATTCTCCTGGTAATGCACCCTTCCGTGGTTGTCATACACTTGCCGTATATGCCCAAGGACAGCACACTGTCAGGAATATTGCACAGGAATTCCTAAATCAAATTCATTCTTATGAAATACACATCTCCTGGGCCTAGGCCCATACATGCTAGAGGGACAGTTGATGGAAAAATGGATGCCTCTCTCACCTATGCTGCCCTCTGCCCTAGGACTGTCTAGCATCCCCACTCCCTGCCACTTGAGGATCTGAGACTTGGTTCACACAATGATGAGTTTGGCTCTCTGCCCACATTAGCAGCTCTGGGGAAGCTGAGGTTGACATAGTTCAGGGCCACGTGCCTGGGGTAGGGATGGAATAGGGGTCTTGTTTTATTCCTGGCATTCTTGTGGTCCTTGAAGTAGATCACATGTTCACAGGCAGACACAGTCAAGACAGATGCAGCCACAACACTGACATTCCAGCTATGGACACCTGGGTCCCAGAATTCAGCTTCTCCTTTATCTCCTTGCATGTCTCAGCATTCGCTGAGAAGGGGAAAATGCCAGCAGTGGTTGGGCCCTCATTGAACAGCAACATCAATATGTCCTGGGAAGATCCTAAGATTTCTGAGCAGATTCCTTAGTGCCCTGTAACCCAATTCCCAAGGTTTTCTGGGGCATGAAAGCATACTTGCCTTCCAATTCCCCAGGTACCCATATATCTCCTTTATTTATAGATTCTCCTAGACCAGTCTTTTACTTGCTGCAAAACTCTACTCTCTAATATACCAGATAGGGTACTCAGTCTTAGCTTGGCCAGATGACCTTAAAGGTAACAGGCCAGACATTGTGATGGTATAAAGGGTTGTGTGGTGGGCAGGAGGCATTGGCAAATTCCATCAAATCACCTCCTGTAAACAGTTGCCTGTCACGTCTATCTAAGTATTGGTCGAGTGCTAGGTCAGGCTGAAGAACTCTTGCCTGAGAAGATGTGTATAGTCCACTGGAGCCAGGTCATTGGGTAAGCCCCTAGAGTGGGATGTATGGAAATTATGGATGTCTCATTGGGATGCCTTATAGTAAGGCAGAGAGAAATTGACTGAGGGGGCTGAGCCTTAATCTAAAATAGCTTTGGAATCTTTGGGGTCACCTAGGCCCAACCTTTAGGCCACAGCTTCTATGACTGTGGCCAAATGTGATTTACCAAGGTAGGCTTGGGCAGGTGGCTTGTTAGGCACAGTGTAGACAGATCCAGGGTACAGGGCTTGTGATCATTCTCTTCTTCTAGTGATTGTACCATGGAGGTTTCTAAGGTTAGATTAGGGTTTTCCACAGGGCCAAATACAACAAAGACTTCCTTTTCTTCAGATTTCTCTTCTCACTAAGTTCTATGGGTGGGAAGGTGGGCAAGAGTCACAGTCAGGATACATAGGATTGGCATTCCCCCAAAAGAAGTTGGACGAGGTGGATGGCAGTCAGAGGAATACTGGTGGCAGGGGAGCACTGTGGGGATAGAGGCAGAGGCTAGAGATACCAAATGGATAAGACAAGTGGGGGTGGCTGGAGCAAAGGGCCCACATATTGTCTCTGGATTCCTAGGGGTCACACAGAATCTAGCACCAGGGACCCAACCCTCACCTCTCTCCAGTACACTGGTTACTTTGCTCTTGTGCTTTAAGGTGAATTTATATTGCTTGTTCTTGGACACCTGACTCAGAGATGTGGGGTCAAGGCAGTCCTCAGTGGTCCTGGGGGTAGCGTACTGGGGTAGATTGTGCAGATTGGTTTGGACCATACTGTACAGGCTCTCATGGCCTAGAAGGGAAGGGGAGACATTTACCTTTTGCCCCAGCAGTAGGGTACTCAGTACTTGGCTGCTCATTCTCCTTTCTGATGTCTTCCCTACCCAATTAAAACATTAGTGACAGGGCTCTGTCTAGGGCAGAATTGGCTGAAAGATTTACCTTCATTTGCAAGCTCTGATCACTGGGTAGCAGCTACCTGGAGGTTGTGTGGAGAAGGATTCTAAAGCTGTGTGTAAAATCAGAGGGAGACAGTACTATGATTGATTTGTGATATGTGCCATGGGTATGGGACATGGGAATTCATACTGCATTATCTGCCATTTCAGGTCTAAGGGCTTAAAAAGGACCTTCATAAAGTGTAGGTTCTAAGGCGATCCTGGCCTTCAATTCCTTGTATAGTGAAAACATGTGTATTAACCTTTCTGGATCCAAGGTTCCCTTTCATATCCTTAAGACTATCAATCAGTTAGTAGCAAGCTGTAGGAGATATCCCAGTGGCATCTACCTATAGAAATGACAAACAGAGAGCATTGAGAATGATATGTTCATGGAATCCCACAAGGGAGGCTACAGTAGCTGAGATTATTCAGCTCGGTTCAGAGTAGTTTAAGGCAAGGAAGTTTGTTTATCAGGCTTTCTGTTCTCTTGTTTTTCCTTAATTTCCCTTTCATGGACATTTGGAAACTATAACTATACAGTCAGCTAGCATGTAGGTAATTCAAGAACCTTATTGGTAGATACCATAATTTGGCCTTCTGGAATGAGGAGAGAAGATTAATTCCTTTTCATGTCATTTTGATTTCAAAAGTTTAAAAGATTATTGCCAAAATTGTATTCTGAAGATCTTTGTTTAATGACATAGCAACAGTAGTAGCCCCCAGGGTTCTCAAAGATCAATAAATTGGGAAGTATTGCATTCAATACTGATCCCTTTGTCATACATAATATATTCATGGCTTAGAGAAATTCTACAGTAAAGAAACTCATTTCACTTTCTTAAACCAATACTTCCCAATTTACTTGGCCACTGGACAACCACCTTTCCCCCCACAAAATAACAGATAACATCTACAGGAATTCATTATTTGGAAATTGGCTTGGGAAACACTGATTTTGAACAATCTTACTGGTCATGAAGTCTTCTGGATGGATCTCTTCAACCCCTGATACTACAATGTAAACCCATATCTTTTTGCCCTGAACTTGGTTTCCCAATCTTTTAGACACCCACTGAGTGAACCTCAGTTCTCCCTGTATTTCCTGTGATCTGTTTGTTTCTCTTGTGACCTTCCCTTCCTGAGCCCCTTTCTCATGGTTAAGCCAGTGACTCTTACAGCCAGGAGTCCACAGAACATAGACGCCAGGCTGCCAAGGTCCTCAGGCCAGGATGGAACCTCGCTCAAGCCCTCAGAGAACCCAGAGACCTTCACAATGAGTGGCTGGGACAGGGCCTCCTTTGATGAGTTCACTCACAGTAGGAAATCACTGGCTTGGCCCCAAGGAAAGTTAAGAGCAGAAGAGGCAGGTGTAAACAGATCAGGCTGGGGCCTGGCAGGACTGCCCTTTCCTCACCCTCCTTCAACCTTGATAGGCCCTGGTGGTGACTGAGAAAAGCAGTCCTGTTCCTTCCACATCCTTCCTCACGAAGCTCTGCAGACTGCAGGGGTCTGTAGGAAGGACACTGAGTCAAGACAGCCAGAGAGAATTAGGGTTGAGGGCAGGGGCCACTAAGGAAACCAAGGCAAGTGTAGGGCAGTACTGAGCAGGGAGGCGTTGGGGCAGTAGGATTAGGGCAATGCTAAAGGGAAGGGGCAAGAACAACACTGAGGGGGAAGGAGCTCAGACAACACTAAGAGGGGAGAGTCTGGGGAAATTCTTGGCAGAGAAAGCCCAGGCAATATTGAAGGAGTTTGTTTTAGTTTTCTATTGCTGGTCTAACAAATTACCACAAATTCAGTGACTTGAAACAACAAAAATTTATTCTTTTACAGTTCTAGAGGTCAGAAGTTTAAAATGGGTCAGCAGGGCTGCATTCCTTTTGGAGGCTCTAGGGGAGAATCTGTTTCCTTGCCTTTTTAAGCCTCTAGAAAATGCCTACTTTCCCTCCAAAGCCAGCATCATAGCATATTCCAATCTTCCATTTTTTCTCTCTCTCTCTCTCAAACTCTCCTTTCATCATTAAATTACCTTTTATCTTACTTTGACCCTCTTGCCTCCCTCTTATAATGACGAGATACATTATGATTAGATTGGGCTAATGCAGATAATCTAGGATAATCACCCCATCTCAAGATCCTTAACTTAATCACACATGCAAAGTCCCTTTGTCCATATAAGGGAACATTATAAGGTTTGGACGTGGATCTCTTAGAGACGCCATCATCCTGTCTACCACATGGGTGGTGTGGGAGTGCTGAGAGGAAAGGAGCTGGGGCAATGCTGAGAGTCAAGGCTGTGACAATATTGAGGTGAGGGACAAATCTAAGGGAGGAGAGGTTAAGTGTATAGGGCCCAAACACTGGCAGCTTGGGGTTACTGGTGAGTGGGAGCCAATAACCATTGCCCAAGGGAGAGCATGCTAAATGCTGAGGCTTGTGGCTTTCTCTTCCAATCAGGGCTGAACCCCACATTGGATTTTCCCCATTTTTATCAAGAGCTTCCTATCATGTCCTCCCATGTACATAGTTAACAGAATCAGTAGGCCTTGCCCACTGACTGTCTCTCACAGTACCCAGCATTGGTCTGGTCCTTTCTGCAACCTAAATTAATCAAGCCTTAGTTCCCCAATGGGCTTGGAGATCCCAGAACAAGGTCTCAGTCTCTAGAGTGGACCCTAGGGTGTTTTAACTTTCCAGTTTTGTTTTGTGGAAGCAAATACTAAAAAGGATGTACATTCCCTCAGCAGATGGCAGTGGACAGAGATGGGTCATGAGGGTGCTGGGTGGTGTGAAGACCGGCATTCCCCACTTGGGAAAGCGGCTGAAAATCCATCCTGTGTAATACAAAAGGGGCTACTATGCAGATAATCAAAACTTAACCATGTGTCAAGATACATATTCACATACACATGAGTATATGCACACAGATGCAGATACCAACATGCACGTGAAACAGACATTTGTAAGACATATTCACACAGAAATACATACACATATCTTCCTACATAGATCCTCCCACATATCCCTATATAGGTGCACACACACACACACACATACAAGCAAGCATGCAGATCTGGGCATTCTATTTATACATGCATGCACATTGATAAGCTAGCATACAGGACATGCAAGTGCATGTTTATGTACACATACATACACATATACTAGCAAATATGCACATATACGCATATGGAGGTTTGTACATGCACATGCATACAACTCCTCATGCACACACATACACACCAGGGTTTCCTAATGAGGTATGTAAACTGCTTTGGGCCCATGAAATTGATTACAAAGGAAATTTATAAGGCAGCCATAGATACAGGGTTTAGACTTAACCTAACCCTTTCTCATTGTCTCTGAATGCCAACTCCCAGCCATTAGAGGCCCTTCCAAGGTGCGACTCCAATCACGTCACTCTCCTTTTCAAAAAGCAGTGGCACTTCATTGTCTGGAGGATCAAGTCTAAATTCTTCAATCTGGCATTCAGATCCCCTTTTTGATCTGGTCTCAAAACATCTCTCTGGCCTTAGCTCTTGCAACTCTGGAACATGTAGTAACACTCCAAGTCGACTTGTTATTCATTTTTACTTCCCATACTTCTTCAACTCTATCCCACTGCTTAAGTTGCTCGCTCTACACAGAATGCCCTCCTCTCCCTTTATTCCTGAAGAAATTCTCCCCATCTTTCAAGGATCTGCTCAAATGCTGCCTCCTTCAGGAAGCTCTCCCTGATTTACCCTCCCTCTTGCTACCCCTGATTCCAAACTGAGAGTGAGGTCTCCCTTTTCCAACCTGCCACAATGGTTAATCTGGGCCTTTCTGAGGGGACTGATCACTTGCTATCTTGTCCTGTGTTCTATGTGGACTTGGTTTATCTCCCTCCCTTTCCAAAAAGGTCCTAAGGAGCACAGACCAGGGCCAGTGATTTCTCTATATGCCACCCACCCCAGCTTCTGGCACAGTGCCTAGCACATCAGAGGTGCTTGTTTAACATTGGGAATAATTTACTGAAACAAATGTCTGCCTACAGAAAGTCCAAGGTGATATACTGCCCTCTTTATGAACTTCTTTGTGGTCTCAGTGTTGGACATGGTTATGAGAGTGGCCCGAATGAAGAGAGCACATTGAGAGTGGTAGGATTAAGCCATAAACTCAAGAGAGGGAGCAAGTGAAGTGCCAGGTCAGCCATGTTAGCTAGCCCCACTGCCATGTTTTCCCTGGGGCTGGATAATGGCATGCATTGAGATGCCTGGAGCCCCACAGACTGAGCACTGGCCTTCCTCAAGCACAGGGGCCAATGGGAAGGACCAGGGGGCAATCAGGACAAGATAATTTCTTAAGTGGAGAAATCATAAGCTGATAATGGACTTAAAATAGCTAATGTTCTCCTGTGTAAGGCCTTCTGGTGAAACCTGGCTCAAGGTGAGAAACAGGTATTATCAGCTCAGAAAACATCCCAATGCCATCTTCATGAATGTCAGAATTGGAGCCCTTTGGTGCTGATAATATACCAGCAGGAACTGGAAGACTTGGGAAGGCAGTGGGGTTGTTAGCTAGGCATGCATTACCTGAAGGCATCTCCAGGGACTCTAAATCCCCTGCCTACCAACCTGCTCTTCCGGGGCATTCATGGGTAGATGGTCAGTGAAACTTGCTGAGGTGGGTTAGTCAATCTCCATCAGCAAGATCCTAAGAGTCACATTCTTTGAAAAATCATTTTGATTCTGTTCTTGGATGTTACTGTGAGAAGAGGTGGGCGAAAGATGGGAGTGGAGGATGGGAATGAAGAAAGTAGGGACTTAGTCAGCAATGCTGACCAAGGGCCACATGGAGCTAATCAAAATGGAGGGGTTTGTGTGGGATAAGGAAGGCCTGTTGCTTCTCAAATCCCATCCATCTCACACCTGAACATCAGTTCTTGGTTTATGCCCTGACCTATGTGGACTTCTCTTGGATAATGCAAATCCTTAGAGCAAAAACCTGGAAGAGGTGTATCTCTCATGTTTCAGAGTGAAAGTTCAAATTGAAGCTGTTCTCTGGCTAAGAGGTCTCTCTTTGCATCTTATCCCACAAATCACCTGGAATCTGCCATTTCCAATATTTTACTCAGTGAAGGCCAGGCCAAAAGATTAAGAGTGTTTTAGTCTATTGTGTTTATATAGAGGAAGTTGGCAACGAGTTTCCTTCTCTACAGACACTGTTAGAAAAGAAATGGACTTTGGCTGCAGTGTGAGGCTTTGAGTCAGACTTGAGAATAAACCTCCTGAGAGTGAGGGATGTTAAACTCTGTAGGAGGCTGTGAAATAATCTTTTCCAGAGACCCTAAAAGGTCAACATCAATTTCTCTTTCCTTAAATAATACATCCAAGGCTAACTTGAACAGAGAGAGGGATTGCAAAGACTTTCCTGGCTTTCTAGTTGAAGATCCTATGAGGTTGCCTAGATCAGAGAAGTAATGGGCCACTCAGAGGCCTGCAATGGAGGGAAATTGGCCTGCCCAATCCTACTCTGGGACCAACTTGAGGGAGGGACTGAGAATAGGGAGAAGAAGGAGAAGAAACATCTCACCAGCTCAGAGCTGAAGACCAGCACTCTTTTGTTTCTAAGGCACTAAGGACAATAACAACCAAAAAAACACAGAATGGATATTTAGAAGGGGCAACATGAGGGGTCTTGAGTGACTCACCTCTTTTGAGTTCATTACTTCTTTATAAGAAAGGAAATAAAAGGGAAACCTTGGGCAAGAGTGTATTGTAGAAGTAACCATATGAGTGTTTATGTGCATGGAAATGTGTATGTGTGATAGGGAGAACTCAGATGTGAGTGTGTATATGAGCATAGGTATGTACAGATGTAGGAGATGTGATAAAAGGGGTATGTAAGCTCACGTGCATGGGTGTGGCTTGGAGCTAGAGTGTGTCTGTGCTTATGAATACAGGTATGTGTGTGTGTGTGTGAGCAGGTGTATGAATATCTGTGTGAGCATGAAATGTGAGTGTGTGTGACCTTGGGTATGGAGGTACACAGTGTGTATATGAGCACAGGGATTGTATACATGATTGCATGTGCATGTGGGTAGTTATGTGTGTAGGTGTTGATGCATGAGCATGTGTGTGTCAGTGTAGTAGTAAGGTATGTTTAGGGATATGTGTTGTTGTGGGAATAATGTACGAACATAGGTATAAGTGGGTATATATGAATTAGTGTGTAGGAACAGAGGCATGTGCATCTACAAGTGTGTATGTGTGTGAGCATATGTAAGGATGGATATATGTGCTATGCAAGAGTACATGAGAAGGCATTGGTTAAAAAGCCTCCTCAGAATAGTACTGCTGCCCACGTCTATTTTCTTGTCCTGCTTTTTGCTTATTGTGCTGAAGGCCAATCCAGGGACTTTTCAGGCCTGTGGTCAGTTTCTGAGGTACGTTTGAGGGCAAGAGGATGCCTAGGATGAGTTTATTTCCTAAGAGACACCCAGTCCAAGTCCTCAGGCCAAAGACAAGAGTTCAGTAGCAGCTTGCCTTCCAGCGAGCTACCTCCTCAGTCAAGCACTAGAGTCAGTCACTGATAATAGGGGCCACTAGAGGGGTGGGGTTCTCCAGAAGAAAAAGTGGTCATGGGAATTTCTGAGGGCTAAGGCCTTGCTTCCTGAGCCATGGAATAGCTTCCAGGGGCCTGGAAACTTTCTGAATGTTAAAAGGGGGCGGGGGAAGCTCCAAAGAAGTATGTTAGCTTGATTTTCCTTGCCTTGCCTCATCTCTCTCCTTCTTCCACAAAAGTATTTGCCCTTCATCCAATTTATAATCTCCTCATCACACGTACTGACTTAGGAACATAGAATTGCAGAGATATAAGGGCCTTTCAATTTTAACTATCTTTCCCAATTTCAAAGAAAAAAATAATTTATTTAAACAAAGTGTTATGCAGAAATCCAATATATTAAACAGTAAAAGCAAACCTTCTGTTTTATCTTCCCACTATGGCCTCTACATTCTCAGAAGCACCTCCTGGGAACATTGAAACACATTTTGAAAACCACTGTTCTCATCTGCCCCTCACCTCCTAATGTTACATGGGGAAACAGATACCTGGAGAGTAGAAGGGACTTGCGTGAGACCACACAGGATATCCATGGCAGAACTGATATGAGAGCCAAGAGTAGCATTGGGAGTGCCACCACCCACCTTCTAGAAGAGGAAAAATTTGGTAACTGCTAGAAACACAATACAAAGTCAAATACAAAGTCAAATACAAAGAAATACAAAGTCAAAAATATATTTAAAAAGCTATGTACATTGTGAAAAACAACAAGTGATTCTACTTGATACAGCAAAAGTGTAAGAACTGAAAAAATTTCAAATTGATGAAAATGATTAGGATTAAACTTAACCAAGGAGGTGAAAAACTTGTATAGTGTAAACTACAAAATGTTGATAAAAGAAATTATAGAAGACACAAATAAATGGAAAAACCATCTGTGTTCATGCATTTGAAAACTTAATATTGCTAAGAAGTCAATAATACTGAAAGTGATCTACAGAGTCAATACAATCTCATTAAAATCCTAAAAATATTTTTTTACAGACATAAAAAAGTTCATCAGAAAATTCACATGGAATCTCAAGGGACTCCAATTAGCTAAAACAATCTTGAAAAAGAAAAACAAAATTGGAGGACTCACACTTCTCAATTTCAAAACTTACTAAAAAGCTACAGAAGTCAAACTGTGGTACTGGTATAAGGATAGACAGACAGATCATTGAAATATAATTGAAAGTCCAGAAATGAACCCATATATCTTCTGCCATTGATTTTCAACAATCCCACTCAGACCATTCAATGGGGAAAGAATGTTGTCTTCAACAAATTGTGCTGAGACAACTGGATAGCCACATGCAAAAGAATGAAATTCGGTCCCTACCTCATACCATGTGCAAAAATTAACTGAAATGTATTAAAGACTTAAACATAAGAGCTAAAACTATAAAACCCTTAAAAGAAAACATAGGAGTAAATGTTCATGACTTTGGGTTTGGCAATAGATTCTTAGATATGACACCAAAAGCATAAGAATCAAAAGAAAAAATAGACAAGTTGAACTTCATCAAAATTAAGAACTTCTGTGCCTCAAAAGACGTTATTAACAGAGTGAAAAGGCAACATATGGAATGGGAGAAAATATTTGCAAATCATATATCTGATTAGGAATTAATATCAACAATGTATAACAAATTCCTACAACTCAACAACAAAACAAATGACCTGATTTAAAAATGGGCAAAGGATTTGAATAGACGTTTCTCCATAAAAGGTATATAAATAGTCAATAAGCACATGAAAAGAAGCCCAATGTCACTAATCATTAGAGAAATGCAATTCAAAACTGCAATGAGATACCACCTCACACCCATTCAGATGGTTATAAAAAATCAGAAAATTAAAAGTGTTGGCAATAATGTGGAGAAATTGGAATTCTTGTGCATTGCTGATGGGAATATAAAATTTTGCAGCTCCTGTTGAAAATAGTATGATGGTTCTTCAAAAAGACTAGCATAGACTTATATTATCCACCAATTCCATTTCTGGATACATACCCAAAGGAATTGAAAGCAGGGACTTGAACAGATATTTATATACCCATGTTCACACTAGCATTATTCACAATAGCCAAGAGATGAAAGCAACCCAAATGTCTATCAACGGATGCATGGATAAACAAAACGTGGTATACACATGCAATTGAATATTATTCAGCCTTAAAAACAGGGGAAATTCTGATAAACGTCACAAGAAGGATAACCTTGAGGACATTATGCTTAGTGAAATAAGTCAATCAAAAAAGGACCAATATTGTATGATTCCACTTATATGAGGTCCCTAGAGTAGTCAAATTTATAGAGACAGAAAGTAGAATAGTGGCTGGCAGGGGCTAGTGGGAGGGAAGAATTAGGAGTTATTATTTAATGAGTATGGAGTTTCAATTTGGGACGATGAAAAGTTTCCGGAGATGGATGGTGGTAATGGTTGCATAACAAAGTTAATATACTTAATGCCACTGAGCTGTGCTCTTAAAAATGGTTAAAATGGTAAATCTTATGTTATCTATGTTTTACCAAAGATTTAAAAAAGAGATAAGCAATTTAGGGATGGACAGAAGTCACTGGAGCCCCAGGATTTGAAGAAACAATGCTGTTCTGGAAAACTGCAATGAATCAGGACAATGGAAAATAGTAGTATAGGTGGCCCACCCCAGTATTTTAGTTCTGTGAATCATTGGAACCTGGAGCTCTCAGTTGCCCACTGCAGTGGTTTTCATGTTGTGCTCCTCAGAGCCTGAGGCTTCTCAGGGATGTGTTACAATCAACCAAAGAGCGAAGATTTAAATGGCTTGAAGAATCCATTTATTTCTTTTGGTCCTTTTATCTATTAGGGTTTGCTTAAAGATTCATTAAAAAATAAAAATAGATCAGCTACCAAAAGAATTTGGAAACCAATGCCCATTACCACACTATCCACATTTCATAAACTTGAGTTATCAGAGATGTAAATGCCCTCAGACACATTCTAATTTTTACAACTCAATTTTAATTAAATGAAATAATGCATGTTAAATAGCTTGCACAGGACCTGTTACATGGAAGGTATTTAGGAAATGTTTGTGAAATGGATTAATGATGAATTATTTTATTTTCTTCAGTGTGCCCTTCCTCAAACAGATCTCGAGCTAGCCGCAGAGACAATGGGGTCATTTTTTTAGAGTATATTGTAAAATATATGAGACATAATTATTCTTTTTAAAGCTGAACATATTTTACCCCAAGTCGTGGCAAATAAATATGCTTATAATAAATATTATGGCTACTGCATTCATTCATTGTTTTAATCAGGAGATTATTTCTGGAAAACTCATTGCACACCAGGCACTGTAGTAGCTGCTGAGCATACAAGGTAGATAGTCCCTGCCCTCAGGTAGCTGTTTTTTTTTATTATTTTTTTATTGAGTTATTGATAGGTTACAATCTTGTGAAATTTCAATTGTACATTAATGTTTGTCAGTCATGTTGTAGGTGCACCACTTCACCCTTTGTGCCCAACCCCCACCCCACCTTTCCCCTGGTATCCACTAAACTGTTCTTGGTCCATAGTTTTAAATTCCTCATATGAGTGGAGTCATACACAGATTATCTTTCTCTCGCTGGCTTATTTCACTTAACATAATTCTCTCAAGGTCCATCCATGTTATTGCAAATGGAATGATTTTGTTCTGTTTTGCAGCTGAGTAGTATTCCATTGTATATATGTACCACATCTTCTTTATCCATTCGTCTGTTGATGGGCACTTAGGTTGCTTCCACATCTTGGCTATTGTAAACAGTGCTGCAATAAACATTGGGGTGCACAGGACTTTTGGGATTGCTGACTTCAGGCTCTCTGGATAAATACCCAGTAGTGGGATGGCTGGATCGTATGGTAGTTCTATTTTTAGTTTTTTGAGGAATCTCCATACTGTTTTCCATAGTGGCTGCACCAGTTTGCATTCCCACCAGCAGTGTATGAGGGTTCCTTTTTCTCCGCAACCTCTCCAACATTTGTTACTATTAGTTTTAGATATTTTTGTCATTCTAACGGGTGTAAGGTGATATCTTAGTGTAGTTTTGATTTGCATTTCCCTGATGATCAGGGATGATAAGCATCTTTTCATGTGCCTATTGGCCATCAGCATATCTTCTTTGGAGAAATGTCTGTTCATGTCTCCAGCCCATTTTTTGATTGGGTTGTTTGATGTTTTGTGGTTGAGTTGTGAGAGTTCTTTATATATTAAGGGTATTAAGCCTTTGTCAGATATATGACTTGCAAATATTTTTTCCCAGTTAGTGGGTTGTTTTTTTGTTTCAATCCTGTTTTCATTTGCCTTGAAGAAGCACTTTAATCTGATGAAGTCCCATTTGTTTATTCTTTCTATTGTTTCCCTTCTCTGAGAAGGCATGGTGTCTGAAAAGATCCTTTTAATACTGATGTCAAAGAGTGTACTGCCTACGTTTTCTTCCAGAAGCCTTATGGTTTCAGGTCTCACCTTTAGGTCTTTAATCCATTTTGAGTTTATTTTGGTGAATGGTGAAAAAGAATGGTCAATTTTCATTCTTTTACATGTGGCTTTCCAGTTTTCCCAGCACAATTTGTTGAAAAGACTTTCTTTTCTCCATTGTATGCCCTCAGCTCCTTTGTCAAAGATAAGCTGTCCGTAGATGTGTGGTTTTATTTCTGGGCTTTCAATTTTGTTCCATTGATCTGTGCACCTGTTTTTGTACCAGTACCATGCTGTTTTGATTACTGCAGCTTTGTAGTATGTTTTGAAGTCAGGGATTGTGATGCCTCCCATTTTGTTCTTTTTTCTCAGGATTGCTTTAGAAATTCGGGATCTTTTGTTGCCCCATATGAATTTTAGGATTCTTTGTTCTAATTCTGTAAAGAATGTCATTGGGATTCTGATTGGGATGGCATTGAATCTGTAGATTTCTTTAGGTAGAATGGACATTTTAACTATGTTTATTCTTCCAATCCATGTACATGGAATGCCTTTCCATCTCCTTATATCGTCATCCAATTCTGTCAGAAAGGTCTTGTAATTTTCATTATATAGGTCCTTCACTTCCTTAGTTAAATTTACCCCAAGGTATTTTATTCTTTTTGTTGCGATTGTGAATGGTATTGTATTCTTGAGTTCTTTTTCTGTTGGTTCATTACTGGAGTATAGAAATGCTACTGATTTATGCAAATTGATTTTATACCCTGCAACTTTGCTGTAGTTGTTGATTACTTCTAACAGTTTTCCAATGGATTCTTTGGGGTTTTCTATATATAAGATCATGTCGTCTGCAAACAGCTAGAGTTTCACTTCTTCCCTCCCTATTTGGATTCCTTTTATTCCTTTTTCTTGCCTGATTGCTCTGGCCAGGACCTCCAGTACTATGTTAAATAAGAGTGGTGATAGAGGGCATCCTTGTCTCGTTCCTGTTTTCAGGGGGATGGGGTTCAGTTTTTGCCCATTGAGTATGATGTTGGCTACGGGTTTGTCATATATGGCCTTTATTATGTTGAGGTAGTTTCCTTCTATGCCCATTTTGTTCAGAGTTTTTATCATAAATGGCTGTTGGATCTTGTCAAATGCCTTCTCTGCATCTATTGAGATGATCATGTGGTTTTTATTCCTCAGTTTGTTGATGTGGTGTATCACGTTGATTGATTTGCGGATGTTGAACCATCCCTGTGTCCCTGGTATGAATCCCACCTGATCCTGATATATGATTCTTTTGATGAATTGCTGAATTCTGGTTGCCAAAATTTTGTTTAGAATTTTAGCATGTATGTTCATCAGTGATATTGGCCTGTCGTTCTCTTTTTTCGTGGTGTCCTTGTCAGGTTTTGGTAGCAGCGTTATGTTGGCCTCATAGAATGTGTTAGGAAGTGTTCCATCTTCCCTAATTTTTTGGAATAGCTTGAAAAGTATAGGTATTAAATCCTTTCTGAAAGTTTGGTAGAATTCCCCAGGAAAGGCATCTGGTCCTGGGGTTTTATTCTTTGGGATGTTTTTGATTGCTGTTTCAATCTCTTTCCTTGTGATTGGTCTGTTCAAATTGTCTGCCTCTTCTTGAGTGAGCTTTGGGAGATTGTAGGAGTCCAAGAATTTATCCATTTCCTCTAGGTTATCCATTCTGTTGGCATATAGTTTTTTGTAGTATTCTGTTATAATCTGTTGTATTTCTGCAGAGTCTGTTATTTCTCCTCGCTCATTTCTGATTTTGTTTATTTGAGCTTTCTCCCTTTTTTTCTTTGTAAGTCTGGCTAGTGGTTTGTCAATTTTATTTATCTTCTCAAAAAACCAGCTCTTTGTCTCATTGATCCTTTCTACTGCCTTTTTCGTTTCAATAGTATTTATTTCTGCTCTGATTTTTATTATTTCTCTCCTTCTGCTGACTTTGGGCTTCATTTGTTCTCTTTTCTCTAGTTCAGTTAGGTGTGCTTTAAGGTTGCTTATTTGGGATTTTTCTTGTTTGTTAAGATGTGCCTGTATTGCGAGGAATTTTCCTCTTAACACAGCTTTCGCTGTATCCCATATGAGTTGGTATGGCATGCTATCATTTTCATTTGTTTCCAGGTATTGTTTTATTTCTTCTTTAATTTCTTCAATGATCCATTGCTTGTTCAGTAGTGTGTTGTTTAGTCTCCACATCTTTGTGCCTTTCTCAGCTTTTTTCTTGTAATTAATTTCTAGCCTTATAGCACTATGATCTGAGAAGATGCTTGTTATTATTTCAATTTTTTTAAATTTGTAGAGGCTTGCCTTGTTTCCCAACATATGGTCTATCCTAGAGAATGTTCCATGTGCACTTGAGAAGAATGTGTATTCAGCTCCTTCAGGGTGGAGTGATCTATATATGTCTATTAAGTCCAATTGCTTTAGTTTTTCATTCAGCTCCACTATTTCCTTGTTGATTTTCTGTCTGGATGATCTGTCCATTGATGTGAGTGGGGTGTTGAGGTCCCCTACTATTATTGTGTTGTTTTTAACATCTTCCTTTAGGTCTGTTAATAGTTGCTTTATGAATCTTGGTGCTCCTGTGTTGGGTGCATAGATATTTATAAGCGTTATTTCTTCTTGATGCAGTGTCCCTTTGATCATTATATATTGTCCCTCTGTGTCTCTCTTTACCTGTCTTATTTTGAAATCCACTTGATCTGATATGAGAATTGCAACACCTGCCTTTTTTTCCTTGCTATTTGCTTGAAGTATTGTCCTCCACCCCTTCACCCTGAGTCTGTGTTTGTCCTTGGGGCTGAGGTGTGTTTCCTGGAGGCAACAAATTGTTGGATCTTGTTCTTTAATCCATTTTGCTACTCTGTGTCTTTTTATTGGAGAGTTCAATCCGTTCACATTGAGAGTGATTATTGATGCATGTGGACTTAATGCTGTCAATCTGTCGGTCATTATCTTGTTTTCCTGTGTTTCTTTTCCTGTGTGCTTTAGACTACCCATTTAATACTGCAATTTCTTATGCTGGGTTTCTTAGATTTTTCCTTATCTATGATTTGTGACTCTGTTCTGTACTTTATTTTAGTGTCTACCTTGAAGTTTGTATTTAGAATCTCGTATATAATATAGTCTATTCTCTGGTGGTCTCTCACTTACTCGACCAATACTGATTTAGACCCTTTGCTCTTCCCCTCCTAAATAATTACTTTCATGTTTTATTCCAACTAGTCTTATTAATTTGTAGTTAGAGTGCTAAGATCGTCCTTGTTTTGGTAGTTTCCTTATTTTTACCCTATTGCTATAGTTGAATATTTGCTATCCTGTTCTGGTTCTATCCATCGGTCTCCCTAGTCTGTGGTTTGTGTCCCCTTTCTCCCTTTTTTCTTTTTTCAAGTATGAGAGCCTTCTTGAGGATTTCTTGTAATTGAGGGCTTTTAGTTACAAATTCCCTTAACTTTTGTTTGTCTGGAAAAGATTTAATTTCTCCCTCATAGCTGAAGGAAATTCTTGCTGGATAGAGTATTCTTGGCTGAAGGTTTTTATCCTTTAAAGCTTTGAATATATCACTCCATTCTCTCCTAGCTTGTAGGGTTTCTGTAGAGAAATCCACTGACAGTCTGATAGGGGCTCCTTTATTGGTTATTCTCTTTTTTTTTCTTACTTCCCTGAGTATTCTTTCCTTATCATTCCTATTTGCCAACTTTACTATTATGTGCCTTGCAGTGGGTCTTTTTACATTGACAAATCTAGGAGATCTAAAACCCTCCGCTACACACATTTCTCCGTTGATCCCTAGATTTGGGAAGTTCTCTTCAATAATTTCGTTAAGCACACTTTCTGCTCCATTTTCCTTTTCCATATTCTCAGGAATTCCTATGATCCTTATGTTCTTACTCCTCATTGAATCCATTATCTCTCAGAGATTTTCCTCATTTTTTTTTAATTCTTAGTTCTCTTTCTTCCTCTGTCTGGCGCCACTCAGCCTGTCTGTCCTCGATTATGCTGATTTGCTCCTTTATGTTGTCTACACGGGCATTCAGGGAATCCGTATTCTGTTTTATCTGGTCCATTGTGTTTTTCATCTCAAGTAATTCTGTTTGATTCTTCTTTATGATTTCAATCTCTTTTGTGAAGTAACTCCAGAACTCAGCTTGTTTCTCTTTCTCTCTACCTCATTGAGTTTTTTGATTATAGCTGCTCTGAATTCATTATCACTTAGCTTACCTAATTCCAAGTCCTCAGGACTTAATTCTGTGTTTTTATTGTTTTCCTTCTGGTCTGGGGCTTTTATAAATTGCTGGATGGTAGAGGAGCGGTTTTTTCTCATGGTGGTAGAATTCAGTTGCAGTTACAGCCTGTCGCCACTAGATGGGCGTCGAGAGTGGCACGTTAGCTCTCCGCCTTGGGGCAAGATGGCTGCGCCCACTGGCTTTGCTGTGGGGTAGGGGCTGTTACTCACACGCGCTGGTCTGGGTTCATATCAGTTCTGTTCTCTGGTCTCCCAAGGCCCTTGATTTATAGGGTCCCTGCAGACAGAAGCTTTCCCCCCGGGCAGCGGGTCTCCATTGAATCAGCGGCAGGAGTCCTGGATGATCCCCCGATCACACGGCCCCTCCCCCGCTCCTTCCCCACCCGCGCCGCAGAAATCGCAGACTCTAGGGGAGGGAGCGATGTTCTCTCCTACCGTTCCAGTGCCTCTGAGGCCGTCTGCAAGGTTTATGATCTCCGCCTTCTTGGTATTGTAGGTCTCTAACAAGCTGGCATTATGTTTATTCTCTGAAATTCAGTTCTTCCAATCTTTTGTTGTATTTTGGAGGGGAGAGAATCCGGGTCAGCTCACCCCGCCATTTTGCTCTGCCCACTCTCCTCTCAGGTAGCTCTTGCTATTTGAGGGAAGCAGATAAGAAAGAAGATGACTACTATTTAGTATTATGAGTACTGAGTTAGGAGAAAGGAGGAAAGTACAAGTTTCTAGAAGATCCCAGAGGAGTGTCATGCTAATTCTAACTCCCATAGAAAGTGATGCTTAAGGTGAGACCAAAAGGACAGGTAGAATTATCCAGGTATAGGGTGAGTGAAGAGAAGTTTTGGGTGGGAGTAAGTGAAAAATATTCAAAGCAAAAGGAATATTATATTCAGAGACCTAAACGTAAATAAGGAAGGCATACTTGGGGCATGCAAAGCAGTTCAATATGACTGACACCAAGGTAAAAGAATGTTTTAGAAAGGAGGGAGAAGACAAGAGGTTAATTGCTGCAGAGAAGTAAAAAAAATGGTTCTGAAAGCTCTCCACTGAATTTAGAACAAAATCAGTCATTGTTCACCTTGGTGTCAGCAGTTGTAGTAGCGTATTGAGTGCAGAAGACTGACTAGAGTGGATTGAGAAGTGACTGGCCAATGAAGTGAAAACAGAGTGTAGACATTTTCTTTGGGAGGTTTGATTCAGAAGGAAAAATAAGGTGGTAGCTGAAGAGAGACATGGAATTAAGAATTTTTTTTTAATATAATAGAGACCTGAGCATGTTCAGAGGCTGGAAAAATAGATCTGGTAGAGAGGAAAGTGTTGAAACAGCAGACAAGAGAAAGAGGGCATGATTTTTAGAGGAAAGTTTATGAGAAGGTGGGAGGGATTAGGATCTAGATCCCAAGTGGAAAATTCAACCTTGAATGGAAAGAAAGGCCCCTCTTCCATGGTGAAAGGATGGATGGAGAGACAAGATGAGTATGCATGTAGTTGTAGGGATGTTTAGTAGCAGAAAAGTCCCATCTGATAGCTCCTATTTCTTCTATGAGATAGGAAGTAAGGCTACATGTTGGAAGTAAGAGGAGAAGTAAATTCATTGATTTAAGCGGAATGAAGAAGTTTTTAAATAGGGGCTTGCGACCATATAGGCTTAAAACACACTAAGCAACTGACAGAACTGCAAGGTAAGATAGATAAATCAACAATTTTAGTTTGAGATGTAAAAATATCCCTCTCAGAAACTTCTACAACAAGCACGTCAAAATATGATGCAAATTACGTATATGATAAGCAATTTGTATCCAGAATATAGAAGGAGCACTTACAACTCAACAATAAAAAGACAAATAACTCAGTTAAAAATGGGCAAAGGATTTGAATAGATATTTCTAAAAAAAGTATACAAATAGCCAATAAGCACGTGTAAATATGCTCAACCTCATTAACTATCAGGAAAATGCAAACCAAAAGCCCAGTTATAATTTTTAAAAAACAGTTAATAACAAGCATTGGCAAAGATGTGGAGAAACTGGAACACATATACACTGATGGTGGGAATGTAAAATGGTGTAGCCACTTTGGAAAACAGCCTGGCACGTTCTGAAAGTTTAAACATAGAGTCACCATATGGCCTAGCAATTCCACTCCTAGGTGTATACTCAAAAGACATGAAAACATACATCCACACAGAAACTTCTACAGGAATGTTCATAACAGCATTATTCATAATAGCCTCAAAGTAGAAACAACTAAAATGCCTATTAACTGATGAATCGATAAATAAAATGTGGTATATCCATACAACAGAATTTTATGCGACCATAAATAGGAATGAAATAATGTCCCATGCTACACTGATTAACCTTATGGTAAGTGAAAGATGTCAGTCACTAAAGATTCCATTTATATGAAATGTCTTAATTAGGCAAATCCATAGAGACAGAAGGTAGATTAGTGGTAGCCTAGGGCTGAGGGAAATAGGGGAGAGATGCAGAATGATGGCTAATGGACATGGAGTTTCTTCTTTGGTAATGAAAATATTCTAAAATTTGGTATTGGTGATGGACGTACAAGTCTACAAATCACTAAATTGTACACTTTAAAATGGTAGATTTTATGGTATGTATGTTATTTGCTTTGTATGTGTGTTAATTGTACAGTATATATATTAATACTATGTCATTAAAGCTGTTTAAAAAATAAATAAGCAAGCAGAGCTATTAAGACATAAACAGTGTGGTTATTAAGCTTGTACTCTACACCCCACAAACAGAAAATATACTTTCTTTTTGATCACATGGAATATTGATGAAAAACAGACTACTTTTAAGCCACAAAGGGGTCCTCAATGCATTTGAAAGAATTAATAAAATACAGGATATATGCTGTCCACATGTAGTCAATAAAATTTAAAATTACAAAAACATACAACAAAATCCCATATGTATAGAAACTTGGTTCTATACTTAGAACCTAATAACAACAACAACAAAAAGCTATATTTGAAGATTTGTGGAACACAGCTAAAACATTAGAGACATTTATAACTATAAATGCATTTCTCTGGAAACAAGAAAAGTTAAAAACAAAATCCCTTATTACAATTCACATACTTCTTGGAATCATGGTGACAGTGAAATATATAAACATTGCTTTCAAAATTAGTTCTTCTCTAGTAAAAAAAACTGAACCATGATAATTTTTTTCTTTTGGGTTGTCAATATATTAAATTCATTATATTATCACTTTCATCTGAAGCTTTAAATAATTCTTACATGGAATTTCTTAAAAACTTATATCATAGAAAAAAATATGAAATAATACAAATAAACATAAATGACCTAATCATTCAAAACACGAAGCTGCCTCCCCCTGAAAAGCAACAAATAAAACCTAATAAACATGTAAAATAATAAATATAAGAGCAGAAAGGAATGAAACAGAGAACAATTCCATTTAAAAATAAAGAATATTAATAAAACCAAAACTTAGTGCTTTGATAAAATTTATTTGAAACGTCATATCTTTAGCAGGACTGCTCAGGAAAAAAAGAGAAAATACAAATAAATAAAATATAAACAAAAGGGGGAATACATATTGAAAACAACAGAGATTGAAAAAATAAAAGTGTATTATGAACAGTGTGCTGATAAATTTTAAAAACCTAAATAAAACAGACGAACTTTTAGAAACATATAACATGACTCAATTGGTCAAGAAGAGATAGAAAACTTTTAGACCAAGAATTAAAAAAAAATAAAATGATAGTCAAAGACATTCCTGCCACACACACACAAATATCTTAGTTCCAGACAGTTATTGGTAAGTTCTACCAACATTTTAAGGAGCAATTCCTATGTTATACAAATTGTTCCAGAAAATGGAAAAAGAATTAAAGCTTCCCAGTCTCTTATAATGCTCAAGTGATCTTGATTCTAAAGCAAGATAAGGACAAAACAAGAAAAGAAAGTTACAAGCTCATTTTACTTGTAAGCATATACACAAAAATCCTAAACAAAATGTTAGTTAAACAAGTCCAATGACATATTAAAAAGTACATCATGTCAAGTAAGATTTAACTGTGAAATACAGATAGTTCAATATCTGAAAACTTATCAATGTATTCCACCATATTAATAGAGAAAAACCATAATCATGATAGACGTAGAAGAGAGCATTTGAGATAGCTCAGTACGTGTTGATTTTTTAAAAAAATCCTTAGCTAACCAGGAATAGAAAGAAACTTCTTTAACCTGATAAAGCCTATACAACAAAAACCTACAGCAAACGCTATACTTAATGAATAAATTCTAGTAGACATATTGTCTTTAATATGAGGAATAGGACAAGAAGGTTCACTATTACTCAGAATGTTTAATATACTGCTAGAAATCCTGGCTAACAGTAGAAGGAACGAAAAATCAATAAGAAGTAAAAGAATTGGAAAGGAAGAAATAAAATGTCATTTTTGTAACAGATATAATTGTCTTGTTAGAAAAACCATCAAAATCAGTAGACATGCTATTAGAACCAATAAAAGCATTCAGTAAATTTTCTAGCTATAAGACCAACCTAAAAAAAGTCAATAGCATTTCTCTATACTAGCAATAACTAACCCAAAAATGTAATAAAAATACCATTTACAATACCAACAAAACTATGAATTATCTAAGAATTAACATAAAACCTCTATGTTTTAAAAAACTTCAAAACTCTAATAAGGGACAATAGAAGATAATTTAAAAAATAAACACCCATACCCTCCCAATTCTTTCCAAATTATCCTCAAATTAATCTAAAAGTCAATAAAATCTCAATCAAAATTTTAGTTACATTTTGTGAGAAAGTCAATAAGTGTATTTTAAAATTCCTGTGGGGAATAAAGGTGAACAACTAAATCAACCTTAAAAAAGAACAGTAAAAAGTATGAAGCTTGCTTTACCAGATATAAAAACATACCACAAGGCCATAGTAATGTAAATAGTGTAATATTCGCTCAAGAGCATACAGATGGACCAATAGAACAGAAGAGAGAGCTCAGGAATAGATCTGTTTACAAATGGAAACCTAGTATACAATAAAGATTGTAACAAAAGGAATGGGGAGAGAATGAGTTATTTAGTAGATGATGTTGGGAAAACTGGCTCACTATATTAAGAAAAATAAAACCCAATCCATAGCTAGTGCTACATACACAGATGGATTCTAAATGGATTAAACTTCTAAATATTAACAATTAAAGCTGTGAAGTTAATAAAAACCTGTAAAGTTAACAAAATATTAGGAGAATATCTTTGTGACCAAGGGGCAGGAAAGGACTTCCTAAGTAAAGTCACAAAAGCATAAACCAAAAGCTGAACATGCTGATGAGCTTGAATTAATAAGCAAATTGTTTTCTCTAAGATTATTATAATGTGAGTCCTCCGTGGACTTTGGAAAGAACCTTTGGGGTGGTGGTGGAGCTGGTGGTGGGAGTATGAAGAAGGAAGAACTTCACTCAAGTCAGGTTCCTAGAAGGTTTCAAAGGTGAGGGAGGCATATACCTAATCTTGGAAAGGACAGATTCCTCCACTGGGGTTCAAGAGGATCAATCACTAGAGCTCAATCACTAGCTACTTAGAATTTGTTCTCAGACATGAAAGCAGAAGTTTCAGGAAGGGGCCTGAGATCTGGAAAATCTGAAGTGACTTTTTTGAGTTGGTCTTAGGAAAAGACCATTCCTATGAAGTAGGAAGTAAAGTGGTGCTTGCTATGTAGACTAACTTAGAGCTCAGAGAAAAGGTGCCAGGAAAGTTATCCCTACCTCTTGATGGGGATAGAGGTAAGCAATTTGGGCAGGAGTTTGAGGGCTTGTGACATTTTTATTAAGATTTGTAAGTTTAGAAACCTACACTTAGGGGAGTTGGCATCAAGATGGTGGCATAGGCAGACTCTAAACTCACCTCCTCCCACAGACACAACCGATTTACAACTACTCTTGGAACAATTACCCATGAGAGAGAAATTAAAACTGGAATAAAAGAAGCCCCACAACACAGGACAGTCCTGACTGAGGTGGATGAGGAAGAAATTCCTTTCTGGAGAGAAAAAAAGCCACCTTCACAAGCTGTGGTGCTTCATGGCCAGCTTGGAGCAATCCTAAGCTATGCAACCTTCCCTGGAGGAGTGGAAGACCTGAGTGGGGGAGCATTACTGCTATAAACATCTTTTGAACTCAGCACAACTGAGATAAGTGTCATAATATCTGGCTTTGCAGGCTACTAAAAACAATGGGGAATATGCCCAGAAAAGCTATTGGACATAAGGGAAAAAAGCCAGCTCTTAAAGGGCTCATGTGCAAATTAACCCATTTCAGAAAGCAATCTAAAATCACCGGAAAGAAAGGTATACAGTCCTTTGGTGAAAAAAGATTCAGCTGATAGGCTCTGAGTGCATCTTGGTGAGAGGTGAGACCTCTCCAAGGACTGAGACATTGGCAGCAGCCATTACTGTGACCTAGTACAAATGTGCTAACACAAATGCTGGCAGAGGCCATTGGAGCTCTTCCCCTGGCCTGTTGGCCCAGGGTCTGCCCCACCCACTAGAGCACCAATTTAATCCAGATCAGCCTGGGCAGGCAGACTGTCCCCATCAAACAGCAAGCCCTCAGGCAACTTGTGGGCCTGCATAAACTGGGTGCCTGGCTCCCCTGCAGCCAGGCAAATGGGTCTGTCTCAGCAGGGCAAGGTGTGCATCAGGAGCAGGTGGAGTGTGTGTGGCATTGGTGGAGTGTGTGGGGCCTCTGCAGTGGGGTAGAGGGTCAGCTTTGGGGGGGTCATGGTGAATGCATGGGGCAGGACTGTGTTGATGGTATGTGCATCCCTGTGGGTGGTGGGCCTTGTCAGCTGCAGAAGACTTGTGATTCTCAAACAGCCACATAGGAGCTGAGGCCCACCTTGCAAAGCCTGAAACAATTGAGTGCTCCCATGCCTGGGGCCAGCCCCACTCAGCTGCAATCCTGAAAGAGCTGAAAATATCCTTTCAGGCTGGAGCCTTACAACAACTGTGAGCCTCTGAGCCTACCAATCAGCCATGCTGAGGGCCTACTCCCTTAACAGAAAATCTGCAGTAGGTATGTGCTATTAGACCTTGCAGCAAACTCTGCTTGGGCTCCCCATGACCAATCAAGTGACTGAAGTGTCCATAACAGCCACACACAGCTGAGCATTACAACCAGCCAGCCAGGGGGATAGCCTAGCATCCCTGCACAACTACGGCAAGAACAACCATGCCACAACAGAAGGACACCTATAGCCCACACAGGGGACACCTCTGGAATATTTGGATCTGGCGATGAGAAAGAAGCACATTGCTGGACCTCATAAGGCATCTCTTACATAAGGCCACCTCTCCAAGATCAGGAGATGTAGCTGACCTACCTAGTACATAGATATAATATAAGCACAGAGAAAGAGGCAAAATGAGGAGGCAAAGGAATACGTTCTAAGTAAGGGAACAGGACAAAATCCCAGAAAAAGAATGAAATGAAACAAAATAATCAATCTAATGGACAAAGAGTTCAAACAAAAAGCCATAAGGATGCTCACTGATTTTGGGAGAAGAATGAATAAACTCAGTGAGAACTTCAACAAAGAATGGGAAAAAGACACAATCAGAAATGAAGAATACAATACTGGAAATGAAAAATTCACTAGAGGGACTCAATAGCAGAGTAGATGATACAGAAGAACAGATCAGCAAACTGGATGAAAGACTAGAGGAAATTGCCCAAGCTGAACAGATAAAAGAAAAAAGAATTAAAAAGAGCAAGAACTGTCTAACGGAACTCTGGGACAACATCAAGTGCACTAACATTCATATTATAGGTTTCCCAGAGAGAGAAGAGAGAGACAAAGGGGCAGAGAATCTATTTGAAGAAATAATAGATGAAAAACTTTGCTCACTTAAGGGAGGAAACAGATATCCAGGTACAGGAAGCACAGAGGCAGCCAAACAAGATAAACCCAAAGAGTTCCACATCCAGACACATTATAATTAAAATGTCAAGAATTAAATATAGGGAGAGAATCCTAAAGGCTGCAAGAGAAAGGCAACCAGTTACATACAAAGGAAACCCCATAAGGCTATCAGCTGACATCTCAGCAGAAACCTTAGTGTGGCATGATATATTTAAAGTGTTGAAAAAGAAAAAAACCTACAGCCAAGAATACTCTATCCGGCAAGGTTAACATTCAGAATGGAAGAAGAGATAAAGAGTTTCCAAGACAAGCAAAAATTAGAGTTTATCAGCTAGAAACCAATATTACATGGAATGATAAAGGGACTTATTTAAGTGGGAAAGAGAAGAACACAAATAGGCATAAGAAAATCATCAAAAACAGCAATAAAATCACTGGTAAAGGCAAAAATACAGTAAAGGTAGCAAATCAACCACCTGTGAAGATAGTATGAAGGTCAAGAGACAAAAGTACTAAAATTACCTACTTTCATGATAAGAGGGTAACAGATACACATACACACACAAAAGAGGTTAGATATGATAGATAGATAGATAGATAGATAGATAGATTGCTATATATGTAGGTTATTATATATGAACCTCATGGTAATCACAAACCAGAAACCTATAATAAATGAACAAAAAATCTAGAGACAGGAAGTAAAACATAATACTAATGCAAGCCATCAAACCACAAGAGAAGAGAGAAAGAGAAGAAGAAAGGAACAGTGAAGAACTACTACAACACCCAGAAAAAGTAACAAAATGGCAAGAAGTACATACCTATCAATAGCTACTTTAAATGTCAATGGACTAAATGTGCCAATCTAAAGGCATACAGTGGCTGATTGGATAAAAAAAACAAGACCTATATACATACTGCATACAAGAGACACACTTCAGACCTAAAGACACTCACAAACTGAAAGCAAAAGGACAGAAAAAGATACTTCATGCAAATGGCAATGAAAAGAAGGCTGGGGTGGCAATATTGATATCAACCAGAATAGACTTAAAAAAAACATAACAAGAGACAGAGAAGGGCACGATATAATGATAAAGGGAACAATCCAACAAGAAGATATAATATTTGTAAATATCTATGTACCCAACATAGGAGCACCTAAACACATAAAATAATTATTAACAGGCATAAAAATAGAAATAGACAGTACCACAATAACAGTAGGGGACTTTCACATTCCACTTACACCAACGGATAGATCATCCAAACAGATCAATAAGGAAATGTTGGTCTTAAATGACACATTAGACCAGATGGAGTTAGTAGACATATACATAACATTCCATCCAAATACTGCAGAATGCACATTCTTTTCAAATGCACATCGAATGTTCTCCAGCCTTGATCACATATTAGGCCTCAAAACAAGTCTTAATAAATTTAAGAAGATTGAAATAACACCAAGCATCTTTTCTGACCACAAAGGTATGAAACTAGAAATCAACCACAGAAAGAAAATCAGGAAAGCCACAAATATATGGAGATTAAACAAAATGCTACTGAACAATGATTGAGTCAATGAAGAAATCAAAGGAGAAATAAAAACTACCTGGAGTCAAATGAAAATCTAAATGCCAAAATCTATGGGATATAGCAAAGCAGTTCTAAGAGGGAAGTTTACAGCAATACATGCCTACCTCCAGAAACAAGAAAAATCTCAAATTAACAATCTAACAGTGTACCTAAAATAACTGGAAAAGGAAGAACAGACAAAGCCCAAAATCAGTAGAAGGAAGGAGATAATAAAAAAATAAATGAACCAGAGACTAAAAAGACAATAGAAAAAATCAATGAAACTAAGAGCTGGTTCTGTGAAAAGACAAACAAAATTGACAAACCTTTAGCCAGACTCACTAAGAAAAAAAGAAAAGGTTTAAATAAATAAAATCAGAAACAAAAGAGAAGAAATTATGACACCTCAGAAATACAAAAAATTATAAGAGAATACTACAAAAAGCTACATGCCCATAAATTGGGTAATCTAGAAGAAAAGGATAAATTCACACAACCTTCCAATGCTGCATCAAGAAGAAATAGAGAATTTGAATAGAGCAATCAACAGTAAGGAGATTGAAACAGTAATCAAAGCTCTCCCAGATCACAAAAGTCCAGGACCAGGCAGATTCCAAGGTGAATTCTACAAAATATTCAAAGAATACTTAATACCTATCTTTCTAAAACTCTTCCAAAAAATTGAAGAGGAGCGTAAGCTTCCTAACTCGTTCTATGAAGCCAACATTACACTGATATCAAAACCGGACAAGGACAACACAAAAAATGAAAGTTACAGGTCAATATCACTGCTGAACATTGCTGCAAAAATCACCAACAAAATGCTAACAAATCGAATACAATAATACATTACAACGATCATACATCATGATCAAGTGGGACTTATTCCAGGGATGCAGGGATGGTTCAACATCTGCAAATCAATTGACATGATACACCACATTAACAAAGTGAAGAATAAAAATTTCATGATCATCTCAATAGATGCAGAGAAAGCATTTGACAAGAAACATTGTCCATTTATGGTAAAAACTCTGAATAAAATGGGTATAGAAGGAAAGTACCTCAATATAAGAAAGACCATATATGACAAACCCACAGCTAATATCATTCTCAGTGGAGCAAAAGTGAAAGCTCTCCCTCAAAGAACAGGAATTAGACAAGGATGTCCACTTTCTGCACTCCTATTTAACGTACTATTGGAAGTCCTAGCCAAAGCAATAAGCCAAGAAAAATAAATAAACGAGATCCAAATTGGAAAAGAAGAATTGAAACTGTCACTATTTGCAGGTGACATGATTTTATAAATAGAAAACCCTAAAGAATTTTGTAAAAACCTTTTAGAAATAATAAATGAATATAGTAAAGTTTCAGGGTATAATATCAACATACAAAAATCAGTTGCATTTCTATATACTAGCAATGAACTAGTAGAAAGAGGAGTTAGAAACATAACCCCATTGACAATCACAATAAAAACAATAAAATACCTAGTAATAAAGTTAACCAAAGAGGTGAAAGATCTGTACACTGAAAAGTACAAAATAATGTTGAAAGAAATTGAAGAAGACACAAAGCAATGGAAAGATATTCCATACTCTTGGATAGGAAGATTAACATAGTTAAAATGTCCATACTTCCTAAGGCAATCTACAGATTCAATACAATCCCTATCAAAGTTACAAAAACATTTTTCACAGAAATAGAACAAAGAATCCTAAAATTTGTATGGAACAGCAAAAGACCCAGAATAGCTAAAGCAATCCTGAGAAAAAAGAACAAAGCTGGAGGTATCACACTCCCTGATTTCAAAATATACTACAAAGTTATAGTAACCAAAGAAGCATAGTACTCGCACAAAAACAGACACATAGATCAGTGGAACAGAATTGAGAGCCCAGAAATAAACTCACACATCTATGAACAGCTAATTTTCAAAAATGATGTCAAGAACATGCAATGGAGAAAGGAAAGTCTCTTCAATAAATGTTATTTGGAAAACTGGACAGCCACATGGAAAAGAATGAAAGTAGACTATACACAAAAATTAACTCAAAATGAATTAAAGACTTAGACATAAGACCTGAAACCATGAAACTTATAGAAGAAAACATAGGCAGTATGCTCTTCAACATCAGTCTTAGCAGCATATTTTCAAGTACGGTGTCTGACTGGGCAAAGGCAACAATAGAAGAAATAAATGTGACTTCATCAAACTCAAAAGCTTCTGTACAGCAAAGGAAGTCATCAACAAAACGAAAAGACAACCTAACAATTGAGAGAAGATATTTCCAACCATATATCTGATAAGGGGTTAACATCAGAATTATATAAAGAACTCATATATCTCAATAATAAAAAAACCAACAACCCAAGTACAAAATGTACAAAAGATCTGAACAGATATCTGAAAAGATATTTTTCCAAAGAACATGTACAGATGGCCAACAGGCACATGAAAAGATGTTCAACATCATTAACTATTAGGGAAATGCAAATCAAAACACAATGAGATATCACCTCCTTCCAGTCAGAATGGCTATAATAAACAAGACAAAGAATAAAACGTCTTGGAGAGTATGTGGATAGAAGGGAACTCTCATACACTGCAGGTGGGACTGCAAACTGGTGCAGCCACTCTGGGAAACAGTATGAATTTTTATCAGAAAATTAAGAATAGCACTACCATATGATCCAGCTATTCCACTGCTGGATTTTGATCCAAAGAACATGAAAACACGACTGCATAAAGATACATGCACCTCTATGTTCATTGCACCATCATTCACAATAGCCAAGACTTGGAAGCAACCTGGGTGCCCATCAAGGGATGAATGGATAAAGAAGATGTGGTATATATACACAGTGGAATACTACTGAGCCATAAGAAATGATGAAATCTGGCCATTTGTGACAACATGGATGGACCTTGAGGGTATTATGCTGAGTGAAATAAGTCAGAGGGAGAAAGTCAAATACTATATTATCTCACTCATAAGCAGAAGATAAAAACAGCAACACTCACATAGAAACAGAGATTGGATTGGTGGTTACCAGAGGGGAAGAGAAGAGGGAGAACGGTGAAAGGGGTGTTTAGGCACATGTGTGTAGTGATGGATTGTAATTAGTCTTTGGGTTGTGAACATGATGTAATCTACACAGTAATTGAAATATAACGATGTACACCTGAAATTTATATAATGTTATGAACCAATGTTACCGCAATAAAACAAAACCTTACACTTAAGAAACTTGGCTTTTTTATTGCTTTTTGTGATTTCTGTAGTGATTTCCCTTCTATTATTTTGGATTTATTAATATCCCTTTTGATGACTGTTAGTCAGTCTTAGCTGAGGACCCTGTGGAAGGAGGTCTGTTCCACGTACAAGGGACCATTCAGAGTTGTGGGAATCACTCCTACCTCAAATCTGTTGGCTCAGAATATTCGAGGGAGATGTCTTGAAGTCTGTAAGTTGAAGAACTCCCACTCCAATGATTGCAAAGATTAGACAAGTTTTGGAAATACTGCCTGAAACAAGACATTTTGAGAGAAAAAATGTACCCAGTTTGCCTGCCCCATGATTGATGCCCCTTATTGTACAATTCCCCACCTGGCACCTAGCCCAGAGCCCTACATCCACTCTCTGATCTGGTTGGCAACCTGCTCTCAGCCTAGATGTCTGGAGAGAAAGGAACCATATGTCTTCCTGGAAGGTGACCTTTCTCACTGCCTATATCCTTCAGCACCAAGCATCCTAAAGGACCTGAGCATGGGGAACATATTCATAACACCTGAGACTTAGGAAATGTCAATGCTTCACAAAATCTTTGATATAATGTGGCCCAACACATTTTCTTCCCCTTCCCCAATCCAACCCAACTCAACCACCATTATACAGATGAAGAAGATGAAGCTGAGAGGGGAAGTGACTTGACCAAAATCACATACAAAATTATTTTCATCTAGTGGTCAGAGCAGCCATTTGTGATACCAGTTTCTATACTGACCACTGCCTGTTTGGGCTGGAAAATCATGTAGCTCTGGGTATCAATTCCTATTCTTGTACTTACTATGTGCTCTCAAAACCTCCATTTTCTCCTCTGTAAAACGGGACCAATAATAATCCTAACCACATGAACTATAGTAGGTGCTCAAAAAGCGTTATTTCTCCTTTTTGTCCCTCTTTCCCTCACCTTAAAGGCACAGGATGGTAAAGTTCAATTAGTCTCTAGATGTATCCAAAGGAGAGAAACAAAAACTCACTAGCTATCTGAAGGCAGAGCAAAGACAACTTTTTCTGAAATGTAGGAATGTTTTATTAAGTGAGAAGCTGAGGTCCAGAGAGGATAAGCAATTTGTCTCAAAGTCACCTAGCAAGTCAGTGGCCTTTTAGCAGGACTAAATGCTAGATCTCATGCTACCTGCTCCTGCCATGACTGAAGGCCATTAAAAGCTTGCACCTTCCTATTCCCTGTTACACGAAGTTCCCAAAGTTTCTTCCTTCACCTTCAAGGAATAGTCTAGCCTTGGTGAAGTCCATGCAGGCTGTTGGGAGCTAGAGGGCTGAGGATGATGTTCCCCCATCCCCTGAGAAGATTCAATAAAATTTCAAATCTGAAACCACCATCAAAGTTTAATCCATCTTCCAAGAGAGGGACCTAGAGAATGATATGAAGGGACGTGACGAGGAGTGTTGAGACAGGGCAGGAAGGAGGTTCTGAGGAGAAGGAGAGGTGATTGACTTTTACAGTTTACCATACAGGATTGCAGTCTTTGATGTCTATCAGGGAATAATACAAAACTTTTACAAAGAAAGGAAGGGAGGGAGGGAAAGAGAAAGGAAGAAAGGAAAGAAGGAAGGGAGTGAGGGAGGGAAGGAGGGAGGAAGGAAGGAAAGAAGGAAGGAAAGGGGGAACACATTAGATTGATTGCAAACATAAGCTGGGTGTGATAGTGTTAGGCTGTCTAGCAACCAAAGAGAGCTGGGATCTTCAATGTGGAAGTGATTGTCAGAAATCAGATGTTTCTCCTGTTGGGAGAAAAGATTATACTAGAGCCAAGCCAGCCAGAGCTGAAGGGCTTCTGATTACAAAGGCTTTCATTGCCTCTTTTTTCTCCACTCCCCCTAACCCATTGCAATGATAGACTTCCTGAGCTTCCTGAGGTATCAGGAAGTTCTTCCTTAAGTATGGCTTAAATCCTTCTTGCTGCAGGAGCAGTTAGTTTCTGCCCCCGTTAAGACCTTATGTTTGGGGCATGCATTATCATTGAAAACCATTTTCACCTCTGTTATATCCCATGATATTCTCCACAACCCAGTGAAGCTAGTATCGTTATTCTATATGATATCTGAGAAAACTGAAGCCCAGAGAGATTAAGGTCCCACCTTGTCATGGGTGGCATCAGGGTGAAGTCTGGTGTTCTTTTTGCTCTCCTCTCTCCTGTCTAGACAGGTATGGGTTATTTGCCAATTAGGAAAGATGGTAGATGCTCCAAAGAGGGAATATTGAACTTTTTCTTGTGGGATGATATTTTGCCACTCCTAAGGCCTAGAGAAATCTCTTTCTCTCAGAGGTTGAGGGGGTATACTTTCTTTAAAGTAACATTCTATCCTCAGATACCCCTTGAGTCTCAAAACTTAGCTTGGACTCATTAAATCCCACTCACTAGAATATTGATGACAATAATGATAATAGCTAATACAATGCACTAGACACTGACTTAGATTAACACGTGTAATCTTCTCTTTAACTCTGTGGAATTGTTACCATTACTACTTCCATTTTACAGTTAAGGATGCTGAGAAACAGAAAGGTTAAGTAGCTGGGGTGGAATGTAGGACAATAAGACTGTCCTTGGTCTTAGATTCTTGTGGAAAGGGCTAAGGAAGGGCATGGTGTGGAAGAAAAGAAGCAAACCTTGGCTGAATGTTGAGATGATTAGTTCCTTGTTCTCAGCAAGTCACTTAGGTTCAGGGCATTGCCCTCAGTGACAGCAGGGAGAACCCTACATTGGGCTACACCTGTAGTTCTCCTTTCTCTGACCATCCGCCTCCCCATCACCTACCATCACTATGATGGCAAGTCTGAGATTACCCATAGGGTTTGAAGGTTACTGAGCTCTGCTCTAGGTTTTGGGATACAAGTATAGGAATGTTCACTGTAGACTTAGAGTTCTCTGGCCACCTTCAGCCTTTGCACCCTGGGATATTCCCAGGAAACTCCTCGTTAGCTGAGATACTCCCTCTTATCAACACTTTCCACTTTGAAATAAGGAAACAATGAGAGAATTAAAATTAGGATCCAGGCCTTCCTTTCAGAAGCTTCTTATGAATTGAGAGACAAACTTTGTTATTAGCTTGTTTCTCTGAAACTTGGGGATCTGTAGTGAGGGCAAAGCTGCCCATCTACAACTCCAGCTCTTTGTAGTGGTTTTACCAGGCAGTCAAATACTGTGCCTGTCACAGGTGCTCAGCTAAGTCCCAAGCTGCATTTGAGAAAGGTCACCAAGGGCAATAGGGCATGTGCCCACGACAGGTGAAGATACGCCTTGGACCCTCCTCCCTGTGACCTGATCTCTTGGGAAGAGTTGGGGAAATGAAGGTGTGTTTGTTGGTTGTTTTAGAAAGTAATGCTTAGAGTGAAGGAAGAGGGTATGTATCATTGAAAGTGTGAGCAGCTGAGGAAGTGTCAATAGGAACCTTTTAGGGGTGTGCAGACAGGCATAGGGACGAACACATCGGTTCCTCATTGGGGCCTATGGAGAATAAAGCACCCCAATAGGCCTTATGGAATCCGAGGAAGGGGGTGCGTATTGAAGATTTCACATGGTGAAAATGAGAAGACCCTTATCTTAAAGCTTAGAATATAAGCAGAGTAGGGATTTTTCTCTGTTTTGTTCACTGCTATATCCCCAACACCTAGAAGAATACCTGGCCCATAGCTGGTGCTCAATAAACATTTGTTGAATGAATGAATGAATTTTACACATGTGGAAACTGAAGCACAGATTTACCCAAAGTGGCAGATTTGTGGGGTTGGTGGTTATGAGACACCCAGGCCTCTACTATACCAACTTACATGTCCCTTCAAATCTCCCTTGATAACCTGACACAATTCTCCTTTCTTTAAGAAAAAAATAAAATATATAATCTTGGAGGTTTGTTTTGTTTGGTATGAAGGTGATGCATGCTTATCCCGGAAAATATAAAAAAGAAAGAAATTACTTAGAGTACTAATGCTCAAATACAGTCACTGTTAATATATTGCTGAATTCCATTTCCAGGAATTTCTTTTCTACACATAGGTCTTTGTTTCACAGGTCAGTCTTATCTTTCTCTATTCCAAAAATCCCTTTCTCCAATCAAACCGAAACACTCATTTCTTCAGTGTGTCTTGTATTTTCTATTTCTACTTTTTTGCCCATGGGATTCCTTCAATCTGGTATACTTCCACGTCTCTTGATCTTATCTGTCTTTCGAGATCCTTATTGAATACTTAATTTTCCATGACACAACTTGATTTTTGTCTTTCATATGTTATTGATTAGTTGCATTTTGTTTCATACTCTGTAATAAGCCCTCCTCACCCCATGCCTCACCCCATGTGTGAACAATTTAAAGATTTAATCCACATCTGACTCCAATCTTTCTCCCCTGACAGCATAGCCTATCACTGTATCTGGCATAGGATAAGTGCTCTGTAAAGGCCAGATTGGCTCAGCTATGGTTTAAAAAATTTATTGGGCACATATTATGTGCCAGGAACTGTGTTAAGCACTTTAAATACACTAACTCACTGGGTTCTCACAATTCTATGTGGTAGGTACTATCATTAGTTCTGTTTTATAGATGAAAAAACAGAATGAGAGAGGCTAAGTAATTTTCCCAAAGTTATACCACAGTATGATAGGATTCAAACCCAGGTTATTTGACATTAGGACCCACACTCTTAACTGTTATGCTCTGCTGCCTGTGAAATAATTGTCAAAGTGGGATATATCTTTGGATCACCTCCAGAATCAAGCTGAATTAGCAGTGATTATTTGCTCCTCCCCCATCCAAATTGCAGGACCCCATTTAGGAAGACTTAGGCATTTTGCAATCTCCTTCCACTTCTCATGAATGTATGTTCAGGACTCCGTGATATTCCTTCTATTTGGACTGCCTGCCCCCTTAACACCCACTCCTCTCACCTCATTTATATGTGAAGTTCCTTTATCTTTCAAGACTCAGCTTTAGAATCTCCTCCTCCAGCCTCTCCCAGCCAAGTGGACTCAAATACTCCTGGCTTTGGGCTCCCACAACACTCTATATTTGAGCATTTGTTACACATTTGATTTAAGTGTCATCTTCCACTCTAGACTGCCAGTTTTTATTGTATTTTGCTTCATCATAACCTTGGAATGTGGAAGAGAATGAGGGTGGATCAATAGAAGATTACTCTTCCTGCTATAAGACTGCAATGTAACCCAAAGGCACTGAACAAATAAGTGGTTATAGTGAAGACTCAGGATCCTATGGGATGGCTTAGAGTTCCTTGAGAGATAGGTTGAAAGATTCAGATGATCTTTAATGGATCATTTCAACCTAAGAGTTTGTAGCAGTGATGCCTACCCTGGGGTGGTCATTCATTCTTTTATTCAACACATATTTATCAAGCCTTCAGTAAACCTAAGGCTGTGCTGACTGGCTCCTGAAAACACAGGAGATAGTTTATTCCTCCTTAGCACCTGCTCATATGTCAGTCAACAGACACTTATGAATGCTCACTTGGTGTCAAGGCATTAGCGTTTTTCTATATGGCACCAAAGGGTAGAACTTAAAGCAGATATCAGCTTAATACAAGGAAGTACTTTCTAACAGTTAGAGCTGATTATGATTAGAACAAGCTGCCTTGGGAGGAAAACAGTTACCCATCATTGGAAGTGTGCAAACAGAAGCTGGGGCCTTGAAGTAAATACCTAAGCTTCATTTGAATTCTGTTCTTCTGTCCCTAGAAAGAGCTCTGAGTCCTTCCCACCTGTACTCTCACTGCCACTCTCAAATACCTACTGGCCCCTGGAGAGTCATCTGGCCCTAAGTCCTTTTATTTACTGTTCTCTTATTCCTTTATTTACTGTTTCCAACTTTTCCTATTCTCTGCATTTCCCTCCCATGCCTTAATCTTAAGTTAGGGGCGAGAATGGGTGGCAAAAATCACTTCTTTTATGTGGCTGCACAACAGAGTGACCCGACTCTCTCTACCATTTGGTATGGAGCTTTTTAGTTTGCAAAGCACTATCATATGTATGGATCTGCTCAAGAGACATTTATTGAGCCCTTCTCTGTATTGGGCACATGATCTGGTAGCATCCTCACAACAACCCTGTGAGGTAGGTTGACAGGGCCCAGGGCCCAGCGGGGGACCCTGGATTCAGGTGATGTGACTCGTGAGCATCATCAGAGAGGACTGGGCCTGCATCTCCTGGCTCCCACCAGTCTCATCGGCTGGCTCCCACATCTATCTCTAAGGAAGAGGGAGTGCTTCTCTCACAGGGGGTGGAGAAAAAATTTAGACAGGCTTAGGCAAACTGGTTCACAACCATCCCCAGTTGTTTCTTTGTCCCTAGAGAGAACCCTCAGTCTCTCCAGCCTCTATCACTGCTCCACCACCCTCAAATGCCTATTGGCCTCTGAAGAGTCACCTGCCCCTAGGTCCTTGGAAGTAGAATGACTTCTGCCAAAACAAACAGCAGCCAAGCAGCCTGTGTGGCCAGCTTCCAGCTTTGTGGCCTGGACAAAGATGACTGGCCTCCCTATTCCTGTTCCCAGGGTAGAGGATTCCCAAGATGACATGCACAATGGACCAGAAGTCAGGGCCTAAAAGGGATTCTGAAAACCAGTATCTATAAATAGATCCCCTTCATACATACCACCCCTCTTCCTCTAAAAAACCCCAGAAGCTTCAACGTTTTATTACTTGTTTCTTTGTCCAGCACCTAAGCATTGTCTGATGAAGAAGACTAAGTGGGCAGCCCACAGTATCATAACTCCAGAGGAAAACAACTCATTTCCAGGGAGAAAAATGCGGCCCAGAGGCCAAATAAATAAAATAAAGCCTTCTCCAAATAAAAGAAGCCTCCAAATAAAATGGAGTCTTCTTAAAAACCCCACTTTCCATAATAAAAGCTTAGATAGCAAAGGGTGGTTCAGCACCAGTGAATGATAAAAATAGTTTGTGTTTTTACCTTGGTCCTTTTTCATTTCACTCCTGTCTGGGCTAGCTGTCTTAGGACTAGCTTCAGGAGGAGGGCTTTGTGGAGTGGGGAACAGGAGGGGAGGTTCAAAGTTAACTACCGTGATGGAAGGGGTCATATATGATCTGGGTGGGCTTTATAAATCTAAATCAAAATGAAGACATTGTCCATATTCCTGCTCCCTGGGCCCCCTCCCACCCTGCCCCACTCCACTCACCCTACTCCCATCTCTCTCAACCTATTATTGATACCAGATACCCTAGAAGGTATCTGGTAGGTTCATTCCTTTGGTTAAGGATAGCCCTGTCCTGAGCTAAAGAGTGTGCCCAGGGACCAGTCAAGCTCAGAATGTTCATACACAGGGCATTTACCATAAACTAAATAGTAGTACTAGTTTTAAAATTTTACCCAAATAATTCCTAGACTTTTAGGTCTCCAATAAAATCCATCAACAAACCTTAGGCCTTCGGGGTCTCTTTCTCTGAGTTTGTGTGCAGCAATGCAGTCCCCCACAGGGGTCAATATTCCTTAGCAACCACCACCAAATGTACAATTTCTGGGTAGGGCAGAGAGAGAAGAAAGGGAGGAGGAATTTACCCAGCATCCTCTGTAAACAATTCTGGCTGAGCTGACCAATTTAACAAATTAGGATTCCTGTGGGATGGGAGCAACTGAGAGGGCATTGCATCTCTGAAGTGTAATCCTTCAGGAGAGATATTCTGGGCAAACTAATTGAAGACCCTCGGGGTTCTCCTGGTCCTCCACCTAAAGTCACTTGGCTATGAGTTCAGGACTGGACATAATGGGGTACCCAAGACACCCCAGAGTTTGCCTCCCAGACACATTATCTTTCTTCTGAGTGGAGATCAGCAGGTATAAGCAACCAAACAGCCACTTGTCTCACTCACTGACATAATACAGAGAGGAGGCATCAGTGACTGAGACCACCAAGCCCAATGTGGAAGCAGAATCTTCTTGCACCTACACCAAAGCTTGGATTCTCAGGAGACCCTGGTGACCCAGCCTGAAATGATGGTATGATTTGGCAGTAAGTCTACCTGGGGAGCTCTTGGGATTCTACTAGGGAGAATAGGCTGCCCTGAGTGCCAGCAATTACCTTGACTCCTCTAATCGGCACCCGAGGTAGATGAGTAAATTCACTGCCCAGAAATTGATTTATAGAATCACAGAATAATATAGAAAATTTCAGATGAAGAAATTGAGACCCATATTGGAAAAGTGAATTATTCCAGAACACCCAAATTCAACACAGAACTAGATAATGCACCACTTTTAACTTTGTCTTATTACATGATGTCACTTCTCCTTAGAAGGTTTAAAATATAAACACATCTAGTGTGTGCTGACAATGGTAATTGTAATGATAATAATAATGATACATTAATGAAATAGCTAAAACAGAAATAAAATGAACCTTAAATGAGAAGGGAGTAAAAAACCTCAGGCTAGTAGCTAAGCAGCTGAAATCTGAACAAAGCAAGAAGGCCCCTGTGCTCAAATATCACTTAAAATACAGTGGTCAATAAGCCCTTTGAGATTAAGTCCAGGGTGGGTACTTGAGGTAAGGGAAGAGAGGAGGTGGGGACAGGGAAGGTTTTAATAAAGATCCTGAGGCTGGGGGTTGTGGCTTAGCCCAATCCCCTCTTTAAGGATCTCCTTATCTATCACAGCCTTAAACTACAGACAACTCAGTCCAGCTGGCTGGGGGAAAAAATGGTAAAATTTGGAGACCAGGCTGGGATTTCACCCCTCTTCTGCTGTGAAACTCCTTCTCTGAAAGGCTCTTCTTCAATGGCCACATTGTTCTCCTGGGTCTCAATCCCTAAGTCCCAGGGGCCCACTTTGCTTCCTGAATTGCTCTTCCTTCCCAGGCATCTAATTTTGTTCTGGGCACTGATCTCTCTCTTGAAGTTACTTTCTTTCCCAAGTTCCTGGCACCCCAGACTTTTATGATGTACTCCTTCTTGTCCTGAGTGTTTCTTTTTTTATTTTAAATAATACCTTTAAGAAATCTCTAGTGCTATTGCCATTTTCTGAAGTCCTATCTATAACCATCTTAGAGTCACAGTCCGCAGGTCTCTGAGATTCATCCTCTTTCCTGGAATTCCATTCCCAAATCATTGGAATTTCAACTCTTTTTTTTTTTTTTTTTTTTTTAAAGATTTTATTTTTTCCTTTTTCTCCCCAAAGCCCCCCCGGTACATAGTTGTGTATTCTTCGTTGTGGGTTCCTCTAGTTGTGGCATGTGGGACGCTGCCTCAGCGTGGTCTGACGAGCAGTGCCATGTCCGCGCCCAGGATTCGAACCGACGAAACACTGGGCCGCCTGCAGCGGAGTGCGCAAACTTAACCACTCGGCCACGGGGCCAGCCCCTGGAATTTCAACTCTTATTGGAAAATTTATCTCTCTCCTAGGGTCCCCTCCCTGCAGCTCTGGGGCTCCCCCACTTTTAGGCAGTTTTTAAAAAATTTTTTAAAAGATTGGTACCTGAGCTAGCATCTGTTGCCAATCTTCTCTGTTTTCCTTCTTATTCTCCCCAAAGCACCCCCCACCACCCCCAGTACATAGTCTTACATTCTAGTTGTAGGTCCTTCTAGTTGAGCTACTTGGGATGCCAACTTAGCTTGCCTCGAAGAGCGGTGCTAGGTCCACACCCAGGATCCGAACCGGCAAAACCCTGGGCCACCAAAGTGGAGCACGTGACCTTGACCACTCAGCCACAGGGCCAGTACCCTAGGTAGTTTTGTTTCTTGCCTAGAAACCCCTCCTTACATCTCTGTGAGTTCATCCCTTTTCTGTAGTTCTTTTTTCAACTTACTTGCCACAAATTACTGGAGTTACCCGTTTTGTGTCCCATCAATTTTGCAGGGCACCTTTTTTCTGGGGTCCTTTATCCCTCCTAGTGTCTTTTTACTCTATATTTTGGGCCGTCGTTTTGAGGGCCCAAATTCTTTCTGGGGCTCTCCTTCCTACGTCCCTAAATCTGTCTGTCTTCATATCTTTCTTTCTCTCTCGCTCTGTAATATCTATCTATCTATCTATCTATCTCTATATAATTGAGATATTGAAGAGGTTCAGAACAAGCCTTTCCAAGATGTGCCACTTTGGCATGTGGAATATTTTGAGCAAGAAGGCAATCAAGACACTGTGGACTGGAGAAACTTTTACCTCACTTTCAAATAATTTAAATTGAGGGAGTTGCCCATAATAAGAGTTATTACCAGAAATACATTTTTATGACCTCTCTGTATGGCAGAACAAATCTCTAATTACTGAACATCTGCTCTTCTTATTGTCCTGTGAATTACCCTCCTCCTCTCTGAAACCTCAGGCCCCTATCCCATTCCTTAGCTCAAGATGGCTTATGTACCTCATTTTACCTTTTTGTCTCAAAACTTCTCATGTATGTGAGGTTTCTGGCCCTCTCATGTATGTGGGGTTCCTGTATGAATGCAATTAAATTTGATTTTCTCCTATTAATCTGTCTCATGTCAATTTAACTCCTAGACCAGCCAGATGAACCTAGAAGGGTAGAAGAAAATTTCTTTTTTCCCTACATCATCATTCAGATACCACAAAATTCACCCATTTAAAGTGTGCACTTCAATGTTTTTTAGCATGATCACAGAATTGTGTAACTATCACCAAAATAATCACTTGTAGAACACTCTCATCACCCCAAAAATAAACCCTATATTTGTTAGCAGTCATCTTCCTCTTTTATAGAGTCCTAACTTTCTCCCAGGATATGTTCTCTATGTCCCTGGAGACTCAATATCTCAATTATATAGAGATAGATTTGCAACTTCCCTGCATCACTGGGGCCCCACCTATTTTCTGAAATCCCATCTCTCTCGTATGCTCTTTTCTTGGCATCCTTGGGGCTTCACCACTTTTCTGCAATCTTATCCTTCTCCTGGGTTTCTGGGGTTTCTTAGTCTTTTGTGATTCACTGTCCACTATGTCTCTGTGGCACCTTTTTTTTTCAGTATCCTTTCTAAATCCCGGAGGCTTCACCCTTTTTTTCTGGGGTCTATTTTTTCTCCTGGGGCCTCATCCTCTTTCCTGGAATTCCAAGGGCAAGGCACTATAGGGGAGCCTATTCAAATCCCTGGGATTCCACTTCTTTCTCAGGTTTTATCTCCCTGCTGGCATCTCCTCCTTTCCAGGACTCTTCCTCTTCTTGGAATTCTTGAGTCACCTGAGTTTCTCCTCTCACTGGCAGGTTCTCCCTTTCTTCTGGAGCTTTCCAGCGCACCTTCACTTGTCTGCAAGCTTCTGTCTCTGAGGTAGCTAATTCCAGCATGATTTGTGCCTAGGAGGTCAAGAATCTGACTCCACAGAAAATGTGCCAGATTTCTATCATTCAAAGGTTCAAGGGTCAAGAGGAAAGCGAAATAAAAGTGAGTGACTATAGTGTGTTAAGAGCTGTGCGGTGCTTTTTCACATACGTTACCTCCTGTGATCCTTACAGTAGCACTCTGAGTGGACTTTGGTAGCCTCATTTAACAGATGAATAAACTGTGGCTTAGTGGAGAAAACCTTCTGGAACTGGAGGGAGCAAAGCAAAATTCATGCCCTCTCTGAGTACTTAGCGGGGCTGTGGAATCATCCAGGAGGGGCTCGCCTCTGGCCATGCAGCACTTCTTCAACTGCAGTGAACCCAGCCCTGCAGAGCCCCACGGCGGCACTCTACACCTTCAGGATCTGACTCCCCAGCACGTACTCTCAGTGAGTCCGGTAAGAAAGAAGCGGTTTTCACACCTCGAAAGTGATGTCCATACCTCCAAGTTTATGGTGGGAGAGTAGGGCTTTGGCTTTGTGGGGCTTCGAAGCTACTGGAGGTGGAGTCGGCGTTGGGACGCTCCCTCTCTCACTCTGACCCCCACAACACCCCTATGTGCATCCTCCCATGGGGAACCTGACCACGTTGTAGAGCGCAATGGTCACCTGTTCCTTCTCCAGTCCTCAACTACTTACCTTGCGCTGATCCTTGTTGCAGGCGGCCAAGCACCAAGGCTGGCCGGATCTGGAGCATGGGTGGCAAGCAGTGGGGCTTGTACTGCACTGCCTTTGCCCAACGGATGGAGGAGGAATGGGCTGCTGGGTTGCAGTTCTAGCCTGTGAGAAGCCGGCTGCAGCGAGGGCTGTGGCGGGGCTGCCACAGCTACAAAGCTCTCCGTGGCATTCTATTGTCCCCTGACCCAGTGCCCCCGATGGGTGGGGCTCCCAGAAGTCTGGGGAGAGAGGCTGACCTAGGTGTCAGGAGAGGGAGAGAGAAGGCCGTACACAGGAGTTAGAGCTCCGCCTCTTTGGCGTGAAGGGCGCAGAGCAGCCCAGTGATCAGAGATTGTGTTGTCTTGCCTGCTGGAGGGTTTCGAACCTCCTTGTAGCCTGCCCGCTGGCCACCGAACTAAGCTCCTCCTTGCCTAATAAATAAGGGAATGAATCTCGGGAGGGCGGGCTGAATCGGACTGTGATGGATTGGACAGGGCTGCGCTGGGGAGAGCCTCCAGCCCTAAGATGGTCCTGAGGATGGGCTACAGGAGAGCTTCCAAGGGAAAGGGAGGGAATTTGGCATAGTTCCAACAGGGCAACGACGAGGTTGGGAGAGGTCGGGAGGGAGGGGCTGCAGAAAAGACTCTAGAGAAAAAGGCTGCAGAGAAGGGGGCTGGGAGGTGACCAGGATGGGGGTCGGGGCTGGGTTGGGGCCACTGTAGAGAGACAGGCAGGAGCTAGGGCACCCTAAGGAAGACAGACAGAGGCTGTGTATCCTCAGCAAAGAGGAAAATTCAAGGCAAGGAAAGATCTCCAGCTAAGTGATTCTGAAGGGAATGGGGAATGAGGGAGGGGACCACTGAGAGATGAGGGCATGGGTTGGTAAGCTTGGGGAGAATTTCTGGCCCATTTGCAGTGATAGGCATTATATTCCAAGGACATGGGGAAGAGCAAGCAGCAATGATTTGGGTTGAGAGTTCAGTCCCATTGTCATTTGCTGACAAACATCACTGGATCTTTCTAATCTTTAAGACCTTGTGCTGAGTACTATGGGGAATCCAAGTGGTGAAAGCACAGAGACTCTGCTCTGAAGAAGCTACTGGAAATATCACACCACACACACACAACACAAAATGAGTCAGCAAGGCTAAGGGGCTTCAGCCGAGGGAGAGTACTTTGGGATGAGAGAGTAAAAGCAAAAAATTTGGTGTGCTCTGGATCTGTACCTTGCCAAATGCTGAGGAAACCTGGAGGAGAAAGTGGCCAGATATTCCCTTGGGGTAAAGCTCAGGCAGGTCCTGGGAAGCACAGGGTAGAGATGAGGAAGTTTTGGAGATGCAGGTGGAAAGGCAGGCAGAGCTAACTGATGGTAGATCTTGGTGGGAAGAGGACTGAAGCCAATCCTGACTGTGCCCCTGGGGGAAAGGGCAAGGCACACAATTAGCTAGGCTCACTACTCAAATGGCTGCTTAATGAGAATCTCGCTCTGGCAGACCCCTGGACACACTTTTTGGTCTCTCATTCTGTTGCCAGGAAACAAACTTCCATTTGGACAGCCCCCTGAGCCTGAATCTTGTATGAGGAGACTGTGTAGTCCTCTCCCCACCCCCACTTCCTCGAGGAGGGGCTTCTGTTTCTGCCTGGTCCAGCTGAGTCTTATCCCCTGCCATACTGGCAAGGCCTCTGTGTTTTGACCACACAGGCTGCTCAACAGTCCCAGTATTGCCACTTCATATCATAATGCATGTTCTTGCCTTTGCCTACAATGCTTTGCCCCCCCTTCTCCAGCAGGTCGACTACATAACCTTAAGATCTTACTCAAGTGTCACTTCCTCTATGAAGCCTTCCTTTCAAGTATTTTTCTTCAACAACCACAACAGAAATATTACCTCTATTTCCTTCTTTTATGTTTCTACAGCATTTTCATTCACGCTTCCAATGTAACACTTTTAGGGGCTTATTTTTGCATTGATTTTACACCCATATTCCTTAACTAGATTGTAAGGTTCTTAAGGGCAAGGTTGTTGTTAATTCTGTGTCTCCATGACTAGTTTAGTATACAGGCCATCATAAGGGTTCAATAAGTAGGTGGATGTTTGGTGCAGGATATATCAAAAGCATGAGAGAGAGGTGGCAGGAAGAGCAGTTATAATAATCCAGATCAGTGGTAATGAGCACTTTAACTTGGACAGTGCAGATGAAAAGACACACATTGATGTCAGTTCTGCTGCAGCAGGATAATTGACAGGGCTCTGTGATTGATTTGATGTGGGGGACCAGAGGGAAATAGAAGTCTGGGATGATTCCAAGGCTTAGAGTTTGAGGAGAGGGTTGGAGAATGGAGAGACTGTCCATAGAAACAAGAAACTCAAGGAAGTTGAATCAAGGGCAAGTTTTAAACATGTTGAACTTGAGATGTACATGTAAATTTCTATTTGGAAGATAGGATGGAGCTGGATACGCTAGGGGGACCTCCTCACTTAGATTACGCAGAGCCAGAATCCTGCAAGAGATCCTGCCAAACTCCCTCTTTCCCCAAGACACACCCATTGCAGAAGAGAAAACTGATGGAATTTTGAGGGACTGTGGAGCAGGATTTATGGCCAGCAGATGGACGGGAGTGAGATGCATTTGGAGCTTCCAATGAATACCCACATCTGAGAGAAGTTCCACCTTTAGGGAGAAATAGACCGGAGTATGGTGACTGAAGTGTTTCTACACTAGCCTGAGATTCTTCCAGAAACTAGCTAGCTTCACAGATGCTGGATAGCCTTCACAGATGCTGGATAGCAATTTGGGCAGAACCTTTCTTTAGAGGACGCATTTATTTCTCTTTTCATCCATCAAAACTTATGTGTCCTGTATCCTTAGGATCTTGCTGTTTTCCAGCTAATCCAATGGAAGTCTCTCCCACTTACTTCTGTTTTCCTTTCCATTTCCACCACCAGTTTCCTACTACATACTTTTATTCCATCTAACCAATTGCAGCAGCGTTCTATCTGATGCCCTCTGCCCTAGTCTTTTCTACAATTCATTCTGCATATACCATCAACTATCCTCTCATTTGAGCTAATGAATGTAAATTGCTTGGAACAGAGGTTGGCGAAGAATAAGTGCTCCATACATTTGCAGCTATTCTTTTTCTTCTACATGTCCAGAGAGAGAATAGTAGGTAAAAAAAAAAAAAAAAAAGCCCTGAAATAAATTGAAACCAAGACAGCTCTGCCACTGGCATTGTGTGACTTTGGATTCAGTCTCTTCCTTTGTAACATAAGGGTAATGAGTCATGATCAGGCTACTACAGGGCTGTTGCAAGATGCAAATTTAATGAGATCTTGGGCCCAGGACCGACCACAGGCACAATAGACTTTCTGTGTGGTTGATTGTGATAGATATCAGGAAAAGTGAGAGGAGAGGTGAAAGGAATGTGCATGATATTGGGGCCTCTTCTGGTTGGGCCAACCCCAGGGAGGGCTGTGGTCAGGGCCAGTGTATGTGGAGGTGGAATAGGGGGAGAAGTTCCCCTTCTTATAGTGCTGTTACATCATCCACACATTTAACTTATGGGAATTTAGTTGTATATCACTTGGCAAAGGGAGACAAGATGCTTTATTTACACTGTCACCCTTTTCCCAATTTAAACTGGTCTCCACTGACCCAGGGAAGGAAGAGAGGCCACACCAAAATGTACAGAGAAACAAACAGAAGTTAAACCTTGCTTTTGGAGCTCTAAGTGCCCACCTAGGTCCTGGTGATTTAAGGGATTTTTACGGGAATTTTGCCTAGTCTTAATTTTTCTTTTAAGTGCTAACTCTAGAATCCAAATTCCCTTGAGCATGCAGCTGTACTGTTTTTCTCCACTTCACCATGTGATTCTGATGCACTACTTATTGTGAATAATTGACCCTATACTCTGTTCCCACCACCTCTTACCCTCTACTGCTGGGAATATTATGAATCCCCTTAGACATTTTGGGCATTTCATGAGAACTCTTGGCTGGATGGTCTCTAGGCACACATCCTAAATTCCAGCCTGCACATCCTAAATTCAGTGATATTCTTTTTGTATTCGAGAACCTCTCACCTCTAACTCCTGTGTACGGCCTTCTCTCTCCCTCTCCTGACACCTAGGTCAGCCTCACTCCCCAGACTTCTGGGAGCCCCGCCCACTGGGGGCACTGGGTCAGGGGACAATAGAATGCTACGGAGAGCTTTGTAGCTTGAGGCCTTAGATATTAGTGACAAGTTGGTGACTGAGGAATATTAAAAGGAAGAGATAGAGTTGGCTGGTTCAAGGACCATAAGCAGCATAGTGTATTGGAAGGTGAATCTAGAGCCTAGCCCCTGCTCCAGACCTTGGGAAAATCACTCCCCTTTCCTGAGCCTCAGTTTTTCCACTTTAAGCTATGGAGGTTTGAAATTGTTAATCTCTCAGGAAAGCTAGTAGCAGTAATCTGGTGAGATAATGGAGAACAAGCCCTTTGCAATGCTGAAAATGCTTAGCTGCTTTTACATAAACCTAATGCCAAGAACTGGTCTCCCCAGCTTTGTGGAGCTTAGGGTACCCTCTATATACTGCATGAAAGGATGAAAGCCCATTAGAAAGTTGATTCCTCAGAATTTTCCCTAAATCTCAGAGTCACTATGGCAGGAGTTCATCCTCAGAACTGTTCTGCATCCCTTATTCTGGCTCCCACTCCTCCTCCTTCCTCCTTCCCCATAAACTTTGAAAGGGACCTAGGGGGTGGTTAGTAGCAAGCAAAATCACTTCCGTAGCTTAACAATTTCCCGCTTCCTTGCTCATTTCATGGAAAACTCTTGCTTTCTTTTCATGGGATGGCCCCCACCCCCACTCTCTTTACATTTTTTCAGCCAAAGTTGGGAGACCTGATTCTACAAAGAATGGCAAGTCAGCTTATTTGAAGGGGTAGAAATGCACATCAGAGGTGGAAATGTACATACAGTCCATGTGAAGGAGGGACTGGTTTGTTGTTCTCCCTTCTCATTTCTGTTAGAACACCAAAGCTAACCTCAGGATGGATGGGTAGTAATGAGACATTATTGACTGAGAAAACATCAGAGTTCAAAGGGTCCTCAGAGATCACCTAATTCAATTCCCTTTTCTTTCATTTGTCAGATGGAGAGACTTACTCCCAAAGAGAGTCTGGACCAAGAGTCTCACAAATTGTCACTATCAGCTGAGACTATTGACTCCTAGTTAATTACTCTTCCCACATGCCCATAGAGCCTCTGTGAAATTAGGTTCAGTTCCAAAAATGGCATGTACTTATGTTCTAGGACTCTTTTAAGAGCAGGAGCCAAGCCTTATGAATTGCACAGTGAACAAGGTCCTGAAAAGACAGCAATCATGTGGTAAGAATCTCTGATTAGCCTGGAGGAGACTCCAAGGGTCCACAGTCACGGTGTTTTTCTGTCTTTCTGAGAGAAATTGTCTATTTGTTTCTTTTTTCTTCTGAAACTGAAAGAAGTAGGATTACTGTAGCCTGAGCCCCATGGCCTCCTGGGAACTAGCTGTCAGCTTTGTGCAAGGTGCACCTTCTCTGACTATGAAGTTGATTCTCTATCAGGCCTTTATCAACAAAGTGTGTTTCCTTGGCAACCAATGAAGTGATTGGTTGCTATGAGTATCACTTCAGTCTCCTTGGACCCCTTTCAGGCCCTGGTAGCTCCAGTGGAATAAAAATGTCAAAAATATAACAGAAATAAAAATTTGTTTTTTCCAATTAAAGAACTGTATTAAATAAAATGAAAGATAATGGGGATTTTCTGGGCAACTTCCATGGTTGGACTTCTCATACCCACTTGGAGAGTAGCTCCCAGTGGCCTTTTCTTTCTCTACTTCCCTTACATTGGGAAGAGGGAGGTGGCAACAGACAGGAGGAATCAACTCTACACTGTGATAACAGAACCAAACATTTCAGTATGAAAAAGTTTAGGATCTAGGACCTTATTTATGAGCTCTCCTGGGCCCTGATTAGATAGATGTTCAGGATGGCAGGTGGAACCCAGGCCAGGACAGGGCAGCCAGGGAAAGACACTATCCTGGGATAGAGAATCTTTCTTTCTGGGATGTGGAGAAACTAACTATAACCTTGGAACTTTTTCATTCATCCAGTCTAGGAAAGTTGTATGAACATGAGTGGATCCAGCTCCGGGCTGGAGTTTCATCTACAGAGGAAAGAGAAGAAGACTGTATTGGGCATGAATGTGTAGATGCATGCATGGCTAAAATGGTGAGTAACAAGACAAACTAAAGACTACAATAAGCTGTAGAAAGTTCAACAAGGTAAAGAAACTTGGTTGCAGATTCAGCCTCCAGCTTGCTTAAAGAATACAATCCTAAAGCACAAAACCAGTCACGTCCTGACTCCTTACAAAGCCCCAAACTTGCCATTAAAGACTCTCCATGAGATCACCATCCTACCATGTTCTTCCACAAAACCTATGCTCCAGATATTGTACTCTTCATCCTTGTTGAAACATGTCCTTCATGTCTATATTTCTATACTCGGTTTTAGTGGTAGAGCCGGGACTTGAACCCAGGTCTACTAACTCCAGACCAGTGTTCCTTCTACTTCATTATTCTTCTTGCCTAATTTACTTCTGCTTTATGCTCATGCACTATTATATCAATGAATAACAATAGTATAAAGTTGTTAATGCTCATGGAGGACTAATTTTGTTCAAAGATCTTAATACACACAATACCTCATTTACTCTTCACAACATTCCAAAGAAATTGGTGCTATTTTCCAGGTGAGAAAACTGAGGCTCAGAGAAGTTAAATAATTTGCCCAAGATTTCATAGATAGCAAGTTATGGAAACAGGATTCAAATCCATATGTCTGACTGACCTGAGAGCCTGGCTCATAATTACTACTTTATGCTGTCTTTCTTGAAGGATTCTTTTGACTCACCGTGGGTAGAGCATATAATTTGACTTGCATCCCAAGGGAAAGGGGTGGTCTTCATAAGCAGCAGTGTATTATGACTGATGGCAAACATCTCTGAAATAGATGAATGGAAAGAAGTGTAGTCCATGTTTGGGGAACCAAATTCTCTCTTTTGGAATCTACCTGCTTCCTAGGAAGAAGTAACCCATCTCCTGGTCTCACTAATCTGTGTTCTACTCATAATCCAGACGATATGCCTCATAAAATATTTTCAGAATTAGTGGCCAGCTGCTGTGTAGACTAGAGGTTCTAAGTAGTGAGGGAGAGTGGTGTTATACACAGCCCTAAAGGTACTTAAGATCAGTTTGCAAAAGAAGAATACTACAGACTTCAAATAGAGAAAATTCTACCATTTCTCCATTGTATTGGTGTGTTCTAGTTGCTTTGTTAATCCACATTTAATGATATGGCTATATTAAATCTGAATTTATAGAAGTCTATAATGAGAAGGTGACCTGGAGAGCTTTGCTTACTCTTTTAGAAGGATATTAGCAAACCAGAACTTGTTCAGAGGACAAAAAGTCAAATTATGAATGAGCTGGATATCATAACCCATGGAGAGTAGAACTAGGGCTGTTTAGTGAGAAGAAGCAATAACTCAGAGAAGTCCAAATTGATATCCTCATCCTTGACTCCTCTCTCCCTTAATCCCCCACATCCAGTCACCAGTCTTGTGATTCTCTTATATATCTCTCAAAATCAAATAGAAAAATGGAAAATTATAGAATAAAATAATTCACAAAAAGACAAACCTGAATGGCTCATTGGTATATGAAAAGACATTCAGTTTATTTGGTGAATAGATAATGAACCACCACTTTGTACAGATAAAAGTGACAAACATTAGTAAGGCGGAAAACACTAAGTATTGATGAGCATATGAGGAAATAGGAATACTCACACACTACTTGTCAGAGTGTAAACTGGAGAACAATCTGGCAATACTTCATGAAATTACGTGTGCTTTATTCCTCCTTCCCTACTCTCTTTCAACTTACTCCTCTTTTTCCTTTTCTAACGTAAGTTGAGTGCTTAAATCATTAAATTTGAGCCTTTCTTCTTTTCTTTCCTTTTTTTTACTGAGGTTATGATAGTTTACAACGTTATGAAATTTCTGTTATACATTATTATTTGTCAGTCACCCTTATGTGTGCCCTTTCACCCTTTATGACCACCCCACACCCCCCTTTCCCCTGGTAATCACTAATCTATTCTCTTTGTCCATCTGTTTACCTTCCACATATGAGTGAAATCATACAGTGTTTGTCTTTCTCTATCTAGCTTGTTTAGCTTAACATAATACCTTCAAGGTCCGTCCATGTTGTTGCAAACAGGACAATTTTGTCTTTTTTGTGGCTGAGTAGTATTCCATTGTGTGTGTATATATATATATATATATATATATATATATATATATATATACCACATCTTCTTTGTGCAATCATCACTCAGTGGTCACTTGGGTTACTTCCATGCCTTGGCTATTGTGAATAATGCTGCAGTGGACACAGGGGTGCATAAGTCTCTTTTAATTGTTCAAGTTCTTTGGATAGATACCCAGTAGAGGGATAGCTGAGTCATATGGTATTCCCATTTTTAGTTTTTGGAGAAATCTCCGTGCTGTTTTCCATAGTGGCTGCACCAGTTTGCATTCCCACCAGCAGTACATGAAGGTTCCTTTTTCTCCACAACCACTCCAACATTTGTTATTTTTAGCCTTGGTTATTATAGTCATTCTAATGGGTGTAAGGCGGTATCTTAGTGTACTTTTGATTTGCATTTCCTTAATGATTAGTGATGTTGAGCATCTTTTCAGGTACCTATTGGCTATCTGTATATCTTCTTTGGAGAAATGTCTGTTCATATCCTCTGCCCGTTTTTTGATCAGGTTGTTTGTTTTCTTTTGCTGTTGAGTTGTGTGAGTTCTTTATATACTATGGAGATTAATCTCTTTGTCGAATATATGATTTGCAAATGTTTTCTCCCAATTCGTGGGTTATCTTTTCATTTTGATCCTAGTTTCCCTTGCCTTGTAGAAGCTCTTTAGTCTGATGAACTCCCACTTGTTTATTTTTTCTTTTGTTTCTCTTGCCAGAGTAGACATGGTATTCAAAATGATCCTTCCAAGCCCAATGTCAGAGAGTGTACTGTCTATACTTCTTCTAGGAGTTTTATAGTTTCAATTCTTATCCTTAAGTCTTTGGTCCATTTTGAGTTAAATTTTGCATATAGTGAAAGAGAATGGTCTACTTTCATTCTTTTGCTTGTGGCTCTCGTTTTCCCAAAACCATTTATTGAAGAGACTTTGCTTTCTCCATTGTATGCTCTTAGCTCCTTTTTTGAAGATTAGCTGTCCATCTTTTCTTCTTTCTTGATGTAAATATTTATAGCTAAAAATTTCCTTATGGGTACTGCTTTAGTTTTTCTATAAGTATCTTCATTATTTTTCAGTTCTAAATATTTTCAAATTCCTCCTTGATTTCTTCTTTGACTCATGAGTGAGCTGTTTAGTGGGATGTTTTTCCATTTCTAAATGTACCTTGAATTATCTTTTTCCTATTGGTTTCTAAACTAGTTGCATTTTGTTGAGCTGCAGGGTGCCAATCCTTTGAAATTTGTTAAGGTTAGTCTTATGGCCTAGCACATGGTCAATTTTCATAAATGTTCATGGATGCTTGAAAATAATATGTATTCTCCGATTGCTTGGTGCAAAGTTCTATATAAATCCAGTAGTTCAAATTTGTTCATGATGTTGTTCAAGACTTCTGTATCTTTACTGACTCTGTCTGCTTGATCAATACTGAAAGGGATGTGTTCAATTTCCCACAGTGATGGTGTAATTTGTCAATTTCTTCTTATCATTTTATTTTTTTCTTCATAAATTTTGAGCATATATTGTTAGATATATATAAGTTTAGAATTATTATATCTTAATGGTGAATTGATCCCTTTGTCACTATGTAATGACCATCATTATCTCCACTAATTTTTTTTGCTTTATAGTCTATTTTGACTGATATTAATATAGCCACACCAACATTTGTTGTTTGTTGTTAGTATTTGCCTGTTACATCTTTTTCTGTACTTTGACATTTACCTTTTCTGTGCCCTTATGTTTTAGGGCTATCTCTTTTGAACTGCTTATAGCAGGGTTTAAAAAATAGTCTGATGACCTTTGTCTTTTAATAAGATAAATTTATGTATTTACATTTACTATGATTGCTGATATGTTTTGTTTATTTATATGCATTTATTATTTGTCCCATTTATTCTATTTCTCCTTTTCCCTTGACTTTATTACTATATTTTGGAATGATTGGAGATTTTCCTCCTTACTCTACTTTTTCTCCCTCTATCATTTGACAGTTATATGTTCTGTTTAATCTTTTAGTGTTTACTTGGGCTATTTTAACGTGCATACTTAACCAAATTCTATTTTTAGTTCATGTTTTGACCCTCCTGCTAAAAAATAAAAGGATCTTAGAATACTTTAACTCCAGCCATCCAGTCTTAACTTATATGCTATTTCTATTAAGTATTTTAGTTCAATCTTATTTTACCCCCTTATATTAGACATTATTGTTTTGTTTTATACAATTAATTCATGTTTAGATTTACCTCAATATTTGCCAATGTGTGCTCATCATTCTTTCTTTCATCTCATATCTTTCATCTAGGTTTACATTCCATCCACCTAAATTTCATTCTTTAGAAAATGTCTGTTGGTAGTAAACCCTTTGTTTTTATTTGTCTGAAAATGTCTTTAAGTCATCTTTGATCTTGAGATTTAGTTTTGATGGATGTATAATTCTAGACTGATGATTGATTTTTTTTAGCACTTTGGAGCTGTTCTACTGTTTTCTGGCTTCCATTGTTGCTTTTGAGCAGTCCCCCATCAGTCTAACTTCTATTTCTTTGTAGTCTCTGTCTTTATTCTTTGGTTGCTTTTGAGATTTATCTTTTTGAGGGAGGGTGGGTTTCTTAGTTTTATTATGATGTTTCTAGATATAGATTTCTTTCTATTTATCCTGGTGGAGATTTTTGGGCTTCTTGGTTCTGAGTATTGGTATCTTTCAACAATTCTTGAAAATGTACAGTTTCTTGCATTCAAATGTTGCTTCATTTTATTGTCTTTATTACCTGCTTCTGTGCCTTCAGTTAGACATATGTTAGTCTAGCTCATTCTTTCTTCCATGTCTGTTAACCCATCATTCATAGTTTCTAATTGCTTATCACTCTGTATTGTGGTCTAGATGATTTGTTTTGAAATATCTCCCAGTTCATAAATTATCTCTTCAGTTATGCCCAATCTGCTGATTTAATCTGTTCATTATTATTATTTTTTTTCATCAGGAATGTTTTCCCTCAGCTAACATCTGTTCCCAATCTTTCCTTTTTTTTTCTTTGCTTGAGGAAGATTATGCTTGAGCTAACACCTGTGCCAATATTCCTCTATTTTTTGTATGTGGGATGCCTCCACAGCATGACGGATGAGTGGAGCAGGTCCGTACCAGGGACCAAAACCAGCAAACCTGGGCTGTTGAAGTGGAGCACACAGAACTTTATCCACTTGGCCTTGGGGCTAGCCCCTGTTCATTAAATTTTTAATGTCAATGCTTAGGGGATTTTTTTTGGTAAGGAAGACTGACCCTTAGCTAACATCCATTGCCAATCCATTTCCAATCTTCCTCTTTTCCTGAGGAAGATTAGCCTTCAGCTAACATCAGTGCCCATCTTCCTCTATTTTGTATATGGGATGCTGCCACCGCATGGCTTGATGGGCAGTGCATAGGTCCGCGCCCAGGATCTGAACCCGTGAACCCCAGGCCACCAAAGCAGAGGGCATGAACTTACCCACTATGCCACCAGGCTGGCCCCCAATTTTTTATGTTTTTTGTTTCTATAAGTTATATTGGATTTTTTTCAAAACTTCTTGTATAATTTTTATGGTCCCTTATTCCTTGCTTACATTTTCAAGTTTCTCTTTTATCTCTTAAACATTAAATCATTTTAGTTATTTTATACACTGTGTCTGACAATTCCAGCATCTAAAAACGTTGGAGATCTAACTGTGCTTTTTATTATTTCTACTCATGGCCTGAGAGAGTCTCATTATCCTGGGAATTTTGTCTCTGGAAATTCTTTGAGGCATTTCTCCAGAGAGGATTTGAGTTGAAATAGTTCCTGCCAGATATATGGGACACTTCCAATTCAGGAACACTTCAAATTAAATTTTTGCTTGAGACTTTTTGGGGTACTCAGATAGCATGAATTCAGACATCAAAGTTCTATGAAAGCCAGCTTATGGCTATGAAATTACTGAGGAAAATTTTCAAATCATTCCACACAGTGCCAAGATCGAGACAATCAAGTTTTCTTTCTGTTCTCTTCTACACAATGGATTTATTTTCATTCATCGTTTGGCGTCCTAGTTTTATGCAAGGGCCTCTTGTTAGACTTCCTACTACAGATAGGCCATAGAATTTACTTTCTCTGTCCCTATGTAACCAGGGTTTAATAGTAACCCTCAAGCGGATGCCAGTTTTGGCATTTGTTTACCTCCCAGGGTTCATGTTTTTATTTTACTTTTGACCTCTGTGGTTTCCTTATTTTTTGCCAGCCTCAAAATACATTTAAAATATTTAAAAAATATTCTAAAGCATTTTAGTTGTTTCATTTGGAAGAATAAGTCAGGATATCTAGTCTGCCATACTGTCAGAAATGACAATCTAAAATTGAAAGTGTGTGTATAGCTTATAGTTCAGCAATTCTATTCCTAGGTATATGTCCAGAGAAACTTTAGTAAACACTTGTAAGGAAACACACATATGATCATCATAACATTGTGGTAGCAGGCGTTTGGAGGCAACTTAATTATCCACCACTTGGAGAATAAGTAGGTTATGGTGCAGCTGTGAGAATAAATTAAATGTATTTACCTAAAGCAAAATGGATAGATACTAAAAATCATAATGTTGAGTTTAAAAAATAAAAAACGGAACAGGATCTGTAGCACAATTTTGTTTATGTAAATTAAGAATAAATATATATATATGGAATATACAAAATTTATAAGGATATAAATATATCTAAGGACATATATTGCACACATTGAAGTGAATACCTATCAAGTGGAGGGGAATGTGAGTGGGGATAGAGGGTGAAGAAACTTCATGAAATAAAATAAAATAAGAGGGGACTCTCATAAGGATTAATAATAGAAATATGCCTTGAACTTCAGAATATTATTAGTTCGAAGTTGTTCATTTGAGGTCCAGAAAAGAATAAAATAACTATTAGTCAAATCAATGAATTATTTCAAGAGCTGTTTTGCAAGACAGAAGGCACAGGAATCACATTCAATCTTACACCTGAAGGATGAGGATGAACCAGCAAGGCATAGAAGGGAGAATAGCTTTTTTGGTAGTGTGAAGACCTGAGATTCAAAAGAGCTTGGTCTGTTTGAGGAACTAAAGGAGGACTGGGTGAATGAGCATTGTAGGATAGTCATTGAGTTTAGAAGCAGCCACACCATTCAGGGCTTTAAAGATCATGGAGTAATTTTTTTTTATTTTATCCTAACTGCAATAGGAAACCATTGGAGAGGTTTAAGCTGGGGAGTGGCATATCTAATGTGAATTTTAAGTCTTCTCTGGCTGTTGTGTGGAAAGTTGATTGGATGGTGTGAGATGTAGAGTGGAGAGATCAGTGAGGAGGCTATTGCAGTAATCTGGGGGAAAATAATGCTGGCTTGAACTAGGTAAGTAACAATGGAGATGGCAAGAGGAAGACAGACTTGAGATGTTGTAAGATAGAATTGTCAGGACTTGCTACTATGTTGGATGAGGATAATAAAGGAGATGGAAGAAGCAAGGATGACTCACCATTTTCTGGCTTAAGCAGTTACATGAATAGTTGTGTTATGACCAAGAGGAAAAAACATAGGAAGCAATGGGTTTGGCTTTGTTGTTAGCACCATTGAGTTGATTCTGACTCATAATGACACTGTATACAGCAGATTGTAATCACGTCCATTGTTTTTGTACCATCCTCTCACCTTCTGGCACTATTTCAGACAATGCTTCACTGCTATTCATAGGGTTTTCATGGTCAAATATTTTAGAATTGGGTAGCTGGGTCCTTCTTCCTGGTCTATCTTAGTCTGGAAGCTCTGCTGAAATCTGTCCACCAATGGGAGACCCTGCTGGTATTTGAAATACTGGTGGCATAGCTTTCAGCATCACAGCAATGCACAACCACTACAGTATGACAATCAACAGAAGGGTGGTATAGTTCCTTTACCAGGAAGTGAACCTGAACTGCGGCGGTGACAGAGCCATATCTCAACCACTAGACCATCAGGACTGGGTATAGATTTAACTAGTATTTTTAAAATTTCTGATTATATGGCTTCCTGGATCGATGGTTTCCCATTGCCTACCAAATTAAGTTGAGGCCCTTTGGACCAACCCTTTAGAACCTCCAGCTTTGGGGCCTTCCTTCTTTCTCAGCCATAGCTATCATTATACCTCATGACATACAACCCTTCCTTCAAACACATTGAGCTACTTCTCATTCCCTAAATAAATCCTCTATTAATGAGTAATGTGTTCCTTTACTCACATTGTTGCCCCTTTCTGAAGTGCCAAAAGTGAATGTCTTGAACTGTTAAAATCCTTAAAGGGCCCAGTGAAAATGTCATACTCCCAAAAACTTTCCAATTCCTAAGTTGAAATAACTATCTGTTTTCTCTATATGAACATAACAATTTATCCAAACTTGTTAATGTAACTATTAATTCAGCCTAGTGACTGCATCTCCTACTACACTGTAAGCTCCTTGTATCTAAATTAGCTCAAGAACCCCCCAGTGCCTGGCACAGTGCTAAATATAGAACAGTACAGACACGATAAATGTTGGGTGAAATGCTGTGTAACATTGGAAAAATATTTTCTCTTCACTGGGACACAAATGATTTAAACAGTCACTGCTGATCTTTTTCTCCTTGACATTGAGTCTTCCCCTACCACCTCATCTTCACTACAACCATATTTTATTTATTTCTATCCTGTGAGTTGTTAAATTAAGAAAGGCTTTAATTACTGATTGAAGGTAGCACTCCTTTCTCTTTCCTTTCTCACTTATAGATGTTAATAGCTACTACTGCTTCAGTGTGAATGAGTTTTGATTCCTTCTTTAGCTCAGGTTTTCCTAAGGAATTGGAGAGAGAGAGTGGGAGACTCTTGAGTACTTAGAACTGGAGGTGGGGAGCAAATCCTGATATTGAGGTGAGGGAAAGTACAGGGATACCTCATTTTCTTGTGTTTTTTACAAATTGAAGGTTTGTGGCAGCCCTGCATTGAGCAAGTCTGTCAGCACCACTTGTCCAAGAGCATTAGCTCATTTTGTGTCTCTGTGTCATAGGTTAGTGATTCTTGCAATATTTCAAACTTTTCCATTATTATTGTATTTGTTATGGTGATCTGTGATCAGTGATTTTTGATGTTACTATTGTAATTGCTTTGAGCACCACAAGCGGTGCCCATATAAGATGGCGAACTTAATTGATAAATGTGTATTCTGACTGCTCCACCAACTGGCCATTTCTGTATCTCTCTCCTTCTCCTCACGTCTCCCTATTTCCTGTGACACAATATTGAAATTAGGGCAGTTAATAACTCTACAACAGCCTCTAAGTGTTCAAGTGAAAGGAAGAGTTGCACGTCTCTCACTTTAAATCAAAAGCTACAAATGATTAAGCTTAGTTAGGAAGGCATGTTGAAACCTGAGATAGGTCAAAAGCTAAGCCTCTTGTGCCAAATAATTAGCCACTTTGTGAATGCAAAGGTAAAGTTCTTGAAGGAAATTGAAAGTCCTACTCCAGTGAACGCATGAATGATAAGAAAACAAAACGGTCTTATTGCTGATGTGGAGAAAGTTTTAGTGGTCTGGATAGAAGATCAAACCAACTACAACATTCCCTTAAACCAAAAGATAATCCAGAGCATAGCCCTAACTCTCTTCAATTCTATGAAGGCTGAGAGAGGCGAGGAAGCTGCATAAGAAAAGTCTGAAGCTATCAGAGGTTGGTTCATGAAGTTTGAGGAACGACACCATCTCCATAATGTAAAAGTGCCAAGCGAGGCAGCAAGTATTGATGTAGAAGCTGCAGCAAGTTATCCAGAAGATCTAGCTAGGATATTTAGTGAAGAGAAGATTTGCAATGTAGATGAAATAGCCTTATATTGAAAGAAGATGCCATCTAGGGCTTCCATAGCTAGAGAGGAAGTCAATACCTGGCTTCAAAGATTCAAAGGACAGGATGACTCTCTTGTTTAGGAGCTAATGCAGCTGGTGACATTAAGTTGAAGCCAATGCTCATTTGCCATTCTGAAAATCCTAGGGACATTAATAATTAGGCTAAATCTATTCTACCTATGTTCTATAAATGGAACAACAAAGCCCAGATGGCAGCACATCTGTTTACAACGTGGTTTACTGAATATTTTAAGCTCACTGTTGCGACCTACTGCTCAGAAAAAAAAAATTCCTCTCAAAATATTACTGCTCATTGACAATGCACTTGGTTACCCAAGAGCTCTGATGGAGATGTACAATGAGATTAATGTCCCTTAATGCCTGCTAACACAACATCCATTCTGCGTCCCATGGATCAAGGAGTAATTTAGATGTTCAAGTCTTCCTATCTAAGAAATACATTTTGTAAGGCTATAGCTGTCATAGATAGTGAATCCTCTGATGGATCCGGGCAAAGTAAATTGAAAACCTTTTGGAAAGGATTCGCCATTGTAGATTCTATTAATAATAATCGTGATTCATGGGAAGAGGTCAAAATATCATCATTAACAGGAGTTTGGAAGAAGTTGACTCCAACTCTCATGGATGAGTTTGAGGGGTTCAAGATTTCAGTGGAGGAAGTAACTGCAGATGTGGTGGAAATAGCAAGAGAATTAGAATTAGAAGTGGAGCCTGATGATGTGGCTGAATTGTTGCAATCTCATGATAAAACTTGAATGGATGAGGAGCTGTTTCTGATGGATGAGCAAAGAAAGTGGTTTCTTGAGATGGAACGTACCCCTGTGAAGATGCTGTGAATACTGCTGAAATTACAATGAAGAATTTAGAATATTACATCAATTTAGTTGATAAAGCATTGGCAGAGTTTGAGAAGATTGACTCCAATTTTGAAAAGAAGTTCTACTATGGGTAAAATTTATCAAACAGCATCTCATGCCACAGAGAAATGGTTCATGAAAGGAAGAGTCAATCAATGTGGCAAACTTCATTGTTGTCTTATTTTAAGAAATGTTCACAGCCACCCCAACCTTCAGCAATCACCACCCTGACTGGTCATCAGCCATCAACATCGAGGCAAGACCCTCCACCAACAAAATGATTATGAATTGCTGAAGGCTCAGATGATGGTTAGCATTTTTTTAGCAATAAAGTGTTTTTTAATTAAGGTATATACATAGTTTTTAAAAGACGTAATGCTATTGCATAACTAATAGACTACAGTATAGTGTAATCATAACTTTATATTCACTTAGGGAACAAAAAATTTTGTGTGACTTGCTTTATTGCACTATTTGTTTTACTGTGGTGTTTTTTAACCAAACCTGTGATATCTCTGAGGTATGCCTGTACAGACCTTGAAGCTGGGGGCCAAAGTCTTGGCCAAGTTGACAGTCTGGCCCCAGGCCAGGGATACATGTTGGAAATGCTGGGACCAGGGGACTCTGATCTTGAAGTGACTGCTTGAGGCGGACAGGTAACTTAGACTGGAGGTCTTTCCGTAGTACTAAGGCACAAGATAACTATCACCTGAGTCCTGGGGCCTGTGGACTGTGACCTGGCCTTTAGTGGACTGACCAGGCTGGCTCAGAGAAAGGCGAACTGTCCTGGGAGGGAAATATAAAGAAGAGAGAAATGAGCCTATCTTGTGGCAGAGAAGTGCCAGAGGCACTAAATGGGCCATAAATCAAAGAGACTCAATTCCACAGAGAACCAGATTGTTAGAACTCAAAGGGAATTTGGGAATCACTTGATCCACTCTCAAAGCCACAATTTGGACTGAGGCCCTTGGCACAAGACTCGTGAGTGTAAGGCAGGGCTCCAAGCCTAAAGAGAGAAGGTATTAGGTAGGTGCAAGAAGCAAGGGACTCACATCCTAGATAGGAAATAAAGATGGAGGACAGATAAGGAAATAATTATTGTGCCAGGCATTGTTCTGGCTATTATTGTGATATACATTTTACTGGCTGTTTTATGTATGTCAGACCAAGAAGAAGCAAAGATATTTCTATATTTTAAAACATATGAGGAGACTGAGGCTGAAAGCAGGGAGGAGAATTGCCTGAGATCACACAGTCAGGCTGTAGCACAGCACAGCTTAGAGCCTAGGTCCCATGATTCCCAGAGTAGATGTTTTTCCAATATCATCCTGCCTTAGGTTTCTTCTACTTAAGTTTCCTCGATCTTATCCTGTGTGTATATTGGAGGTGAAAGGGCCTCCTGGCAAGCAGGCACTATGCCTTCTCTTAACCTGGTTTTTGTAGTTGCCTTCAGCCCAGCAGAGGCTCTAGATTGGGGGAATGTGAATAGGGTGATTATGTCTACCTAAGTGTATTCCGTTCCTCCTATGTCCCAAGACACTACTGACACAGCTGTGTTCCTAGGCTTTTGAAGACTATTCAAGTAGATGTGGGGCCCCTTCATGAGGGTGGGACACTGCTCAAAAGCCTAGTGGGAAGAGGACTCATATGTTTTCAGATTCCCCTTACTATAGAAGCAGAGGCACAAGCCAGAACACTACAGGGTCAAAGGGAAAGCTGGCTGTTCTCGTCCTCTGTCTCTTCCTGCAGCCCAAACCTCCTCCTAATCATGTACAAAAATGAATGAAAATGTAAATAACAATGTTATTTAAAAGTCATTCATTCAAATTGAATGCAGAGAATCAAGGTCACTGACCCTAGAAAAATTGTGACATAGGCAAAGTCTCATCCCTTCATTTCTCCTCTACCACTTAGCAATTATGTGGCTTTTAATCAGTCAGTTCTCATTTTCCTCATTTGTAAAATTCTGCAGGAGGCGGGTTAGAGAAGGTTGTACTAAATGCTTCTCCAGATATATAATAATGTGAAAACCAGAATTTTAGTTCCTAAAACCTATGATTCTGTCATTCTAAATTTGCAAACCTAAAATCTGAAAACCAGTGTATCTTCCTTTCCCTTTGCCCCATATTGATCCTTTCTCCCATTTCTATATTTCTTGACTGTTTGTTAGTTGAATTATTAGCTGTCAATTAAAGGTATTGATAATTAAGGTATCATTTGGATATTTAGAAAGGCAGAAAGGAGATCAGAGCATTAATCATGACAGACCTGAGTAAACCTGGCATATTTACCAGTTAGGATAGTTCTTAAGTCTACTGGAATGACTTTAACAGGCTCAGAAAAGTTTGATATTGCATGCTTGGGCCCTTAGTGTAAAATTTCTTTTTAGCTTAAAGCCATTCAAATGCCAGCTCCTTTGGATCACATGCCAGACACCACCCTAGTAGTACCATGGTTTTGTGTAACATCATATTTCCTGCCTTTGCCTAGCCAAACTCTGAAATTCAGAGCAAGGTTTTGACTTTGTTTTCCCCTATCTTGCTTGGGAATAGTTCATCCTGGCCTGACAATAATGACTTACCAGCTTCTTCTCTCCAGACTGCTGCCTTCTGAGGTCTGAGACACTGAGTGGAGGGGATTAATTTCAACCTCTCTTGAAGTCTGCTCCTCTTATATCATATAAAGACAATTATGCTGCATAAAAACCAAGTTCCAGGGCCGGCCTGGTGGCATAGTGGTTAAGTTCACACACTCTGCATCAACGGCCTGGGGTTCACCAGTTCAGATCCCCAACATGGACCTACACACTGCTCATCAAGCTATGCTGTGGTGGCATCCCACATACAAAATAGAGGAATATTGACACAGATAGTAGTTCAGCAATGATATTCCTCAGAGAAAAAGAGGAAGATTGGCAACAGATGTTAGCTTAGGGCCAATCTTCCTCACAAGCAATAAAAAATAAAACAAGTTCCAACTTACAAGAAAAATCTGATGGATAAACATTTAAATGACATGAACAAATAATTCATACCAGAATAAATGCAAATAATAACCAAGCACTTGGAAAAAAGATTTGACCATCTTGCTGGCCTCAAGAGTCTGTGAGTACAATAGTCATGTTAACATTAGGGACAGTTGATGGGGGCTCTTAGCTCACAGCTGCTTATGCAAGAATTAAGCATCCCTCAAAGTTTCCCCTAATAATATTGTCTTTTCATCAGGGTATTGTCTCAAGTGGGTTCAGAAACATACGAACTCAAGTTTTTCTACTCCATATTCTGAATCGTGACACTTAATTGTGGCTTATGCTACCAATTCTTTCCATGAAATCACAAATCTATGCCAAGTTTGTCCTCTAATGTTCTTCAAACCACCCATCCTCAAATACCAAAGTAGTTTTGTGTTCTTGGCAGAGATTGGCAAAATGGCTCTCTCTCCAATTATAAGACATACCATGCCTGTTGCTTGGAGGGCCCAGAGTTGCTTTAAGTATCTCATAAAATAGTTTTAAAAAGCAACCCAAGGGGCTAGGGGCAGATACTGTCATTTCCCTCTGTCTTCCTGTTTGCCTCTTCTTCTGTTTCTGGTGGTGGTCCAGCACAAAACTCCACCTTATTTCTTTAGCAAAAAAAGAAAAGCTTCCATGCACATCAATTTGTGAAGGAAGAAATCAAGCAGAGTTATTGGTCCCCCCGAATATACAGAGCCCAATCCTGAGCCAGGATACATTGCTAAAATAAATAATAATAGTAATATAAACACGTAGTGCTTTATGGTGTATAGGGCAGTATTCTAAGCATTTTACATATATTCATTTAATTATTACAAAAGCCTTATAAGCTAGATATTAATATCACTCTCATCTTCCAGTAAGGAAATGGAATCACAGAGAGGTTAAATAACTTTCCTCAGGTCTCACATCTTGTATTGTGCTGGAACCAGGGTACAAACCCAGGCAGCCTGTCTCTAGAACCTGTGATCTTAACAACTATGCCACCACTACGCTCCAAATTAGGAAACCTTAGCATATTAGTAAGACTTCAGGAGCAAAAAAAAGTTCTAAGTAATAATATCTGGTGCTGGTAAAGTTGTCTAGAAACAGGCATACTCAGGGGCCAACCCAGTGGTACAGTGGTTAAGTGTGCACATTCTGCTTTGGTGGTGGAAGGTTCACTGGTTCCAATGTGGTGTGGACCTACACACCACTTATCAAGCCATGCCATGGCAGGCATCCAACATGTAAAACAGAAGAAGATTGGCACAGATTTTAGCTCAGGGCTAATCTTCTTTTAAAAAAAAGGAGAAACAGGAATACTCACATACTGTTAGAAACCTTGGAAATGATTTTTTGTATTCTTTGGCAAAGCATTATGGGAATATTCAGGAAAAGCCATAAACAAGCTCAAACTCTATGACCCAGGAATTCTAATCCACAGAAATTTGTCTCAAGGAATGAGCCCAAATGGCACAGAAGAGCTATGTGCATAGGCGTGGTTATTGTAGCCTTATTGGTAAAGAAATGCAAACAAAATGGTCTACCATTAGGGGAATGACTTAATGTTGGTGCATCAACAGAATGGAACATTACGCAACCTTGAGAAAACATAATTAGGAAGACTGCAATAGTAGCAAAAGTATGTGGCAGAATGCTTATGCTAGAATGGTAAATAAAAATATCATGCACCAAATGTCCCAGTCATACTGGCTGCAGCCCGTTTAAAACATGTATGCATGTGGGAAAGAATAAACAAATATAAACAGCGGTATTAGGGTGGTGGGATTATGAGACACTTCCATTTGTATTGTTATAAATATATTTTCTTTAAAGCTCTTAGAGATGATTTTTTCATTTCCAAAAGAAAAAAATTTATAGTAATAATTCCCTCATTTCCAAGAGCCAGCTTTCATTTCACAAAGACCCAGGGAATTCATGCCTCCACAGCACTGGACTTTGGCCTTCTTAAGAGGTGGGACTGGTAGCAGAGGTCATGGCTGTGGAGACTACATCCCAACAAACAGGGGCTGTCTCTAGGGCCTACACTTTTCTTGGGAGGAAGAATCAATAAGCATCTTGGATTGCCCTTTTCAGGAAGTTCTTTCTAACATGTCATTTAAATTAAGCAGTTTGGTGTGGTGGCTCATTCCTGGACAAGAAGTTGGGTGATGGGTTCAAATCCACTCTGGGGTCCACATGAAGTCAGGCACTCCTGTTACTATCTTTCTCCCATGTGGAAGGTGTCTCTCTGAGTGCTGGGCTGCCCAGGAGCGAGGGAAGAGTACTTGGGTAGTGCAAATCTATCTTTCCTACCCTCCTCAAAGCATCCTTTATTATTTCTGTGCTTTACCCAGAAATCCCTCACCCATGTAGTCTTTCACCTGGAATCCTTGGCTCTTGTGAAGGTATTTTTGTGAGCAGATAACTGTTCACATTGATGCTTCTAAGAGGAGATGAGCAATAGAAATTCCTATGCCACCATATTCCTGATGTCTTTATTGTTGAGTAAACTTTTGTGTATGATGTAAGGTAGGTGTCCAATTTTATTCTTTTGTATGTGGCTATCTAGTTGTCCCACCACCATTAGTTGAAGGGACTTTTTTTCCCCATGGAATGGTCTTGGCAGCCTTGTTGAAAATCAGTGACCAAAGATATATGGGTTTATTTCTGGACTCTCAGTTGTATTCCACTGATCTATATGTCTATCCTTATACCAGTACCACATTTGTTTTTTTGATACTGTAGCTTTGTAGTAAGTTTTGAAATCAGGAAATATGATTCCTCTAATTTTGCCTTTCTTCTTCAAGATCATTTTTGTTATTTGGGGTCCTCTGCAATTCCATAGGGATCCATATTGATCCTTTTTTTCCTGCTTTAGTGAGGTATAATTGACAAATAAAATTGTAATATCTTTAAAGTGTGCAACTTAGTGATTTGATATACATATACATTGTGAAAGGATTCCCACACTCAAGTTAAAACATCCATCACCTCATGTGTTTACCTTTTTTTGTGGGAACACTTAAGTTCTATTCTCTTAGCAAGTTTCAATTATACAATACAGTATTATCAACTATGGTCACCATGGTATACATTACATCCTAAAACTTTATTCATCCATAACTCGTTATACCCTTTTACCAACCTCTCTCCATTTCCCCTACCTCCCAGCTGCCGGCGACCACCATTCTATTTGTCTCTATGAGTTCAACATTTTTTTAAGATTCCACATATAAGTAACACCACACAGTGTCTGTCTTGCTCTGTCAAATTATTTCACTTAGTGCAATGCCCTCAAAGATCACCCACATTGTTACAAATGTAAGGATTACCTTCTTTTTAAGGCTGAATAATATTCCATTGTGTGTATGTGTGTGTATATATATATATACACCACATATTCTTTATCCATTCATCTATCGATGGGCACTTAGGTTGTTTCCATACCTTCACTATTGTTAAGAATGCTGCAATTAACATGAGAGTATAAATATCTCTTCAAGATAATGAATTCATTTCCTTTCAATACATGCCCAGAATTGGGATTGCTAGATCATATGATAATTCTAGTTTTAATTTCTTGAAGAGCCTCCATACTGTTTTCCGTATTGACTGTACCAGTGTTTACATTCCCACCAACAGTATACAAGGGTTCCTTTTTCTCCACATCCTTGCTAGCATTTGTTATGTCATGTCTTTTTGAAAATAGACATCCTAACATGTGTGCAATAATATCTCATTGTAGTTTTGATTTGTATTTCCCTGATGATTAGTGATGTTAAATACCTTTGACCTGTTGGCTATTTGTATGTCTTTTTTGGAAATATGTCTATTCGGATCCTTTGTCTATCTTTTAACTGGGTTATTTGCTTTTTGACCAGTGAGTTGTATGAGTTACTTGTATATTTTGGATATTAAACCCTTGTCTTCAGATACGTGGTTTGAAAATATTTTAATCCCATTCCATAGGTTGCCTTTTTATTTCATTGATAGTTTCCTTTACTGTGCAGAAGCTTTTTAGTTTGATGTAGTCCCACTTGTTTATTTTTGCTTTTTTTGCCTTTGCTTTAGGTGTCAAACCCAAAAAATCATTGCCAAGACCAATGTCAAGGAGCTTATCCTCTGTTTTCTTCTAGGAGTTTTACAGTTTCATTCAAGTCTTTACATTCAAATCTTTAATCCATTTTGAGTTGATTTTTATGTATAGTGTAAGATAGGCATCCAGTTTTCCCAACACCATTTATTGAAGAGACTATCAATTTCCCATTGTATATTTTTGGCCCTTTGTAAAAAATTAATTGACCATATATGCATCGGTTTATTTCTGGGTTCCCTATTTTGCTCCATTGATCTATGTGTCTGTTTTTATGACAATATCATACTGTTTTGATTACTATAGCATTGTAATATAGTTTGAAGACAGGACATGTGATGTCTCCAGCTGTGTTCTTGTTTCACAAGACTGCTTTTCTTATTCCGGGTCTTTTGTAGTTGTATATGAATTTAACATTGTTTTTTCTATTTATGTGAAGAATGCCATTGGAATTTTGATAGGGATTGTATTGAATATCACTCTAGATAGTACAGATGTTTTAACAATATTAATTCTCCCAATCCATGAACTCAGGATATCTTTCCATTAATTTGTGTCCTCTTCAGTTTCTTTTCTTTTATCAATGTTTTCTGGTTTTCAGTGTACAGCTATTTCACTTCCTTGGTTAAATTTGTTACTAAGTATATTGTTCTTTTGATGCTATTGTGAATGTGACTGTTTTCTTAATTTCCCTTTCTCATAGTTTGTTTTTAGTGTATACAAATGCAACTGATTTTTGTATATTGACTTTTTTGTCTTAATAAAGTAATTAATTATTTTTATTGAGGTAACATTGGTTTATAACATTCTATAAATTTTAGGTATGCATCATTATATTTCGACTGCTGTATTGACTACATCATGCTCACCTCCAAAAGTCTAGTTGCTGTCAGTCACTGTATACCTATGCCCATTTTCCCCTTTACACCTTCCCCCACCCCACTCCCCTACTCCTCTGGTAACCACCAATCTGTTCTCTATATCTATGTGCTTGCTTGTTCACATATAAGTGAATTCATATGATATTCGTCTTTCTCCATCTGACTTATTTCATTTAGAATAATACCTTCAAGTTCCAACTGTGTTGTCACAAATGGTTAGTTTTCAATTTTTATGGCTGAATAGTATTCCATTATATACACACACACATACGTACCACATCTTCTTTATCCATTCATCTGTTGATAGACACTTAAGTTGTTTCCAAGTCTTGACCATTGCGAATAATGTTGCAATGAACATAGGGTGCATATATCTTTTCGAATTAGTGTTTCCATGCTCTTTGGATAAATATCCAGAAGTGGAATAGCTGGGTCATGTGGCAGTTCTATTCTTAATCTTTTGAGGAATCTCCATTCTGTTTTCCAGAGCAGCTACACTAATTTACATTCTCATCAGCATTGTACAGCGGTTCTCTTTTCTCCACATCCTCTCCGACACTTGTTATTTCTTAATAATAGCCATTCTGATGGGCACAAGGTAATATAGTGTGGTTTTTATTTGCATTTTTCTAATAATTAGTGTTGTTGATCATCTGTTCATGTGCCTATTGCTATCTGTATATCTTCTTTGGAAAAATGTCTGTTCAGATCCTCTGCCCCTTTTTTGATTGTCTTGTTTGTTTTTAAGTTGTATGAGTTCTTTATATATTGTGGATATTAACCCCTTATTGGATATATGATTTGCAAATATCTTCTCCCCATTGTTAGGCTATCTTTACATTTTGTTGATGATTTCCTTTGCTGTGCAGAAGTGTTTTAGTTTGATGTAGTCCCGTTTGTTTATTTTTTCTTTTGTTTCCCTTGCCTAATGAGACATATTCACAAATATACTGGCACAACTTATGTCAAAGAGCTTATCGCCTTGTTTTCTTCTAGGACTTTTATGGTTTCAGGTCTTACATTCAAGTCTTTCATCCATTTTGAGTTAATTTTTGGCATGGTGTAAAATAATGGTCTAATTTCATTCTTTTGCATTTGGCTGTCCAGTTTTCCCAACAGCATTTATTGAAGAGACTTTCCCCTCTCTGTTGTATGCCCTTGGCTCCTTTGTCAAAAAGTAGCTGTCTATAAATAGGTGGGTTAATTTCTGCACACTCCATTTTGTTCCACTGATTTGTGTGCATGTTTTTCTGCCAGTACCATGCTGTTTCGAATACTACAGCTTTGTAGTATATTTTGAAGTAAGGGAGTGTGATACCTCCAGCTTTGCTCTTTTTTCTCAGAATTTCTTTGGCTATTCTGGGTATTTTGTTGTTCCACATCAATTTTGGGATTCTTTATTCTATGTCCATGAAAAATGCTGTTGAGATTCTGTTAGGGATTGCACTGAATATGTAGATTGCTTTAGATAATTTGTATCACTTAACCATGTTAATTGTTCCAATCCAAGCAGGGAATATCTTTCCATTTCTTTGTGTCTTCAACTTTTTTCAACAATGTCTTATAGTTTTGGGAGGTTTTTATTTTATTTTTTTATTTTATTGCAGTAACATTGCATTATACCATCATATAGCTTTCAGATTTACATTGTAAAATATTTCCAATTCTGTGTACATTATATCATGTTCACCACCCAAAAACTAATTATAGTCCATCCCCTCACATGTGAGCCTAATCACCCCTTTTGCCCTACCCTCTCCCCCCTTCTCCTATGGTAGCGACCAATCCAATCTCCGTTGCTATGTGTTTGTTTGTTGTTGTTTTTATCTTCTACTTATGAGTGAGATCATATGGTATTGGACTTTCTCCCTCTGACTTATTTCACTTAGCATAAAACCGTCAAGGTCCATCCATGTTGTCACAAATGGCCAGATTTCATAATTTCTTATGGCTGAGTAGTAGTCAATCGTGTATAAATACCACATCTTCTTTATCCATTCGTCCCTTGATGGGCACCTAGGTTGCTTCCAAGTCTTGGCTATTGTGAATAATGCTGCAATGAACATAGCGGCACATGTATCTTTATGCCTTTGTGTTTTCAAGTTCTTTGGATAAATACCTAACAGTGGGATAGCTGAATCATATGGTAGATCTATTCTTAATTTTCTGAGGATACTCCATACTGCTTTCTATAGTGGTGTCTTATGGTTTTTAATGTACGGGTCTTTCACCTCCTTGGTTGAATTTATTCCTAGGTATTTTATTCTTTTTGTTGGGATTATAAGTGGGATTGTAGTTTTTATTTCACTTTATGGTAGTTTTTTACTAGTATATACCAATGAAACTGATTTTTGTATGTTGATTTTATGCCCTGCAACATTACTGTATTCATTGATTATTTTTTATATATTTTTTTGGTGGATTCTTTAGGGCTCTCCATGTATGAAATCATGCCATCTGACACTTTTAATATTCCTTTCCAATTTGGATATGTTTTCTTTCTTTTTATTTCCTAATGTCTCTGGCTGGAACTTCTAACACTATGTTGAATAAGAGTGGCGACAGTGGGCATCCTTGTCTTCTTCCTGTTCTTAGAGCGATAGCTTTCAGTTTTTCACCATTGAGTATGATGTTAGCTGTAAGTTTGTCATATATGACCTTCATTATGGTCTAATGTGTAGTAGACGTCCAATGTTCATTATTGATTTTGTTGAAAGTGGGGTACTGAAGTCCCCTACTATTTTTTGTTTACTGTGGTAGCATTGGTTTATAACATTATATAAAGTTCTGGTGTACATCATTATATTTCGATTCCTGTGTAGATTACCTCATTTTCACCACCCAAAGACTAATTACAATCCATCACTACACACATGTGCCTAACCACCCCTTTTGCCCTCCCCCCTCCCCCATTCCCCTCTGGTAACCACCAATCCAGTCTTTGTCTTTATGTGATTGTTTGTTGCTGTTTTCACCTCCTGCTCATGAGTGAGGTCATACTGCATTTGACTTTCTCCCTACTATTATTGTTTTGCTCTTTCTAATTTCAGATCTGTAAATATTTGCTTTATTTAGGAGCTCTGATAACAGGTGCATGGATATTTACAATTGATATATTGTTCTGATAAGTTGATCCCTTTATCATTATATAATGATCCTCTTTGCCTCTTGTTACAGTTTTTGGCCTAAAGTCTACTTTGTCTGATATAAGTGCAGTTACTTCTGCTTTCTTTTGGTTTCTATTTGCATGGAATATATTTTTCCATCTCTTCACTCTCAGTCAGCATGTGTCCTTAAAGCTAAAAGTCAGTATTTTCTAGGCAGCATATCATTGTATCTTTTTAAAAATCCATTCAGATATTCCATGTGCTTTGATTGGAGACCTTAATCCATTAGTGGTGAAAGTAATTCTTGATAGGGAAGGACTTACTATTGCTATTTTGTTAAATATTTTTGTATTGTTTTGGAGATCCTTTCATCTCTTGCTGTCTTCTTTCTTGATTTGATGAATTTTCATAGTAGTATGTTTTGACTCTTTTATCATAATTTTTTATGTGTCTACTATAAGTTTTTTCCTTATGGTTACCAGGACGCTTACATAAAATATCTTATATTTATAATATCTTATTTTAAGCCAATAGCAACTTAACTTTTAATGCATACAAAAGCTCTACATTTTTACATTCCTTTGCCCCTACATTTAGTATTTTTGATGTTACAATTTACATCTTTTTATATTGTGTATGCATTAACAAATTATTGTAGTTATAGTTACTTTGAATACTTTTCACTTTAACTTTTATGCTAGGGTTATAACTATTGTACTCTCCATCACTGCAATATTAGAGTATTCTCAACTTAGTTTCATATTTACCTTTACTGGTAAGATTTGGACTTTCATATGTTTTCATGTTAATAATTATCATCCTTTCATTTCAGCTTGAGGAATTCCCTTTAACATTTCTTGTAAGGCCAGTCTAGTGGGAATGAAGTCTTTCAACTTTTGTGTGTCTGGGAAACTCTTTATCTTTCCCTCAGTTCTGAAGGACAACTTTGCTGGGTAGAATATTCTTGGTCGGCAGTTTTCTTTTCTTTCAGCACTTCAAGTATAACGTCATGTTCCTTTCTGGCCTGCAAAGTTTCTGTGGAAAATGCACTAATAGTCTTAAGAAGGTTCCCTTGAGTGTCGCAAGTTGCTTTTCTCTTGCTGCTTTTAAGATTCTCTCTTTGTCTTTTACTTTTGACTGTTTAATTATACTCTATCTCAGTGTGGCTCTATTTTGATTCATCTTGTTGGGTGTTTTTTTAGGCTTCCTGGATCTTGATGAGTTTTCAGCTATTATTTTTTTTGAATAAGCTTTCTGACCCTTTCTCTCTCTCTGCACTTTCAAGAAAATTTATAATGCATATATAGGTCCACTTAATGGTGTCTTCTAAGTCCTTAAAGCTATCTCACTCTTTTTTATCCTTTTTTCTTTTTGTTACTCTCATTGGATCATCTCCACTGCCCTGTCTTCAAATTTGTTGATTCTTTCTTCTGCTGCTGAACCCCTCTATTGAAATTTTTAGTTCAGTTGTTGTTTTCTTCAGCTCTAATTTCTGTTTGGTATTTAAAAATATTTTATATCTCCTTATTGAAATTCTCACTTTGTTCATGCATTGCTTTCCTGACCTTGATGAGTAACATTATGACCATTATTTTAAACTCTTTATCAGGTAAATCACTTATCTCCATTTCATTAAGGTGAGTTTCTGGAGATTTATTTTGTTCTTTGGTTTGGAACATATTCCCCTGTTTCTTTCTTTTCCTTGACTCTCTGTCTTGGTACTGCACATTAGATAAACCAGTTACCTCTTCCAGTCTTGACAGACTAGCCTCATGTGGAAGATGAACCTTGTCAGTCAGCCCAGCTCAAGCTCTTGTTTTCTTCTCAAACTTTTGCGAAGCTAACCGCTTTGTTCTTAGTGGCTCCCTGTATTTGAGTGTGTGCCAAGTTTTCAGTTTCTCTAAGGCACGGGAAATGCTTATACACCTGTTAAGCCTACTAGAGGACTACACATTGCATGCCCCTTCACCTCCTTGATGCAGGATAATTGGAAGCCCAACATTTAGGCAGCAGCTAGGAAAATTAGTCTAGCCTCTATCAGGGATAAACTGGAGCTGGGTGTTTTTGCTTATTCTGTGCTGAACCAAGAGGAATAGTCACTAGGAGTCCTTGCGCAACCAAATACAACTTCGTCTTTGTTCTGTGTGGTCCAAGGAAACTCATGAATGCCAAACCCTCACAGCCCCCAGAGCTAGGTGATTTTAGATCCAGTCTCTCATGACAGTTGGGGTGCTAGATGTGTGGACAAGCTCTTTCTAGGGAGAAGCTGGAGACTTGGTTTTACTGTTGGCGTGAGCCAGCGGAGACAGTGGAGGATGTGCCACCTGCTCTATAGGTCTCCCAGGGGGACCCCAGTCAGCTTTCACATATAGGGTGATTAGAAATATGAATCTCAGGCAGAAGCTAGGAAAGTATGCAGTCAAATCTCTTTCAGGGAGAAACTGGAAGATGACTGTTTTTGCCTTTCCCTCTTCACTGAGCTCAAAGTGGGGATAGATGCAGGAAGTGTTTGTGCACTCACTTGAAAAATTCTTTTTTTGTTTAATGTGGTCTTGTGGGACTCATGAATGCCAAGTCTTGTTGACTATCAGAGCTAAGTGATTTGAAGGCCCATTCCTCAGGTGGCAGCCACAAAATTTGGGGTAGTAGATCAGTGGACAAGCTCCTTCTAGGGAGAAGCTGGAGACTTGATTTTATTTTCAGAGTGAACCGGAGTAAAAATGCAGGAGAAATGCCTACCAGTTTGTTCAGGCTCCCAGGAGGACCACAGTCGGCACCTTGATGCATGCTGATTAGAAGCTGGACTCTCAGGCAGCAGTTGAGAAAATATGTAGTCAAACCCCTTCCAGGGAGAAACTAGGAGATGAATATTTTTGCCTGTTCCTTCTGTGCTGAGACAAGATGTAGAGCCTCAGGGAATGTTTGTGTGCCCATGTAAAAACTGCTTCTTTACTATAGTCCTGTGGGACTTCTGAATGCAAGCACCATTGGCTGTCAGAGTTAGGTGATTTGGGAGCCAGTCCCTCGGGTTTGGTAGCTGTAAAACTTGAGGTGTTAGGTTTGTGGACAAGTTCTTTCTAGGGTACAGGTAGTGATTTGGTTTTATTGTTGGAGCAACCTGGAGGGAGAAGGTGGGGAAAGTTCCCAGTGGCTCTTCTGGCTCTGAGGAGGATCCTAGTCAACAGCTAGATACAGGTTAATTAGGAGCCAGGGAGCAGCTGCTCCCAGCTGCTGAGAGAGCTAGGAAACTATATCATCAAAGTCCTAGGGAAAAACTGGAAGGTGGGTTTTTTGTCTGCTCCCTCTGTGCTGAACTTCAGGAAATAGCTGTGGCAAGTGCTTCTCTGCCCATTTAACAACAGCTTTTTTGTTTCCTGTGGTCCTGTGGGACTTGTGAATGCTATCCCCATTGGCTCTTAGAGATAGATGATTTTGAGGCTCATCCCTCAGATGGCAGCCTTAAAAGTTGAGATGTGAGACATGTGGTCTAAACCTTTCTCTCCTGAGGGAGAAGCTGGTAGTTGGGGGTTGCCTGATGATTGTAAGGTGCTTTGCTTGGGATGGGTTTTGAGAGTGTGTCTCAGCTTTTCTTACCAATTTGATGTGGGCATTTTCTCAGTCACCCAATGTGTAGGCATGAACTAGTTTCTGTATTTGTCTCAAAGGAAATTGACCAGTGTATAACTGTATATTTGATGCATCCATGGGAGAAGGGAAATTTAGGAGTCTTTTGTGTTGCCATCTTGGTGATGTCCTCTATTCATATTAATGCATTTTAGGATCAGTTTTTCCATTTATGCAAAAAGGTCATTGAGATTTTGATAGTGATTGAATTGAATCTGTAGATTGCCTTAGGAAGTATTACCATCTTAACGATGCTAAGTCTTCTAATGCATGAACACAGTATGTCTTCCATTTATTCAGATCTTCCTTAATTTCTTTCAGCAATGTTTTGTAGTTTCAGTGTTAATGTCTTGCACCTCCTTGGCTAAGTTTATTCCTGAGTATTTTATTTTTTATGCAACTTTAAATAGAATTGTTTGTAAATTTCCTTTTAGGATTGTTCACTGTTAGTGTATAGAAATAAAACTGATTTTTGCATATTTATCTTGTATCCTGCAACTTTGCTGAATTCATTTATAAATGTTTATATTTTTAAAAATATGGGTTTTTTAAAGAATTTTCTCTATATAAGATCATATCACGCACTAACAGAGGTAATTTTACTTCTTATTTCCAATTTGAAAACATTTAATTTCTTTCTTTCGTTTTTTTTTTTTTTTTTTTTTTTGCCTAATTACTCAGGCTAAAACTTCCAGTACAATTTTGAATACAAGTAGAAAGTGGGCATCTTTGTCTTGTACCTGATCATAGACAGGAAGATTTCAGTCTTTCACTGAATACATTTTAATACATTGAATACATTTGAATACGGTCTTTCATTTGAATACCTGTTAGATGTGGGTTTTTAGTAAATGTCCTGTATGACATTGAGGAAGTTACCTTCTATCCCTAGTTTGTTGAGTACTTTCTTTAAATTTTCCGATGGTTTGGATTTGTCAAATGCTTTTTCTGCATCAGTTGAGATGATCATGTGGTTTTTTTCTTCATTCTAATAATGTGGCATATTACATTGATGGATATTCTTATGTTGAAGCACCCTTGTATTCCTGAAATAAATCCCATTTAGTCATAGTATATGATCCTTTTAGTATGCTATGGGATTTGACTTTCTAGTATTTTGTTGAGGACTTTCACATCTATATTCACAATGCGTATTGTTCTATAGCTCTCTTTTCTTGTGGTGTCTTTATCTGTTTTTGGTATCAGCATAATGCTGACCTCATCGAATGTGTTAGCAAGCATTCTATCATCTTCCGTGTTTTTAAAATGTTTGAGCAGGGTTGGTGCTAATTGGTTAAATGTTTGGTAGAATTCACCAAGCAAGCCACTGGTCCTGGAATTCTCTTTCTGGGCAGGTCTTTGACTACTGATTCAATCTTTTTACATGTTGTTGGCCTGTTCAAATTTTGTATTTATTCTTGAGTCAATTTTGATAGTTTGAGTGTTTCCAGGAATTTGTCCATTTCATCTAGTTTATGTAATTTGTTAGCATATAACTGTTCATAATGTTCTCTTATAATCCTTTTCATTTTTGTAAGGTTGGTAGTAATGTCTCTATTTTTTTCTTATTTTAGTTATTTGTGTCATCTCTCTTTTTCTGTTTGTCAGTCTAGCTAAAGTTTTGTCAGTTTTGTTGATCTTTTCAAAGAACTGACTCTTGCTTTCATCAATTCTCCATTTACCTTACCCTTCTTTTAATAATTCCTTAAGGTGAAAAGTTAGGTTATTAGTTTGAGATCTTTTTTCTTTCTTAATGTAAACTTTTGAAGCTATGAATTTCCTTCTGAGCACTGCTTTTGCTACAGCTATAGGTTTTGGTATACTATGTTTCAGAGTTCATTTGTCTCAAAGCATTTTCTTTTTTTTTAAAGAGGTGCTTTTTTCTTTTTGAGGAAGATTAGCCCTGAGCTAAATGCTGCCAATCCTCCTCTTTTTGCTGAGGAAGCCTGGCCCTGAACTAACATCCATGCCCATCTTCCTCTACTTTATATGTGGGATGCCTACCACAGCATGGAGTGCCACGCTGTGCCATGTCCGCACCTGGGATCCAAATCGGTGAACCCCGGGCCACTGAAGCAGAACGTGCACACTTAACCGCTGCACCACCTGTCTGGCCCCTCAAAGCATTTTCTAATTTCACTTGTAACTTCCTCTTTAACCCATTGCATTTTTAAGAATGTCTTGTGTAATTTCCACATAGTTGTGAATTTTCGAGTTTTTCCTTCTGCTGTTGATTTCTATTTTTATCTCATTGTGGTTGCTGAAGATTCTTTAATGATTTTGTTTTAAAATGCGTTGAGACTTGTTTTGTGGCCACCATGTGGTCTGTTTTGGAGAATGTTCCATATGCACTTGAGAAATATATGTCTTCTGTTGTTGTTTGCTGGAGTGATCTATATTTGTTTGTTGTGTATATTTAGTTTATAGTGTTATTCAAGTCCTGTATTTATTTCTTGATCTTCCGTCTATATGTTCTATCTGTTGTTTAAAGTGGGATATTGAAGTTTCCAACTACTATTGAAGAGCTGTCCATTCATTACTCCCTTCAATTTTGTAAGTTTTTGTTTCATATATTTTGGAGTTCTGTTGTTAGCTGTGCATTATAGACTGAATTGTGTCCTGTAAAATTCTTTTTTTTTTAAAGATTTTATTTTTTTCCTTTTTCTCCCCAAAGCCCCCCGGTAGATAGTTGTATATTCTTTGTTGTGGGTCCTTCTAGTTGTGGCATGTGGGACGCTGCCTCAGCGTGGTTTGATGAGCAGTGCCATGTCTGCGCCCAGGATTTGAACCAATGAAACACTGGGACACCTGCAGCGGAGCACGCGAACTTAACCACTCGGCCACGGGGCCAGCCCCTGTCCTGTAAAATTCTTATGTTGAAGTCTTAACCTCCAATGTGACTGTATTTGGCCTTAAGACATTTAAGGAAGTACTTAAAGTTAAATGAAGACGTAAGGGTGGGATCCTACTCTAATAGGACTGATGTCTTTATAATAAGAGAAAGAGACACCATAGCTCAATCTCTTTCCATGCATGCACAGAGGAAAGGCCATGTGAGGACACAGCAAGCAGGTGGCCATCTGCAAGCCAGGAAGAGAAATCTTACCAGAAATCAACCTTGCTGTCACCCTTGATTATAGACTTGAGTCTCCAGAGCTATGAGAAAATAAATGCCTATTGTTTAAACCACTCAGTCTCTGGTATCTTGTTATGGCAACCCAAGATGACTAATAGACTGCACATATGTTTACAATTGTTAATATCTTCTTGATGAATTGACTCTTCATTAACATAAAATTATTTTTGTCTCCAGTAACAATTTATGTCTTAAAGTCCATGTAGTATCCTATTAACATAGCTGCCCTATCTTCATTTTGGGTGCTATTTGCGTGAAATTTTTTCCCTTCTTTTCACTTTCAACTTATTTGTGTTTTTGGGTCTAAAGTGAATTTCCTGTAGGCAGCATGTAGTTATATCATTTTTTTTAAACTTTAATCCATTCTGCCACTCTCTGCCTTTTACCTGGATAGTTTAGTCCCTTTACATTTAAAGTAATTACTGATAAGGAAGGACTCAATTGCCATTAGGCTGTTTTTTTTTAATATATATCATATATTTTTTGGTCTTCAATTCCTCCATTTCAGCTTTATTTTGTAATTAATTGATTTTTCTTGTGTACCATTTTAATTCTCTTCTTATTCCTTTATATGTATATTTTTAAAATTTTTCCTTAGCAGTTACTTTGGGGATTACAATTAATATTTTAAATTTATCAAATCAAGTTTGAATGAATATCAACTTAGTTCAAAGTTTACAAAATCTATCGATTTACAGTTCTGTCCCCCCTTTTATGTTGTATTGTCACAAGTTAGATGTGTATTTTGTGTGTGCCCATTAATATAGATTTATAATTGCTTTATGCATTTGTCTTTTAAATTATATCAGAAAAAAAGAAGAGTTGCAAACCCAAAATGAAATACCACTGTCTTTTTTTATTTAGCTATGTAGCTAGCTTTATCATTTTTCTTTATTTCTTATATGACTTCAAGTTACTGTCTAGTGTCCTGGAATTTAGTCTTGAGGAATCTCTTCAGCATTACTTGTAGGTCAGACCTACTGACAAACTCCAAACTGTTTTGTTTTGTTTTTACTTTTAATCTTGTAATGTTTTAATTTCATCTTCATTTTTGAAGGATAGTTTTCCTGAATATAGTCTATAATTTCTATCTCTTTGTTGATATTCTCTTTTTGGTGAGACATCATTTTCTTGGTTTCCTTTAGATCTTTATCCATGATATACTTTAGCTCTTTGAGCATATTTAAGACAGTTGATTTATAATCTTTGTATGGTAAGTCCAATTCCTATGTTTCCTCATGGATAGTTTCTATTAATTTTTTCCCCTGTAATAGGCTGTACTTTGGTGTTTCTTTTTATGTCTCATAATTTTTTTGCTGAAAACTGGTCATTTTGAATATTATCATGTGGAAACTCAGGAAATAAGATTTTCCCACCTCCCCAGGATTTGTTGTTGTTGCTTCTTGTTGTTTGTTTGTTTGGTGACCTTTCTGAACTAATTTTGTAAAGTCTGTTTTGTCCTATGTGGCTACTGAAGTCAGAGATACATTAGCTTAGTAGTCAGCTAGTGTTTTGACAGAGTTTCCTTTAATACCTAGAGCTGAAGAAGGAAAGAAAAATGAAAAAATAAAAATAGAAAAAAATGCTTTCCTCATCTTTACATATTGGTTTTGTATTGGGGCTCTCTTTCAATGCTTAGCCAGGCTGTTTACAACTCTGTCTTTGCCTTAACTTCCTGATTGCATGGAGCCTGAAGGTCAGCCACAGATGAAAACTTAGGGGTTTCTCAGACTTTTTCTGGCATACCTTCAACTCTGAACCTCCACATAGCCTTCTCAATTCCCCAATACACATGGAAGCTTTGAAAAGTTGTTATTTCCCCATGTACCTCTTTTCCCAACCTCTGGATTCCCTGGTTTTTTGGTCTGTCTATTGATTGTCTTGACTGTTGTTCCTTGTCCCAGGCTGCTTCAGCCAATGCTTACACCTTTCAATACTTTCAGAAAAATCCACCTGGGCATCTGCTCCAGCCCTGGACTATTCTGAGTCAGCAGAAACAAAGGTAAACCCTTGTTACCCTCCTCAGGGAACTGCCAGGCAAGTCAAAACTTACAACCACAATTGCTTGACAATAGGGTCCATATTGTTCTTTCTGCCCTTAGCAACCAGCATCAGGAGTGAGACTGACGTCATCATGACTGCTGCTGATCTGGGATGTGGGGGATGGTAGGTGGGCAATTAAAAATACCACAGCACTCTCTTATTGCAAAGAAAATGCTTCTTTCTTCACCAAGTCTTCTCCTAGTTGTTGTAGAGTTTTAACTAGATTCCAGAGTTCTGTAAAAGTTGATTCTGACTATTTTTTTTTATTTCCAACTCATTAGATTTTATGGAGGGATACAGACCTGGAGTGCTCTACTCTGCCATTTTCAGTGATGTCACGACCTCTATCTGCTTCATTTTTTGAAGAATGGTTTTGCTGAATATAAAATTATTGTGTAGGAGTCTTTTTTCTTTCAAAACTTTGAAACTGGAACCCCACTGCCTTCGAGTCCCTGTGGTTTCTGATGTGAAATAAACTGTTCAATTTATTGAAGATTCTTTCTACATGATAAATTGCTTCTCTCTTGCTGCTGTCAGGATTCTTTTTGTCTTTAGATAGTTTATTATGTGTCTAGATGTGGACCTGTTTGTGTGTATCATTTTTGGAGTATGTTGAGCTTTTTGGATATGTACATTATTTTTTTTATAAAATTTGGGATGTTTCCAGACAAGATTTATTCAAATATTCTTTCTGTGACTTTTTCTCTCTCTTTTCTGCTTCTGGAACTCCATTTTGAATATGTCAGTATTTTGATGTTGTCCCATGAGTCTTTGAGGCTCTGTTAATTGTTTTTCATTTACTTTTCTTTTTGTTCCTAAGACTGGACAATAATCTCATTAGTCTTTCTTCTGCCTGCTGAAATGTTATTGAGCCCATCTAGTGATAGTTTTCTTTCAGTTATTGTGCTTTTCAACTCTTAAATTTCTATCAGATATTTTTTGTAGCTTCTGTCTCTTTATTGACATTCTTTACTTGGTGAGATATTGTTCTCATAATTTCCTTTAGTTATTTATACATGGTTTCCTTTGATCTTTGAATTTATTGAAAATAGCTAATTTAAAGGTTTTTTTCTATTTAGTACAACATCCGGGATTCCTCAGAGTTTCTATTGATTTTATTTGCCCTATGTATAGGCCATAATGTCCTGTTTCTTTGTGTGTCTTGTAATTTTTTGTTGAAGACTGGATATTTTAGATAACATAATATGGCAATTCTGGAAATCAGATCTTGCCTCTCCAGGTTTGTTTTTGGTGCTATTGTTGTGTATTTATTGAATTTCCTGAACTAATTCTGTAAAGTCTGTGTTTTCTATCATGTGTGACCACTGAATTCTGCTTACTTAGTTTAGTGGTCAGCTAATTATTGGACAGAGATTTTCTTGAATGCCTTGAACCACTAAGTCTCCCAGATTTTGTTAAGGGGACATTCAATGTTCTGGAAGTTTACAACTCTGCCTTAGCTTCACTTCTTCCTTGCTCAGAGACTGAAGTTCAGCCAGAAATGTGATTTTAGGTGTTTGGCACATCTTACTTTGGCAAATGCATAGCCCTGTACATGTACATGGCCTTATAAATAAGCCTTATATATAGGAATATGTGGGAGCTGTTCAAAGCTCCCTGTGGACGTCTCATTCCCTAGTTTTACCTTTTAAATGTTTTTGGCCCCCCTCTTGTTAACTCTAACTGGTATTGATGCTTCCGGCAGTTGCAAAATCACTGCTGATTGTTTTCACATGCCCTATGGGCATCATAGGGATTTCCTCATTTAGCAAGCTCTGAGCCAGTTCAAATAAAGACAAGTCTTGCAAATAAGTCTTTCCAGGGAGCTTCCAGAAGATCGAATGAGGATAATTCTCTGAAAACCAGCTGCTTGGGAAGATCTAAACCAGTTCTTCTCCCTCCAATGGCTGTCAGGCTGCTGATTTTCATGGCTACTGTGATTGTGAGGCTGTTTTAAGGTATTGTGGAGCTGTGGAAAGTGAGATGAGAATAGAACAAGTTAAAACACTAAAAACTTTGCTGTTCTTACTGAGATTCACCCATTTTTTCCTTGAATACACACTCCTTGGATTGTTGCAAGCTTTTGGTAAATTTTAAGAGCTATGACAAGTTGAATTTGACCATTTTGTTAGTGTTTTCATTGCTTTCATTGAGAAGCAGATTTTTGGAGGTCTTTCCTCTGCCATTCCAGTAGCACTTATCCAATGCCGCTAATTTTTGACATTTTTAAAAGATCATGTGAGTGAATGAAGTCTCTCTCTCTCTCTCTCTCTCACACACACACACACACACACACACACACTTTAATGATTAGGATGCTTGATGCCAAAGAATGAGAGGCATTGTGCAGGAATGAAGGAGCTCTCTTCTGGGGAGACAGTTCCTTGTTTTCTGAGTCCAGTTCACAGGTAAGGTCACTGACTTTGAAAGATGTCAAGTTTTTATCATGAACTCAGCTCTGAAATAGAGCCAGAGACTGTAATCAGCTGACACTGCCAGGAGGAGCTCCTGGGGGTGGGTAGGTGTGATAGCAGCCCTGATATCAGTTCCCCTACATTAAACCTAGCATATGTGGGGTGAAAACCATAGCACTCACTCCCTGCTTACTCCCTGGCTCCCTGACTCCAGAAACCACTATCCGCCATGGAGACAGATAGCCAAGGACAGCAACCTGGATTCCTTATCATCTCCTCCTCCTCCCTGCAAACAGTGTTCCAAGGCCAAACACAGGCTGGTGAGAAAGCTCCAACCAGCAAGGCCACAGACTACCCCCTCACTTCCCTACAAACAGAAATATTCCTTGCAAATATTAAAACCCCTCACTTCCCATCTTTCAGGGAGACAAGATTAGATGAGACGAATTTGAGGACTCACTCTCATCTCCAAGCTGATATTGCCTAAAATAAAAACCCTTTCCTTTCCGTAAGCCTGTAGTTCCAGTTCTTATTATATACATATAACAACCTATGTTTATAGGCTCTAACAGGTGGATGTCTGGGAGCTAAAGAACTAAGATGGTACAGGAACTGTCAGCTGTAACCTTACCCATTGGCCAATTAGAGGGAATCTTAGTAAGGAGATTTTTAGATTTTACATTTTTAGGACCCTGGACTGGTTTCTTCTACATGCTTTAAACTAAACACACTTTTCTCATAATGCCTAAAATCCTATCATTATCAAGTCATGCCTTTAGTATAAGCATTGCTGTCTCTCAATCTCGACTCCAAGCTGTTCTCCAAGCTGGCATGAAGGTAACATTTTTGTCACTGGGAAAAGCTCCTGAGACTGATCTGTTTTCTTTCCTTTGCCAGTGTTACAGATATACAAAATCCATATTTTCAATTTATTTCAATTTCAATTTCCCCATTTCACCAGAAGCTAAGCTGGAGTCCAAGGAAGGAATGATCCTATGTTTGTCCCTAAGCCTTTCCCCAGCCTAATTCGCAGTAGACATTTCTCTTCTATAGAAAAAAATTCATGTTCAAAAAGAATATATCACAGCCAATGTTCATTGTGAAGGTCTCATATTTGGCTGATGTTCAATTTACAATGTAAATTGAGTCTCTTTACTAATAAGTCTGTCCATTTTCAGTCAGCTGGCACAATAGTAGTGCCGTGGCTATCTGGGTGGGTTACACAGATAATCCTAGAGATTCTAAGCAGGAAAGAAAGAGCCTTGAACAAAAACACAGAAATATTAAACATGTGTTCCTACCATAGGTGAATTGCTTTAGGATGTTGTTCCTTAGCACAGTAACCCTATAGAATTCCAAATTCTAATTCCTCAGAACAATCATGATTTTTAAAGATGTTTCATTGTTCTTATAAGCATACTTCACCCACTGGCATGAGACCTGATTTGGTTTTCAGAAAACAGTTACTGTAATGTTGATTGTAGTAAAGAGAAGAAGGAGGTGGATTAAAGCTATAGGTGTTGAAGTATTAAAAGTTGAGGGAGAGTTGATTCTGGTTCAGTCTGGAAACACTTCAAAGGCAAAGTTTCAACTGTACCTTAAGTTGAAAGCAATAATTTATTGATAACTGGTAGCTGTCATGTATTGAATATGTACTACATGCCAAGCATGATGCTACACTATCTTCTTTGGATTTTCAAAACTCTATGAGATAGGTACAATAATGATTCCATTTTACAGATGAAGATACTGAGGCTCAGAAAAGTTAAATGACCCGTGCTGATGTCTGCTAGTAATCAGCACATCCAAGACTAATCCAGCAGTCCAGATCCAGATCCTGTGCTCTTAACTACTGTACTACATTGTCTTTTACTTTATGGAAATATTTTACATACAGAAATTGGAAAACATCAAAGCCAGGTATGATATAGGATAATGCAATTCAATGCTCCATTAAACATTGGGAACTCTGAGGCCCAGAGAAGGGGTGAGGCTTGCACAAGTTTCCACAGCTGTTCTAGGTACGTGAAAAGTAGCTCAAAACAGTGGGGGAAGAAATAGTGAACCACACCTAGGAACAACTTTTGGTGTTTTTTTTTTTTTTTAAGATTTTCCCTCAGCTAATATCTGTTGCCAATCTTCCTCCTTAATTAATTAATTTTTTTTCTTCTCTCCTAGCCCCCCACTACGTGGTTATATATTCTAGTTCTAGGTCCTTCTGGTTCTGCTATGCTGGGACTCCGCCTCAGCATGGCTTGAGGATCCATGCTAGGTCCCTACCCAGGATTCAAACCATTGAAACCCTGGGCCACTGAAGCAGAATCTGCGAACATAACCACTCAGCCATCGGCCAGACCCAACTTTTGCTGTTTCCAATGTCAGTCTGGGAATTTATTAGCAACCAATATTTTTAATCGGATGGAGCATGAATTATAACACAAGGACTACTTCCCGGCAATCCTGGTTAGGTACTAGGTTGGGCTTAAGTCCTTTTAATATCTGACTGTCTGTTCACCCCCTAGAACCTAATATAAAATTTGCTGTGGGTAGTCTATGGCCTTCACATCATCTCTGTGGCCTTAGATGAACAACTGAGTTATTTTTGAGACTTGATTCAATTCTTTCATTGTTACAAACCCCTATTCCACTATTATTCTTGTGTTCCAGTCCATGATCTTGCTTAGAATAGGTGTTTTTTTCAAAGATCACCTTCCACTTTCACAGCCTCCTCCCCTCAAATTAATCAGTGAACAGAAAAGTTAACCTGCCAACTTGGAAAGGTTATTTCTCCCCGTGAGGTTCTACAGTCCAGCCAGCTAGCCAACTCAAGTAGCTGACACTTCTGGGAGAAGAGATAAATCCACTACCAGGCACCTAGTTCTGAGCAGTAGAACTAATCAGTTGAGCTAAAAATTTGGCTATCAGCAAGCTCGGGACTTGACTTGTAGAATGCTCCAATCCCCTCGGCCCTGGCTGTAGATACTGGTCACTCCTCCGTATTTTATTATTTGTTTGTTTGCTTTTAAGTAAACAAATAGATTATATTTCTTGGGAGGCAGACATAATTCCCACTGGCTTCTGGCAGTCAGTGAACTTGGGCAGGATGATGCAATGGACTTGAGCAGTCCTCATACAAAATTAGTCAGTCTTCCCTTGAATCCCACATCACCACTCAACCAAGATATTAGCAAAGGCAAATATGGAACTGATGGGAAAATTCTTCAAGGCTGAATTCATGGCTCCCTGGCTTTTCTTTTTTTGACCACTCTGGCTGAAATCTGTTCAGATAGCTATTGGAAACATGAACATAAGCTTCCAGTAGGTAGACACCTGAGCATCTTACAGCACATACTTAGCCCAGAATAGGAGATAACATGGTTCTAGGTTCAGTTTGACTCAGTATAAAAATTTTTGACTAGCCTAACAGGTGCTGAGATTGAAATTATCATTTTCTATTAGTTGGGAAAAAAGGGGAAGGAGTGTTGCCAAACACAACAAATCTCTATCTCTATATATTCAGAAAATTAAAAAAAAAATGTTATACTTACATACAGATATATAGAGGTAGAGATAGAAATACATCAATTTACACCAAATTATAGATAGTAATTACTTCTGGGGAATGGGGAAAGTGTGTTGAAGGGTCAGGGGAAGGTGACAGGAAGGCTCTTTAGCTTTCTATTTTATATTCTTCTTTATTGATTGATTTTTTTTCAAAATAAGCATATGCTATTTTTTTCATAAAAACAATGGAAATGAAAAGGAATGGGTTTAAACTAGTATGAGAACAAACTGTTTTCAAGCACATTAACATTTCAATGAATGCAATTGATGTATAAATTACAAAGTATCCTTATCTAGTCTCTAGTGTTCCTTAGGGATCAAATGCTAACTGTGGAGCTCTGTTAGCCTGGTTTACCTTATTCTTTGTTCTGGGAAATTATAACATGCTTTTTATTTATTTTAAAGTCAAAGGATGAATGCTTATTTTTCCCCAAATGAAAACTTTTCTTTTTCTGACTTTGAAAGGAATACATAGTCACTGAAAAAGATTCAGACAGAACCAAACACTATAAAGAAGAGAACGAAAATAATTCCACTGCCGTATCTCCATTTTGGTGTAATTTTTCTTGACATTTTTTAAGGCACAAGTACACTTTTATTTACGGGGGGGGGGCAAAAATAGGATCATATTCAAGAAGTTATCCTATTTTTATTTTTCCTCAACATTTTTATTATGAAAGTTTGAAACAAAAATGGAAAGAAATAACAGCGAGCACTTACAAAACTTCTGCCTACATTCTACAATCGAAATTTTGCTGCATTTTTATTACTTATTTATCCATTTTTCCATCCATCAATCCATCTTATTTTTGATGCATTAAAAATAAGTTGCAGACGTCAGGACTGTTAACCCATATACACTTTAGCCTGCATATCATTAACTAAAGTGAATATTTATGATTTTCTTAATGTAAAATTTAGATATGATGAAATTCACAAGTCTGAAGCGTACAAATTCCTCAAGTTTGGACAAATGCACACATCTGTGTAACTAAAGCATCTATCATGATTCAAAATACCACCACAGAAATGCTGTTTCCCATCATCTTATGCCTTTTCCAAGTCAATCCCTTCCCCCTCCCCAAGAGGCAAGCACTGTTCTAGAATAGCACATAAACAGAATTGTGGATTATGAACTCTTTTGTGTCTGGCTTCTTTCACTCAGCATAATGTCTATGAGATTCACAAACAGTTCATTTTTTTATTGCTAAGTAGTATCCCATCGCATGAATATACCACAATTTGTTTATCCTTTTACCTGTTGATGGGCACTTGGACTGTTTCCAGGTTTACCTATTATGAATAGACTTACTATGAACAATCATATACAAGTCTTTTTGTGGACCATTTTCATTTATCTTGGGTTACGGTGTAAGTGTATGATTAATTTTATAAAAAAAGATGCCAGAATATTTTTCAAAGAAATTGTACCATTTTACATTCCCACCAACAATGTGTGAGAGTTCCTGCTATTCTACATTCTCATCAGCGTTTGATGCCAATTTTTTTTTATTTCAGTAACTTGGACTATAACATTATATAGCTTTCAGATATACATTGTAATATATTTCAAATTCTGTGTAGATTACATCATGTTCACCACCCAAAAACTAACTATAGTCCATCCCCTCACATGTGAGCCTAATAACCACTTTTGCCCTCCCCCCTTCCCCCTTCCCCTATGGTAGCCACCAATCCAGTCTCCATTGCTATGTGTTTGTTTGTCATTGTTTTTATCTTCTATCTATGAGTGAGATCATACGGTATTGGACTTTCTCCCTCTGACTTATTTCACTTAGCATAATACCCTCAAGGTCCATCCATGTTGTCACAAATGGCCAGATTTCATCATTTCTTATGGCTCAGTAGTATTCCACTGTGTATACATACCACATCTTCTTTATCCATTCATCCCTCAATGGGCACCTAGGTTGCTTCCAAGTCTTGGCTATTGTGGATAATGCTGCAGTGAACATAGGGGTGCATGTATCATTATGCATTTGTGTTTCCAAGTTCTTTGGATAAATACCCAACAGTGGGATAGCTGGATAATGTGGTAGATCTATTCTTAGTTTTCTGAGGATACCCCATACTGCTTTCCATAGTGGCTGCACCAGTTTGCACTCCCACCAGCATTGTACAAAATCAACTCAAAATGGATTAAAGACTTGAATGTAAGACCCAAAACCATGAAACATCTAGAAGAAAACATAAGCACTACGCTCTTTGACACCAGTCTTAGAAGCATATTTTCAAGTACCATGTCTGACCGGGCAAGGGAAACAATAGAAAAAATGAACAATTGGGACTACATCAAACTAAAATCCTTCTGCACAGCAAAGGAAACCATCATCAAAACAAAGAGACAACCTAACAATTGGGAGAATATATTTGCAAACCATATATCAGATAAGGGGCTAATATCCGAAATATGCAAATAATTCATACATCTCAACAACAAAAAACCAAACACCACAATTAAAAAATGGGCAAAAGATCTGAACAGAGATTTCTCCAAAGAAGATATACGGATGGCAAACAGGCATATGAAAAGGTGCTCAACATCAAGAGCTATCAGGGAAATGCAAATCAAAACTACAATGAGATGTCACCTCACTCTGGTCAGAATGGCTATAATTAACAAGACAGGAAACAAGTGTTGGAGAGGATGTGGAGAGAAGGGAGCCCTGGTACACTGCTGGTGGGAGTGCCAGTTTTTTTTTAATTTTAGATTTTCTGGTGGGTGTGTATTTTGCACTTCCCTGATAACTAGTGCTTTTGAGTACATTTTCCTACGTGATATATTTTCCTTTGTGAAATGCCTGATCCATTTTTTTGCCCATTTTTCAATTGAATTATCTTATTATTGAGATATAACAGTTCTTAATATATTCTGGATACAAGTCCATATCCTTTTGCTATCACCCTCTTATCTCCCATCTCCCTTCCACAGCCCTAAGTAACTATTAATCTATAGATTTTCCTGTTCTTAATGTTTCATATGAATGGAATCGCATAATATGAGGTATGTTGTGACTGGCGTCTTTCACTCAATATAATGTTTTCATGATTCTTCCATTTTGTAGCATCTATCAGTACTTCATTTCTTTTTTATTGTCAAATAATATTCTATTGTATGGATATACCACATTTTATTTATCTACTCATCAGTTGATAGACATTTGGGTTGTTTCCACTTTTTCACAATCATGGATAACACTGCTATGAACATTCATATACAAGTTTTTGTATGGGCATGTGTCTTCATTTCTCTTGAGTGTCTACCCAGGAGTGAAATTGCTGGATCACATAGTAAATCTATGTTTAAGGAACTTCCAGACTATTCTGTAAAATGTCTTTACTATTTTATATCCACCAGTGAATAAGGGTTCTGATTTTTCCATATACCCAACACTTGTTATTATCTGATTTTTTTGATTTTAGCAATCTAAATGGGGGTAAAGTTGTATCTCATAGTTTTGATTTGCATTCCGCTGATGACTAATAATGTTGAGTCTTTTCATGGGCTTACTGGTCATTTGTAAATATTCCTTTGAGAAATATCCATTCAGATGCTCTGTTGTTTTTTTTTTTAAAATTGAGTTGTCTTTTCATCAATGAATTGTAAAAGTTCTTTATATATATATTCTGGGTACAAGTTCCATAGCAAGTTTGTGATTTGGAAAAATTTTCTTGCATTTCGTGGATTGTCTTTTCACTTTCTTGATGTGTCCATTGAAGCAAAGTAGTTTTTAATTTTGGTGAAGTTCAATTTATGTCATTTTACTTTTGGTGTCTGTGCTTTTTGTGTTGTAGTTAAGAATTCTTTGCCAAATCGTAGACCACGTCATGAAAATTTTCAATTTTAGCTCTTACATTTTGGTTTTTGATCTATTTTGATTAATTAATGTATATGGTAAGATGTAAGGGTCCAATTTCATTTTTGTGCTTGTGGCTACTCAGTTGTGCATAGTGCTATTCAGCACCATTTGTTGAAAAGACTATTCATTCTCCATTGGATAGTATTGAAAGCCTTGTCAAAAATCAGTTGACCATGGTTGTATGGGTTTATTTCTGAATTCTTAATTCTATTACATTTATCTATATTGCATTGATATATTCTTGTGCCAGTACCACATTGTCTTGAATATTGTTGCTTTTCAGTATGTTTAATCATCAGGAAGTGTGAGTGCTTCTACTTTGTTCTTCTTTGTCAATAATTTTTTTTCTATTCCAGGTCCTTTGAAATTCCACATGATCTTTAGAATCACCTTGTCAATTTCTAGAAAGTCAACTGGGATTCTGCTAGGGATTGCACTGAATCTGTAAATCGGTTTGGGGGACTATTGCCGTCTTAACAATGTTAAGTCTTCTGATCCATGAACATGGAATGTTTTTCCAATTATTTGGATCTTCTTTAATATTGTTCAACAATGTTTGTAGTTCTCAGGGGGTAATTTTGCACTTCTTTTGTCATGTTTATTCTTAAGTATTTTATTCGTTTTGATGCTATTATAAATGGTAATGTTTCCTTAATTTCATTTTTGGATTGTTCATTGCTCTAGTGTATAAAAGTACAATTTATTTTTGCATATTTAATCTTGCATCCTTCAAAGTTGCTTAACTTGTTTTATAGTTTGAATAGATTTTAGTGTATTCCTTATGATTTTCTATATAAGATCATTTCATTTGTGAATAATGATAGTCTTACATCTTCTTTTCCAATCTCGATGAATTTTATTTATTTTTCTTTCCTAATGAGCCTGGCTAGATCCTCCAGTACAATGTTGAATAGAACAGGTGAAAGCAAACATTTTTGTCTTGTTCTTCATCTTCGGGGAAAAACTTTCTGTCTTTCATTATTTAAGTATGATGTTACCTGTGTGGTTTTTTTGTAGATGCCCCTTATCAGGTTGAGGAATTTCACTTCTATTCTAGTTTGCAGGGTATTAATGACATGCAAAAGTGCTGGATTTTGTCATTTGGTTTTCCTACATCTATTGAGATGATTGTGTGATTGGTGTTTCTTAGTCTATGGATATATGTTACAATAATTGATTTTTGGATATCAAACCAACCTTTTATGCCTGGGACAAATCACACTTGGTTACAGTGTATAATTTTTTTATATGTTGCTGGATTTAGTTTGCTAGTATTTTGTTGAGGTTTTTATATCCATATTCATAAGGGATATTGTCTTATAGTTTTATTTTCTTGTAATGGCTTTGTTTGATTTTGATGTCAGGGTAATACTGACCTCATAAAATAAGTTGGGAAGTGGTCTCTCTTCTGTGGTTTTGGAATGTTTTGTAAAGAACTAGAATTAGCTCCTCTTTAAATTTTTGGCAGAATTCACTGATGAATCCACCTGGGCGTGGGTTTTTCTCTGTCAGTAGTTTTATTTTGTTTTTTAGTTTTTTGCAGAGGATTAGCCCTGAGCTAACTACTGCCAATCCTCCTCTTTTTGAGAGGAAGACTGGCCCTAAGCTAACATCCATGCCCATCTTCCTCTACTTTATACATGGGATGCCTACCACAGCATGGCTTTTGCCAAGCGGTGCCATGTCCGCAGCCAGGATCCTCACTGGTGAACCCTGGGTAGCCGAGAAGCAGAATGTGTGAACTTAACCGCAGCACCACCAGGCTGGCCCCAACTGTCAGTAGTTTTTGATTACTAATTCAATGTATTCACTTGTATATACTCAAGTTGTCTATTACTTCTTAATTCAGTTTCTGTAGTATTTGTCTTTATAGGAATTTTTCCATTTCATCTATGTTATCTAATTTACTGGCGTACAATTGTTCACAGTATTTCTTTATAATCCTTTTATTTCTATGAGGTTGGTCTTAATGGTCCCGTTTTTATTTCTAATTCTAGTAATTTGTGTCTTCTGTTTTCTGGTTAATCTAGCTAAAGGTTTATCAATTTTGTTTATCCTTTCAAAGAACAAGCTTTTTATTTCATTTATTTTCTCTATTGTTTATTCTCTATTTTATTACTTCTGCTCTAACATTTATTATTTCCTTCATTCTACCTGCTTTAGGTTTGGTTTGTTCTTCTTTTCCAGCATCTTATGGTAGAAGTTTAGGTAATTGACTTGAGATTTTTTTCTTTATTAATATGGGTATATTAGTCTGCTAGAGCTTCCATAACAGAATACCACAGACTGGGCAGCTTAAACAACAGACATTTATTTACTCACAGTTGTGGAAGTGAGATCAAGGTGCCATCAGTGTTAGTGTCTGATGAGGCCTCTCCTCCTGGCTTGCAGATGGCCACCTTCTTGCTGTTCCTCAAATGGCCTTTCTTTTGTTTGCATGCAGAAAGAAAAGATCTCTGGTATCTCTTCCTCTTCTTTTAAGGACATCAGTACTATCAGCTTAGGGCCCCACCCTTATGACCTCATTTAACTTTAATTACCTTCCTAATGACCCTGTCTCCAAATACAGTCACATTGGACATTAGGACTTCAATGTATGTATTTTGGGGAGACATAATTCACTCCAGAAAAATAGGCATTTACAGTTATAAATTCCCCTCTAAGCACTTCTTTAGCTGGATCCAATAAATTTTGGTCTGTTGTGCCTTTATTTTCATTCATCTCAAAATATTTTCTGATTTACTTTTTTGCTTTTGACTCACTGGTAGTAGGATTTATTTAGGAGTGTGTTGTTTAATTTCCACACATTTGTGAGTTTCCCCAGTTTTTTCCATTTTTTAATTTCTAATTTCATTCCATTGTGTTTAGAGAAGGTACTTTGTACTTTTTCTATTCTTTTAAATTTATTAAGGTTTGTTTTATGGCCTAGTATATGGTCTATCCTGGAGAATGTTGCATGTGCATATTAAGAAAAATGCAAATTCTTTTATTTTGAGGTGGATTTTTTTTACAGATGTCTGTTAGGTCTAGTTAGTTCAAAGTATTGTTTAAGTCCTCTATTTCCTTATTGGTCTTCTGTCTATTCTATGCATTATTGAAAGTGAGATATTGGAGTCCTCAACTATTATTGGTAAATTCTCTCTTCTTTAATTTCTGTTATTTTTTGCTTCATGTATTTTGGTGTTCTGTTATTAGGTGCATATATATTTATAATTGTTTTATATTCCTGATGGATTGATCCTTTTACCATTACAAAATGCCTCTCTTTATCTCTGGTAACTGTTTTTATTTTAAAGTATGTTTTGTCTGATATCATTATAACTATTCCAGCTTATATGTGATTACTGTTTTCATATATTTTTTCCATTCTTTTACCTTCAATCTAGTTGTATCTTTGAATCTAAATTGTGTCTCTAGTAGAAAGCATACAATCGGATCTTGTTTTATATCCAGACTGACAACCTCTACCTTTTGATTGGATTGCTTAAACATTTCACATTTAATATTATTGATGTAGTTGAATTTATGTCTGCCTTTTTACTTTTTGTTTTCTATATGTCTCATGTCTTTTTTATTGCTCTATTCTTCCTTTATCACTTTCTTTTGCATTAAATGAATACTTTCTAATGGAGCATTTTAATTTTGTAATGCTTTTTCACTCTATATATTTTTTAAGTTTATTTTTATGGTTGTTCTAGGGTGTACCATATACATATTAATTTATCAAAATCATCTTCAATTTATACTAGCTTAATTCCAGTGATGTATAGAAATGTTAGTCAGATATAGCTCTATTCTCTTTTCCTCATTCAGGGATCCATGCCCTGGACCACTGCTGCCAGGAGATGGGGAGAATGCTGTTCCCCTAGCTCCACTACCTCCCGAGGGTCCAGCCCACCTACCCTCAGCTGTATAGATGCCTGGATCTCTTATGCGTCCTGTTGTGCTGTGTAGGGAATCCTCTGTTTGGTCAATGGATGACCCATTGGTTGTAACTTAGAGGGGAGAGGCAAAGGGAATAACTCACTCTGCCATGATGCTGACATCACTGCAGTATACCTCATAATTTTATGTTGGAAACTGGACATTTTAAATAATGTACTGTAGTAAATCTGGATACTGATCTCCTCCCATCCAGGGTTTGTTACATTTATTTGCTTGTTTACTTGTTTAGTGACTGGCTGGATTATTTAAGTGATATCTATCTCTCTCCTCCCCATGTAACAGTAAGCCTCTGATGTTGCTTCTCATCGAGGCACAGCTTTGGGTATGACAGTAACCCTGGAATGACTTTGGCTTTGGTGGTACTTTCCTCCTCTCTTTTTCTGACTATACTTAGCTGTTAAACTCCACTAATTACAGGCTAAATGCTCTATTGTTTTCAACAATGCTCTGGGGCATATGTTGCTTTATGCTAGTTCAGTCAAATTATGGCTCCTTTGAAAGAGAGGTTTCCGAGATCAGTGTTTGATATTTGTTCTAGCAAAACTCTGATCAAGGGCTCTAGAGCTGAGGCTGGGGACAATGTCATGCTTTTCTCTGAGTGACTCCCCAGCTCTAGGGGCTGAGCTCTCCATGATGGTGGTAGGCAGCAGCCTAAGGTCCCCTTAGCTTATTGTCTCTCTTGGCATGAAACCACTACCTCATGATCTGAGAAAAGGGCAATTGGGATTCCAGTATTCTCAGCATGCTGCATCCAAGGTAGATCCTCTAATTCTATGCGAGGGGGCTTGTTGGAAGAAACTCCCACTTTTTGACTGTACTCATCTGGGACTAGCTTCAGCAGCATATAGCTGAAGGCAGGATGAGAAACACTGATTTCTTGCTCCTCTCAGGAAGAAAGCCTTCTGACTGAGAGCTGCGGGAAGAGGGAGCCCTGTATTCTTAGCTACAGCAGTCTGGAGTATAGTTTCCACCTAGTTGAGCTGGAAGGGGAAAGGGAAAGAACAGTTTTAGTCAAAATACCACAGACTCTTGTCTTAGAGAATTTTCATAGATTTCTTGAAAAATGTTTCATTTTCTGTTTGTCCTTAGGACCATTTCCAGAGATTTTAAATGGTTGCCTTCTTATAATTTTCACCAGTTTCAATGGGGAGAAAATCTTTGGAGCTCCTCATGCTATCATGTTAGAAATTGATCTCTTCAAACTGCTATATATATATATTTTATATATATATATATATATAACTGAATAAATATATAAAACTGAATAAAATGTCTTGTCATCTTTCCATGTGAATATAGATCTATATCAACATTTGTAATGGCTGTGTAGAACTAATTTTATGAATATTGCATCATTTTTATCCAATTACACACTGATGTGCATTTAGGCTTTTTTTTTTTTAACTCCTTGCTATCAAAATTCACATTTCAATGAACATTCTGGTACACCTTCATGCATTTGTCTCATTATTTCCTTACGATAAACTCCCAGAAGAGAAATTGATGGGTCCAAATTGCATTTCCTTTTTCATATTATTATGTTAATTTATATTTTTTCCTGAGTTAGATTTATCTGGCTCTTTTGCTTGAGTCTAAACAGGCTCAGTTCCCCCGGATGGTCACAAGCAACCTATCAAGAGTCCTTTCTACTAAATATTGCTCCCTCTAATATGCTTTGCTTGCTCCACCTCACAAAATTCATACCATCTTTCCTTAAAAATTTAGAGTGCCCATCCCACCCCCAGCTTGCCTGTGAGAGGAGTTCAAATCGTATAAAAATGAGTAAAAATTGATTTGAGACATTGGTTAAGAGTGTGAGATCTGGAGTTAGGCGGTATAGAAACAAATTACACTTCAAATACGTATTAGTTACGTGCCATTGGGCAAGACACGTGGTGTTTTTGTGCTCTAATTTCTTCATCCAAAAAATAAAGATGATACCTACCTTATAAGCATGTTGAGAGGATTATATGGGCCAGTGCACATACAATGAGGGAATATTGTCTAACACATAATGAACATTCACCAATTGATACATTATTCATTATATTTTCTCTTAATGAATGATAGGAATGGATCATATTAGGGGGTCTTATGTCCCAATCCTAAGGAGGTTTGAGAGAGACCCATTTCACCTGAAGCATTGTCTGAATTATGTTTTTGTTCTTGTTTCGATCTTGCTCAGGTGTCAGCAGAGTCTCCGAATGAAGTGAATTATGAAATCAGTGGCTTTAGGATCATTCTTGCTGGTTATTCATGGGAAAAGTCATGCTAAATTTTAAGCAAGTTTATGTGGAGCTTTGCACTTTTCTGTGAGTTTTCCAGCAAATAAATTTTTAATTAACATTTTGCTGTCAGTTTGGGTTCACTCTTACATAATATAACTCTTTTGACATTTTCATTTTATCATCAGCAACAGCAGCAGCAGTATGAAATAGGAAACACCATATTATTTCCTTATCTTTAGGCATACATAATATTATAGTCAAATTACCTGTTTATATACATTTCCCCTATTATACCTAGAGCTTCTCCAGGTTAAGGACCATAGCTTTTTCATCTTTGGGTTCCCAGAGACAGCATAGTGCTTAGCACACGGTAGATGCACCCTAAATGCTTGTTGTGCTGAATTGAACTAGGTTTAATGTTTTAATCACTTCTTTACCCATTGTTGCCAAGCCTCATTCAAAAAAACTCCTAATCTTCCTCCCTTTTTGGAGTCTTCAGTCTCTTTTCTTGCTCCTTTGGTCTCCAGTTAAAACTGCATTTCTCATAGCTATTGGATTATCAACCCCCTGATTTTGTTATTAAAAATTTCAAGCATACAGGGCCAGTCCAGTGGTATAGTGGTTAAGTTTGCATGCTCTGCTTTGGCTGCCCAGGGTTAGCCAGTTTGGATCCTGGGTGCGGACCTATGCACCGTTTATTAAGCCATGCTGTGACAGATGTCCCACATGCAAAATAGAGGAAGATGGGCACAAATGTTAGCTCAGGGCCAATCTTCTTCAGCAAAAAGAGGAGGATTGGTGGTAGGTGTTAGCTCAGGGCTATTAGCCTCAAAAAAATTTCATGCACACAAAGTTGAAATTATAAATAGAGATAAATTTTATAGTGAACACCTCTATGCCCTCTACCTAGATTATACCTTTAAAATTTTCTTATACTTGCTATATGAAATATTTATCCATCTATTCATCCCTCTATCCATTTGTCACTTTGCATATCAATCTTTTCAGCTCTCTTGTGGCTGATCAACTGCCTTGAAGTGCACATTTATATCTTGGAGTTGGGAAAGACTTTAGAAATTACCCCTTCCTCAGCTCATTGTACAGATGATGACACAGAGACCCAGAAATGGAAGGTCTCCCTTTGCTTAAGGTCACAGAGATAAAGGAAGAATGGAGACTGAAAACAAGGTCTCTTAATTATCAAGTTGGGTATTTTTTTCCCATCACATAACAAAGTTGCTGCTGCTGCTTTCCAATGGTATGCTCCAAATCTCTTTATTCAGCCATATTTTGGTCAACTGTATCAGACATGGCTTAAATGAGGAAATGAGTAACTGGATGCATGGACGCAAGTCCTGTAAGCTGGGAAGTGTGATTCAGGTTTTGGATAACATTCTTGAGCTCCAAAATCTCAGCAGGTTAGATTAGTAGGCTGAACCAAACAAAATAAAGTGTTTTAAAAGCAAAATAATTATTAATTATTAAATTAATACATGCTCATTATAAAACATTTTATAAATAATGAAAAATAATAAAAGTAAAGATTATCTCTTAGCCCAGTGTGATAGTCAGCTCAGGCTTCCATAATGCAATACCATTGACTGGGTGGCTTAAGCAACAGACATTTATTTCCCACAGTTCTGGAGGCTGAGAAGTCCAAGATCAAGATTCTGGCAGATTCAGTTCCTGATGAGAGCCCTCCTCTTGACTTGCCGTTGGCCACCTTCTCGCTGAATTTTCACATGATAAGGAGAGAGAGTCTGGTCTTTGTATAAGAAGAATAATCTCTTCATGAAGGGTTCACCCTCATGACATCATCTAAACATTTCCTTTAGACCAACAGTTTTATTGATAGATGAGGAGAGCAGAGTACCCTTCCCCACTGCAATGCTGGCAGTATCGGTCTCAGGCTTGGAGCATCCAGGTGTCCTGCAGCCCAAGAACTCATCTAAACTTAGTCACCTCCCAAAGGCCCCACCTCCAAATACCATCAAATTGGGAGTTAGGGCTTCAATATATCAATTTTGAGTGTACATAAACATTCAATCCATAATACCCATCATTCAGAGATAGTTGTCATTAATGTTTTGGGGCATATACTTTAATAGAAATGTCTATGCAATTATTACATATATACAAATTTATGTACATATTTGTTCATAAAATTGAGATCAAATTGTGCATATTGTCTTGTAATGTACTTTTAATATTTAACAATATAAACTTTTTTATGTCCTTAAGGAATTTATATATGGTTTGATGGTCATATTTGAATTCAAATTTTTTGTTTATTTATTTATTTATTTATTGGAAGACTTGCCAAATTTTACTCTATTAAGTCATCACTGAGCTAAGAATAGAATAGGAGCATTGATATCATTGCTAATCAAGTTGTGACAGGTTACATATGTGTGGCCTTATTTTGTCAAATTATTTATTTTTATTTAAGTGATCTTCTCTTATTGAGTATTTAGGCTCTTCCCAGTTGTTCAGTATTATAAAAATACAATATATACACATACATACATATATTTCTTGTATGAGTCTGATTATTTTGTTAGGATAAATTTTTAGAAGTAGAATTGTTGGCTAAGTATACACTTTTAAAAGTTTTCTCTGTTTGCTATTTATTGCCAAATTACCTTCCAAACTGTTTGCACTAAATTTCCTCCTACGGAATATTTGTTTTCTTGTACCCACCAAAATACTGGGTTTTAACATTTAAAAATTCTATGCCAATTTAGTAGTCCCCAAATGATATATCACTTTAATTTGCTTTGCTTGGGTTACTAACATTTCTTGAGTTCTTTAACAAGGTGAAGCTCAGTACAGATAAATATCAAGATCCACACTCAGGTAATAAAACTCAACTGAAGGACAACTGGAGATATGACTTTAAAGCAGCCTATGTGGAAACTTCCTGGAGGTTTTAGTTGACAGTAAATTCAACATAAGTCAACAGCGTGATATGGTTGCCAATAAGCCTAATTTAAACTTAGGGAAATTAATAAAGTCTAGTGTCATGAACAAGGGAGACAATGATCCAACTTTACATATCTTTGATTAGTCTACAACCAAGACACAGCCTACACCAGCTGCGGGCCCCAACTATTAATAGTGGCCCAGACAGACTAATGTATATCCAGAAGAAAGTGAGCAGTCTGAAGAAAGAAGAGGAAATGGACCCTATGAAGAGTGATTTAATGAGCCTGGGGAAATGAAGACTCAAGGGGATGGGGCCTCTTTCTTCAGAGCTTTGAACAGCCATGTGGGAGAGAGAATAAGCACATTCTGATTGGTCCAGAAGGGCAGAGTACAAGGCAAATGCCACAGAAAGAACAATTTCAGTTCAACACAAAGAATATCTTTTTAAAAGAAATCTTGGAAAGTTCTGCCTGGAGTAACAGTGGGTTTCCCATCATCAGAGGTATTCAATCAGTTGCTGGATGACTTTTTGGCAGGGCTTTTCTGGAAAGGCTCAAGCATATGACAGAGGCTTGCACTATATGCCTTTAACCTCCATCTCAGTCCTGAGGTTTTAGTTCTGTGTGGATGCTACTTCTTCTAATCACCTTAACCAGAGACAATCAGTTTTGTGGGTATAAAGTGAAGCCTTGTAGAGCAGTCCTTCTCAAATTTAAAGTGCATTTGCAATACTTGGAAGCCTTGTTAAAATGTAGATTCAGGGGCTGGCCCCGTGGCCGAGTGGTTAAGTTCGCACGCTCCGCTGCAGGCGTCCCAGTGTTTCGTTGGTTTGAATCCTGGGCGCGGACATGGCACTGCTCGTCAGACCACGCTGAGGCAGCGTCCCACATACCACAACTAGAAGAACCCACAACGAGAAATATACAACTATGTACTGGGGGGCTTTGGGGAGAAAAAGGAAAAAATAAAATCTTAAAAAAAAAAAGTAGATTCAGATTCAGTAGGTCTGGGATGGGGCCTGAGATTCTGCATTTCCATCAAATTCCAAGTGAGGCCAATGCTACCGATTTAGGTCCACACTTTGAGTAGCAAGTTGTTAGTGTGAAATCTCAACTGGGATGATATAGCCACCAAACGGGTGAAAATTGGCTTTTGGGAGGTCATGGGGAGGGGAGGATCTTAGCTATTACACTGGTTTGTGGCCTTCCAAAGGGTCACAGTGTATGAACAGATATATAGTAAAACTGTAATAATAATATTTCATGGATGGGACGATTTAGAAAATAAATGTTTGAAAAGGTTCTTTGGGAGAAAAATAATTTTTAAAAAAGATTTAGAAAAACTATATTAGAGGGTCTAGAGCAATGACTTTCAACTTTGAGTCTACATTGGAATCATCTGGGAAGCTTTAAATATTTTGACTACCTAGAGTATACCCTTAGAGATTCCAGTTTAATTGGGCTAGAGTGTGACCTGGATGTTGGTTTTTATTAAAGCTCTCTAGATGTTGGTAATGTACAGTCAAGGTTGAGAACTACTGGTCTAGAGAGAAGACAAGAGGATAAGATACAGAGATGAGAGGAAAGGTATGGAAGGCATGAGGTTGAGGTGGGGGTGAGGCATAGATTACTGGAAAAATGGAAGACACTTCAGCACCTCTATCATATTCAACAAGTACTATTTAAGGCTAAGAGCCATGGGAAGAATGTGTCAGAATATCTCTATCCTGTTATTTGGAAAGAAAATATCAAAACAATGAGCCAAGGCTGAAAGAGGGCAAGAAAGCTGCATGGAGTGACAATTAAAAGGGTGGAGTCTGCAATTAGGCTGATGCAGAAGCTGGGGAATTCTATAGAACAATTGTCCAGTCTCTTAAACAAGTCAGTGGTGTGATTAAAAAAGGAGGGTGTGTATGTGTGATGGGGCTGGCCCCATGGCCAAGAGGTTAAGTTCGTGCGCTCCGCTGCAGGCAGCCCAGTGTTTCATTGGTTCGAATCCTGGGCACAGACATGGCACTGCTCATCAAACCACGCTGAGGCAGCGTCCCACATACCACAACTAGAAGGACCCACAATGAAGAATATACAACTATGTACCGGGGGGGCTTTGGGGAGAAAAAGGAAAAAGTAAAATCTTTTTAAAAAAAAAAAGGAGGGTGTGAAATGGCATGATTTTGTCTTCTTTATGGCTGAGTAGTATTCCATTGTACATATATACCACATCTTCTTTATCTGTAGTCAGACAGAGAAAAACAAACACTGTATAATTTCACTCATATGTGGAAGATAAACATATAGATAAAGATAACAGATTGGTGTTTACCAGAGGGGAAGGAGGGTGCGGGGAGGGCAAAAGGGGTACAGGAGCACATATATATGGTTACGGATGGCAGCTAGACTATTGGTGGTGAACACAATGCAGTCTATACAGAAACTGAAATATAATAATGTACACCTGAAATTTACACAATGTTATAAACCAATGTGACCCTGATAAAGTAAAGTGTGAAAAAAAAAGGAGGAGGGTGAGAATTAAGAGATATTTGAGAGATCTAACAACCAAATGCAATGTGTGGACTTTAATTAGATCCTAGTTCAAATAAAACTCCAAATGTAATAGATATTTGGGGGAACAATTTGGGAAATATTAACATGGATTGTATAATGAATGATATTAAAAATTATAGTTAACTTTGCTAGGTGTATAATGACATTGTGCATAGGTAGGAAAATGTCCTAATTTGGTTGAGATGTATACTAAAAGGGATGAAATGTCATTATGCCTATAATTTACTTAAACATAATTTACCAAGAAAGGTGAAGCAAGCATGGAAAAATATTAATAACTGCTAAATCTGGGTGAGGAGTATATGGGACTTAGTCTTTTTTCTATTTTTTAATTTAAAAAAATCATCACAAAATATTTTTCAGAGGAGTATGATCTTTGGAGCCAGCTGCCCCAGTTCAAAGACAAGCTTTGCCAGCTTCTTAGTTCTGTGAACTTGGGAAAGTCATTTCATCTTTCTGTGCCTCATTTTTATCATCTTTCAAATGGAGATTACCTGAGGAAAACTAATGAGTTGCTACATGATAAGTGCTCAGAGTGGTGTCTAGCACATAGCAAGTACTCAGTAGGGTTCCATGTGAGCTCTTCTCACTCAACAGAATGGAGAACTTGGGTTGGAGAACTCAGGATAACCAAATTAAAGAGGCTTTAGGAACATGCCCTGATACAAAGCTGTGTGCACAAGTGCATGCCTTAATGTAACCCCTAGGGTGAGACAAGATATTCAATCAAAGCTATATTCACTGTGTGCTGGGTTCTGGGAGGAATGCAGGGATGAAAAAGCTCAGGCCTCTGCTTTCCTGCAGTTCTCAGTCCGGCCAGCAGAGGGAGAGGTCAAGAAAGGAGCACATTACTGTAATAAATGCATGGGATTAAGAGGTAGTGAGAGATAAAACTGCAAAAATGAGCTGGGATCAGATTCTAGAGGGAGCATTTCTTTGTAATGTTAAGCCTGAAATTATTAGCCCTTTGAGTATCAACTTCCCAGTCTCACTAGGGGGTGAACCATTCTTCCTGTGCCTCTTCCACCCTGGGGAATGATTTTGCATTCTGCAGAGGCACCTTTGAGTCCTCAGAAGCACGGATTCAGCATGCACAGGGTGTCATCTGTTTGTGGTCTATCTGCTACTGCCAGAATTTCAGTCAGTCTAATGCTTATATTGTGACCTCGAATACAGTTAAATTCTTAAGGACGAGTGAGACTCCTCAAAAGGAGAAGTATAGTAAGAAGTTTTCTCTTTCTGGAATCATGAATCATTTCCTCCTGATGCAAATGTCTTCTCCATCTTTGGGGATGGGATTGTTTGATAGAATCCCCAAAAGTCAAGTGATTTGCTTCAGATCATGTAGGTAGACAATTTAGTCAAGGATGACAGAATTATAGGCACATAATGGGAGGTGACGTTGAAGATCTGTTGGTTCAATCCTCACCACCACACCCATCTAAAACCTTGAATAACTTCTGCTGAAACCCTTACAAATGGTTTTCTAGTCTTTGCTGCATACTTCTGGTGACAGAGATCTTGTTCCTTTCTGAGACAGCCCATCCCATCTCTGAACAACTCTACCATTAGACATTTGTTTATTCTAAGTTGAAATCTATCTCCCTGTGGCTTCCACCCACAGGCCCTAGCTTTATCACCTGGTGCCGTCCAGAACCCATCTTCTCCCTCCTCCCATGATACTTCTTTAAATATCTAAAGGCAGAGAATATGTCCCCCTAATCCTGTTCTCCAGACTAAATAGTGTCAGTTCCTTCAATAATTCCTCATGGTCCTTATTAGAAGCCCCTTCCCTGAGACTGTTCACCTTCTTTTGGACATACTCCAATTTGTCCATGTCACTGTAAAATCTCTTCACACTGAATCCTCTCACACTAAAAGCTCTGTGGCTACCAATATTTAGTTTGGTGGGAAGAGCCTTGAAAGTCAGGAATTAGATCTTAGGTCTGTCACTTCTTCACTGGGTGATTTCAGGTGGGCCACTTGTCCTCTCTATGCCTCAGCTTCCCCGATTATACAAAGAGCGATAGACTCTATGACTTGTGCATAGTCTCCCAGCTAGAAAATGCCATGGCTCTGTTTAAGACAAAAAAGTAGACTCAGATGTAGAATGAAGGCCTGACTTTATTGTAGGAGTGCCTGGGCCAAATAGATTTTCTCTTGTGCTCCAGCGAATCCCCTTAGCATTGAGTTATCCACACATGGAAAACATTGGCCTGTAACTGTTTCTCACACCTTACTCAGAGACCTGGAATCCCATCCTGGCAGCTTAAAAGCCAGGTGGTGGTTGAAAAACCACAGTCCAAACTCCAACATAGAAAGCCAAGAAAACCTGGTGCAGTGAGGATGAGGGCCTTCTTGGCCCTTTCAAAGGAGGAAAGATTTACAGGCATGGATGGGGACTCAAACTGCAGACTGCTGAAGCTCAAGAAGCTTTTTGATGGGGACTTAGACCCAGCCCCAGAGCCTCACCAACATGTCCATTACATATTAAAATGTCTAGACATCCAACCTCCAGACTCTACCTTTTTGGAGGATCAGTTCTATTCCCACCTCCTTCTATGTCAACTCCTGCTAAGGTATAATGGCTGCATATGAATGGAGACCTGGGAAGCCCCATTTGGCAGAATGTTTTTACCTGACATTGTATAAAAATACCCTCTTCAGTCTTCTGGTACAAACAAGATGGCATAGATCAGACCAGATGACATTCTCTCTACTTTTTCCTGCTAAGGACAACTACAAACCTTGGAAATAATGCCAGGAGAACTCTTAAAGGTGGTCAGAAAAGACTAACTGATTTGCAACACTAGGCCTGGAGAAACAGCACAGTGGCAGGATGTCTTACACTCATAAATTTGACAGCTTAAAACAAATAGACCAATTCTTTGAAAGCCACAAACTACTGAAACTCAGTTAAGATGAAATAGAAAGTCCGGATAGTTATATGGTCATTAAAGAAATAGATTAAAAATCTCCGGAAAAATAAATTACCAAGCCCAGATTGTTTCACTCAAGAATTCTACCAAATATTTACAATAGAATTGATGCCAACTCATACTTCCAAACTCAGTTTTTGAAGTCAGCACTACCTTGATACAAAAACCAGACAAAGACTATATTTAAAAGAGAGAAAACTATAGACAAATATATCACTTGAGCTTACACACAAAAATTGTCAATACAATATTAGCAAATCAAATCCAACAACATATAAAAATTATATATAGTGGACTACTGGAATTTCTAACCTTTACAGTAAAGCAAGGAAAAGAAATGAAAAGCATGCAGGCTTCAAAGGAAAAACTAATGCTTTCTTAGTTTCAGACGACACAATTGTCCATATAGAAAATCCTAAGAGATCTACCCAAAAAACCCCCAGAACCTACAACTAATAAGTGAGTTTATCAAAGTCACAGGATACAAGATTTCTACACAAAAAGAAATCATATTTCTGTATACTAACAATGACTATGCAGAAACCAACATTAAAAACACATTTACAATTGTTGCAAAGAAAATGAGATATATATATAAACTTAAAATGTGTAGGATCTGTATGCTGAAAATTACAAAATGCTGATAAATCAAAGAAGACCTAAATAAATGGAAAGACATGCAGATCTTCTTTGACTTACAGTGGGGTAATGTCTTGATAAATTCATAGTAAGTTGGAAATATCATAAGTCAAAAATGCATTTAGTACACTTAACCTACTGAACATCATAGCTTAACCTAGCCTACATTGAACAAGCTCAGAACAATTACATTAGCTGACAGTTGGGAAAAATCATCTAACACAAAGCCTATTTTATAATAAAGTATTGAATACCTCATGTAGTTTATTGAATACTGTACTGAAAGTGAGAAACAGAATGGTTGTATGGGTACATAATGTTTGTCAGCGTATCAGTTGGTTACCGTCATGATTGGTTGGCTGACTGGGAGCTGTGGCTTGCTGTTGTCCCAGTGCACATAAAAGTTATGTTTACACTATACTGTAATCAATTGTGTGCAACACATCACGAGAGAGTACAAGTCAACCTTGTTTTACTGTATTTTACTTTATTGTGCTTTGCAGATATTGCTTTTCTTTTCTTTTTTTTTTTACAAATAGAAGGTTAGTGGCAACCCTGCATTGAGCGAGTCTATTGGCACCATTTTTCCAACAGCATTTGCTCACTTCATATCTCCGTGTCATAGTTTGGTAATTCTCACAAAATTTCAAACTTTTAAATTATTATTATATTTGTTATGGCGATCTGTGATCAGTGATCTTTCATGTTACTATTGTAATTGTTTTCGGGCACCATGAACCATGCCCATATGACAGTGAACTTATTCAATAAATGTGTGTGTGTTCTGACTGCACCACCAACCAGCCGTTCCTGTCTCTCTCCCTTACTTCGGGCCTCCCTATTCCCTGAGACACAGCAATATTGAAATTAGGCCAATTAATAACCATACAATGGCCTCTAAGTGTTCAAGTGAAAGGAAGAGTCACACATTTCTCACTTTGAATCAAAAGCTAGAAATGATTAAGCTTAGTGATAAAGGCATGTCAAAAGCCAAGGTAGGCCAAAAGTAAGGCCTCTTGTGCCAAACAGCCAAGTTGTGAATGCAAAGGAAATGTTCTTGAAAGAAATTAAAAGTGCTACTGCAGTGAACACATGAATGATAATAAAGAAAAACAGCCTTATTGCTGGTGTGGAGAAAGTTTTAGTGGTCTGGATAGAAGATCAAACCAGCCACAACATTCCTTAAGGCAAAACCTAATCGAGAGCAAGGCTCTAACTCTATTCAATTCTGTGAAGACTGAAAGAGGTGAGGAAGCTTCAAAAAAAGAGTTTGAAACTATTAGAGGTTTATTCATGAGGTTTAAAGAAAGAAGTAGTGTCCATAACATAAAAGCACAAGGTGAAGAAGCAAGTGCTGATGTAGAAGCTGCAGCAAGTTATCCAGAAGATCTAGCTAACATAATGAAGGTGGCTACACTGAACAACAGATTTTCAATGTACACAAAACAGCCTTATATTAGAAGAAGATGCCATCAAGGACTTTCATAACTACAGAGAAGAAATCAATGCCTGGCTTCAAAGCTTCAAAGGATAGACTGACTCTCTTATTAGAGTCTATTGCAGATGGTATCTTTAAAATGAAGGCAATGCTCATGTGCATTCTGAAAATCTTAGAGCCCTTAAGAATTATGCTAAATCTACTCTGCCTGTGCTCTATAAATGGAACAATAAAGCCTGGATGACAGCACATCTGTTTACAATATGGTTTACCGAATATTTTAAACCCACTTTGAGACCTACTTCTCAGAAAAAAAAATTCCCCTCAAAATATTACTGCTCATTGACAATGCACCTGGTTACCCAAAAGCTCTGATAGAGATGTACGAGATTAATGTTGTTTTCACACCTGCTAACACAGCATCCTTTCTGCATACCATGGATCAAGGAATAATTCAAACTTTCAAATCTTATTATTTAAGAAATACATTTTATAAGACTATAGCTTCCACAGATAGTGATTCCTCTGATGGGTCTGGACGAAGTAAATTGAAAAGCTTTTGGAAAGGATTCACCATTCTAGAGGCTATTAAGAACAATTGTGATTTATGGGAAGAGGTCAAAATATCATCATTAACAGGAGTTTGGAAGAAGTTGATACCAACCCTCATGGATGACTTTGAGGAGTTCATGACTTCAGTGGAGGAAGAAACTGCAGATGTGATGGAAATAGCAAGACAACTATAATTAGAAGTGGATGCTGAGGGAGTGACCAAATTGTTGCAATCTCATGGTAAAACTTTAATGGATAAGGAGCTCATTTTTGTGGATGAATAAAGAAAGGGGTTTCTTGAGATGGAATCTATTCCTGGTGAAAATGCTATGAAGATTGTTGAATTGACAACAAAATATTTAGAATACTACATCAACTTAGTTGATAAAGCATTGGAAACATTTGAGCAGATTGACTCCAATTTTGAAAAGAAGTCCTACTGTGGGTAAAATGCTATCAAACAGCGTCACATGCTACAGAGAAATCGTTCGTGAAAGGAAGAGTCAATCAATGCAGTATACTTCACTGTTGTCGTATTTTTTAAAATTGTCACAGCCACCTCAACCTTCAGCAACCCTGATGGGTCAGCAGCCACTAATATCAAGGCAAGACCCTCCACCAGCCAAAAGATTACAACTCACTGAAGGCTCAGATGACAGTTAAAATTTTTTAGCAATAAAGTATTTTTTAATTAGGGCATCTACTTTTTTTTTAGAAATAATACTGTTGCACACAATTGATTACAGTATAGTGTAAACATAACTTTTATGTGCACTGGGACAACAAAAAATTTGTTTGACTCGATTTATTGTGATGTTCATTTTATTGTGGTGGTACAGAACCGAATTTGCAGTATCTAAAAGGCATGCCTGCTTCATACTGCATATTGCTAGCCTGGGAAGAGATCAAAATTCAATATTTGAGGTACAGTTTCTACTGAATGCATATCACTTTTACGCCATCATAAAGTTGAAAAATCGTAAGTAGAACCATGGTAAATTGGGAACCATCTGTACTGTGCTCTTGGATTTGAATTCTCAACATAAAAAAGATGTAAATTCTCCCCAAATTGATCTATAAGTTTAATGCAATTCCTATCAGAATTCTTGTAAATTTTTTGTAGATATAGCCAAGTTTATTCTAAAATTTATATGAGAAAACCCAGTCCTTAGAATAGCTAAAACAGGCATAGTGAAGAAGAATAAAGTGGGAAAAATTGCATCATCCAATATTAAATTTTATTGCACTTCCACAGTAATCAAGACAGCGTGGTATTGGCAGAGGGGCAGACACCTACTTCAATGGAATAGAATAAATAATTCTGAAATAAACAAACACAAATATGTTCAATTAATTATTTAAAAATGTGCAAAAGCAATTCAATGTAGGGAAAGTAGACTTTACAACAGGTGGTCATGGAGCAATTGGAAAGCCAGAAGCAAAAAAAAAGAAAAAAAAAAGAACCCCAACATCAATTATTATTAAATTAAATTAATTCACCTTTATTTTTTATTGAAGTAACATTGGATTATAACATTATATAACTTTCAGGTGTACATCATAATATAGTTTGAATTCTGTGTAGATTACATCATGCTCACTACCCAAAGACTAATTACAATCCATTACCACACACATGTGCCTAATCACCCTTTTCACCCTTCTCCCTCCCTCACCCCTCTGTTAACCACCAATACAATCTCTGTTGCTATGTGTTTGTCGTTGTTTTTATCTTACTTATGAGTGAGATCATATGGTATTTGACTTTCTCCCTCTGACTTATTTCACTTAGCATAATATCCTCAAGGTCCATCCATGTTGTCACAAATGGCCAGATTTCATCATTTCTTATGGCTGATTAGTATTCTGTTGTGTATATATACTACATCTTCTTTATCCATTCATCCCTTGATGGGCACCTAGGTTGCTTCCAAGTCTTGGCTATTGTGAATGATGCTGCAATGAACATACTGGTGCATGTATCTTTATGCCTTTGTGTTTTCAAGTTCTTTGGATAAATACTCAGCAGTGGGATAGCTGGATCATATTATAGATTTATTACTAATTTTCTGAGGATACTCCATAATGTTTTCCATAATGGCTGCACCAGTTTGCAGTCCCACCTGCAGTGCACGAGGGTTCCCTTCTCTCCACATCCTCTCCAACACTTATTGTTTCCTGTCTTAATTATAGCCATTCTGACTGGAATGAGGTGATAGCTCATTGTAGTTTTGAATCACATTTCCCTGATAGTGAATGATGTTGAACATCTTTTTCTGTGTCTGTTGGCCATCTGCAATATGGAGAAATCTCTGTTCATATCTTTCGCCAATTTTTTAATTGTGTTGTGGTTTTTTTGCTGTTGAGACATATGTGTTCTTTGTATATTTTGGATATTAACCCCCTTATCTGATATATGGTTTGGAAATATCTTCTCCCAATTGTTAGGTCGTCTTTTCGTTTGTTGATGGTTTCCTTTGCTGTGCAGAAGCCTTTTAGTTTGATGTAGTCCCACTTGTTTATTTTTGCTTTTGTTTCCCCTGCCCGGTCAGACATGGTACTTGAAAAACTGCTGCTAAGACTGATGTCAAACAGGGTACCACCTAGGTTTTCTTCTATAAGTTTCATGGTTTCAGGTCTTATATTCAAGTCTTTAATCAATTTTGAGTTGATTTTTGTGCATGGTGTAAGATAATGATCTACGTTCATTCTTTTGCATGTGGCTGTCCAATTTTCCCAACACCATTTATTGAAGAGACTCTCCTTTCTCTGTTGTATGTTCTTGTCTCCCTTGTTGAAAATTAGCTGACCATAGATGTGTGGGGTTTTTCCTGGGATTTAAATTTTGTTCTATTGATCTGTGTGTTGGTTTTTGTGCCTGTACCACGTCATTTTGGTTACTCTAGATTTGTAGTATATTTTGAAATCAGGGAGTGTGATACCTCCAGCTTTGTCCTTTTTCTCAGGATTCCTTTAGTCATTCAGGGTCTTTTGTCATTCCATATAAACTTTAGGATTCTTTGTTCTATTCTGTGAAAAATGTTGTTGGAACTTTGATAAGGATTCAATTGCATTGAATCTACAGATTCCTTTAGGAAATATGGACATTTTAACTATGCTAATTCTTCCAATCCAAGAGCATGGACTATCTTTCCATTTCTTTGTGTCTTCAATTTCTTTCAACAATGTTTTGTAGTTTTCAGTCTACAGATCATTCACCTTTTTGGTTAAGTTTATTCCTAGGTATTTTATTCTTGTAAATGGGATTGTAGTCTTAATTTCTCTTTCTGCTACTTTGTTGTTTGTGTATAGAAACGCAACTGATTTTTGTATGTTGATTTTGTATCCTGTGACTTGACTGTATTAATTTATTATTTCTAAAATTTTTTAGTGGATTCTTTCAGGTTCTCTGTATAAAATCATGTCATCTGTAAATAGTGACAGTTTTGCTTCTTCTTTTCCAATTTGTATCCCTTTTATTTCTTTCTCTTGCCTGATTGCTCTGGCTAGAATTTCCAATACTACGTTAAATAAGAGTAGAGAATGTAGGCATCCTTGTTTGGTTCCTGCTCTTTTGAGGGATAGCTTTCAGTTTTTCTCCATTGAGAATAATATTAGCTGTGGCTTTGTCATATATGGCTTTTATTATGTTGAGGTATTTTCCTTCTATATCCGTTCTTTTTAGAGTTTTTATCATAAATTGATGCTGTATCTTGTCAAATGCTTTCTCTGTATCTGTTGAGATGATCCTGTGATTTTTATTCTTCATTTTTTTTCTGCTTTATCTCCCCAAACCCCCCCCCCCCCACCCCGTACATAGTTGTATATCTTAGTTGCAGTTCCTTCTAGTTGTGGGACGATTCTTCATTTTTTTAATGTGCTGTATCATGTTGATTGATTTGCGAATGATTAACTATCCCTGCATTCCTGGAATAAAGCCCACTTGATCATGATGTATGATCTTTTCAATGTGGTGTTTTACTAGATTTGCTAGTATTTTGTTGAGGATTTTTGAATTGATATTCATCAGTGATATTGGCCTGTAATTTTCTTTTCTTGTATTGTTCTTGTCGGATTTTGGTATTAGGAGAATGTTGGCTTTGTAGAATGAGTTAGGGAGCCTCTCCTCCTCTTCAATTTTTTGCAACAGTTTTAGAAGGTTAGATATTATGTCTTCTTGGAATGTTTGGTAGAATTCACCAGGGAAGCCATCTGACCCTGGACTTTTATTTTGTGGGAGGTCTTTGATTAGTGTTTCGATCTCCTTACTTGTGATTGGTCTATTCAAATTCTCTAATTCTTCTTGATTCAGTTTTTGAAGGTTGTATGATTCTAAGAATTTATCCATTTCTTCTTGATTATCCTATTTGTTGGCGTGTAGCTTTTCATAGTGTTCTCTTATTATCTTTTGTATTTCTGAGGTGTCTGTTGTAATTTCTCCTCTATCATTTCTGATTTTATTTAGTTTAGGCTTCTGTCTTTTTCTTGGTGAGCCTAGCTAAACGTTTGTCAATTTTGTTTTTCTTTTCAAAGAATCATCTCTTGGTTTCATTGATTTTCTCTATTTTTCTTTTTTTAGTCTCTATTTCGTTTATCTCTGCTCTGACTTTTATTATTTCCTTCCTTCTGCTGATTTTGGGCTTTGTTCTTTTTCCAGTTCCTTTAGGCGCACTGTTAGATCATTTATTTGGGATGTTTCTTGTTTGTTCAGGTAAGCCTGAATTGCTATAAACTTCCCTCTTATAACTTCTTTTTCTGTATCCTGTAGAATTTGGCATGTCACATTTTCATTTCCATTTGTCTCCTGTTGTGTTTTGATTTCTCGTTTGATTTCTTCATTGACCCAGTCATTGTTCAGTAACATTTTGTTTAATGTTCACATTTTTGTGGCTTTTCTGAGTTTCTTCCTATAGTTGATTTCAAGGTATGAAAATACCTTTGTGGTCAGAAAAGATACTTGGTATTATTTTGATCTTAAATTTATTGAGACTTGTTTTGTGGCCTAATATGTGATCAATCCTGGAGAATGTTCCATGTGAATTTGAAAAGAATGTGTATTCTGCAGTTGATGGAATGTTCTATAGATATCTGCTAAGTCCACCTGATGTAATGTGTCGTTTAAGGCCAATGTTTTCTTATTGATCTTCTGTTTGGATGATCTATCCATTGGTATAAGTGGAGAGTTAAAGTCCCCTACTATTATTGTTTTATTATTTCTCCTTTTATGTTTGTCAATAATTATTTTTTATATTTAGGCGCTCCCGTGTTGGATTCATAAATATTTACAAGTGTTATATGCTCTTGTTGGATTGTTCCCTTTATCATTATGTGGTGCCCTTCTTTGTGCCTTGTTACAGTTTTTGTTTTAAAGTCTATTTTGTCTGATACAAGTATTGCTACCCCCACTTTCTTTTCTTTGCCATTTGCATGGAGTATCTTTTTCCATCCTTTCACTTTCAGTTTGTAAGTGTCTTTAGGTACAAAGTGTGTCTTTTGTATGCAGCCTATATATGGGTCTTGCTTTTGTTTATCAAATCGGCCACCCTATGCCTTTAGATTGGAGTATTTAGTCCATTGACATTTAAAGTAGCTATTGGTAAATATGTATTTGTTGCTTTTTTGTTACTTTTTTTTGCAGATGTTTTAGTAGTTCTTCTCTGTCCCTTTTCTTCTCTTCTGCTTTTCACTTGCTGTTTGATGGCTTTCTTTAGTAATATGTTTGATTTCCTTCCTCTTATTTACTTGTTTATTTATTATAGGTTTCTGGTTTGTGATTACCATGAGGTTCCTATATAATGTTCTACATATATAGCAATCTGTATTGAGTTGATAATCTTTTTATCTTGACCTCTTTCTAAAAGCTCTACTATTCTACTTTCTTCCTCCCACACTTTGTTTTTGAAATCATATCTAATCTCTTGTTTTGTGTGTGTTTATCCATTACTCTCTTATCATTCAAATAGGTAACTTTAGTACTTTTGTCTTTTAACCTTCATATTATCTTCATAGGTGGCTAATCTGCTACCTTTACTGTATTTTTGCCTTTACCAGTGATTTTCTTGCCTTTATTTTTTGGATAATTTTCTTATCCCTATTTGTGGTCTTCTCTTTCCCACTTAAGTAAGTCCCTTCAGCATTTCTTGTAGAACTGATTTCTTGGTGATAAACTCCTTTAATTTTTGCTCATCTGGGAAACTCTTTCTCTCTCCTTCTATTCTGAATGATAATCTTGATGGATAGAGTATTCTTGGTTATAGGTGTTTTCCTTTGACTACTTTAAATTTGTCATGCCACTCTCTTCTAGCCTGTAGGATTTCAGCTGTGAAGTCTGCTGATAGCTTTATGGGCTTTCCTTTGTATGTCACTTTCCTTTCTCTTGCTGCTCTTAGGATTCTCTCTTTATCTTTAATCTTGGACATTTGAATTATAATGTGTCTTGGTGTGGGTCTCTCTGGGTTTGTCTTGTTTGGTGCTCTCTGTGCTTCCTGTACTTGGATGTCTGTTTCCTCCCTTAGGTTAGGAAATTTTTTAGCTATTATTTCTTCAAATATATTATCTGCCCCTTTGTCTCTCTCTTCTTCTGGGAAACCTATAATATGAATGTTGTGTACTTGATATTGCCCCAGAGATCCCTTAGACTGTTCTCATTATTTTAAATTCTTTTTTCTTTTATCTGTTCAGCTTGGGTGATTTCCTCTAGTCTTTCGTCCAGCTTGCTGAGCCATTCTTCTGTATCCTCTACTATGCTATTGGGTGTCTCTAGTGAAATTTTCATTTGCAGTAATGGATTCCTCTTTTCTGATTGGTTCTTTTTTATATTTTCCAATTCTTTGTTGATGTTCTCACTGTGTTCATCCAGTCTTCTCCCAAGATGAGTGAGCATCCTTATGAATTTTTGTTTGAACTCTTTGCCAGGTAGACTGCTTATTTCTGTTTCATTTAGTTCTTTTCTCTGGGGTTTTGTCCTTTTCCCTTGCTTGGAATGTATTCCTTTGCCTCCTCATTATACCTCTTTCTCTGTGCTTATATATATATATTAAATGAGTCAGCTATGTCTCTTGATCTTGGAGAAGTGGCCTTATGTAAGAGATGCCTTTTGTGGCCCAGCAGTGTGCTTCCTTCTTGTCACCACTCCAAATATTCCAAGAGTGACCCCTGTGTGGGGTACATGTGTCCTTCTGCTGTGGCAGGGTTGCTGTTACTGCAGTTACCTAGGAAGTCTAGTCTTTCCCTCCCTGGCCAGCTGTTTGTAAATTGGGTTTGGGGAGCCCCAAAACTGTTTGCTGCAAGGTGTAATAGTATGCTCCAGTTGCATTTTTCCTGTTAATTGAGTAGGCACCCAGTGTATCTGGTTGCTAGGCTCAGGGGCTTACAGTTGCTCTAGGCCTTAGGCCTGCAAGGCTGTTGTCAGCTCTCTTAGGATTGCAGCTGTGTGGAACTGACCCTAGGCATGGAAGCACCTAATTGTTTCAGGCTTTGGAAGTCTGGGCTGATCATCTTCGTGGCTGTTTGTGAAGCACAGGTCTTCTGCCACTGATAAGCCCCACCCCCCACAGGTCCACAAACACCTTCAATACAGCCCTGGCCTGTGCACAGTTCCTGACCCCATGGAGCATACCCATTTTCCTCACTGCGGAGGGTCACACCTCTCAACCACATCCCCTACAGTTCACCTGGTCCTCACACAGGCCCTGCCCACAGAGGTAGACACACTCATCTGCCTCCAGAGGATTGAGGTATCCAGTCTATGCATGCTGACAAGTAGCCTGAGGGCTTATGGTTGGATAGGACCAATCCCTATGGTGAACTGCCTGCCCTAGCTGAACTGGATTAAATCTGTTCTCTAGTGGATGTGGCAGACCCCTGGGCTCACAGGCCAGTGGAAGAACTCCAATGGCCTCTGCCAGCATCTGTGTCAGCACACCTGTACTAGGTCACATCAATGGCCACCATCAATACCTCAGTCTCTGGAGAGGTTTCACCTCTCACCAAGATGCACCCAGAGCCTACCAGGTGAGCCTCTTTTCACCAAATGACTGTGCATATTTCTTTCTGGTGATTTTAAGTTGCTCTCTGAGATGAGTGAATTTATGCATGACCCCTTTAAGAACTGTCTTTATTCCACTTATTTCGATAGCTGTTATGGGGGTATTCCCCATTGCAGTTAATAGCCAGTGAAGCCAGATAGTATGACTCTTGTCTCAGTCATACAGAGTCTGAATGATGCTTATAGCAGTAACCTGCCCCCACTAAGGTCCCCACTTATTCAGGGAGAGCTGTGTACCTTAGGGTGGCTCCTGCCCATCTGGCTTTGAAGTGCTGCAGTTCACAAAAGTGGCTTTTTTTCTCTCCAGAAGGAATTTCTGCTTCTTCTCCCTCCGTCAGGACTGTCCCTTGTTGTGGGGGTTATTTTTATCCACTTTTCAGTCCTCTCTCCAGCGTAATTTTTCCAAGAATAGTTGTAACCTGGTTGTGTTTGTGGGAGGAGGTAATTCACTGTTCATCTACATCACCATCTTGATGAGATCTCCCAAATTCAATTAAAAATGGACGAGAGACTTCAATGTAAATTGTAAAACTTTTAGGGAAAAAAAGAAAAATTCTTCAGGACATAGGGCTAGTTTGGGAGTTCTTAGACTTGACACTGAAGGCCTGATGCACAAAAGGAAAATTTTGTTAACTGCACCTCATCCAAATTAAAAACTTTTTCTCTGAGAAAGACCTTATTGAGAATATGAAAAGCAAAGCTACAGACTGGAAGAAAGTATTTACAAACAACATATCTAACAAAGGACTAGTATCTAGAATGTGAAAATAATTCTCAAAACTCAACAGTAAAAAAACATTTCAACTAGAAAATGGGCAAAAGATATAAACATATATTTCATTGAATTGGATACATAGATGGCAAATAAGCACGTGAAAAGATGCTCAACTTCATTAGCCATCAGGGAAATGCAAAGTGAATGGAATATAACTACACATCTATCAGAACAGTTAAAATAATGACAGTAGCAAGTGATTCAGAGAAACTGAATCACTCCCTTTCTTATGAAACTTAACACGAAATTACCTTATGAGACAGCAATTGTACTCTTGGGCATTTATCCCAGAGAAATGAGAACTAATGTTCATGCAAAAACCTATACACAAGTGTTCATAGCAGCCTTACTTATAATAACCCTAAAATGGAAAAACCACCTAGCTATATTTCCATTGGTGAATGGTTAAACAAACTGTGGTGCATAAATACCATAGAATGCCACTCAGCATTGAAAAGGAACAAAACTATTAATCCAAGTAGCAACTTGGATAAATCTCGAGGTAATTATGCCAGGTGAAAAAAAATCAACCCCCAAAAATTGCATACTGTATGGTTCCATTTATATATATAATATTTTTGAAATCACAAAATTAAAGAAATGGAGAACAAATTACTGGTTGTCAGAGGTTAGGGAAGAGGGGACGAAGTAAAGTAAGCATGGTTATAAAATTGCAAGAGGAGGGATCCTTGTGGTGATGGAACTGTTGAGTATCTTGACTGTGAATGTAGATAAACAAAGCTGCACATGTGATAAAATTGTATGGGTCTAAATACACATAACACACACACATACACACTGAGTGCAAATAAAATTAGGAAATCTGAATACAATATGGATCGTTTCGATGTCAGTATCTTCGTTGTGATAGTGTACTATAGTTTTGCAAAATGTTACCATTGGGAGAAACTGGGCAAAGTGTACAAGGAATGCATATTATTTCTTAGTGCTGTATGTATCCACAATTATTTCAATAGAGATTACAAATTATAAAAACTCCCTCCTCCTTGGATCAGGGTGTTGGAACCACAACCCTGACTCTGTTCTATTCGGTCTATTTCTTTTCCTCAAGGATCAATGGAAAGAGTTCAACCAAAAGGCAAGTGAATTCAATTCCAGTCCCTTCTCTGTCTCATTGCACGTCTTTGAGTGAGTCCCTTCCTGTTCCTGTCTGGGTCTTAGTGTTCTTCTTTGATAATAATAATAACCTTTAACATAGGCATAACCCTTCATGGTCTATGAAGCATTTTCTCCATTTTCTATTTTGGTGAGGAAGATTGTCCCTGAGCTAATATCTGTTGCCAATCTTCCTCTTTTATGTGGAGTGCTGCCACAACATGGCTTGACGAGTGGTGCTAGGTCTGTGCCCTGGGTCTGAGCCTGTGAACCCCAGGCCACTGAAACAGAGTGCATGAACCCAACCACTACACCACTGGGCCAGCCCTGAAGTATTTTCTATTATCTCGCTTGAGCTTCACACAACTCTGAGAGGTAGATAATGTTTTCTTTATGGAAGGGGGTAAACTGAAGCTCAGAGAGGTTAAGTAACTTGTTCAAGATCACATAGATAGTAAGAAGCAGCCTAGAATCCAAATCTTTCTAACTCTTAAAGCAATCATATTTCTACCACACTACACTATATCCCTAGTTTTCACTTGAAAATTTATCATCTATGCATTCATTTATTTATCCAACAAACATTCATTGGGAGTCCTTCACTGTGTTAGGCCTTATGTTGGGCCCTAGTGATACAGAGATAAACAAGATATGATCTTTGCTTTTACAGAACAGGCACTCCAGAGTGGTTGAGTAGAATGTCATCAGTAACATTGTCCTCAGTTTACCATGTACAATGCAAGAGACTCCACAACAGTGGTAGGAATATCAGTATAGTTGGATAGTCATAGGTATCTACCATAGTCATCAAGTCCAGTTTGGACTCAGTCCATTTCTTTGGACTCCATTTGTGCCTAGCTCCTTGAGAATCTTTGTCTACTCTCACTTCTCATCCCTTCCAGCAACACTGGTCACTGGGAAACCAAGTTCTTCCTATCTTGGTCTCTCTATCTCCTCTGGGATTTCTGGTAGGATCACACTCCCAAATGCTTTTTGCCATAGAGTTGGAGAGGTCTCCTGATCTAAACTTCAAAATCCTTCTGAACCTCATTATTTTTAAGTTGTTGGCCTCTCCTCATCTCCAGTTAATTCAGTCTCTTTCTAATTACTTTACCAATATGTTTCTTTGTCATCTCTTAACATGCCACTATGCCTTCATCCCACTCCATATCTTGGTCCACTGTGCTTTTCTTCTCAATACTGATTCATATTTTTTGCCTCATACTTACTCTATAGCCATCCCCTCCTGGGCCATGGTTTACTTAGACAATGACAGACATGTTAATACACATGAGAAGCAAAAGGCAACATTCATCTGAAGTTTCGAGGGTTTCAACTTAAAAGTCATACCTCAGAAGGAGGAATTGTTCATCACATGGGCTCAATTTATACCATCTTATAGCCTTGGTCAGTAGAGAGCCTGTGGGAACCCCAGAACTATGGGGTTTTTAAGGGCACAAGATAGGATCCCTTCCCCTTTATACCCTCAAGACCCACGTGAGAAGCCAGCTATATGACCTTCAAAAGTTCTCTTTGTCATTGCAAGAATATTTCCTTGGCAGAGAGGAGAACATTGGGACCATGTACAAAATACTACCTACATTAGGACATGTTTACCCCCTGGAAAACCAGGAGATCAACCACCATTAACCAAATAAGTAGAATTTTAGGAAACGCATTTTTTTCAGTGAAAGAGAACAAAATATCCTAAGCCAAAGAAATAGTTCTTTGCATTCTATACAATGATTTAAAGTTGATAAAGTGTTCGTACATACATTATCTCATTCTCTGCCAGGAAGTGATGAAGCCAGGACTTGACACCAGATCTTCACATTCCAAGTCCATGGCTCTTTCTGTGACAGTAAGCTGACACCAACTGGGAGTGGGTATCTGGGACTCCAGTTTGAATGTGAGGTCAGCTCTCTCACTCTCAAATCCCTTCCTGATTTTCTATTTGCTTTGCCAGCATCCTACCATACCTTTTATAATTTTTACTTCTTAGCATTGTTAACTTGTGCCTGGACTATTGCCACAGCCTCCCCACTGACAGGCCTCCTTGCTTTCAGACTTTCTTCCTCCATCCCTTCAGTCCATCCTGCATCATGGCCTCAGAATGATCTTTCTGGAGTGGAGATCTGATCAAATCAGACATCTGCTTTACTTTCTTCCACGTTTCCCCATTGTTCATGCCAAAACTATTTTCTTAGCATGGATTCTAGGGCTTCTAACAATTTATTCTCCACTTCTGCCCCTCACTCTCACTCCCTGGCTTTTGTGCCCTAAACTTGTTCAATATGACTAGTATGTTCTTCTTTCTCCTCCATTTTCAACTAAGGCTATTATGCTTATCTTTCCAGGCCTGTCTTAAACACAACAGTGTCTGACCACTTAAAAATAATGCTTTCCATTATGCCATGGCATTCTCTGTCATGTAGTATGGATATTTAAATATCTGTTTGCCTTCTCCTCTATTGGATCATAAACTTTTTGATTGCAGAATATATGTGTTCATTAATGTCCTTGATCATCAATATATCAACCCAATATTGCACCTGCCTCAATAAGTGTATATTCAATTGAAATCAATTGATTAGAGGTCTGGAGAGACGGTGAAAGCCACAATAAGGAAAAGTGACATAGAAAAAAAGACTAATTCAGGTAAGTTTCCTTTTGTAGCCTCACTGGGAAGGGCCTCAGAGTAGTCACCCTAGAGTATCCAGTAACTGAAAGGTTTTCTCCCATGAGTTCCCTGAGTTCCCTAATTTCCTGCAGTTAAAAAACCAAGTGAGTCAGAGGTGCTTGGCCACTCACCAGATCCAGCTGTCTCCTTACTTTTAGAAAGCAGCTGCCAAGACGAGGCTTATGACTTATTCTGCCTATAACTGAGATAATACATAAAAATGCCCCCAGCCATCAACTGCTACCATCCCAGTTGCTTCTTCAAGCAATGCAAAGGAAATCCATCTCTAGAAAAAGACTGTGGTGGAGGTAGAAGACTTTCTTGCCTGCAAAACTGGAAATCTGAATCCTAATCCTCTGCTTGCCGCTGTGAAGTTTTGTGACTTTGGCCAAGTCCATTCAACTGTCTGGACTTCAATATTCCCATCTGAGGGGCTGGGAACAAATGGTCTCTTAAGACTCCTGGAGAATTCTCATTCTTTTAGTCATTTAATCTGGAGTGATTATCAAGTGTTGCCTTCAAGACCTTCTGTCCTAACCAAGAACCAGGTTCTGTTACCCATATTTTCTTTTTGCAGCCAGAGGTGAGACAGCTGTTCTAGGGATTGTTTGAGAAATGTGATGGGAACAACTGGTCTGCTCCTCAGATCTTCCTTCCCATTGACTCCTACATCCCTGCTCTACTCTCTGCTGCCAACATATTTAAATATGACAACACTGAGGTAGATACCAGGAGCCCCTTGGCACAGGCTCCAGGGACTCAGGGGTGGAGAACCCACCCAAAAGTAAATTTCCTAGACTTTCTTTGCTTCCCTGGACTCAGTTTAAGGCTTCCTGAGCCAGGATTACAGATGATGTTGCGGGTAAGTAGCTGGGGGCCTAAGAATGAAATAATATAAATGACCCCTTATATCTTCAAACTGCACTATATTTTCTAGGGTGCATCTACATCCATACTATATAGGGGTTAGACCCTCAGGTGGTACACCTCATTTTACAGATGAAGAAATTAAGGCATACAGAAATGACAGTAACAAAATTTAAAAGTGGTAACATTGGAACTCAAACATGTCTTCTAGCTATAAGTACAGCACTTTCTGCTACATTCCACAATCAAGGTAATGGATCGGGCTGGAAAATAAACCACAGGATTTTTTTTCCCCAAAATCTGCTGCATTTTCTAGACTAAAATTAAGACCCATGAAATGAGAATTGATTTTTAATTTACTTGTGGAATTTTTTACATAAAAGACATAAGAAAATAAATTGTGTTTTGCTTTGTGTCGGTGTCACAATCCAATGTACACATCGGGATAGATGCAGAGAGGGCTGATGGCCACTCTGAGTTTATTATAACCAGTGTTTCAATATATACATAGCTTACATCTGGTAAACATACACAGGTGTTCTGGATGAAGTAATCAGTGAATGCCAAGAATTCTTAGTGATTTCTCGAGGAGCCCTCCCTCAGCCTCTGTTTTGATATTATCATGTTTTTGCTGTGCTCGTACATTTTTATCTCGGAGCAGGCAAGGCCTCCTAGGCAACGGTCCCTCCTGCTCCAGATATCGATATCGTGTCTCCATCTGTGCCCCCAGGCCACCGCGTCTGGCTTAGGTTGCCTTCCCCTGGAGGTCTTACCCATCATTGGCTGAGCAGCCTTCTCACCTCTGGGTCACAGTTTGTTGGCAAGCCTTTTCCAGTGATTATTAATCTTTCCTGTGTCAGGGGTGGCTACACTTTGCATTTAATAAAATAACTTGAGAAACTCTTATTCATCCTCCAAAATCCTCCCTGATTACTTTTGAGTCAATATATTATTTTTCTGTGCTATTCCTCTATTCTGAGAACTGCATTTCAGGATTCACCACATTATCTGTTTCTGTAGGTCTGTTTCCCCTTAATAGACTGAGAAAATCTTGAGGGAAAGCATCATGTCTTAAGTTATCTTTGTATTTCCAGGGCATAGCACAGTTTCTGGAACAAAGTAGCTATCCAATAAATATTTATTCAAACTGAGCTGAACTAAAAAGATGTGGAAATGGAAAACCTTGGCAATTCTGGGATGAATGGTTGCTAAATCGCTAGCCTATGGGGTGGGCCTGGGACCCAAGTCTACTCCTTCCAAGTGCCACAGTGTGGGCATAACATGACCTCAGTTTATAAAATAAGAGCTATAAGAGCTAAATTCCTGAAGCCTGTAGACATGAAAAAGTAGGGTCCTGGTATTGCCAGCCTAGTTCCTTCCCAGCAGAGTTGCCCAAGCATAAGATTGTTGTCATAGTAGGGGTACTCTGAGCCATAATTGCTACAATTTAGCAAGTAAAAACCAATTTACCCTAAAACCTAACTTATTTCCCTGTCTCAAGTCTCTCTCTTATCTAATCTATCCTCTACAATACCACAAGAATTGTCTTCCATAAACACTTCCTTTAAATTTCCCATTTCTCATAAACCTTCAGATACTCCCTATTATGTAATTTCCATACTTATTTCTTAGCCTGACACTCTAGGCCCTTTGTAATCTTCCCACAGTCCACATATACAAAGTAGCCAATCATTCTTATCTAGTATCTACCTTCTTGTCCTACATATACACTTTGGGCAAGTGGGTCTTAAACTTGAGCATGCATGGGAATCTCCTGGAATGTCTGCTACAAAATGGATATTCTCCATCCTTTCTTCCCCAAACCTGATTTAAAAGTCCTGAGATGAGGCCTCAAATATTCTTATTTTTTAATAAACACACCAGGTGAGTCAGAAGAAAGTGTTCCAGGGATCATACCTGGAGAAAGACCACCAAACACAGTCCATCTCTTTTCCTTCCCTAGAAGGTGACATCTGCTGTAGGAATTGTCTTGTTGACGTGTTACAACTCGACATGCATGCGCTTTAGCTTGTCAGGCTCTCCCTTCCCAGACACCTACTAGCCAGATATTCCAAATGTTCTGCCTCAGCCTGATGAGGTCTACTGACACAAAAACCATTTATATGGCTTTTATTATCTCTAAATCTATGGCGCCTTGTCAGTTCAATGTCTGGGGTTTGCTGCTGACCTTTACCTGGGACTTGGCTCCCAAGCTCTTTGGACTTGCTTCAGCTTCTGATGCTCAGTGTTAATATTCAGACGGTTCACACCTGTATGTAGGTACCGTCTTTTAAATAATGAAGAATTTCCATACCAGCTGGTAAATACTCACTTCCCTAAGCCCACTGCATGCCACCTGCTGCCCCAGTTCCTTATCTGGGACCCCTAGACCATTCTGGAATCCAGCAACTAAAGGCATAATACCACTAGAAGCTTGTTTTAGCATCATAGGCCTACATCTTTTCATATATTTTGGGGTCATTGCTCTACATGTTGTTAAATATTTTGAATACTACTCTTATGTGCATCCAATCTTTTAGGTCATACCTGACTATTCATGATCCTGAGCTGTTCTTTGCTGTTTTGGTTCCCGTATCTGGCCTTAACTCCAAGTGTTTACATTCAAAGCACAGTTGTGGGATTGAATATTTTGCAGCCTGTATAAGGAATTCTAGGCAGATGGGAGGGCCTTGAGAATTTGATGGTTCACTTGCTGCCTATGAAATAATACTATGCCCACTTATAAAGCCCCACTCCAGTGGTTAACCAGGGTGAGATTTTAAGAAATCCCAGGTTGGCTTTGTCATTGGATGGATTGGTTTGAGTACAGACTTTGCTACGTAATAATTGTGTGACTTTAGACAAGTTGCTCAACTTTCTGAGTCTCAGTTATCTTGTCTGTAAAATTGAGATAATGCTACCATATTAGGGTTGTTATATGAAATAAATTCATTAGTCCAACAAATATTGAGGGCCTACTCTGTGTCAGGAACTATTCCAGTCCTTATTCCTCAAAGTGTGGTCCATATTGACAGCATTTACATCACCTAGGAGCATACTAGAAATGTAGAATACTGGCCTCACCAGTGAATCAGAATCTGCATTTCAAAAAGAACATCGATGGACATTAAAGTTTGGGAAGCACTGCTCTAGACAGATGATATTCCTTGAATATGAACATGGCCATTCCTAGAGAAAAAACTGTTTGAGGGAGTGGACCTTTAGATTTGGTCTCCTGTAACTGTGGGGTTAGAATAAAAAATGAAGGTCAGAGAGCCTTGAAGAGTAGAAGTCATCCTTCAGATGCCTGTCGGGGCTAGACAGGAGCCACTAGGCAGGTCCTATGCCTCTAAAAGGGAGTAGCTACACCCAGCTCCATTTGATTGTTGCAAGGTGGGAATGCCAGCCTGGGGATGTCAAATCTGATTTTTAAGAGAAGCTGGAAATCCAGAGGGCCATGGAGAGGAGACAAGCTCATTCAAGTGGACCCCAAGTACTTTTACTTCTACCTAGAGATCTCTGCTGTCTTGCTATTCAATGTGTGGTCTGTGGGTCAGCAGCATCTGCATTGCATGGGAGCCTGTTAGAAATTCTGAATCTCAGGCCCCATTCCAGACCTTATGAATTAAAATCTGTATTTAAACAAGATCCCCAGGTGATTTGTATACACAATGAAGTCTGAAATGCATGATATAGATGCTGGAAGTACAGTAGTGAACTAGACAGACAATGTCTCCGATTCTAATGCAGCTGAAATTCTAGTGAGATGAGATACACAATAGATTTGTAAACTAATAAATAAACAAGACCATTTTGGATGCTGCTAAGTACTATGAAGAAAAGAAAAGTCCACGATGGCTTCTTTAATCACATGGATGGTAGTTAATCTGGGGTCATAGACGAACTGGAAGGATCAATCTGGGATAGCTACACACAGTAGAGCCTGGATGGATATCTCTCTCTCTCTTCGTGTGACTTCTCCACATAACTAGCTTGGGCTTCTTCACAGCATGGTAATCTTAGGGTAGTCAGACTTCTTACATGGTGGTTGACTTTCCCCAGAATAAAAATTTCAAGAGACCAATGAGAAAACTCATTAGCACAGCAGATACACAAAGCCTACTCTGTGAAAATCGCTGTTCCAGGCCCTTGCTACAAGCATTCTTCTGATTACTTCTGACTAGCCTGAAGTCACACAGTATCACTTCTGCCACATTCTATTTGTTACATAGGACCAGCCCAGATACAAGGAGATGAACTACACATGAAGGTGAATAATGTGAGACTATGAATCCTTGGAGAGTCATCTTTGGAGAATAAAACAGAAGGTAACATTTGAGCTGAGACCTGAGCGGTACAAGGGAGTCCAACCAAGCGAAATTCTGTGTAAAAATCACTGCAGAAAGAAGGAAGAGCCTACAAAGGCCTTGAGACAGGAGTAAGCTTGAAATATTCAAGAGCTATAAGGAGGATAATATTATTACAACATAGTGCATGAAGGGAAGAGTCATAGAAGATGAAACTGTAGAGGTAGACAGAGGCCACATTATAGGCGAGGAGTTCAGTTTTTACTCTAATCATAATGGAAAGGAAATGAAGGGTTTAAAGCATAGAAGTGTTACAAGATAAACTGAGACATATTACAAATTTTAAGAGTTTATTTGAGCAAAAATAAATTTGAATCATGGAGCATCAAACTGGAAGTGGTTAGGAGTACTCTACCAACATGAGCTAGAAGGAAGAATTTTTTAGAGAAGAGGCAGAAGTAAAGCAAAAACATTATTTTCTTGGCTGTAGCTTAAGCAATTGCATTATTTGGGAAAGCCTACTTGGCTGTTTATGATGGGTTGTCCTTAGGTTTCAATTTCTTAACCTTGAGGAATTACAGGCTTAGGTTTTAGCTTGTTTACATAGGCTACTGAGGCATTCAAGCCACCTCAGTCTAATGGCCTCCTTGTTTAATTAATTTAACAATTCTCCCACATTTGTCATCCCGTCATACATGAAAAATTGACCAAAAATTGGGTATTGGCACCACTCTCAGTCACCATTAGGGTTAAGTTGTTCTTGTTGTGTAATTTTTTTTTGCTGTTCATCTTATTTCAGTTTCTACAAGTGCAATGATACCATCTGATGTACTGCTGATGGCTACAAACATGTATTTGGGGTCCTTGAAAGAACATACCACACCAGGAAGTCTACAATGATGACTATCAGGAGGATAATACTAAGAGACTAAATTATGCTTCCTAGTCAGGGACTCTATGAACCAAATCAGATGGTATCAAATAAAGTAAAGAATGTACTGTTTTAGTAGGCATCAACTTGCTTTAACCAAGTGACGTATTTGTTAATTTCTTGTATTTGCTATAATAATAGAGGTGTTGATCCAGGTATAGCAAGAGATATTTGCTATGGCACAGACTCCTCCTTGTCAACCAATTAAGTAATCTAAAGCAATTCTATTATTTAAAACCACTTTAGAAAGAAAGTCTAGGGGACTTTTGTTGTGCAGCTATGGCCTTAGTGATAGATTCAGTGATAGTTGCTAGAGTTAAGGAGCCTTGTCCTCCTGTGCATTAACAGAGAGAAGAAGCAAATAGTACAAAGGCAAAAAGAATACATTTTTCATATTGGAGATGAAGATCTTGATTTGTGATCTTGGGAGAGCTGTCCACCTCAAGATATTGTCTGTTTCTGGAGAGGAACCTCTCTAGTAAATTTTAATTTTAGATTTCCAGTTGGTGTGCAGTTTCAAAAGTCTGGAGGACCCATTTTTAATTGGGAGACATAGGCCCAAGGTTTAAGGCCCTAAAGTCTGGCTGCCACCTGGGTAGTGAGGAGGACCTCTTATGTTCCCTTCCAATGAGGTTCGAGGGCAGTTTCTGTTCTTAGTGATTCCAAGTCAGAAGGGTGGGAGAAAATTGGAAACATCAGTTTGGAGAGTCATAGCCAGATAGTTGAAGAAATTAGAAAAATTCAGTATCTAGTCTAGTTTACAGGCAGATAGTAAAACTTCAAAGAAAATGAACAGAACTAGAATTTAGTACCTACAAGAGTGTGCTATAGTTTTCCATTGAAATAGATATATTTTTCTCTACAGTAACCACCATTTCTACCAAAGATAATCTGAATTCTGGAGGTAAGGAGAAAAAATAAATGTCTCAATTCTGTTTACACAGGTGTACTTTACCAAATTGCTGTAAGTTATAGATAGCTTAATAGAAAAGAGAATGGTTTCCAGTTCAGTGGGATGATCTTAAAGTTATCAGAAACCTGTATTCTAGAGCATTTGTCAGAGTCCTTTCCATGAATCTCTCTGAAGATGAAGCACTTCTGTGAAAGCGTCAAACTAAAACAGCTGTCTATAAATGACAAAAAAAAATTTAAAATGTCCGTAGTTAAAGATCTGATGAGAGTTCATGATTTGATAAGGAAACTTAGTTATTACTGTGGCATACAAAAATTTAAGATAATAATAGGACAAGTGTATTGACAAATTTCTACGAATTTCAAACAATTTGCAGTATACCTATATTAGCAACATATATCCATAGACATATAAGCTTAGAAGGTTTATCATCACTTCTTATTTGACAACACTTATCACATAATTTAACATGCCAAATAAATCTAATTAGTTTAACATCTTCTTTACAAGCTGAGAGATAAATCCTTTGAAATTTTTCAGGGATTTGCAGGGAAATATCAAAGTTAGTTTGAAGTCAAAACTACTCAATTTAGAATTTTATTTTGAGAAGTTGTCAAAAATGTCAAAAGGTTTGAACATTTGATTAAATCTATCACAGATCATTATGAAATAATACTTAATTGTCTATTTAACCAAAATAACAATAGAAGACTTTAAAGGGAACTACTAATGGTTACATAGTTGTGAAGAAAACTCAATTCTTTTAATATTGAGAAGACAGTTATCCTAAGTAATCAAAGACCTGATAAAGATAGCATGCAGTACAGGAAATTATTTTGGTAAAGCACAAAAATCTTTGCTTTCCAGACAAATTACCCAAAAGGTAAAGAAAAAATTTTAATAATCTTTTGTTAAAAGCAAACAAATTGTCCAAGAAAACTTTATCCTATTAACAGTGAGAGAACCAAATTATAATTTTGTACCCGTGTACTTTTGATATTAAGGCTTATTCTTTAAAAACTTAAATAAATCCATTCCAATATTAGTCAGCTTGACCAGACAAAAAATTTCTTTCCCAGGATTCCTTTGCCACAAACCTTCTACAACTTTTTTTATCCACTCAGATTTTGTCCCGTATGTTTCCCCTTCCTCATTCTGGAGCAGATAGTCATTCTACTTTAGGACAAAATTACTCTTTTTCCCTTAACAAAAGCATATTCTACATACCTTTCCTTATCCAAAAAATACATTCTACATTCCTCACACAGTTGTTTCCTTTCACCCTTATTATTTCTAGTAGTTTTAATTGTGTATATTTATTATAATTCTTAACCCTTAGAAACCTTAATTTCACCTGAAAACTAAAAAGTAAGCAATTGTGGACTGCCTGTTACACTAGCATTCTGTGAATTGGCAAACTTATAAGTGCATTTCATAATTTCTAGAAGTATATTCTTCCTCATGGTAAATTTTTCAATGTAGCACAAGACGTTTTCTAATAGACCCAAACGTCTTCAGTTGCTCTGTAATAAGAAGCCAAAAGTTAGATAAACCTATGTTTAGTAATTAATGTTTCAGTATTTAACTTATTTGAAAATGATCTAGATGTTCAATGAATATCCATCATTTAAATTAATTTAGCATGACTTTAAGGTTTCAAGTTACCAAAAAGATTTTGGAAACTATTTTTAAATAGACATACCATAAAACATAATTATTGTTGAAAAGTTTATTTATAAACTTTTATCTTACAATTCCTTAATTGTTCTTAACAATTATGTTTGACTTACTTATGAAAATTTCACAAGACATTCAACAGCTAACCATCATCTTAAGTTATTTTTCTTGTTGAAAAATTCTGTAATAGAGATAACACAAGCTTATATGACTTTTGATAAACCTAGGTAGGCTGTGTTTGATATCTGAATTATTTTTAATGTTTATGATTCTAAAGAGATGCTTATTTTAATTAAAGCAACAAAATTTTAACTTTTATTTATATAGGATTATCCTAGATTAAGTGAACTTGAAAAACATTTGCGTTAGTTTCTGTGTTTGTGAGAAAATAATTTATATACCTTCTTATTTTTTAAGCTAATTAAATAGATGTCTTTTACAAATTAATTTGGTAATACCATCTGGAGGTAGAAAAATCACACATCTATGACACACATATATAGACATACATAAACACAAAGACAGAAACAGAGATCTTACAGTTTTTGTTTTAAAGTTTCAGCCATGAAACAGGTACAAAGATACAAAATTCACTAGTTTATAAAATAACCGTTGGATATAAATTGTGTTTCTGGCAAAGTGAATAAGTTAAGGTTACCTGCTCAGATGGCTAAAGTTTTTTAAGAATATTTGTGCAGAAAACATTTTAGATTTTTCATTCACTTAGTTTCTAAATGGCTTTTTTCTCTTCTGCTAAGAATTATTTCCCTGAAGTTTGCATTTCAACGAGGTGATTCTAGGTTTCTAAAATAGGCAGTGTAGAACATTTACATCTCAAAGGCACAGAGAAAGGATGTTAAGTTTTTTCCAAGAAGGAGTTTTGCTTCCTAAGTCCAGATCTTTTACAATCTCTGTAAGCATTTTGAGATGAATTCGGTTTTGGGATTGGCAAAAAGGATCAGTGGGCTTTGAATTGCTTCTACAGCTGCATTTCTGTTCTCATAACTACTGAATTTGTAAAACAAGTATAGTTGTTTTTAATTCCTCAAAGAATTGGATTGCAATCTGAATGATATCAAGGGGCTGACTCATCCACCCAAGTACATCTTCGATTTGCTTCTTTGTATCAGGGAGAAAATTTTCAACTAAGATGGAAATCAAAAGATTTCTATGTTCTATATTTAGAGCTATGTGTCTTTGGAATGCTTTAGTAAATCCTTTAACAATGGTTTCAGGATGTTTTCTTTCCCTCTGGGTACATAGTTTCCTTTTAGCTTAAGCAGAGGCCTTAAAAAAAAGTTCCTATCAGGCTCTTAATATCAGCCTCCAATTTGGCAGCCTTCTGACCATACAGCTCCTTTAAAAAGTCCTTTCTAAAATCTTTGCAAACCTTACTATCAGATTTAAGTCAGGACAAACAATAAATACTCCTGGCAGTATTGAACTTCTTTTTAAAAATTATTATTATTTATTCTGCTTCTTTTAAACCAAATGTATATCTATCAAGTGACTGGAAACCAAAACCAGTAAGCCTTTTATGACTTAAACATGGATGCAAGAGGCATCACCAAAGAGGGTGCAAAAGATGCAGCCCTCTCAAGATCCAGAATTATTCCCAAAGATAACTGAAAGAAAGAAAGGCTTAGACAATTCTCATGCAAGCTGGCAACATTCGGTAGGATGCTAGTTGCAAATAGGCTGCAACCTACATTCTTGTTGAACCATATTCTTGGTGTTCCTAACCTGGAAGTTGAGCTGCCTGCACACGCAAGAATCGACAACTTGCATGCTCCGACAGGCAAAAAGCCAAACCAAGTTCTCAGGACACAAAATGGAACAAACAAGAAAGCAACAGCTGCCCCTAGGTAAGAAAGAATAGATAACCAATGGATACCCCAAAACCAAATTCACAAGGGTCTGAATTTCGAAAGGAACAGACAATGTGAAATTTTACCTTCCTTTCTTGGCCAGGCACTACAGAGAGAGATCCAGGAGAGTTGATTTTGGTAAGAATTCTTGCCCTTCACCAGCTTCTACCAGTTTTCTCAGGACCTCAAGACCTCGTCTGCAGAGCAAGACCATACTCCAGAGCAAGTGGAGTGTCCCAGCAGGTCCCTTCTGGGTTGCTAGAAACTGTAGTGGAAGTAAAATAATTTTCCCTTTACCCTTCTGAGTTCTTGGCTGAGACCGCTTTTTCTCTAGTGTACCTCATAAATGGATAAACTTATCTAGGTTAAAAGTTTACCACCATGGTTACTGTAATTGCCACCAAAGATAACCTTTGGTAATGTTAACCCACGTGTTCAAACAAACATAGATTCTGTACCAGTAATTTTTATACATATAGTTAGCCATAAACCCAGATAGAGGAGTCTCAGACTCTTTGTACTTGGAGGAACCCATTTTGTCTCTTTTTTTCCTCAAAATAAAATTTTATTTACCTGAGGCCTCGCAATGGAACCAGTCCAGTTTGAGTCAGACTCAGTTTGACCCCAAATCCAGTCCAGATCAAGTCAGACCCAGCCTGACTGTAGACCTAGTTCAGTAAAAGTAATGCTCAAATAAAGTCTGAAAGTTCGTCATGCAAAAGCTATGGAACTCAGACATCTGGTGGGGACTTACTTGAGACCTCCAGATGCAGTGAAAAAGCAGTGAACACAGAGACTTAGCAGATATCTACACCTGCTCATTACTCATTGATCCTGGGGCCCATTGGGGGTCTCTTTTAGATCCTTCTTCTGACACCAGAACTGTTAAAAGATAAATTGAGGCATATTAAAAATTTTTAAGAGTTTATTTGAGCAAAAGTCAATTTGAATTTGGTAGTATCAAACCAGAAATGGTTTGGAGCACTCCAGTGACAGGATTTAGGGGAAAGAGTTTTATAGAAATGAGGTAGAACCAAATCAAGGAAACTATTTGATTGACTTAAGCCACTACAGTTTAGGTCGTTGTCTTATTTGGGAAAGCCTAGTTGGCTGTTCGTGATGGGTTTTCCTTAAGTTTGATTTCTTAGGCTTGAAGCATTACAGGCTTAGGTTTTGGTTTGCTTACATAGGCTACAGAGGCATTAAAGCTACATCAGTGTAATGGCCTCCTTCTTTAATTAATTTAACAGAAACAATATTGCTTATCTTATACTTTGAAAATATCTATAACATTGCATATGTGAATTGTCCTGAACTGTTCAATAATGTCAATGTTATGAAAGACAAAAAGAAGGTGGAGTGGAGGGTATTCTAGATTAAAGGAGACTGAAGGGACCTGATAAACAAGTGCAATTTTGTAAACCCTAATGGGTTTCCAGATAGAAGATAAAGAAATCTGAAACAGTCATTTTTTTTTTACAACTGGGGAAATTAGAATATATATTATTTAACACTGAATCAGTATTTATTTTCGCGAGTGTGATAATACTGCTGTATTTATATAGGAGACTATTCATGTTTCAAAGATACAGGCTGAAATGTTTATAGGTAAAGTTTCATGATGTCTGCAATTGACTCTATATGGTTTAGCAAAAATGTGTGTGTGTGTGTGTATAGATAGATAGACAGACTATGGGTATTAATTGCACTATTCTTTCAAATTTTCTGTTAGTTTGAAATTTTTCAGAATTAAAAGACAGTGGGGAGGAGGACCTGTGAGCTGCCTTCTATAGTGCTTGGCACATAATAGGTGGTCAAAAAATATTCCTAGGGAGGAAGACTGCGAGGCTGGTCTGGCTGTGGCTGACATTGGAGTAATGGCATAATCTGGCATTACTTATTCTTTTTTCCCCCGTTTTTCCCAATATTTTATTATGAAAAGTTTTCAAACATACAGAATAGTTGAAATAATTCTTCAATGCAAACCTGTTTACATGTTCTGTTTATTTTTTATTGTGGTCATAATACCTTATCACATAGTGAGACTTCAGTTGTACATTATTATTTGTCATACACCATATAAGTATGCCCCTTCAACCCTTGTGCCTATCTTCCACCCTTTCCCCCAGTAACCACTGATTTGTTCTCTTTGCCCGTAAGTTTGTTTATGTTCCACCTATGAGTGAAATCATATGGTGTTTGTCTTTCTCTCTCTGGCTTATTCTGCTTAACATGCCCTCAAGGTCCATCCATGTGGTTGCGAATGGGAGAATTTCATCTTTTTTATGGCTGAGTAGTATTCCATTGTATACATGTACCACATCTTCTTTATCCAAGCATCAGTTGAAGGGCACTTGGGTTGCTTCCACGTCTTGGCTATTGTGAACAATGCTGCAATGAACATAAGGGTGCATGAGTCTCTTTGGATTGTTGATTTCAAGTTCTTTGCGTAGATACCCAGTAGTGAGATAGCTGGGTCATATGGTGTTTCTGTTTTTAATTTTTTTGAGAAATCTCCATACTGTTTTCCAAAGGGACTGCAGCAGTTTGCATTCCCACCAGCAGTGGATGAAGGTTCCCTTTTTTCCACATCCTCGCCAACATTTGTTGTTTTTCATCTTGGTGATTATAGTCATTCTAAGGGGCGTAAGATGATATCTAAATTTAGTTTTGATTTGCATTTCTCTGATGATTAGTGATGTTGAGCATTTTTTCATGTGCCAATTGGCAATCTATATATCTTCTTTGAAAAAAAAGTCTGTTCATATCTTCTGCCTGCTTTTTGATTGGGTTGTTTGGTTTTTTGTCATTCGTTCATTTGTGTGAGTTCTTTATATATTATGCGGATTAACCCCTTATCGGATATATGATTTGCCAACATTTTCTCCCAGTTGGTGGGTTGTTTTTTCATTTTAATCTTGGTTCCCTTTGCCTTTCAGAAGCTCTTTAGTTTGATGAAGTCCCACTTGTTTTTCTGTTGTTGTTGTTTCCCTTATCTAAGTAGACATAGTATTCAAAATGATCCTTTTAAGTCTGATGTCAAAGAGTGTACTGCCTATATTCTCTTCCAGAAGTTTTATGGTTTCAGGTCTTACCTTCAGTTGAATCTTTTGCCCATTTTGAGTCTATTTTTGTGCATGGGGAAAGATATTGGTCTACTTTCATTCTTTTTCATGTGGCTGTCCAGTTTTCCTGGCATTATTTATTCTTTATAGCTAATTTAGGGAAGTTAATCTCTCCAAGTATTCTCTTCATCTGTAAAACGAGACTGTTAACCATCATCTTTCTTTTGGGGTGGTTGAGAAGCTCAGTTTGAAAGGTAGTAAGCCCTTTCTATGTATATGGTATAGGCAGTAGAGATTCCACATGCTGAGCTCACAGATATTACCTCCCACCTAATGAGTGAAACTGTATGCCTGTTCTCCAAAAGAGAGCATCTCTGTATTCTGGGTGAGCAGGAGAAATTAACAAAATGTCAGTGGTCCAGAGTTCTGGAGGTTAGGGAAGGCAATAGAAGAGCTGGTGGTAACACAGCAGTGACTTCAGCCCCCTCCTTCAACTAGTAATGTGTAAAAGCCTGGATCTCCTTTGATGGATGGTAGGACCACCATTAAGACTGGGCTCCAAGGGCAATTATTTTGGATCCTCACCAGTCAATCACCCTGACCCTGCTTAAGTACCAACAGGATTAGAGAACTCAATTTCCGTCAAGGAAGCCATTCAGGAGTCTCTGACTTTTAGAAAGTTCTACCTTATAACAAATGGGAATCTGTTTTCATTTGTCTGCTTCCTCTCATCCAAGGAAGCCCCCCATTAAGTCTGAAGACAGTGGCCCCACTCTCCTGTGGCTTCTCTGGTTAAAGTTAAACAGCTCCTACTCCTCAGATCCTTTTTCTTAGGACCTAGATTCCAGCCTTTCCCCAGCCTGCTCACTCTCTTATGGATACTCCCAGTTTGCCCATGGGGCATTAAGGTGTAAGGTCCAGAACTGAACCCTAATCTTTTGGCAAGGTTTATCATTTCCCTCTAGTTTAGCTTCCAGATATTTCTAAGAATTCACATACCCCATTCTCTGATGCTTCCAATACCCATAGCTGAGGAATCAGTACATCAATTGGCTTTCTTGGGAGTTGGCAAGATATATGGAGCCAAAGACCTACCTGGAGGAGGAGAACTGACTCTGAATTTAGACAGGGGCTACAAGTGGCATCTATAAATTATATGTCTTTTGCCTGCCTCCTTCCTACAGGGATGTGCTCTGGAAACAGCGGTGTTGGCATTACACGTGTCTGTCATAGTGCCCCAACCTGCTTCAGCACCACCCACTCGCCCAGCCGCGCTTCCGTGAGAGAGCTTCGCCCCAAGGCTTCCGGATGCCACTGGGCAGGACCCTTTTTTTTTCTGTGGCAGGAGGGGCCAGATCTGCCCTCAAGTGGCCAGCCTCTGAGTGTCTTGCAGCAGTGTCAGGCTGCATAGTGTGTGAATTCCTGCCTTGTTCTCCCCACTGAGTCCTGTTTTCTTGGCGCCTCTCCTTCCCTGTTGTGCCTTTTACAGCACTGTTCTTGCTAAATAGGGAAGGAGGAGAGATAGGATAGTGACTCTACTTTTCCAAACCCAGCACAGAGTCCTCTGGTTAAGAAGCAAAGAGTGTGTAGGAAGCAACTCCAGTTATGAAGGGACAATTATACATGTCCTCAGTACTTTTTCTGTCTGAGTCTTCACACCAGTTAGTCATGACGATTTATGGAACACATGAAAGAGGAGAGATATAAGAAAGACTTGGTTTTTTCATTCAAACAGTTCACAGCCAAGGATAAAGGGACTGGAGAGAGTGCCAGACAATAATACAGTATATGCAATGTTATTAAAGACAGATTAACTAAATTTAGGAGGAAGCAGCAAATTTATCTTGGGAAAGTTGGGAAAGATTTCATATTTAGAATGATATTTGCAGTAGATTTTGAAACTGAGCTTGCCAGTCATAGAAGCAGGGATAGAACATGGTGGTATACTGAGGGAACATCATGTGTAAAGGCACAGGGGAATGAAAGGACATAGCAAAAGGATAGTAATTAGTAATTTCCAGGGATTAGGATATGTGTCAGAGGCAGGATGGAAGAGGGTAGAAGGAGTGAGTATAAATAGGAAGTTTGAGATCCAACTTTTATGCTACACTAAAAAGAAGTTGGCCTTATTCTGTTGATGATTGGGAGTCATTAAATTCTTACCAGAAAAGTGACATAAACAGAAGTAATTATCAGACATAAGTATAGAAGGTGAATGGAAAGTTGCAGGGTTTTTTATTAAATAAAAAAATTAATAAAAGAAGCCATAAAGGAAGCAAGTATGTAAGTTACAAAGACATAAAAGCAGACAAATGAGAAGAGTAGAGAATACATGTTTAAAGAACCAAATCCTAGCCACAGGATGCCTTGGTTGATCCAACCTCTGGCTATGGAGACACTGAGTAGATGGTAGAAGTGGCTCATATAGCTTTTGATTCAGAGACAACAAATTCATATTGAGAAACTACTATATGTCTGGGGATATGCTAGGCAATTTTACATATATTAGATGATTTTTATCTGGTTTGTGGATATCATATTTGATTGTTCCTCTATGCTAGGCTACCACTCATCCCCCTTTTGCATCCCCTGCCCCAACCTGGATATAGGAACAAAAACACTAGACCAATAATCAGGAGGCCTTTGATCTAGTCTCAGTTATCACTCTGATCCACTGTGTGACCCTGGGCTATTCCTTTCCTTTCTCTGGGCCCCAATTTCTCCATTAGTACAAAGAAGAGTTAGAATTATCTCTAAGGATCAGACTGGGAACTCTGTCACACAATTTTCAGAATAGGCAATACAAATACAGTGAATGCTACATAGAGTATCAGCAGAGAGAAGCTTATGAGCTGAGGTGATCAAGGAGGGCTTCTTGGAGGAGGAGAAATATGAACAGAACCTGGTAGAACTAAGTATGTCTTTCATAATTTATTTTCCTTTCCCTATTGTACTGAGAAGAGCTGAAGGGCAGGGACACTTGTACTTAAAAGTATACTACAGTAGAAAACATACAGGTTTTGGAGTTGGTTGGGCCTAGAGAGGAATCTTGGCTCTGCCACTATTATGTGACCTTTCAGATTCCTTGTCTGTAAAAGCAGAATAGTAATAATATTTCCTTCAGAGAATTGCTAGAAGAGTAAACTTATAAATAATAATGCTTAGTATAATGCCTAGAGTAGATGTCCCATATGCCTTTTCTCTCAATTGTTCTGTTCCTGTGCTCTTCTGCTGCATAATTTAGACTGACCAAGGCGTGGGCACCCAGCGGACACTCCATCAACACTGGCTTGTTCATAATTCCCTTTGAAGGCTGAGGTTGCAGTCACGCCTATGGAGGAAACTAAACTGTTTTGAAATGGTGAGTGGGTGTGTGTGGTTCACAGAGTAAATGTTCTCCCAGTACTATTACATTAATTCATCAAATTAATCAGTTCACACATAAACAAGGTCCCTGCTGCTGCTCCTGGCTTACCAGGGGCTGGGAGTTCTTTCCGGCAGAGGGAGGGAGGTTATCATAACAGCTAATTGAAGTTTGTTGAATCTGGAACTGAAAATGTGACCTTTTGTGATATTGTCCAAGTAACAGTAACAATTTCACACAATCAACATCACATTGAGAAGGATGTCTTACCTTGTGGCCATGTTTGGGTCCCTGAGCTGCTGCATCCATAAGGAGGTTGTGCTGAAAAAGTAAATAACAACAGTTATACTCTTTAAGTATAAATAGCTGGAAGGCTGAAGTTGTGTGGCAGGCTGGGGAATTGGAGGCATGATGGCGTACAATGGATGTTGGGAGGGAGTCCCAGGTAATAGAAATGCCCATACACCCCCACGTGCATAATCCTCCTCTCTATCCCCAGTAGAGAAACATGTACACATGTACTTATGTACTGCTCCCTGTCCAAAGAAGCAGATTGCACACAGATATGGATGACAGAAAGAAGGGGCTTTATCACTGCATGAAAGAAGGAAGCTGATGGACTTAAATATCCCCATTTTGTCAGCGATGTGCACCAATGTGCCCTCTGATTTTGCTCATTGCTGTCTCTGACCCAGAACACAAGGCAGACTTGAAAGGGTCCCTAAATTGTTCACTGCATTCTGTCATTGTACATATGTAGCAATTTGAGTCCAAAGAAGGGAAGAGACTTGGCCAATGACACATAGAATATTGATGATAGGGCCAGAACGAGAAGAATACAATCCCCAGCTGCAATACACAACCAAACAAGTATTTCCCAAATTGTACAAGCAGCACTTGTCTGTGGTATGCAAGATGATTCTAGGCAGTACATGGATGATTGTTTTTAGTTTTAACAGTTATATATATGTATGTGTATTAGCAAAAAAATACTAGCAGATCAGAACAATGATTTTATGGATAATTATTGCTTAAGATATGGCAGAAATCATGAAGGTGCTATACGAGCAGCTGAAGTTTGTGAAATGCTGCTGTGTTATGAAGGGTCTTAGAGCCAGTGAGACTTGGTGTTTGAATCCTGACTCAAATGCTTCCTACTATCTTGAGACTTTGGTCAAATCACCTTCCCACTCTAAGCTTCTGATTCCTCCTCTATAACATAGGGGTAACGATAGCTCCCTCCACTGGAACTGTGAGGATTGAGAATAAGCATGCATAAATATCTACTAAAGCTAAAAATATGTGTGCTCTATGCTCCAGAGATTCTACTCCCGGGGATACACTCAATAGAAGTGGGTGTTTATAGCTTCACTGGTAATATGTTTCCAATAGCCAGCAAGAAATTGAGGTCCTCAGTCTGGGAGCCTGAAAATAACTGCCAAAAATACTGCTAATAACCGTGTGAGCTTGGAAATAAATATTTTCCTAGTCAGGACCCAATTGAGATTGCCAGCCCTAGCCAACATTTTGATTTCAGCTTTATAAGACCTTGAACCAGAGGATCTACTTAAGTCATGATCAGACTACTGACCCACAGAACTATGAGATAATAAATGTGTTATTTTAATCCGCTAACTTTATGGTAATGTTTTTACAGAGCAATAGATGACTAATACAATGGAATAAGATTAAATGATTTCAAAAACATGCTTAGTGAAATAAGTCAGACACAAAAGTGTACATATTGTGTGATTACATTTATGAAAGTCCAGGCATTATATGTCCATATGTTATATGAACAACAAGCAAAATTCATCTACAGTGATAGAACTCAGAATAAGGATTGCCCCTGAGGAGTTGTTGAGTGGAAGAGACACTAAGGGAGCCTCTGGGGATGTTGGAACTGTTCTATATGTTGATCTGGGTGTTGATTACCCAGGTGTATATTTTTGTCAAAACTCATCAAATATATACTTGAAATTAGTGCACTTTATATTTACTTTACTTAAGTACAAAATAAAGTGAAACAAAATGCCCCCCCTTTTAGGAGTTAGAATTCAAATAAAAATGTAAGCATGTGCTTAAAGTCGTGCATTAGTAAAATATGGGCTTTTGATATGTGTCCTGATCCCTCCCTACCTAGGGCTAATTCCACCACTTCAAGCTGTTTTCTACCTCTTTGTCAAATGCTTGACGGGTAATAGGCTTGAGGGGTAACCTGTGGAGCAGTAAGCTGGAGAGGCTGTCTCATTCGGAGCTGGAGTTCCAGGCCACTAGAGGTGTCCCAACCATCCTACCCTTTCCTTTCCAGCTTTGAGGACTACCTCTGTTCTCATACTTGATGATGAGTGACTGAAGGATGTCCTGAACTTAGCAAGATGGAAGATGAAGATCTAAAGTTGCAAAACCTCAGGCCACTGGAGCCAAATGCATCAACCTTCCCAGACCATCCACTCCAGTTAGCCCTACACTTAGCCACATACAGAGGCAGAAGCCTGTCACATTAGTGTCATACACATACACAAACTTTCTCAGACAATACTGTATTCCTGTGTTGCTGTATAAATCAGTGAATTAGTAAATTTTTACTTTTGAGCCTGCTTGATGCTCAACTCTGTGTAAAGATCAATGAGGGACTTTGAGCCTCAGTTTTATCACACTGACATTTAAGCATGGTTGGGAAGATCCAATGAGATAATAGGTGAGAAAACACCTGGAAAATCGTGATACCATGTTGAAAGAAGCATGGGCAGCAGCCCCTTGTGCATATTAAGTGCTTAAGTAATGTCTTTTCAAACCAAAAAGAACAGAGCAATAGTGTTCCAGACCAGCTTCTTTTTGAAGAATACTTGCTACTGATGCCTTCATTCTGCTCTGCCACCACTATTCCATGTATAGCCACAGCTGAGATCCCAGCCAAAATTTGAGTTGAAGATATCTCCACAGTGAAAGCTTCCAACTGTCAAATTACCCCCAGTCTTAGAGTCTTTCCAATTATCAAGACATTGTGAAACAGAGACAGGCCATATCTACTGTGCCCTACCTCAAACTTACCCACAGAGACCATGAACATAATAAAATGGTTGTTTTTTATCCCTAAGTTTTGGGATAGTTTGTTAAGCAGCAGTAAATAACTACTACCTTCCACACTAAGCTGAATGCTCATTGTATTTGGTGATAGTCATCTCAGTAAATTTAGCGGCTAGCACAGGATCTGACATACATTCGTGGTCAGTAAATGTTTGATCAACTGCTTTGCACTGAAATGGTTTTTGAATGGATAAAAAAGGTGAGCAGCAGAGCTTAGACAAAGGTTGAGATAGGCAGAGGCAGGAAGCATAAAAAATACTTGGAAGCACCCAGTCTCCTAAAGAGAGACAGTACTGAGAAAGAGAGGAGAGGTAGACTGCCACCATCATTAAGAAGAGATGAGTTATGTCCGGTGAGCACTTATGATGGGTTAGAATGACAGAGTTGTGTTGAGTATCCTGCTAGAACCAGGGAAAACTTCAGGCCAGAGAATTCTGGAAAAGCCAAAGTGCGTGTATGTGTGTGGTGTTGGGACAGGAGGCTGGTCCTAATACTGAGACCCACACTGAGACTCAGATGGAAACTCATAGGGTTACCAGATAGAGCTCAAGGAACAAGGCAAATCCGAAGAGACTCATATCATCTCAATTAGTTGTTGATGGAAATTGAGTGCTGCCTCCCACAACAACGCCACTATTCTTATACAAAGATGGCATTGTATACAAGTCTACTTTTCTGTCTCTCATAATGGTTTCCCCCAGTTCACTCCCACTGCTACTGCTGTAGGTCAGACCCTTATTATCTCTCACCCAGCCTATTGTTAGAGGAACCACATTTTCCTAATTGAAAATATATCTATCCAAAGAGTCTGACATGGAGACTAACATTTGAACTGAAAAAGAGATAGAATGCATGAAATCAGGATTGTCCTGGAAAATCTGGACTAAATGAGCATTCGTACTGTTTAAAAAAATCTTTAGCCTACACAGTATCCACTTTTCCTTCATTTATTTATTTGATTGTTCATTTATTCATTCATGCAACAAGCATTTTTTGAACATTCATTAACTGTCATGAACTATGGTAGGCACTGGGTGGAGAAAGAATAAATAAATGAAAATGAAAAAAATTACAGGATACAAGAACTCATAATTTCTCAAGGAAGATAGATATTCAAACAAATGGTCCTGGTTGAACTTTTAGTGGTAAATTATCCAGGTGGAGATAACCAATAGGTGTTTGGAAATAGAAGACAGACTCTGGAACTCCTTTGAAAAGAGGTGGAAATTAATACTGCAGAGATAATGGGGGACCAGTGAAAGAGTTTAGAGAAAATAAGGGGACCAAGGAGAGAACTTTGGGGTATGCCTGCATGTAAAAAAAAGGAGATAAGCCAGGAAAAGATAGAAGGTTAAGTCAGGAAAATTGATGAATGAGGGTAGTGAAGTGAGATTTTATTGAGCATCTATGTGCCTGGGATTTTGTTCTTTGTTCCTTCTAACAGTCCCATGAGGTAGGGCTTTATTTGCCCCATTTTGGAGAACAGGAAACTGAAGTCCAGAGAGCCTAAATGATGTTCCTAGTACCACAGAGTAAATAGTACGGATTCAATACCCTGAACTTATCTACCTAATGTCCTGAACTTTTGGACTGGTGGTGGAAAGAAGCTGATTCGTCTGGCTCCAGGAGCTTAGTAAGAGACCTCAAAACTTCATCAACTTGCTATGATACTCAGTTCATTCTCCCTAACTCCCTTGGCCCAAGCACTAAGGGGCCTATGACTCAGGAAGACTTATCTATGCTTCTAGGGAAATAGCATAGATTTAGTACCTGAATCTTACATGGGGACCATAAGATCTGATTATGTCTTTGAAAATGACCCTGGAGACCATCCTTCAGATCACCACACATAAATTTGTGTGCATGTGTATGCATGTACGTGATGGAAGAAGTTAAGAAAGTCACCAAGATTATCAACTGCACCAGACAAACGTGGAAATTGAAGAGGAGGGAGGGAAACAGGAAAGATGTACTAGAGTAAGGTAGCTCCAGACCCACAAGTATCTCTCTAACCAGAAGGTTTAGGGCAAAGGCAAGAATGTCGAACAGCACTGGGCGTTACAGAAGGGCATTCAACTTGGAATAAGAATCTAATTTTTAGTATCTTTTCTGCTTGGGGGCATCTTGTCACCACTCTGACCCTCAGCTTCCTATCTATAAAGTGGGGCAGAACAACTGATTTCCAAGGATCCTTCTAAATTGAAAATTGTGTGATTCTAGAAATACCATATCTGCCATATAAGGAAGACCTTGCTTGTAAATATTGCTCACATTTTATCCACTTTCAGATTATAGAGAATTTTCATCACTTTGGCCAGAATAACTCAGCCTCTGGTGCTCATGTCAAATTGTGATGAGAATTTGGTTTAGATTTGCTTAAAAAACAAAGATGTGTCTTTAGTTCAAGGACTTTGTGTAGCACCTGGTAGCCCCAATCCTGCTTTTCCAAACAGTTCCATTTCTACTCCAACACAATGTCTGAACATCCAGGCCTGGTAGGTCCTGGAGCCCAGCTGTGCTCCTTCTGCCCAACTCAGCCTCAATGCCCTCTCCTCCCAGAACTTGTGAAAGATGGCCTTTCAACCTCCAAAATGAAAACCACTGTCTGGAAATAATATTATATATGTTTGCTATTATTTTCTTTTTCCTTTTAGTAGGGAAGAAGCAGAAGAGCCAAGTAGAGGGAGCAAGGAAAATTTTCTCTGGGTAGTTACAAATTACTTAGAGGTCTCAGAACAGCTCATTGGTTATTATGCTTGCTGCTAAGACAAATGTTCCAGGCTATGAGAAGACTTTTGTGAAAGTATACATGTTTGAGGTTAAGACTAAGTGACAAAAGAGGTCACTTAGGGGCCCGTTTATTCTCTAAAGTGAAGAGTAATCACTTGTTAGCTGATGCAAGACTTGATGCCTTGATTACAGGGAATGTATTCAATCCCACTCAACAATTATCTTTCTCGGTCCTTTTGTGTACCTGTGTACCTCTATTATAGCACAACATGTGCACAACTAATAGGTGTGATTTATCTGTCATTCTCCATGCAGGCTCTTAGCTCCTGGAGGGCCAAGACTAAGCCTTGGTCATTGCTGAGCTCTTTACATGGTCCCTGACACATAATAAATGCTCGATTAATATATGCTAAGCAAAGAATAAATGAATAAGTGAATGAATGAGACAAATCTAATATGAGTGAGAGGCATATATAAATCAAAGAGGAGTCTCTAGCTTCTGGTAACTTGTGGCTAGTGGAATTAGGGAGATTCTATGGGAAAAAGTGTTATGTAACAGTGTCATTGAAAATTATTACAGTGTCATCTTGTGGAAGATTCTAATGGAGGGAGCCAAGTCAAGTCAATAGAACCTATGCAGGGAGGGGGTATGTTCAGAGACTGGAGAGCAGTCCAGTTCGGCTGTTCAACGGAGGTTGATAAAGGGGTGAGGAGAGAGGTAGGCAAAGTTTCTTTGGGAGCCGATTATAGTAAACCTTGAGTACCAGGCTAAGGGTTTTTAACTTTCTTCCATAGACAATGAAGAGCTACTGGTGTCTTCTGAGTGGATAAATGCTATATTCCAAGGTATGCTTGATGGAAAGGATTGTGGGAGTGGGATCAAGGAGGGACCAAGTGTTTGGGTGGTCACATGAGACTGGCTGAGAGACAGGAAGACAGACCCTGGACCCTGCTGTGAGATGGCAGGAGAATGGCATTCTAGCATGCTTATGAGAACTCTAATACATCATAATTTAGTGATAGATGCCAACAATCTCATGAAGAGTGGCTTTATTTCCAACAAATAAATAAAGAATCATTCTTTCCAGCTGTGAACTCTAGGCAGCTGTGTCCCATATATGTAGTGTCAATCACCGGGGACATGACATGTCAAAACTTACCAAGGGACTCTAAGTTCTGACTTAGCCTCCAGCAGTACTGGATCCTGTGTGACTTAGCCCATCCAGTTGTGGGCTATTCCCTATGGTACTGGGGAAATTTTCTCTGCAGTAACATTGCCCTGTAGTGGTCTTTATTCCTCCTACAACCAGGGGTACATTTAACCTGACCTTAAACTGCTCTCCTTCCTTACATGTTGTAGTTTTCTTATCTGTCTCTGTGTTCTCCTTCATCTCTACTTCTCTTCTCTCCATCCCTTATTCCATGGTAAGGTGAAGTGAGTGAAGCAGGCAAGACTGGAGAATATTAGTCCAATATCAGAGATAAGAAAATTGAGGCTTAGAAAGGCAAAGTAATTTGCTTACACGACTCAGTTACAAAGTGGCTAGATTGGAATTCAAACCTTATTACCTGACTTGGAATTCTGAGTTCTTTCCGGGTGGCTTTCCTTCCTCCCTCCCTCTCTCCCTCCCTTTCTATGCTCTCTCTTTCCCCCTTCTTTTCTTCCACAAATGCCAAGTGACTATTCTATGCCAGAGACAGTGTCAAGATCTGGAGATGAATAGATGCTGTCTTAGAGGGAGCTCCTAGTCTCTCTCTCTCAGTATAGACAGACATATAATAACTATAACCCAATGTGATTGCAGCATTGATAGAGTCATGTTGAATGTGCTGGGTCACCAAGGATATAGGATAATTTACTTGTCAGAGAAGGGGGAGAAGGCGAGATAATTTCAGGCCAACAGGCCAGAAAGCATTAAGGCACAAATTTGGGGAAAGTATATGGCATTTTCAGAGAAAGGGTAAGGGGATGGAAGAGGGAATGGAGCCTGGAGGCAGATTTTGACAGCCTTTGTGTGCCAGGCAGAGTACTGTTTATACAATTCCTGAAGTTTAAATGTATTTGTTTAAAATACATTTTCTAGGCTATCGCCACCTCTTCCCCAGCTCCCACAGTAACTAAGCTGTTCATTTTTTTTTGATAGAAAGTCTAAAAAAATAACAAAATAAATTATTTTTAAGCTTTTTCAGAGGCACAATGTAAGCCCAGTGCTGAATGGGGCCCAAACTCTAGTCTCCTGTCTTCTAGGTCTCCTCATGTTGATCAAAACGGAGGGGAGGAGAGAGATGTGGAGAAAGTAACTAAAAAATAGTGAGACAGATTCAAGACATCTGGACCAATATGCAGACTATGTCCAGTTTGCTCTGGCTTTTATTTACCTACAAGCCTAGAGACTGGGTGGGAAGCAAATGTTTGCTCACCAAAGTATATTTATCCGCTGACCTCCAGAATATTTTCAAGGATGGCTGTAGTTTCACTGAAAACATGCAGGACACAACACATTAGCCTCAAACCACACAAGAATCCTCCTATTTATCTCAAATAGTACTCTTTCTGTTCCCACGTTTTACCTCTGTGCACATATTAATAATTATCAGCCTCTCAACTCCACTTCCTCACATGTATAGGATTTCCCATGAACAAAGTCTTCTAACAACCACTGGGATCTTCAACAACATAGGAGGGAAGTTAAGATGTGAATTCAGCTCCTTGTTTTGCAGAAGAGGAAACCAAGGTTCAGATATGGACTTGCCCCCAGCTAAGGGAAGGAGGCAGAGCAGGACTCCAAGTTCTGTACTGTTGCTACCCATCCAGTTCCTTTTGGGAAATGTAATCAAAGGAACACTAAAGTTTCAAGCTTTTTGAAGACTCGTTAACAACACTTTCATTAAAAATATCTCACAGTTAATTTCCATTTCCTGAACATTTTCTCCAGACTCAAGGTCCTAAGAGCCAGAGGAACCACACTGAGCCATTGGTGTGAACAGTGTGACACATTTACATTCTGAGCCAAAATGTCAATAAAAGTCATTCTTACTCTGCAAAATAGGGCTTTTCAGGAGAAAAGAGTCCCCTCGGAAGTGCATGGCTTGTTGAGTAGTGGTTATGCCTGGGCTCCAGGAACTGGAAATGTAGCATATCAGAATGTTATCAGTAGATTGAACTAAGGTATTGAGTGTCTACTACATGCCAAGCACGACACTGGGTAATATCACATACCCTTTTCATATAACTCTCACAGCAGCCTTGAGAATGACTTCTCATTTACAGAATAGGCTAATCCTTATGACTTGCATGCAAAAGTGTTGTTACATATTAGAGCCCTTCCCTTGGAGGAGGGTCTCACCAAGATCAATCTTTCGTGAGAGGTCTCCAAAGCAGGACGGAGTTGAACTCTCTCAGTGTAGAACTACAAGGGTTTTGTGCCCATCACTTCCTAAAGGGCTATAGACTCAGCCAGAGTCATATTACATATTAGAACAAAAGTAGGAAGGAGGCCTAAGTGGAATCCATTTAATGTGAATCTAGCAAAAGGGGTTAAGTTTGTAAAAAAGTGTTTTATAGCCAGCTAGCTAGCTATAAGGATATATATACCATATGCATATATATGTATATGTGTATATATATATATGTGTGTGTGTGTGTGTGTAAGGATCCTTAAATAAGTTCATACCCTCTTATCCCAAGAATGACTCAATATTTCCACTTATAAGAATCTATTCTAAGGACATAATCAGAGATTCTGACAAAGCTGTATTTACAAGGATATTCATTGCTACAGAGGTTATATTTTTGCCAATTCAGCAAATTGGAGATGGGAAATAGAAATTAAGTAGAGTTATAAAAAATTAAGTTATTTTTCCTGTACATACGTGTTTGTGTGTGTGTGTAGGTATATATATATATATATATATATATATATATATATAGTGTGTGTGTATATATATATATACACAACATTATTTTGGGTGGTATGCATGGTATTTATTTTCTATATAAATGGTATCTTACTGTACCTGTTGGTCTGCAATTTGCTCTTCTCACTCAAAAATATGATTTGGATATCTAGATATGTCTCATTTGATTTAACTGATGTGTGCTGTGATGTAGTATAGATGCAGTATTTTTTATTCAACTATGTCACTATTGATGTAGGTTTAAGTTGCTTGCAATTTTTCACTATTACAAACAGCACTGAAGTAAATATCCTTAACATGCCTCCTTCTGCACATGTGTAGGAAAGTTTCTTTAGGGTAGATACCAGGAGAGAAATTAGTAGGTTATGGGATGCATAACACTCAGCTTTAACAATTACCAACACATTGCCAACCTTGTTTCATCTATATCTCACACCTCCCCATACACACTGGATTATTTTAAAACAAATTATGTCACTTGGACGCATATTTTAAAATTTAGTATATGGTGATAAATTGCCAACAATATGGCTCTACCAATTTATATTTCCATCAACAGTGTTTGAGATTACCTATTTTCAATACTTTACCAAACTGGAAATTATCAAACTTAAAAATTTTGTTAGCCAAAAATAGTATTTTATTATTGTTTTAATTTGCATTTCCTTGATTAGTAGTGAAATTGGGTGTCTTTCCATATGTTTAACATGTTTTTTTCCCTTCTGTGAAATGCCTGCAAATCCTTTGCCGATTTTGCCATTTTGGTGTGTCTTTTTTTGAATCACATTAGAAGTTTATAAATGAAATTCCACTACATAAATGTGCACAACATTAGCTTGTGTAAGTGTTTTGAACGTTAAGAGGCAAGTGGACTTTTATTCATCATCCATTGATTTTTTTAGTCATCTATTTGTTGAAGACCTACTATCTTCCAGACTTCAGAGTATATAATGTTGAGCAAAAGAGAGAAAATTCTTGTCTTCATAAAAATTATGATCAGTAAGTGAGGGAGATAGACATTAACTAAATCACCACACACATAAATATATAGGTACAAAAATTATACGTGCTATAAAACAAAAGTACCTTGACTAAAAGGATTGAAGTAGCCAAGCTGGTGGACCACTGGATAGGCTGGAATAGGGAAAAGGTGAGTAGCAGTTGCTCCTATTCAAAGGGCTAGAATCAATAGGAAAGGACCTCTCTTCTCTTGAAGATACTCATCTCCTAAGGTGGTCTGTCATCAGTTTTAGGGTCACAATCTGCTTGAAACGTATTGATTTATGAAAGGAAGTTAGCTATAAAAGCCCTGGTCACATGGGTGATCTAGCACTTCAATATTAATCTTTGGCCAAAAATGAGTCAGAGACAATCCTCTGTATCCCCAGTGCAAGTCCACTGCCAGATTCCTTCTAGTGAAGCCAGCAGAAGCATGTGATCACTAGACCAGGTGTCTTCTGAAGAGACTAGGGAAATTGTGACTTAGGGAAATCCAGTAAGATTGTGCACTCCATTATATCACTATCAACACCGGCAAGAGCAACAGTATTTCCAACATCAAAACTCAGAGCAATAGCTCTGAATATCAAGATCCATGATAACAAGAGCCACAACATCAACAAGAGCAAGAACAACAACTCCATCAACAGACAGTATAAGGACAGGGGACGATAAGGACATCTCAGAATTTTTTGTGCCTACTTTTTCAAGAAGACAGCAACACCATGCTCAAGGATGCTTGCCACCTCTGTCATGCTCTACAGTGAGAAACCACCTCCAGCCTCGAGAGACATGGAATGGAGGGTAAAGTGTGGTCCCAGAGTGTGATCTATAAAACTCCAATGATTCACTGGAGAGAAACCATCTACCATGAGGAAAACCAAATACTGACCAAGAGCTGTTCCAAACCCTTATATAAGGACAAGTCCAAAGAATTTTGGGAAGAGGTCCGTTTCATTTGTTCTATACCCTCACATTTTCCCCCTTTCCATACTTGACCGTGAGACACCTATGTAGGCTTGGGACCTAAGAAAGTCTTCTTAAGACATAAAACAGTTTGGGCTGTGGTGAGTGGCAGTGGCACAAATGGTTGATATTTATAACAACAAAGAATGACCTTTACTTGGATTTACTCATGATTTTAACACCCTAAAGCTTGAGTGACAGAAGAATATAAGACCCTGAATTCTCCAGGACTCATGGCACTCTGGCTGATGAGAGCTTCCCAATATGGCTTTAGGTTAGGTTTCAAGCAGTGCTGGGTTGAGGTGAGCTTGTAGGCTTGGGTTGCTCCAGTGAGAGATTTCAACCCACAGCCGTCGTCAGGAAATGTGGGGCTGAGGTTATCCCAGTCTATCAATGTTCCTCTCAGAGTGTGGTGCCCATAAGGGAAAATGTTTTGTGGTCTGATCAGTGCTAAGTAGAGCAAGACTGCCACCTACCTGGTTATGGACACTTCATTTTTGTCAATGCAGCCAGAGATGGTGTTAGCTTTTGTCCACCACATCCTACAACCAACACGTAGACCGAGTTCACTGTCCACCAAAATCCCTAAGCTGTATTACATATGCTGCTTCTAAGCCACATTTCCTCCATCCTGGAGGTGTGTGTACTAAGCAAGCTTGGGGAGAAGAGAGGGAGAGAATCAAGCAAAACTCAGAACTGGAGGGCCAGCCTGGTGGTGCAGTGGTTAAGTTCACATGTCTGCCTCGGCAGCCCGGGGTTCCCCAGTTCAGATCCCAGGTGTGGACCTACACATGGCTTGTCAAGCCATGCTGTGGCAGGTATTGTAAATATAAAGTAGAGGAAGATGGGCACGGATGTTAGCTCAGGGCCAGTCTTCCTCAGCAAAAAGAAGAGCATTGGCAGCAGATGTTAGCTGAGGGCTAATCTTCCTCAAAAAAAAAAAAACCCTCAGAACTGTGTAAGAACTTCTGATCCAAAGGAGGCCCCACCAATTAGTCAAGTGCTACTACCAAGAGATGACTGCTGGCAGAGATTGGGCATCAGAGAGGAGTCACCATGGGTTTTGGGTCTGAATTTAGCTTGGTGAGACCAGAAACCTCATCCAGAGTTTATCAGGCACAGGGACACTAATTTCCATTCTCTATTAACAAAACTGAATTACCCAGACCTGCCATTGATCCAAATTTCTCTGACCCAGGGAAAGTCCACTCAGGAGAGTAGACTTGAGTGCAAAAGGGGGTTTGTGGAACAGAAGATTAATGCAAAAGGGCTTGGATGCCCTTGTGGAACATTTCCCTGGAGCCAGGGTAGCTGGGTGAATTGGTCTCTCCAGCTTTTGGCAGATTTCTGTCCCTGTGACACACATTGAGCCATAGACTCAGTGGCCCCTCTCTTGAATAGTGTCTGTGCCCTGACCCCAACCTCCTCTCTATTATGACAACACAACAGTAACTTCAGCCAAGGTCCAACATAATTGAGTAGGTTACTATTTTCTGTATACCAAATTCCTTTCTTGCTATGTCTTCCTAAGGATTTGACTTGGGATACGATCTGGTCCCTTGATGGAGACTTGGAACACATTTGATTCCCATCGTGTCAGTAATATGTGTCCAAGTTATTTTTTCAGGCTCAATACTTTCTGCAAAGGACTGAGTTCATATGTCTCTTGTTGAATCTGTTTTTGTCAGTTTCCAAACAGAATCAAGTTTGGTTTAACTTGGCCTTTTCATGAGCAAGTAGAAGAGTTGGGGTTGGATGGAGAATGTGCTCTTGTGGGATTTGGCACACCTTCACAATAACTATCCAAGGTTCAATTCCTCTAAAACTTACAGTAATAAGCTGTTATATATCATTTTATTTAGTCACTATGAGAGACCAGTGAGATATACATTGTCGCCTGTTTATTGATGAGAAAGCAAAACTTTACAGAGATTAAGGGATTTGTTTAAGAGTTACACAACTAATTACACACAGAGCTGAACACAGAAGATTGCTTGACTCCAAATCCAGGGCTTTTCGCTTTTCCATTTGGTTTTACCTAAGAGTTGTTGGGACCTCCCACCTATGCTACTCCTGCCAGAGATATCCTGTCGCTGACCATTTCTGGGGACCTCAGAAGGGACAAAATATGCCAGTGACAAAATCACTTGGCACCTTGTCCAGACCTGAAGTGGAAGACACAAGAAGCTGGTCTCATTTCTTAGGCTCTGCTGCCCATGAGGTGACCTGCTCATAGTGGTTAAAGAGGAGGAGAGAGATATTACCAGACTACTAAGAAGTCCTCCCTTTGTGAGGGACTGATTCCTTGAGAAGGGCATCAGTGAACAGTGGACTAAAAACTTGGTCTCTACCTGTATTAGTTTTCTAGGGCTGTCATAACAAAATACCACAGACTGTGTAGCTTAAAAAACAGAAATTTATTTTCTTACAATTCTAGAGGCTAAAATCCCAAGATTAAGATGTTGTCAGGTTTGGTTTCTCCTGAGGCCTCATTCCCAGCTTGCAGGTGGCCACCTTCTCACTGTGTCCCCATATGGTCTTTCCTCTATGTGCATACATCCCTGGTATCTCTTTTTGTATCCAAATTTCCTCTTCCTTAGGAATTATAAGGATACCAGTCAGATTGGATTAAGGCCCATCCTAATGGCCATATTTTAACTTATTTACCTCTTTATAGGGCCTATCTCCAAATACAATCACATTCTGAGGCACTAGGGGTTTTAATATATGAACTTGAGGGGGATATAATTCAGCCCATAACACTGCCTTCTCTTCCTTAAAGCTTAGGTTGAAACTAGTCCCCCTTCTAGGCTTAAGTAAATAGAGAACAGCTGCATAAAGAGACATATAAATATTTTTGAGATGAAGGATATAGGGTGGGAAGGTCAACATATTAATTGCTGTCTAGTATCTGTACCTCTTTCTCCTAGGTTCCAGTTCCTTCACCCCAGGCAGGCCTGGAATTTTAAAGTTGCTTGGAAATCACTCATTGTCCTCTTGTTAGCAGTCTTAGTTTTTCTGCTGAACTGTCTCTTTTCTCCCTTTTGGCCAATATTTGATCCTTGGAGAAAAGTTTGGGCTCTTGACTTTCTAGAAACAAGTATGCAAAATAAGAATTTGGTCTATATTTACAGAGTTTTGATCCAAAAATGGACAATTCTGCCTTTAGGTGGTGGTAATCATAAATATGGCAGACATAGATTTCAGATTTCCCAGCATAGCTGCAGGTCCAAAAATTTTGTCCTGTTGCTCCCATAACCACAGGTACATTTGTCAGACTGGTTGTTCAAATCCAGGTTCAGAAAATATATTTTGGGGGGCCGGCCCCGTGGTACAGTGGTTAAGTTGGCACGTTCTGCTTTTTGGTGGCCCAGGGTTCGCTGGTTTGGATCCCGGGGGCGGACATGGCACTGCTTGGCAAAAGTCATGCTGTGGTAGGCATCCCACATATAAAGTAGAGGAAGATTGGCATGGATGTAGCTCAGGGCCAGTCTTCCTCAGCAAAAAGAGGAGGATTGGCAGTAGTTAGCTCAGGGCTAATCTTCCTTAAAAAAAAAAAGACAGAAAATATGTTTTGGGGTGGTGCTAAAGGCTTTTAGTATTCCCTTCAATAACTTTCCATTGCTTTGGGGACAATTGTAAAATCAGCATGACATTTAAGGTCCTCAAGAATATGGACCTGCACATCTATCCACTCCTCAATATAAATCTTGCACTCAAACCATACAGAATTTTAGTCACTCAAACTTACCTGCCTGTTTCATATATCCACATCTTTGCACATGTTGTTTTATGATACTCTTCTAGAATACCTTCAATGCCCTTCTTCCCACTGTTACCTGTAAACTGCCTGCTACCTTCTTATTCATCCTTCAAGTCTCAGTTCAAATCTTCTCTGTGAAACCGTTCCTACTCTCCCTAGAAAATTGATCACTCTTGTTTTCCAACAGTAGCTTATACATACTATATTACATATTATACATACTATATTGTAGCTTATACATACTACGTTATGTATTATACTTGGACATATCATAGTGATGAGCACATTGGGCTTATTGGAACAGTCTGTTTATTTGTCTATCTTCACCACAAGACAGGGATCTGGTTCAAAATAAGAACTCATGTGTTTGTTAAATGAATTAATGAAAGAATGTGGAAAGGACATTGCCAACGACAAATGTTTTCTCCTTTCCACCTCCCAACATAATCAATATGATTTCTGTGACTAAGATGATGAGATGGAAGTGAGGTAGAGCTATGTACAGCTCAGTCTAGGCTTCTAGCCTGTTTATGGCTTATGGGATCTGATCTAATCTAAGCTGCATTTCCAATGCAGGGCCCTAAGAAGTCCAGTCAAAGTTGTCAAATTAACCTAAACCCAAAATGGTATAAGTACTTGAAGGGAGAGCAAGATGGCTTAACAGACATGTTCCCAGACAGACCAGGTATCATGTTGCAGGGTGCAGAGAACCTGTTTCCTCCCACTCCCATCTCCATCCAAGGGTCCTTGAGACTCTGCAAGACCAGAACATTGCCACAGTGGTGGGGAAATGCCAGCCTGGAAGTTACCACACACAGGCTTTGGAGAGGCAGTATGGGGGCATGAAATAGGAGGAAGAATGGTACACAGGGACTGATGCAAAAGCCAACTGTCGTGCTTGAGCAACTGAGGATGTATGGGCTAGAAGTCCAGACTGTTGCTTCTGTGACTTCCCTTTCACAATGACTCTGCAGTTCAGAGGCTGGGGAGGTGGTTACAGAGGCAACTTCAGGCCAAGCCTGGGCTAAGGGTGGTGGCAGATAAGCCACCCACTGATGAATTGCCTCCTCATTCTACTTTCCTCCTTCACATCTATTATTACATCAGATCTGACAACAGCCCTGTAATGTAGGCAGGGCAAAGACTATGACCTCTGTATTACACTTGAGGATATCGAGACCCAGAGAAGTGGGCAGCCTCTGGCCTTGCTTTGATCAATTGCCCTCACCTAGTGATCTCTCCATGCCCAGAGCCTGAGCTCTGCTCTTACCAGAGCTCATGTCCATCCAACATAACAGCTTTTTGGCCTTTCCATGCCTTCAACTTCTCTATTTCAGCCTAATCATAACATTGACTCCAGTAATGTCAACCCCTCTCATCTTGAATCATGTTATGTCAGGGGCACCAGTCATTTACTCACAAAATATTGTTTGATATCTCCTACTATGTGCCAGGTACTATGCTGAGCACTAGCTAGTACGTCAGTGAATAAAACGCAGTTACTGTTTATCTCACAGAACTCCCAGTCACAAAATGCAGTGTCCAGAACCAGGGAGGTGACCAGCAATAAGCATGTAAATTCACCAAAAACAACTTATTCCAAATAGTAGGAAGTAGTATGAAAGAAATCATCAGGGTTCCAAGTGTGTGAAGGAAAAGGGGTAATCCCTTTAGCTAGGGTTGGAAGGGAGGCCATCCATGAAAAGGATATTTTAAGCTAAGTCTGAAGGATAACAAGGATCCAGCCATGTATTGAAGGGATGTTCAAAGCCCCAGAAGTAAGAAAGAGCCAGAGTTGTATATGGTGCAGCTGACTGGAGTTAATAGCCATCTGGAGGCAGTATAGTATGCAGGACTGGTACTGGATGCAACCTTAGGAATCCCCTTGCTTTTAGATCCATTCCAGCGAAGAGTTCTTTAAATGGAGCAGAAAGGAACTGGCATTTACTGAGTGTCTACTATGTGCCAGGCATGAGCTACTCCCTTTCCCACATGTATTTTTTATTTCCTTCACTCTCAATATTCTCATCTGTATAAGAAGGAGGTGAGGATATTTAGTTCCTAAGGGCTCTTATAGCTTGGAGAGACTAACTAGTCCAATCTATGACCCCATCTTCCAGTTAGGAAACTGAAGCCCCATGAGATGAGTGCTTTTGCCTCAGGTTGTCCAATGGATAAGTACATCTTTCTTCAACTATTGACTCAGGCCTGTTGTCTAGGGTAAAGCTGTAACAGTCTCATCTGAATACAAATCTAAATGGACACACTAGATTCTTGGCAGTGCCCAGGAAGAAGGTGTGGATGGGAGGACTCCATCTTAGATGCAGAGAGAGGAAGTCATCTTGTGAGCTCTTTGACAGTGTGATTGTGCTTTTGCATGCCAGAAAGCCTTTTCTTAGCAGTAGATGTTTCCTGAAAGAGCAGAAACTGTAGCACAGTGTTTTGGGCAGATAAGGCTTATCCTTGTCAGGACAGAGGCCTTGGAAGGGGGTTAGATCTAAAGCCCAAAATCTATGTGCTTTCCTGGGAGGGCACCTGATGTTTCAAATCCTTTTCATTTGCTTCCAATAGCCCTCTTTTCTGCCGTTGCCATGTCCAGCACCGCTACCGCCTCTTCTCCTTCTCCTTCTCCTTTTCGTTTGCAACTCAAAGTGCTCATAGTGGCTACACCCAATTATAACCCCAGGTTGAGGCTCAGGTTTGTGCTAGCACTGTTCCTAATATCTACCCAGCTTGAAGGAGAAAATAGGAGAAGATGAAGGAGAGGAGGAAAGAAAGAAGAGAAGAGAAGGATGAGTAGATGAAGAAGAAAAGACGAGAGGAGAACAGGGAAAAGGAGAGGATAACCCCTCTTTTTGACTAGTAGGCTCACCAATCCTGCCTCACCATGAAAGCAACTACTCTGGGGCCTAAGGCTTTTTCCATGAAATAGTATTTGACCTTGATAAGAAATCAGCACTTTAGTTACCAAGCTCCTCAAGTCAATAACCTCAACAGAAATAAAGTGTATCTGCAAATACCCTGAATCTTTCAGAGTCCCTCAAGCCCACTCCTATTCCTACCAGAGGAGAGGGCAGAGCTCTTTGTACATAATAGTAGAAGCAAAGTGAGACCCTCCTCCTCCTCTCCCTCTACCTGAAGCAAAAGGTTACCCTGAGATTTCATCCAGTAAAATCAGCATATAATAGATTAGCCATCTGGAAGAAGTCCTTAACTGGACAGCAGCTTTCACTAATCAAAGTAGGAAAGAACAGGGCCCCACAAAAACCAGAAATTTTATTAAGGTGGAATCTCAAGAGGTCTGACTGTTAAGTGAAGCTGTAGAAGCCTCATCAACAGGATTAACTAATCTGCAGAAATAATGTACAAGGATGGGTGAGAGTTCTTCATGAACACTGGAAAAAAAATAGCAGCAAAAGCTGAAAGTTGTCATTGTATTCATGGTAGTATCTAAGGGACAGAGTAAAGAAATAGGTGAGCTTGACCTTCCTTTTCACCCCATCTTAGTTGAGGAGGTTTGGGGAAGGGGAGAATTGAACAAACTCATCTAATCTTTTTTGTCCTGTTTGTGTTCTCCTCAAGCAACTTTCTGATTAATTTAGCTTCCAGAATAGATTTTTCCGAGCAAGAGAGAAATTATTGTTCAGCCAACATGAGCATTCTCAGCTATTTGGGGGTTACATTTGCTCTGGAATTAAAACCAAAAAGCAAAATTAAAGAAACCCTCTGTATGACATCTGTTTCTTGTGAGTTTGACATGCATGAGTCAGTTCACGGAATATGGTCAGGTCATCTCAACGATGGAATTTGGAGGTCATATAAAACTGAACTCTGTGCCCTATGGTGAGAGATCTCTGCTTGAGAAGTAAGCCCACATCCTTAGAAGGCATTTCTATCTCACTCTGTAATGTCAAGGAGCCAAGCTTTTTATTTTACAGATGGGGACATTGAAGTCCAGAGATGGAAAGAAACCTGCCCAAGTGGATCAGTGGCAAAGCCAGTATCTAGGCCTAGGTCATAGCCTTGTCCTACCTAGGCTCTTGTCTATGTCTAAATTCTGTACTCTCTCTCTTAACTCTTATTCAGGATCAGGAGTTCTGTGAACTCTCAGAAAAATAGTCATTAAATCAATTGAACCCACTTACTTTTCTACTAACCCAAGGGGCTGAAGTTTTTGTACAACTTTGCCTTTTGACTTTAGATGACAGATTTCCTTCCTCCAGCACTCCTCAGCTTTTCTCCTTCTGATTTTCATTTTTTCCTCTTTCTTACCTAAGGTGACAAGAATGTAACCCTGATTGAAACTGTGTTTGCTTCTCTTCAAATTTTCTCCCAGTATGCCCATGGAAAGAAAGTAGAAGTTTGGGAGACAACTCAGTTGCTGTGTCATCACCTCCAGCCAGATCCTGACTTTAGGTGTTTTATAGAGCCTACTATGTACCAGGTATACAGTTAAGAAAAGAGACATCCCTGACATCTGAAGATATTTGGACTAGGGTAGGATTGGAGGTGGGGACTGAACATGTTTGGAAATGATCTTTCAGTAGGCATTTAACAAGAACTTACAGAAAGTCCCCTTCATGCTGGATCTTACTCTGAGAATCCAAAAACAAGTAAGTCAAGGCCCCTGCATGGTAAAGTTCGCTTTCTAACCATGTAAACAGATAACCTAAATTCAAGGTTAGCAGGCTATAATTGAGGTACATACAAAGTACATGGAGACTTTGTCTAAGGCAACAGGAGAAGTTTCCCAGAGGAGGTGATAATTGAGCTGGGCCTGAGAAACAAATGCAAAGTTTCCTGGCAGGATAAATGTGAGGGAGCCAGGAAACTTTCCAGGTCCACAGAGAAGCATTTGGAAAGGTCAGAGTTGCACTAGAATATTGGACATATTTAGTTGGAATATAGGTTGGGTGGAAAAGTATGAAGACACAGGGTGTGAGCTGGTTGTGAAGGATGCTGACCACCTAGCTGAGGCATTTTGAACTTTTAGCTTTAGGCAATGGGGAGCCAGTGATCTTTTTAAGCAGGAAAGTGACACCATCAGAGCTGTATTGCTAAAGATCATCCTGGTAATAAATGCTAAGTGTTTTATTTTTATATTTATTTATTTATTTGAGGTCACATTGGTTTACAACAGTGTATCAATGTCAGGTGTACATCATTATATTTTGGCTTCTGTAATAGACTGCACCGTGTTCACCACCAAGTCTAGTTGCCATCCATCACCATATACATGTGCCTCTTTACCCCTTTCACCATACCCCTGCCCCTTTCCCCTCTGGTAACCATCAATCTGTTCTCCATATGCATATGTTTGTTTGTTTATTCCCTACACATGCGTAAATTCATACAGTAATTGTCTTTCTCCATCTGACTTATATTGCTTAGCATAATACCGTCAAGGTCCATCCATGTTGTTGCAAATGGCAAGATTTCATCTTTTTCATGGCTGAGTAGTATTATATTGTATATATATACCACGTCTTCTTTGTCCATTCATCCATTGATGGTCACTTAGGTTGGTTCCAAGTCTCGACTATTGTGAGTAATGCTGCAGTTAACATAGGAGTCCATATATCTTTTTGAATTAGTGTTTTCATGTTCTTTGGACAAATACCAAGAAGAGGGCTAGTTGGATCATATAGTAGTTCTATTCTTAATATTTTTTTCCTTTTTCTCCCCAAAGCCCCCCCTCAGTAAATAGTTGTATATTCTTCGTTGTGGGTCCTTCTAGTTGTGGTATGTGGGATGCTGCCTCAGCGTGGTCTGATGAGCAGTGCCATGTCCGCGCCCAGGATTCGAACCAATGAAACACTGGGCCACCTGCAGCAGAGTATGCGAACTTAACCACTCAGCCATGGGGCCAGCCCCTGTTCTTAATTTTTTGAGAAATCTCCATGCTGTTTTCCATAGGGGCTGCATCAGTTTACGTTCTCACCAGCAGTGTATGAGGGTTCCCTTTTCTCCACATCCTCACCAACACTTGTTATTTTTTGTTTTTTTAGTAATAGTCATTCTGATGTGTGTGAAGTGACCTCATAGTAGTTTTGATTTGCATTTCCCCAATAGTTAGTAATGTTGAACATATTTTCACGTACTTTTTGTCCATCTGTATATCTTCTTTGGAAAAATGTCTGTTCATGTCTTCAGCTCATTTTTTGATCATTTTGTGGCTGCTGAGTTGTGAGTTCTTTATATATTTTGGATACTAACCCATTATTGGATGCATGATTTGCAAATATTTTCAGCCAGTTGGTGTGTTGTCTTTTTGTTTTGTTAATTGTTTCCTTTGCCATGCAGAAGCTTTTTAGTTTGATGTAGTCCCATTTGTTTATTTTTTCTTTTGTTTTCCTTGCCTGAGGAGACATGATATTCAAAAAGATACTAAGACCGATATCAAAGAGAGTACTGCCTATGTTTTCTTCTAGGAGTTTTATGGTTTCAGGTCTTACATTCAACTCTTTAATCAAATTGAGTTAATTTTTGTGTGTGATGTAAGATAATGGTCTACTTTCATCCTTTTACATGTGGCTGTCCAGTTTTCCCAACACCATTTATTGAAGAGACTTTCCTTTCTCCATTTCTTCATTCCATTTCTCTTGGCTCCTTTGTCAAAAATTTACTGTCCATAGATGTGTGAGTTAATTTCTGAATTCTCAATTCCATCCCATTGATCTGTGTGTCTCTTTTTCTATCAGTGTCATGCTGTTTTGATTACTATAGAATTGTGGTATGTTCTGCATTCAGGGAGTGTGATACCTCCCTAGCCAAAAAAAATAGTCAATAAAAAGAAATAAAATCATTCAGATTGGAAAGGAAGAAGTAAAACTGTCACTATTTGTACACAATATGATTCTGTATGTAGAAAACCCTAAAGAATCTGCCAAAAAGCTGTCAGAAATAATTAACGAATACAGTAAAGTTGCAGAATACAAAATCAATGTACAAAAATCAGCTGCATTTCTATACATTAAGAATGAACTAGCAGAGGGGCTGGCCCCGTGGCCGAGTGGTTGAGTTCGCGCGCTCCGCTGCAGGCGGCCCAGTGTTTCGTCGGTTCGAATCCTGGGCGTGGACATGGCACTGCTCGTCAGACCACGCTGAGGCAGCGTCCCACATGCCACAACTAGAGGAACCCACAACGAAGAATACACAACTATGTACCGGGGGGCTTTGGGGAGAAAAAGAAAAAAATAAAATCTTTAAAAAAAAAAAATTAAAAAAAAAAAAAGAATGAACTAGCAGAAAGAGAAATCAAGAACATAATCCTATTTACAATCTCAACAAAAAGAATAAAATACCTAGGAATAAATTTAAGCAAGGAGGTGAAAGACCTTGTAGTTTTACACTGAAAACTACAATATGTTGTTGAAAGAAATTGAAGAAGACATAAAGAAATGGGATGGTATTCCATGCTTATGGATTGGAAGAATTAACGTAGTTAAAATGTCCTTATTACCTAAAGCATTCCACAGATTCAATGCAGTCCCAATCAGAATCCTAGCAACATTCTTCATGGAAATAGAGCAAAGAATCCTAAATGTATATGAAACAACAAAAGACCCAGCATAGCCAAAGGAATCCTGAGAGAAAAGAATAAATACCAAACTTTAAGGAGAAAACCATTATTTACTGAAAATTTACATCATTTCATATTCTTTTTCATTTTCATCTTGATAATTAGGAACAAGGTCACCCTCTCCCTTACTACAGGCACTCTGTGAAATGACTTCATAACTCTTCACTCATTCAGCTAACATTTCCTAAGCAGTACCTTACTCTGTGCCAAAAACTGGGGATACAGAAATTAATTTATACATAGACCCTTGTCCTTGAGGGAACCCCAGGCTATAATGAAGGAAAGGCAGGAACATAAAATATCATGTTACAAGGTAATAAGTGTTATAATCAGATTATTAATAGAAATATATAATGGTGGTCAAAGATGACTGATCTTTCTATCTTGAATTCCCTCCAGGATGATGAGCAGGTTTGAGGTGTAGGGTCAGGGACATGAGGACTTAGACATTCAGGAGTATATGTTCAATATTCAACTGAATCTACAGATCTGGAAGTGGAGGGAGACAGAGAGTGAGAAAGCATGCAGACACACCCGTACACACAAAGAAAAATACAGAGCTCTGGGAAACATTAACATGTAATAGGGAACAGGCAAAGGAAGAGGAACCCATGAAGATAACCAAGGAGAGTGATCAGGGAGATGGGTGAATCAGAGGAGTATAGGTAAACAAATTCAACAATTATCGCTGAACACTACTCTGGATCAGGTGCTGTGTTAAGCCACTAGGGAAAGAAATGAAGAAGACAGTCCCTGCCATGAGCTAAGATCCTCTGGCAGGAAGTTGATCTTTCCATCTCATCTGAAGCATCCTTGTGTGGCTTTTGGTGGTAGAATTCAGTCTGAAGAGGGAGGATATCCTCTAAATCAGTTGATGACAGGGCTTTAAGAAAGAAGGAATGCCTGACAGAGCCATCTGCAGAGACATTGAGGAAGATGAGGGCTAGTAGAGAGGCTTTTGGCTTTGTTGATTAGGAGTTCATGGTAATTTGGTGACACCACATAGCAGGGTCACTGCAGAAATGGAGATAGAGAACAAATAAAAAGCTAAGTCATGGTGGATTAGGAGGTCAAACAGTGAGGTAATCTTTAGAAACTAACTTTTCAAGAAGATCATATTGAGTGAACTGAGGAATGATGGGGTGGACATTGGTAAGAGATGTTTTTTAAGTTGGTTGTGACTTCACCATGTTTATAGGCTGAGAGACCAACATATGAGGGACCAAATCGGACAACATCTGAGAAGAGCCCATCGGGTTGATGAGCTTTGTGAGAGCAGAGCCAGTGGAGCAGTGGAAGCAGGTGAGGTGGGAGTGGCCCTACTCTTAGTTCTGAAACCCCTCTGCTTGGCTCAGGAGTCAAAATGGGAGGTTCAAAAGAGGCACCAGAGGTTGGAGGCTGTATCTTGCAACTCAGGGAAGAATGTTTGTAGGAGAAGTAGGATAAGGGGAGAGGAAGTTGAATTAAACCACAACAGGCATGGTTCAGATGAGATGAGAGGGTCAACTTCCTGCCAGAGGAGCATAGCTCATAGCAAGAGAAGTGAGAGAATATCTATATTTGCAATCCCTCAGCTTATAAATAATTCTCCCTCTGATTTGGAATAAAAATTGATATTGTACAGCCTGGAGGCAGTGGAAGGTGCTAAAATGACTCTTGCAAGTGGCATGTGGTAAAAATGAAAGTAGGAAAATTGGTTTGAACACCAGCTCAGTTGCATACTGAGTGACTTGAAGTAAATTATTTGAACACTCCGAACTTCATTTTTCTCTTCTGTGGAAAGGGAAGAACAACCTCCACATCCTAGAATGGTTGTGAAGATTACCTGAGAAGATGTGCATACAGTATCCAGCACAGTGCCTGGGACACAGTAGTCATTAGTCAACTCTTGACTCCCTTCCCCCAAGCCCTCTATTTCCTTAGTCCTATCAGCATAGTGTGCTGGAGTCTCCAGATGGCCTCCCTTCTTCCTTCTGTTTATTCTTATAGATAATGAGAATATTGGAAAATCTGTGGATGCAAGGAATCCACTCCATACCGTCCAAGAGCTGACCATCTCCTGGATTGAGTCAAGCTGACCAGAGAGGCCTGCAAAGCACCCCTCCTTCTGCCTTAACTGCCAAGCATTGAGACAAGCCAGGCAGTTTCCAGGATGTCTGATAGCATCAGTTGGTCATAGATATGGGCCTAATATGTAGTTAGAGACATTCTCAGGCTCTGAAACACGTCTTTGCTTGTCAGAGACAGATCGTATCTGCTTCACACTGCTGAAGGTAGCAGCAGATCACCCTACAAGTCCCACAGAGACACAGGTTCAGGTTCAGGACCAGCCTCAAGGGGCCCTGGAGTGAAGGCCACCCATGGAGTCCCAAAGTGGTCCAGAGAAATCCCCAGCCATGTGAAAAAGTCATTCCTCACATTTGTATTATCATTTTATAGTTTAGAAAGTTTTTTTGACACATGCTAGGTGAAGATTTATACATATATGGGTATGCATGTTTAATATACTATAAATAATATTTTAATAAAATTATAAATTGTATATCATAACAACTATTTATTATAATAAAAATAAATGATTTATAATATAAATAAATGTGATATAATTAATATTACTATTTAATATATATTTTAAAGAACCCAAGGCCCAGAGAACTTTACTTAGTCTGGATCATCCTTCAGAGCTGTTTTAGACAGATTTGAAGAAAGACTTCCCTAAACTCTTATACCAGAAAAGATTTGCTATTACTTTCTTTCATAACATCTCATGTTTATCTTATATAATACTTAGATTTTTATTGTGGTATTGTTTGGTGAGTCCCTCTTTACTTTGTTAGAATGTAAGTTCTAGGAAGACAAGGTCCTGGTCAGTCATATTATCTTTGGTATCTCTATCATACAGACCATTTGAAAAATTCATGAATGGGAGAAGAGGGATCTTAAAGACCATCTAGTCCACCACATTTATAAAGAAGAACAAAGAAAGGAATTTTTCAACATCATATTACAAGCCTGGCATAGCTGGGCCTGAAACTCAGGTCTCCTGACACTCTGTCTAGGGCTTTTCTTAATGAATATTCAATCCTGATTACCTCTGGCTCAGAAGTCGTCAAGAACCAGGGACAAGGGGAGACCAAGGCATTCAGTATTTAGATGTCACATTATTTTCAGGCTTGCACAGCAGGAAGAAATCTTTTTTATCAACAAATATTTATTGAGTACCTACTATAAGCAAGGCACAGTTCTAGGCACTAGGGATATAGCTGTAAATAAGATAAAATCACTGCCCTCATGAATCTGTGTAGAAGACACAGACAATAAACAAAAGTATGAAATGCTCAAAGCAAAGTCAATAGGCAAATTATAAACTAGTAGAAATATTTGCAATTATTATTACATACAAAGGGAGAATCTCTCTAATATATGAAGAACTTCAAAAATCAACTAAGAAAAAGAAATCAGCAACTTAATAGAAAAATGGGTATAACAGACATGGTTCTTGCGCTCATGGAGCTTGGGTAGTGGCTGGGCTGCAGGGTTTTAGGGGGCCAAAGGAGATGGTGCTTTCTTGAGTTGCCCCTCTCATGCCTTCCTAGGGGCACAGCTAATAAAAGTTTGAATCTCACCTCTGCCACTTATTAAATATGTGACTTTGAGAGACGTTGCTTAATTTCTTTGAGCTTCATTACCCTCATTTGTGAAATGGGAATAATTTTTATTCTACAGGGCTGTTGAGAGGATTTAAGTGATATAATAGACATGAGAGTGCATGGTACATAATAAGCACTCAACAAAACTTTTTTTTCTTCCATTTTCCACTTCTCATTCTGCCTAAAACTGAGACTAGAGGAGCAGTTCTCTTCTATTCTTCTTCTTGTGTCAATATGTAGCTTTTTTGCTTCTTACCTTGTACTATCTGGCCTTGACAGGTGCTTCCAGGTATACCACTTTCCTGAAATCCCATGAAGTACCTATTTATTAGCTCAATTTTGAGGTCAGGAGTTGGATAGTCAGAAAGATTAGTAATTTGCCCAAGGCCCCACAGCTGGAAAGTAGCAAACTAGAATTCAAATCCAAGTCTTTGAGCTTCAAGCTTTTGTCACTATAGCACAAGGTCTTATGTGACAATTTGCAATGCCTGTCACCAGTCAAGAGCCCACTTTGAGCATCTTTGATAGTTTTATTTACCACTTAATCTAGTTGTAACACTCTTTAACAGTAAGACATATTTGACTATCTACTTCATAGCATCTGCTTTGGGGTTAGAAAAGTTCAGGTTAGGGTCCTGCCCCATGGCCAAGTGATTAAGTTCACATGCTCTGCTCTGGTGGTCCAGGGTTTCACGGGTTCGAATCCTGGGTGTGGACATGGCACCGCTCATCAAGCCAAGTTGAGGTGGCCTCCTTCATGCCAAAACTAGAAGGACCCACAACTAAGAATATACAACTATGTGCCGGGGGGCTTTAGGGAGAAAAAGGAAAAAAATAAAATCTTTAAAGAAAAAGTTCAGGTTATACATTGGAGATTCTGAACTACCTATTGCCATATAAATCATGGTGGCTGACACTCTTTAGATAAGCCTGTGGAAATCGACATATGCAAATATAGGAAGAACAATAATATAAAGTGTCATGGTGACTAACTCCAGAGAGAAGTATGTAGGAATTGACTGCCTCCTAAATTAGTGCTAAACCAAGTTCTAGCATCCTAGTACTAGAAGATGTTTAGTTGTGGTGTAAGCTCAAGGGGTTGGCCTAAATTCTCTTTTTCTTCCCCATCCTTGTCCTTCTTTCAGTCAGGAAAATGAAAATGGTCTGTATGTGCCAAATCAATGACACCAGGTGCACTCACCCCATTCTGAATTAGAGAATATATATTTTAAAGAAATTCAGTTTTGTTTCTTTCAAATATATGCAATGGACTATCTCAAATTGGTTCCGCTTTCTTTCCTTCCCTATCCATTTAAAACTATTGCCCAAGGGTTTTTACCCTTAGGTGGATCATTGTAAGAAACAGATAAGAATGGTTGGTTAGGGTCACTTCTGTTATTTCTGTCATAGATGGAAGCTTCTGAAGGACTCTGACTGGGAATAAGGTATAGGGAATGAAAAGTAGAACCAGTTTGCTTTTCTAAGTCTTTAAATAACTCTCTGGTACTGCTATCTTATTTACTTCATTTATTTGTTCTTTTTAAGAAGCTAACCAAAGTTCAGCTTCAGCCCAGCCTTGTCTAATGATCATAAATTGTAAATTAATTGAGGTTTTCCTGGATAAAACTGCCCTTGTAGACTGAGATAATAACTGACTTGAATTTGATACTTCTTAGCCAGAGTTATATATTTTTGTAGATTATGTCAAAATCCCTACCCTTTTTGAGTTGTTGTATACCATTTGAATCCTGCCTCTGCCATTTACTAGCTGTTTAACTTTAGGCAAGTGACATGATCTCCCTGAACCTCAGCTCCTCATCTGTCAAACGGGGATAATTATAGTATCTCCCTCATAAGGTTGTTGTGAGGATATTAAATAAACTAATACATGTAAAGGGCTTGAGGCAGTGCCTGGCACTTAGTAAGTTCACAGTATGTGTTCATTATTATCATTGCAGTACAAAATGAATCTCTCAGTAGGTCCAAGTTCTTTGTCCGTTTTCTCTCAGACACATTTGGTATGTTGGATAGGCCTTTGGGCTCCTGTGATTCTAGTACATCTATAGATATTCAAAGGTATTCTTAGGCTTATATTTATCCTGTTGATCAGCAGTTCCTTTGTTCATACAAACTCACCATGTTCTTTCCTACCTCTGCACTTTTACTCATGATCTTTCCTCTACCTGGAAGGCCCTCCTTTAACTATTAGTCTTATTATCCTTCAAGGGTCTTTTTAAATGCTACTTCTCTGACGTCTTTAGTCCAACCAGTTGGAATTAACTTTTCTTTCCATGGCATAGATTCCAAAATTCCTTGGCTTAGAGGTGAAAGGGCACTGCATCACCTGTACCTTCTCTGACTTCTCATATCTCATTGGCTAAGTTTCAAATCCTCAACATAGCATATAGACCTTCCTTTAGTTTGGCCTCCTGCTTACCTCTCCTATCTTGCTTTCAGCTATTCTTTTCTTTGCTGTCTGTATTCCAGGCCACATCAGCCTCTTTATCTTCCTGGAATATGCCACATTCTTTTTCATCTCGGAGCCTTTACACATGTTGTTTCTTCTGCCTGGAATGTTTTCTTACCAATTGTGCACTTGTCTCATCCCTTCTCATTCTTCAGTCTCACTTCAAAAGTTACTTCCTCAAGAGGTTTTCTTGACTTATCCAAGTTTGGTGGATTAGATTCCCTTGCTATGTGTTCTCCCAGCTCTCTGTGCTTCCCCCTTTATTGTCACATTTACCTGTAACTATTAGTATAATAGCTATTTTCTACTACACTGCAAATGCCAAGAAAGCAGGCATCTTATGTGTCTTATTCATCTCTATCTCTTGAGCACCTCACACCATGCCTGATACTTAGAAAACACTCAACATATATTTGTTGAATGAATGAATCTAGTCCAACCTCATTGTACAGATGGAAATATGGAGGCCTATAGAGGAAGAAGGATTTACTCAAGGTCCCAAAGAAGTAAAGGCAGAGAAAAGAGTCTAGATCAGGTCTCCTGACATCTGGTGCAATGTTCTTTTCCATACATGCATCTCTGCTATGGTACTTGTTCCTTGTACATGCTTATGTATCAATCTGGCTCCTGGACTAAGCTATGAATTCCTTGAGGACAGGGACCATCTCTTATACCTGTACTGTTCAATGTGGTAGCTACTAACTACATATAGCGATTTAATGTTGGAAGCATGGCTAGTCCAAATTGTGATGTACCCTAAGCGTAAAATACACACCACATTTCAAAGAACATAAAATATTTCATTAATAAAATTTTACATTGCTTACAGGTTAAGATAACATTTTAGATTCATTGTGTTAAATAAAATATATTAAAAAAATTCTTTGACCTATTTATATTTAAAATTTTTAATATGGCTATTAGAAAATTTGTGGCCCACATTATATTTCTATTAGATGTATATTATTGCTCTGCTGTATATTTATTTTTTCCCTTGGTGCCAAGCATAGAGCTTTGCAACCAGTAAATGACCAATACACCCTTGTTGAATAAAGTTGAGCTGTAGTTGATAGGTTAATTGCTGTCACCTATCTTGTCAGTATCACTAGGTTTGTGGGGAATCTCACAGTGAACCCTCTGTCCTCAGGCCCAGATGTACATGAAGTTCTTCAATCCTGGCCTAGTGGTGCCCTATGCATTGCATCAGACTTTGCGTTTCCTTTCAAAGGAAGCTCCAGTGCAATCATATGCACTGCAATCACCAGGGTTGAGGTGGAGTGTGTGGACACCAGCCTCTTGCACAGGAAGTGGCCTCAGCTTTGCAATTTTCTTTGGGGCCTTTTCTTGACAGGCTTCCAATAGGAGGTGGGAATAGGGGAGAAGGGAGATGAACTTGAAGTTGAAGCGGGGCCTTCTCAGTTCTTTCATGGAGGTGAGATAAGCTAAGGAATGTGGGGACCTTGGGCTATGAGGTTTCCTTCATTTGGTTATGCATTTATGCATTCATTTATTCAACTCACAGCTGTGGAGCAACTAGTTCATTCCAGGCCCTGTGCAAAAATAAAAAAGTCATTCACAGTCCTTACTTTGGGCAGTTCTTAGTCTCCTGGGAAAGACAGACACATAAGTGCAGTGTGGACAGTTTTCTGAGACTAGAGGGGGCCAAAGCAGGGAGTGGGGTGGTCAGAGAAGGCCTTCCAGAGACAGTAAGCATCATTATTTTTTCTCTCCATCCTTTAAGATCTAACTAAAATCCTACTTTTCTAAGAACCTTGTAATCACCACAACCTCCTCTCCCCGTGTCCTGGAAAAATCATGCCTATCTTACCTACTCTTCTGATAGCACTTCATACCTTTGTCAAATCACTTGTCCCATACTATAGAAAGACTTAGTTCCTTGGGTGCGTGCCTGTGTCCCTCTCCCCCCCAGTCCAAGACTCCCTCAATATGATATGGTGGCTGAGGCTCAGACAGGCTGTGCGTGATTTTACAAGGCATATGGTTAATGAATTATAAAGCTGGGTCTATAACACAGGCACTATACCTTAAGGTCTAAGACGCAGGGACTCTGACTCAAAATTCAATATCTTTCCACTCCAGCACTGAGTGAATAAATGAATGTGTTTACAGTGTGGGATCCTGCCTGCCTTCTCTCCTCGCACTCAACTCTTCTTCCCCGTCCCCCTTTATAAGCACAGCCACGTCAAAGAGTATCCAAAATAGGAGGTCTCTGTGTCTTTTGGTTGTATAACAGGCCTAAACGAAAAGTCCCCTTTGTGCTGTGCTGCAAACTTGGCCCTACCCAGCATGCTTTGTGTTTGTGAGGTAAAGAGGAACTCCAAGAAGCCCAATTCCCTTTGCTCTAATTCAGGCCTTCTGCATAGGTGGCATGATTTGCAGGTTCTCCTGACTCCTAATGCTTTCTTTCATGGACCTTCCGTGGGACTCAAAGTGGCCACCATTAATTACTACTTTAAGTGAAGACATTGTCTCCAGAAAGCTCCTACTAAAAAGCCAGTAGAGTACCTCAATTGGTAGGTGAAAAAAAAAGGAGTGGGTAGTTGGACTTGAACTTACTCATCTCTATGGTGTGAGTAGGGAGGAGGGGGTTCCTCCCTAGGAAAGTACCCGCAGGACAACCCTGCTTCCATGCCAAGCTTCAGTCAGAAACCAAAAAGAAAAAGGAACTGAATCTTTCTAGCAGCCAGATCTGAGGAACCTGGTCTCGAGGACTAAGCCAATAAATTATTCTGGTAGAAGGAAGTTTTCTGCAAAGTAGTGTGAGTGCATGTGAATCCCTATCCCAGGCTGTCCCTAGAGCCTTTAGGCCCTACAACTACAAGGAAGCCCACAATGAGGGAGGAGCAAGGATGTAAGGGATAATAAAGGAACTAGGGAACGTTTGAGCTAAAGAGGCCACTAAAATCATCCAGTCCACCTTCTGTTGGTTTAATGGGAAACCAAGGCTAAGGAAGGAAACAGAGCTCGCAGATCTGGGACTAGGGCACAGGAGTCCTGGCTCCTAGTGTCTTTTCTCTTGAACATGAATTTATAAAACTCTATGTAACCTGCATAGATTATTCACTGAGGCTTGAGCACTACCCAGGGTCCTACTTTTGCTATGTAGACTAAGGACTGGTACTTGGACACTGCAATCATTGAAGGTGATCCCAAGTATACCCTGAAAGCACCACAGGAATTGCCTCTCCCATCTGCCATGTCACCAGGATTCATGATATAGAGCACTGCGCTCCTGGCTGTGAATGGGCACTGCCCAAGGATTGCAAACACAAAGTGTTAGGAAGCCATTCACTTTCTTCTCATACCTTTCATGTCCTTCATGAAGCCTGAGGGCCACAGTTAAACTTAAAGGTGTGGCACCATGTTTTCTTTCTCAAGGTCAACTACTTTCCTCTCTTCTCCTTCCAGCCAATGTGGGAGAGTAGAAAAAAATAGCATTTGGAGTTAGAAAGACCTAAGGGCAAAATCCTGCCCTCTCCATTGTTTCCTAGTTTGGCATCCTTAGGCAAGTCACTTTACTTCTATGTTCTTCTGTTTCCTCACCTAAACATAGGAATAATGATAATACCATACCAGAGAGTTGTTGATTAAATGTGATAACACATGTAATGCACATAATAAGCACTTTAATAGATGTGCATTTCCTTCTTTCTTTGCTTCCATAAGCCCTCTGGATGCCAGAATGTGACCTGTGGTCAGCAGGGCCAGCTTCATAGGCAGGTGACCTTTAAAGTTTCACAGGGCTTCATGCTTAAAAAGACCCCATACTTGGCTTAGTGGCCTCACGCTTGGCTTAGTGTGACCCAACCCCATACTGCTACTGTTACCATCTTGCAATTCTTAATTTTTTTTTTACAAAAGGCCCATCATTTTCATTTTGCACTGGGCCTTGCGAATTATGTAGCTGGACCAGGGGAGAAACTGTACCAGGGGAGGTAAAATGGATATTTCAGGACCAGGAGGCATTCTGACAAAGTGAGAGAACACATAATTTGGAGTTGATAGAAATGGATTCAAATTCCAGCTATGCCACTGATTTGCTTTTTCTATATCAGGCATTTCCTTTCACCCCTCAGAGGGTCAGTTTCTCACTTTTGACACTGGGGATTTTCATTTGATAATGTCTCAGCTCTGACATTCCAGGATTCCCTCAGTAACTCTGAGGAAACCTCCTTGGCCCATACGCAGAGCCTAGGGTAGCCAGGGGCTTTCTGCTCCAACTCTTTGCAGCTTGGGTATTCAGTATCTGTTAAAGGTTGGCTGGGAGTGGGCAGGGGGCATGGCAGTGGGAACTGTTGCTGCAGTAGTGAACCCTTTCACAATAGCACTATTTTGTCACTTTGCACCCAGATTTCCGTTGGCTAACCTCAGCCTTATCTTCCTCATTTTTGTTTCCTCTTGAAGACACCAAGGGCCCTTCAAAACACACGACCTTCTTGCTCACGGCATAAAGCCCAGCTCCCTCTGGCCTCTGCAGTTTGGCTCATCACCAGGGAACCCGTGCCTCCTCTGAGACCAAGGCATCACTCCAGTAACAGGTACAGTATCAATTTACTCTCTGTGCTTGGATTCCCAAGCTGTAGCAGTGTCTACAGCTACCACAGGTGGCTTGGACACCCCCTTCCCATTCTCCTTGAATTTTCCTCAGGGATCCTGGGTCAAGGGTGGGAGAGAAGAAAGTTCCCATTGGTCTTCTGTCCTGGAGCTTTTAATGGTGAGAAAGGAGGATGACATTTCCTCCCTAAACAGGCTGTTTAGGAGACAGCCACATGAAAGTAGAATGTTTCCCGGTAACAGGAGTCAGGAAATTTGAGTAGCAGTCCTGGTTTTACCATTTACCCACTGTGTATCTTTGAGCAAGTCCTCTCCATTCTACAAGTCACATTTTGGGCTCTTCTGCAAAGAAGAGGAGGGGAAGGATTAGATAGATGGTGTCTAGAGACTCTTTTAGTTTTTATATCCTTTATTCTGATGATTGTTAGCCCTCTGTTGAGAAAGGACACAAAGGCCGTGCTGAGTAAATATATCTGGGTGGGGCTGAACAGGGGGCTGAACTATGCCTGAAAAAAAATCCAGACTATCTCCAGTATGAGGAGGACCAGCTGGGTCAGTTTCAGTGCAAGTCCTTCTATTTGATGTGTTAGAACAGGGGACAAGTGATAATATTTCACGTAGTATAACAGACCAAGAGAAGAGCTTTCAGAGTCCCTCAGTATCACTCCATGTAGATATCCACCTCTTCTTCCTACAGTTCTGGCCAGTCTTTCTCAACTGAACCTGCTTTTCTTATATACACTTTACTGGAGAGGCATAGACTAGAACATTAAGAGTGAAAATAAAACCAATCTAATTTCAGCTCAGTCATTGAATCCTTCTATTAATACTGGGGCAACATGTTCCATAAGGTTCTTCAGCTTCCAGTGTACTAAGAAGGAACTTTTAGCCCCATCATACCTCGCCTCCTTTTTGATGAAGTTAGAAAGGGCATTTAGGAGGCTGTAGACACTTCCAGTTTATCCAGGTCTTCTCACTGGAGCTGCTAGCCGATGAGGGTGATAATAGTAGAAAGGTACCAGTCCAGTTCTCTCTCCCCTGCCACCCTGAACTCAAATTCTATTAATTAGTTTGCTCAGCTAGCTTCTACCAACAGCTCCAAGGACTGATCCAAGGTATATGGGAGGCTCTGAAAAGCTCGCCAAACACTTTCCTAACAACTCTTCCAGGTAAGTCTTCTTGTCCCCATTTCCAGAAGGGTAACTGAAGTCCAAAGAAAGACTTATCCAACACTAAGATTGGCTAGTAGTGTCAAAGGCAGCACTAGAATGCAAGTTTGTCTATTCTGCCCACTATATCATACCTTATGACCATGATTGTTGCTTTGGCTGAAAAAGCCACACTTCTGGATGGCTTGGGATGGTTTGGGTAGGTAGAGAGGGGAATGAGGGGATGGAAAAGACAGTTTAGAGTCTTATATTTGAAGTCCCTTTCAGATCTCAAATTGGAGGGACATGTCACCCCCTCACCAACATGCATTCAACTAAGAGTTAAGATTAAAAAATAGTAACTTTGATTTTTTTTGCTGAAAGACAAGTCCCTCTGCCTTATCTTAGCTGAGACAGGGCCTTCTGTACCCATGGGACAATTTTCCATTCCTGATAACCTTGGAATATTTTCCACTTTTCATGCCAGTATCTAATATAGGCCAGATACTTTCTCATAGATCAACTGCCACAGCTGGGAAGGGAAGGTATTTGACACAGACAACCTGGAATTTTTAGCAACAGGATCTAGGTGTTGCCAAAGGAATTCTCCAAGAAGTTCCAGGCCTGACCATGCTCCTGGCAGCTTCCTTATTTCCTTGATGGTTGTAGGTTGAAGGATCTCAGTGCCTCACAGCCAAGTCTACTGTCTGTCTTTTGCCTTCCTTGTTAGCGTGTCTCCCATTTCTCAGAGAGATACACAGAGCAGGGAGGTAAAAGGACTAATGTGGAAAGCTAGAGGGCACAATGGGGTGATATAGGGCACAGCCCCGAACTGTGAACAACTTGTATGACCTTTAACAACTCTATTCCCCAATGAGCCTTCATTTCCTCATTTATAACATGAGTGAGTGAGACTAGATGATCGTCCTTTTATAGCTGCCATTCTTGAGTCATGAGGGGACAAAGGCATCATGTTAGGCAAGGCTGAGTCCATAAGAAATTCTTGTTTCATCTGTCCTGACCCTGTTTAATCAATTGTCAGTTGCCGTTGCTTTCCTTCTGGTAGCACAACCACCATTGTTTTTGAGCATTTGTTATGTATCAAGTACTGAACTAAGGGCTTTACATACATTATCTCATGTCATTTTCACAATAACTTATAAGCTAGATATTATACTTAAACCCATTTTGTGGATATACTAGAGCTCAGAGAGATAAAATGATTTATCCAAGGTTTCCTAGCTACTTAATGGTATAGCCAGGATTCAAGCCCATGCTTAACCTCAAAGCCTATGTTCATAACCACAAAACTCTGAGAACATAGCCTGGGAGGGTGGGAAAATGGGGGTAATGACACTGACTTTTGGGCCTGGTCCTTTTCTGGTGTCAGGGAGGCAGACAATGACCTAATTGTTTTCTCTCTGCTGCATAGAGGAGCCCACTGAAGCTTGGACCCCTAAAAATGCCATAGCTATAGGAGTCAGGCCTAAGAATCCCCTAATTGAGCACTGGAGCCTCAGCTGAAGTCTCAACTGGGCTTTCCCTACATACCCTCAAGATCCCTCTTATGTTTAGGATCCTTATACCTATTTTGCTCACTACCCTAATATGGTGCTTCAGCTAGTCTCTATAGCCTCTGCAGTTTCCCTGGGGCTCAGGGTGTGACTTCTTCCTTTCTTTTTCCCTCCAGGGCCACATCTCCCAGGAAGATCTGGACTCTCCACTGAAGCCCCTGGCCCAGCCTCCTGCAGTGCCACGCTCCGTGTATTTGACAAGCTGAGTTGGACACTCCATGTGGTAGAGTGTCAGTTTGTCAAATACCCCAAGTGCGGCACATGCCTAACAGCTCCAGGCCAGGACAGTTGGGATACAACAGAGTGACTTGCAGCTAGATACAAGAACACCCGTTAAACACCAACTAAGCTCTCCCAAGTTATTTTGTGTGACTTTGAGCGAATTAAAGCACTATATGTGAAGGTGCCAGGGGAAAGTGAAGCAGCTCTGGGAGCTACAGCCCTGGGCTGTGTCTACACACATTGTGGGAACCCAAGTGGGGCACAATAGTCTTGAAAAGGTATACGGGGCTCAAGGATGGAAGTGTTCCTTGATTCGTTATTTTCTTCCTTCATGTTTCTTTTCCAGAGTCTCTCAGCAAGGACACCACGATTCTTGCACAAGTGTTATGACAGGGTTTAGAAACCCACTTTCCTGACACTTGGTCCTGGCTTCTAAATACGCATTGACTTTACCTATCTCTCTCCTTTTCCTCATACCTTTTCTCCTTCTGAGTACACTGTCTCCATTTCTCTCTGTCCATCTAATGCTTTCCCATACTTTCTGGCTCAGCCAAAGCCCAGTCTCTCCAGGGACTTTTGAAAGTCAATCTACACTCTTTCGTTCTTCATTCTCAAAGCACTCCTTGCTTTGGTTCTTGTATAGACCCCTTTATCTCCTATTGCCTGATGGCACCTCTTCAATTGTTAGTGAACTTTTCCAGGGGATATTTTTGAATTCACCACTAGATTGTGAGCTTCTAGAAGACAAGACTATGTTTCCTTGATGTTATCTCCCCATTCTACCCCTACCCCAGCCCCTAGCACAGTACTTTGGTTACAGAAAATATTCAATACGTGTTTACTGATTGATTGACTTGCCACTAGTCCAGTAACCTTGGGCCTTTGGGCCAAATGCCATCTAGGAATTTTGAAGAAAAAAAAACTGTGGTCACCACAATGTTTAAGGTAATAGCCAACATTGAGGATTTTTCTTCCTGAGAAACAGGGTCAAGATCAAGGAGGAAGAGGGAAAAAAAAAGGCTCAGAGATCAAATGAGTTTTGGAATTACTTGGTAACACAAAGGCATCAAGTGCTTTATTATAGAATTTATCAGAACCTTTAATATTCTAATGTTGCATTAGAAATCCCCAAGAGGGAGCTATACAATAAAGCATTTCTCATTCCTATCTAATTGTGGAAACTTTTTTCTGTGTGTCATCTCCTGGGTTTAATGTTTCATGGAACAAAATTTGGGAAATTGCCCTAGAGGAACTTCATACTTTCCTTCTCTTCTGCATAGCTCCTCTTTTCACTCCTCCACTTTCCACTGAACAGCCACCTGCCTAAGATGAGTCCTATGTTATCATTCCATTTTTGTTTAGCCTATCTTGCACCTTTAGGCCAGCTCTATACTTAGGACTCTCTTGCTGGCTTATCTTGTGTGGAAAAAATTATCAATTTTTGGGCAAAGATGATCTCCAGAAATTTCTGGTTGCAATGAATATATGCTTCCAGGAGTTCACAGAGCTGACTTCTGGTCTCTGTTCTACCACTGACTTGATATGTGTGACTTTAGACAAGTCACTATTCCTCTCTGGGCTTCATTTCCTCATCTGTCATATTGGGAGAGTTATAATCAATAATCTCTAAGCTCTCCAAGACAAGAGATTCTGAGATATCCCTGGGGGTCCTCAGCTTCTATGGAGGGGGGTGTCCCTGGATTTGGAGCACCTTTTACCAATGGAAATACAATTAAGATTCTCTTCCCAAAGCCAGTAATTCCTTTCTCTAAGGGTAGTAGGAAGAGATAATGGCTGTTTTCAAAGGCTGTGGGGTCTGGACATAGAACTGTTTCATTAAGGTTTCCACTGGGTGGGGGGGGGGGCTGTTTCAGAGGCTTGTAAGCATGATGGGGAAGAAGTTGCTTCTTTCACCAGCTATATGAAGCTGGCATCTGGGGACGGGGAAATGCTGAGATTTTGACCATGGAATTGGCAGGTTGTTGGTGGTAAATCAGGGGAATCCTTATTCACTTTCATGTACTATTTCGACTTCTATAATTGTCCCAAAGGGGAGTAACTCCTGGTGAAACCTGAGCTGATCTTAGGGCTGCATTGGAACCAAAAGTGGTAACATGTCAGCTTCCTTGAAGAGTGAAGAAGTTGATTTGATATGAATTACATGAGGGAAAGGAAGCAGTGTTGACCTGACCCAGAACAGGTCCTCACAGCAGGGATTGATTGAAAGTCATATGTGTGTGTGCACATTCACAGACAAACAAACACACATGCTCACACTCCTATTCTTTATTCCGGCTTGAGGAGAAAGATTTCTTTGCTCTGACCCCATATTGTAAGAAGGGGCTAGGAGATAGAGATGACTTATGAAGTATACACCTACTCCAAAGATTTCAGGATTCCAGGAGGTAGAAATCTTTGAGGGTGATGAATCCATACTTTGGAAAGAAGGGAGCCCTTTATCTCTGTATCCATAGTCCCCTGAGACAGAAGAAAGGTTCCCCCTTTTCTAGGTTCCCAATTGACTTGGGAAGAGTCATCCAGGTGGAGCTGGCAAGATGAATATGAAGGGAATGGAAGGCGGCTGAGTACTATTTTACCAAAGACTCATTGTGTTCCAGCTGGGCCCACCTCTGAAGTGAGGAAAGGTTGGTATGGGTGAGAAGAATAAAGACCAGAAAAGCAAAGGTGCTGTTCATACTCCCAGGACCCCAACCATCTCAACTAGTCTCACTTCAGTTACTCTTGGTAGGTCCTTGAAAGAAGACCAAAACAACCAAGATTGCTATCATGATTAGATATTTATTGAGTACCAAAAGAGTATGAGAACACTAGTGCAGGGTAGAACTGAACTCTGGCTTGTTACATGACAATCTCAAAAGCTATCTGGCCCTAGAGAAAGGGAAGTGATCCTGGACTCATCTGGTGCACTGAGGTGGCAGAGCTGAGCCTCCTTCTGGTCTTCTGGTGGCAAGAGGCCAAAGGTGAGTGGTGTCTTGAGGCATGATGGCCAAGTCCTAGTGTTAGGGACACATCCCTCTGGTCTTTGGAGAGAAGAAGTGGAAGCCCCAGGCAGGGATACCAGAAGAGCCTAGGGCCTTACCCAGCAGCAGACCTGCTTGAGGTACTTATAGTAACTTCTTAAGCAAAGCCAGTTACTTCTAGGGGCCCTAATGTTGGCAAGGAAGACATGTTGCGCTATCCAGAAAGAAAGGTAGCAGGGAAGGGGGCCATGCAGAAGGCAGGGGCTGAATAGGCAAATATATCAGTAGGCCCTGGCCTAATAGGCATTTTTAGCAGAGTCTCTTTCTGTTGGTGGCCAGAAGCTCATAATCTGGGGGAACTGTGTGCAGCGGGTGAGTGTAGTCATTGTTGATCCGGGTGATGATCTGGGACTCCTGACTCAGGCAGCGTTCCTCAGAGTAGTCGTTGCCCAGAGTCCAGGAAGCTGGCTCTTCGCTGGAGCAGCCACTTGCAGAGATGGTCACCCTCATGGTTTCACCAGAGTCGTTGGCCTCCCTGGCATGCACCCTGTGGCCCAAGAGCCCACCACCCATGAGAAAGGACTTGAGTCCAGTACCCTGGTTTCCCACCATTCTGCCCCAGTTTTTGCCATCTGACCCTCAGGCTCTTGTCACCCAGGGATTCTTGGAATGGAGGGCTAGTGGACCTAAGTTATCCTGTGTGTTTTGTGGGCTAGGACAGAACCTCAGGAGGTGCTTCAGAGAGGTAAGAAAGCTGTGCCCTGACCCTGAAGGCATCTGGCCTTAGGATTGGGTCTGTGCCAAACCTCCTTTCCTCCATGCCAGTGACCAACAGAATTGAGGGGCAAGGAAGGGGTCAGAAGATGGAAGAGGAGAGGCTATCTTACCTGGCCACTTCATAGACATGCTCTAGAAAAGAAGGAGGAATCAGGTCAGAAGTCTCCACAGGGAGTGGACAAGGACCAAGCATGGACCCCGGATACCAGTAAAAAGGTGAGGGAAAGGGAGACAGAGAGGGAAATCTCAATATGTCTCAGCTTTCCAACAACTTGGAGGTATTGGGAAGGTAAGTTGAAACACAGGGATGCAGATTTCTCAGGGAAAGGAAGAGGAAGCACACTTGGCCACTGTCCTCTTTAGCATACTCTGGCTCAGTTGCTGGAGCAGTTGCTTGGTATGGTTGGGGAAGGGACCCAGGAATCTTGCCAAAGATTCCCGGGGAGTTCTTGTGGGAAACTTGGCAGCCAAGCCAAAGCCCAGGCAGGAGGTGCTGAATTAGTCTGATGTCATGGACCATTGTCTAAGCTATTCCCAAATGCACTGATCCCCACTCTGCACCCAGGAAAGGTCCTGGAATAGGCCACCATTGCTCCCTAGTGTCTGTGGAGGAGAAGTATCTACATTCTATGCAAGCCTAAAGACTCTATAGCCTGGTACAAAGATGGATGTCTCTTGGTACTGCCCTCTAGGGGTTTATAATCTTTCAGGGATGCAGCTGGGAATGAGTGCATTAAACAACAACAAAGCAAACACGACATGCTACAGGCCTTCTGCCTTGTGATAGAGCCCTGTATTTCCATGTCTTATCTCCTCCATTGGTCTAGTAGCTCCTATACTGAAGGGGTTGTGTCTTTTTCATTTCTATATGCTTAGCAACTGACTTGGGCGCTAAATAACTACATGTTAAATTTAATCGATACTTCAGCACTGTCTCTCTTATAGAGAGGTAGAAAATGGTAGTTCTTGGAAGGCAATCCAAGAAGGAAAAACATGTGAAGGTTTGAGGTGTACAGGCTATCTTTTTGACTCCAGTGACTGTAAGGGAAAATAGGTATAAGGAAGTGGTGGGAGTTGAGAAGATAGACTAGAACTACATCACAGAAGGATTTGAATGGAATGCTATATTTTAACCTCTATCTCCTGGACCATGAAGAGCCCTGGAGGGTTTTTGAGAGGGAAATAATCTAATACAGTTACCGTTTATACCCAGTCTCATTGAGATTATGATGAATGTTTTCCTTTTAGTACCCCTGGGATTTGTGGTCACTTGAGGTATCTCCACACCCACGTTTAGCCTCCTGGGTCATAGCCATGCTAACTGGCCAAGACCAGAACTTATAGTTGAGACCTGGGAGAAGGAGATACCCAAGACTCCCTTTTCTTCTTTTGTTGAAGAGACCCATGTGGAAAACAGGCTATTTGGGAGCAGGAGCTACTACAAGGAAGAGACACACTAATGCTAGGTAAAATGGCAAGTGCAGCAGGCATTGAGATATAGCTAGATTTTACTTAGAAATAAACGTCCAAATTTTGTTTCCTCCTCTGTTGTCTCACAGTTGTTTAATTTCCCTGATAACTACATCTTCATTATATCACTCCTCTGATTAAAGATTTTTGGTGATTTTTAGTGCCTTTGCAAAGCCTAGAGAAGAAAGTCCACATTCCTTAGCTTGTCATTGAAGACCTTCTATAATCAGGAATGAATTTTCCTTTACCCCTCTATTTCCCCATTACTCAGCTACATGAATTTTCTTTATTGATGACTCCATTAAGCTTTTACACCCTTACTCATGTAGTTTCTCCTTCCTGGAATACTGCCTGCTTCCAAATTGTTTTCACCCTCCAAGACCTGGTCTAAGTCTCACCTCCTTATGAAAGCCCTTGCTAATTACTCCAGCCGTAACTGACTCTCCTCTCCTCTGGATCACTTTAGCCTTCATTGTCTTCTCCAAGCTTTGAGTCCATAGCCTTTAGTGCTATTTATTGTTATTCATAAACTCCATGCTTCTACCTTGAATCCCCTAAATAAACTGTAAGCAACTTGAGGCCAAGGATTACGTCTGCTTCTCTTGCATCTTCATTAGACAACCCATTAGAGGGATGGCTGTACTAGGCTGGATACCAAAAATTTGTGAATTAACTTCTATAAGTTGTATTGTCATTGTTGGCTTCTATGTCTCCCTGTACTCCTACTCTCACTCTCAAACTAGGCTGGGAGCTCTTTGAAGTGTCTGATACAGAGTTTATGCTCAACTATAGTGCCAGAATGAATGAATGAACAGGAGCCACCAGTCATACTCATCACTCACCCTGTTGGGACGTCTTCCGGCAGAGCATGATAGAAGCCATGGTGAAGACCACCATACAACACAAGGAGATGATGAGAATGATGGCAAACATAGGCAAGCCTTTTCCTAGAAGGCAAAACAAGACCAAGTATATCTGATTGGAAATGAGTCCAGAAACAGAAACTCCAAGGATCATCCCAGACCAGCCCATATCACTTCCTTTTCCATTTCCCAACTTTCTTAGCTAGCCAGAGAGACAAACAAAACCCCAGGCCCATGAGAAAGACTTGAGAAAGGCTAAAGACTCCAAGTATAAACAAATTTTTCCAGATCCACTGGTTGATGGCTGATTGGCCTGGGCATTTGAACTAGTCCTACATACTTTCCATGAGGCCAAGACAAGAGGTTTTCACCTTGTCTTAGAGGGAAGAAAGTAGTACTCTGACTTCCCAGCTTCACAAAAAATGCTACCTTATTGAGATTCTGGTCAATTATTTATAGCCACAAGGATTCTTTCCTTCACAATCTCTGGCCTAATACCCAGGTTTCTTTTTCCTCAAAACATGTTTCTACTGGGTCTCCTGGGTTACCCCCCCAAATCATGCCTACAAGCTGAAGGAAACCACTAGACTGGGCTTCCAATCCTGGATCTGTAATTTACTTGCTCTTTGACTGTGGTAGGCAGAATAATGGTCCTCCAAAGATGTTCACATCCAAATTCTCAGAACCTGTGAGTATGTTATTTTACATTGTAAAGAGGAATTAAAGTTGCAGATAGACTTAAAGGTGCTATTTAGCTGACATTGAGATGGGGAGATTATCTCGAATTATCTGGAAGGGCTAATTGTAATCACAAGGGTCCTTTAAAAGTGGAAGAGGGGTACATAAGAGGAGGTCAGAGTCAGAAAGAGATCTGAGGATGCTACATTGCTAGTTTTGGAAATGGTGGATGAAGGCCAAGAGCCAAAGAATGTGGCTAGCCTCTTGAAGCCAGAAAGGACAAAGAATTTCATTCTCCCCCAAAACCTCCAGAAAGAATACAACCATGCTGACACCCTGATTTTAGCCTAGTGTACCAGACTTCTGAACTCTAGAAGTAAAGGACAATACATTTGTGTTATTTTAAGACACTAAATTTAGGGTAATTTCTATAGCAGTAACAGAAAATAAATACAGTGGCCTTAGTCAAATTCTTGATTAGGCCTTAGTTTTTCCATAAGTTCAATGAAAAGATTGGAGGATGTCTAATGTATTGTAAGCACAATATTCTGAATCTAGGGGGAGAGATCAGGGAATAGGAAGGGGTAGGGAAAGGAACTCCAGTGCCCTTAGGATTAGCTTCTACAACTGGCTTTGTTTTACGATATCCCAAAATATTCTGTCCTAGAAATTTGGTATTTCTAGAAAATTGGTCCTCAGAGCTCTGATTGGAGCTGAGAGAACCAAAGCTATAAACTGATAGAGATCACAGGAATAATCTCTCTTGAAGTGAGTCAAATAGTGAAAAGCTTGATAGACAATGTAGGACACAAACCCGACATCTGAGAATTTCCATTTCTCCCACGGTAATCTTCTCATCCTACCAAACCAACTTTCCAAGAGGGATCTTCTAACCTCCCTTCTCCTATTGGATATTGCCCTGGAAGAGGCACGGAATTATGGAAGCCTTCAAGTCAAATGTGACAATGCAAAGGTGGCACACAGAACAGGTTTGTACTATGCCAGGAGATAGCCAAGAAGCTCTGCAATCAGGAAGGGAGAAGTACAGGGGCATTAAGAAGTCCACCCTCAATGATACACAGCCAGAGGATGAGACCAGGAGTGATAGTCATCAAACTATTTAGCCCCAACCAATGAAAACAGATGCCTACTGTCGACCTGGAGTCTTAGAGGTCCCCTACTATACTAGGCACCAACACTTTTGTTGCAGGACCATGGAGTGGTCTGGAGAGTTCTGAGGGATAGACCAGGGAAGCCAAGGTGATAATGGAGAGGTCAGTGCTTAAACAAAGCAAATAATTATCGACTAGTATAAGAATATTTTATCGTTTCAATCACTGCAGTCATACCAGCGAATACCAGCTGACTATCAGCTCCAGGTGAAACATAAAACACTTTCTTTTTGGGGTTTGTATCTCTGAGACTGTGACTTAGGTATCTTTGAGACTTTGGAGGAGTCATAAATCAGCTGCAAGCTGCTTGGTGGGCCCTAGTGAAGATCTCAAGTAATGAGGGTCTGCTGTTACCATTACTTGGTCAAATGCCCATCTCCCTGGGAGACTTGGCTGAGGTCATGGTCTCATTCTTATTCTTTCTTAGAATGTTTGGGAAGCATATAACTATGACAACAGAGAAACAGCTAAGGACATGTATACCATTCCCCTTAACTCCACTCTGACTTTGCTCATCCTTGGATCTGTATCTCTTCTTCTCCATCCCACCCACACCGCACCTCTGGGGACTTTGACCACTGCCTGGCACATAGCAAGTAATGGTTTGTAGAGTTGAATGCCATAGAACAGCGTATACAGTAGGAAGTTTCAGTTGCAAAGTTCACAGCCAAGATGGAAGGATAGAAATTCTGGCATTGCTCTTACCTGACCCAGCACTGGTCTCCCCAAGATAGCCATCCACTTCAGTGGTCCAGCTCCAGGATGGGTTTACTATAGATGTTGCAACAACAATAGGGTATTAAGATCAGAGGCCTCTCTTCTAGCCAGGAACTGTGAGGTGGAGGGGGTTGAAAATGTTGGGGTCCTTCTCTAGGCATCTGTGCTGAGCTTTCCAGAATTCTTGGCCATGTCATTGACCACTAGTACTATGAGATGAGTTATAGTGTCTTACCACTGGTGGTGGAAAGAGGGCACATAGAGGGGAGGCAACATACCCAAAGTCCCACAGCTAGTTAGACTGGGGCAGAGATCACAGTTTTCTCTTTTCCCACTCTTACCATGGGACTATTCTAACTCTCTCCTTCCTTTTGTGTCAAAATTTTCATGAAAAGTTTCACTTCTTCACGATACATAAATCCTTGCTCTCTCTCTTTTATTTCCATTTCTTTATTATGTTCTCTCTGCAGAAACTAGTGACTTCTTGTTGCCCATCTAATGGCATTGTCTTCTTCCCTTGGGTTCCACGACACCATTTCATACCTCTCCTACTAGAGCAGAACTCTAGTAAAACTCACCTTCCAAAGGGGATTGCATGGTTGTAGGTGCTTCAGTTTTGGTCTTGAGTATCTTTGAAGAGTCTGAAAGGAAAAGCAAGCCCAGTCAAGGGCTCTGGCACACTTGAGTGAACGGTTGACTGTCCTAGGGAAATTGAGAAGTAAGTGAAGTGTTGGACCTATATCAACACTTCTCTCATGATACTGGAAAGTTGTGTGTTACTTGTTCTTCATTCACATCATTATAAGGCAGGATTGTTAACCCAGGGTTCACAGACTCCCAATGAATGTATAGCCAGATTTCAGAGGATCTTTCAACTCAGATGGCAAAAACGTATTTTGTCCTCACTAACTTTTAACTGAAATTTAGCTATTCATTCTCTTGAGAGGGACTTTGGAAGTATAAAGAAGGTGACTGTGGGTAATTTCAGTGGAAATGGTAGAGCAATGACTTCCAAATATTCAAGTCTTCACTAAAGCAATGAAATAACTAGCAATATTTTTCATAATCGAGTTTTTTTTCAGAATTTGAGAAATTAGTCAAAGATTTGTAGAAGAAAAACACCCTAGTCTTGTTAAGATCAGCAGTTTTGTGGCATGTTAACTCACCTAGCCCCATCATCCCTCCCCAGGCCTGTAGTAACCTTGAAAATAAACTCCATCCCAGGTACTGGAGTAAGCAGAACAGATTTAATTCCCAAGCAATTGTCATTATTTGACCTGTGTGGAGGTTCCCTGAAAGACCTGACTCAAAAGGCTTGTCTTTATTAGTCACTCAGTGCTAAAACTTTCCTTGGGGAGGGGGGAGTATTTGTCACATCACTGCCTGAGGCAATGGATAACAGTTGAGGGAAACATGAGACTAACCAAAAATTTAAAAGGAAAAAATGAGGAATGAGATGTCCATAGGGACTTTGAAAAGCTCTGACACATTTTTAGGAATCTAGAAGGCCACAGACATGCATAGGGCTGTATGCACACTCAGGAAAGACACGAGAAGGTAATAATCTCTTACCTCTGGCTAGCCTTGAGGCTTTGTATAAGCATGAAGTGAAGGCTATGGCACAGTTACAAACTGCCTGGGTGAGTGTTGAAGATATATTTCTACAGGCAACAGATCCCTTTAGTAAAGACAGAGATTCATTGGTTCTCAGTATTTAAGAAAATCCCTATTCAACCATTAACTAGCCACTAAGTTAACAAAGTAGGGACTTCAAGTGGCCATCTATGACAAAGAATACAGAAGACTATACAAAATTAGTTCAGAAAAGTCACTAAACAAATGACAACTAGTACAACAAGCATTGCCAACAAGCCCTAGAGAGAGAGAAGGAAAGTTAGATCTCCAGAGTTGCCAAATTATATTATTTAAAAAGTCCAGAGGCCATCCTTGTTGCACAGTGCTTAACTTCATACATTCCTTTTCAGTGGCCTGGGGTTCACCAGTTCGGATCCTGGGTGTGGACCTATGGTTTGTCAAGCCATGCTGTGGCAGGTGTCCCACATAGAATAGAGGAAGATGGGCATGGATGTTAGCACAGGGCCAGTCTTCCTCAGCAAAAAAGAGGAGGATTGCCAGAAGATGTTAGCTCAGGGCTAATCTTCCTCAAAAAAAAAAAAAAGTCCAGTTTTCAACAAAAATATGAGATATGCAAAGAAATTAGAAAGTATAGCCCACAAACACATAAAAAAGCAATGAATAGAAACTGTCCTTGAGGAAACACAGATATTGGACTTACTAGATAAAGATTTTAAATCAATTATTTTAAATATGTTCAAGAAACTAAAGGAAAACATGTCTAAAGAACTAAGAGAGTGAGGATAATTCAAACCAAATAGAGAATGTTGATAAAGAGACAGAAATTATAAAACAGGAACCAACTAGAAATACTGGAGACGAAAAGTACAATAACTGAAAAGAAAAATCACTAGAGGGAAGAAAAATTCACTAGAGCAGATTTAAGCAAGCAAAAGAATCAGTAAATGTGAAGATATGACAATTGAAATTAGCCAATTAGAGGAACAGAAAGGAAAATGAATAAAGAAAAATGATCAGCACCTCAGAGACCTGTGGGACACCATCAAGTGTACCACCATATATGTAATGAGAGTCCTAGAAGGAGAGGATAGAGAAGAGCAGACAGAATAATTGAAGAAATAATGTCAAAAAACATTCCAACATAGTGAAAATCATTAACCTGCAAGTACAAGAAGCTCAATGAATCCCAAGTAAGAAAAATTTAAAAATATCCACATCTGGACATGTAATCAAAAGCGAAAGTCAAAGAGAGAATTTTGAAAGCAGTGAGAGAGAAGCAAGTCATCATGTACAAGGAATTCTTAGATTAATAGCTGATTTCTCATTGGAAACAATAGAAGCCATAAGGCAGTGAGATGACAATTCAAAGTACTGAAACAAATTCCTACCAAATAAGAATTTTCTATTTAGCAAACGTCCAAAAATGAAGGAGAAATTAAGGCATTCCAAAATAAACAATAACAAGGAGAGTTTGTCAGCAGTAGATATGCTCTATCAGAAATCTTAAAAGGAATTCTTCAGACTGAAATGAAAAGACTCTAGAGAATAGCTTGAATCAATGTGAAGAAATAAAGCACCAGTAAAGATAACTACATCTGTAAACATAGAGAGTACAAATGCATTTTTTGTTTGTAACTCCCTTTCTTGTACTTGGTTAGAAAGACAACTAAATAAATCAATAATTATAAGTCTATGTTGATGTGATTATAATGTGTAAAGATGCATTTTGTTACAATAACAGCATAAAGGAGGGGAAATGGAGCTATATAGAAATAAAATTTTTATATACTATTGAAATTCAGTTGGTATGAATCCTTACTAGATTTTAGTAAATTAAGGATCAGGGGCCAGCCCATGGCCAAGTGGTTAAGTTTGCACGCTCCACTTCAGTGGCCTGGGGTTTCACCAGTTTGGATCCCTGGCACAGACATGACACCACTCGTCAGGCCATGCTGAGGCAGCATCCCACACAGCATAGCCAGAGGCACTCACAACTAGAATACACAACTATGTATTTGGGGGCTTTGGGGAGAAGAAAAACATAATTGGCAACAGTTCTTAGCTCAGGTGCCAATCTTTAAAAAAAAAATCAATCATAATCACAAGGGCAAACACCAAGAAAATAACTAAAACATACAGTAGAAGAAATAACAAAAGAATTACGTGGTACATGAGAAAATATCCGTTTAACACCAAAGACAACAGTAATGAAGCAACAGAGTAATAAGAGAGAAAAAATATATAGAAAAACAATAGCAAATTGGCAGACATAAATCCTCCCTTATGAGCAATTATATTAAATGTAAATAGATTAAGTTCTCAAATTTAAAGGCAGAGATTTGCAGAATGGATATGAAAACATAATTCAACTACATGCTAGGTATACTTAGGCTTCAAAGATAACAAATGGTTTGAAAGTTTAAGGATATAAAAAGATATACCATGCAAATAGTAACCCAAATGACCTGGAGTGGCTATACTAATATCCCACAAAATAGACTTAAGAGAAAATTATTACTGGAGACAAAGAAAGACATTTTATAATTATAAAAGCATCAATACATCAAGAAGATACTACAATTTTAAACATACAGTCTCCTAACAGTAGAACCCCAAAATGCATAAAATAAAAAATGGCAGCATTTTAGGGAGAAATAGATCATTTAACAATAATGATTTGAGACTTCAATACTCCAATTTCAATTATTGATAGAACAACTAGACAAAAAATTATCAAGGAAACTTAAGACTTGAACAGCACTGCCAACAAAATGGACATAGTAGACATATACAGAACACTCCACACAAGGGTGGCAGATTACATATCCTTCTCATGTACATATGGAAAATTATCCAGAATAGACCATATGTTAGGCTATAAAATAACACTATGTGAATTTGAAACAATTGAAATAATGTAAATTGTGTTCTCCAACCACAATGAAATGAGACTAGAAATACATAACAGAAGGAAATTAGGGAAATTCACAAATACGTGGAAATCAAACAACTCCTAAATAATCAATGGGTTAAATAAGAAATCATTAGGAAATTAGGAAATACTTTGAGATAAAAACACAGCATACCAAAACTTATTGAATGCGGTGAAGGCAATGCTCAGGGGAAAATTATAGCTGTAAATACCTACTCCAAAAGGTAAAAAAGATCTCAAATCAATAGCCCACTCTTTTACCTTAAAAAGAAAACTAGAAAGAGAAGAGCAAACTAAACAGAAAACAAACAGAAGGACGAAAATAAAGATTTAGCAGAGATAAATGAAATAGTAAATAGAAATCAATAGAGAAAGTCAACAAAACCATAATTTCGTTATGGGGAAAGATCAATGTAATTGACCATCCTCTAGCTAGACCAACCCAGGAAAAAAAAAGACAATTAAAATTACCAAAGTCTTTAATGAAATGAGACATTCCTATTTACCTTGTAGAAATAAAAAGAATTATAAGGGAATACTATGAACAACTGTAAGACAATAATTAGCTAAGATGTAAAAGACAAATTTCTAGAAATTCACAAACTACTGAAATTAACTGAAGAAGAAATAGAAATCTGTCTAAGCAGAGTTTCAACAAGTAAAAAGATTGGATTGCTAATCAAACAACTTCCCTCTAAGTAAGGGCTACACCCAGGTGGCTTCACTGGTGAGTTCTACCAAGGATTTAAAAAACTTCATACCAATTCTGTACTAATTCTTTCCAAAAAATAGGTGAGGTAACACTTCCCAACTCAGTACATGAGACCCGTACTATCCTTATACAAAAGCAGATAAAGACATCAAAAGGAAAGAAAACTAAGAACCAATATCCCTTATGAATATAGACACAAAAGTCCTTAACAAAATACTAGCATGCCAAATCCAGCAACACGTTAAAAAGATTATGCACCCATGACCAAGTAGAGTTTATCCCAGGAATGCAAGATTGGTTCAACATAAGAAAATGAATCAATGTAATACACTATTAATAGAATAAAGGAGACAAAAAGAATACTATCATCTCAATAGATACAGAAAATGCACTGGACACAATCTAACACCCTTTCATTATAAAAACACTCAAGAAACTGGGAATAAAGCGAAGTTTCTCAGCCTGATAAACAGCATATACCAAAAACCCACAGCTAATATCATACTTAATGGTGAAAGACAGAATCCTTTTCCTGTAAGATCAGAAACTATATAAAGATGTCCACTCTTGCCATGCCTATTCACCATTGTACTGTAGTTATTAGCCAAACCAATTATGCCAGCAAAAGAAATAAATAGCATCCAGATTGGAAAGTAAGAAGCAAAATTAGTTCTATTTTAAGATGACATAACAATATATAGAAAATTCTAAAGAATCCATAAAACAATGATCAGAGCTAATGAGTTTAACAAAGTTATAGGATATAAGATCAATATATAAATATCAGTTGTATTTCTCTACACTAGTGATAAACAATCCAAAAATGAAATTTTGAAAATAATTATGTTATACTAGCACCAAAAATAATAAAATACTTAGAAACCAATTTAACTAAAGAAGTGCAAGACTTGTACACTGAAAACCACAAGACATTGTTGAAAGAAGACCTAAATAACTGGAAAGACATCTCATGTTCATGGGTTGAAAGACTTAATATTGTTAAGATGGCAATACTGTCAAAAGCAATCTATAGAATCAACTCAATTACTATCAAAATCTCAATGACTTATATGCAGAAATGGAAAAGAAGATTCTAAATAGATCAATATAGATTTCTATGGAATTGTAAAGGATCTCGAATAGCCAAAACAATCTCGAAAGACAAAAAAATTGGTGGACTCATAATTACTAATTTCAAAACTTACTACAAAGCTATGGAAATCAAAACAGTGTAACAGTCAAAATATAATATCATTGAGAGTTCAGAAATAAATCCGTGTATCTTTGGTCATTGATATTTGACAAGAGTGTCAAGATCATTCAATGAGAAATCATGTTTTCTTCAACCAATGATGTTGGAACAATTGGATAGCAAATGAATAAAATTGAGCCCCTACCTCATGCCATACACAAAAATTAACTCAAAATGGATCAAAGACCTAAACGTAAGAGTTAAAACTATAAAACTCTTCAAAGAAAACAAGAGTAAAGCTTCATGACCTTGAGTTTGGTAGTGGATTCTTAGTTATGATACCAAAAGCACAAGCATCAAAAGAAAAAATAGATAAGTTGGACATCATCAAAATTAAAACCTTTGTACATCAAAGGACACTATCAAGAAAGCGAAAGGTGAGGCCAGCCCAGCAGTGTAGTGATTAAGTTCGTGTGCTCTTGTTTGGGGCCCAGAGTTTGTGGGTTCAAATCCCTGGCACGGACCTATGCACCACTCATCAAGATACGCTGAGGCAGCGTCCCACATACAAAAAAATAGAGAAAGATTGTCACGGATCTCAGCTCAGCGACAATCTTCCTCAAGCAAAAAGAGGAAGGATTCACAACAGATGTTGGATCAGGGCCAATCTTCCTTACCAATAAAAAGAAAGTGAAAGGCAACTTATAGAATGGGAGGAAATATTTCCAAATAATGTATCTGAAAAGGGTCTAGTATTTAGAATATATAAAGAATTCTTACAACTCAACAATAAAAAGGCAAACAACCAAATTTAAAAATGTACAACGTATTTGAATAAGCAGTTCTCCAAATAAGAAAGACAAATGGACAATAAACATATGAAAAGATACTCAACATCATTAGTCATTAAGGACATACAAATTGTAACCACAACGAGATACCACTTGACACTCTCTGTGTGCAATAATTTAAAAAATAAAATAGAAAATAACAAGTTGGTGAGGATGTGGAGAAATTACAACCCTCATACATTGCTTGTGGGAATGTAAAATAGTGCAGCTAGATTGGGAAAGAGTTTGGCAGTTACTCAAAAAGTTAAACATAGTGACTATATGACCCAGTAATTCCACTCTTAGCCGTATATCCAAGAGAATTGAAAATGTATGTCCACAGGAAAACTTTCACATGATTGCTCATAGAAGCATTACTCAGAATAGCCAAAAAATAAAAACAACTCAAATGCCCATCGACTGATGAATAGTTAATAACGTGTTATATCCATGCAATGGAATATTATTTTGCAATAAAAATAATGAAATAGTGATACATGCTATGGCATGGATGAATTTTGGAAACACGCTAAGTGAAAGAAACCAGACACAAAAAGTCAAATATTCTATGGTTCAATTTATATGAAACATCCAGAATAGGTAAATTCATAGAGACAGAAAGCAGATTACTCATTTCTAGATGCTGGGGGAATGGGAAACTGAGAGTGACTGCTTAAGGGGTACAGAATTTCCTTTTGGGATGATTAAAATATGCTGGAATTAGATAATGGTGATGGTTGCACAGCCATATGAACCACTAAACTGTATACTTTAAAATCTTGAATTTTATAGTATGTGAAGTATATTTCAACAAAAAAAGATGTCAGTGAAAGATTAATAGAATTTCGTTAGGTTAAGAAAGAGGAAGAACATTGTAGGCAGAGGAAACAGCATTTTATGTTTCAGATGTGGAGAGGCATGTTAGATGATAAGGCTGGATACATAGACTGGGGACAGACTAAGGGAGTTTAGGCTTTGTTCTTTGATAGAAGGGTCCATGGGGAGTAACAGAAAATTTCTGAGGAAGGAAGTAAACACTGCCCAATCTAAGTTTGAGAAAAATAATTCTGACAGCATGGTGGAGGTTTTGAAGGTTAGGGAGTGGCATATATTGTCCACTCATTGACAAACATTCATTAAGTGTCTCCTATGCACTAGGCACTTTCCTGGACTATGGAGAACCAGTCATGGATTTTATATCTAGTGATATAAAATAGATATTCAATAAATGCTGAATAAGTTGATGGTTTGGTGAGGATTTATGGACATGTGGAGATCATTTAAAAGGCTATTGAAATTGTTCAGGAAAAAAGATGATGAAACTATGAGGGTCTGGGGAAAAAAGCTAGGAGCATAACAAGAGTTGATTCAGTAGTTGAATTCACAGTACTCGATGATTTTGATGATTGGCAGGTGAAGAAGAGGGAGGAATCAAAAATATTGCTGAATCTTCTAACAGCTTTGAAGAGCTGGATTAGTGAGTAAAAGGTAAGTTCAGTTTTAGACAAGCAATATTAGAAGTGAAGCTGTCCAGAGGTAACTAGACATTTAGATCTAACACTCAAGAGGGAAATTAGGAATAAAATTATTGACTTGAGAGTAATCAGCCTAGAGGCCTTATTTGAAACCACAGAAGTGAATAAAATCATCTGATAAAATGCTATAGAGCTACAGGAAGAGAGCAATGAGAACTAAGTCTTTGAGAACATTTAAAATCATGGGATGAATGAAGGAAGAGCCAGCAAAGGGGTCTGAGAAGGATGAGTCAGATAGGTCTTAGGAGAGCCCAGAGATAATAGTGGTGTTGATACTAGTGGTTGAATGGGCTTTAAAGAGGAAGGAATGTTTAATAGGGTCAACTGCTACAGGGAAGTTGAGGAGGTCTTGGACTTTTGTGATGTGAAGGTCAGTGATGACTCCAGTGTACAAAGTTATGTTATAGTGAATTGGGAGGGACAGACAGGGGAAACCACCTTCTTTAGAAGGTTGGTAGTGGCCATAGAAGAGATATGAGGTGGCGGATGGGGAGAAAGATTTTTAAAAATAACATATATGTTATTTACATATATATATATATATATATATATAATAGGCTTGCATACATATATATATACGGATGTATTATACATACATGCATACATATATATTAGGCTTAAGTAGAAGATAATTGGTGAAGCAGGAAGTTGGAGTAGCTGAGGTTAAGAGCTCAGGTGGAAGGCTTGCTGTGGAGAGAAGAAAGGCACATCTTACTCTGAGCCAAGGGGGAATGGGCAGGGAAATGTCAAGGCAGAGAGGGTAGTTGATAGAATTCACATCTGAGGGGGGTCTGGATCTTCTCAGAGAAGGAGAAGGTGACCTCATCTGGGAGCAGGGCTGGGAGCCTGAAATAAGGTGGAAAGTGTTCTAAACAGCCGCTATAAGGAATGGCACAAAGATAAGCAAATTGATTGGCAAACAGCATGGGGACAGGCAGTGGCTGTCACAGAGCACGGAACTGAAATGGGAAGAATGCACCTCTGTGCTGTTTTTGTGAGCAGAGCTCAGCAGTCCAAGAGCATGGGCCAAGTCATGGCATACAGGGCTATCCCAGAACTGAGGAACAGCAAAGAGGATGAGGTGGAGGGATGAGGGGCTAAGTGCTATGTCGAGTAGAAATGAAAAGGAGACCAGACTTATGGGACCAAGTTGAGGTGGAGAAGGAGGCAGGTAGAGAAAGCCAAGAGAGAGTAGCTTGACTCAGAGAGCAGGGAAGGGTGGAAGGCTGAGAATTGACTTCTCTGGGCCCCAGTTTCTTTACCTGTCAGTAGAGGGCAATGGTGAGCACTGCCTAAGAGTTTAGTTGCCTGTAAGACTGGACTGTGATACGGGTTAGGTTGATTTATTATGGGCAAGGTCCTGTCCAGAAGGGCTAGGAACTAACTCATGGAAAGGTGAGAATGTTCAACTTGTCCCTCTATGAAGTACACATTTCTCGGACTTTCTGGTTATGCCTTGCTCTCTCTGCTTGACCAGATTGTCAATTCTCAGAGAGTTGCACCAGTGTCCACATAATTCCCTCAGAGTGAGTTTGCCCTTGTTCCTCAAAAACTATCAGACCAAAATGTACAGCACATACATCCTCACCACAATTCAACTTTGGGGAGCACATCTCTCCAGGCAAACACAAGAGTCTCAAACCAACCTCACTTTCCTAACCCAAGTGGTGAGAGCCAGTTTGCTCACTTTCCTTATGTAGAAGTACTCTCAGAGGATAGTAACTTTCAGGTGGCTCTGAGGATAATTCCCTAGAATCAATTCCAAACATGTTTGGGCAATGGCAGCCTTGTTGGAATAAGTGGCTTCCTTTCCAAGGAGATGTGTTAGAAGGCAACAAGACTTATTTGGACATATCAGTACTGGGTTGTTCATTTAAACCCCAGCCTTCATTCTTTAAGTACATGGTTTTTAGTGCTCCCAGGATAATGCTGTAGGAAATAGCCAAACCTTGATTAACCAGAGTCAATCTTCATCACGATCTCAACCAGAATCTGTATTTGGTTTTAGGAAGAAGGGAGGCAAATTTAAGGAAAGTATACAGAGATCTGGGCTTATTTCATAAAGCAAAACAAAACATAATCAAACAACAAAAAACTTCACCAAACAAAACAAAACGAAAACAAAGAGAGAAAACAAATAAAAAGGATTTCAAAGGGTTCCCAGAGCTAGTACAGATTCAGCCATGACAAACCATCAGACATAGCAGAAAGAGCATGAAATCTGAGTGCAAATCCCAACTTAAACTTTCTAGCTCCAAGACCCTGGGTGAGTAGATTTCCCTTTATGACTCTCAGTTTTCTCTTTTGTAAAAAGAGGTTAATGATAACCTATCTCATGAGATAGTTGTGGAATTTAATGAGAAGATGTGTGTCGAGTGCTTGTGCATTTTCTCTGGCAAATACTAGGTACCTAGTAAGTGTCACTTTTCCCTTTACCATCTTTGTCTACTTAATCTACAACATGACAGGCATTGTTCGCAATCCAGACTTTTTATTTCTTTGTGATTGTACAAGCCAGGACTCAACCCATAAACCTGTCTTCTCTGGAATAAGGACACTATACTGAGGTATCTCTGGTACAGTGTGATCTGTTGAAATACTCACCAGGAGAGAGGGTTGCTCACCTTTGACCACAAGCTTCACAATGTCACTGCGCTGCTCAGAGCCCACCCGGCCCTTAGCAGTACAGAAATAGGAGCCTGAGTTGGCCACCACTGCAGGCTTGAAGAGTAAGGTACTCAAGGCTGCTACTTTGATGGGTTCTTGGTTGTTAATCTGTTCCTTGTACCAAACATAACTGATGGGAGGAGAACCACGAGCTTGGCACTGAAGGCTAATCCTCATTCCTTGGGGCACTGTGAAGCCATAGCCACTGCCAGTTGTCACTGTGGGCTTGGAAACAGAGACTGCAAAGACAAGAGAGGAGGCTCTGGGAAGTTATAAGGATATGGGAACACAAGTCTGAGTCACTCTTGTTGGGTATAGGGTTATGTATATATCTGCAAAGGGAACTAAAATGGACTCAAGACTCAGGAAGGAAGAAGGGAATAGAACAATGTAAATAAAATACCATCCTTTGGAAGATTAGGTACTGTTTTCTATTATCTGGGGTTTTGGATTATCTATGGTTAAAAATAAACTGACTTTAAAAAAATAATATAGTTTTTTTAGGCTCAATTAGAGTTTTTGGACTATCTGCAGTTTTAGATTACCAGGGCCAGATCTTTGTAAAATTGTCAAGCCAGCAAAGCTTATCTTGGTTAACCTCTGCATCCCTTTCCCCAGAGCTTCTCTGTCAGCTATTGACTCTCCAATATCTTGATAATACATACTCATTTTTATGAGTTTTAAGACCCAGAGCCCAAGGAGGGCAACCAGGCTATGGATGCTGGAATTTATGGGACACTTGAATGAGCAGATATTTGAATGCCAGGAACCCTTCTCGAGACTTAAATTCTGCCATGAGAGTGATAATTCTGAGGATCCTCTGTCTGACCACTTCCTCTGATTAGTATATGTAACTGCAAAGAGATTGTGTACAGGTAAACAAAGGTCTCTGGGTTTCTCAGGATTTTCTAGGATTACAGTCCTCTATCAGATCTTTGCCTATCAGTGCTTTCCTACCCCTATAGTGACTCACGTTTCTGGACACGGAGCTCAATGATCTTATCTCTCACTACTTGGTTGCCATCAGGGTTATGCCAAGTGACTTCACACATGTAGTGGCTCCGGTCATCCATCTCCAGAGTATTCAGTTGGAGGGAAACATCTCCTGGAACTCCATGGTTCACATGCAGGCGGCCCCGGTACTTTGCTTGTTGGATATGGTCTCCAGAGGAGTCACGTAGGAAGATGGTGACTGGGTCTGAACCACGTTGTACCAACCACTTTACCAAGACTTGAGTGTAACCTTGCAGAGGACTATAGGTGCAGGGAATATTCACATCCCCTTTCCAAGGCCCTGTCACACTCTCAGGTGCTTCCAGGATGGGAAGACCTAAAGAGGGGGAACAGAGGAAGAAAGCAGACATAGACGGTACACTCACCTGGGAGCTAGGGTGGCAGTGGCAGGCCTCACTAGGCTTCTGAAAAACACTGCTTAACTTTCCTTCCATCATACTTTCAGATTCCCTGTGCCATTTTGTTCTCTGCCAGCATTCCCAACAATCAGAACCAGACCTCAGAAGGAAAGCCCTCAACATTTTTAGCTCTTGTGAATTTCAAGTCCTTTTCCAGTCACTGCATTGCTGTGAGGTGACCCTGGGTAAGTCACCTTCCACTATGGACGACCCATTTTATTCATCTATAATGTAGAAAGTTTGGATGGAATGATCTCTAAGGGTTCTTCAAACTCTGACTCATGGTTCTGTAAGTCAATGAAAATAACTTCTTTCAACATTTTCCAAAAGAGATGTGGGAACAAATGCTGAGCAGTTGAGTCTGGGCTATTTTATTGTATGTAATTATGTACCCAGAAAAATGTGGGGGCTGCAGGACTCAGAAAGAAAGGGCCAGCTGCACTGCTTAGTCCCTGTTGCTCCCTCAGAAAGCCTCAGTGATTGAGTCCTCAACCCTAAGCTCTTCTCCGGAAAAGAGGAAGGAGGCAGATAAAGAGCAATTCGAGGGTGGAAACTTGTGTGAGATGCATTCTTGTTTAAAAAAATCATCAGTTATTTTTAAGTTTGAAACCTGCACTTTGTAAGCGTTTTTTCTCTTTTCAATTTCTCTCCTTTCTTTGGTTATTTCTCTTTTTGTTTCTCTTAGTTGTCAGCAAAATTATACTGAAAAATTCTATCTTGAGGAAGAATGGAAAGGAAAAGATCTGGAGAGAAAAAGGATCTGAGTAAAATCCTAGAGCTGGCTGTGGTAGGGATGGTGGTAAGACCGAAAGAAGATTGCTCCTTGGCATGCTTGGATGGGAAACCCAGGGGGAAAATGTTGGGGATGTTGAGAGAGTCATCACCTTATATAAGAAATTTCCATCTATGAGCTCATATTTTGAGGGTTTTGTGTATTATTCAACTGGGGCCAGGAGTGAAGGATTGTTTAGTTAAAAAATATCTTTATGTGTCTCCTAGGAAGGGTGGTTTCAAAGTTAAGCTATTACTGAATAAAAGAATTTTGTGTAGCCCAGGATTCCCAGGCTTCAGTCAAAAAGATGTAAAGTGAGGTGGAAGAATGCTTTCTAGCTCCCAGAATGTATTGCCAAATACCAGGACTTCTATCAATGGGAAGACTATAGTCAAACTTCTGGCCTGTGCCTTCACCAGGGACTCTTAGAACATCACCAGCATATTTTGGCCAAGATAAAGCCTTGAGTAGAAAAGAATAAATCAACATGAATCCATGTCACTAAATCCACCACTTTCTGGAGAGCTTCAGATTGGGCAGGGAGCAGAAATTAGACCCACAAATGGGGGGATAATAGGGCCAGATTTTGGTTTGCTCTAAAAATGAACTTTATAATTAATCAGAGCTGACTATTGATGGACTAAGCTGTCTAGGAGAAGTTCTGAGCTTTGTTTAGGTCTTGGACAGCATTACCCTTTAAAGTCTCTTCCAATCCTAGGTGTTTCAGTGTTAATAGACTGTACTGGAAACAGAAGTTAAATAATTACACGATCTAGCTAGTGGCAAACTTTCACCAGATAGTGAGTTTCACTGTGCTATTGATAGTTCATGTCTCCATATGCATGCAGATAAAGCTTATAATTATCATGGAAACACATGCCCATACGTATGTTTGGTAATTTGCAAGCACAAACATACCAGCCTTAGCTCGACGAACACCATGTAAGCCTTTCAGTTTAATGTTCTCTTTCCCACTAATTTTCCTCCAACCCTCCCATATCTCCCTCCTCTCCTTTGATAAGAATTCTCATACTCCCCTCCTGGCCAATAAAGCAGCATTCTGCTGTGAGGACATCTGGAGCAGCTGAAAATGCCTTCATCTATGCATATGTATATCTTCCCTCTTATCTTAAAAGAGCTGCCAGGTCTGCCTCACGTTACCCTTCCTGAGAAATTCCTGGGGATTCTCACATAGCCCACTCTGATCTTTCCAGAACATGAACAGCCAATCCCAATTTTCCAATCTCAAAAGTCACTTCTAGAAGTATATCAGGCTTGACTCCTCCATCCAAGAATAGGGGCATGGGACAGAGTTAGTAACTAGACCTCCAAGAATGGTATTTTTTTCCCTTTTTACTTTTATTTCTTCCCCTCTCCTTCCTTCCTCCTTTCTTCCTTCTACCTATCCTTCCATATTACTCCTCTTCCTCCTCCTCCTTCTTCTTTTTCTTCTCTCCTCTTCCTCTTCCTTCTTCATTAGTAGCATAAAGAGAAAATGTATGATAGGCACAGGGCATCACACAAAAGAGAACATTGTATTGTTCCTCATGTACTCTGATCACCAAAGTGAAGGTAATTTCAGTAGCATTGACTTACACCTTCCAACTATCCCTGTGTTGCTCAGAGAGCCTAGAGGAACACTGACTGAGTAGGAGCACCTAGTGAGATCAACAGAATGGTAAGGGACTCCATGATGTAGTAAGAAGGATAATACAAATCTAAATCCAAAGTCTGCCTGACTGTATATCTGAGCTTCAGGTCATTATCAATAAAATGGAGACAATAATAAACCTTCCATAGAGGGTTATTGTGAAGATCAAATGAGCTCATAAGTGTGAAAGCATCTAGCATAGAGGCTGGCCTTCAGTAGGTGCTGGATAAATGCCAATCTTGCCCCACTCCTCAAGAGAAAATTCCCATATTTGTATTCATTCTTCTTATCCTGTAGAGTTCCTCAATATGTCATCCCCAGGGTAGACAGATTCATTAAGTTGTATTATAATCAGTCAGCTTTAATAATGACCTGAAGGAAAAATTAGCATGTGAGAAAGCAAGGAGCTAACCTTCCCAGCCTGATGGTTATGGGCAGGTAATCTGCCATCTCTGGATTGTAGGGCAGCCAGAGAGGGCAATGTAGCCTGTACCTCCAGCAACAGGGCTGGCTTGGCAGCCAATGTGAAATATTGGGTAAATTAAGCAATACTCTTGACTTTCCTGGAAGATTGGGTAGGGAAAATCAATTTCAGGAAAGCCCCACCTCCTTGGGGGGATGCTCTGCCCATTATGGACCCATGAAAACAACCAAATGGTGAAGTACTTGGTACAGCAGGGCTGGAACGTACTTTAAAAATGACTTAGTTGCATTATCTCATGATATATATGAGCAAGCTGAGGCCCAGAGAGAGAAAGATGCTTATCCAAAGTCACACATAGCAGGAGCAGAACTAGGCCTGGAGGCCTAGAATAAAGGCTTTCAGATGCTACACTGCTTTCTTACCTTCTTAGCTTATTAAACCACTAGCCACTGAAACTGAAACCGGCAAACCATTACCTGGGCCTACTTGACACGGTTTAAGGGATGTTATCCTAAGGCTGAATAATATCTCTCTGAATGCCTGGAAAAGAATTCTCCCATATGCTGGCTACTATCTGAAAAGCCTTTCCAAGAATTTCAGAGCCTTGCTCTTTTCCCACAGGGAAGGATTGAATTTCCTTCAAATATTGCCCTTCTTTAAGAGAAAGACGAGGGCTGGCCATTGATTCAAGAGGCTTTGTTGATAAAGAGTCTGACTTGAGAAAGAGAGGACAGTCCTGTGGTTTACTCTGGTCCTGGGACCTGGCCTTAGGAAAGCAAAGGTCTGAGGCCTGTGTGATGGTCCTAAAGAAAGGAAAGGCCTAGTTTTCTGGGTGTGGGCCCTTTTATAGGAGCCGTTCTGGGTCCCTTTTTGAATCTTTTTCCTCCCACCATCAGACAGAGGGTGAGAGCTTCTCATGAACCCACACTCCTGTGTCTGGCCTCTGTCTCTTTCTTGGGCTGCTTCCTGGATAGAGGATTAGCTTAGATAATAGGTGTTTATGTTTACAATGTTTATAAAATGCAAATGTTAGGACTTATTTTTATTATGCTTATTTCAACATGTGTCTTAGATCTGATAGCTGATTCTGGTTGCTAGAGGCTTTTTAGAAGTGAAGCCACAATCCTGCAGAGCTGTCCAGCTGGCAGAGCCCTTTATGGCCAGCCAAGCTGATCTCCTCACTGTACAGATGAGTTGGGGACACTGAGATCCAGGGAGAGGGAAGGTGTTACTGGCCATTCAGTGTGTCTTGAGCCTTAAGTCTATAATGTAAGACCCTCCACACAAATGGTGTAAAAGGCCTTACAGGCTGGGGAGGGAACAATACACATGTGAGTGCTCACATGCACACACATGATTCAAACTTAACATTTACAAAATGTTCCCCTGAGCCCCAATCCTGCCACTACAATTATCAGCTCAAACCAAAGGATATGGAAAAGATAGAGAAGCACACTCTTAAACTTGTTAGAGAAGGAAAATCTTGTAGTTGTACAAAAACCACTCTTCTTAAGGAGCATTAATTCTGCCACTAATGCTTTGTGGCCTGGAGCAAATTCTTTTCTCTCTCAGGTGACTTAATTTAGTATCACTTTTAGCTTTGAGATTCTAGAATTTGATGGATCACAGAGCCTCAGGATGGAGCAGCCTAATCTGAGTCAGCTATGAAAAGCTGAGTTATTTATGACCACACAAAGGATATCAAGCTAACACCCATGCAGTCTCTCCCTCTAAGGATATGGAACAAGCAAGGGAGCAGTAAGAACCCCTTTGCCTTATCTTGGACCTCACTTAGCTATTACTCAGACTGTTTTCTAAAAGGCTATCTCAATTCTCAGGGGTATAAATGAGGATGAATGAAGATCTAAAGAAATAATGTTTCTATGGGATAGTCATATCTCTTTTAGGATATGTGTCCAGCATTAGGCTCCCACAGATAGCGCAGACAAACTGGGCCATTTCCACAAGGAAGTGAGTTACCCTAGGAGGTGGTAAGAAACCAACTCTTGTGAAGACCAGTTGAAGGAGCCAGGGTTGTTTAGCTTGGAGAAGAGATGAGTCAAGGGGACATGATGTCTGTCCTTAGAACTCCAAAGTGCTGTTGCAGCCTAGAAAGAGTAGATATGTTCTGCGTGTCTACAAGAAACAAAGTTGGATCCTTTGGATGGGAGCTACATTCAAGGAATTTGGTTTAATACAAGGAAGAACTTTCTAACAACTGGAACTGCCCCTGGGCAGACTAGATGGTCTGGGGAAATAATGAACTCTCAGTCACTGGAAGTATGTGAACAGATATTCTGAGCACTTGTCCATAACAGTGAAAGATGGGTCTAGGTTACTTTTAAGGTCCCACCTAGCTCTTAGACAACATTCCTTCTTTGGGGGCTGTATATCTTAACAGATATCAAAGCCTGGAACCAGAGAGATTAAGGTATAATGGTAGAATTTCAGGTGAAAGACAGCAGGTGGAAGAGTGACTTGGGTGGTATTGGGCATCTTCTTAATGTCCCTGAGATATGACAAGTACTAGAAAATCATGTGTATGTTTTCCAAGAGAGGATCCTTTTCAATTTCTACCTAAACTTATTCCTGGCTTCTTCAGCAGGCTTCAACTACCTCCCTCCCTTTTACCCAAAGCTGAGAGAGTAACAAGAGACAATTCTCACCTACTCAACAGAAATAGACTTTCCTTAGTAGGCATTCAATCCCAACCTCCCAGTCTTTTGCCTGTGCCAGTAGTGGCAACCAGGCCCCCACTTGCTGCCTTACCATAGGTGACCACCGTTAGGTGGCCCAGGAGTAGGAGGCCCAGTAAGAGCCCCATTAAAGCCAGTGCCACTTCTGTTCCTTCTTCCAGTCTCCTGCTGTCAAAGAAGCTTGAACTCCTGATGGCTGCCAGCGTCTGTGCCTGCTTATTTCCCTTCCTTCCCTATATCTCTCACTGGGACTCCTAGTCCTACCTCACATTCCCCTTCCTTCCCTATTTCAGCACAAGTCATGTGAAGCACCCCCCCCCCGCCCCCTCGCTGCCTGGGGTTTGAGGTTCCAGGGTGAGTGAAGCAATTCTTCCCCCTGCTAGAATATTGATTTGACTTTCCCTGGAGCCAATAGGGCTTTCTGGTCTTTGATCTCCCATGTTGTGTTTATTTGGGATTTCCTCCACAAGGCACAGATGTTGGGGGAGGGCGACATTTGGGATGTTCTAGTTCCTCCAGTATGGGGGTATTTTCCTTTCTGGTGGGCCCAGGGAGAAGATATCAACTCTGCTGGTCTATGCAATATTCAGCAGTCATAGTGTTAACACTCGCCTGCTCAGGTTATGCAAATGAACAGACTGTTGAGGTGGGTGCTTGTGGGCTTTACAATATAAGATATTAAGTGTATAAAAGAGCTTTCTACACATCAATGCTTAAATAATTGCCAAGCTCATGGATAAGGCTGTTATGTAGGAATATACCCCCATAGTTTATATTGGGAAAGCACTTTGAATCACTTTCTCCAATAGCTTCACCTCTTTGATGGTAAGGGTTCCTACTAGTGCTCATAAGGGATCTATTATTTCTTTTAAGGTAAAGTTAAGTCTAGAATCCACTGTACTTGCCCATTGACCTGATAGTACTATGCTCTATTAGGCTGAACATTTCAATGACTTTCCATTTGTACATACACCTAACATCTAAAAGAGTGACATTAAGCCTCTTAGAAAGCTTAATTCCTTTTCTTCACATGCCCCAGAGTGACTATAAATCCACCAGCAGTCTACCTCTAAGTTTGGCTCTGCTCACAGTCTACCAAAATTTGAAAATATAAACACTTTCAAAGGAGAAATACATCCAACAAATTCATACTGAAGTGCAAGTAACATTTAAGCTTGTCTTTCTTTTTAATTGGCAGGATAAGAAAGGCCTTGGTCGAGGGAGGGTTGAGCTTTGCAGAGAGGGAGGAGTTGGACGCCAAAGAGAGACATTATCTCCTCCACATGCTTGCCAAGGAGTAGTTACATACAGTTGATTTGGGGCTATGCAAGGGCTAAGAGGAGATTCCAGTATTTCAGGCTCTGGCATTATCACATGGAATTCTGTCAAGCCCCTCTACTTCTAAGATTCAAGTCCTCTTGTCTGGTTGTCCCTTTCTTTTTGGTTACTTCATTCAGTCCACCTCACTGGAACTTCTAGACATTCTTTCTCATTGGGTCCTCACACAGGGAATCCTGAACTTTGGAGAACCCTAATTTTATGTTGTCTAAACAACACCCTACCACCACTACCACCATACACACATACACACACTCATACACACAGACACATACATTCCCCCATACACTTTCTTGATAAAGAACTGTAAGCCCATGCCCCATTAAACTCACATCAGTGTCTCTCTGGCCTGATGACTGCATATTTTTTGAACTGCATCTTGCTTCTTGTTAGGACCTCCTGGATCTGAAGATAAAGAAATGTCCTGGGCAGCATGCACAACATTTCTCTGGGGAAGACTTCTAGTCCTTCAGTGGGCTCAGTAGCCATGTTGAGCAAAAGAGCATTGAAGAGGAAGTCAGGAAGCCCAGAGATGAGACTGACTCTGCATCTACTTCATTGTAAGACTTTGGTCAAGCTAAATCTCTCTAAACCTCAGCTTCCCCAATTGTGGCATGAGCACTGTTAGACTTGATGTTTATGTCTTTTTATATTTTTTAAATATCAAACTGCACTATACATACAATAAGAACTACAGCAATGATAGCTACTATTTCTTAATCCTTTACCCTTCCAGGCACTGTACTAAGCACTTTGGGTGGATTATTTCATTTGATACTTAGAACCCCTTGGATGGGTATTATTGTACTTACTCTTGTGTCTCTTTTGTTACTCTTTACTCCCTTACACTGCTTTTCTTTTGCTTCATAGAACTCACCACTACTTTGCATATTGACTTACTGGTTTACTTGTTTGTTGTATGTCTCCGACTCTATGGGAGTGGAGACATTCCCATAGAGTCCATCTTCATCCATGAAGGCAAGAAATTTTGTATTTCATGTTCACAGCCATATACTCAGTTCCTAGAACAGTGACTGATGTATAATAAATATTTTTAAATGAATGAATTAAATAAATCACCATTTTACAAATGAGTCTGAGGCCTAGAATAGTGAAATCGCTTACCTGTACAGAAGCTGCCTAGACAAGATCCAAACCCGTATCTGTGTGTCTCCAAAATTGATACTGTTAAGTGCCACACTATTCAGCTTCCTTCATATCTTTAATGAACACTTATATTTATAGACCCTCTCTGGATGCTGTACGAGAGAGAAGAAATGTTAGACATGATCTTTGGCTTATTGAGATTTTAGTATAGAGTTAAGATACACACATATGGTCACGCCAATGGGCTCGCACATAAATTTACACAGTGATACAAGGTTAATTATTAATTGAGCTTTAAACTTTGTGGTTAAGACAACATCTAGTGAGTAGTGTGGAAAGATTTCAGAGAGGAAGTGATACAAACACTACCATCCATAGAATTCCTGCTCTGGGCTGGACACATTATCCCTAGGTGTTACCTTGCAAGGAAGACATTATGAATCCCTTTCTCTGGTAGAGGAAACTGAAGTCTAGAGACACCAAAGGACCTGTCCACAGTCACACAGCTGGTAAGTGTCAGAAGGGAGATTTCCACTTCAAGCTGATCTGTTTCTAAAGACTGTGCCTTTCTTCTCCGTTCCCTAGGGCTATACTTGAACTAAGCCAAGAAGATGAGATTGAAGAGGAGAGGGGAGAGAGATGCATAGTTGCCTTAATCCAAAGAGTTCACCTTTTCCTTATCTTCAAACCCAATGCTTCCTGAGATGATGGTATATATGTGGTAAGAGCTCATAGATTTTCTTTGAACAGCAGAGAAAATGACCCGTATCCTTTATAGCCCACCTTCCTAGGAAAAAGCTGAAAGGGCAGATTGAAGCAATTCATCAGTGTGCAAACATTAGTGGAGACCTTCCTGTATGCATATGTACCTTGGACTTTGCTGAGCTGGAGGGAAGCAGTGGTGGAAAGAGGAAATATACACAGGTCCTACTCAAGAGCACACACACGAACACACAAATACCACATATAAACATAGATGCAGGGATACATATAGATACATATAAACATACTTATATGTATTTGTATAAAATAGTGATAGACATAAAATATTAGCCCATTGACACACAACACAAAAAATATACATGCAGAGGTACACAGTACACAGCACACATACATATAAAATAGTCACACAGACACACAAATATACAAACACATGTATGTGGACATACAAAAACCAGCATTGAAACACTGATCCATACACCTGAGCAGAACATAAGCACACAATACATGCATATAAGCATATAAACACTCATATAAACACACAAGCAGACATATAAACATTAACTCAAAGATATATAAAGATAAGCAGATGTGTTTTAAAGAAAACTAACAATAGCAGGCCTCACATACTAAGGGACAGGGGAATGACAGAAATTCACTTGTACAATGGGAGTACAGAGGTGGTAACAAACCCCACAGACTTCAGTAGTCTAAGAAGGCTTCCCAGAGGAGCTGGAGTGTGGGCTGGAACCTAAGATTTGGTTAATAATGGCTAGGCAAAGAGGATGTGGAAGGAATTCCAAGTAAGAGGTAGAGGGAGAGAGAGAACCAAACCCTAGAGGCAGTGAGGGCAAGAATAATTCTAGTGAAGAGGAAGAAAAGCAGTTAAACTTTAGCTTTGGGTATATGTAGAAAGATAGGGAGAGGAAAAGCTTGGCCATATTGTGGAGGATCTTGAAAACCAAGCCAAGATGCCTAAAATTGACCTTATAGGCTTCTATGGCAGCCACAGAAGGTTTTAGAATGGAGCTGGGACCTGCTGCTGCTGCTGAAAGAAGTCTTTTAGGGCCAAATCTGTTGGCAGAATACCAATGGAATACAGTTGGAAAATTGGAGGCAGGGGAATGTGACATTAATTGGGGTATCAGCAGCATAGAGAAATGGAAAGAGCATTGGAAACAGCTTTAGGAGGCCTGGATTCATCCCCTTCTCTGGGCCTGAGTTTTCACATCTGTACCCTAAAGATGTCATATTCACCCATGGATCTTTAAGCTATGTTCTGGGAATCCCTAGGTGTCCTGTAGGGGAGTCGTTGTAGGGGGGGAATTGTGAGGGGATGGGGAGAGTGAGGTTTAGATGACTATTTCAATCAATGGGGTGCTGGAGCCAACTTGAATTCTGAGAGCTGATTGTGCACATTTCTTCCCAAATCCGTGTTTAGTGATATCATGTTGGTAGCTTGAAATTAGCCATGATAGGAATATTTACACTGTTAAAATCAGCAAATGCCTTAAGCCAGGACTTCTTTTTTCTTTCAGAGGGCAGGTTTTTAAACATTTACCCACATACTACTACTTTCAAATTTCCAAACCCACGTTAACCAGAACAACTCTGATTTTATCTTCTAGATCTATTGGGATTCTAACAAGTCATTTGCCTGAAAGGAGTCTGTAACTTGAATGATTTGAAAGTCACAGATGTAGCTCATCATTAAAGGCCCTGCTAGGTTTGGCTTTACAAGGTTCTTGTACAAGAGCCCAGGCATGAGACTAGGCACATAGCAGGTACTGAAAAAATACATATTATGTACCTTCAATGTTTCTGACACTGTTCTAGGTACGGGGGATATAGTAGTGAACTAAACAAACATGGAGCTTACTTTCTAGTGGAAAGAGATAGATATTAAATAAATAGCAAAACAAATAAATATGGAAAGGAAAAGTTAAATTATATGTGAAATGGCTGAGACATGAAGCTCCAGCAACATAACCACCAAATCCTGCTCTCACCATCAAAATTATCTATGAATTTATTGGGAGAATGGGAAGACAAGAATCATGCATGAGTGCATATGTGCAGGATTGGGGTGAATGGAGGTAGGTGAGCAAATGAGAGCTAGATTCTCATTTTCTGTAGAAGATAGAAGAAAGAGTAGCAATATAGGAATGTTATAATATAATCATGTTATATGACAATATAAATTTATTGAGTCAAAACCCTCAACAATCAGTTAAAAGGGCTGAAAATGATTCTCTGAGGAAGGAGAAATGTTTTAACAAGCATTATAGAATTATTGGACTTTTAAAATTGCACGCATGTTTAACTAGAAAATATGTATATTGTATATAATGTATCAGGTGGTGATGAGTACCAGGAGGTTAAAATAATGCAGCACGATGAAACAGAGAATATGGTAGAAAGAATACTGGAACCCCCAAAATGTCCACATGCTAATTCCCGGAATCTGTGACTATGTTAGTTTACATGGCAAAGGAGAATTAAATTTGCTGGTGGAGTTAAGATTGCTAAATCAACTGACCTTAAAATAGAAATTATTTTGGATTATCCAGGTGGTGTCAATGTAATCACAAGTGTCCTTAAAAGTGGAAAAGGGAGGCAGAAGAGTCAGAATTAGAGGAAAATATGATTATGGAAAAAAATTCACAGAGAGGTACAACACTGCCAGCTGTGAAGATGGAGGAATGGAGCCATAAGCCAAGGAATGTGGGTGACCTCTAGAAGCTGAGAAGGCCAAGTACGTAGATTATTCCCTAGGGCCTCCAGAGAGGAAGGTAGCCCTGCTGACATCTTTATTTTAGCTGAGTAAGATCTGTGATAGACTTCTGACTTCTAGAACCGTGAGACTGTAAATTTGTGTTGTTTTAAGCCACTAAGTTTGTGGTAATTTGTTATGGCAGTGATGTAAAACTAATACAGAGAGTAATAAGGTGGCATGTACTCTCTGATGAAGTGACATTTGAACAAAGACTTGAACAAAGTGAGGGAACAAGCTTGGCAGATATCTGGGGAAAGATCATCCCAGGAATGGAGGACTGCAAGTGGAAAGGTCCTGAGGATGGAGCATGCCTGGCATGTTCAAGTAGATGTGGTTGGATCAGAGCGAGTGAAGGGGAGAATTGGTAGAGGATGTGATGGGAAAGAGGATGGTTGAGGGAGTGTACATCATGTAGAGTCTTGCAGGTCATTTAAAGTATTTTAGTTTTCACTCTGAGAAAAGGAGTGATTGAAGGGATCTGAACATAGGGATGACATGATCTGATTTGTGTTTTAAAAGGATCGCTCTGGTTTCTCTATGGGAGACTGCAGGGGTGTAAGGATAGAAGAAGGGGAGACCAGTCTGGATACTTTTGTAACAAATGAATAAATGTTAGACAGTGGTGGTGAAATCAGAGTAGAAGGAGTAGATGCTAGAGACTGGGGAAAAAAGAATGGCTAAGACTTGGCTATGTGTCAGAATGAATCATGGCTAAATGGAAAGCACAGATACTGCTCCTGTGGTAGATCAGGGTGGCCTGCTTGTGGTAGCTCAGGATGGTCTGGGCAACAATAAGGCCATAAATAGAACTCAAGAAATCCTGAATGGGAGAGGCTATTTTTAGCAGAAGATAGTTTGGGACCAGCCACATGGGAATAGAAGTGATGGGACTCCTATATTGTGACGTCCTCCTAGGGAGAACATGGTAGGACTGACGTTCAGAAGAGAGGTCATGGCTGGAGGGAGATCTTTGACAATCATTTAAGGAGAGGTAATGGTGAAACCAGGGGAGCTTGTCATAACCTTGAGAAGAGGCGAGTAAAGAAAGGAGTGGAGAGCCGAGGATGGAGAATTGAGAGTTCCAATAGGACACCCAATTCCCCCCTTTGCCACCAATTCCAGACCCATACTTAGAATCACTGAAAGTCAGAGAAAGCCTAGAGAACACTTTGAGATCACTATGGATCCGACTTTGCCTCAAGTGTACAGATGGGGAAAACTAAAGCTTAGAGAGAGAGTGGAATTTGTTCAAGGCTACACAGTGAAGGTACACAGAGGCAGGACTAGAACTCAGACTACTTTTAACTACATCACACTGCCATTCAATCTTCCATAGCCCATAATTCTGCAGTTTATGCTCAGCTACCCTCAGAAATGTATTTGGGAGAGGTCCCTTCTAGACTGGGCAGAGTGGAGTGTTTTTGTCCTTACTGGGCCCCAGTTTCTCTCCCTAAAGGATAAAGTCAATAGAAATGATCAGTCTACTAGAACAACCAAGAATGTACTTAAAATCAAGACTGGATCCATTGGTTACATGCCTGTACACAAAATAGGAAACAAACAAAAAATGAAGTGTATGCCACCAGCTCTTTTTTTGATTTAACAATGAAAACCAAAGTTTCTTAAACTCTGATTCTTAAGGTGACAGGAACAAAAAAAAGGAATTGAGATAGTTGTGGTGACCGTGAGTGGGTGGATGTGATATCTGGAGGATTTCAAGAAGGTGTCTGCACCCATATTGGTAGGTAGAAACAAGCCAGCATTAAAAGTTCTTTAAAAAATAGACAAATGTATAGAGTCAGAATACAGATTAGTTGTTGCCTAGGGCTTGGAGACAGGGGGGTATGAGGAGTGACTGCTAATGGCTACAAGGTTTCTTCTGGGGGTTATGAAAATATTCTAAAATTGATTATGATGATGGTTGCACTACTTTGTGAATATACTAAAAATCTTGAATTGTACACTTTAAGTAGGTGAACTTTATGGCCTGCAAATTATATCTCAATAAAGCTGTTAAAAATTCATTATAGTTTTGAAAGAATCTTTAGAGGCCTGGAAAAAATTTACAATACAATGTTCAGCAATAAAGCAGAATATGAAACTGTACATAAGTCATAATCTCAATTAGGTTAAAAATATGATGGACTTGCATAGTGTTTAATTTTTTCTTTTAAATTTTCTGTATTTTTCCAATGATCATATATTTTCTTTAATAATTTGTTTCTATAGTTATATATGTGGAACATAAGCATCACACGTTAATACTTGTTTTTAATGAGTGGGATTAAAATAAATTTTTTTGCACTTGTTACTTTTCATTATTTCCCAATTTTCATACAATTAAAATGCATTATTTTAATAATAGACAAAACTAAAGCATTTGAACATATCGTAAAATATCCGTTGTACATTAGTGTCCACAAATAAATAAAAATAATTTAAATGAGCCAATGGAAAAATGAGAAATCATTAGGAGACAGCTTTCACAAGAAGTAATACATTTGACTAGCAAACACATGGGAATGTGCTAAGCCTCACTTACAATAGATGAAAACAGTTGTACTGTCTATTGTTGGTGGAGATGTGGGGAAAGAAGCACTTTCCCACGGGGATGACTAGAGGGTAGACTGTGGTGCCACCACTTTGGAAGGCAATTTGGCAATATCTATCAGGATAAAAAAATTTACTGAGCTATAAAATTTTTAGGATATTATTCTACAGAAACATTTAAACAAGTGTACAATGAAATACAAAAGAGGATGTGTATTGCATCTCTGATTATATTATGGAAAAATTATAAGCAACTTAAATGTCCATCAGTATGGAAGTGAATATGTTGATTGATATGGAGTATAATTTAGAATTGTTTAAATAAATTATAGTTCATTGATATAATAAGGAATACTGTGAAGCTTTTAAAAAGAATGGGATAAGTATGTACAGATACAGAAAGATGTCTACAAAATATTCTTAATTGAAGAAAGCAAATTTTAAAAGAGAATTATGAGTCTAGTTTAAAAAACATATAGGTTAATACATTCATAGGACAATTCTGTGCAGGGCAATTAACAAACTGTAATCTATGGGGTGGATTTATGGAGGACTTTCACTTTCTACAAAGGAAGAGGATTGAGTTTTAATCCCAGATCTGCTACTTACTAAGGTATGGGACCTTATATAAGTTATTTCATTTCTCTAACCTCAGTTTTGTCATATGTAACAGAGGTAAAAGTTGTACATATTTCATAAGGCTATCTTGAAGATAAAATGTAAAACGCATGTAAGTTCTCAATAAATATCAGTTATTCTGCTTTGTATTGTTCTATTTTGTAATAATTTTCATGCATTGTTTCCGAAATAAGGAAAAATGGTAGAGAAGAAAAATAGACAACCCACATTCTGATATTGGTTTGATGATTTTGTCTGAGTAGCAAGCAAGGTCAGCAGAAATTGTCTAAAACCTCCCAGTGGGGAGCAGGATATCTGGTAACCTGCAAAGGAGCTCCCTGGATGAGGAAAGACTTATATATCTCTGTTCTTAAAGTTTATTGGAAATTGAAGTATTTTTTACATGCGTTATCCCAATTCTGTCCATTATGATCACTTTGTAGATGGAACAGAGGTTCCAAAGGTAAGTAACTTGCTCCAGGTCACACATAGTGGAACCAGGAATCTTAACTTGTTCTCTGTGACTCCAATGTTGTGCCCTTTCATACTGCACAACACTATCCAGATTAATCCAAGTGGAGAGTGAGTAAACTTTCCTTGGCGCATCCCCTTAGTCTCTTCCACAGTCATCACCTTTCACATACCCAGATTATTTCTTTGCTTTAGGGACTGCAAAGTGGAAGTGAAACTCACTATGTTCTGTTTTGAGACATTTCCGGACTGAGCCAAGAGTAGCTATGTGTCCTGCTAAGTCATGGGCTTTCACTGATCAAAGAGGTTGAGAACACTTGAGCAAACCAAATTCTTCCATCTCACTGGTTTGGGAGCAAAGCAGAAGTGCAAAAGCTGACAAAGCCCAGCTGAAGCAGGGATGTCGAAATGGACACAAATAACATGCCCTAATAAACATGACCAATATAAATGTTCTAAACTTAATTCTGCTATGCTTATACTTTCTCTTATCTTATCCCTAATCCTAAAGGTACTGGGTACTCTTCCTTTCTCTTTTCTCCCTCTTTCAGGTGCCTCATTGCACTGTTTTCTCCTCTTTATTCTTATAGGCAAATTTCTTCTTGAGGTTCTGTATAGCTCATAGCTGGACTACTCAAAGCTTCTCCTCATGGACCTAGCTATCTCAAATTTATCTTTAAATTTATACCAAACATTCTATCTTGGCCATCTTTTCTCAATCCTCAAAACTCTTCACCAACTCCTCCTCCTCATCTAGCCTTGTTATCCAACTCTTTAAATATGGACTTAAATATCCCAGATATTCTAGCAGAGGTCAGGTAGGAGTGGCGAAAACAAATATAACTACTTTCTAATTTTTATTGTGTGCTAGAATGTGGGCTCCATGAGGCAGGGATTTTGTGTATTATATTTACTGATAGGTCGATTCACAGACATTTGGTTCTATGCGAAACGTCCATAAGATATGCAAAAGGTCCATGCCAAAAGGTCGTTGACATTTGGTGCTGTCCAAAATGTCCATAATTATGCTTAGTCCATGTCAAATGATTTTAGACAGGACCAAATCTTAAGGACATTTTGATATGGACCAAATGTCTTCATGGATGTTTTGGACAGGACCCAATATGAGCAAATATCAAGGACCTTCTGGCATGGACCAAATGTCTTATTGACTTTTTGGACAGGACCGAATGTCCCACAAGGGATATGTCATAAGTGCCTAGAACAGTGCTTGGAAGCTATTTGGAGCTCAATAAATATTTGTTGAATTAATGAACATTCTAAGATCTTGTAGTTCATTCTCTTCCTTTCTAGTGCTCAAATTAAAATCAAAAATGCCCCTAAAGCTTAGAGATCACATATTCTAAGAAATAAGACTCTATATTTTTCTCCAAAAAACCTTTCCAGTTTCTAAAGCTACTCGCTGCTAGAGTTCATTCTTGTGTTCATGTACTCATTCATTCCGTTCCTGAGTGCCTGCTATGTACTTGATTCTGAGCTGATGACAGAAGCACAAAAATGAGTACAAAATTTTCCCGCTTTCAGGAAACCTGGAATCCAGAGTGGGACATAGATACAAAGCAACTAACAGGACTTCTAGGCTGCATATAATAAGTCTCATATTATGTATACTAAATAGTCCAGGAGTGGAAAGAGGAAAGATTACATTTAAACTCCAATACAGGATATTTTTCCTGTGGTAGCTTAAATCCATTAAAATATTAGCAGAAAATCTTTAAGCGCCATTTAGCATAGCTTCCATGACTATTAGCAAAGATGCCCCCTCCCATTAATACTCCTTATTTCAGCTTTTTCTTCTCTAAGATATATAATCCCAGTTCCATTAGCCTTGCTTTACAAGTTATAGTTTCATGACCTTAAGCACTTTTTGAGAGTCCTTATTAGGTTTTCTTCCTAATGACTATTCTAGTAAGCTATGATAGTCAACCTCATGAATGGAAAGTTGGGAAATTAAAGCACTCTCAGAAGGTGGCTGACTGAGATGGAGAAATACCCTTGATGGTCTAATAGTGAAATCATCCCGCCACTTCCATAGAACATGGAGCAACTAGGATGATGTAACAATAGGTGAAGTTGGGGGACAGAGACAACAGGTAAAAGGAACAACCAAGACAGATGTAAGTCACCAGAATGCCCAGAGTTGCAGAGGTCACCAGCACTTGCGCTTCCTTGATTGGGTTGGTCACTGTCGCCTAGATGAAGAGTGGTGATATTTATTACTATGCTACTTTGTAAGCTTGGCACTACTGAGGATGAGTCATAAACAGATAGATCTAAAGTCTCTCTACCTGTGACAAAACTGGCTCAATGGAATTGTACTTGTGCTGTTTCATATGAGGGGGTACAAAGTGTCCAACGTAGATGCTGCTTTCTGAAATATCCATGAACCACGTAACAACTCAAAGACAGCTTCCACTTTGGAAGCAATTGCAAGGAAATATCTCAGTGCCTTGCCATTAATGATACTTCCGTCTGTTTGTTTCTCTTTGTTTAGTCTCTCAAAGTGAGAGTTATACATCACTGAAATATTTTTAAAAGGCATTTTCAAGAGTACTTTATTTTTCCAAAGGATTGGTAAACATTTTAAATCTTTTAGGTACTAGGAAGAAACATGTACTTCTCATACTATCATGGGGCACATATTCATGCTGTTGCTGGTTGGAGGATCTTCAAGGGTTGGTTTGCTTCAAATTACTTTAGGAGAAGTTCTCAACTTCATGGATTCAGAAAGTCACTATTATCAACTCTGATGAGTGCTGTCAAGTTAATCAGATATACAAAGCAGTGTTTTTCCAATTTGATTACACTTTATAATCATCTGGAGGACTTTTTAATGTCCCAATACCTAGATATTACCTCATATAAATTAAATTGGAATCTTTAGGCCGGGTCCCAGAAGTCAGTATTTTATTAGACTCCCCAACTGATTCCAATGTGGAGCCAAGGTTGAGAACCACTGCATTAAAGTACTCATTGTATAAATCCAAATGTAATTTGAGATACTGTGATGACAGATACAACTAGTAAGATTTCCAGAGATTACTATTTTTTCTTTCTTCCACTTTTTTGGTATGGTCACACATAAGAAATACTATCCTGGGATATCAAACTAAGTATCACCCTTGGTGAGCATGTGATCAAAGAATAGAGCCAGGGGCTCACCAGATATGAAAGGAATTCTTATAATTTTGGAAACTGCATAAATGTAATAAATGGTAAGGGGAGATCCTCAAATTAGGTAACACATCTCAAATACCCTCCCACTCGAGCAGGTTCTAGTATTACTATTATGTAATACTATCCTGTATGTAAAGGAATACAACCATATTAATCAGTTCTTTGGTAAGTTTTCTACTCTATTATTTCACTCTGTGATTTATTTCTTTAATGGAAATCAATGTTACTTAATTTTCTTTAAGAAATTCATTTCCTAGTCAACTTTATTGGAATACATATGTCATAAGACAGCAATAAGTGTGCTTATCAGGATAAGACAAAAACCATTAAACCTGGAGACAAATGAAAATGAAAACACAATAGACTAAAACCTATGAAATGCAACAAAAGTGGTGCTAAGAGGGAAGTATATAGCAATACAGGCCTATCTCAAAAAACAAACAAACAAAAAAACCATCTAACATTACACCTAAAAGAACTAGACAAAAAAGAACAAATGAAGCCCAAAGTCAGTAGAAGGAAGGAATTAGTGAAAATCAGAGCAAAAATAAATGAAATAGAGGCTAAAATGGCAATAAAAAGGATTAATGAAACTAAGAGCTGGTTCTTTGAAAAGGTAAACAAAATCGACAAACCCTTAGATAGACTCTCTAAGGAAAAATGAGAGAAGACTCAAATAAAATCAGAAATGAAAGAGGAGAAATTACAATGGATACCACAGAAACACAAAGGACTATAAGAGAATACTATGAAAAACTGTATGCCAACAAATTGGATAACCTAGAATAAATAGATACATTCTTAGACTCATACAACCTCCAAAAACTGAATCAAGAAGAATAGAGAATCTGAATAGACTAATCACAAGCAAAGAGATTGAAACAGTAACCAAAATCCTCCCAAAAACCAAAGTCCAGGACTAGACAGTTTCTCAGGTGAATTCTACCAAACATTCAAAGATTTAGTACCTATCCTTCTCAAATTCTTCCACAAAATTGAAGAGGATGGGACATTTATGAACTCATGTTATGAGACCAATATTACCCTGATACCAAAACCAGACAAGGGTAACATAAAAAATGAAAATTCCATGCCAATATCTCTGATGAAGACAGATGCAAAAATCCTCAACAAAATATTAGCGAATCCAATATAACAATACATTAAAAGGATCATGCTCCATTATCAAGTAAGATTTATTCCATGGATGCAGGGATGGTTCAACATCTGCAAATCAATCAATGTGATACACCTCATTGACAAAATAAAGAATAAGAATCACATGGTGATCTCAAAATATACAGAGAAAACATTTTACAAAGTTCAACATCCATTTATGATAAAAAAAAAAAAGCTCAACAAAATGGGTATAGTAGGAAAATACCACAACATAATAAGGGCCATATATGACAAACTCATAGCCAGCATCATAATCAATGGTAAAAAACTGAAAGCTAATCCTCTAAGATCAGGAACAAGACAAGGATGCCCATTCTTGCCACTTTTATTCAACATAGTGTTGGAAGTCCTAGCCAGAGCAAATAGGAAAGGAAAAGAAACAAAAGACATCCAAAATGGAAGGGAAGAAGTAAAACTGTCACTATTTGTGTATGATACGATTATATATGTAGAAAACCCTAAATAATCTACCAAAAAACAATCAGAAATAACAAATACAGTAATGTTGCAGAGTACAAGATCAACATGCAATCAGTTGCATTTCTATACACTAGCAATGAAGTAGCAGACAGAGGAGTCAAGAACATTATCCCATTGACAATTGAAACAACAAAAAATAAAATACCTAGGAATAAAAGTTAACCAAAGAGGTGAAAGACCTGTACACTGAAAACTATAAAACGTTGTTGAAAGAAATTGAAGAAGACATAAAAAATGGAAATATGTTCCATGCTCATGGATTGGAAGAATTAACATAGGTAAAATGTTCATGTTACGTAAAGCAATCTATGGATTCAATGCAATCCCAATCAGAATCCTAACATTTTTCACGGAAATAGAAGAAAGAATTCTAAAATTTATATGGACCAGTGAAAGACCCTGAATAGCCAAAGCAACCCCAAGAAAAAAGACCAAATCTGAAAGTGTCACACTCCCTCATTTCAAAATATGCTACAAAGCTATAGTAATCAAAACAGTATGATGAGCCAGCCCTGATAGGCTAGTGGTTAAAGTTCAGAGTGGTCCACTTAGGTGGCCCAAATTCAGTTCTGGGCCCTGGAACTACACCACTCATCTGTCAGTAGTCATGCTCTGGTGGAGGCTCACATAAAAGAACCAGAAATACCTCCAACTAGAATATACAACTATGTGCTGATGCTTTGGGGAGGAAATTTATAAAGCAGAGAAGAATTGGCAACAGATGTTAACTCAGGGGGAATCTTTCCCAGCAAAAACAAACAAAAAAACAAACGGCATGGTACTGGCATAAAAACAGACACACAGATCAATGGAACAGAACTGAAAACCAAGAAATAAAGCCATACATCTATGGACAACTAATTTTCCACAAAGCAGCCAAGAACATACAATGGAGAAAGGAAAGTCTCCTGAATACATAGTGTTGAGAAAACTGTACAGCCACACGCAAAAGGATGAAAATAGACCATTATCTTACACCATACACAAAAATTAACTCAAAATGGACTAGAGACTTGAATGTCAGATCTGAAAGCATAAAACCTCTAGAAGAAAACAAAGGCAATACACTCTGACATCAGTATCTTTTTGAACATGATGTATCCTCAGGCAAGTGAAATGAAAGAAAAAATAAACAAATTAAACTACATCAAACTAAAAAACTTCTGCATGGCAAAGGAAACTATCAACAAAACAAAAACACTACCTACCAATTGGGAGAAGATATTTGTAAATTTTATATCCAATAAGGGGTTAATATCCAAAATATATAAAGAACACATACAACTCAACAACAAAAAGCAAACAATCTGATTTTAAAAAATAAGTAGAGGATATGAATAGATATGTTTCCAAAGAAGATATACAGATGGCCTACAGGCACATGAAGAGATATTCAATATCACTAATTATTAGGGAAATGCAAATCAAAACTACAATGAGGTATTACCTTGCACCTGCCAGAATGGCTATTATTAAAAAGATAAGAGGGGCTGGCCCAGTGGTGCAGTGGTTAAGTTCACACGTTCCATTTCTCAGCGGCCCGAGGTTCGCCAGTTTGGATCTCGGGTGTGGACATGGCACCACTTGGCAAAAGCCATGCTGTGGTAGGCATCCCACGTATGGATCAGAGGAGGATGGGCATGGATGTTAGCTCAGGGCCAGTCTTCCTCAGCAAAAAGAGGAGGATTGGCAATAGTTAGCTCAGGGCTAATCTTCCTCAAAAAAAAATAAATAAATAAAAATAAAAAGATAATAAATAACAAGTGTTGGAGAGGATATAGAGACAAAAGGTACACTCGTGGAGTGTTGGTGAGAATGTAAATTGTTGCAACCCTATAGAAAACAGTATGGAGATTACTCCATAAAACAAAAATAGAACTATTGTATGATCCAGCTATTTCCCTTGATATTTATCCAAAGAACTTAAAAAACTAATTTAAGAAGATATATTCACTCCTATGTTCATTACAGCATTATTCACAAGAGCCAAGATTTGGAAGCAACAAAAGTGTCCATCAATGGATGAATGGATAAAGAAAATGTGTTGTATCTATACAATGGAATACTAATCAACCATAAAAGAAGATGAAATCTTACCATTTGTAACATGGATGGACCTTGAGGGTATTATGCTGGATGAAATAAGTCAGAGAAGGACAATTACTGCATGACTTCACTGATATGTGGAAGATAAACAAACACACAGATATAGAGAATAGATTGGTGGTTACCAGAAGGGAAGGGGGCAGGGGGGCAGAGGTAATGGGGCACATATATGTGGTGATGGATGGCAACTAGACTTTTGGTGGGGAGCACAACGCATTCTATACAGAAGTTGAAATATAATGATGTAGACGACATTTATATAACGCTATAAACCAGTATGACCGCAATTAAAAAAAGCATTAGAATAGGAACTTTCTGGGAGGATTCAGATGGAGCTCTCATTTTCCATTACTGCAGTGTGGAAGAAATATAAAAAGATAAAGGAATAAATGAATATTGGAAGGCAGAAAAAGGAAAGAACATAAAATGATTAATAGCATTTCAGTCACAAAAACAAAGGTAGACTTTCTTGCACAATATGTGGATGGCCCACAATGAAACATAACAGGTTCAAGCTCTCCAAAAGAGATGGAATGGCCTATTGCTTTATTTCAAGTAATTTCCTCAGGCATATTTCTTGGTTCTGAGTAGAATGATCCAGACTGTCCCCTTTAGAAATTTCATTGGATGTGGAAGCACTCTGTCCCAAGATCTTGTAGTTCTGTCCAAGCACTATGAACTGCTCTCTCTACTCAACAGAGAACTCATCTGATCGTTTATCTATTTAGTCACTCAACAAACACATGTTGAGAAGCCACTATTGTCCATGTTCTGGGGACACAGGGAGCAACAAGATAAAATCTGTGCTCTTGGAGCTTATAGTATAGTCGGAATGAAAAATAAACTTGAAAACAAAATAAACCTCTTGTCCGCTTTGCCTCTTTGTGTTTAACACAATTACATACTTATGTGATTAATATGACCCCCCCCCAGTAGACTAAGCTCAATGAATGCTGGGGCCGTGTCTGGTTCACCACTGTATCTCCAATTCTTGGTACAGAGCAGGCACTCAATATCTGTTAAATGAAAGGCCTCACAGCAATAGAAAAGCAAGTGGTGGTTTATCATCTTTTTAATTGATGAGTTTTACCACTTTCTTCATTCTACTCTGTCTTTGTCAATAGCACAATAGTCAAATAGTCATCAAAGACTTATCTATACCCAAAGAACTTGTATCTTGATAAAAACTTGAGGAGAAGGAACTGAGATCTTCCTCCATTGTTCTAAAATCAGAAGGATCAGTTCTCATTTCTGAAGGACAATGCCCTGGGCTCATGCAAAGTAAAATAAGCTAAGGCTTTTGTTTGAAAGATTTCAGTTGAATGAGATGTACCTTTTTATATTTTAATATCCCAGGGGCAGCTGTTAGTAGCTTCTAAGTCTTCATTAAGCAACTAAGTTAATACAAAAATACATTTCATTATACATTTCAGAATGAACATGGTGTTTCTAATTTTGGGGAAGTTAAAGCCCTCTACGTAATGGAGATTTAATCCAATGAGAAATTTGAAACTTTTTCAGATATGTGCCCTTATAGGAGTGTCCATGAAAGCAGTTGAACACTTGCCTGAACGTGACTCTTCTGGGGAAAAGAGAAGCAAGGCCTACATTCTTGGAATTTACTTAGTGATCTGGTATCAGGGTAATTTTCCCATATTATTTTTTTATGGTCATATAACTCAGTATAGTGATTCTTTTTATTCTATAGTTGTTCAAAGCAACACAGTGATAAGGTTAGAAAAAATGTTACCAAAACAAATGTTGGGAGAGTGAAATCAGCAACATGATGGAGTAAGCAGTTTTCTTCTCTCCCCCTTTGAACTACAACCAATTGGACATTCATTGATCAACAAAGGATATCCACACAACACCTCAAGATGCCTGAGAGACCCAACGCTGCTATACATTGGAAGGTGGATGGATTACCCCCAGAGAGAAGGTGGAGATAGGTGAAAACTCTCCAGCGCCCAGACAGCCTAGTACCTGTGAGTGACTCTTTCCTGGCTGACATGCTCATAGCACTGCCATGGCACCAAGGGTGGGTGTGTGCATCAGCAGTGCAACTGTGGAAACATGTGACTAGAGCTCTAAGCCCACTGTGATTGCTCCTTAGTCCCGTGGGAAAATCCACAGTCTCACAGAAGCTGCAGGGAAAGTCTCTGGTTGGCCCTAGCAGAAAGGCACTGCCCACCCAACAAAAAGGCTGGGAGGACTTGGGGCAGCAGTGGCTTAGCTGGTTGAGCATTCAAAATAGTTATCATTAAAACCCTCAATGAGTTAAGAGAGAATACAGATAGACAGCTCAACATGTTCAGGAGCTATGTCACCAAAGAGCTTGATACTATAAAGAAGAACCAATCAGAAATGTTGGAGGTGAAAAACACAATGGAAGAGATTAAGAAAAATCTGGACTCTCTGAACACTAGGGCTGATAATATGGAGGATAGAATTAGCAATTTGGAGGATAGGAATATAGAAATGTTTCAGATAGAGGAGGAGAGAGAACTAAGACTAAAAAGAAAGAAGAAACTCTCCAAGAAATATCCGACTTAATTAGGAAATGCAACGTAAGGATTATAGGTATTCCTGCGGGAGAAGAGAAGGAGAAGGGGGCAGAAAGGCTGTGCAAAGAAATAATGGCTGAAAACTGAGGAAAGCACTGGAATTCCATGTAACAGAAGCAAAATAGATCTCCAAACTTTGTCAATGTAAAAAGACCAACCCCAAGGCATATAGTAGTGAAGCTTGCAAAAGTCAATGACAGAGAAAATATTAAGGGCAGCAAGGCAGAAGAAAATAACCTACAAAGGAACCCCCATCAGGCTGTCAGCAGATTTCTTGGCAAATACCTTACAGGCTAAAAGAGTGTGGAATGATATATTCAAAACTCTGAAGGTCAAAAACTTGCAGCTGAGAATACTCTAGCCATTGAAAATATCCTTCAAATATGATGGAAAAATAAAAGCTTTCCCAGATAAACAAAAGTTACGGGGATTCATTGACACAAGACCTGCAGTACAAAAAATGCTCAGGCAGACTTTCATACCTGAAGAAAAATAAAAGGAAAGGGGTTGCAAAACCCTGAGCAAAGGAGATAAGTAGAAATATACAACTATAAAATTGCAGCTCTCCATCAGGAGAGGTTATCAAATGCTTTAGCATAACATTAAAGATAAAAGGAAGGGAAACACCAAGAATAAATATAATCTTGTCATTTTCATCACAAACTGACAACACAAGAAAGAAAAAAAATCTGACAATAACAAGCTAAAAGAGGGAAAGGATGGAAAGTCTTAATCTAAGGATATAACAGGCTATCAGAAAATGGACTATCTCATCTATCAGATGTTTTATACAAACCACATGGTAACCACTAAACAAATAACTAGAACAGAGACACAAATTACAAATAAGAAGAAAACCAACATAGAAAACTACCTACCTGAATTGGTAGTCCAAAATTCATGGGACGAGAAACAAAGGAAATGGAGGAGAACCAGAAAATGAGAGATAAAAAGTCAGCATTAGGCCTCCACATTTCAATAATCACTCTAAATATAAAAAGATTGAATTCTCGGGCTGGCCAGGTGGTGCAGCGGTTAAGTGCACACGTTGTGCTTCTCAGCAGCCTGGGGTTCACTGTTTCAGATCCCAGGTGCAGACATGGCACCAGTTGGCAAAAACCATGCTGTAGTAGGTGTCCCATGTATAAAATAGAGGAAGATGGGCATGGATATTAGCTCAGGGCCAGTCTTCCTCAGCAAAAAGAGGAAGATTGACAGTAGTTAGCTCAGGGCTAATCTTCCTCCAAAAAAAAAAAAAAGATTGAACTCTCCAATCAAAAGACACAGAGTGGCAGGATGGATTAAAGAACAAGACCCAACAATATACTGCCTCCAGGAAACACACCTCAGCCCCAAGGAAACACAGACTCAGAGTGAAGGGATGGAAGACGATACTCCAAGCTAATAGTGAACATAATAAAGCATGTGTTGCCATATTTATGTCAGATGAAGTAGACTTCAAGGCAAAACAGGTAAAGAGGGACAAAGAGGGGCAGTTTATAATGACAAAAGGGACATTCCACCAAGAAGACATAATACTTATAAATATATATGCACCCAACACAGGAGCATCAAAGTAAAGCAACTATTAACAAAACTAAAAGGAGATATCAACAACAATACAATAATAGTAAGGGACCTCAACACCCCACTAACACCAATGGATAGGTCATCCAGACAGAAAGTCAACAAGGAAATTGTAGAATTAAATCAAAATCTAGACCAGATGGACTTAATAGATATCTATAGAACACTCCATCCAAAAACAGTAGGTTACACGTTCTTCTCAAGTGTGCATGGAACATTCTCAAGGATAGACCATATGTTGGGAAACAAAGCAAACTTCAAGAATTTCAAGTGGATTGAAATAATATCAAGCATCTTTTCTGACCATATTACTATGAAACTAGAAATCAATTACAAGAATAAAGCTGGGAAATGGGGCAAAGATGTGGAGATTAAACAAAATGCTACTGAATAACCAGTGGATCACTGAAGAAATCAAATATTATCTGGAGACAAATGAAAACATGCCACACCAACTCATTTGGGATGCAGCAAAAGCAGTCCTAAGAGGGAAATTAACTGCAATACAGGCTTACCTCATAAACAAGGAAAATTTCAGATAAGCAATCTCAAACTACACCTAACAGAATTAGAAAAGGAAGAACAAACAAAGCCTAAAGTCAGTAGAAGGAGAGAAATAAAAATTGGAGCATAAACAAATGAAATTGAAACAAAAAAGGCAGTAGAAAGGATCAATGAAACAAAGAGCTTGTTCTTTGAGAAAATAAACAAAATAGACAAACCCTTATCTAGGCTCACTAAAAAAAAGAGAGAAGACTCAAATAAATAAAATTAGAAATGAAAGAGGAAGGGCTGGCCCAGTGGCGCACCAATTAAGTTCCCACATTTGGCTTCAGTGGCGTGAGGTTTGCTGGTTCAGATTCTGGGTGTGGACATGGCACGACTTGGCAAGCCATGCGGTGGCAGGCATACCACATATCAAGTAGAGGAAAGTGGATTTGGATGTTAGCTCAGGACCAGTCTTCCTCAACAAAAAGAGGAGGATTGGCAGCAGATGTTAGCTCAGGGCTAATCTTCCTCAAAAAAAAAAAAAAAAGAAATGAAACAGGAGAAATCACATTGGATACCACAGAAATAAAAAAGATTATAAGAGAATACTATGAAAAACTATATGACAACAAATTGAACAACCTAGAAGAAATGAATAAATTCTTAGACTCTTACAACCTCACAAAACTGAATCAGGAAGAAATAGAGAATCTGAACAGACCAATCACAAGTAAAGAGATTGAAACAGTAATCAAAAACCTCCCCAAAAATGAAAGTCCAGGACAAGCCGGTTTCTCTGGAGAATTCTACCAAACATTCAAAGAAGATTTATTACCTATCCTTCTCAAACTATTCCAGAAAATCGAGGAAGATGTAGCACTTTGTAACACATTCTACGAAGCCAACATCATCCTGTTCTAAAAACCAGACAAGAACAACACAAAGAAAGAAAACTATAGGCCAATATCACTGATGAAGATACATGCAAAAATCCTCAACAAAATTTTGGCAAATTGAATACAGAAATACATTAAAAAGATCATTCACCATGATCAAGTGCAGAGAAAGCATTCGACAAATCCTCTCAATAAAATGGGTATAGAAGGAAATTAGCTCAACATAATAAAAGCCGTATATGACAAACCCACAGTCAGTATCATACTCAATGGGGAGAAACTGAATGCCATACCTCTGAGAACAGGAACAAGACAAGGTTGTCCACTCTCACCACTCTTGTTCAACATAGTACTGGAGGTTTTGGCCAGGGCAATTAGTCAGGAAAAAGAAATAAAAGGAATCCAAATAGGCAACAAAGAAGTGAAACTCTTGCTGTTTGCAGACAACATGATCTTAGATATAGAAAACGTCAAAGAATCTATTGGAAAACTATTAGAAACAAACAACAGCTACAGAAAAGTTGCAGGGTATAAAATCAACCTACAGAAATCAGTAGCATTTCTATATAATAATAATGAACTAACAGAAAGAGAACTCAAGAACACAATCACATTCACAATCACAACAAAAAGGATAAAATATTTTGGAATAAATTTGACCAAGGAGGTGAAAGACCTATACAGTGAAAACTACAAGACTTTCCTGAAAGAAATTGATGATGAAATAAAGAGATGGAAAGACATTCCATGCACATGGATTGGAAGAATAAGCATAGTTAAAATGTCCCTGCTACCTAAAGCAATCTACAGATTCAATGCAATCCCAATCAGAATCCCATTGATCTTTTTTACAGAAATAGAACAAAGAATCCTAAAATTCACATGGGGCAACAAAAGACCACGAATTGCTAAAGCAATCCTGAGAAAAAAGAACAAAGTTGGAGGCATCATAATCCCTGACTTCAAAACATACTACAAAGCTAAAGTAATCAAAATTGCATGGTACTGGTACAAGAACAGGTACACAGATCAATGGAACAGAATTGAAAGACCAGAAATAAAACCACACATCTATGGACAGCTTATTGTCAACAAAGGAGCTGAGGGCATACAATGTAGAAAAGAAAGTCCCTTTAACAAATGGTGCTGGGAAAAATGGACAGACACATGTAAAAGAATGAAAACTGACCATTCTTTTACATCATTCACAAAAATAAACTCAATATGGATCAAAGGCTTAAAGTGAGACCTGAAACCATAAGTCTTCTAGAAGAAAATGTAGGCAGTATACTCTGACATCAGTCTTAAAAGCATATTTTCAGACACCATGTCTTCTCAGAGAAGAGAAACAATAGAAAGAATAAACAAATGGGACTTCATCAGACTAAAGAGTTTCCACAAGGCAAGGGAAAACATGATTTAAACAAAAAAAAAACTCATCAATTTGGAAAAAATATTTGCAAATCATATATCTGACAAAGGGTTAATCTCCATACTATATAAAGTACTCACACAACTCAACAACAAAAAATCAAACAACCTGATCCAAAAATGGGCAGGGGGCAGAACAGACATTTCCCCAAAGAAGATATATGGATGGCCAATAGGCACATGAAAAGATGCTCATCAGCACTGGCCATCAGGAAAATGCAAATAAAAACTACACTAAGCTATCACCTTACACTCGTTAGACTGGCTAAAATAAACAAAACAAAAAATAGCAAGTGTTGGAGAGGTTATGGAGAAAAAGGAACCCTCATACACTGCTGGTGGCAATGTATACTCATGCAGTCACTATGGAAAATAGTATGGAGTTTTCCCAAAAAATTAAAAATAGAAATACCATATGACCCAGCCATCCCACTACTGAGTATCTATCCAAAGAACTTGAAATCAGCAATTCAAAAAGGCTCATGCATCCCTATCTTCACTGCAGCATTATTCACAATAGCCAAGATATGGAAGCAACCTAAGTGTCCTTCAATTGATGACTGGATAAAGAAGATATGGTATATAGATAAAATGGAATACTACTCAGCCATAGAAAAGGATAAAATTGTCCTATTCACAACAACATGCATGGCCCTTGAGGGTATTATGTTAGGTGAAATAAGCTGGATAGAGAAAGATAATCTCTGTATGACTCCACCCATATGTGGAAATTAAACACGTGGACAAAGAGAACTGATTAGTGGTTACCAGGAGAAAGGGGGGGTAGGGGGTGGGCACAAAGGGTGAAGTGGTGCACCTACAGTATGACTGACAAATAATAAAGTACAACTGAAATTTCACAAGGTTGTAAACTATCATAATCTCAATAAAAAATAAAAAGTAAAAAAAATAGAATAGAATGAAGAGTGATGTCAGCAAAATGGCAGGATTAGCTGACCTGGGACTCTCTCCCCTCCAAACTACAACCAAAACCAGGAACAACTGAATTTCAACCAATAACTCTAATACAGAGATCATCAGAGACACACAGCAACAATACGATGGAGGTCGGAGAGGCTGGAACCACCCTCAGAGGAGCTGGAACGGGGTAAGAGAGAACTTCACTCCCGCCCCTAGAGACTGGGATCGCTGCTGTGGGTGAGGGAAGGAGCAGGGGAGGGGCCATGCTTCTGGAGGATCATCCAGGACTCCCACCACCAGCACAGCAGAAACCCTCTAATGGGGGAAAGCTTCCAAGCATGGGGACCCCATCAAGACAGGGCCCTGGGAAACCAGAGAGTGAGAGCTGATCAGAATCCAGGTCGGTGTGCAAGAGAAAGTGTCCCTCCTCCCCCAACCCGTGCTGCCTGCCGCCATCGTGGCTGAAGGCAGAGGGCTCAGAATGCACTGATCTCGACACCATCTAGTGGCGACAGGCTGTAACTGCAACTGAATAATTCCATCATGAGCAAAAACAGCTCTTCTAACATTCAGCAATTTATAAAAGCTCCAGACCAGAAGGAAAACAATAAAAACACAGAATTAAGTCCTGAGGACTTGGAAATAGGTAAAATAAGTGAAAATGAGTTCAGAGCAGCTATCATCAAAAAAGTCAATGAGGTAAGGGAAATATAGTGAAACCACTCCAACGAGTTCTGGAGTTACTTCACAAAAGAGATAGAAACTATAGAGAAGAATCAATCAAAAATATTAGAGATGAAAAATACAATGGATTATATAAAACAGAATATGGATTCCCTGAATGCATGTGTAGACACCATAGAGGAGAAACTTAGCATAATCGAAGATAGACAGGCTGAATGTTTCCAGATAGATGAAGAAAGAGAACTAAGAATTTAAAAAGATGAAAATAATCTCTGAGAAATAGCAGCTTCAATGAGGAAATCCAATTTAAAAATTATCGGAATACCAGGGGGCATGGAAAAGGAAAATGGAGAAGAAAGTGTGCTTAACGAAATTATAGAAGGGAACTTCCCAAATCTAGGAATTGAGGGAGAAATGTGTGTGGAGGAAGCTTTCAGATCTCCTAGATTTCTCAATGTAAAAAGAACTACTGCAAGGTACATAGTAGTAAAATTGGCAAAAATGAATGACAAAGAAAGAATACTCAGGGCAGTGAGACAGAAGAAAATAACTTACAAAGGAACTCCTATAAGACTTTCAGAAGATTTCTCTACAGAAACCTTACAAGCTAGGATAGACTGGAATGACATATTCAAAACTTTAAAAGATAAAAATGTTCAGCCAAGAATACTCTATCCAGCAAAAATATCCTTCAGATATGAGGGAGAAACTAAATCTTTTCCAGACAAACAAAGGTTAAGGGAATTTGTAACCAAAAGTCCTCAACTACAAGAAATCCTCAAGAAGGCTCTCATGCCTGAAAAAAGAAAAAAGGGAGAAAGGGGTCACAAAACACAGTGTAGGGAGACAAATAGATAGGACCAGAATAGGATAGCAAATATTCAACTATAGCATTAGGATAAAGGGAAGGAAACCACCAAAGCAAAGACAATCTTATCACTCTAACCACAAAATCATAACACGAGTTGGAATAAGAAATGAAAATAATAATTTAGGAGGGGAAGAGGAAAGGGACTAAATCAGTCTAGGCCAAGTAAGGAAGAGACCACCAGAAAATGGACTATATTGTACATATATATGTACATATATATGTATATATTCTAAATACAATTTTCAGGGTAGCCACTAAACTAAAAGACAGAACAGAGACACAAAACATAAACAAGGAAAAATCTAAGAAACCCAGCATAAGAAATTGCAGGAGTCAATGGGTAGGCTAAAACACACAGGATGAGAAACAAAGGTAACACAGGAAAACCAGATAACAAGCGACAGAATGACAGCATTAAGCCCTCATGCATCAATAATGACCCTCAATGTAAACGGATTGAACTCTCCAATAAAAAGACACAGAGTGGCAAAATGGATTAAAGAACAAGGTCCAACAATTTGTTGCCTCCAGGAAACACACCTCAGCCCCAAGGGCAAACACAGAGTGAAGGGGTGGAAGACAATACTTCAAACTAATAGCAAACAAAAGAAAGCAGGTGTCACAATGCTTGTATCAGAAAAAACGCATTTCAAAATAAGTCAGGTAAAGAGAGACACAGAGGGACAATATATAATGATCAAAGGGACACTTCATCAAGAAGAACTAACGCTTATAAATATCTATGCACCCAACATAGGAGCACCAAATTCATAAAGCAACTATTAACAGACCTAAAGGAAGATGTCAAAAACAACACAATAATAGTAGGGGACCTCAACACCCCACTCACATCAATGGAAAGATCATCCAGACAGAAAATCAACAAGGAAATAGTGGAGCTAAACGAAAAGCTAAAACAATTGGACTTAATAGACATATATAGATCACTTCATCCAAAAACAGCAGAATACACATTCTTCTCAAGTGTGCATGGAACATTCTCAAGGATAGACCATATGTTGGGAAACAAGGCAAGCCTCTACAAATTAAAAAAAATTGAAATAATAACAAGCAACTTCTCCGATCATAGTGCTATAAGGCTAGAAATTAATTACAAGAAAAAAGCTGAGAAAGGCACAAGGATGTGGAGACTAAACAATACGCTATTGAACAAGCAATGGATCATTGAAGAAATTAAAGAAGAAATCAAAAAATAGCTGGAGACAAATGAAAATGATAACATGCCATACCAACTCATATGGGATACAGCAAAAGCTGTATTAAGAGGAAAATTCATCGCAATACAGACACATCCTAACAAACAAGAAAAATCCCAAATAAGCAATCTTAAACTACACCTAACCAAATTAGAGAAAGAAGAAAAAACAAAGCCCAAAGTCAGCAGAAGGAGAGAAATAATAAAAATCCAAGCAAAAATAAATGCTATTGAAATGAAAATGTCAGTAGAAAGGATCAATGAAACAACCAGCTGGTTCTTTGAGAAGATAAATAAAATTGACAAACCACTAGCCAGACTTACAAAGAAAAGAAGGGAGAAAGCTCAAATAAACAAAATCAGAATTGAAAGAGGAGAAATAACAACAGACTCCGCAGAAGTACACCGGATTATAAGAGAATACTACGAGAAACTATATGCCAACAAAATGGATAACCTAGAGGAGATGGATAAATTCTTGGACTCCTACAATCTCCCAAAGCTCACTCAAGAAGAAGCAGACAATTTGAACACACCAATCACAAGGAAAGAGATTGAAACAGCAATCAAAAACATCCCAAAGAATAAAACCCCAGGACCAGATGGCTTTCCTGGGGAATTCTACCAAACTTTCAGAGAGGATTTCATACCGATCCTTTTCAAGCTATTTGAAAAAATTAGGGAGGATGGAACACTTCCTAACACATTCTACAAGGCCAACATCACGCTGATACCAAAACCTGACAAAGACAGCACGAAAAAAGAGAACTACAGGCCAATATCGCTGATGAACATAGATGCAAAAATTCTCAACAAAATTTTGGCAACCAGAATTCAGCAATTCATCAAAAGGATCATACATCATGATCAAGTGGGATTCATACCAGGGACACAGGGATGGTTCAACATCGCAAATCAATCAACGTGATACACCACATCAACAAACTGAGGAATAAAAACCACATGATCATCTCAATAGATGCAGAGAAAGCATTTGACAAGATCCAACAGCCATTTATGATAAAAACTCTGAATAAAATGGGCATAGAAGGGCACTATCTCAACATAATAAAGGTCATAGATGACAAAGCCAAAGCCAACATCATACCCAATGGGCAGAAACTGAGTGCCATGCCCCTGAAAACAGGAATGACACAAGGATGCCCTCTATCACCACTCTTATTTAACATAGTACTGGAGGTCCTGGCAAGAGCCATCAGGCAAGAAAAAGGAATAAATGGAATCCAAATAGGGAAGGAATAAGTGAAACTCTCACTGTTTGCAGATGACATGATCTTATATATAGAAAACCCCAAAGAATCCATTGGAAAACTTTTAGAAACAATCAACAACTACAGCAAAGTTGCAGGGTATAAACTCAATTTGCATAAATCAGTAGCATTTCTATATTCTAATAATGAACTAACGGAAAAAGAACTCAAGAACACAATACCATTCACAATTGCTACAAAAAGAATAAGATACCTCGGGGTGAATTTAACTAAGGAAGTGAAAGACCTATACCATGAAAATTGCAAGGCCTTTCTGAAAGAAATGGATGACGACATAAAGAGATGGAAAGATATTCCATGTACATGGATTGGAAGAATAAAGATAGTTAAAATATCTGTTCTACCTAAAGCAATCTACAGATTCAACGCTATCCCAATCAGAATCTCAAGGACATTCTTTACAGAATTAGAACAAAGAATCCTAAAATTCATATGGGGCAACAAAAGACCCCGAATTTCTAAAGCAATCCTGAGAAAAAAGAACAAAACTGGAGGCATCACAGTCCCTGACTTCAAAACATACTACAAAGCTACAGTAATCAAAACAGCTGGGTACTGGTACAAAGGTGCGCAGATCAATGGAACAGAATTGAAAGCCCAGAAATAAAACCACACATCTATGGACAGCTTATTGTCAACAAAGGAGCTGAGGGCATACAATGGGGAAAAGAATGTCTTTTCAACAAATTGTGCTGGGAAAACTGGAAAGCCACATGTAAAAGAATGAAAATTGACCATTCTTTTTCACCATTCACCAAAATAAACTCAAAATGGATCAAAGACCTAAAGGTGAGACCTGAAACCATAAGGCTTCTAGAAGAAAACGTAGGCAGTACACTCTTTGACATCAGTATTAAAATGATCTTATCGGATACCATGTCTTCTCAGAGAAGGGAAACAATAGAAAGAATAAACAAATGGGACTTCATCAGACTAAGTGAACGCAGCAGGTCAGAGGTTGCAAAGTGGGTGGTCACAAGGTGAGTGCAGCAGGCCAGCAATTAATCCTTAGTTTAGGAAGAGATGCTTATCCTTAATGTAATGCTGATGTGAGGGAAGTTACATCCTTGTCTTTAAAGGCATTGTTCTTGTCTTTGGGACATGGTAAATATTTAAAGCAGATATACAGTGCATGCTCAACAGGCCATGTCAGGCCTTTTGGGCAAAACAAAATGCGGCCCTCTTAGTTTTACCCAATTGGCTTCCTCACATACTCCAATATATCCTATTGCTTTCACTTAATTATCACAAAAAAAGTCCAAGTTGAATATCCCTTGGTAAACGTTAAGACCTTTCAGTCATTTGGTCTTTTGTTTGAGGCTAGTAGCAAAATATTTCATTACCTATTGAGCATGAGCCGTACACCCTCAGAAAACAGAAAACATTTGGTAGACCTATAAATGTTTGATTCTTAATGCTATCCAAACTGCAGCCAGATTATTCATACAACACGTCAATTTGATTTCATTTTACCCTTCAGTTCTCCTCAGTTGCTTCACATTGCTTCTCATTTTAAAATATAAACTCCTGAAACTTGGACTTAGAGATACTGCCTTACTTTGCCTAATTTACTCACCTCTTTGTTCTTATTTGTAGCCCCTGCTCCAGCTATGCCACCTTCACCTCCAATTCTCCTTCTGTTCTTGCTTTAAAACTCTCAACACTGTCTAAGGACTAAGCCTGAATTCTACTCATCTATCTGGTTAACATAGAAGTGCTTATCAATGCAGGTCACTTTTGCTCATGCTGCTTTGTGATACATACGACTCTGTAACGTTTTCACCTTGCATAGAATCACACAATCAGAAGGCAGTCAGTCTAGGAGATTTTTTTGAAGCAGAAAAAATGGTTCAGCATCATGGTGGAGTGAGCTTGCCAGGAAGTCTCTCCCCTCCAACATACAACATAAAGGAGCAACAATATTCCAACAGAAAATAACCTAAAAGTACAAAAATCCTCAGAGAGTCACGGCAGCCACACAATGGAGGGTGGAGAGGTTGGAGCCCCACTTGGAGGAGCTGGAATGGGGTAAGAGAGAACTTTGCTGCCTCCCCTGCAGTTGCTGCCGCAGGTGGCTCTGAGAGGGAAGGAGTGGGGGAGGTGTAGCACATCTGTGGGATCACCCAGGACTCCCTAGGCCCCTTGCAGCCTAGAGGGAAGCCTTCTAATGGGGCAAAAGCTTTCACACGGGGGTGACTTCATCAAGCCAAGACCCCAGGAGACCAGATAGCAAGAGATGATTGGGAAACCCAGGACTGCATGTGCCCCTGCCGTGACCCACACCACAACAGCTCAGCTGAAGGTGGAGGGCTCAAAATATGTGGCTCTCGACCCCCATCCAGTGGCAATAGGCTGTAACTGCAACTGAGTAATATCACAATGGGAAAGACCTGTCCTTCCAGCATCAAGTAATTCATCAAATCTCCAGGCCAGAGATAAAACAAGCACCCAGAATTCAGTCCTGAGGACACAGAAAGAATTAAACTAAATTACAATGAATTCAAAATAGCTATCATAAAAAAATTCAATGAGATAAAAGAGAATATAGAGAAAAATTCGAGTTCAGTAGCTGCTTCACAAAAGAGATTGAAACTATAAAAAAGAATCAATTAGAAATATTAGAGATGAAAGACACAATGGAAGAGATAAAACAAAACAGAGACTTCCTGAATGCTCGTGTGGACACCATAGAGTAGCAAATCAGCATAATCGAAGATAGATGTGTTGAAATGCTCCACACAGAGGAGGAGAGAGAACTGAGACTAAGAAGAAATGAAGAAAGTCTCTAGGAAATATCCAACTCAATGAGGAAATGCAACATAAGAATAATAGGTATTCAAGAAGGTGAAGAGAAGGAGAATGGAGCAGAAATCATGCTGAAAGAAATAATAGCAGAGAACTTCCCAAATCTAAGGAATGAGAGAGACATGTGTGAGGAGGAAGCTTTCAGATCTCCTAGATTTGTAAATGTAAAAAGACCATACATGCAAAAAAGACCATATATGCAAGGCATATAGTAGTAAAACTGGCAAAAATGAATGGCAAAGAAAGAAGACTCAGGGCAGCAAGGGAGAAGAAAATAACCTATGAAGGAATCTCTATCAGACTTTCAGCAGATTTCTCTGAAAAACCCTTACAAGCTAGGAGAGAATGGAATGACATATTCAAAACTTTAAAAGATAAAAATCTTCAGCCAAGAATACTCTACCCAGCAAAAATATCCTTCTGATATGAGGGAGTAATTAAATCTTTCCCAGACAAACAAAACCTAAGGGACTCCATAGCTATGAGACTCCTCCACAAGAAATCCTCAAGAAGGCCTTCATACCTGAAAAAAGAAAAAAGGGGAGAAAGGGGTCAGAAAACACAGAGTAAGGAGACTAATAGCTAGACAGAATCAGAATAGGTGAAGCAAATATTCAACTATAGCATTAGGCTAAAGGGAAGGAAAACACCAAAAACAAAGACAATCCTGTCACTTCAACCACAAACTCACAACACAGGTTGGAATAACATATGAGAATAATAACTTATGAAGGGAGGAGTAAAGGGACTGAATCAGTTTAGAGTAAGGAAATAAGGGTCCATCAGTAAATGGACTATGTTATGCATGAGATTGTGAATACAAACTTCAGGGTAGCCACTAAACTAAAAAGCAGAACAGAGACACAAGAAGTAAATAAGGAAAAAACAAAGAAACACAGCATAAAAAACTGCATAATTAAATGGATAGACCAAAACACACGGGACAAAAAACAAAGGAAATGCAGGAAAACCAGAAAACAAGTGATATAATGACGGCATTAAGCCGTCATACATCAATAATCACCCTCAATGTAAATGGATTGAACTCTCCGATAAAAAGACACAGAGTGGTAAGATGGATTAAAGAACAAGATCCAACAATTTGTTGCCTCCAGGAAACACACCTCAGCTCCAATGACAAATACAGGCTCAGAGAAAAGGGGTGGAAGACAATACTCCAAGTTAATGGCAAACAAAAGAAAGCAGGTGTCGCAATACTTATATCAGACAAAGTAGACTTCAAGATAAGGCAGGTAAAGAGAGACAAAGAGGGGTAATAATTAATGATCAAAGGGACACTCCATCAAGAAGAAATAATGCTTATAAATGTCTATGCACCCAACACAGGAGCACCAAAGTTCAGAAAGCAGCTATTAACAAATCTAAAAGAAATGATATTGAAAATAACACAATAATAGTAAGGGACTTCAACACCCTACTCACATCATTGGATATATCATCCAGACAGAAAATCAACAAGGAAACAGTGAAACTAAACGAAAAGCTAAACCAGTTGGACTTAATAGACATATATAGAACATTCCATCCAAAAACAGCAGGAAACACATTCTTCTCAAGCACGCATGGAACATTCTCAAGGATAGACTGTATGTTGGGAAACAAAGCAAGCCTATATAAATTTAGAAAATTGAAATAATAACAAGCATTTTCTCTGATCATAATGCTAAAAAGCTAGAAATAAATTACAAGAAAAAAGCTGAGAAAGAGACAAAGATGTGGAGACTAAACAATATGCTTTTGAACAAGCAATGGATCATTGAAGAAATTAGAGAAGAAATCAAAAAATATCTTGAAAGAAATAAAAACAATAACTTGCCATACCAACTCATATGGGATGCAGCAAAAGCTGGATTAAGAGGGAAATCCATCGCAAAACAGGCACACCTTAACAAACAAGAAAAATCCAAAATAAGCTATTTCAAATTACACCTAACTGAATTAGAAAAAGAAGAATAAACGAAGCCGAAAGTAAGCAGTAGGAGAGAAATAATAAAAATCCAAGCAGAAATAAATGCTATTGAAACAATAAAGGCAGAAGAAAGGATCAATGAAACAAAGAGCTGGTTCTTTGAGAAGATAAATAATATTGACAAACCCCTCTCCAGACTTACAAAGAAAAAGAGAAAGCTCAAATAAACAAAATCAGAAATGAAAGAGGAGAAATAACAACAGACTCCACAGAAATACAACCGACTATGAGAATACTATGAAAAAATATATGCCAATGAAATGGATAACCTGGAGGAATTGGATAAATTCTTAGACTCTTACAAACTATCAAAGCTAAGTCAAGAAGAAATTGACAATCTGAATAGACCAATCACAAGGAAAGAGATTGAAACATCAGTCAAAAGCATCCCAAAGAATAAAACCCCAGGATCAGATGGCTGTCCTGGGGAATTCTACCAAACTTTCAGAGAGGATTTCATACCTATACTTTTCAAGATATTGCAAAAAATTAGGGAAAATGGAACACTTCCTAACACATTCTATGAGGCCAACATCACTCTGATACCAAAGCCTGATAAGGACAGCACAAAAAAAGGAGAACTACAGGTCAATATCGCTGATGAACACAGAAGCAAAAATTCTCAACAAAATTTTGGCAACTCGAATTCAGCAATACATTAAAAAGATCATACATTATGATCAAGTGGGATTCATGTCAGGGACACAGGGATGGTTCAACATCAGCAAATCAATCAACATGATACACCACATCAACAAATTGAGGAATAAAATCACATGATCCTCTCAATAGATGTAGAGAAAGCATTTGACAGGATCCAACAGCAATTTATGATAAAACTCTTAACGAAATGGGGATAGAAGGAAATTGCATCAACATAATAAAGGCCATAGATGACAAAGCCACAGCCAACATCATACTCAATGGGCAAAAATTAAGTGCCATCTCCTTGAGAACAGGAACAAGACAAGGATGCCCACTATCACCACTCTTATTCAACATAGTACTGGAGGTTTTGTCCAGAGCATTTAGGCAAGAGAAAGGATTTAAAAGGAATCCAAATAGGGAGTGAAGAAGTGAAACTCTCACTATTTGCAGACGACATGATCTTATATGTAGAAAATGCCAAAAAATCCATTGGAAAACTAATAGACACAATTAACAACTACAATAAAGTTGCAGGGTGCAGAGCCAACTTACAAAAATTGGTTGCTTTTCTCTACTCCAACAACAAACTTACAGAAAGAGAACTCAAAAATATAATTCTATTTGCAATCACAACTAAAAAGTAAAAAAGTACCTAGGAATAAATTTAACCAATGAGGTGAAGGACTTATACAATGAAAACTGTAAGACATTACTGAGAGAAATTGATAATGACTTAAAAAGATGGAAAGAGATTCTTTGCTCATGGATTGGAAAAATAAATATAGTTAAAATGTCCATACTAGCCAAAGCATCTACAGATTCAATGCAACTCCTATCAGAATCCCAATGACAGTCTTCATGGAAATACAGCAAAGAATACTAAAATTCGTATGGGGCAATCAAAGAACCTGAATTGCTAAGGCAATCCTGAGGAAAAAAAAAACAAGGCTGGAACTATCACAATCCCTGATTTCAAAATGTACTATAAAGCCATAGTGACCAAAATGGCATGATACTAGTACAAAAACAGGCACACAGATCAATGGAACAGAACTGAAAGCCCAGAAATAAAACCACACATCTACGGTCAGCTAATCTTCGACGACGGTGCCAAGAACATACAATGGAGAAAAGAGTCTCTTCAATAAATGGTATTGGGAAAACTGGACAACCACATGCAAAAGAATGAAGGTAGACCACTATCTCACACCATACACAAAAATGAACTCAAAGTGGATCAAAGCCTTGAAGATATGTCCTGAAACTATAAAACTCCTGGAAGATATCAAGTGGGAATTCATCAGACTAAAGAGATTCTGCAACGCAAAGAAACTAGGGTCAAAACAAAGAGAGAACCCACCAATTGGGGGAAAGTATTTGCAAATAATATATCTGACAAGGGGTTAATCTCCATAATATATAAGGAACTCACACAGTTGAACAATAAGAAAGCAAACAACCCAATCAAAAAGTGGGCAGAGGAGATGAACAGACATTTTTCCAAAGAAGATATACAGATGGCCAATAAACATACGAAAAAATGTTCAGCATCACTAATCATCAGGGAAATGCAAATCAAAACTACACTAAGATAGCACCTTATGCCTGCTAAAATGGCTACAATCATTAGGACTAAAAATAACAAATGGAGGGGGTGTGGAGAGAAGTTAGCCCTCACACACTGCTGGGGGGAATGCAAACTGGTGCACCCACTATGTAAAACAGTATGGAGATTTCTCAAAAAACCGAAAACAGAATTACCTTATGACCCAGTTATCCCACTACTGGGTATCTACCCGAACAATTTGAAATCAACAATCCAAAGTAACATGTGCACCCCTTTGCTCATTGCAGCACTATTCACAATGTCCAAGACATGGAAACAACCCAAGTGCCCATCAACCGATGATTGGATAAAGAAGATGTGGATATATATATATATATATATATATATATATATATATATATATATATACACACAATGGAATACTACTCAGCTGTAAAAAAAAGACAAAGTCATCCTATTTGCAATAACATGGAAGGACCTAGAGGGAATTATGCTAAGAGAAATAAACCAGTCTGAGAAATACAAACACCAGATGATTTCACTCCTATGTGGAATATAAACAAGTACATGGACAAAGAAAACAGTTTAGTGGGTACCAGGGGAAGGGGGTGGGGGGCACTGGGGATGAAGGGGACCACTTATGTGGTGACAGTCAAGAACTAATGTACAACTGAAATCTTACATTGATGTTAACTCTTATGAACTCAATAAAAAAATGGTTCAAACACAAGTTCATATATGTGTGTATTTTACACAAAGTTTCATACCTAAATGAACACATGTCTAGAAGTTGTATTCCTTTTTGTCATAAGGCTCAGTCTACCTCAAAGAAGAGGACACTGTGAAATGCATGCTAAGTTCTTTACTAACTTTATGTAACATGTGGAGCAACATTATGGGGACAACACAATTTTTTTTCAATTTATGAAGTATGCTAGATTCACTCCTACATGTCAAAAGCACAGTCCTGAGTAAAATGAAGTCTTGCCCTTCTTAAGAATTTTAAAGATTGTGTAAACCGTTATATTTAAATTAAATGAACATGCTCTTTCGAAGATATGTTGACTGAAAATAATGATGAAATCCTTCCTTTCTTTTGAAATTGACTTCATTGGACAGGCTATGGAAATATATGTAGAACTTTGTAAAATAAAAGGAGCATAAAATGAGTAAATATATAGGGGGACATTAGCAGATGAGAGTAAAAGAGTAAGAAAGTGGTACAAACTCATCTCTTAAAAAGTTTAGGTTTAAGCTTTTGCATTCATTTTGAAAACCTAAAATGTTTTAAATATTCCCTTTACCAAATAGATGATCTAGATTCTAAGTGTGGTGGTGCCCACTGGTTAGACAAATATGAATGCTGCTGTAGGAAAAGTTTATATAAAAACTGTTCCAGGTTGATGAAAAATGTCACAGAGTTTCTGAAGCACAATTAATTTGAAAGGAATTACATATATGTCAGAACGTACTTGGCGAAACTAGAGAGATTGGAGATGGGAGATATAGCTGAGAAATCGTTGACTTGGAATGGGCCATTTCCCTTTTTAATGTCACTTGCTCTCAGATTTCTTTATGTTTTAGGGTAGAAGTTGGCTAGATTATGACTCTTGGTGATAGTGCATAAGTCTTTAGGTCGAATTCAAGGCACTGAAGTAAAGAGAATCCTTTTACTGGAGCAACAGATGGCTGCTGGTATATAAAAATATGTTGAAAATGAAATTTCCCATAGGAAATAAAAGTTTCATAGATAATAAAGCTAGAGCTAATTAGAGAAACTATAAAATAAATGTACCTTAAAAATTTAGGAAAATCTTTAGTCACATCTTTTAAATATTAAAAAAAAATCCTGCTTTTCAAAAACAGATCTAATTGTCCCAGGAAGCTCTGGAAGGATATAATTCAATTGCTATAAGTAGAATCAAGCTACATGGATTTGCTAATTATTTATAAAGCTGCCATACATTGTGATATTTAACACAAATTTCTGTTCTAGACATTAATTCGAATAATGTTTAGAACTTTAAAAAAAATGTTTATTCCCCCAACTTTGATGTATTCCCCATCTCTTCTATGTGGTCTGAATTTCATCCTAGATATTAAATCTTGTTTAGGTGCCAGGAAGCAACAATATTAACTATGCTTTTAAATTATAGCTGGGTTCTTCAGATCATCCAAAAGGAGGTCATTAGAATCTCGACATCTTTCTCCAAAGTCACTTATCGGCACCTCATCAAACAGAGAAACAGGGGTTTTTCATGGATTGTATCCACTACTTGTTTTTAGAGAGACAGTGCTTTGTTATACATAATGTGGGAGAAGAGGGGGTAAGACAAAGTACAATTTACAAGTCTTACACTGCTAAATGCATCACAGCACAGGATTAGCATTATTCTGTCACTCTCCAATCTGGCTATTCGAGGAGCATCTCAATCATGAGTAACGAACTCTCATCTCTGGCCTTAGAAGCTAATATCAGCTTTCCCTAATATATCCACTATTTCTTCTTGATGCTTCTACAGGAGAAGAATAAAGATCTTTCATGTAGTTACATCAACATCCATTGATTTTGGAATAGCACTAACCACTAGAATATAGATCTCTGTGGAACACATTTCCCATAAAATATAAGGCAGACCATGGAAGGCTAGGCTCAGTAAATAACAAAAGAAGTACTGTCTAAGAAAGAACTTCTTTGAATGTCTTGTGCAACATCCAAACTCACTACAGCACATCCCTTTGGTAATTTTTTTCATAATTTTTGTCTTAAAATCAGGTGTCATAGTATATTCTCTCAAGTTTATGTGGTAGTATTCAGGGCCCTTTTGTGTATATTATCTCATTTGATATTCACAAGAATTTATGCAGCAGGAAAAGCAGTTATTGTTATCCTTAGTTTATGCAAGAGTAAACAGATTCAAACAGGTTAAATGACTTGCCCAGAGTTATCTAGATAGTAAGTGGTGGGACTAGGACATAAGTCTTGATCCCTCTACAAGTATGCTTTCATAACTTTTTCCTATTGGCTTCAAGTGGACTTACCTCTCCTTCTTCATATTTCATTAAACTTAGACTCCAGATAGAAAGACAAAGCACTGGTGTCTTTATCAGTCAATCATTCTTAAATACTTTGTGTAAAAAGTCTATCCCTTGAAAGTTTAACAAAATTGAGGAAAGACTATTTCCATTTATTTTATTTTGTGAAGACTGTAGTTTTCTTTACTAACTCATCTTTAGACGGGAGGGAGAAAATCAACTGATGGTCCAACTGTATGATGTAAGCCCAGTTGTCATGTGGCTTGAACTAATATTTACCAGTATTTATCTTCCAAGGCAGAAGCAAATGTAGTAAATACTGGATTTGAACCTGAATGTTTGAACCTGAATGATGAGACTCATCAAACATGCCTAGTCTCTCTGGCAGAAAGAAAAGAATATTTCTTTCAAATCATCTTGACTAAATAATACAGCAAGAAATAATGCATATCAGGGTCTGGTTCCACTACTTATTGGTCAATAACAAAAAAACAGTTTCATCTATAGGTCTTACCTAGCTGGAGAAAACAATTATGGGAATGTAGAAGGTTTTTTTTTTTTCCTTAAAATGGCAACAACAATAAGACCTTATTAAGTTAGGAGAAAGAAATCTGTAAGAACAGTATTAAAGAGAATTTTCTGCCAGGAATTAAGTTTCCTTGCTATTCACAGGAAGCTGAGGTAGAGGCTAACAAAGGCAATTTAAGAAAGCAGATGTCGTGCTCTTTTTGGTCTTCTCACAATTTCTAGTTATAATTATGATCTTTTACTACCCAACTCAGTCAAAATGCATGATTTCTTTGTATAGCTTAAATTTGGTTACCTATCCAATATTTGTACAGTAGTGCATTTAACATTTAGACACTTAACCATATCACAGCCTAACATGCACAGATTCTCCCTTTATCAAATCTTCTCATTAAAATGCCACCAATGGGCGCAGCAGTTACGTTTGCACGTTCTGCTTCGGTGACCTGGGGTTCGCTGGTTCAGATCCCGGGTGTGCACATACACATCACTTGTCAAGCCATGCTGTGGCAGGTGTCCCACATATAAAGTAGAGGAAAATGGGCATGGATGTTAGCTCAGGGCCAGTGTTCCTCAGCAAAAAGAGGAGAATTGGTGGCAGATGTTAGCTCAGGGCTAATCTTCCTCAAAAAAAGAAAGGAAGAAAGAAAAATGTCACCCATGGCCACAGGCATGTCATAAAAGATGAAGTGGGTATCTTAGGATATGAAGTAATGTTAAAAAATAAATAATGCAGATGGGTAATGCAGTAATGCTAGTGACTAAACTGCTCATAACTATTCTTTTTCTGACTGACTAAATGCTCTTTTAAATATTCCCTTAAATAGTCTCCACAGCCCCTTGGTCATAAGAGGCAGGTACTCAAGAAAGTTCTGTTATTCAACAGGGTAACTAGGGTAAAAGCCCACTGAAATAGACGTATTTTCCAGTTTGTGATCATATAAAGAGAGAGAGAATAAAAGTCCTCTTTGTATAATTTATAAAGAAAGCAATCACCAGAAAAAGTAAGCTTAGTTAAGAGAAGAACTTGTCAATTATTTTCATCAGTAGCCATTTGCAAATGTGTGAACAAAGAATTTCTACTTCACTAAGCAGATCTCTGATGTATCTTGTATGTACAACAAAGTAATAAAATATTTTTAAAAATTACTAATTTACACTGAACATTTTTGTAATTAGTCAATATTAAGGCAGAGGAGAAAAAGCATGAGTAAGGCAGTGGGAAGGTACAGATGGCATGCCTTAAGCCATCCTGCTTCATTTGCTTAACTGAAAAGTTCTCCTGGTGATAACCTGCTATCATGGCAATCTTCATCAGAATGGGTACAATACAGATCCTTACAGCTTGGTAGTATATAAAAAGCAGATAGGCAAGTAGAGAAATGGATCTTATGTCTATTTCTGCCATGACATCCATATTGAGTAAAAGTTTTGTTTCATTTGTTATCGAAGGAGGAAGTTCAGACTTGACTAGCTGAAAAGAAAAAATAAAGAATTATAAACAAGGTCCTCTACATACAATAACTTAAATTCTAAAACTTTAGTTATCACTGGGAAGAGGATTTTACACAACAGTGAAGGATAATGTGATAAGAAGAGAAACTTTGCATACATGAAAAACTATTATTAAAGCATCACAATTCTACACAATGGCTGCTTCGTATTCACTGTTTTTAAGTTATTAGAACAAGTAAAAACATTATATAACAAATAAATTGCAGTATTACTACGGGGAGGAGAAGCTATAATAGCTTCTTTATTTTCCAGTTCATAAAATTAAGACATAAACGCCATATACACTGAATCACTGAAAAAGCCAAGGTGAGAATTCAAATATTTTTAATTACAGGCCTAATACTATCCTCAGTGTCAGTTGCATATATCATTTTATGTTTTTGTTGAATAGCCCACATAAATGCAGTCAAGTCTCAAAAATGAATTGATAGGCTTACCTCATTGACATGGTGAAGGTCATAATTCAATTTTTTCCTAGATAACAATGACTTTTGCTCCACCAGATTAGTTTCAATACATTACATGTGCATCTCATCCCTTAAAGGACAAACAGAAGGGTGGGGAATCAATAGGCTCTGCTGCCAAACAGTATGGAAAAAATGGTAATCTAACTGCCAGGAGACACACAACCTGGAGACTAACATCAGAATTAATATTTAAGAAAATACCCCAAACAAAAACAAATTTCAGATTGTGACAGCTCCTTGACCAAGAAACCACAAACCATATGGCATTTTCCAGTTACCGACATTTCACATCCAGACAATAAAGCCTACCATTATTCATAATGTTTCAGTACATAATTAATTAGTTATAATTCAGTCAGAGTGGCCCTCTTCCAAGTAACATACCAGAGTTTGTAACCTGAAGAGGCCCAGAAAAGAAGAATGGAAGAAAAAACACATTCGTTTAGATTAGTCTAGATTAGATCCTAGGAATCTGGAATAGAAAGCACTCTTCAACTCAGGAATGCTCTCAGCCCAAAGGATGCCTTTTTGCTCATGTGGTGCCAGGTAAAGACAATAAATCACTTCACTGTCCCCAGTCAGAACAGAGTTAGGTATAATGTACTGAAACAATGTAGTTGGCTAATCCAAATGACCTCTAAAGTTCTCCTGTCTATGAGATTCTATACATGGGCAACTTATGCTTGAAATGACTGTATTCCTCCCAGTGAACAGCATTCAGTCTGAACCTCACCAACACATGAGTCTTTTCTGAGAAATAATCAACACAGGAAAATATCAATCCAACATGTTTCCAAGAGCTAAAATTTTGTGGTCATCAGTCACATAATATTAGAAGATTTACAATGTTTAGGTCAAATTACCTATAATAAGCCAGCAACTTTTTCCATTTTATTTACATATTATATAATGCAATGTCCAAACATTCTGACAGATCAAACATTTAACCACCTTAATTTGATGAAAAAAATACTTATCACGCCCAGAATGGCTATAATAAAAAGGACAGACAATAGCAAGTGTTGTCAAGGATGTGGAAAAATGGGAACCCACACTTATTGCTGGTAGAAATGAATGTGAAATGGTGTAGCTGCTTTGGAAAACAATTTGGCAGTTTCTTCTAAAAGTTAAATATAATTTACTATACAACATAACAATTCCATTCTTATGTATTTATCCAGGAGAAATTCAAACATATTTCTACACGAATATTTGGATGTGAATGTTCTTATAAGTATTAATCACAATAGAAAAAAATGGAAAACAACTTGTGTCCTCAACTGCTGAATGGGTGAATAAAAAGTGCTATATTCATAAACTGGAATATTATTCAACAATGAAAACCATAAAAGTACTGATCCATCCATGTTAGAACATGGATAAACCTAGAAAACGTTCTTCTAAGGGAAATAAGCCAGACACAAAAGACCATTTATTGTATGATTCCATTTATATGAAATGTTCAAAATAGTCAAATCCAGAGACAGAAAATTGATTAGCTAATGAGCACGGGGTTTCTTACTGGGGTGATGAAATTGTTCTAATATGGGATTATGGTGATGGTGGCATAACTCAGTGAATTCACTACAAATAATTGACTTGTACACTTAAAATGGACAATTTTTATGACATAAATTATAACTATAAAGTTGCTTATATATAGATCTTAGCTATATATACATATTATGTATGTATGTATATGTAGCTATCAAATATATATGTGTATATTTATTTTATATATATGTTATATATATTGATATATATATTTATTCATATATGTAGTTTATGGAGGTTACATCACACATGGTAAATCACACAGCAATGTAATGGCACCACCAGGGTCAGCATTCACAATCCAAGTTCCCATTATGTGAGTAGGCACTAAACACTGGTATCTCAATTTTGACTGGAAAAGAAGTACAATGGGACAACTATTTGTTTTTCTTATAAAGGAATAAGCCTAAAAAGAAGACACATGACTCCTGGATTGTTCTCTCATGTTGCTTTGCTAGTGCTATTGTGTCAGTTCCAACTCCTAGTGACACTGTGTACAGCAGAGTGGATCCCTGCCTGGTCATTTTGCCCCATCCTCTCGCTTTGTGGTGCTATATCAGACAATTTTCCACTGCTGCTCATAGGGTTTTCATAACCATTTTTTTCATAAGGAGTTGGCCAGGTCCTTCTTCCTAGTCTGTCTTAGTCTGGAAGCTCCACTGAAACCTGTCCAACATGAGTAACCCTCTCAATATTTGAAATACCAGTGGCATAGCTTTCAGCATCACAGCAACGTGAAGCCACCACAATATGACAACTGATGTGTAGTGTGGTTCCCTGACCAGGACATGAACCTGGGTTGCAGTGGTCAAATCTTAACCATTGTCTAATGGTCTGGCATACCCTTACATATTTCTTACCAAGTTACATATGTTCATCGTAGGGCTCTACAAGGAAGGATGTAAAAGTTAACTTACAGTTTAAATTTTCCACTGAGTTAGAGTACAGATACAAGAGCTTAATTTTCCCTTAGTATTAAATTATCATTTTCAACAGGATAATTAAGTTGAATAAGTAACTATGTTTTTCCATACTTTTTCTGACTTGATAGTTTAGAAGATTGCCAAATATCTGTGAATGTACAGCTTTCTTGAGAGTTGAATTGTTAATTTAGCTTCTAGAGTTGAATGTGCAGATGCTCTTATTTAACAAATATCATTTATTACAATTTCTTCTAGAGGCATAAAATCTGAGGTCCACTAACTTCTCCCTCTCTGGTATCCTTAGGAAGCTTTGCTAGTGCACTCTGCTTTTCAGATGTGCCTATTGTTAGCATTCAGTCTCTCTGTTCACTTGGTGGGCCTGATGAAGAGTATGCATGCATGCCACTTTTCTGGGCCAAGACCCAAATAGATGGCTTTCATGCTGTTGGCTTTAGCAGGCAATATCTGTGCAAAAATGCAATTCAAGAATTGATGGTCTACATTTATAACTTCTTCTCCAGAAATATGCTGTTCCCATTGCCTTGTTCCTTGAACAGCTCAGTTCCAAGAAACAACTCAAAGGCTTGTTTGTTCTCTTTATAATACTCAGGATTGTTCTGCTCACATCTCTAATGGCCTTTCCTCTAAACACGTTATCACTCCCAATATATTCAAACACCTCGAGTTTCCTTTGAACATCTCCAAAAGATATTTGGAAATATTCTGCCACCTACGTAATCTTCCACTGGAAGCTTTCTTCTCCAACAATCTCCTTTCCAGGTATCCTGTTCTGAAACTTTGACCCTCCCCCATCAGACTTAATGATTCTCCACTTTATCCTTCCTTCTGCCCAAACAGACATCGTTGAGATCCAGATGTTTAAGCAAATAGCCTTCCTCAACAGACATCCAGAGATCTGTCATCTATCACACCTATTTTCTTTGAATGTATAGAAAACTTCAAATTTTCAGACAAACATCTTTCCAAATGGTGCTCCATATTTCTTATTAAATTTATAATATTGGCTAATATAATTTTTTGTTGCTTTTGTGAATGGAAGGTTTTTTTCCACTAAAATGTTTAACTGTCTGTTGCTGACAGGTAACAAAAGTATTGATTTTATACACATATTTTATACTAATTTAGCTGTTTTAATATCTTATTTTTTCATAATGATACAATTGTATATATGTTTTAATGGTTCAGCTGACATTGCTCTGTTCTGTGGCCACGGAATACAGGTTAAACTATTTTTCAAGTATATTTTGGTAGTCATAAGGGGGACTGGGCAAGACCATGGACAGCAGTACATATTCATTATCACTGTTAAGAAACAAACTCAGGAGATCTCGTCAAGATGACAGCATAAGCAGACTCTGAACTCATCTACTCCCATGAACACAACCAGGTTACAATTATTTTTGGAAAAATTACCCTAGATAGAAAACTGAAAACTGGATTAGAAGAACTCCCACAACAACTAACAGTCCTGACTAAGGCAGAAGAGGCAGAAATTCCTACTGGAGTGGAAAAAAGCCACCTTTGGTAGAAGCAGAGCTTCTCAGCTGGCCAGGCAGGAGACACCCTAAGGTATGAAGGCCTCCCTGGAGGAGTGAGATCTGGAGTGGGGGTCAATACTGCTATAAGCATCCTTCAGACTCAGCCCAACTGAGATGGGAGTGTTACCGTCTGGCTTCACTGGCTATTAACTGCAGTGAGGATACCCCCAGGAAAACTATAGGCCAAAAGCCGAAAAGACCTGGGTCTTAAAGGGTCCACACACAAACTCACTCATTGTAGCAACCTAAAATCACCAGAGAGAAGGCTGACAGTCCTTTGGTGAAATGAGACTCACCTGGTGGGCTCTGGAGGCATCTTGGTGAGAGGAGGGACCTCTTTGGAGACTGAGACATTGGCGGGGGCCATTGTTCTGAGCTGGTCCAGGCACGCTGACACAGACCCTGGTGGGTGCCTTTAAGGTTCTTCCTTTGGTCAATTAGCTCAGGGTTCTGCCACACCCACTAGAGCACAGATTTAATCCAGTTCAGCCAGGGCAGGCAGCCCATCCTAGGGACTGGAGCCACCCAACAGCAAGCCCTCAGGCTATTTTTCAGCCTGCATTCACTGGGTGCCTTGATCCTCTATAGGCAGGCAAGGGTGTCTGCCTCTGTGGGGCAGGGCCTGTGTGAGGATCAGGTGAAATGTGGGGGCATTGGTGGAGAGGTAGGGGCCTCTGCAGTGTGGCATCAGGGTATGCTCCAGGGGGTTGGGAAGTGTACATGGACCAGCACTGTGTTGACATGGTGTGTGGTCCTGTGGAGGGTGAGCTTTATCAGTGGCAGAATACCTGTGCTTCATGAATAGTCATGAAAAGGTTCAGCCTCACCTTCCAAAGCCTGAAACAATGGATGGAAGGTGGAAGGAACCCAAACCTAAGGAATCCAAAGAACTGAAATATATATATTCCCACAAGGCTTTGCTCTGAGCACTGTGTCTTACCTTCTGCTGCCATTCCACAGCCTCACTCTCTTTCTTCTGTCGGGCCACCTCCAGCTGGGAGATCCGAGCTGTCACCTCTGCCATTTCCAAGGCCTATGGATAAATTGGAAGCTTGTGAGAGCTGGGCCTTCTGATCCTCAGGGCCCAGGTCTCTTCAACCCCAGTTCCCTTGGAAAACCAACAGGGAACCTGCTGCTCCCTTGCTTGCTGTCCTGGAGGCTTTTTTTACCACACCTCCTCCAGGAAGCCTGGAGGACCACTCCTATTCTCAGATCTACTATTGCACTTGATTAAATCCAAATCATTTCCTTGTAAATCAGAGCTCCCCAGCTAGACTATAGACCTACTGAAGACAAAGAACATGTCATCTCTGTCTCCCCCTCACTTCTCTCCCTCTTCCTTTCCCTCATTTCTCTTCCTCTCCCTCATTTCTCCCCGTCTTCCTTTCCCTCTTTTCTCTCCCTCACTTCTCCCTTTCTCCCTCATCCTCATTTCTCTCTCTCATTTCTCTCCCTTTCCCCTCTCCCTCTCTCAGTATTGCCCACTGCACAGTTAGGGCCTCAGTAAGGCTTTCAAAATCACTATGTCAATGCCTGAATTCGCAGACCCTTCTCTGTTATCCTAGAATGCTCAGGGCCACTAAGACTTCCCAGGACGAACATAGGAAAGATGCTCAAGTATCACAATGTGATCTAAACAAGGGAAAAATGCTTATGCACACCCTCACTTGGGCAAATCTCCCAGAGGAACCTTCCCCTGAGAACTAGGTCTTAGTTTGCTGCACTCCCACTCCAAACAGTACAGAGATAGAGCATATGTCAAGGAATTTGGGCCACAGGTTCTTCAATTCTGAGTCACACAACCCTTGGAAATTGTGATGACAGTACAATGCTCACCTTCCTCCCCTGAAAAATGCATAGGCACATAGTTGTACATGATTTTAGGGAGCAAACCCTTCAAAAAAGAGACAGAAATGGGTTCTCATCCTTACTTAGCCCTAAGTGTGTAATCTCTGGCAAGTCTCTTAAACTTCTCTGACCCCTGATTTCTTTATCTGGGCATATTATCCCATATGGGTTAATCCCATAGGGTTATTGGGAAGAAGAAATAAAGTAAGCAAAAGGGAGAAAAAGATTTTCCATGCAAGGGCAAAGAAAAGAAAGAGAGGGTAGCAATACTTATATCAGAAAAAATAGACTTTAAAACAAAAACTGTAATAAGAGACAAAGAAGGACACTACATAATGATAAAGGGAACAATCCAACAAGAAAATATAACACTTGTAAATATCTATGCACCCAACATAGGAGCACCTAAATATATAAAGCAATCATTAACACACATAAAAGGAGAACTAGACAGTACACTATAATAGTACGAGACTTTAACAAACTACTTACACCAATGGATACATCATCTAAACAGAAGATCAATACGGAAACACTGGCCTTAAATGACACATTAGACCAGATGGGCTTAGTAGATATATACAGAACATTCCATCCAAAAACCAAAGAAAACACATTCTTTTCAAATGCACATGGAACATTCTCCAGGATTGATCACATATTAGGCCACAAAACAAGTCTCAATAAATTTAAGAAGATTGAAATAATACCATGCATCTTTTCTGACCACAAAGGTATGAAACTAGATGTCAACTACAGGAAGAAAACCGGAAAAGCCAGAAAAATGGGGAGACTAAACAAAATGCTAGTGAACAACGATTGGGTCAATGAAGAAATCAAAAAATTCATGGAGACAAATGAAAATGAAAATGCGATATGCCAAAATCTGTGGGATAGAGAAAAAGCAGTTCTAAAAGGGAATTTTATAGCAATTCAGGCCTACCTCAACAAAGAAGAAAAATCCCAAATAGACAACTAAAAGCGCATCTAAAGGTACTGGAAAATGAACAACAAACAAAGCCCAAAATCAACAGATGGAAGGAAATAATAAAATTCAGAGTAGAAATAAATGAAATAAAGGTTAAAAAATACAAAAAATTAATGAAACCAAGAGCTGGTTCTTTGAAAAGATAAACAAAATTGACAAACACTTAGCTAGACTCACAAAGAAAAAAAGAGAGAAGGCGCAAATAAATAAGATTAGAAGTGAAAGAGGAGAGATTACAACGGACACCCCAGAAATACAAAAGATAATAAAAGAATACTATGCAAAGCTATATGCCAACAAATTGGATAATCTAGAAGAAATGGATAAATTCTTAGAAACATACAACCTTCCAAAACTGGACCAAGGAGAAGTAGAGAATTTGAATAGACCGATCACCAGTAAGGAGATCGAAACAGTAATCAAATCCCCCCAAAAATTAAAAGTCCAGGACCAGATGGATTCCCTGGTGAATTCTACCAGAAATTCAAAGAAGACTTAATACCTATCCTCCTCAAACTATTCCAAAAAATTGAAGAGGAGGGGAGGCTTCCTAACTCGTTCTACGAAGCCAACATTATCCTGATACCAAAACCAGACAAGGACAACACAAAAAAAGAAAATTACAGGCCAATATCACTGATGAATATCAATGCAAAAATACTCAACAAAATACTAGCACATAGAACACAACAATACATTAAAAAGTTCATACAAAATGATCAAGTGGGTTTCATTCCAGAGATGCAGGAATGGTTCAACATCCACAAATCTATCAACATGATACACAACATTAACAAAATGAAGAATAACAACCACATGCTCATCTGCATAGATACACAGACAGCATTTGACAACACACAGCATCCATTTATGATAAACACTACAAGTAAAATGAGTATCGAAGGAAAATACCTCAACATAATAAAGGCCATATATGACAAACCCACAGCAAATACCATTCTCAATGGAGAAAAATTGAAATCTATCCCTCTAAGAACAGGAACCAGACAAGGAAGCCCACTGTCACCACTCTTATTTGACATTGTATTCGAAGTCCTAGCCAGAGCAATGAGGCAAGAGAAAGAAATAAAAGGGAGTCATATTGGAAAAGAAGAAGCGAAGCTTTCACTCTTTGCAGACGACATGATTTTATATCTTGAAAGCCCTAATGAATCCACTAAAAAACTTTTAGAAAAAATAAAGGAATACAGTCAAGTCGCAGGATACAAAATCAATGTACAAAAATCCGTTGCTTTTCTATACACTAACAACGAAGTAGCAGAAAGAAAATTTAAGAATAGAATCCCATTTACAATTGTAACAAAAAGAATAAAATACCTAAGAATAAATTTAATCAAAGAGGTGAAAGTTCTGTACACCTAAAAGTGTAAAACTTTGTTGAAAGAACTCAAAAAACAGAAAGAAATGGAAAGATTTTCCATGCTCTTGGATTGGAAGAATTAACACTGTTAAAATGTCCATGCTTCCTAAAGCAATCTATAGACTCAGTGCAATCCGTATCAAAGTTCCAACAACATTTTCCACAGAAATAGAACAAAAGCATCCTAAAATTTATATGAAACAACAAAAGACCCAGAATAGCCAAAGGATTCCTGAGAAAAAGGAACAAAGCTGGAGGTATCACCCTCCCTGATTTCAAAATATACTACAAAGCCATAGTAAACAAAACAGCATGGTGCTGGCACAAAAACAGACACACAGATCAAGGGAACAGAGTCGAGAGCCCAGAAATAAACCCACAATTTATGGACAGCTAACATTTGACAAGGGATCCAGGACCATAGGATGGAACTAGGAGAGTCTCTTCAATAATTGGTGTTGGGAAAACTGGACAGCCACATGCAAAAGAATCAAAGTAGACCATTCCCTTACACCACGCACAAAAACAACTCAAAATGGATTAAGGACTTGAATGTAAGGCCCAAAACCATGAAACTTCTAGAAGAAAGTACAGGCAGTACGTTCTTTGGCATCGGTCTTAGCAGTGTATTTTCAAGTACCATGTCTGACCAGGCAAGGGAAACAAAAGAAAAAATGAACAAATGGGACTACATCAAACTAAAAAGCTTCTTCACAGCAAAGGAAACCATCAACAAAACAAAAAGACGACCTAACAATTGGGAGAAGATATTTGCAAACCGTATATCAGATAAAGGATTAATATTCAAAATATACAAAGAACTCATATATCTCAACAACAAAAACAACAACAACCCAATTAAAAACTGGGCAAAAGATCTGAACAGAGATTTCTCCAAAGAAGATATACGGATGGCAAACAGGCATATGAAAAGGTGCTCAACATCATGAGCTATCAAGGAAATGCAAATTAAAACGACAATGGAGTATCACCTCACTCTGGTCAGAATGGCTATAATTAACAAGCTAGGAAATGAAAAACTTTGGAGAGGATGTGGAGAGAAGGGAACCCTTGTACTCTGCTGTTGAGAGTGCAAACTGGTGCAGCCACTATGGAAAGCTGTATGGAGTATCCTCAGAAAATTAAGAATAGATCTACCATATGATCCAGTTATCCCACTGCTGAGTATTTATCCAAGGAACTTGAAAAAGCAAAGACATAAAGATACGTTCCCCCTATGTTCATTGCAGCTTTATATACAATAGCCAAGACTTGGAAGCAACCTTGGTGCCCATCAATGGACGAATGGATAAAGAAGATGTAGTATATGTACACAATGGAATACTACTCAGCCATAAGAAATCATGAAACCCGGCCATTTGTGATAACATGGATGGACCTTGAGGGTATTATGCTGACTGAAATAAGTCAGAGGGAGAAAGTCAAATACCATATGATTTCCATACTTTTTAAAGCAATCTACAGATTCAATGCAATCCCTATCAACGTTCCAACAACATTTTTCACAGAAATAGAACAAAGTATCCTAAAACTTATAAGGAACAACAAAGGACCCCAAATAGCCAAAGGAATCCTGATAAAAAAGTACAAAGCTGGCGGTATCACACTCCCTGATTTCAAAATATACTGCAAAGCTATAGTAACCAAAACAGTATGGTACTGGCACAACACCAGACACACAGATCAATGGAAAAGAACTGAGAGCCCAGAAAAAAACCTACACATCTATGGACAGCTAATTTCTGACAAGGGAGTCAAAGATCATCATCAGAGAAAGGAAAGTCTCTTCAATAAATGGTGTGGAGAAAACTGGACAGCCACATGCAAAAGAATGAAAGTAGACTATTGTCTCTCACCAGACACAAAAATTAACTCAAAAAGGACTAAAGACTTGAATTTCAGACCTGAAACCATAAAACTCCTAAAGGAAAACATAGTCAGTATGCTCTTTAATATAGATCTTAGCAGCACATTTTCAAATATAATGTCTGACCAGGCCATGGAAATAATAGAAAAAATAAACAAATGAGACTACTTCAAACTAAAACATTCTGCAATACAATGGAAACTATCAGCAAAACAAAAAGACTACCTAACAATTGGGACAATATATTTGCAAGCCATATATCTGATAAATGGTTAATATCCAAAATATTTTAAAAAAACATACATTTCAACAAGAAAAAACTAACAACCCAATTAAAAAATGGGCAAAATTTCTGAACAGATATTTCTCCAAAGAAGATATACAGATGGCCAACAGGCACATCAAAAGATATTCAATATCCATAACTATGAGGGAAATACAAATCAAAACTACAATGAGGTATCGACTCACTCTTGTCAGAATGGCTATCATTATGAAGACAGGAAATAACAAGTGTTGGAGAGGATGTGTAGAAAATTGAACTCTCATATTCTGCTGCTGGGAGTACAAACTGATGCAGCCACTATGGAAATCAGTATGGAGATTCCTCAGTAAGTTAATAATAGAACTGTGGCTGGCCCCCTGGTCAAGTGGTTGGGTTCACACACTCCACTTTGGCTGCCGGGGGTTTCACTGGTTCGGATCTTGGGTGCAGACATGGCACAGCTCATCAGGTCATGCTGGGGTGGTGTCCCACATAGCACAACCAGAGGCACTCACAACTATATACTGGGGGGCTTTGGGAAGAAAAAAGAAGAAGACTGGCAACAGTTGTTAGCTCAGGTGCCAAGTTAAAAAAAAATAGAACTACCATATGATCCAGCTATTCCACAGGTGGGCATTTATCCAAAGAACATGAAAACACAAATGCATAAAGACACATGCATGCCTATTTTCACTGCAGCCTTATTCACAATACCCAAGACTTGGAAGCAACCTAGGTGCCCATCAAGGGACTAATACATAAGGTAGATGTGTTATATGTACACAATGGAATACTACTAAGCCATGAAAAATGATGAAATCCAGCCATTTGTGACAACATGGATGGACCTTTTGGGTATTATACTAAACAAAATAAGTCAGAGGGAAAAAGTCAAATGCCATATGATCTCACTCACAAATAGAAGGTGAAAACAACAACAAACAAACACATAGAAATAGAGATTGGATTGGTAGTTATCAGAGGGGAATGGGGGAGGGAGGAGGGGCAAAAGGGCAATTAGGCACAAGTGTATGGTGATGGATTGTAATTAGTCTCTGGGTAGTGAACATGATGTAATCGAAATCTAATCATGTACACCTGAAATTTGTATAATGTTATAAACCAATGTTTCCACAATTAACAAAAAGAAACAAACCCAAATGCATAACATAGTGACAGGATCTCAGTAGAGTAATTTTTATAATTGAAGGAAAGTAGTATTTGCTCACTTGAAAATAAGACATGCCTTATGTTTTAACGTAGCTTCAGAACATATTCTATTTCATTACTAATGCATTGCCCACAAAATTGCTCACCCATCATCTCCACTTGCTTCATCCATAGGTGAAATTAGGTTTTTGGATTCTTCTTTCAAACTAGGTAAGGTACTATTGAAGAGACTCTTAATTTTGTCTTCAACAAGTGCATAACCATTTTTAAAAATTATTTCATTGAGGTCATGTTGGCTTATAACATTGTGTAGATTTCAGGTGTACATTACTATATATCAGTTTTTGTATAGACTGTATCGTGTTCACTACCAATATTATAGTTTGTATCCATCACCATACATATGTGTGCATTTATCCCTTTTGCCCTCACCCAACCCCTTTTGCCTCTGATAACCACTAATCTGTTCCTTATCTATATATTTGCTTGCATAACAATTTTTAATATCTCCATCTAAATAAGAGGTTTAGAGAAAATGAGAGTTGATTATGATTATGATTATACATCTGTTCTTTCTCAGATCATTTTTGATGGTATTCCAGTCTGGAATATTTAACCATGGTATGTGAAATTATAACAAAAGGCAATGGAAATTATACTGACAGTAAATGTTCTTATTTTACCCCACCTCTGTCTTATCTCAGAATCTCACAGCTTCTTTCTTATCTGCTGGAATATGAAAATATTCAAGAGCACATTTGGAAGCTGAAACCCCAGATGTGACTGGTAATGACCTGCAATTAGACACTTATTTCACTGTCGTTAGCTACCTGAATGTGGCAATGCTTAGCTAACTTTGTTGTATGGAACCTAAATTTTAATCACCTTTGTCACAGTGGTCATTATATATACATTTTCAGGATCTCAACAGCAAAGTAGGAAAAAAAGATGCAGAACATTTAAATGACTGGTAGCTTAGAAGAATTAGTAACAATTTGGAATATTATCCTTGTTAGGTTGGCTTCCTCCTGAGTGTCTATGTTAAAATATCCTGAAAGTTTGGATTTTTCTAATGTACATTCAGTCAGATTAAACTCAAGCAAGTAGCAAAGGGAGAAACCAAGCTCCTTGAAACAATACCTGTATTCAGGGCTGGGGCAACAAAACTACAAGTTGATCCTGGAATATTCTGTTCTGCCAAAAGGAAACACTCGAAAATAATGAGGATATACCTTTCAATGGACATATTATAAAAATGGATTATATCCCTTTAAGTAAAATAGGAATCCATATTTCCATACTGATATAAATAAATACAGGAAGAAAGAAAGAAGGGAAAGATGGAAAAACTCTTCCTTACAGCAGAAGGCAAAGTAAAAACATAGAGGAATACGTAAGTAGAAAATCCTCATTGCACAACCATCATAGTAATGTATAATTCAGTTAAGAATCATCAATAGATACTAAAATTAATTAATAAAATTTTGAGGAACAAGATATTTATGTATACTCAAAATCTCTCCCACAATTTACTTATTAATTACAAAGGGAAAAATAGTAACTTAAAAGTGGAGAAACCTGGGAGACACCTTAAACAAGTGATCAAAGTTAACATCATCGATAATGAGACAAGCTGACCTTAGTTACCTCTGATATGATGCACCAAGAAGAACATAGCACCACTTCTTGGTATTGTTGCCAAAAATACACAATCTTATTCTACTTATGAGACCACACCAGACTCTTAAAAAATGTCGAGGTCATGAATGACAAAGAAAGGTTGGATCTCTTCCAAATTAAAAGAAAATTAAGAGACATAACAACTAAATGTGGTGTGTGATCCTGGGTTGAATCCTAGACTGGGAGCAGGGGAGAGGCAATGGTGGTGGCTATAAAATAACATCAACGAGACAATTGATGAAATTTGACTATGGCCTGGGAATTAGAAAATAATATTAAATCAATGGTAAGTTTCCTGATTTTGATATTTTACATTGGTTGTGTAAGAAAATAACAATCCATGTAAAGCCCTTGTATAATGAACCTCTATAGTAGTTTCATGGCTCCTTAACAGAGTGGAGTTGAGGTGTATCTTCCAATATATTCTTGGAGAATCATAAGGGAGATATCAGAAGGAACCTGCCGGGGTCCAGCCTCGGCAGAGTCCAGGTTCCCGCGGGAGAGACGGCGTCGGCGAAAGTGTAAGTGTTAGACGTGAGACTCAACGCAGTTGCAAGCAAGTCCAATTTATTTCGGGGACAGGGTACACTTATATAGGAAAAAATCACACGAGGTGGTCTAACTATTGTCGTCATGGGAACAATAGATGAGGGGCAGTGCGTGACTAAAGGTGATAATCAAAGGTGGTTATCTACATACTAGATGTGCAGCATACATATCAATTATTTAGGAAGAGGTTACATAGTTTCAGGGTCTTCAAAGAAGTTAGGAGGACAGCGAGTACATAATTAACGGAATATAGACCCCCTCATCCTTGGGGGCTGCTGTTTGTTCTTTGAGATATGTTTATTGCTAGTTCTGCCTGTTTTTACGAGGCTTCCAGGACAGAGGGAAGACGTTAATCAGTAATAGGCTTTAGAAAGGAGGACAAAGGTTTCTGCTTAAAGAATTATGTTCCCTGGAGAAGTGCCTTGCACGATTCTCCTTCCATTGCCAGACCTTGTCACAATACAATGGCAGCTAGATTGGGGGAATGCTTCCCACAGGAACCCAGTTCCATATGGCTTCTCAAAGTTGACTAGAAGCCTCAGAATGACTGATACTTCCTAGGCCTACATTAGTTCTCAATGGCTCTCCTATTACCACCTTAAGGATACAGACAAAAGCAATCTACAACCAGGAGCCATCAACTAGGATACACCTATCATGACTATGTAGTGGCAAATTTGTCTGTATTATCTTAAAAGTATGAAAACAAAAGAAAACACTATATATACTGAACTTATGATATGTTTGGCTTCCTTCAGAAGTCGTCTGTTTTATCTGGATGTCACACACACAATTCCTACATGCTGCCTAACTGCTTTGACCTAAAAGATAAGAATGAGTTTGTGAAGAGAAAAATTATAAGACGTGAAAGTAAAGGGGACTTCCGTAACCAAGAGAATAATTGGAGTCTATAAATTCACCTTTTTCTATTCATGTCTACCATGTAGTTCCTTCTCATCAAACTCGAGATAAACTGTAGAATCTGAAAAAATCATAAAGAATATTTTAATAGGAACATCATGCTCAATTAGCACAATTAAATGTTAACATATTTTTTTAGCCTTCCTAGGACTTTACATTTTAAGCATTATATATATGAGCCAAGAATGCTCTAATCATTAATTTACATAAAAGTACGGGTAAACACCTTACAAAAGGCTGAACTTGTACCTATGTTAACAGCTGCCATTGCTCATAATACTTCTATCTTAGGTTTGTCATTTCAAGCCAAACAGTAGTTGTTTAGTCCCTGAAACATTGACGCAAGATAGAAAGATGTCTGTAGAATTTTGACGATCTAATATCTAATAATATATTGAACTGTCTGAATTAACAGCATTCACAGTGTTCTAATGAGCATTCTTCTTCTATCACCAGGCCTGATTATTTTGGCCTTAAAATTTAACTCCTTTCAATCTTTCAGTCAGTCAATTAGTCTGTAGAGGTGCCACACTAACATTTCTGAAAGCACCCACTACCTTAATCTTCTAGACTTGACAATATAAGACTCATTGCAAACCAAGACATTACTAATGCAAATTCCATACTAACAATCATAGTGGTAGAAAAACACTTCATAGAAGGCTGAAAGAAGAACTATTACTCATACCTGCATGGTCATCTTGGATGCTGGTAACTTTATTTTTGATTTACAAAGTGGTCTGCTAGTCAGCCAGTATTATATGATCTGAGCCTTTAGAACATTAACAGCAATCCAAACACAATCATTTGATTCAGTGCTGTGGTTTTACTTAAAAGAAGTTTAACTAATGTGTTATGGAAAGCAAGAGTTCAGTTTTTGAACTCAGAGGCAATCAACCTTAAAAATCTTGGAAACAAGTACCATAAATCTTGATAAACACTCAGTTCTTTAATTCTACAAATTTGTTATCCATGTTGCTATGCTTCTCTTTCACATCTTGCATTTCAGTCCTCATTCTGTCGAACTTGTCAGGGTAGATTCTGACATTCTCAATTTTCATTGTTGACACCTAAAATAGGAATGAATTGGGGTGGTTAAAAATTTCACATACTATCAACTCTTAATTATGAGCACTATTGTAAGGGAAACGAGACATGACTAATCTAAAAGAGCAGATTAAATTCTACAAATGTACTTCCATTATAGCACTAAGCACAGTATGTTTTATATTACAGTTATTATATACATTCTCATCTCTCTCACTAATATTAGAGCTCCTGGAAGGTTAGAACTATAGTCTCCCTCATTCTTCCTCCAAATTTTCAGAACAATATCTTTCACATAGTAGACCCTCAATAAGGATTTACTGAATTCAGCATAGGCCTTTGAGTATATTTTATATGTTAAGAACTGTGAAGGGACTGCAAGGATGAATAAGTCACAATTTCTATCCATAAGGATTTGAAAATATCATATAGGGACAATGAAATATGTATATAAAGAACCATAGTTCAATACATGAAATATAAAATCATTGAGACATGACTTTGACATATAGGAAGTATACTTACTTATAAATGCACTCCCATACATACACATCTCATTCTGTGCGGACTTGAGCTCTGATCCCCTCTCAGTTCTTTATTGTCGGAAGTAAATATGAGCAGTGTTGGGGATGAGGCTTTATCTCATGGATATAATCACAGTGTCGGTAATTTTCCAAAATAATCCAAAGTAGACTATTGTTTCATTTCATAGGCCTAGTGGGATAGAAATATGTTGCACTAGGTGTTTCGTAAAATGAAGCACCATGCTAGGGTTTTTTTTTTTATGTGGGATAATGTCTATAACAACAACGTTGTCATTATTTCCATAGGTGTTGACTAAACATACTTTAATGATTTGGATCTGCAATGTTTGAGCATTCTTGCAAGATGTATTACCACCATATTTAATAAATCTTAAAAATAAGTGTTATTCATTTAGAATCTTATGGTATAGGCACAGTAAAACTTTTCATTAAAAATTTTAACACAGATAGGAGAAATAATAAAAAATAAAACTTTAACAGAATAAAGCAACACATCACATTATTAATTACTCTAAAATGAACCTTTATACTGTGCCGCTAATGTGAATAAACATGAATTTTAGCAAGCAAGGAACTAGAGACTCTAGGTCCCTCAAGTTGAAACTTGGAAAATGTGAATAGGGGCTTCCAACTTGTTTTCTTCGGTTGTAAGAGAAGTTAGCTATTTAGACATAAAAAAAAGGTGACTAGCTGTGAAAAGCACTTTGTGATAAATGGTGAATGGACAGCGTGGATAATAAATTTCATGAGGATTCAGAAGAGGATGCAATCACATTTGGAATGAACCAGATGTCTGTTTTGACTCTGTGATAATGAAGAAGTTGTTTTTAAACCAGAGCCTGTTCATCTCTTTTAAGTGTCATGTACCACTTCCCTAAACAGTCACTAAGCCAATGGATGCAAAAGCTAAGAAGCCAACACAATACTAGAAAAAGCAGTTGAATTTTTGCTTCCTTCTGTAAGAAATTAGAGGAAAAATTTGATATCTCTTTTAATCTGCTAAGAATATCACTTGTATTAACAAGATATGAGAGCCATTATTGCCTATGTAGAAGCTCTAAAATTAAATATTGGTCAGTTCATATGTCTAAATATTACTATGAATGAGGCCAAAAAGATATGAAGTGCTAGGTAGACTCAGACATATCAGTGCATGGCTTCTTTTTCAATGGAATTAGCTACTGGTTCATCTTAGTTTAGCTTTCTCCTTTATTCTCCTACTTCACATAATGAAGAAGGCCATTCCAGAGCCACCACAACTAAAATAAAGACCACGCTGTTTTTGTCTTATGAAAAAAGTGCCCTGTAAACTGAGTTTGGTCTATGTCTGTGATTCCTAAACTCTTTAGTCTTAGGACAGCTCTATACTCTTAATAATTTTTAGGAACCCAAAGAGCCTTTGTCTATGTGGGTTATATCTATCAATATTTACAATATTATAATTTAAAATTGATAAAATTTAAATATTTATGAATTTCTTTAAAAATTACAATCATATACCCATATTAACATTAAAATGATATCATCAGACATCATGTATCTTTGAGAAATTTCCACTGTTATCATGAGCGAATAAGAGTGAAGAGGAAGAATAATGTCTTGGTATTATATGAAAATAGTTTTGATCTCACAGTTCCCTTGAAAGTGTCTTAGAGACTCCTAAGTGTTCACAAATCATGCTTTTAGAACTGCTGGTCTACATCATATTCCAAATCTTCCTGATTTTGAACTTCTAGAATACAGACTTCATCTGCACATGAGATTAATGCAAAATTTCAAAATAAATAGATGTCTCATAAGTGAAAAATTGTGTTACTGTTTTATAGTCTACCTTGACTTGTAAACACCTCTGGGTGTGAGCAGGCAAGTGCAACAGATATTTTGCTCATTAAGAAAAACATCAAGTGGTGACATCAGCATTATGGCAGAATGAGCTGTTTCCTTAGTCTCTCCCCTTTAAGTTACAACCAAATGGACATTCATCAGCAAAGGATTCCCTGCACAGCACCACAGCACTTCTGAGAAATCCATGCAGATATACATCTGAAGGTTGGTGGACCAAGACACAGTGGAACTAGGTGAATACAACCTTACCCCTTCTTGGCTGCAGTGAATCCAGGTCACAGTTCCTCACAAGTGGCAGGCATGACTATAAGAGGAGGTGGGATAGCTAGGCCTGCGCAAATGCTTTCAAAGTTGCAGCCTGACTTGTAGGATTACCCACCATGCCATGGTAGCTCCAAAGTTGGGAACACTCTACACCAAGTGGTGGCCGCTCAGCCCCTGCAAAGATGCTTTCCCACTGAGCACAACACAGGTGAGAAGGCATCTCTGTACATGGAGCACAGCAACGTGTGGGAACCACCGAGTGGCAGCTCAGCCCACACGTGGGTGCCCCTAACCCCTAGCACAGTGCAGGTGAGAAGGTACCCACCCACTCAGAAGGTAACCTAGCCCATGGAGCACAGCAGCCCATGGGCTCCATCAAGTGGCAACTCAGCCCCTATGAAGATGCCCACCCGCTGAGCACAGCACATGCAAGCAGGCACTCCACTTGCTCAGAAGGCACCTGACCCACAAAGCACAGCAGCCCATAGGACCCACTAAGTGGTGGCTCTGCCACAGAATAGATGCCCCTCCCTCCTAGTGCACAGCAGCTCAGCCAGTCCCCTGTGGAGCACAGAAGACCCACCTACAGTGCCCCACTCACCTGCCCAGTACAGAGGCCCTGCCCACTTGAGCACAACCTGCAGAGTGATTGTGGCCAGCCTGGGCAAACATAGAGTAGCCCTACCAGCAAAACACCCAGCAGAAGGAGCAGCATCAAAAAGCACAGCCCCTGCTCTCACCCAGCAGTGGCTGGTGGAATCTGCGACCTGCTACTACCACAAAAGAGCCAGCAAAGTATCTATTCATTAAACAACATGAAGAATTATAGTAACACTTCAGAGAAAGAAGGAAAATGACAAGTCTCTAGAAGCCAATCCTGTAGTCACAGATATTTACAGTTTAAATGACAGAAAATTCAAAACAGTCTTCATAAAGAAAGTCAACAAATTAAAAGCAAAATCAGAAAGACAGTTCAATAAGCTCAGCAATGAAATTAATGAGCAGAAAGGAACGCTTCACCAAACAGATTGAAACAGTGAAAAAAACCCCATAAATTCTGGATATGAAGAACACAATTAATGAGATAAAAAATAATGTAGAATCAATAATAAATAGACTTGATGTTATGGAGAACAGAATTACTGAACTAGAGGACAGAAATATAGAAATGCTACAGGTAGAGGAGAGAGAACTAAGAGTTTTAAAAAATGAAGAAATTCTTTGAGAAATATCTGACTCAATTAGGAAAAGCAATGTAAAGATTATAGGTATTTCAGGGGGAGAGAAAGGAGCAGAGAGCTTGTTCAAAGAAATGATAGCTGAGAAATTCCCAAACCTGGGAAAGAATTGAACTTATAAGAACACGAATCCAATAGAGCTCCTAATTACATCAATGCAAAAAGACCATCTCCAAGGTATATAATATTAAAATTTGCAAAAGTCAATGACAAAGAAATAATGTTAAGGGCAGCAAAACAGAAAAAAATAACTTAAATAGGAACCCCTATCAGACTTTCAGTGGATTTCATGGCAGAAACCTTATAGGCTAGGAGAGAATGGAATGATATATTTAAAAAACTGAAAGACAAAAACTTTCAGCCAAGAATACTCTACCCAGGGAAACTATCCTTCAGATATGATGGAGAAATAAAAGCTTTTCCAGGTAAACAAAAGCTGAGTGAGTTCATTGCCTTTAGACTTCCCTTACAAGAAATGATGGAACATCATACTCATACCTGAAACAAAAAGGCAAAGGTTTACAAAGTCTTGAGCAAGGAGATAAATAGACAGAAAAAGTCAGAAAACTGTAGCACTCTATCAAAACAGGTTAGCAAACACTTAATTACAACATAAAAGATAAAGACAAGTACAGCATCAAAAATAACTATAGTGACTTCAATTTAGTCAAGAGCTCACAGCACAAAACAGAATAATTTGTGACAAAAATAACTCAGAAGGGAAAGAGGAAAGGAATGGAATCTACTTAAGCTAATGGAGATAAGAGGCTATCAGAAAATGGACTATCTCATCTATAAGATGTTTCACAAAAGCCTCATGGTAAACACTAAACAAAGAATCAGAATAGAGTCACAAATCACAAATAAAGAGAAAACCATCATAGAAAACCACAAAAGTGAAATGGCAGTAAGAAATATAAGGGAAGATTAACAATGGAAATATAGAACAACCAGAAAACAAGAGATAAAATTGCATTAAACTCTCATATATCAATAATCACTCTAAATGTAAATGGATTGAATTCTCCCGTCAAAATACACAGAATGGCTGGATTCATTAGAAAACAAGATCCACAAAAATGGTGCCTCCTGGAAACACATCTCAGCCCTACACAGGCTGAGAATGAACGGATGGAAGATGATGCTCCAAGCAAATGGCAAGCAAAAGAGAGCAACTGTTTCCATATTTATTCCAGACAAAGTAGGCTTCAAGATAAAAAATACAATGAGATACAAAGAGGGGCAGTATATAATGATAAAAGGGACATTCTACCAAGAAGAAATAATACTTATGAATATATATACACCTAACACAGGGGCACCAAAGTACATAAGGCAACTACTAACAGATCTAAGGGGAAAAATTGACAGCAACACAATAATAATGGGGGACCTCAACACCCCACTTACATAAGTACATAGATCATCCAGACAAAGTCAACAAGGAACCAGTGGTTTTAATTGAAACACTGGAACAGATGGACTTAATACATATGTATAAAACATTCCATCCAAAATTAGGAGAATACACATTCTACTCAAGTGCACATGGAACATTCTCAAAGATAGATCATATGTTGGAAAACAAGGCAAGCCTCAATAAATTTAAGAAGATTAAAATCATTTCAACCATCTTTTCTGACCACAATGCTATGAAATTAGAAATCAACTACAAGAAAAAAGCTGGGAAAGTCACAAATAATGGGAAATTAAACAACATCCTACTGAAAAACCATTGGATCAATGAGGAAAAAAAGGTGAAACAAAAAAAAATCTGGAGACAAATGAAAATGAAAATACAACATGCCAACTCTTATGGGATGCATCAAAAGCAGTTTTAAGAGAGAAAGTTATAGCAATAGAGGCCCACCTCAACAAACAAGAAAAATCTCAAATAACTAATCTTAAAATACAACTAATAAAATTTGAAAAGGAAGAACAAACAAAGCCCAAAGTTAGAAGAGTGAGGGAAACAACAAAAATTAGAGTAGAAATAAATGAAGTAGAGATTTTAAAAACAGCAAAAAGGATCAATGAAACTAAGATCTGGTTCTTTGAGAAGATAAAATTGACAAACCCTTAGCCAGATTCACTAAGAAATAAAGAGAGAAGGCCGAAATAAATAAAATTAGAAATTAAAGAGGAGAAATTAAAACAGAGACCACAGAAATACAAAGGATTATAAGAGAATACTATGAAAAATTATATTCCAACAAATTGAATGACCTAGAAGAAATGGATAAGTTCTTAGACTCATACAGCCTCACAAAACTGAATCAAGAAGAACTAGAGAATCTGAATAGACCAATCACAAGCAAAAAGATTAAAACAGTCATCAAAAAACAGAAGTCCAGGACCAGATTGCTTCTCTGCGGTGTTCTACCAAATGTTCAAAGATTTAATACCTATCTTTCTCAAAATATCCCCCAAAATTGAAGAGGACAGAACACTTCCTAACTCATTCTATGAGGCCAACATTATCTTGTTATCAAAATCAGACAAGGACGACACAAAGAAGGAAAATTACAGGCCAATATTGCTGATGAACATAGATGCAAAAATCCTCAACAAAATACTGGCAAACTGAACACAGCAATACATTAAAAGGGTCACACACTGTGATGAAGTGGGATTTATACCAGGGATGCAGAGATGGTCCAACATCCACAAGTCAAGGTGATATACCACATTAACAAAATGAGGAATAAAAACCACATGATCATCTCAATAGATGCAGAGAAAGCATTTGACAAGATAGAACACCCATTTATGATAAAAAAAAATCTCAATAAATGCATATATAAAGAAAGTACCTCAACATAATAAAGTCTCTATATGGCAATCCAACAGCCAACATCATACTCAACATTGAAAAACTGAAAGTCATCCCTCTGAGAGCAGGATCAAGATAAGGGTGCCCACTCTCACTACTCCTATTCATTATAGGACTAGACCTTAGGCCAGAGAAATTAGGCAAGAAAAAGAAATGAAAGGTATCAAATTTGGAAGGGAAGAAGTGAAACTCTCGCTGCATGCAGATGATATCATTATATATATATAAAACACTAAAGAATGCACCATAAAACCATTAGAAATAATGAACAGCTACAGAAAATTTGCAGGGTACAAAATCAATTTACAAAAATGAGTTGCATTTCTATACAGTAATATCGAACTAGTAGAAAAAAGAGTCAAGAATACAATCCCATTTACAATCACAACAAAAAGAATAAAATTTCTTGAAATAAACTTAACCAAGGAGGTAAAAGATCTGTACACTGAAAACTCTAAGACATTGTTGAAAGAAATTGAAGAAGATATAAATAAATGGAAGGATATTCCATGCTCATGGATTGGAAGAATAATCATAATTAAAATGTCCATAGTACTTAAAGCAAACTACAAATTCAATGCAATCCCAATAAGAATCACAATGACATTCTTCATGCATTTAGAACAAAGAATCCTAAAATTTTTATAGCCAAAGAATTCCTGAGAAAAAAGAACAAAGCTGGAGGCATCACAGTCCCTGACTTCAAAATATACTACAAAGCTCTAGTAATCAAAACAGCATGGTACATGCACAAAAACAGACACACAGATCAAGGGAACAGAATTGAAAATCCAGAAATAAAATCACACATCTACGGACAATCTTTGACAAAGGAGCCAAGAACATACAATGGAGAAAGGAAAGTCTCTTCAAGAAATGATGTTGGGAAAACTGGACAGCAATATGCAAAAGAATGAATGTAGGTCATTATCTTACACCATACACAAAAATTAACTCAAAATAGATTGAAGACTTGAATGTAAGACCTGAAACCATAAAAATCCTGGACAGAAAAACAGGCAGTGCACTCTTTGACATAAGTCTTAGCAGCTTCTTTTTGAATACCATGTCTACTCAGTCAAGGGAAACAAAAAGAAAAAAAATAAACAAATGGGACTACATCAGACTAAAAAGCTACTGCAAGGCAAGGGAAACCACGAACAAAAAAAGAGACAACCCACCAAGTGGGAGAAAATATTTGCAAATCATCTCTCTGATAAGGGGGGTCAATTTCCAAAACATATAAAGAAGTGATACAATTCAATAGCAACTCAATCAAAAAATGGGCAGAGAATATAAACAGACAATTTTCTAGAGATGATATACAGATGGCCAACAGGCACATGAAAAGATGTTTAACATCATTAACTATCAGGGAAACGCAAATCAAAACTACAATGAAATATCACCTTACACCTGTTAGAAAGGCTATAATTAACATGACAAAAAATAATAAATATTAGGGAGGATGTGGAGGGAAGGGAACCCTGATACATTGTTGGTGGGAATGCAAACTGGTGAAGCCACTATGGAAAACTGTATGCATGTTTCTCAAAAAATTAAAAATAGAAATACCAAATGACCCAAATATCCCACTACTGGGTATTTATCCAAAGAACGTGAAATCAACAATTCAAAGAGATTTGTTAACCCCTGTGTTCATTGCAGCACTATTCACAATAGCCAAGTCATGGAAGCAACCTAAGTGCTCATTAACTGATGGATGGATAAAGAAGATGTGGTACACATACATATATACACACACACAATGGAATACTACTCAGCAACAAAAACCAAAAATTGTCCCTTTTACAACAACATGGATGGACCTTGAGAGTATTATGTTAAGCAAAATAAACCACACAAAGACAAACACTATGTGATTTCACTCAATTGTGGAAGATAAGAAAACACATGGATAAATAGAACAAGTTAGTGATTACCAGAGGGGAATGGATTAGGGGGTGGTGGGAGAAAGAGGTAAAGGGACACACATGTGTGGTGACAGATAAAATTTAGACTATTGGTGGTGAACACATTGCAGTTTGTGCAGAAACCCATAACTAATAACGTACACCTGAAATTATACAATGTTATAAACCAATATGACTTCTACAAAATAATTGAAAAAATATCAAAATAAATGTATTACTTTCTAATGTTTCCCAGTCTCTGCCCACTTCCTAAAATGATATATCTCCATCTGCATGATAAAAATTAACAAAGATCATAAAATTTGCCTCAGGAATAGTGGTCATATATCTTTGGATAAATTGGTATCTAAAAATCATCTTTCCAGACAAGAAGAAGAAATACTTAACAAATGAGTTTTCACCTGGTAAATCCCAAGTGCAAACAACTTGACCCCTAAGACTTATAGCAATTGTAAAATGTTTAGATCTAGAAAAGACTGCATTCCAAAATTCTATGGAAAAAACTTGTGGAAATATCCTCCATACCTTGAGCTGGATGTCTCCCAGAAGGTTGGCTTCCCCCTTTCTGAAGAATGGATGTTGAAATTTCATAACTACTTTCTTCTTGTGGCCAGTCATTCCATTCTCCAATGCAATCACCTTTTGAAAATCATTTATTAAACAAAGACCAAAAAAACAAAAAGCAAAGCAAAACAAAATAAAACAAATAACCCAGAAAGATATTAAAATGACTTGTGACAGAAGAACTGAAAATCACCAGAATAAATATTTCAAAATATTTGACTGCTACAAAATGCAAAGTTGTGCATAATAATAGTCAGTCTAGTTTTCAAACTTGGGAACTGAGATCACAATAGCTTATTTTTCTTTGTTTTTGTAGAACTTATAAGCTACTCTATGGTACTAGTGGCAAAGCACGGACAATTGAAATCTATATGTAATCCTCAAGACTTATCCTGCCAAATCCACTATATCTTGTCCAAGGATTATTGAGTGGGAGTAAAATTAACTGAGTTTCATCTTCTTTTAGTGTTCTGCTTACCCTTTGGAAAAGATTCAAAGGAAGGCAGTATGATAAAGGAGGAGAAGCAAAGGAACTCAGAGAGATGACAAACCAGATCATCTGCTCCTGAATGATCAAGAATTGGATGTATTGTATATGTATATTTCTGGGTTTTTTTTTTTTTTTTTGCAGGGGAAGAGCCCCCAAGCTCACATCTGTTGCCAATCTCCCTCCTTTTTTTTTCCTTTTTCCCCTCCAAAGCACTAATACATTGTTGTGTATAGCTGTAAGTTCTTCTGGTTCTTCTATGTGAGCTGCCACCACAACATGGCTACTGACAGACAAGTGGTGTGTTCCCATCCCCAGGAACTGAACCCGGGCCACTGAAGCAGAGCATGCTGAACTTTAATCACTAGGCCATTGGGGCTGGCTCTGTATTTTTTAGTGTAAGAAAAAAATCACAACTGCAACTACCTAATTGAGAGGAGGCAAATAACAATCAGGAAGATACACTATTTAAAAAGTACAGAATTACCACTTTCCATGTGCAGTTTAGTGTCCCAAGTAATAGGAATTCAGGAAAACATGTCAATGGAAGTATGATGTGGGGATTTAAATTATTTGTGGAAACTAAATATGGCTTACTCATCCAATTCCGTTAAGTTTATGTAGGAATCTGATTTTATGAACACAGAAATTAAGCAACGAAAGGAGAAAAGTGTTCTCGTAGCTGTCAGCTAAAGTATGTATATACAAAAATGCTGTTTCTGAAGCATTTCTGTTTCCTCATGACTTAAGAAGTTTAATTTTCCCTTTGTGGATTTCCTCAGGAAGGTGGCGGTTTCCAAAGACATCTAGAGAGATTTATCTTGTTCCGGTTTACAAAGTGTTTTTTGAATACCCTGATGAGGGTGTGAAGTACATCCCCTAAATCATCATAGTCTAGCAGCAATACTTTGGTATAGTAAGCCTCCTTCTTTGGCTTGAAATACCACTCATAGCTGCTTTGCTGGGTAACAAAAGGGAATTTTGTATCCTATATTGAAAAACGAGCCTGAGGAGTGACTAATACTTATGCTTTTATGTTATTTTCCTAGCTTTCAGAATTTCTTAATTAAAAAGATCAGAATATTTTAAGTGCTAGTATAGTAAACTCTTTTTTTACTCTCAAGTGTCTCTCACAAGGAATCTCAACGTATATTGCCAGACACAAATCCACAGCTAATTTCTAACCCAAAGGAATATCAGCTTTATAACACTTCCTTTGGAATATTACACTCTGAGCATTCATACATCAATTCATCTAAGTAGTGACAACTCTCTTTCTGGGGTCCAATCAGCTTGTATTTCCTGGTTAACTTGGGGCAATAAATAAAATGTTTTTCTCATGAAAAAAGCTAGAAATTAGGCTACATTATCCTGTCTTCAAATGCCTCCACTGATTTAGATATGGAAGAGCACATCATGTTTCCCCTTATGTTTTATTTTTTTTAGGTGCTGTGTCACTCTATCTCCCCTCCCCCTTTTTTAGTAGTTTCCCTCTTTTTACCCTTAACCATGAACTCCACTATCTTCTCTGCATTCATCAGGGCTTTTGAATTCATGAATTCATCCTCCTTCCAAAGCTTATATTTTTTCCACGGGAAAGGAGATATTACAGTCTCCTCTCTTCTGCCATCCTATCTTTCAAAGAGTAGTCAGGACAGTCTTGAGTAGACCTTACACTTTTCCCCTTGTGCTTGTTTGCCTAGCTTATCTAAGTATATTTTCCTGACACATACATCAAGGAGCGTTTTGGAGATGTTACCTGTCCTCCATAGAAGGTATATCATACATAGTCGAGTGATCCTGCTGGTATTTACGAAGAAGAATAATTACTGTCATAAGAATTTTATGGTATAGGAAAATCATCATTAGCTTTGAAATGAGAACTATCCCTGAAGTTTTCTTGGCATATGTATCAAAGGAAAAAAGAAATTTCAGGTAAACTGACCAAATTTGTTGGGGGAAAGGGGTTAAATATGGGCAGCTGCAAGTCTATATCCAATTAATTGAGGAGAGTTGTCAGAATGTATTTTATTTTATTTATTTTTTAATTTAATTTATTTTTTAATTGCAGTAACAGTGGATTATAACATTATATAGCTTTCGGATGTACATCATAACATAGTTCAAATTCTGTGTAGATTACATCATGTTCACCACCCAAAAACTAGTTATAGTCCATCCACTCACATGTAAGCTTAATCACCCCTTTTGCCCTCCCCCCTTCCCCTATGGTAACCACCAATCCAATTTCCATTGCTATGTATTTGTTTGTCATTTTTGTTATCTTCTACTTATGAGAGAGACCATACAGTACCTGACTTTCTCCCTCTGACTTATTTCACTAAGCATAATACCCTCAAAGTCCTTCCATGTTGTCACAAATGGCAGCATCTCATGATTTCTTATGGCTGAGTAGTATTCCATTGTGTATAAATACCACATCTTCTTTATACGTTCATCCCTTGATGGGCACCTAGGTTGCTTCCAAGTCTTGGCTATTGTGTATAAGGCTGCAATGAACATAGGGGTGCAAGTATCTTTATGCCTTTGCATTTTGAAGTTCTTTGGATAAATACCCAACAGTGGGATAGTGGATCATATGGTAGATCTATTCTTAATTTTCTGAGGATACTCCATACTGCTTTCCATAGTGGCTGCACTAGGTTGCACTCCCACCAGCAGTGTACAAATGTTCCCTTCTCTCCACATCCTCTCCAACACTTGTTGTTTCCTGTCTTGTTAATTATAGCCATTCTGACCGGAGTGAGGTGATACCTCATTGTAGTTTTGATTTGTATTTCCCTGATAGCTAATGATGTTGAGCACCTTTTCATATGCCTGTTTGCCATCCGTATATCTTCTTTGGAGAAATCTCTGTTCAGATCTTTTGCCCAGTTTTTAATTGTGTTGTTGGTTTTTTGTTGTTGAGCTGAGTTCTTTGTATATTTTGAATATTAACCTGTTATCTGATATATGGTTTGCAAATATCTTCTCCCAATTGTTAGGTTGTCTTTTCATTTTGATGGTTTCCTTTGCAGTTCAGAAGCTTTTTAGTTTCATGTGGTCCCATTTGTTCATTTTTTTCTTTTGTTTCCCTTGCCCAGTCAGACATGGTACTTGAAAATAAACTGCCAGGACCGATGTCAGAGAGCATACTGTCTATGTTTTCTTCTAGAAGTTTCATGATTTTGGGTCTTACATTCAAGTCTTTAATCCATTTTGAGTTGTTTTTGTGCGTGGTGTAAGGGAATGGTCTACTTTGATTCTTTTGCATGTGGCTATCCAGTTTTCCCAACACCATTTATTGAAGAGACTCTCCTTCCTCCATCGTATGCTCTTGGCTCCCTTGTCAAATGTTAGCTGTCTGTAAACGTGTGGGTTTATTTCTGGGCTCTCGACTCTGTTCCCTTGATCTGTGTGTCTGTTTTTGTGCCAGCACCATGCGGTTTTGGTTACTATGGCTTTGTAGTATATTTTGAAATCAGGGAGGGTAATACCTCCAGCTTTGTTCTTTTTTCTCAGGAATCCTTTGGCTATTCTGGGTCTTTTGTTGTTTCATATAAATTTTAGGATGCTTTTGTTCTATTTATGTGGAAAATGTCGTTGGAACTTTGATATGGATTGCATTGAGTCTATAGATTGCTTTAGGAAGTATGGACATTTTAACGATGTTAATTCTTCCAATCCAAGAGCACGGAATATCTTTCCATTTCTTTGTGTCTTCTTCGATTTCTTTCAACAATGTTTTATAGTTTTTGGTGTACAGAACTTTCACCTCTTTGATTAAATTTATTCTTAGGTATTTTATTCTTTTTGTTGCAATTGTAAATGGGATTGTATTCTTAATTTCTCTTTCTGCTACTTCATTGTTAATGTATAGAAAGGCAACGGATTTTTGTACATTGATTTGGTATCCCGCAACTTAACTGTATTCATTTATTGTTTCTAAAAGTATTTTAGTGGATTTTTCAGGGCTTTCTAGCTATAAAATCATGTCGTCTGCAAAGAGTGGCAGCTTCACTTCTTCTTTTCCAATGTGGATCCCCTTTATTTCTTTTTCTTTCCTGGTTGCTCTGGCTAGAACTTCCAATACTATGTTAAATAAGAGTGGTAACACTGGGCATCCTTGTCTGGCTCCTGTTTTTAGAGGGATAGATTTCAATTTTTCCCCGTTGAGAATGATGTTTACTGTGGGTTTGTCATATATGGCCTGTATTATGTTGAGGTATTTTCCTTCTTTACCCATTTTATTTACAGTTTTTATCATAAATGGATGTTGTATCATGTCAACTGCTTTCTCTGCATGTATTGAGATGATAATGTGGTTTTTATTCTTTATTTAGTTAATGTTGGGTATCACGTTCATAGATTTGTGGATGTTGAACCATTCCTGCATCTCTGGACTGAAACCCACTTGATCATGATGTATGATCTTTTTAATGTTTTGTTGTATTCGATTTGCTAGTATTTTGTTGAGAAATTTTGCAGCGATGTTCATTAGTGATATTGGCCTGTAACTTCCCTTTTTTCTGTTGTCCTTCTCAGGTTTTGGTATCAGGATAATGTTAGCTTCATAGAATGAGTTAGGAAGGCTCCGTTTCTCTTCAATTTTTTGCAAGAGTTTGAGGAGGATAGGTATTAAGTCTTCTTTGAATGTTTGGTAGAATTCACCATGGAAGCCGTCTGGTCCTGGATTTTTATTTTTTGGGAGACGTTTAATTGCTGTTTTGATCTCCTTACTGGTGATCGGTCTATTCAAAGTTTCTACTTCTTCTTGGTTCAGTTTTGGAAGGTTGTATGTTTCTAAGAATTTATCCATTTCTTCTAGATTATCCAATTTTTTGGCATCTGGCTTTTTGTAGTATTCTCTTATTATCTTTTCTCTTTCTGAGGTGTCCGTTGTAATCTCTCCTCTTTCATTTCTGATTTTATTTATTTGAGCTTTCTCTCTTTTTTTCTTGGTGAGTCTAGCTAAGGGTTTGTCAATTTTGTTTATCTTTTCAAAGAACCAGCTCTTGGTTCCATTAATTTTTTCTATTGTTTTCTTAGTCTCTATTTCGTTTATTTCTACTGCTCTGATTTTTATTATTTCCTTCCTTATGCTGATTTTGGGCTTTGTTGTTCTTTTTCCAGTACATTTAGATGTAATTTTAGATTGTCTATTTGGGATTTTTCTTCTTTGTTGAGGTAGGCCTGAATTGTTATAAACTTTCCTCTTAGAACTGCTGTTGCTGTATCTCACAGATTTTGGCATGTCCTATTTTCATTTTCATTTTTCTCCAGGAAGTTTTTTATTTCTCCTTTAATTTCTTCATTGACCGAATTGTTGTTCACTAGCATTTTGTTTAATATCCACATTTTTTTGGCTTTTCTGATGTTCTTCCTGTAGTTGACTTCTAGTTTCATAACTTTGTGGTCAGAAAAGATGCATGGTCTTTTGTCGATCTTCTTAAATTTATTGAGACTTGTTTTGTGGCCTAATATGTGATCAATCCTGGTGAATGTTCCATGGGCATTTGAAAAGAATGTGTATTCTTTGGGTTTTGGATGGAATGTTCTGTATATATCTACTAAGCCCGTCTGGTCTAGTGTGTGGTGTAAGGGCAGCGTTTCCTTATTGATCTTCTGTTTAGATGATGTATCCATTGGTGTAAGTGGAGTGTTAAAGTCCCCTACTATTATTGTGTTACTGTCTATTTCTCCTTTTATGTCTGTTATCAATTGCTTTATATACTTAGGTGCTCCTATGTTGGGTGCATAGATATTTACAAGTGTTATATTTTCTTGTTGGATTGTTCCCTTTATCATTACGTAGTGTCCTTCTTTGTCTCTTATTACAGTTTTTGTTTTAAAGTCTATTTTGTCTGATATAAGTATTGCTACCCTCTCTTTCTTTTCTTTGCCATTGCATGGAAAATCTTTTTCCATCCTTTCACTTTCAGTTTGTGAGTGTCTTTAGGTCTCTTGTATGAAGTGTGTCTCTTGTATGCAGCATATACATGGGTCTTTTATTTTACCCAGTTGGCCACCCTATGGCATTTGATTGGTGCATTCAGTCCATTGATGTTTAAAGTAGCTATTGATAAATATGTATTTATTGCCATTTTCTTACTTTTCTTTCTGGGTGTTTTAGTAGCTCTTCTCTGTTCCTTTCTTTTCCTCTTGCTCTCTTCACTTGTAGTTTGATGGCCATCTTTAGTAATATGTTTGATTTCTTTTGTCTTACTTTTTTGCCTGCTTATTATAGGTTTTTGATTTGTGAGCACCATGAGGATCCTATTTAATATTCTATGTATATAAACAGTCTATATCGAGTTGATAGACTCTTTAGCTGGACCTATTTCTAAAAGCTCTACCTTTTCACTCTCCTCCTCCCATATTTTATGTTTTTCAAATCATATACAGTCTGTTTTTCAGTGTGTGTCCATCCATTACCCTCTTATCATTGAAATAGGTGATTTTAGTATATTTCTCTTTTAACCCTCATATTCTCTTCCCAGGTAGTTGATCTGCTACCTTTACTATATTTTTACCTTTACAAGTGATTTTATTGCCTGGTTTTTTGTTGTTTTTTTTTTTTTGATTTTTTTATCTCTATTTGTGGTCATTGCTTTCCCTCTTAAATAAGTCCCTTCAGCATTTCTTGTAGAACTGGTTTCTTGGAGATAAACTCCTTTAATTTTTGCTTCTCTGGGAAGCTCTTTATCTCTCCTTCCATTCTGAATGACAACCTTGATGGATAGGATATTCTTGGCTGTAAGTTTTTTCCTTCTAGCACTTTAAACACATCGTTCCATTCTCTTCCCACCTGTGGGGGTCTCAGCTGAGAAGACTGCTGATATCCTTATGGGCTTCCCTTTGTATCTCACTTGTGGCCTTTCTCTTGCTGCTTTTAGGACTCTCTCTTTATCTTCAGTTTTGGACATTTTAATTGTAATATGTCTTGGTGTGGGCCTCTTTGGACTTAACTTGTTTGGGACTCTCTGTGCTTCCTGAACTTGGATGTCTGTTTTGTTCAGCAGGTTAGGAAAATTTTTTATCTATTATTTCTTCAAATAAATTTCCTGCCACTTTGTCTCTCTTTTGTCCTTCTGGGACACCTATAATCCGAATGTTATCACACTTGATATTGTCCCAAAATTCCCTTAGACTGTTGTCATTTTGTCTAATTCTTTTTTCTGTTCAGGTTGGGTGATTTCCTCTAGTCTTTCATTTAGCTCACTGATCAGTTCTTCTGCATCTTCTACTCTGCTATTGAGTCTCTCTAGGAATTTTTCATTTCCCATATTGAATTCTTCATTTCTGATTTTTTTTTATGTATTCCAGTTCTTTGCTGATGAGCTCACTCTGTTCATTCAGTCTTCTCTCAGTATCTGTGAGCATCCTCAAGATATTTTCTTTGCATTCTTTGGGGAGTAGGTCACTTGTTTCTGTTTCATTTAGTCCTTTCTCTGGGGTTTTGTCCTGTTCCCTTGCTTGGAAAGTATTCCTTTGCCTCCTTATTATGCCTCTTTCTCTGTGCTTATTTCTATGTATTAGGTGAGTCGGCTATGTCTCCTGATCTTGGAGAAGTGGGCTTATGTATGAGATGCCTTATGAGGTCCAGCAGCCTATTTCCCTCTCATCACCAGTCCATAAGAACCAGGAGTGACCCCTTTGTGGGCTACTTGTGTCCTTCTGCTGTGGCAGGGTTGCTCCCACTGCAGGTACACAGGGAGTCTAGTCTTTCCTTCCCTGGCCAGCTGTTTATAAATCCGGTTTGGGGGCGCCTCAGCACTGTTGGCTACAAAGTCTATCAGCACACTCCTATTGCGGTTTTTCTCTTAACTGGGTTAATACCCAGTGTACCTGGTTGCTAGACTCAGGGGCATACAGTTGTGATAGGCCTCAGGCCTATAAGGCTGTTGTCAGTTCTCTTAGGAGTGTAGCTGTGTGGGGCTGGCCCTAGGCATGGAAGCACTCAATTGTTTCCAGCTTTGGAAGGTGGGACTGATCCTTTTAATGGCTATTTGTGAAGCATAGGTCTTTGACCACTGATAAGCTTCACCCCCCATGGGACCACACCCACCATCAAAACAGTTCTGGTCCATGTGCACATGTCTCAACCCCTGGAGTGTACCCCAATGCCACATTGCAGAGGCCCCCACGTCTCTACAATGCCCCTCACAGTTCACCTGGTCCTCACACAGGCCCTGCCTCACAGAGGCAGACACACTTGCCTGCCTGTAGAGGATCAAGGCACCCAGTCAATGCAGGCTGAAAAGTAGCCTGAGGGATGGCTGTTAGGTGTGGCTAGTCCCTAGGGCTGGTTGCCTGCCCTGGCTGAACTGGATTAAATCTGTGCTCTAGGGGGTGTGGCAGACCCCTGGGCTAACAGGCCAAGGGATGAACCTCAATGGTGCCCACCAAGGCCTGTGTCAGCACGCCTGGACCAGGTCAGACCAATGGTCCCCAACAATGTCTCAGTCTCCAGAGAGGTCCCTCCTCTCACTAAGATGCCTCCAGAGCCCACCAGGTGAGTCTCATTTCACAAAAGGACTGTCAGGCTTGTCTCTGGTGATTTCAGGTTGCTGCAATGAGTGAATTTGTGCGTGGGCCCTTTAAGACCCAGGTCTTTTCGGGTTTTGGAGATAGCTTTTCTGGGGTATCCCTGCTGCAATTAATAGCCAGTGAAGCCAGACAGTAACACTCCCATCACGGTTGGGCTGAGTCTGAAGGATGCTTACAGCAGTATTGGCCCCCGCTGCAGATCTCACTCCTCCAGGGAGGGCTGTGTACCTTAGCGTGTCTCCCGCCTGGTCAGCTGAGAAGCTCTGCTGCTCCCAAAGGTGGCTTTTTTCCTCTACAGCAGGAATTTCTGCCTCTTCTTCCTTAGTCAGGACTGTCCCTTGTCGTGGGGTTTCTTTTTATCTAGTTTTCAGTTTTCTCTCCAGGGTAATTTTTCCAAAAATAGTTGTAACGTGGTTGTGTTTGTGGGAGGAGTCAAGTTCAGAGTCTGCTTACACCGCCATCTTGACAAGATCCCCATAATGTATTTTAAAAGGGGATGTATTTCTTTCAGGAATTACTTTCTGAAGTAATTTCTATCTCATGTGGTGAGGAGTTTAACTTTTCATTTCTAATTCCTGAATCCTCTATTATAGTAGATAGCATAAAAGTTATTAACTTGGGGTTATTTTTCTCATTGAAGGTCCATATTTTTGAAAGAAATATATATCTTTTTTCCACTTAGAATATATTCAGAAACAAACAAGCTCACATACCCCAAAGGTCACTTCACTCTAAAATTTTGAATTTTCCTATCATTCATCCATTTAGCAAACATTTATTTAATACTTACTCCACCTCAGGTAGTTGGCTAGGCTCTATGAAGGATATATAGGCCAGCAATATGTGGTCCCTCTTTGTAAGAAGCTAACATTTTAGTGTGGGAAAAAAACACATTCACAACTACTATAACACAACAGGGCTGAATACTAGAATAGTGGCACGGACAAGTGCTTCAGAGCATGTAGGAAGGAATAGTGAATTGTTCCCAGAGTCGATGGTAATATACAGATGTCCTTAGAACAAAACTCAGAAAAGAAGAAAACTCAGACTTCTCTTTCTAAAAAACTGAATTGCCACGATAATAAAAATATTCCCACAGAATTCGAGTGGAAGAAAATGTACATCAAGACATTTGATGAGTCTGATGTATATTGCCTTATTTGAAAACTCCTGCTAACATGTTGAACACACACACACACACAAAAATAATATAAAGAAAAGCCTAAGCCAATTGAAAGTGGATGATCATTGTCAAATGCAGTTTTCCTTAACGTCTATAAGTTCACAGGAAACAAAACTGCAAGCAATAAATGCTGTTCATCACATGCATTCTGAAAGCAGAGATTTCTGAAATTTCTATAGAACATCAGACAAATAATTTGTTTATAACTTGTGAATAAAACAGACAAATAATTTAACCATTAGGAAATGTGTGATAATAATTTTTATACAAACATTGCACCCTACATAAACTTCTTCATAGCTCTGATTTAGAATAACACCTAGCATCTCTCTCCCCTAAGAATTCACATACTTTTGTGTGTGTATGTGTGTGAGGAAGATTGTCGCTGGGCTAACATCTGTGCCAATCTCCCTGTATTTTACGTGGGATACCGCCACAGTGGGGCTTGACAAGTGGTGCTGGATCCATGCTGGATCTGATCCTGTGAACCCCAGGCTGCTGAAGCAGAGTGCGTGAGCTAAACCAATACACCACTGGCTGGCACCAGAATTCACAAATTTTTAAAGGAGACATACATATACAAATTATCATAATAAAGGTCAGGCTGTGTCAGGTGGTGGAAATGGGGAGTGACTGCTAATTGGCACAACGTTTCTTTCTGGGGAGATAGAAATTTTCTAAAATTAAATTGTAATTATGGTTGCACAGTTCTGTGAATACATAAAAATTATGGAATTATACACTTTAAATAGATGAATTGTGTAGTATTTGAACTATATTTCAGTAAAAACTTCAGATTATGGTAAGAAAAATATTAGTCATAAATGAAGTACTATGGGCACATGAAAGAAGAGATTAATTCTGGCTGGAGGCATATGAGAAGACTTCTTGAAGGAGGTAAAAATTGAGAAGGGACTTGAAAGATGAAGAGAACTCTAACAAGCAGATACTATGAATGGAGATGGGGAGGAACAGCATTTCGGGCAAAAGAAAGGGCATAAAGAAAGGCACTGATATCGCAAAGTCTATGACAGTGCTACATGCAAAATGTGGTCCCTGTACTAGTGCTAGCCTGCAAACCATTTGTTATTAGTTGCTGATGACGTATTGTATTAAGACTTGTTTTGTGACCTAACATGATCTATCTTGGAGAGTGTTCTGTGTGCACTTGAGAAGAATATATATTTTCCTGTTGTTGGATTGAAATTTCTGTATATGTCTGCTAAATCCATTTGGTCCACATCGTTATTCAAGTCCACTGTTTCTTTGTTGATTTTCTGTCTGGTTAATCAATGCATTATTGAAAGTGGAGTACCAAAGTCTCCTACTATTACTGCATTGCTGTCTATTTTTCCCTTCAGTTCTGTCAATGTTTGTTTTATATATTTAGGTGCTCTGATGTTGGGTGCATGCGTATTTATAATAGTACCAAAAAGAACAAGATATTTAGGCATAAATTTAACTAGGGAAGTGAAAGACTTGTACACTTAAAACTACAAAAAATGATGAAAGAAATGAAATGACACAAACAAATAGAAAGACATCATGTGTTCCAGGAACAGAAGACAATATTGTTAAGATGTCCATATCGCCAGCAATCTACAGATTCAGTGCAATCCCTATCAAAATCCCAAAGGCATTTTTTACAAAAGTAGAAAAAAATAATTCTAAAATTCATATGGAATCAAAAAAGACCTCAAATAGCAAAAACAATATTTAAAAAGAACAAAACTAGAGGCATCAAACTTCCTGACTTCAAACTATATTACAAAGCTATGGTAATTAAAACAGCATGCTACTGGCATAAAGACAGACATATAGAGTAATGGAACAGAATAAATAGCCCAGAAAAAAATCCACACATATATGGTCAACTAATCTTTGACAGGGTGTCCAAGAGTACACAAAGGGGAAAGGACTATCTCTTCAACAAATGGTGTTGGGAAAACTGGATATCTACATGCAAAATAATGAAATTGGACTTTATCTTAGACTATAAACAAAAACCAACTCAAAACGAGCTAAAAACTGAAATGTAAGACCTGTAGCACTCCCAGAAGAAAACGGGAAAAATTTCATGACATTGGTCTTGGCAAAGATTTTATACATATGACAGCAAAAGCACATGTAGCCAAAGCAAAAATCGACAAAGTAAAAATCTTCTGCACAGCAAAGGAAACAATCAACAGAGTGAAAAAGCAACTTACAGAATGGGAGAAAATATTTGAAACTATATGTCTGATAGGGGATTATTTTCCAGAGTATATAAGAAACTCCTATAACTCACTAGCAAAAAAATGAATAACCTGATTTATAAATTGTCTTGAATAAATATTTCATGAAATAAGACATACAAATTGCCAACATGTATATGAAAAGATGCTAAAAATCACTAATCATCAGGGAAATGCAAATCAAAACCACAATGAACTATCTCCTCACATTTGTTAGGATGGTTATTATCAAAAGAACAAAAGACAGTAAGTGTTGGCAAGGATCTGGAGAAATTGAAACCTTTATACACTGTTGGTGGGAATGGAAAATGGTGCATCCGCTGTGTAAAACAGTACAGAGTTTCCTCATAAAATTAAAAATAGAACTAACATATGTTCCAACAATCTTACTTCTAGATATTTATCAAAAAAATTGAAATCAGAATCTCAAAGAGATACTAGCACTCTTATGTTCATTGCAGTGTTATTCACAATATCCAGGATTTGGGAACAACTTAAATGTTCATCAATAGATGACTGATAAATAAAATGTGATATATGCATACAATGGAATATTATTCAGCCTTTGAAAAAAGGAAATCCCACAATAAGCAACAACATGGGTAAACCTTAAGGACATCGTGCTGAGTGAAATAAGCCAGTCAGAGAAGGACAAATACTGCAAAGAATAGAAAGGTGGTGACCGGGGCTGAGAGAAGGAGGAAACGCAGTTTTGCTAATCAATGTGTATAAAATTTCATGTATGCAAAATGGATAAGTTCTAGAGATGTGCTGTACAACATTGTGCCTATAGATAACAATACTGCACTGTATTCTTAAAAACCTGTTAATTGGGCTTATTTCATGTTAAGTGTCCTTACTATAATAAAAAATAAATAAAATAAATAATTTGAGAGTAGTCCTTCAGAAATTTTTATAGTAATTGGCATTGCTGTGACATCCAAATACAATCACTTTTTAAATAATCCAATCTCATTATATTTTACAAAGTATTGGTCTGTGATGGGTGAGAAAGTTTTAAAAAAGTGATTTCATTATAGTTGGTTTGAGAAACACTGGTATAACTACCCTGTGAGGTATAATCACATGTATAACCACCTTTGTGTATAACTACCCTGTGAGGCAGAAAGATAGGAGTGTACATCTGTGCATACTGTGGTGGAGACCAACTGAGATTTTTGAAATAAGATAGTAACACAATAAAATTTGTATTTTGAAAAAGCAAGACAGCAATATGTATAATTTATTAGAATAAACAATATGTATAATTTATTAGGATGGAGTCAAAACATAATACCTGATATGTTAGGAAGCTACTCTTGGACAGTGAGAGTGTGGAAAAGAAGTGCACTAGTAAAAATAGGAGGTTGCTACTCTTTCTTCCATATTCATTAAAAATTAGGGTATATAAGTCATTATCAGCCAGCTCTGGTGATCTAGTGGTTAAATTTGACACTCTCACTGCCGTGGCCTGGGTTTGTTTCCTGGTCAGGAAACCACATCACTCATCTGTTGGTTGTCATACTGGCTGTGTGTTGCTGTGATGCTGAAGGCTATGCCACCAGTATTTCAAATAGCAGAAGGGTCACCCATGGTGGACAGATTTCAGCAAAGCTTCCAGACTAAGAAAGACTAGGAAGAAAGACCTGGCCACTTACTTATGAAAAAAATCGCCATGAAAATCCTATGTATAGCAGTAGAACATGGTGTGATATAGCACCAGGAGGTGAGAGGATGGGACAGAAAGACCAGGCAGAGTTCTGCTCTGTGGTACACAGGGTTGCTAGGAGTCAGAATCGATTCCATGGCACTAACAACAAGCCATTATCAGCAGTTGTCTTTGGATTGTGAGGCTAAGGGTGATTTTTCCCCCTCGTTTTGTGCTTTTATTCTCTAAACTTTCTGTAATGAACATATATCAGTTTTACACACACATGCACACACACACACACCACAGTAACCTTAAAAGGGAAAATTATTACATTTCTTACTGCCTATCTTACTACTCAAGCTGCATTTTTCTACAAGGGACCTAGATTAATTTATTGCAATTTCTCATTCTTACAATAGTAAGGAGTATTTTTTCCTGCCAATAAGCCACAACAATAAACACTAAGTTAAAAAAAATTGGTTTAGAAATATGAAATATTATTGAAAAGCAAGAATTCAATGAACTTCATCTGTTGTAAATTCCTATTAACTGGATATATGCCAATTGACATTGTAGAATATTTAATTGAATCTAAAGAAACACTAAAGTGCTGAAAAACCTACATTAAGAGAGTATAAGTCAGGGCTGGCCCCATGGCGTAGTGGTTGAGTCTGGCTCACTCCAATTTGGTGATCGGGGTTCACAGGTTCGGATCCCAGGTGCAGATCTACACCACTGGTCAAGCCATGCTGTGGCAGCAACCCACATACAAAAGAGAAGAAGATTGGCTCAGATATTAGCTCAGCGCTAATCTTACTCAAGTAAAAAAAAAAAAAAAACGAAGATTGGCGACAGATGCTAGCTCAGAGTGAATCTTCCTCACCAAAAAAAAAAAGTATGAGTAAGTGGACATTTTTCTAAGGAATTAGGTAAACAGATCATGTATCTGGTTGTGTTGAGATAGATTCAATAGTAAATGGATAAAGTTGGAAGATGAAAAAAGGACGAATGGGAAAAACAGTATCTATGAAGTTTATGAAGAAATCCTTTATTTAAACTTGCAGCTATGCCTATAGTTTTGATTGGTATATCTCAGATATTTAAAATTAAAATATTTTATGTTGTTAATAAATTTAGAAAGCTTCTGTGCTTCTAATCCTGTATGATTTAAAATAGTGCATTGTATACTCTCTTTCACCACTATTTTGAGGCCCTGCAAGTAATATTTCAAAGATATTTTATGTAAATAATGTTTTCTTTTTTAAAAAAACATGTGCAGTATAAACATTTTAAGAAAATACAGCAAAACAGAAGCACTTTTTAAAAGCATGTAAAAATAAAAATTGCATTAGCAGTGCCATTATCATGGTACTACATAAGATGACAAAAATGTTATTTTAGATGTGGGGAAATATTTATAACACAATACTAAATTAAGAAATATGCAAGACAAATTTTACAAAAAGAGTTTTCTAATGTTTTATATTTTTGTGTATTTCTAAAATTTTCTATGGTCACAAAAACATTTATGTAGGATAAAAGGGGCTTTATGACAGCAGTAGAGCTCACATCTGTTCTATGTCAGACACTGATTTCTCAAAACTAGAGAGAGAAAAAGAAAATCTTTGAAGCAAATTAATGGAGTCCAGACCTGACTTGCCTAGCTGTGTGACCAGAAGCAAGTCCACTTAATCTCTTTGGGCCCCATTCCTTAGCTGTAACATAGTAGGTGTGAAATTGAGAAATTCTTAAAATCATTCAGCTCTAAGAGTCTACAACTCTAAAAGATTAAAGCAGGGCTTTCCAGAAAGAAAATTTTTATGTTTGGAACTCCAATCATAAACCAAACAAATAAAGCCTTAATGATAGGCTGTAGTAAGGATTCTCACCCAACTCAGAGTGATATTCATACGTTTAAAATAAAAGAGTTAATTTTTCTGTGATATCTCGTTGAAATCTAATAATGCTTGCAGAAATAAACAATCATACTTATTGAGCTGTCATATGAAGCTGAATATACTGTTATGTTTGAAGTATTTGGAAAATAATTCTTTGGCAAATGTTCGCACATTCATAATGCTAAAACTCTGACCATTCCAGAAATAAAGGAAAACCAAAAACTAGTCATTCACAGAAAACTGAAGTTTCAACAAAGCAACAATTCAACAACAATGCATCAGGAACCAAAAATGTGAAAGACCTGTGAAAATGTAAAGCCAAAAATTATTATCAAAATATTCTATAAAGAGACAGAATATGCTACAGAGAGAAAACATAAAGAAAAATGTAGTGGATTTGACCACTAAAAATTAAAACATAGAAACATAAAATACCATACATTTAAAAAGTAAAAAAAAATAAACAAAATTAAAAGGCAAAATACAGAATAGTAAAAAATATTTTCAGCACATATAACCAAGAACTACTCTTATTAGCATGTACTGAGCTCTTACAAATTATTAAAAGACAAAAATTCCATTAAAAATGGACAAAGATGTGAAAAGGTAATTTTAAAAATTAGCCAATTAAAGTTTGAAAAAAGTGTTCAAAATGCAAATTAAAACAGCAATGAGCTATAATCCAAATGATAATATCCAGCGTTGGTAAGTTGGTAAGAGTTCAGTTAAACAGGCTGCCATACATCATTGGTGGGAATTTAAATTGTCTTAATGTCTTTAATGATATGTATTTAAAGACCTAAAATATTCACTGTTTAACTTAGAAATTCCAATTCTATAATGCGTAATGAACAATTATGGATATGTGTAAAGATTTAGCTACAAGCTACTACTTAAATAATTGTACGTAATATTTAAAAATTTGGAACAAACTACATGCAAATGAATACAAATAAATGTTATACAGCAATCAAAGATGAAGCTGGAGAAGAATATGTAATGAAATGGTAAGAATCATGATATATATTTAAGTGAGAAAAGCAAATTTCTGAACAATGTAAAATAAAATATGATATTATTTAATAAACAATAAATATAGCTACATATATACACAAAAGAATATACTATAAAATGTTATCAGTGGTTATCATTGGATGGTAACTTGTGTTTTAATATTTTTTGCTTATTTTTACTTTCTAAATTTTCTACAACAAATCTGTATTACTTGGATGAAAAAGTTATTTCAGAAGTAGACAAAGATAAAAACATATATATACATATACATATATATTGTTCCTTCACTTAAATTATAATTTTAATATGTTTAATGAAATTATGACAAAATAAATTCAATATCATGTTGTGTAAATTTTATTGCCCACTTGGATTAAGATTTAGATAAAAACTGCTTATCTGTTATTTCCCCAGATTACCTAACACTCATATTGAAGGAGTGTGTGTGTGTATTTGGGGGAGGAGTTGTCTTTAATTGGCTTTGGTTCTCAAGAGCCCTTGGGGCTATTTATCAACTAAACTAAATTACTCAGTTTAGGCGTTTTCCACCTCAATTTTTACTGGCCTTCAGAAATAAGACAGAATATCAGGGGAAAGTCTGCATAATGTCAGATTATCCCTTTCTGTGATCAACCTTCCCTGGAGATACAAACAAATTATGACTTAATTAAAAGTAATCAGGAAGTGAGAAAGACCCTAGAGAAAATTATCAGTAAACTGGATACAATGATGTTTGAATAATTAGAGGTTTGATAATCATGTATAATAAAACTGAAAGCAAAATATGACAATGTACAGTTCCGGTTTAATCACATTGTCTATTTTGGTCAACTTTCACTTTATGAAAATTAAACAGTTCATGTTGAAAAATAAAGTCATTAAAAAGATGAATTATGAAATGATTGTACATATTGCAAAAGGCATGACATCTTGGGATACCTTTAAAGAGCACATTTTCCTTCACGTATTTAAAATAGTATTTTACTGAAAAGCACCCAAATGTCCAAGATACAGTCACTTGTGGAATATCTATATGATAGAATATTATGTAAACATTGAAAAAGCTCTTAAAAAAATATTGTTCTGGGAAAATTCTCTCAAAGCAATGCTGTTTCAAAAAGATACAAAATTGTATGCATTACATAATATTTTAAGTGTATTACTTATTTCATAAAATGAAAATTGGCTTTATTATGATTTAGATACATAATAGACCTTTTCTGGGTTTATCCTACAGATAAACTAAAAAAAAAATCAAGTTGATTTAATTAATACTTTTATCTTTCAACTTCTTAGTTTGAAGTCCCAAGCTAAGGGTATTTGTATGATGGGGTAAAGTGGTTTCAAAAGTTAGTTTATTCCCTCAAAGAGCTTTTAGTGTTATAGAAGATGTAAGAATAATTCACAACACAAGAGTGGATAAAATCAGTGAGGAACAGAAAAAGCATTCGAAATTATTAAAGGAAGAAGAAATCTACTATCTAATTTTGGAAATCACTTTTTTTCACTGAAGTTGTGGGTTTTGCAGACATTTAGAAGTTGGTTAGGATTTCAACAAGGAAAGCATAGGCGTTTCAGAGAGCAGTAAGTAATCTAATTTGCCTGGAACATAAAAGACATCTAGCAAAGTCAAGAAAATAAGACTTGACACAATAATACAGAGGATTCTGAATGTCAGGGTGAGAAATTTCAAGTAGGCAGAAGCAGTAGAGAAATTACAGAATGCTAAAACTAGGAGTCAAAGAGATCGTAAAGTCAGTGACCTTTTTTACATATGGGAAAACAGGTTCAGACACCAGTACTGACTTGCCCAAGGTCACATAACTCAGTGACAGAGCTAGGTCTTCTGACTCCTGATTCACTGCCCTTTCTGCGACCACATTGACAATCAAATGAATACTGAAGCAGAGAGATTCACTAATATAGTTGAATCCAACAGAAATAAGCTAAGCAATGTCTTCAAAGTTGATGAGGGAAACTGGGAACCAGTTCCCTTTTAAACAAATGAAGAAGACATCAGTAGGAACTTACATGCATGTGGATAAAATTCAAGTATTTGACCCTCAGGGAGTTTACACATCTCATAAAGGAAAGTGGACAACAATTAAAGAATGATATACGGCGAGGACAAGGAAGTGAATAACCTGCCTGCACTCATGTATCCCTTATTTCCACAAAGTGGTCAGATCATCTGGTTACTCCTTTCCTCAAAACCCTCCAGTGGTCTACCATCTCACTCTGAATAAGATACTTTCTACTATGGCTTATAATGTCTTATGTGATCTAGCTCCTGCCTATTTCTACAAATTTATTTATTACTCTTTTCCTTATTCTGTCTGCTACTCTGGTCTCCTTCTTGTTCCTAGAACATGTCAAACACTCTCCTATTTCAGGGTGTTTGCACTCACTATTTCCTCTGCTCATAAAGCTCTTCCACCAGATAGCTTTATATACGTATTCCATCATTTAATTCATGTTCCTGATTAAATGTCACCTCCTCAAAGAGACCATCATAATTAAAGTAGTTGTTTATGTCACTCTTTGTCTCGGTACCATGCTTTATTCTCCTTTATAGTAATTATAACTATTTGGTATTATTTTTTATGGTCTAACTCTCCCTCTAGAATATAAGTTCTATGAAGGCAGGGATTCAGTCTCTTTTATTAGCCATCTTGTATCTCTAGGACCTAGAACACTGTATAGTACATAATAGGAACTCAATAAATATTTGTTGAATAAATGACATGGACCACATATCTAAAATATGAATCAGTAAGTATTATGGGTATATATAGAGGAGCAGTTAAAAACATAGAAGCTGGAACTAAGCTTACTGGGTTCAATTTCTGGCTCTACTCACTGCATACTATCATAGAGTTTTTATAAAAGGTTGAACCACTAATTTAATAGGCTGCCAACAATATGAAAGTATATCTGTCTCAACACAGCCTTATAAACTTTGGCTATTATCATTTAAACATAATGTAAAATTGGGGACCGGCCCTGTGGTCCAGTAGTTAAAGTTCTATGCGCTATGCTTTGGTGGCCCAGGTTCATGGGTTCAGGTCCTGGGTGTGGACCTACTCCTCTCATCAGCCATGCTGTGGAGGAATCCCACATGAAAAATAGGGGAAGATTGGCAGAGAAGTTAGCTCAGGGCTAATCTTCCTTAAGCCATAAAAAGAAGAAGATCGGCAACAGACGTTAGGTCAGGTGAATCGTCCTCACCAAATAAATAAATAATGTAAAATTCATTTTTGCGGATGTAGTGGGTTTAAAATATAACATCCAGGCAACCTAACTTGCAATTTGTTGATGGAACAGTGGTTAAAAATCATCTACTCTGAGCCAGACTATCTGGGTTTGTACGTAGCTCCATTATTTACTAGTCATTGTGACCTTCAGCAAGTTACTTATAAGTTAAGTAACTTTTCTCATTTTTAAAACAAAGTTAATAGTTTCACATTTGTGAGGATTAAATAATATATATAAAGTGCTTAGACCAGTGCCTGTACAAAGTTAATTCCCAATAAATGTTAGCTATTAGTAACATTATAATCAGGAAGTGAAGAAACGTGTTGGTTTAAAATCCTGTATATAATGGTTATACTGAGGCCTATCCAATTCATGAATCTGACATTTGTAACCTTGACAAATTCCCATTGAGTTCCCTTTAGTGAAATACATAACCGTATCATTTGGCTTTATAGCCAGCTTTTACACGACAGGATTTCAAGAACGGAAACTGTTAGATGGGAATTCTTTTCTCTTTCCACCATCTAATTTGCCAAACTACATGCAGCTGTACTCACACTTCCTCTTCCCTCTGCCTGTAAGAGATGATTACTTCTGCTCCTTTTTAAGGTCAGACTTTCCACTTATTATCAGGACTTCATCCTTTTCCTTCTCAATAACTTCCCTTTTACAATGTACTTATTTTCTTCCTTCCAGCATGTCTCTTTCTGTTTCCATCTCTATCTCTTTCCCCTGGATCTCAGCAAACATACATACACTAGTTTCTACCATCTCAAAAATCATCTCCAATTCCCTGTGTGTGTGTGTGTGTGTGTGTGTGTGTGTATGTAAAATAATTCTGGAAGAAGGAAGAATTCACAAGGAACTGGTAACATGCTATCACCGTAATCTAAGCCACTCTCATATTTTGCCTAGACTATGGCAACAGTCTACTAATTAATGTTATTTGCTTCCATTCTTGTTTGTCCCTCACCTTTCTCTACAAATAATTGGAGTTATCTCTTAGAAACACAAAACATTCTTAGTCCACTCTCCTTATTGGCTTTTGCTGCATATAGAATGCTCACCTTTGACAAAACACAACTTAAATGTTTCCTCAAAGAGTTTCCAGTAAAATGAGCACCTCATAATAATTTAAAAAATCACAAAACTTATGAAGAAACAGAAGAAGCAGAAAGACAAAGGCTTCAAATATTAGAATTATCAAGGCATATAAAATGATTGTGTTAAAATGTTTAAAGACATTAAACAAAAGTTCAAAAATATGAACTAGAAATAAAACTCTATTAATAAAATAAATCCATGCATTTTTGAAAAAGAACTGAGTTAGAACATTTAGAATTGGAAACAATTTGAAATTAATAACTAAATGAATGTATTAGACACAAGATAAGACATAGCTGAAAAAAGAATAAGTGAACTTAAAATAGATCTGAAGAAATTATCCAGAATGCAGTGCAGAAAGATAGTGATGGAAAATAGAAGAGATAGATTGAGACTGATGAAAACAGAGGAAGGGCCTAATATTTACAATTATAATTCCAGGAGGAGATAATAGAGTAGAGAAGAGGCAATATTTAAAGAGGTAACAGCACTTCACATCTGACATAGTATATATTTTACTTACTTATTTTCCTCTCTCCACCTTCCCAACTATAAAGCAATCTCCACAAGAGACATGTGGATTAACTGGCAAAGAGAACTGCAAGCACAAAGGTGATTAGGCAGAAAGGTGCCTGACATGTTTAAGAAATATTGAGATGGTCAATGTAGCTGATGTGATAGATGTTAAGGAGACAGTGGAAAGAGGTGATTTTAGAGAGGAAATTGTTGGGGAAGATTACATAAAACCTTGTAGGCCATGGACTTATTTTATTTATTTATTTATTTATTTATTTAGGAAGATTAGCCAGAACTAACATCTGCTGCCAACCCTCCTCTTTTTGCTGAGGAAGACTGGCCCTGAGCTAACATCGAGCTACTTTATATGTGGGATGCCTGCCACAGCATGGCTTGACAAGTGGTGCATAGGTCCACACCCGAGATCTGAACTGGTGAACCCTGGGCTCCAAAATCGGAACGTGCAAACTTAACCACTATGCTGCTTGGCCAGTCCTTAGGCCATGGATTTTAAGTATTTTAGCTTTTACTTTTATTGAGAAGGAAAGCCCTGGAGGTTTGGGGCAAAAGAGTGACAGGAACTGACTAATATTTTAACAGAATCACTCTGGATACTAGATCTACTAGACTGTGGTAGAATATGAACAGAGGCACAGAGAGTAGTTAAGAGGTTATTGTGATAATTCACATGAGAAATGATTTTAGCTTTGTTCATATATTTTGAAAGTATAGCCAATGGAATTTCCTGAGAGAATGGATGAATTGTGAAAGAGTGAAAGGGTAACTCCAAAGTATTGGTCTAACATATTGGAAAGATGGAGATGATATTAACTAAATTGGAGAAGATTGTTGGATAAGCAAGTTTTGGGGGAAAGATCAGGAGTTTTCTGAGGACTTTTGTAAAGAGAAGGGAAATCAGTTGACAAATATACAGGACAGTGTAGTCGAGAGAAAAAGATTAAGATAAGAAATAGCGTGTTTGTATGTTGATGGGGGAAGGTTTAATAGAGAAGAAAAAATTGATGATATAGGAGAGAAAGACATATTCTGGAAATATGTCCTTAATAAGGAAAGAAATAGTGAGATTGAGCATACATGTGGAGGAGTTGTGCTTATCTAGTAGTATAACAGGTCATCAATAGTAATAGGAGGTAAAGCATAGTAAATGGGTACTGAAGATGAGTGGGTAGATGTTACATGGGATATCACAAAAATTCTCTTTGTGCATTTCTTTTCTCAGTAAAATAGCAAGCAAAGTAATTAGATGAGACTATGGGCTCAATGTGGTGCCAGTGGTGAAGATTGGAGAAAGAGAAGGCATGAATACATAGTTTATGAAAATTAGTGAATGAAATAGGGAAAAATGTAGTATGATTACCAGGTAGCTTTAGTAGCCCACCTGATGATGTTAATCATCATAATTTTGAAGTGAAACGAACCATCATGGTTGTATATTTTATTCAGCCACATTCAGCTGTTCAGGGAGAGGCATGGAGTAGATAAAGAGCTGGAACTGACTAAGGTTAGGATCGCACAGTGAATATGAAAAAAATGAAAGAAACAAGTGGGGCAAAGGATTTGAGAGTCTCTGTAATGAAAAGATTGTTATTAATCCTAGAGTTTAGGTGGGAAGGGTGAAGTGAATACTTAAGAGAGAAGAGGGACAGTGAAAAGATGGTAGAACCAATGGGATTGAAGGATTTTTAGTTATACTCGGTGTGCTTTCAATAACTTATATAAATAAAACAGGTATATTTATTTATGTCATCCTAAAGTTAATAAGGTTAAATAACAAAGATGAATCTCACACACACTTTTAGTTATTCTTAACCTTCCTTGTGTAATTCCAAGTTTAAAACTGACATCTCAATATTCATGAATACATATTGATATAAATAAATGATTGAATAAAAAAGAAATAGAAGAGACACATCTTACAGAAGAATTCAAAATGATTGATGTAGATCCTACTCCTATCCAGAAGGTATACCCTAATCCACCTCCTCAACTCCCTTTCGATGTGGCCTGGAATTAGTGACTTATTTCCAAAGAATAGAGGATGAAAAGATGAAAAGTAACTTTACAGAAGATAAACCTGAAAGACACTACCTCTGCTCAGTGATGGAGCTGACATCACTAGTGGTAAATCACGTTCATGGCGTATATCCCCTGATATGATGTGATGAGGTAAACACTTCATCTTTGTGGTATTCTTCTCCAAACTCTGTAACTCCAGCCTAATCATGAAGCAAACATTTGACAAACTCAAATTAGAACATTGAGGAGCATCTTCAAAACTGGCAATATCATTAAAAAGAAAATAGAAAAGACTAAGAAATTGTCACAGGCCAAAGGAGACTAAGAAGACATGATGACTAAATGCAAAACTGGATTGGATTCTAGAATAGCAAAGCGACGCTAGTGGAAAAACTGGTGAAACATAAATAAGGTCTGGAGTTCAGCACTTAATAGTAATATATAAACATTGTTTTCTTAGTTTTGATAAATGTACTACAGTTCTATAAAATGTTAACAATAGGAAAAACTGGGTCAAGAGCACACCAAAACTTTCTGTATTATATTTGGAACTTTTCTGTAAATCTAAAACTATTCCAAAATAAAAAGTATATTTAAAAATTTATTTCCCACGTGCCCTATCTTATAAATGCCTTACAATTACTAGGAATACATTACCAGTGCTATTAAAAGACACAATTTACAAATGTAAGGAAGCCATATTGGCAAATATTCCAAAAGGACATACGTAATGAGAGCTGTAGTGGTGTGGGAGAAATAAGTTTTTTGTTGCTTGCCCATATAGAGAGACTGATGTACTCACAATATCGTGTAAATGTTTATAACACTGAATCTCAGTATTATAAGTCTAGCATGACATTCATTATTAATGTTGAACTATCAATCTATACAACATTCTGAATGAAAAACTTTCCCCTATCGTGAGAAATTTTCAAAGTTTAAACTCTAATAATACTTTGAAGCTTGGAACATCACTCATAGAATGACATTTCTTTCATTCTGCAGCAAGCAAGCAAGCAGATTGATATGATATGTATTACTGTAGAACTTGACAGTCAAAGTAATACTATTCTCTCCATTTATATTGAGTCTTACCATTTACAAATCTTTCAGACTGTAACAACAGTATTGTAACGTAAGTAGGGTTATTAATGTCATGATCATTGTAATTGTTAAAACTGTGCTAGGAACTATGCTATGTACTTTATGAACCTTACGACATTTAATCCTCACAACACCTCTATGAGGTGAGTACTATCATTCTAATTTTACAGATAATCAAACTGAGGCTTGGACAGGTAAGGAACTTAGCCCAGGCTATGCACAGTTAATAAATATCAGAGCTGGAACTCTAATCCCTCTTCTTTGCTCTCCTAAAAATTTGGGTGTATCTCAGTTAAAGCAGTTGTCTTACTATATCACACAGGTGTTTTGCTAAAGGAAAGAACTTTTTAGTTATTCTGGGCTTTTCTTAAGTTCATCATATATTGCTAAGGTTTTCTCTTTAATCATGAGAAATCTTCTCCTTGATTGCTTTAAAATTTTAACAAGCAAGCGAAAACTGCATAGGAAACAACAGGACTTCTGTGCTATATCAACATAATTCTCTTATTTACCAATGTCTTTGGGGTAATTGATTGTATTGTGAGTATTTTCCCGTTGGTTCCCCATATTAGGCATTCAGTATCTAGAGGGAAAGTCTGTTGTTTATGTCTCCAGGGCCTAGATCACTGCCTGATATATAACTGGCACTCAAGAAATATATGTTGAATGAAATGATTTACTACAGATACCAGGACTAATTATTGGCAGAAAAGAGCTTGATCCATATTTCCTGACTTCTGATTTGGTGTTTTTTAATTTTATTACAATGTCTTTAGGCAGAGTGAGGTTTTATAGTGCCATGAAAACCATTGGTTTGATTTTGAACTGGCCATATAGAACCATAATACTTTTTTTCTTCTTAAATAGCTCTTAAACTTGAGATTCTGCAGAGAAGCCATCTCAGTTTTGTTAAAAAATGCCTTAGAAAGAGAGGGGTGCTGGTAAATATTTAGCATCAAGCTAAGGGTAAGAGAGGCAGTGATTTGCAGCGTTTGATGATTGCCAAGATGTAAATTATGCCCACCATGTCAGATTTCACTTTGTGAACATGATGACACTGAATCCAGAGTTGAAAGATGAGCAAATATGGCTTTCATGAGCCTTTCTGAGCAGAGAAATCCCACTCTAGCACACCACTGTCTATAAAGCATGATTGCCTCAACATGTATATGTTACATATCATATGAAGCAAAAATCATGCTAAGAGTAACTTATGTCTATCATGGGTAAATGCGACATAAGATTTCAGTAAATCTTGTTGTAAAAGGCTTTAAGAAGTTCAGATTCTAAAGAGGCTTTCTTAGACTTCAATGCTTTAAGTCAACAATATGTTTTCCTCAAATTTTTATTATAAAAAGTTTTGAGCATACAGAAAAGTTGAACACCCATCTCTACCACCTAGATTCTACAATTAACTTTTCACTTTACTTGCTTTATATCATATCTATATATTCATCAATACATCTTACTTTTTGGATGTATTTCAAAGATGTAGACATCAGCATGCTCCACTCTCAAATGCTTCAGAATGCATATTATTAACCAGAATTTGATGTTTTTAGAGTTTAAAAAAAAATAAGTAAAAATTGCATTTAGTGAAATGAGGCAAATCTTAAATGTACTATTCAATGAATTTTAACAAATGTATACAACTGTAACCCAATCTCCATTAATATATGGAATATTAGCATTCCCAAGAAAGTTTCTTCATTCCCCTTCCTAGTCAGACCTGCCCCACTCCCAACACAAGTATCCATTGTTTTGATATTTTTTTTACCATAGACTATGAACATGATATTAAAAAAATATGTTCCTGAGCTTTAAGAATTGTAACAATCAATTTAAAAAAGGCAATGGAAATGGATCAGGAAAGAATGAAATTTAATGGTTAATAGTTTTGTGTTGTGTAAACAAATATTTTTCAAAAACTATTAGTTAAGCCATGAAGAAGGCTTATGCACATGTGTCTCTTCAACTGTGCTGCAAGCCTCTTGTGAAACTCCAGTCAAGTCATTGCTCACTTTATAATTCACATTAAAGGATACCACATATCTTCATAGAGCTTTATCCCTTTCAAAGCACTAACATATACATTCCTTCACAAACGCTTCGGTTCAAGCCATCTGAGCAGAGGCATAGTCTTAAAAATCCCATAGTAAGTCACAAAGGAGACTTATATGAACTCATTTTCTCCACATATTCTGAGCTCACTCATCTATTTAAGTGTTACATATTTTACCTCAGTATTTATGTTTTAGCTATACATAGAAACAGTTATAAAGTAAATGATATGACATCCAGATTTTCCTTCCAAAGAATTAGAAGGAGAGTAGGAGGTGCCTATAAAACAAGAAAGGCCATGAGTTGATCATTACTGAAGTTGCCTGTGAATACTTGAGGGTTCATTGTACCACTATATTTGTGTATTTTTGAATTTGTTAAAGGAAAAAGTTAAAGAAAAACTTTTGCTTCAGTTTACACGGGTATTTAGCCAAAGTGAGTATTACCAAGCTAGAAAATCAGCCACAACCTGCCTTGACCAGATCCTAAAGGATTCCATGGGGCTCCATTGGGGAGATTAGAGGCTACTTGAATTTCAAAATAATAGCATACTGTCTGAAGGAGCATAAGACTGCCCAACTGATCAAAGTGCAAACCTCTGTGATCCCAGGCCCCATTCTGGGCTGGAAAAAGCCTAGTGTGAGTCATGAAGCCCATTACAAGAAAATTCTCTCAGAAACTGTGTGAAAAGTCAGCCTTGTTAAAAGCATGGATGCAAGACATTCAATTTAGGTACCATGGCAGGAAAGTTTCCATTATTATTTTTTAATTCCTAGTTTAAAAAAAGTAAGTTGTGCTCTGGTAAAAATGTAGGCATGTTGCTCATGTGAGTGTCAAGACTCTTTCATGGTAATGAATTCTTATCTTGGGTGAAGGAACCTTTACTCACGTGCCATGTGCTTCTGGGTTCTGAGGAGAATAAAAGCGGAAAACTAGGCTACCTTTTGGCAGTAACCATTTGGAAATTCATAAAGTGAGACTTTCATTTTGAAAAGGAACTTTGAGTTTGTACACTGAAGGGGTGTGGGCCTGGGAAAAGTTTCTCTGCCCTCCCTCATTGACTCCTCTCAGAACCTTCCCATATCAATGGAAGGGCATTTCCTGAGCCCCTGTCTCCCCTCTCACACCCAATCTTCTTCCTATGTAGGCTTTTACCTTACTCCAGCTGATCATATCGTCCGAGACCTATCATTCACCAATGTCCACAGCTTGGTGAGAAATCCAGAAACAGTTGCATCCCAGGCTCCCTCCACAAGGAAGGCAAAGGAAGTGGCAACAGCAAGGCCTGAGCTAAGATGATATCTGAGAGGACAAGATGCACCAAGGCCAAGAGCAGCAGCTTTCAGTGACTAAAAGACAGTAATGCCCTTCACTACTTGGTGGCCAGGCCTGATTGCTCAGAAGGTAAAACCCATTGGCTGATAAAGCTGTCATTACTGTGAAGTCCTACTGGCATGTGACTGTCAGAGAACTTTGGGTAAAGAAAAACCATTAAAGGGACGGGGAAAAATATCCATGAGGAAAGATATGTACTGGGAAAGCATTTTGGGGGTGTTTTTCTGTTGCTTCCTGACTCTTGGACAGAAATAAGTATCAGGGACTACTGAAGCTTTTGAGAACCTTCTCATCATCCCTAGCAGTAGTTAGAAATTTGTAGGCATAGTAATGAAAAGCATTGCATTGCATGGCATGGGCCATGACCTGGCATGCAAAGCATATAACATTGTACTAGCTTGACATTGCATTAGCTAGATATTGAATGTAGTTTGATATTGCACATAATGACATTATAAGGCATTGCTGGGCATTGTTCTGACCTTTGCCCTGGAGACATGGGGAGTATTCTTGGTGTACATTTTTGGTGAGAAGGGAGACTCCTGGGAGTGGGATGTTAGGCGATATGTCTTCTTCTCCTCCTAGTGATAAGATTGGGAAAAAGAAGATCAATGAGAGATGAACTTCAGTAAGGACCCTAAGGCTCAATACCCTCAGTTTTAAGGGGAAATAATTGAGGCCCAGTGCTTGTTTTTTTTTGACTAAACTAAATTGTGCACTTCTTCAGGACTGGTAGCATACTTCATTTTAAAAAATGGTGATCCCTTTTGACTGAAATTTTAGTTACTAAATACTGAGAGTCTTAGTTAAAATTTGAAAATTGATTTATACTGAGGCTGAGATATATTTTCCCCTTTTTGTACTTTTTTATGAAGTACTTTTTATTATTTAATCTTTCTTTTTCATTCTTCCTTGACCGATATTTGTTCAGTTGAATTGTCTTACTTGTTTATCAAACACTTTTCAAATGAGCTCAAAATTATACATAAGGAAACACTTCTTCTTTATGGTGTCAATGATTTAGTGATCTCTGATAATAGGACTGGCTGGGCTTAAAGGTCTTATGACTTTTCATGATCCCTTGCCTGGGAGTTCCATTTCTCTTTAACCTCTCTCTGTCCTCTCCTCATTCTATTTTTCTTCTTCTATACCCACCCATCATTGGAGACTAAGCTAAGGAAGATTTTGCAGGCCTTCTTCACTTCCAGCTTTCATCAGTCTCAGACTTCTCTAAGGGAGGCTTTACCAGAAAATTAGTATTTTCATTATATAGTGTCTGATTATTTGTCTTTGCCAACAATTTAGATTTTTCTTATATTAATAAATAAGTCGTCTTATACATAATCCTGCTTCATTTGCTAATTATTTTTCAGGGTTATGTCTTCACTCTCTATAAACTTGTTAAAGTCCAAAACTATTTCATATAATATATATTTTTTGGCATCTCTTTACAGCATAGGACTAGGTACACAATAGGTGATCAATAAATATTTGTTGATTGACCAGTGCTTCCTAATCCGTTCTTTCCTTTCCACTCATTCTTTTCCATGTTCTGTGATGCTGGGATTGCTTCCCACTCGTCTTTCTACTTCTACGCTTTCTTCTCAAAATTACTTTCGCTCTTCCACTGTCTATGGCATAAAGCTCATATCCCTTAGTATGGCATTCAATGCCCTCTTCACAATGCTCAAAAATTTCCTTTCCTGGCTTAACACCAACTACACCCTTCACATGATCTGCGATCCAGCCAAAAGGAAGCACGTACACACACACACACACACACATACACACACACTCCTTTTAGGGTATATTCTGTACTTTTCCTGCCCTTGTTGTGCACGTCATTCTTTGTGCCTGTAGGTATTCCACTCATTGTTATATGGAGGCAGTATAACACAGTGGAGGGATATGGGATCTAGGATCAGGTCATCTGGGTCTAGATCCTTGTTCTGGAACTCATTAGCAATGTAATATTGTATAATGTACTCCTCTTCTCTGCACCTCAGTGTTTTCATGTGTAAAATGGGACCAATATCACCAACCTTACAGGGAGGTTGTGAGGATTAAAGGAACTGATACATGTGGAAATATTTAGACTGCTTCTGCATAACGTTTCCTATATCACAGGTGACTCATTTTCAGTTTTATCTGTTGGTTCTTCCTCTTCTCAGCCTTTGGACTTTTCTCCTTTTTATCCAAGCTCATTATGGTGATCCAAATTTACATTTCTAGACATCTTCTCTAAACTCCAGACTCATATATCTACCTGCATCCACTTGGATATCCAACAAGCATATCAGGTTTAGAACACCCAAAACAGAGCTCCCAATTTTTCCCCAACCTGCTCCTCTCAACAGTCTTCTCCATCTTAAGAAATGAGAGTTCCATCCTCCCAGTCACTCAGACTATTCTGGACTCATCTTTCTCATACCTATATTCATCACACTCCAATATTTTAGGAAATCTTGATGGCTTTACTTTTAAAATATATCAAGTTCACATCCATCACAGTTACAAGCCTGGTACAAGGTGTCATCATCACTTACAGTAGCCCTCCCATTTGCCTTTCTGCTTCTGTTGTTGTTCCCTATAGTCTTTTCTTCATACATTCTCCACACAGGGGTCACAGTGATCTTATTAAAACTTGTGGCATGTCACGATGCTTCTCTGCTCAAAATCTTCCAATATCTTCCTTTTTACAACGTGGTCTACACCTTACTCCATCCTCCTCCATCTCTGAGTTCATCTTCTTTTACCTTGCTCAGTCTGTCCAGCCACATAGACATCCTTGATATATCTTGAACACATTAGACATTCTGTAGCATAAGAGAATTTGCATTAATTTCTTCTCCCTAGAACACACTTATCCAGATATCTACATGACTTTCTCCTTCATATACTTAATGTTTTGATTTAGATGTCATATTTTCAGTGAGACCTTCCTTGACCACCTTATTTAAAATTATAGCTCACTACCCAAGAACTCCCTACCCTTTTCTCTGACTTTTTTTCATTTATACCATTTTCACTATTTGTTATATTTTTAAATTAATTTTACTTATTGCTCTCTTATTCCACAAGAATGGGAAGGTAAGTGCCATGACAACAAAGACTTTTGTCCATTTCATTGACTTTTGTATTCCTAGTGACTGGAATAGTACCTGGTAAATGTTTGTTAGATGAATAAATGAACAAATGAATAAATAAATAGATAGATATAGATATTATTTTTTCCTGATGGTCGAGAGTTGTTCATTGAACAAGTAATTATTGAGTTCCTACTGCATTCCAAGCACTGGGCTTCTTCCTGGAATTGAAATGCTGAACCAAGTAAACTTGATTCCTACATTGCAAAACTCAAACAATATAGGTGGGCTGTAACTAAGTAAATGAACAATTGCAATACAGTTTAATAAGTGCATTGCTATAATTAGATAAGCAAAGGGTGCTTTGGAAGCACAGATGGCCCTAACTTGGACTTCAGAGGCTAGGGAATCCTCCCTGGAAGAAATGGTTTCTGAACTAAACCTTGCAAAGAAGAAAGAGAAGAGAATTCCAGACAGTGGGACCAGCATATGCAAAGGTCTGGAGATAAAAGAGAGCATAGATCTTTAATTTTTTTTTTCATTTTGAAAATTCTCAACATACGCAGAATTTTATAACTAATATTCATGTTTCTTTTATCATCCAGCTTTAACAATTACCAAACTATGGCCACTCCTGATTCATTTATAACTTTCCCTATCTCCCCCCTTCCTCTGGACTATTTTGAATATCCAGATAGTATATTGTTTAATCCACAAATTATATCATTTCATCCCTACTTAGATAAGTATACAGACCTACTTAGATAGGTATGTGTGAAAGATAAGAACTCTTTTTCTTTTAATATAACCAAAATAGCAATGTCATACATAAAAATTGACAATGATTCTTTATCATCAGATATTCATTATTTAATTTCCCCAAATTTCTTGTATTTTTTAACTAAAAATCTTTTTTATTATGAGTATTTCAAACATATGCAAACTTGAAAGACTAGTATCAAAAACCTCCATGTACCTTTCACCCAGCTTCAACAATTATCAACTCATGGCCACTCTAGTTTTATCTACTTTCCTCCTCCCCCAGTGGATTATTGTTAAGTAAATTTCAGACATTCATAAATATTTTAGTATGAGAGAAAAATATTTTTGAGCAATGAAAGAATTTAGGTTTTGATGAAACTGAATGGGTAACCAGCAACTGGATTCTGTTGGCCCTGGTAAGGCTATGTTAAAAACTTAGAGTTTTAAGTATAAGGGAAACATCATTAGATTTGTATTTATAAAACTTATATTGGCTCAATAGCAGGAACTGTATTGGAAGAGGGGACTGAATACTTGAAGCAGGAAGCCCAGTTAGGAGATTGTGACAATAATCCAGGCAAGAGATGATGGCATCTTAAACCAGTGGTAGCAAAGAGAATGGAGAGAACTAAATCAAGTCCAACTATTTAGGAGGAAGAATCAGAAGGGTTTGGTGATTGTGTAAATATGAGAAGAAAGGGAAAAAGAAGTGTTGAGTCAAGAATGCTTCTTTGATCTCTGGCCTTGTCATCTAGGTGTGTGTGTGAGGTGCATTTCACTGAGATAGGAAATGTGAAATGAGAATCAGGTTTGTGGGAGAGACCTGAGAAGATGATGGATGCAAAATGGAACCTACAGAGTCTTGGGTGCCTGTGGGACATTCAAGAAGGAATGCTTGATATTTAGGTCTTGGAGTTCTGGAGAGACATCAAGGTAGGGATATAGATTAAGTAGTCCTCAGCATGGTATGGGAAAACATTGCAATGGATGAGCTTGCCCAGAGAGGATAAATAGTAAGTGAAAGGGGTTTAGGACAGAGTCAACATTTGGAAGAAACGTGGGAGTAACAGGGTAGAAGGAAAGCCAAGATAGCACAATGTCACAGAAGCTAGTGAACAAGAGTGTTTCAAGTATTTCAAGAACTAAAGAGTGATTGACAATGTCAAATTTGGAAGACGTTGACTGAGAAGTATGCACTGAATTTATCAATAAGGATGTCATCAATAAACAGGATGAGAGTGGTTTCAGTGAGGTGGTGGTGACGAAAGAGGGAGAAAAATGATTGTTGTGGGCTGAGGAATGAATGAAAGATGAGAAAGTGCAGTAGAATATTTTTTTGAGAATTTAGTTTGTAAACGCAAGGAGAGAAGGACATGAAAATGTGTATGTTCTTTTTCAGATGAGACACACTTGAGCATGCTTAATGGCGGAAAGAATTCATCAGAAAGGGAGAGGTTGAAGATTGAAGATAGAGAAGGACAAGGCCAGTGGTTGACAAAATTTTTCAGGAAAGGGCAAGATAGTAAATATTCTCAACTTTGCAGGTCATTCAGTCTCTGTTGCAATTACTCCACTCTATCATTTTATTATGAAAATAATCAATATGTAAATGAATGATCATGGCTCCGTTAAAATAAGATTTTATTTGTGGACAATGAAATTTGAATTTCATATAATTTTCACATCGCAAAATATTATTCTCCTTTTGATTGTTCTCAACCATTAAAAAATGTAAAACTTATTCTTAGCTTGTGGGCCTTAGAAAAAAGAGATGTTGAACCAGATTTGGCTTGTGGACATTTGTTTGCAGACCCCTGGACCAGGCAATAAAGGGAGAGGCTAGAAGTGGGGGAGGCTACTAAATCTAGAGAGAGGAGTCAGTTTTAGTAGGAGGGATATTTCTTCATTAGTAATGAAGGGTAAAGAAGGAGAATGGGTGTATATAAAGGTAAGTTCATGTGTTTGATGGAAGTAAGTTGAGGAAGTTTCTATCTGAGGACTTTCTTTTTTCTGTGAAGTAGGAGGCAAGAGGGGAGATGGGGTGGGGTGGAGGACAGGAGAGGGATGAGAGAAAAAGAGATGGTTGAGTCTGAAATTTGAGGCGAGTAAAACAGGTTTGAAATAGCCAGTGTAATGACAAAACAGTAACTAGAGAATTGCAACCTACCTCCTGTTGAGGTTGAGGTGGTTTATATATGGAGGAACAGACTCTTGGATCCGTTAAGGATTGGGTAGAGCAGAAAGTCAGTGGTTCAAGGAATTGAAAATTTTGGCAAGAGATGGTAGAAGTGATGTATCCATTGATCAAACCTGCTCAGGGAATGGGACAGCTTGGTGGCACAGTGGTTAAGTTTGCACGTTCTGCTTTGGCAGCCCGGGGTTTGCCAGTTCAGATCCCAGGTGCTGACCTACACACCACTTGTCAAGCCATGCTGTGGCAGGCATCCCACATATAAAGTAAAGGAAGATGGGTACGGATGTTAGCTCAGGGCCAGTCTTCCTCAGCAAAAAGAGGGGGATTGGCAGCAGATGTTAGCTCAGGGCTAAACTTCCTAAAAAAACAACTGCTCAGGGAAGGAAGTGAAGACATGAGAGGTCTACTAAATAGAAGCAGTATAGCATACTGGTCAAGAATGTAGGTTGAAAAGGAATTGGGTTCAAACCTTGACTCTACTGCTTATTATTTTTGTATCTTTGGACAGATGAACTCACTTCTCGTAGTCTCTGTTTCCTCATATGTAAAAGCATAATAATAGTACTTATGTTTTAGGGTTGTTGTGAAGATTAAATGAGATAATATATGTAAAATCCTTAATATAGCATGTAGTACCTAGAAAATGCTCAACAAATTTTAGCTGCTGTTATTTTTATATGTAGGGTGTCAGGGAACCAGGGCTATGAGACATAACAGAAGTTATTGAGTGAGAAGACAAGAAAAATAGGAGATTTGGGTGAGTGAATGAAATTTTTGAATTTAACATTTCAGAGACAGAACAGTTCTTACCCCTGTAGAGTGTTTGTATATATTTCTTCTCATCCATGAGAGATTAGAACAAGGGCCAGATAACTATGCCCCTGAAGCCCAAGTCCAGCATGTGACCTGTATAGCTTCTGAGGTAAAAATGATTTTTAGATTTTAAAAGAACTGTAAGAAATATCAAAGAAAAATATGCTACAGAAAACTTATGTGGCCTGTAAAGCTTAAAATATTTACTCTCTGGTTCTTTATAGAAAAGGTTGGCCAACTCCTGGACTAGAGCTGTGATGTCCAATAGGATAGCCATTAGCCACAGTGCTATTAACTAAAGTTAAATAATATTTAAAATTCAGTTCCTCAGTTGCACTAGTAACATTTCGAGTGCTCAATAGCCACATGTGACTCACTGAACAGCACCAGATTAGAGGCTTTTTGTCAATAGGCAGGATGGCACCAGAATGGTGCTTTAGTGAGTAGATTCTCAGTCAATATTTGTTAAACAATTTTAGCATTGAGCATTAGTTAGGTATTAATGTATTGTACTTAGAATTGTGCCTGGTAAGTAGTAAGTACTAAATAAGTGTTAGATACTATTATTATTGTTGTTGTTGCTATTATTATTATTATTTGCAAGGCCTTGGTAGGGAATGAGATTTGCTCAAAGTCATGAGTTACTTCTCCCAAGGTGCTAATATTGAAGTGAATAACTGAAGGTCAGTTTTCCAAATGGCTTCCTGGGGGAATGTCAGACCCATTGGGACTCTTGGGACTGTAGGGAACCATTGCAGGAAATGAGGGTTGCCCCTACTGGGAAGAATTTTCTGCAGAGTGGTGAGAGTAAGACATAGGTCAAAAACATCAGACTTAAGAAGAGGCTAGGCCTGGGGAGAGGCTTTAGTCCTTCCCTCCTTTGTTCAAACATCCTTGCTTCCTCACCCTCCCTTATGGCCCTATTATGGATGAAAGAAGCTACTCTGGGCTTCTCTTAGAAAGATTAAGCAGACACTCTGGACCACTGGTCTATTGCCAAGGGTAGCCCATGAGTAGGGCCTAATGTGGTCATTAGCCAGATATCGCTTCTGATTAAGGTCAGCATCATGGGTAGCAGGGACCATAGGGCAAGAAGTAGTCCGTTTTAAGGCTTGTGAGCTGTAACCAATTCTATAATAGTAGTTTAATGCAGGGCTGCCAGACCTGTTGTTAGTAGGTACTAAGACATTGACTCAAAAACAACAGATACTAATTTGTGTATTATTTGGATCAAGGTTGAAGGAAACGTCTAAAATAATCAATTTAGAGCTGCCTGTTTTTGATATCCAAAATAGGAAAGGAAACTTATCAATGATTTTTTACAGTGTTTGTACTTATTCTTCTGTGGTCAAAGCAAAGAAAATTGTTGAGACGATGATGATGATGATAGCTGAGAATAACTAACATTTATGACATACTTATACTTGTCTCACGTCATTTAAAGACCTTGTTAGGTAGGTTGTAGTATTAGATAGGTAGATGACACAACTGAGGGACAGAGACGTTAAATAATTTCCCCAAGATCACAGATGCAATTAGTGGAAGAATCAGGCTTCAAACTCAGGCTGTCTTACTCCCGAACCCATACTCTTAGCCTCTCCACCATAATGCTATACTATAAATATGTCTGCCTTAGTTAAAATCCGTAGGGTCCCCTTGGATAAATGATAATATGCTTGCATTTTATTCATCCATTTAAGATCATGTATTGAGTGCCTTCTAGTTATTAAGTACTAGGCTCAGTCCTAGAGATGCAGAGGGACATAAGGCTTGGTCCATGATCCTAAGGAGGTTTTAAATTAGAAGAGAGATGTAGACTTATAAACAATTAAGAAGCAATGAAATGAGTGAGCTCTCTAAGAGAAGCTTGACAAAGTGCATTAAAATATTGTAGGGACATGGCAGAGGGAATGGCTACTGATTACATGAGGTAGATCAGATTAAGCCTCTGAGTTACATTTCAGCTAGTTTTTGCAGGATGTTCAGGCTTGGAAAAATATGCAAAGTGCATTCCAGGCAAAATACACAACAGAAGGAAAGGTATAGAAGAATGGCTTGGGGCAATCAGCAAGAAACCAGGCTTAAAACATCTATCCTTTCAACCAATGCATGTTGTTTAATTTGCCTACAATTGCTTTTTGTTAGAAACTGATTGTACTCCCCCTTTTTAACAATAAAAGTGATACTCAGTTATGGTAAATAATTCAAACTGTACGGAAGAGTATAAAGTGAAAACTTCTCCCCCTCCTCCACAAAGTCCCTGTCAACAAAGCTAACTTTAAACTATATCTTACATATGCCTCTAGAATTTTCTCTGAATGTGCAAGCATTTATGCCTGAATGTGTACATGTATGTGTTTATAAGGATCTTTTTTTTTTTTGGCACAAATGGGATCATACTAAATTAAATCTTCTGCAAGTTGCTTTTTTCACTTCATAAGTTCTATAGAACTTTCCAGATAGCCCTATCTCATGCTTTAATGATTGCATTGTATTTTATCATATAAATATACACTTTTATTGACATAATTACTAATAAATCTTTGGTTGTTACAAATTTTTTTCTTGTGATTATAAATGATGCAGTGATTATGCTTGTGTGTGATGTGTCTGCATGTGTGCGTGTATGTATGTTTATTTGTGGACATATCTACAGGATAAGTTTTTTGAACTGGAATTGATGGGTTAAGTGGGTGCATGTATTTTACATTTTTATGGATAATGCCAAATTTTTCTTCAAAAAATTTGTGCCAGTGTTGAGTCCTGTCAGTTGAATGTTTTTGAGAATAAATGTTTTCCCGTGCTCTCGTTAACACTATGTGTCATCAATCCTTTTAATCCTTGACAATTTGATAGCTGAAAACTGTTCTTTGTTTTATGTTGTACTTTATTTTACATTCATTGGACACTTATGTTTCTGTGTGTGTGTGTGTGTGTGTGTGTGGACTGTCTGTGTACTTTGCACATTTTTCTACTGGATGTGTTTCTCTTCTTCTTACTGAGTTGTCAGAAGTCAATTCGTATAAAGAAATGTATTTTCTTTTAGCTTCTGGATTTTATTTCCTCCTCTCTAAGAATTCTAAAACATTTCATACATTTTCTTTTGGTATCTTCATTTGTGTTCATTTTTTAAATTGAATATTTGATCCACGGAAAATTTATTTTGGCATAAGAATGCAGGTAGAGATTTAATTTTGGTTTTTTTTGTTTCTTTTTGTCACAATGACTTGTCAGTTGTCCCAACAACATTTCTTGAGTAACCTATCTTTCTCCTACTGATTTGAAGTACCAACTTTACCGTATAACTAAATTCTTCTATGAACTGGGTCTATTTCTGGGCTCTGTTCTATTGATTTTTTTCTGTCTATTCCTTTGCTGGCACCAAATTTCTTTAATTGCTGTAACTTTATAAAATGCTGTAATGTCTGGTAGAACCAGTTCCTTTTCATTACTTTTCTTTTTTAGAACATTTCTGGATTTTCTCACATGTTTCTTCTTTCAAGAGAACTTTAATATCATTTTGTCAAGTTGTTAAATAAATTTCTTTCTTTTTAAATGTGATCATTGGAAATACAGTCGAATTTAGAAAGAAAAACAATTTTGAAGCTTCTTAGAACAAGACGTGTCTTTCCAATTTTCCAAGTCTTCACTTATTTTGATCCCTCAGTTGATTTTTAAAGTTTACTTCATATAGGTAAAAGTATTTATCTTTATATCCTGGAAGAAAGATATGTACAGAGGCTAAAATCCTGAAATCTTTAATCATTCTTATCTGGTTTAGACACTCTGTCATAAGCTATCTATAACAGTGATATCATCCTGTGTTACGAAAATAAATGGCTGGTGTGTGATGAGAAATTATTTAAACTTCTGCTTGTTAATTTCATATTCTGTCCTGTACCCGAGTTTGGGTACAGGACAGAATTATTCCTAGCAGGGTACACGGACAAAGCACTGATTAACAGTGGGCTTTGGGGCAAGTCCCTTACCCCTTTCTGTGGGTTCTAGCTTCTTTCTCTGTAAAGTGGAGATGCTACTCTGTGCTCTGTTTTGCATGGAGTGACGTTGGGAAGACCACATGAGTCAACATAGGTAAATTAATTGGTAAACTAAAGCATGATACTAATTCTAGGAATTCTTATGAATTATATTAATTAACTACATGCATGCCTGTTTTCTCTGCAGCTGTAATTTTCCAGAAATTCATATCTTTTCTGCATCAAAGTTGTACTTCAATGTGCCTCTAAAGTGTTTTCTTTTTTTCAAACTCTTTTCATTAACTGTACTTCAGCTCAGTGCTCGGCTGCTGATTGCTACACTTGGGGCCACCACTCTTTCATGACATACTCACAGTTATCCCATGCAATTTAGCTTTTATTCCCATCTCTCCACAGTACTGGCTCCCTCAAAGGTCACTAGTGGCATTCTAAACACCAAATCAAGGAGCCTCTTTGCTGTTCTCATTTTTCTTGATGTCTATTGCATCTGACATTGCTGATCACCTCCTTCCTCTTCAAACTTTCTTCTGCCTGGCCTTGGGACACTGAACTTTTGTAGCTCTGTTACTTTTGTTAGTGCTCTCTGTCTCTGAGACAGGAGAATTTCCCACTTTGGATCTTGACATGGCTCTTGGGTATCCCATGATTACCTAAAACGCAGCATCTCACAGTCTCCAAGACACTACCCTCCCTATTTCAGTTAATTGCGTTGCTCTTTTACCAGTTACTCAGATTTGTAATTATTAAGTTCAAACTTCATTTTCCATTGCCACCTATAACCAGTCAATCATTTAGTTCTGTCAATTGTTTAAAATTTTTTTCTTAAAAATTGCGTTATGTGATATAGAAGATAGACAAAAAATATAAAGAATAATCAAGGAAGACCTACCTCACAGCTTAAGAAATGTAACATTACTTAAGCAGTTGACATCTCTCTTATTTTATCTCCTACTTTGTCTCTAAAGTTAATCGTTGTCCTGTATTTATGTATATCATTCTCATGAATTTCTTTATTCTTTTACTATCTGGAAACATAGACTCAAAAAACATAGTATAGCTTTGCATGTCTGTAAATTTTACATAAATAGTATCATACTACAAGCATTCCTCTGTGACTTGCTTTTTATAAACACAACATTAAGTTTTTGAGATTCATCTATGTTGATATGTTTATGTACAATAGAACAGTAGTTATTCCCTTTTCACCACCATATAGTATTCCATTGTATGACCTTTCATGGTCTACTCTCCTGTTGGTAGTCATTTGGGTTGTTTTTGATCTTTTGCTGTTACAGTACTGCTTCTGTATATGGACAAGAGATTATTTAGGGTTTATACTTAAGAACAGAATTGCTTGATTACAGTCTAACTAGATTTTGCCAAATGTTTTACAAAATGGTTATACCAATTCACTACGCCACCAGCAATTATTAAGAGTTTTCTACTATTTCATATCCTTGCCAATACTTTATATTGTCACTTTTTTCTTTACTCTTGACCTTGAAACACATACAAAAATAGAGATAATAATAAATGAACACATGTAGACATCACATAGTTTCAGCAATCATCAAGATGTCTATACCCCTTACTTATCTCTTCAATGGAATATTTAAAAGCAAATCTCAGATATTATATCCTTTCATCTATAAATATTTCAATCTGTATCTGTAAAGGACAAAGAATTTTAAATAACATAACCACAATACCACTAACACAAAACGTTTTAGTTATAATTCCTTACTATCAGAAAATACCCAGACAGTATTCAGATTTCCCTCAATTTTGTCATAATCTTAAAATGGTTTTTATGATCAAGTCAAGTTCAAAACAAGGTACATTTGGTTTATTTGCCTCTTGAGTTTTAAATTTATAGTGTCCCACTCTCTGTTTTTTTCTTTTACATTCATTTTTTTGAGAAACCAAATCTTTTGTAGAATTTCATGCAGTCTGTATTTTGCTGATTACCATTTTACATGTTCATGTTTCTGCTGCCTTTCTGCTGCCTAAACTAGTAATTTAGATCTTGCAGGTTGATGAAATTTAGGTTTGATTTTTTAAAGACAACTTTGGAGGTGGTGTAATTTTTTTTATCAGGAAGTATGCAATATCTGGTTGTTTTTCTTTTGATGATGGTAACATAGATTAGTCGGGTCAGGTGTTTTGATGGGTTTGTATATTTTGCCAGTGTGATGCATGTCGTTTTAAGTACAATATCTCTTTAAATCTTTATTTTCTTCCCATTTTTACCACCATTATCTTTATCACCTTAATGCTAGTCTGTGGACCTGGCATTATAACTGCTTGAAGGGCTGTCAATTTGCCTGATTAAAATTATACTTTTATGATTTTAAAGATACTAATGGCATAATAATTGCCAGGTTGTTTTTATTTTTTTAACGCAGTAACACTGGTTTATAACATTATACAAATTTCAAGTGTATATCATTGTGTTTCAAATCCTGTGTAGATTACATCTTGTTCACCACCCAAAGACTAATTTCAATCCATCACCATACATATGTGCCCAATTGCCCCTTTCGCCCTCCTCCCTCCACCTTTTCTCTCTGGTAACCACCAATCCAATCTATGTCTGTATGTGATTGTTTATTGCTGTTGTTGTCTTCTACTTATGAGTGAGATCATACAGTATTTGACTTTCTCACTCTGGCTTATTTTGCTTAGCATAATATCCTCACAATGGCCAGATTTCATCATTTCTTATGGCTGAGTAGTATTCCATTGTGTATATGTACGACATCTTCTGTATCCATTCGTCCCTTGATGAGCACCTAGGTTGCTTCAAGTCTTGGATATTGTGAATAATGCTACAATGAACAAAGGGGTGCATGTATCTTTACACATGCATGCTATCATGTTCTTTGGATAAACACCCAGCAGTGGAATAGCTGGATCATAAGGTAGATATATTCTTAATGTTTTGAGGAATCTCGGTAGTGTTTTTGAGAGTGTCTGAACCAATGTGCATTCCCATCAAGAGTGTGTGAGTGTTCCCTGCTCTCCACATCCTCTCCAATACTTGTTTTTCCTGTCTTGCTAATTACAGCCATTCTGAAAAGAGTGAGGTGATATTGCACTGTAGTTTTGATTTGCATTTCCCTGATAGTTAATGATGCTGAACACCCTTTCATGTGCCTATTGGCCATCTGTATATCTTCTTTGGAGAAATGTCTGTTCAGAATTTTTGCCCATTTTTAAATTGGGTTGTTATTTTTTCTTGTTTTTGAGATGTATGAGCTCTTTATATATTTTGGATATTTACCCCTAACCAGATATATGGTTTGCAAATATCTTCTCCCAACTGTTAGGTTGTCTTTTAGTTTTGTTGATGGTTTCTTTTGCTGTGCAGAAGCTTTGCAGTTTGATGTAGTCCCATTTGTTTATTCTTTCCATTGTTTCCCTTGCCTGGTCAGACATGGTACTTGAAAATATGCTGCTAGGACAGGTGTTGAAGAGTCTACTGCCTATGTTTTCCTCTAAAAGTTTCATGGTTTCAGGTCTGACATTCAAGTGTTTAATCCGTTTTGAGTTAACTTTTGTTTATGTCGTAAGATAGTGATCTACTTTCATTCTTTTACATGTGGCTGCCCAGTTGTCCCAACACCATTTATTGAAGAGATTTTTCTTTCTCCAATGTATGTTCTTGGATCCCTTGTCAAAAATTAGCTGTCAATAGATGTGTGGGTTTATTTCTGGGCTCTCAATTCTGTTCCATTGATCTGTGTGTCTGTTTTTCTGCCAGTACCATACTGTTTTGTTTACTATAGCTTTGTAGTATATTTTGAAATGGGGGAGTGTAATACCTCCAGCTCTGCTCTTTTTTATCAGGGTTCCTTTGGGTATTCAGAGTCTTTTGTTGTTGCATATAAATTTTAGGATAATTTGCTCTATTTCTTTGAAAAATGTTGTTGGAACTTTGATAGGGATTGCCAGGAATTTATAGGTTGCTTTAGGATGTATGGGCATTTTAACTATGTTAAATCTTCTAATTCGAGAGCACAAAATATCTTTCCATTTCTTTGGATCTTCTTCAATTTCTTTCAACAATGTTTTATTGTTTTCAGTGTACTGATCTTTGACCTCTTTGGTTAAGTTTATTCCTAGGTATATTTTTCTTTTGGTGCAATTGTAAATGAGATTATATTCCCAATTTCCTTTCTGTTAATTCATCATCAGTGTATAGATATGCAACTGACTTTTGTATGTTGATTCTGTATCTTGCAACTTTACTATATTCATTTATTTTGTCTACAAGTATTTTGGTGACTTTTTAAAGGTTTTCTGTATATATAATAATGTCATCTGTAAATAGTGACAGTTTTCCTCTTCCTTTCCAATTTGGATCCCTTTTATTTCTTTTTCTTGCCTGATTGCTCTGTATGGACTTCCAGTACTAAGTTAAATATGAGTGGCAAAAGTGGGCATCCTTGTCTGGTGAGGGATAGTTTTCAGTTTTCCTCCATTGAGAATGATATTAGCTGTGGGTTTGTCATATAAGGCGTTTATTATGTTGAGGTACTTTCCGTCAATGTCCATTTCATTGAGAGTTTTTCATAAATGGATGTTTGATCCTGTCAAATGCTTTCTATGCAACTATTGAGAGGACCATGTGGGTTTTTTTCCATCATTTTGTTAATGTAGTGTATCACATTGATTTGTGGATGTTGAACCGTCCCTGCATCCCTGGAATAAATCCCACTTAATGTTGGTGTACGACATTTTTTATGTTCTTTTGTATTTGATTTGTTAGTGTTTTCTTGAGGACTTTTAGTTCTATGTCCATCAGTGATAATTGGCCTGTAATTTTCTTTTTTTGTGTTGTCCTTGTCTGGTTTTGGTATCAGGGTAATGTTGGCTTTGTAGAATGAGTTAGGAAGCTTGCCTTCCTCTTCAATTTTTTGGAAGAGTTTGAGAAGGATATGTATTGTCTTCTTTGAATGTTTGGTAGAAATCGCCAGGGAAGACACCAGGACCTGGACTTTTATTTTTTGGGAGGTTTTTGGTTACTGTTTTGATTTCCTTACAGGTGATTGGTTTATTAAAATTCTATATTTCTTCTCAATTCAGTTTCAGAAGATTGTATGATTCTAAGAAATTATCCATTTCTTACAGCTTATCCAATTGGTTGGTTGTGTAGCTTTTTGTATTATTCTCTTATAATCTTTTGTATTTCTTAGCTGTCCATTGTAATTTCTTCCCTTTCATTTCTGGTTTTATTCATTGGAGAATTCTCCCTTTTGTTCGTGGTGATTCTAGCAAAGTTTTGTCAATTTTGTTTGTCTTTTCAAAGAACCAGCTCTTAGTTTCACTGACTTTTTCTATTGATTTTTAAGTGTCTATTTTATTTATTTCTGTTCTTATATTTAATATTTCCTTCCTTCTGAATTTTGACTTTGTTTGTTCTTATTTTTACAGTTCCTTTCAGTACACCATTAGATTGTTTATTTGGGATTTTTCTTCTTTGTTGTGGTAGGCCTGAACTGCTCTAATCTTCCCTCTTAGAACCACTTTTGCTGTAGCCCATAGATTTTGGCATGCTGTATTTTCATTTTCATTTGTCTCCAGGAAGTTTTTGATTTCTCCTTTGATTTCTTCATTGACCTAATCTTTGTTCAGTAGCATTTTGTTTAATCTCCACATTTTTTTGGCTTTTCTGGTTTTCTTCCTATGAGTTGACTTCTAGTTTCATACCTTTGTGGTCAGAAAAGATGCATGGTGTTATTTCGATCTCCTTAAATATATTGAGACTTGTTTTGTGGCCTAATATGTGATCAATCCTGGAGAGTGTTCCATGTGCATTTGAAAAGAATGTGTATTCTTTGGTTTTTGGATGGAATGTTCTGTATATATCCACTAAGCCCATCTGGTCTTATGTGTCCTTAAAGGCCAGTGTTTCCTTATTGATCTTCTGTTTGGATGATCTATCCATTGGTGTGAGTGTTAAAGTCCCATACTATTATTGCGTTACTGACTATTTCTCCTTTTATGTCCATTATGAAGTGCTTTATATATTTAGGTGCTCCTAAGTTGGGTGCATAGATGTTTACGAGTGTTATATCTTCTTGTTCGATTGTTCCCTTTATAATTATGTAGTGCCCTTCTTTGTCTCTTGTTACAGTTTTTGTTTTAAAGTCTATTTTGTCTGATATAAGTAGTGCAACCCCCGTTTTCTTTTCTTTGCCATTTGCATGGAATACCTTTTTCCATCTTTTCACTTCCAGTTTGTGAGTGTCTTTAGGTCTGAAGTGTGTCTCTTGCATGCAGCATATATATGGGTCTTGTTTTTTTTTATCCAATTGGCCACCCTATGCCTTTGGATTGGAGCATTTAGTCCATTTATGTTTAAAGTAGCTATTGATAAATATGTATTTATTGCCATTTTGTATACTTTTTTCTGGGTGTTTTAGTAGTTCTTCTGTGTTCTTTTCTTTTTCTCTTGCTCTCTTCCCTTGTCGTTTGATGGATTTCTTTAGTAATATGTTTGATTTATTTTGTCTTACTTATTTCCTTACTTATTATAGGTTTCTGATTTGTGATTACCATGAGGAACCTATATGCTATTCTCTGTATATAATAGTCTATATAGAGTTGTTAGACTCTTTAGCTTAACCTCTTTCTAAAAGCTCTGCTTTTTCAGTCCCCACCTACCGCATTTTATGTTTTGAAATCATATATAATCTCTTGTTTTGGGTGTGTCTATCCATTACCCTCTTATCATTGGAATAGGTAATTTTAGTTCGTTTGCCTTTTAATCTTCATTTTATGTTCACTGGTAGTTGACCTGCTACGTTTACTATATTTTTACCTTTACCAGTGATTTTATTGCCTGTTTTATTTGGGGGGGTTATTTTTTGATAATTTTTTATCCCTATTTATGGTCATAGCTTTCCCACTTAAATTAGTCCCTTCAGAATTTCTTGTAGAACTGGTTTCTTGGTGATAAACTCCTTTAATTTTTGCTTGTCTGGAAAGCTCTTTATCTCTCCTTCCATTCTGAATGACAACCCTGATGGATAGAGTATTCTTGACTGTGCGTTTTTTTACTTTTAGCAGTTTAAATACATCATGCCATTGTCTTCTCATGTGTAAGGATTTGACTGAGAAGTCTGCTGATAGCCTATGGGCTTTCCTTTATATGTCACTTGTTGCCTTTCTCTTGACACTTTTAGGATCTGTCTTTATCTTTAATTTTGGACATTTTAATTATAATGTGTCCTGGTGTGGGCCACTTTGTGCTTATCATTTTTGGTTCTCTCTGTGCTTTCTGTACTTGGATGTCTGTTTCCTTCCTTAGATTAGGAAAATTTTCATCTATTATTTCTTGAAATTTATTTTCTGTCACTTATTGTCTCTCTTCTCTTTCTGGGACACCTATAATATGAACATTAATGTGCTTGATATTGTCCCAGAGTCCCCTTAGACTGTTCTCATTCTGTCTAATTCTTTTTTCTTTTCTCTGTTCAGCTTGGGTGATTTCCTCTAGTCTTTCATCTAGCTTGCTGATCAGTTATTCTGTATCCTCTACTCTACTATTGAGTTCCTCTAGCGAATTTCTCATTTCCAGTACTGTAGTTCATTTCTAATTGGTTCATTTTATATTTTCCGGTTCTTTGCTGATGAGCTCACTGTATTCATCCTGTCTTATTCTAATATCTGTGAGCATCCTTATGAGATTTTGTTTGAACTCTGTCAGGTAGTTCACTTATTTCTGTTTCATTTAATCCTTTTTCTGGGCTTTGTCCTGTTCTCTTGATGAGAATGTATTCCTTTGTCTCCTCATTATGCCTCTTTCTCTGTGCTTATTTCTATGTATTAGGTGAATCGGCTATATCTTCTGATCTTGGAGAAGTGGCTTTATGTAAGAGCTGCCTTTTGAGGCTGAGCAGTGTGCTTCCCTCTCATCACCAGTCCAGATGATCCAGGAGTGACCCCTTTGTGGGCTACTTGTGTCCTACTGTGGCAGGGTTTCTCTTAATAGAGGTACCCAGGAAGACTTGTCTTTCCTTCCCTGGCCAGCTGTTTGTATATCTGGCTTGGGGATCCTCAGCACCATGGTCCACAAGGTCTAACAGCACATTCTTGTTGCAGTTTTCCTTTTAATTGGGTAGTACCCAGTGTAGCTGGTTGCTAGGCTCAGGGATTTACAGTTACTATAGGCCTCAGGCCTACAAGTCTGTTGTCAGTTCTCTTAGGAGTGCAGCTGAGTCAAGCTGGACCTAGGCATGGGAGCAATCAATTGTTTCAGGCTTTGGAATGTGGGGCTTATCCTTTTTATGGCTATTAGTGAAGCACAGGTATTCTGCCACTGATAAGCCCCACCCCCACATAAAAACACACACCATCAATACAGTCCTGGTCCATGCAGACTTTCCAACCCCCTGGAGTGTACCTTGATGCCACACTGCAGAGGAAGCCACCTCTCCACCAATGCCCCCACAGTTCACCTGGTCCCCCACACAGGCCCTGCTCCACAGAGGCAGACACACTCACCTGCCTGTAGAGGATCAAGGCACCCAGTCAACACAGGCTGATAAGTAGCCTGAGGGCTTGCTGTTAAGTTGGGCCAGTCCCTAGGGCAGGTTGCCTGCCCTGGCTGAATTGGATTAAATCTGTGCTCTAGGGGGTGTGGCAGACTCCTGGCTAACAGGCCAAGGGATGAACCTCAATGGCGCCCACCAAGGTCTGTGTCAGCACGCTTGAACCAGGTCAGAACAATGGCACCAACAATGTCTCAGTCTCCAGAGAGGTCCCCCCCTCACTAAGATGCCTCCAGAGCCCACCAGGTGAGTCTCATTTCACAAAAGGACTGTCACATTTCTCTCTGGTGATTTTAGGTTGCTGCAATGAGTGAATTTGTGCGTGGGCCCTTTAAGACTCGGGTCCTTTCAGCTTTTGGCTTATAGCTTTTCTAGGGTATCCCTGCTGCAGTTAATAGCCAGTGAAGCCAGACAGTAACACTCCCATCTCAGTTGGGCTGAGTCTGAAGGATGCTTATAGCAGTATTGGCCCCCGCTCCAGATCTCACTCCTCCAGGGAGGGATGCATATCTAGATGTCTCCTGCCTGGGCAGCTGAGAAGCTCTGCTGCTCCCAAAGGTGGCTTTTTTCCTCTCCAGCAGGAATTTCTCCTTCTTCTGCCTTAGTCATGACTGTCCCTTGTTGTGGGGGTTCTTCTAATCCAGTTTTCAGTTTTCTCTCCAGGGTAATTTTTCCAAAAATAGTTGTAACCTGGTTATGTTTGTGGGAGGAGTCAAGTTCAGAGTCTGCTTTTGCCACCATCTTGATGAGATCCCCTAGACTCTATTTCTAAATATGTTCATAGTCACACATTCTAGGCAGATGTGAATGTATGGGGACCACAATTCAATCCAGTACCAACAGCTTGGGATATTGTGGAGATGAATTAAGAAGAATGCAAAGCTTTGTATAAAGCTGGGAAAATGTAGGTGGATGACGACATTTGGCCACTTAGCCCTTTTTGAGGAGCATACCTGTTATCGTGATCCTAGGGTGACCTGTAGCAATTGATTAGCCTTCAAATATTTGGACAGGATTTTAGGTATGATCTATGTTTTGGACATAGTGATGTAGAAGATTTAATCTGTTTGTAGTATGGTAGTATTACAGGGGAGGACACAGTCCTTCTATACGTGATAGACATGTATTGGGTTGATTGCAAGACCTAAACTCCTAGCTTCCTACCACTATATTTACACTAATGTATAAAATGCCTTTACCAAGACATAACACATTTTATCTCAGAATAAAAGATCATTCCCAGAAAGCATGTTTTCTTGGGAGAAGAAGTGTCTATATAATGGTGTCAAAGAATGATATCACTTCCTGTACTAAGAAAAAGTTTTGATATGTGGTAGAGTTTGAGCTGAGAGCTAAAAAATCTTAGATAACTAAAAGACTGACACACCAAATAAAATAAGGCATTCTGAAGGTAAGGTTAGACTAGGAAATGTCAGATACTGACCTAATTGGAGTTTCCTGTGCTCCTGACTCGAGAGGATCAGAGTTTGTTTGATTGGACTGAAGCAGCATTTATTCTTTTGTTTCTAATAAACTCGTGTTTTGAAATATAACATACATTCAGAAAGGTTCACAGTGCACAAGTCATAAATATAAATGCCCAGTATATTTTCCCAAAATGGACACATCCATGTAACCAGCATATATATGAACACATGGGATATTTCCAGCATTTCCACAGAAGTGCTCCTTAAGCACCCTTCCAACCAAACTACCTCCAGGGCTAACCACTATCTTGAGTTATAACACCACAAACTAATTTTTTTCTTTGTTTTCGTACTTTATATAAATAGATGTATAAAATATGTACTTCCCAACACCAGTAATCATCAGGGAAATGCAAATCAAATCCACAATGGGATATCACTTCACACCTGCTGGAATGGCTTTTATTGAAAAGACAAGAGATATCAAGTATTGGTGAGGATGTGGAGATAGGTTATTCTTGTGTACTGTCTGTGGGAATGTAAATTGGTACAGACATTGTAGAAAGCAGCAGGGAGATTTCTCAAAAAAATTAAACATGGAACTACCACATGATCCAGCAATCTCACTTCTGGATATATATTGGAGGGAATTGAAATCAGTATTTCAAAAAGATATCTGCATCTCCAAGTTCATCAAAGCATTATTTACAATAGCCAAGACATGGAAATTGTCCATTGCCAGATGAATGGATAAAGAAAATGTGGTATATACATATATTATCATGCTGTGAGAGGATCCCTTTGTCTTTCCTCTTCAACCTACAGCAAATAAAACATTCATAACCCAACAAAGACTACCTTTCCCAACACACCAGAATTCTAGAGAGATCCACACATCAGTACATTCAAAGGTGGATGGATTAGAGCACATAGAGGAGGTTAAATGGTGGAACAGCAGATGCAGAGCCCAAGACCCTGAATCCTCTGTCACGTCAGCTGAGCCACCTTCACTCAGCCCAAGATAATTCAGGGGGTGACAACAGAGATGCATGTGAGTCTTTGGCCAGCAAGCCATTGCAGCACTTGCAGCCATGGGAAGTGGAGAAGCAGCAAAATTGGAGCCAGGGCCCCAGCCCCAGCTGATTCTGGGCCCCAGCCTCAGCTCGGAGCCTAGTGGCAGTGACAAAGATGTTCACAGGATTTCTACATCCCAACTGTAGTGGCACCTGGAGCCACAAGGTAACAGACAACAGCTGAGACTGTGCCCCACAAACCCAGCTCCCTTCTCTGCTGCCCACACCATGGCAGCAGAGCATCTGAATCAGATGATCCTAGATGTGGCAGAGGTGCCATCAGGTATCCCTGTGTCCCTGGCAGTAAAGCCAGTGACAACAGCAACACCAGCAACCACAAGGCATAATTGACCCCAAGGGGTACAGGCAGCAACGAGAGTACCAGTGACTCCAGAATAGAGGTGGTGGGTGGTGGAACATGCAGAACCTCAAATATAGTTAGAGTCAGCTCATGTAAGAGAAACCAAAAACTAGCACTATAGTGTCACTTACTGAAAAACAAAAGAAAGGCTTCTAATCTCCAAGTGGTTGAAAAGTTTTAAGCAAAACAAAGCTATGCTTAAATAAGAAATATGTTTGCTACAACACATGTGCCAGCAGAGGAACAACTCAGAAAGCACCACAAAAAGACATGGTAACATGGCATGACAAAAAGAAAACAAATCTCTAGAAAGCAAATATAAAGTCATGGAAAATCATGAAATAACATAAAGAATTCAAAATAGCTATCATGAAGAAACTCAATGAGTTAAAAGAAAATTCAGAAAGGTAGTTTAATGGGCTCAAGTATAAAATTAATTAACAGAAGGAGTATAGTATAAACCATCAGAGGTTGATGGTTTAAAAGAGAAACAAAGAAATTATGGAGCCGAATAACACAATAACTGAGATGAAACTTACATTAGAAAGCATTGGAAATAGAGTAGATCATATAGAAGAGAGAATTAGCAAGCTGGAAGATAGAAAGCTAGAAATGATGCAGGTAGAAGACGAGGGAGAACTAACACTAAAAACATGCAGAAATTCTATGGGAATTATCCAAATCCATTAGAAATGGCAAAACAAGGATAATGGGTATCCCAAAAGGAGAAGAGAGAGAGAGAGTATGGAGCAGAGAGCTTATTTAAAGAAACTATAGCTGAGAACTTCCCAAACCTGGGGAAGCAACTAGATATCCAAATCCATGAAGCTAATATGACACCGAATTACCTCAACAGAAAAAAACTTCTTCAAGACACATGGTAATAAAACTTACAAAAATCAATGAGAAAGAAAGAATATTAAAGACATCCGGGGGAAAAAAGTATATAACTTACAAGGGAAGCCCCATTAAGCTATCAGCAAATTTCTCAGCAGAAACCCTATAAGCCAGGAGAGAGTGGAAAGATATTCAAAATATTGAAAGATAAAAACTATCAGTCAAGAACATTTTATATAGTGAAGTTATCTTTCAGATATGAAGAGAAATAAAGGTTTTCCCAGACAAACAAAAGCTGAGGAATTTTGTCACCACTAGACCTTTCTTACAATAAATTTTGAAAGAAGATCTAATGCCTGAAATGAAAAGGCAAAGGTACACAAATCTTAAGCAAGGTGATAAACAGACTGGCAGAATCAGAAAATTGCAATTCTATAACAGAACAGGTTAGTAAACAATCATAACAGAAAGTTTAAAGGGAAAAAAGTATTAAAAATAACTGTAACCAATTCAATTTGTTAACAAACTCACAATAGAAAAAGGGATAAATTGTGACAACAAAAACATAGAAAAATAAGAGGAAAACAACAAAACCTGCATGTGCAACGAAAGTTTAGGCTTTTTATACAAATATCATGGTAACCACAATATGAAAATTCAGAGCAGATTCATGAAATGTAGTAAAAGAGGAAACTGAGAAATACATCTCTGAAAATCACCAAATGGAAATGGAAGATAGAAACACCAGGAAAAAGAAGCAATGAAAATATAGAGCAACCAGAAAACAAAAGATAAAATGTCAGTAGTAAGTCCTTATATATTGATAATCACCCTAAAAGCAAATGGATTGAATTCACCAATCAAAAGACACAGAGTGGCTGGATGGATTAAAAACAAAGACCCAACAGAATGCTCCCTCCAGGATAACAATTTCAATTCTAAACACAAGCATGTGCTCAAAGTGAAGGGATGGAAGATGATACTCCAAGGAAGTGGCAAGCAAAAGAAAGCCAGTGTAGCTATATTTATATCAGACAAAAGAGACTTCAAGCCAAAAAAGAAAACAAGACACAAATATGGACATTATATAACGAGAATGGGGACAATCCATCAAAAAGACATAATACTTATTAATATAAATGCACCTAATATAGAAGCATCACAGTATTTAAAGCAATTATTAATAGACCTCAAGAGAAAAATTGACAGCAACACAATAGTAATAGAGGTCATTAATCTACCACTTAGAAAGTCAACAAGGAGCCATTGGTCTTAAATGAAACATTAGACCAGATGGATTTGATAGATATATACAGAGCACTCCATCCAAAAGCAGCATAAAACATATTCTTCTCAAGTGCACACTGAATGCTCTGAAAGATGGACCTTATGTTGGGGAAAAAAAGTCTCAATAAATTTAAGGAGATTGAAATATCAAGCATCTTTTCCAACCACAATGGTGTGAAACTAGAAATCAACTGCAAGAAGAAAGCTGGAAAAGTCCCAAAAATGTGGAGACTAAACAATATGCTATTTAACAACTATTGAATCAATAAAGAAATCAGAGAAATAAAAAACTAACTGGACATAAAAGAAAATTTAAACATAACATACCAAAGTCTATGGGATGCAGCAAAAGTGTACTAAGAGGGAAGTTTATAGAAATACAGCCCTACCCCAAAAACAAGAAAAATTTCAAATAAACAATCTGACACTACAGCTAAAGGAATTAGAAAAAGAACAGCAAATAAATTTCAAAGTTAGTAGAAGAAGGGGAATAATAAAAGTCACAGTGGGAGTGACCTCAGCATCATGGTGGAGTGACCTCTTCCCTTGGACTCTCCACTCTAAAATACAACCAAAAAGACATACACCAACAGAGGACATATACACAATGCAAAAGACGTCTGAGAGACCCACACAGCCTTAAGTCTGAAGATGGTGGTGGAGCTAGATCCTCTGGAGGAAGTGGAAGTTGATTGGCAGGAACTCTGCAGAAATAGAGGGGCCATGGCTGGGGGAGGTGCACAGCTGAGGAGAGGCGCCCCATCCACTCCCAGAACTCCAGCCCCTTGATCACCCAGTGCATGGCACAGAGAGAGAAACAGTAGCTGGTGAAGCCCCGTGAGCACCCAGAGCAACATGCAGAGAGAGAGGCAGCAGTTAGGGGAGGCACACAGGTGTAAGAAAGTGCCCCCCTCCCCGCCTGGCACTACAGTCCTGTGATTGCTCAGAGCTCTGCACAAAGTGAGAAGCAGAGGCTGGGGGAAGCACAGGTGAAAGAGTGTCCCACTCTCCCTGCCCAGTGCTCCAGATCTTCCATTGGCCATAGCATCACACAGTGAGAAAAGCAGTCAGGGTCTGGAGCTGAGGAGCCCCAGATCATGCTGGGCCCAGAATACATAGCACCTGATCTCTACCCAGAGGAGGCATTTGGTAGCTGTGACCAAATAATAACACCATGTGGAGGCAAAAACCCACACAATCAAGCAGTATAAGAAAGTACATTAAATCTCCACACCAGAAGGAAAATGACAGGTACCCAGAAATCAACCCTGAAGACACAGAAATCCATAACCTAAATGACAAAGAATTCAAAACACCTATCGTAAAAATGACAATGAGTTACAACAAAACACAGAAAGACAAATTAACAAATTCAGGAGCTTCCTCACAAAAGATATTGAAAATACAAAGAAGAACCAGTCAGGATTGTTGGAGATGAAAAACAATAGTTGAGACAAAGAAAAATCTGGACTCCCTAAACAACAAAATTGATAATATGGAAGACAGAATTAGCAATTTAGGAGACAATACTATAGAAATGCTTCACAGGGTGAAGAAGAGAGAACTAAGACTAAAAAGAAATGAAGATGCTCTCAGAGAAAAATCTGACTCAATTAGGATATGTGACATTAGGATTATAGATATTCCAGAGAGAGAAGAGAATGAGAATGGAGCGGAAAGCTTGTTTAAAGAAATAATAGCAGAGAATTTCCTAACCCTGGGGAAGGAGATGGAAATCCATGTGAAAGAAGCTACCAGAACTCCCAACTATGTCAATGTAAAAAGACCTACTGCAAGTCATATAGTATTAAAGTTGGCAAAAGTCAATGATAATGAAAAAATATTAAAGGCAGCAAGGCCGAAGAAAATAGCTTACAAGGGAACTCTTATCCAGCTTTCAGTGGATTTCTCAGCAGAAACCTTACAGGCTAGGAGAGTAGTATGATATATGCAAAATCCAGAAAGACAAAAACTTTCAGCCAAAAATATTCTATCTAGTGAAAATTTTCAGATATGATGGAGAAATAAAAACTTTCTCAGATAAACAAAAGCTAATAGAGTTAATTGCCACAAGACACTCAATACAAGAAATCCACAAGAAGGCCCGCATAACTGAAAGAAAAAACAAAACAGGAAAGGGGCTACAAAATCTTGAGCAAGGAGATGAACAGATAGGCTATAATTAGAAAACAGCAGCTGTCTATCAGATCAGGTTGGTAAACATTTAACTTTTAAATCAAGGATAATGGAAAGGCAAACATCAAAAAAAATCTCTGATTATTTTAACCACAAACTCACAACATAAGATGGAATAAGTTATGACAAAAATAACTTAGCAGGGGAAGAGGAAAGGGACCAAATCAGTATTGTCTAAGGAAATAAGAGGTAATCAGAAAATGGACTATCTCATCTAAGAGACTTTTTATATGAACCTAATGGTAACCACTAAACAAATAATTAGTACAGGGACATATATGATAAATAAGGAGAGAATGAAGAAAACCAACTTATAAAACTACTTCATCAAATCAGTAGTCTGAAATACACAGGACGAGAAACAAAGGAAATGCACAAGAACTGGAAAATGTGCAGTAAGATGGCACTATTAAGCCCTCGTATATCAATAATCACTCTGAATGGAAATGGAATGAATTCTCCAATCAAAAGACACAGAGTGGCAGGATGGAGTAAAGAACAAGACCCAACAATATGCTGCCTCCAGGAAATACATCTCAGTTCTAAAGACAACCATAGGCTCAGAATGAAGAGATAGAAGACAACACCCAAAGGTAATGACAAACAAAAGAAAGCAGGTGTTGCCATACTTATATCAGATGAAGTAGAGTTCAAGAAAAAAACAGGTAAAGAGAGAGATAGAGCAGCAGTATATCATGATAAAAGGGATGCTCCACCAAGAAGAGATAACACTTATAAATATATATGCACCCAACACAGGAGCACCAAAGTACATAAAGACACTGTTAAAACTAAAAGGAGATATTACCAATAACACAATAATAGTAGGGCACCTCAAAACTCCACTTAAATCCGTGGATAAATCATCCAGAAAAAAGTCAACAAGCAGGTAATGGAATTAAGTGAAACACTAGTGCCGGAGTCCCGCTCCAGCTGAGTCCAGGTTCCTGAGGGAGGGACGGAGTTGGTGCAGTGAAGGAAGAGACGTGAGACTTGAGTTGGTGTAATCAAGTCCGTCTTTACTGTGCACAAGCATCGTTTTTATATTTTTCAGGATTACTACAGAAATAGCTCTACAAATATTCTCAGAGAGATAAGGAAGTAAAAAATGAGCACAAGAATATTTATTAGCATTCCATTCTATAGAGCATAAAGTTAATGATCATCTTCTCCGCAATTAACTATTGTTTGTTGTCTCTAAGCTAAAAGAGATAGGTACCTTGACATCTGTTGTAATTCAAGGTAAAGTTAAATCAAAGAGAGAAGGTCCAGACCTCTGGACAGGACAGCATTCCCCATCTGTTTACGTCCTAGGGGAGCCACCCCTGCCTCCCTCAATCATCCATGCCATTAGTGTAGATGGTTAATGGGAACAAAAGGCAACTCCTGGGTATCTTATCCCCAGGGCTATGTGCATTCTCAGCGGGTAGTTAAAATTCTTTACATTCCTGCACCCCTTTGGGGGTGAAAGCATTCATTTGTCTTTCAAGAGGTAGGGCTAATTGTCCCTTGAGCACACTGCCAGGAGAAAATATCATTTTGCTAGTAAGGTGTCAGGCTGAAAAGCTAAGTTAAACTATCTAAAGTAGAAACAAGTATAGTCATAACCTTGATAGAAAGCATGCATATATTTCAGAAAATATCAGGGGTGTCAACCGGCCATTCTTCACTGAGGGGCATCCCTGCACCCCTCGGCCCTTCTCAGCCCAGACCCTGTCAGACGGCTGTATAGGCTTTGGTAACACGGCTCCTGGCATTTCCCCCTTTTCTATTTTTTAAGGCCAAGAGATGTAATTCCGCAGAAACTTGAGAGATTGACTTGTATATTATTTTGATGAAGACTGGAAAAAGACAAAGACATATAAGTAAGGCACCAATAGTAATGGCGACATTAGTAATAAAGGATAACCAATCTTGTCTGCCTATATAGGAGGTGAGAGAGGTAAGGAAATTGGAAGCCGTTTCAGAGGAGGAAAAGGACTTTTCAGCCTGATTAATTTCTTGAATCTGTTCATGTAACTCATTGAGGTCTATGGGCAGTCGGAGATGCTGCATGTTGCTGCTGCTTCTGCTGCAAACATGGGTTGAGAGTAAGGCTAAATTTAAGGCATAGGTATGTGAATTATCTCTTTACAAGACAAAAAACGTTAAAATGGTACCAGTGCCAGTAGGGTCTGGCCATTGGGCGGTCCCACAACTTTTAGATAAGAATCAAACCAGATTGAGTAAATGGCAGAAATCACCACTTAAATATTATCCTCAGCTAAAGACAAAGGAAGATTTTTGGGGGGGGGGTCAGTTACATGAGGTTGCCAGACAGTAAACAACTTAAGTTCTTGCCTTCCCCATTAAGAGTTTCCATAGATAAGGCCATCCCCCTTTCCTTCACAAATGCTAATATCTCTCATCAAAGAGCAAGCAAATTCCAGTCCTTGGAGCCTGCTTCTCATCTGCAGTTTTAAAATTAACTAGCCTAAAATCCTCATCATAAACCCCCCTTGAACCCATTTGGCCCCAGAATCTTTTGGGGATATGGACGATGGTCAGTCTTCTGTGAGTACTTCTGGCTGTACAAGGTCGTAGAGCTGTCCCTAAATGGAGCCATAGGTACAGGTAGTAGGTTCAGTGGACCAGAAAGCTGTGCCTGTGGAGTCCAACGCTGACAAGGTATACAAAGCCTCTGGAAACGAGAGAATCATTTGAGAGACGTGGTCCAGGAGGTGAAACAGGTAAGATTGCCAGAATCTCTGTAAACAAGGTACCAGTCCCATATTTCCAAATGGCTGTATTTCCAGAAAGTCCAATCTTATTCCTCAAAGGCAGTATTGTCATACCCGAGCCTGTATGTTTCTCAAATATGACATTCCAGTCAAAGCCTTGGTAACATAACCAATGTGTCCTGTTATAAGGAGAACAGATTCTTATTGAACTTATGCAAATAACTATATTGCCACGAAATAACCATACTCACTTACAAAGAGTTTCCAAATTATGGAGGGATCAGGTAGGGAGAAAAAGATAAATGTTTCAGTTTTGCTCATAACGGTATAATTTCACTAAATGCTGTAAGTCATAGCATAAGATGAAAAAGATTTCCATAAATATAAGAAAACAAATCAACACATCAAAACTCAACAATATTTCAAACAGAAGTCCTAAAAAATTTATAATCATCTTCATCAGTTCACACAGTCCTGTATAATCAATTCTTGAGCTTAATCTTCTGTTAGACCTATGAGCTTAGTTTCTGTTAGAATTCTGTAATTTCTTACCCAGTTCAGTTTTACAATCTGAAAGTTTATCAGAAACCTGTAGTTTAGAATCTGGTGTTATAATCCTTTCCAGTAATTTCTCTGAAGGTGAAACATATTTGCAAAAGCAAAAAGCATCAGAGTAAAACAGCAATTATCTGCAAATAGACAAAAGACTTAGAGGGCAATTGACAAAGAAACTTGGCTACTTCTGTGACATATAACACTTCAAGATAACAATTGGAATTACGACCGATAACCAGGACAGATCAAAATTTTAGGAATGCTATATAATTTTAAGACATCTATATCAATAGCATTTACCCACACAATACCACCTAAGAAAGTTTATCATCGCTTATTTGATAATGCTTTCCATGTAATTTAATAAACCAAATAAGCCTAATTAGTTTAGAATTTTCCACCTTATAGGAAGGGAGAGTGAATTTCTCTGTGAAGTCCCAGGGGCCCTCTGAAAATCCCCAGAGAAATCCTCCTCCTTCATCTGGGTCAAAAGAAAGCCTTTACTCAGAATTTGAATATTTTTGAGGGAGAAGCTTGTCAAAAATATTAAAAGGTTTTAAAACACTTGTTCAAACAAAGCTCACGGTGAAACAATGCTCAGGTATCCATTCAAAGTGACAACAGAAACAATCACAAATCTTAAGAGTGACCTCAGTCATTATTTTAACAAAACAGATTTGTCTTTTAGGTAGACTTAGAGCAGGCCAAAAGTTCAAGATAATCATCCTTTGAGAGAAAATCAAATTCTGATTTTTGTGCCAGTTTATTTTTTCATATTAAAACTCATTTACTTAATTAGATTCATTTTAATCTTAACCAACTTGACCAGTTACAAAACTCTTTTCAAAATTTCTCCTTCACAAACCTTCTACAACTTTCTTTTTGCCTTCAGAATTTGTCCCAAAGTCTTTCTTTTTTTTTCCACCTAGTACTTTAGGACAAATTTATCTTTCTTAACCCATCAAGCAAAAATATTCCATTCCTTTCATACCTTCTTTACTGAAAACATACATTTTAACTTCCTTGTATACAGAGCTGTTTTCCTTATTAATTTCCAGTGGCTTTAATTATATAGGTTAATTAGACCTTTTAACCTTTAACAGGCCCTAGTAAACACTGAAAAGGTAAGCATTACGAATTGTCTGTTTATATCAGCATTCTAAAAACTTTTCATAATTTCTAGAAATATGCCACTTTACAATAAAACACAAGGCACACTTTCTAATAGACCCAAATGCTTTTATCCTCTTTGCAATAAGAAGCCAAAAGTAGATAAACTTATATTTAATAATTAATGTCTAATATCTTATTTGGAAATGATCTAGTTACTCAATGAATTTTATCATTTAAATTAACCTAGAAAAACTTCAAAGTTTCAAGTTACCAAAAAGATTTTGGAAGTTATTTTAAATACGCATACCATAAACTATAATTATTGCTAAAAAATGTTATCTATAAACTCTTATTTCATTTATATCTAAACCATTTGTTCCCAATAACGATGTTTGGATTACCCACAAAAACTTTGAGACATTAGACAAACAGCTATCATTTAAAGTTATTATGCTGACAAATTTCTAACAGACAACATGAACTTATTTGACTAGTAAACCCAGGCTGCATATTTGCATATGCAATGCTAACTCTGGAGGACATATCTAAACATTTTAATCAAACCAACAAACTTAAACTTTCATTAACCAAAGATTAATCCATATCATCTTAACTTAAAAGACATTGGGTTAATTTCTATTGCATTTAGAATTTATGTAAGTGCTTACTTTAAGCCAATTAAACAGAGCTCTTAGTTTTGGCCATATCACCTAGGGGTGAAAAATATCGCACACATATAGACACACAGACACGGAGACTTCACACCTATTGTTTTAAAAATCACAGGTCTCCTACCCTCATAACCAACTCAGTAGGCACCTAAACTACTTAACGAGTCAATCGTCAAGAGAGGGCAGCCCACTTGGTTGCCGGGGTGATCAGGCTCAGAAACCAGAGAGGGGGGCTCCCAGAGGTGGAGCCTTTGATACTCTAAAGATTTCTTTGTTTCTCAATTGCAAAGCTCCAAAGGAACCAAAAATGGTCACTGTAACTTTAAGAGAGAGGAAAGAAAAGGGTCCATTACTTTAAAAATCTCCTGAACCTAGGGCAGCGTCCTACTTGCTCACCTGTGGGATTCCTATAGCAAGGGGTGATGGGGGTGTCCCCCTGCACTGCATCTCTTGTATACCTTCCTTATTATGCCTGGCAGTCATAAGTGCCAGGTGAATTGTCCCAAAGATAAAAGAGCAGAGAAAAACAGTGAAGAATTTTCCACTGGCCTGGGGGACATTCTACCCAATTGCATCCTGGAGCCATTCTCCCAAGAAAGGGTTCCCATACTTAACCAAAGGTTAGAGTTTGGTACTTTCCTTGAACCGGAGTCCCGATTGGGACTTTCCCGAAGTTCAGAGCATGGTCAGGTGCCACAGGGAGGGATCCCAATCCAGCTGTAGGAAAAGAAACCTTCCACGGGAGTCTTGGAGATTGGCGACCGTCCTCGTGACTTAAGTGGTCGACCCGTGCCCATGTAAAATTTGTCTATTAGAGATAGAGTCAGGAACGAATGGATTAATTCATTTTCCATCACCCTCAGGCTTAAGGTACTGATTCTCTTCAGGCTGAATGCCACAATTTGCCCCATAGAGTAGCCATGGGCAGCAAACGTGGATTCATACAGCCATCCAAGAAAGTTCTCGATGGAGAAGTGAATTTAGATCCATCCTCGAAAAAGAGAAAGGCACAAGGAAAAAAATGGCACTTACCAGAACTTGAGCTCACAAGCCGATGAAGCAAGTTCCCTGTACGGGCCACCAGAAATGATGCGGAGTCGGTGAGCTGAGGAGTCAAAGGAAAGATTTCTTGGACTCTCAAGGTCTGGCAGTAGTGCTCTTTTATTTAGAGAATAGCGTGGAATAGCATGGGGACAGGACCCATGGGCAGGACTTAACAGGTCTTGCTGTTACAATATTGCACAAGGAGGTATACCCAGTCAGACATTTTAAAACATACTCAGGCAAAGTTGATATAACCTCTTTATAAAGAAAATCAGCTTCTAAGTTGTGTTGCCACTATCATCCAGGTTTCCAAATTAACAGTTCCCTCTTCGGGGAACCAGGGACATTGCTCTTGTATGAAATGTAGGAATTTAGAAATCTGTCCCCAAGAGGCTTTTATGCCTCTTTTTGCAAGCATACATGTTATTATTTCTATATAGAGCCTCTTTCTTTAGACTCAGTATGGCCCAAAACTTCTCAAAGTTCTTAACAACTTCTACCCTTCCTAACCTTTGCTCACTCTCCCTTTGGCAGAGAGGGGCTAAAGGGGGCTATTCTTTCCAGCCCTGGGTAGGATCCTATCCATCCCAAGAAGTGTGGGGAACTTACCCTTCAGGTCCCTGTTTGGGCGCCACTTGCCAGAGTCCTGCTCCAGCCGAGTCCAGGTTCCTGAGGGAGGGACGGAGTCCACACATTGAAGGAAGAGACGTGAGAATTGAGTCTGTGTAATCAAGTCCGTCTTTACTGTGTACAAGCGTCGTTTTTATATTTTTCAGGATTTCAGTACAGAAATAGCTCTACAAATATTCTCAGAGATAAGGAAGTAAAAAACGAGCACAAGAATATTTATTAGCATTCCATTCTATAGAGCATAAAGTTAATGATCATCTTCTCCGCAATTAACTATTGTTTGTTGTCTCTAAGCTAAAAGAGATAGGTACCTTGACATCTGTTGTAATTCATGGTAAAGTTAAATAAAAGAGAGAAGGTCCAGACCTCTGGACAGGACAGCATTCCACGTCTGTTTACATCCTGGGGGAGCCAACCCTGCCTCCCTCAATCATCCATGCCATTAGTGTAGATGGTTAATGGGAACAAAAGGCAACTCCCGGGTATCTTATCCCCAGGGCTATGTGCATTCTCAGCGGGTAGTTAAAATTCTTTACATTCCCTTGCCCCTTAGGGAGTGAAAGCATTCCTTTGTCTTTCAGGAGGTAGGGCTAATTGTCCCTTGAGCACACTGCCAGGAGAAAATATCATTTTGCTAGTAAGGTGTCAGGCTGAAAAGCTAAGTTAAACTATATAAAGCAGAAATAAGTATAGTCATAACCTTGATAGAAAGCATGAAAGCAGAAAGAAAATATCAGGGGTGTCGACCAGCCATTCTTCACCGAGGGCCGTCCCTGCACCCCTCGGCCCTTCTCAGCCCGGACTCTGTCAGACGGCTGTATAGGTATTGGTAACACGGCTCCCGACACACTAGACTAGATGAACTTAATAGTTATATAGGGAACACTCCAACCAAAAACAGCAGAATATACTTTCATCTCAAGCATGCATAGAACATTCTCTAGGTAGACCATATTTGGGAAACAAGCAAACCTCAATAAGTTTAAGAAGATTAAAATAATATCTACTATTTATTTTGACCACAATGCTATGAAACCAGAAATCAACTACAAGAAAAAACCCGGGAAAGGAACAAAAATGTGAAGACTAGACAACATGCTACTGAACAACCAATGGGTCATTGAAGAAGTAAAGGGAGAAATATAAAAATATTTGGAGACAAACGAGAATGAAAACATATCATACCAACTTATATGGGATGCAGCAAAAGTGGTCCTAAGAGGAAAATTTATAGGAATACAGGCCATCATTAACAAACAAGAAAAAGCTCAAATAAACAATCTTAAACTAAACCTAACAGAGTTAGAAAAAGAAGAACAAAGCACAAACTCAGCAGAAGTAGGGACATAATAAAAACTAGAGCAGATATAAATGAAATTCAAACAAAAAAGCCTGTAGAAAGGATCATGAATCAAGGAGCTGGTTCTTTTAGAAGATGAACAAAATTGACAAACTCTCATCTAGACTCACTAAGAAAGAAGAGAAAAGTCTCCAGTGAATAAAATTACAAATGAAAGAGGAGAAATTATACTGGATACCACAGAAATGCAAAAGATTTTAAGAGAATACTATGAGAAACTATGTGCCAACAAACTGGAAAATCTAGAAGAAATGGATAAATTCTTAGACTCTTATCACCTCCCAAAACTGAGTCAAGATGAAATAGAGAATCTGAATAGGCCAATCCAAGTAAAGAGATTGAAACAGCAATTAAAAATCTCCCATAATAAAAGTCCAGGAGCAGATGGCTTCTTGGGATAATTGTACCAAACATTCAAAGAAGATTTATTAGCTATTCTTCTCAAACTATTCCAAAAAATTGAGGAAGACAGAAATATTCTTAACACGTACTAGGAGGCCAATGTCACCCTGATACCAAAGCCAGACAAGGACAACACAAAGAAGGAAAATTACAGGCCAATATCGCTAATGAACATAGATGCAAAAATCCTCAACAAAATATTGACAAATCAAATACAGCAATACATTAAAATGATCATACACCATGATCAAGTGTGATTCACACCGGGGACACAGGGATGGTTCAACATGTGCAAATCAATCAATGTGATACACCACATTAAGAAAATGTGGAACAAAAACCACGTGATAATCTCCATAGATACAGAGAAAGCATTCGACAAGATCCAACATCCATTCATGATAAAAAAAAATCTCAATAAAATGGGTATAGAAGGAAAGTACCTCAACACAATAAAGACCATATGTGACAAATCTACAGCTAACATCATACTCAATGGGGAAAACCTGAAAGCCATCTCTCTGAGAACAAGAGCAAGACAAGGGTGCCCAGTCTCACCACTCTTATTCAACATAGTACTAGAGGTTTTTGCTAGAGAAATTAGGCAAGAATAACAAGTAAAAGAATCCAAATAGGCACTGAAGAAGCTAAACTCCTGCTGTTTGCAGACAACATGATTTTATATATAGAAAACCCTTAAGAATCCGTCAGAAAACTATTAGAAATAATCAACAACTACAGCGATGTTGCAGGGTACTAAGTCAACTTACAAAACTCAGTAGCATTTCTATACTCTATGAACAAACTAATAGAACAAGAACTCAAGAATACAATCCCACTTTACAGTCTCAACAAAAAGAATAAAATATCTAGGAATAAACTTAACCAAGGAAGTGAAAGGCCTATACAAGGAAAACTAAAAGACATTACTGAAAGAAATTTATAATGACACAAAGAAATGGAAAGATGTTCTATGCACATGGATTGGAAGAATAAACATAGTTAAAATGTCCATACTACCTAAAGCAATCTACAGATTCAACACAATCCCAATCATAATCCCAATGACATTCTTCACAGAAATAGAACAAAGAATCTTAAAATTCATATGGGGCAAGAAAAGGCCCCAAATAGCCAAATAAATCCCGAGAAACAAGAGCAAAGCTGGTGGCATCACATTCTCTGACTTCAAAATGTATTACAAATCTTTAGTAATCAAAACACCATGGTACTGGTAGAAGAACAGGCACACAGATCAATAGAACAGAATTGAAATACCATAAATAAAACTACACATCTATGGATAGCTAATCTTCTGCAAAGATACTAAGAACATAAAATGGAGAAAGAGAAGTCTCTTCAACAAATGCTGCTGGGAAAACTGGACAGCCACATGCAAAAGAATTAAAGTAGATCATTATCTTTCTACATACACAAAAATAGACTCAAAATGGATCAAAGACTTGAAGATAAGTCCTGAAACCATAAAACTTCTGGAAGAAAATATGCTCTTTGAAATCAGACTTAAAAGGATCTATTTGAATACATGTCTGCTTAGACAGGGGAAACAAAAGAAAAAATAAACAAGTGGGACTTCATCAGACTAAAGAGTTTCTGGAAGACAAAAGAAACCAAGATCAAAATGAAAAAAGCAACCCACTAAATGGGAGAAAATATTTGGAAAACATATATCTGACAAGGGGTTAATCTCCATAATATACAAAGAACTCACACAAGTGAACTACAAAAAAACCAAACAACCTGATCAAAAGGTGAGCAGACAATATGAACAGACATTTTCCAAAGAAGATATACAGGTGGTCAATAGTCACATGAAAAGATGATCAGCGTCACTAATCATCAGGGAAATGCAAATCAAAAGTACACAGATATCACCCTACGCCTTGTAGAATGGCTATAATCATCAGGGCAAAATCAACAAATTTTGGAGAGTTTGTGGAGAAAAGGGAACACTCATTCACTGCTGGTGGGAATGTAAACTGGTGTGGCCACTGTGAAAAACAATATGGAGATTTCTCAAAAAATTTAAAATACAAATACCATATGAGCCAGCTATCCCACTATTGTGTATTTATCCAAGAACTTGAAATCAATAATATAAAAAAATTTATGCACCCCTCTGTTCATTGCAGCTTTATTCACAATAGCCAAGATGTGGGAGCCACCCAAGTGCCCATCAACTGATGATTGAATAAAGAAGATGTGGTGTGTATATATACAATGGAATACTACTCAGACATAAAAAGGCAAAACCATCCCATTGGCAACCACATGGATTGACCTTGAGGGAATTATGTTAAGCAAAATAAGCCAGACAGAGAAAGGCAAACACCAGATGGTTTCATTCATATGTGGAATATAAACAAACGTATGGACAAGGAGAACAATGAAGTGGTTTCCAGGGGGAAGGAGGGTGGAAGATGGGCACAATGGGTGAAGGGGAACACATATGGTGTATGACAAATATTAATGTTCAACTTAAATTTCACAGTTATAAGCTATTATGACCACAATAAAAAAAAGAGTGGAAATAAATGAAATAGAGACTAAACAAGTAATAGAAAGGATAATGAATACTGGGTCTTTGAAAAGATAAGAAATTTGACAAACCTTTACCTAGTCTTACTAAGAAAGAAGAGAGAAGGATAAAATAAACAAAATCAGAAACAAAAGAGGAGAAATTACAACAGATACCACAGAAATACAAAGTATTATAAGAGAATATTATATGAAAAGTTATATGCCAACAAATTGGATAACCCAAAAGAAATGGATAAGTTCTTAGAATCATACAACCTTCCAAAACTGAATCAAGAAGAAATGGAGAATCTGAATAGACTGATCACTAGTAAAGAGATCAAAACAGTAATCAAAAACCTCATGAAAAAAAAGTCCAGTACCAGATGGCTTCCCTGGTGAATTCTACCAAACGTTGAAAGAAGACTTAATACCTATCCTTCTAAAACCCTTCTAAAAAGTGGAAGAAGAGGGAATACTTTCTAACTCATTTTACAAGGCCAACATTACCCTAATACCAAAACGAGACAGAGACAACACAAAAAAAGAAAGTTACAGGCCAATATGGATGATGAACATAGGTAGCAAAATCCTCAACAAAATATTAGTAAATCAAAGACAAAAATACATTAAAAGGATCATACACCATGGTCAAATGGGATTTATTTCTGGGATGCAAGGATGTCAACATCCACAAATCAATCAATGTGATACACCACATTAACAACATGAAGAATAAAAATCACATGATCATCTCAATAAATGCAGAGAAAGCATTTGAAAAGATTTAGCATCCATTTATGATAACAACACAATAAAATAGATTTTAAAAGAAAATACCTCAATAAAATAAAAGCCATACTTGACAAACTCACAGTTAATATTATACTCAATGGTGAAAAACTGAAAGCTGTCCCCCAAAGAACAGGAACAAGACAAGGATTCCATTCTCACTACTCTTACTCAACATAGTAATGGAGGTCCTAGATAAAGAAGTCAAGCAAGAAAAAGAAATAAAAAGAATCCACATTGGAAAGAAAAAAGTAAAACTGTCACTATTTGCAGGTTAATTTTTTTATATAGAAAACCTAAAGAATTCACCAAAAAACTATTAGAAATAATGAACGAGTACAGTAAAGTTTCAGGGTACAAAATCTACATACAAATATAATTTGCATTTCTATACACTAAGAGCAAATCAACAGACAGAGAAATCAAGAATAAACTTCCATTTACAATTTCAACAAAAATAATAAAATACTTAGGAATAAATTTAACCAAAGATGTGAAAGACCTCTATAAGAGATTGTTGAACAAAATAGAAGACACAAAGAAATGGAAAGATGCTCATGGATTGGAAGAATTAACATAGTTAAAATGTCCATATTACCTAAGACAGTCTACAGATTCAATGCAATCCCAATCAAAATCCCAATGACGGTTTTCACAGAAATAGAACAAAGAAATCTAAAATTTATATGGAGCAACAAAGGACCCCGAATAGCCAAAGGAATCCTGAGAAAAAAGAACAAAACTGGAAGTATCACACCCCCAGATTTCAAAGTATACCACAAAGCTATAGTAATCAAAACAGCATGGTACTGACAGAAAACAGAAACTCAGATCAATGGAATAGAATTCAGAGCCCAGAAATAAAACCAAACATTTTCAGATAGCTAATTTCTGACAAGGAATCGAAAGTATGTGATAGAGACAGGTAGGTCTCTTCAATAAATGGTGTTGGCAAAACTGGACAGCCATATGCAAAAGAATGAAGCTGCACCACTATTGTACACTGTTTACAAAAATTAACTGAAATGGATTAAAGAATTGAATGTAAAACCTAAAAACATAATACTCCTAGAAGAAAACACAGGCAGTATACTCTTTGACAGTGGTCTTAGCAATATCTTTGTGAATATGTCTCATCAGGCAAGGGAAATAAAGGAAAAAAATAAACAAATGGAACTACATCACTGAAAAGATTCTAAGCAAACCATTAGCAAACGAAAAGACAACCTACAGATTGGGAGAATATATTGAAAATCTTATATCTGATAAGGGGTTAATATCCAAAATATATGAAGAACTCATCCAACTCAACAACAACAAAACAAACAACGCTATCAAAAAATGGGCATAGTGTCTGAAGAGACATTTTTCCAAAGAAGATATACAGACAGCCAAAAGGCACATGAAAAGATGTTCAACATCACTATTAGGGAAATGCGAGTCACCATCACGAGTTATCACCTCACGCCCATCAGAATTACTACAATTAACAAGACAAGAAATAACGTGTTGGAGAGGATGTGAAGAAAAGGGAAACCTCATACATTGCTAGTGTGAATTTTAATTGGTGCAGCCACCAGGAAAACAGTATGGAGATTTCTCAAAAGATTAAGAATAGAATTACCATATGATCCAGCTATTCCACTTCTGAGTATTTATCCAAAGAACATGAAAACACTAATTCAAAATTGCGTATGACCCCTATGTTCATTGCAGCACTATTTACAACAGCCAGGACTTGGAAACAGCCTTAATGCCCACTGACAAATGAATGGAAAAAGAAGATGTGGCATATATATGCAATGAAATACTACTCAGCCACAAAAAAGATGAAATCTTACCATTTGCAACAACATGGATGGATCTTGAGAGTATCATGCTAATAGAAATGTCAGACAGAGAAAGACAAATGCCATATGATTTCACTCATATGTGGAAGACAAAAATAATAATAACAAACACATAGATACAAAATTCAGATTGGTTGTTACCAGGTGGGAAGGGAGGTGGGGAGAGGCTGAGAGGGCTAAAGGGCGTCATTTGTATAGTGACAGAGGAAACTAGACTTTTGAAGGTGAACACAATGTATTCTATACAGAAGTCGAAATATAATGATGTACATCTGAAATTTATATAATGTTATAAAACCAATGTTAACTGAATAAAAGAAGAAAAGGTAGTGTGTGTGTGTGTATATATATGTGCGTGTGTGTGTGTGTGTGAATATTATTGTCATAAAAAAGAAAAAAATCCTGCCATTTTCAAAAACATGGATGGACCTTCAGGTCATTATGCTAAGCAAAATGTCAGCCAGAGAAAGACAAATACCGTATGATCTCACTTATATGTAGAATTAAACAAAAAAAGCAGTCATAGATGTAAATAGCAGATTGGTGATTGCCAGAGGCAGGGGATGGGGGTTAGGGGAAATGGGTGAAGGTGGTCGAAAGGTATAAACTTCCATTTATAAGACAAATAATTTCTGGGGATGTAATGTACAGCATGGTGACTATAGTTAACAATACTACATTGTATAATTGGAAGTTTCTAAGGCAGTAGATCTTAAAATTTCTCTTTACAAGAAAAAAATTGTAACTATGTGAAGTAATGAATGTTAACCAAAGTTATCCACAACCACTGTTCAATATATCCATATATCAAATTATGTTGTACACCTTAAAGTTATACAATGTTATATGTCAATTATATCCCAATAAAACTAGAGAAAAATAAAGTGCGTACTTCTAGGTCTGTCTGGTTTATTTGGCTTAACATAAATTTTTGAGATTTATTCATACTGTTGCAGTTAGTCATAGATCATTTATTTAAATTTCTGTATAGCACTTCATTGTATGAATACAGTGCAATCTATGTATCCATTCTCCTATTCATGGGCATTTGGGTTTTTCCAGGATTGGCTATTCCAAGCTATGCTGCAGTAAAATTCTTATAGATGTCTTTTGAAAAACTCATATATGCATTTCTATTGAGTATATACCTAGGAGCAGAGTTGCAAGTTGTGGAGTATGTTTAACTAAGGTAGATATTGCCAGTTTTCTAAATTTGTTTTTAGTCCTTTGTGGATTCCAGGTGAGGAATGGCTGTGAAGAAAGAAACTTGAGACCCTTGACCTTAGACTTTCTTTGGGCAGAGGCCCAGCCTCCACGTGAAGGGGAAGTTATAGAAAGAATTCAAATAGCAACTAAGAGTTAGGAATATTAGCTTTTGTGGTTCTCTGCAATACTGAGTTTCTGGAATTCCAAGAGTGTAAATAGAGCTTTGTTTGTTTGTTTTTCATTAAAAAGTTGGTCAGAATTACCATCATCAAGAATTGTAGCTTCTCTTAGCATTCTCCTGCTCCCTGGCTAGGGAAGGCATTCTCCAGGGACTTCAGCATTTTCCTACTCCCTTGCTAGAGCAGGTGAGCATGGACAGACAAGTCTCTCTCCTGCTGCATCCCTGAAGCCCCACAGGCACGCACAGTCAAGGCATATTCCCCTTGCCTTGTTGAAGCCAGCAAAGGCAACAAAAGCAAAACTAAACAAGTGGGACTACATCAAGCAAAAAAGATTCTTCACAGCAAAGGAAACCATCAAAATGAAAAGTCAATCTATTAAAAGGGAAAAAACATTTGCAATCATATATCTGACAATGGGTTAATATCTAAAATATGTAAAGAATTCATAAATCTCAATAGCAAAAACCCAATCAATCAATTAAAAAATGGGGAGAGGATCTGAAGAGACATTTTATCCAAGGAAGGCATACAGATGGCCAACAGGCCCATGAAAAGATATTCAGCACCACTAATCATAAGGGAAATACAAACCAGAACCACAATGAGATATCATCTCACACCTATTAAAATAAAAAAGACGAGAAATAAGTGTTGACCAGGATGTGCAGAAAAGGGGACCCTCATGCACTATTGGAGGAATGTAGACTGGTGCAGCCACTATGGGAAACAGTATGGAGGTTCTTTAAAAAATTAAAAGTAGAACTACCTTATGATCCAGCAATTCCACTTCTGGGTATTTATTCAAAGAAAACAAAAGCATTAATTCAAGAAGATATACGAACCCATATGTTCATTGTAGCATTATTTACAATGGCCAAGATATGGAAACAACCTAAGTGTCCATCGATGGGTGAATAGATAAAGAAGATGTGGTTTATATATACCAAGGAATATTACTCAGCAATAAAAAAGACTGAAATCTTGCCATTTGCAACAACACAGATGGACCTTGTGGGAATTATGTTAAGTAAAATAAGTCAGAGAAAGACAAATATCATTTGATTTTGCTTATATGTGAAATCTAAAAAACAAATGAACAAACACAACACAACAAAACAAAAATAATAGATACAGAGAACAGAATGATGATTGTCAGAGAGGAGGGAGATTGAGGAAGAGGTCAAGAGGTACAAACTGCCAGTTATAAAATAAATAAGTCATGGGTATGTAACGTACAGCATGGTGACTATTATTGACTTTCAAGTAGAGCATACTTGAAAGTTGCTATGAGGGTAAATCCTAAAAGATAACTTTGTATGATGAAGGATAGTAACAAGACTTGTGGGGATCATCTTGCAATGTATGAAAATATCAAATGATGTTGTACACCTGAAACCAATATAATGTTCTTGTCTTTTGTATCTCAATAAAAAAAGAATTATAGCTGTTCTTTCCCTTCCCTTCTCTTTCCTCTGGTCTCCTTCTCTCTCATCTCCTTCCTTCCTCTCTCTTCCGCTCCTCTATTAGAAAGAAGGTAAAGATGTATATATACATATATGTAGATACATACACACACACACACACACACATATATATATATATAGAGAGAGAGAGAGAGAGAGAGAGAGATACATACACATTGATTATTTCCCCCTACTTCATTCAACCCATCCTGTGCCCAGCAACACCAATCTGTTCACCCCAACCACCACTTCAGTTCACCACTCCCCTTGCTCATCTCTCTATTTCACCCTTCCGCTCCCTTCTATAACCATTTCTATCATTCTATGTGTCTGTTTCTGTGCTACAGATATACAGGTAAAAAAGATTAAAATAGTCTCTGTCCTTACAGAGCTTATATTCTAGCAGACCCCTCAATACATGGTTACTCAATTGACCATCTAGTGCACAATCTAGATCTTAAAGTCCATTATCAACACAATTGATTGGTTTGGCCATTTAATTGAGCTGTTTTGGTAGCTTACTTCCTGCAGGAAGCATTAATTGTTATTTTGGGTAGTCAATCCAATATTAGCTTATCTCTTCCTTTTTCCCCACCAGAAGCATGTAATCTCTGTACAATTTTGCATTTTGGTCAGTCTAGTTTCATTTTTAGCCAAGCACTACACATGTACGTGTGTACTAGTGGAAGTATAAGTCATGCCTAGAGTGGTCTCTACTCTTGAGGGGTCTAGTATGGGAAATGGCATGTGCACCAATCACCAAGATACTTGTAGAAAGAGATAATGGCCAGAAGAGAAGAAAAAATAAAGTGCTGTAGGGGGTTTAGAGGAAGGGTAATAAAGGAAGGTTTCATGTAGAAGGTAGTTTTAAGCTAGACTTTGAAGGATGGAAGTTCCTCTGGATGTAAGTAATGGGATGGAGCCAAATGATTTATGTGAAGAGAGTGCAGGGTTGTGCTTCTGCTTGTGTTAAACTATTAATTTCCTTGAAGTCTTTAGAAAAACAGGAAACTGGCAGCCCTTCTGTACTCTACTCAACACTGGCGTAGAGTCAGTTGGAGAGCTGCCTTTGGATTGTTGTAAATTGGCCCCTGAATTTCTTCCAAGTCCATTATTTGATCCTCTCCCATGTGTTCTTTGAAAGTTTTCAGAGTCTCTCTGTTTCCAAAATAACCAGAATTCAAAGAGCCTGCTGGCTGGAGTAATTCCAAATTTGCCACCCAGGCATTATGGTGAGTCATCATTTTAAACAATTAACCTTTTAATTTAAGATCATAGATTCACACGGAGTTGTAATAAATAATACAGAGAGATCTAACGTATTCTTTACTCAATTTCCCTCAATGATAATAACTTGCAAGCCTATAGTATAATATCATAACCAGTCGTTGATTAGTCATGATACCAAACAGTTTCATCACCTCATGTATCACTTCTGTTTTTTCTTTTATAGCCACACTCACTTTTACTGCCCCGTCTCATGTTCATTACTACTCTCTATATAAATGCAGTTGATTTTTGTGTGATTATCCTTCCACCCAGTTTTATTGAGATATAATTGACATACAGTACTTTATAAGTTTAAGGTGTACAGCACAATGATTATACATATTGAAATGATTACCACAGTAAATTTAGTTAATGTCTATTATTTCATATAGACAGAAAAAAAGAAAAAACTATTTTCTCTTGTGATGAGAAATCTCAGCATTTACTCTCTTAACAACTTTCAAATATACCATACAGCAGCATAAACTATAGACATCATGTTGCACTTAAATCTCCAGTACTTATTTCTCTTATAACTAGAAATGTGTACCTTTTGACCATCTTCATCCAATTCCAGAATGCCCCATCTCTGATATGTGGTAATCATGAGTCTGATCTTTTTTTCTAAGAGTATGTTTCTTGTTCTCTTTTTTTAATATACTACATATAAGTGAGATCATACAGTATTTGACTTTCTCCATCTGATTTATTTCATTTAGCATAACGCCTTCAAGGTCCATCCATGTTATTGCAAATGGCAGGATTTTATTCCTTATTATGGTTGAATAATATTCCATTGTGTGTGTGTGTGTGTGTATATATATATATATATATATATACACACGCATATATACACAACTTTTTTATCCATTTATCCATCGGTGGATACTTAGGTTATTTCCATGTATTGGCTATTTTGTATGATGCTGCTATGAACATGGGGATGCAAGTATCTCTTTGACATAGTGTTTTCATTTCCTTTATACATATATATACCCAGAAGTGGGATTGCTGGATAAGATATTAGTTCTATTTTCAATTTTTTGAGGAACCTCCATACTGTTTTCCATAGTGGCTGTATCAATTTACAATTCCACCAAGAGTGCACAAGGGCTCCCTTTTCTCCACATCCTGAGCAACAATTATCTCTTGTCTTTTTCACTATAGCCATTTTAACACGTGTGAATGATATCTCGTTGTGGTTTGAATTTGCATTTCCCTAATAATTAGCGATGTTGAGCATCTTTTCATGTACCTGTTGGCCTTTTGTATATCTTCTTTGGAAAAATGTCTATTCAAGTACTTTGCCCATTTGTTAATTGGACTTTTTTAATTCAGTTGTATGATTACTTTATATGTTTTGGATATTAACGCCTTACCAGATAGATGGTTTGCAAATATTTTTCCCATTCCATGGGTTGTCTTTTTATTTTGTTGGTCATTCTTTTTGTTGTATAGAAGCTTTTTAGTTTAATGTATTCCCACTTATATTTTATTTTGTTCCTTGTTCTTTAGGTTTCACATCCAAAAAATCATTACCAGCAGCCACATCAAGGAGGTTTATTCCTATGTTTTCTTCTAAGAATTTCATGGTTTCAGCTCTTATATTTAAGTCTTTAATGCATTTTGAGTTAATTTTTAGGAATGGTGTAATTTTGGGGAAAGTGGTCCAGTTTCATTCTTTTACATGTGGATATCCAATTATCCCAGTGCCATTTATTGAAGAGACTTTCTTTTCTCCATTGAGTATTGGCTCCCTTGTCAGATATTAGTTGACTGTATATGCACGTGTTTATTTCTGGACTCTCAATTCTGTTCCAGTGGTGTGTTTTCATTCCAATATCATACTGATTTCATTACTATATTTTATAGTATAGCTTGAAATCAGGAAGTGTGATACCTCCTGCTTTGATATTTTTTCTTAGAAATTCTTTGGCTATTTGGGGTCTTTCAGTTCCACATAAATTTTAGGAGATTTTGTACTTCTGAAAAAATACCATTGGAATCTTGGTAAGAAGTACATTGATGGCTTTTGGTAGTATTGACATCTCAAAAATATTATTTCACCTAATTCATAAACATGGGATATCTTTCCATTTATTTGTGCTTTCTTTCATTTCTTTGATGAACGTCTTATAGTTTTCAGAGTAGAGATCTTTCAACTCCTTGGTTAAATTTATTCACATGTATTTTATTGTTTTGATTCTATTGTAAATAGAATCTATTTCTTTATTTATTTTTCAGTAAATTTGTTGTTAGTGCATAGAAACATTACTGATCTTTGTTTATTAATTTTGCATCCTTCAAATTTACTGAATTCATTGATTAGATATAACAATTTTTTGGTTTAGTCTAGGATTTTCTTTACATAAAATCATGTTATCTGTAAATAGAGACAATTTTACTTCTTCCCTTCCAATTCTGATATCTTTTATTTCTTTGTCTTGTTTGCTTGCTCTAGCTAGGACTTCCAGTACTATGTTGAATAGGAGTGGTGAGAGTGGGCACCCTTGTCTTGTTCCTGACATTAGAGGAAAAGTTTTAATCCTTTCACCATTGACTATGATGTTAGCTGTGGACTTGGCCTATATAGCCTGTTATGTTGAGATATGTTCCTTACATGTCGAGGTTGTCAAGGGTTTTTATCATGAATTGTTGGTGAATTGTGTCAAATGCTTTTTTTTTTGCATCTATTGAGATGATCATACGATTCTTTTTCTTCATTCTATTAATGTGATGTATCACATTGACTGATTTGCATATATTGAAGCATCCTTGCATCCCGTGAATGAATCCCACTTGATTATAGAGAGTGATCTTTTTAATGTGCTGCTGAATTCAGTTTGCTATATATATAAGGGATATTGACCTGTAGTTTTCTTTTCTGATGGTGTCCTTTTCTGGTTTTGATTTGAGGATAATACTGGCCTCATAAAGTGAGTTTGGGAGGTTCTCTCCTCTTCCATTTTTAGGAAGAGTTTGAGAATGGTTGGTGTTAACTCATTTTTAAGTTTTGGTGAAATTCACCAGTGAAGTCATCTGGTCCTGGGCTTTTCTTTGTTGGGAAATTTTTGATTACTGTTTCAATGTCCTTACTAGGAATTGGTCTATTCAAATTTTCTGTTTCTTCTTGATTCAGTCTTGGTAAGTTGTATGTTTCTAAGAATTTTTCCATTTCTTCTAGGTTGTCCGGTTTGTTGGCCTATAGTTGTTCATAGTGGTTTCTATGATCCTTTTATTTCTATGATATCAGTTGTAATGTCTCCTTTTTTCATTTAAAATTTTGTTAATTTGAGTTCTCTTCTTTTCCTTTTGTTAGTTTAATCAAAAGTTTTTTTTAATTTAGTTTACCTTTTCGAAGAACCAACTCTTTGTATGGCTAATCTTTTCTATTGTTTTTCTGATCTATTTCATTTATTTCTGCTCTAATATTTATTATTTCCTTTATTCTACTAATTTTAGGATGTTTGTTTTTTTCCTAGTTCCTTAAGGTGTGGAGTTAGGTGGTTTATTTGGGATCTTTCTTGCTTCTTAATGTAGGTGTTTATTGCTATGAAATTCCCTCTTAGAATGATTTCGTTGCATCTCATAAGTTCTGGTCTATTGTGGTTCTATTTTAATTTGTCTCAAGGAAACATTTTTTAATTGAGGTATAATCTACATGCAACATTATACTAGCTTCAGGTGAATAACATAACAATGCAATATTTGTGCAAATTGCAAAATGATCACCACAATAAATCTAGTTAACATCTGTCACCGTACTTAGTTACAGAATTTTTTATTTTGATGAGAACATTTGACTTACACTCAGCAACTTTCAAATATGCAATACATAACTATAGTCACCATGTTGTACATTACATACTTATTTTTACATTACATTACTTATTTATTTTATAGCTGGAAATCTGTACTTTTTGACACCCTTCACCCATTTTGCCCACCCCTACCCCTTTCCTCTTGCAACCAACAATCTGTTCTCTGTATCTATGAGGTTTTATTTTTATTTTTTTGGATTCCACATATAAGTGATATTGTATGGATCTGTCTGTTCCTAACCCCAGGTTAAGGAAGTTTTCTGCCATTATTTTTTCAAATAACTCTACCCCTTTCTCTATCTCTTCTCCTTGTGGGACTCCTATATAGGGAATGTTAATCCACTTGATGTTGTCCTATAAGTCCATTAAGCTATCTTCACTTTTTTAAATTCTTTTTTCTTTTTGTTGCTCTCATTGGGCAAGTTCCTTCGTCCTGTCTTCAAGTTTACTGATTCTTTCTTCAGCTTCATGTAGTTTGTTATTGAATCCCTCTAGTGTATTTCTTGGTTCAGTTATTGCATTCTTCAGTTTTGTAACATCTGTTTGGACTTTTCATATATTTTCTACCTCTTTTCATTCGTTCTTCTCACTGTATTCATCCATTCTTCTCTAGAGATTGGTCAACATCTTTATGATCATTACTTTGCACTCTTTATTAGGTGAATTACTTATCTTTGATTAAAGTTTTTTTCTGAGGTTTTATCTTGCCCTTTTTTTGAACATATTCCTTTATTTATTCATTTCTCTTGACTCTCTGGATTGGTTTCTATGCATGAGGGAAAAAAAAGCCATTTCTCATAATCTTGAAGAGTTGGTCTTGTGTGAGAGATGAACCTTATCTTTTTACCCTGCCCTAACTCTTGGTTATCTCTCAAACCTTAGTGATTGTCCACCAGCTTATTTTATTTTTAACAGCTCCCAGTATTGAGGATGTGTTAAAAATCAGTCAGTGTCCCAAAGGGAAGGAGCTCAGTCAGCACCAAGATTCAAGCTGATTGGAAGCGAGACGTTCAGGCAGCATCCTTTAAAGTATGAACATATATAAAGTTCTGTGGGACCACAAGTGTAAGTCCTGATAACTACCAGACCAGGTGATCTGGAGGTGTCCCCTCAGCAGAAGTCACAAAAGTTGGGGCTCCAGATAAGTGTATGAGCGCCTTTATGGGAGATACATGTGAGCTGTAGTGAGGCAGAGGGAGAATGCAAGATGGTGTCCCTTGGCCTATGTTCAATGAGAATACCTGTGTAGCCTCTAGATGTGTGCAAAACCTGAAGCCTGTTCCTAAGGCTGAAACTCCAGGACTAAAAAGTAGTCCTCTTTCACAGAAAGGCTGGGGGTTTGTTTCAGTTGGCTGTCTGTTCAGTGCCCTGGGGTTATTAACCTGACAGGAACTGTCTCTCTGATTGTTACAGTTCCATGGGACCAAGGAATGCAAGACTCTCTGGTCACCAGAGCCAGGCAATCAAGGGATGTCTCCTGGGGGACAGTAGCAAAAGCCAGGGCACCAGACATAAAAATTGGGATCTCAAACATGTATAAGAGCCACCCTTTGAGATCTGCTTGTGCTCTGGAATGTGGCAGAAGGAGAGTACAAAGATAGCACCCACCCTCTGAAGTCTTAGGAAAGGTTTACAGTCAAACCTTAGATGTGTTTTTATTTTATTTTATTGAGGTCACTTTGGTTTATGACCAGGTTTATGTCATTGTATTTCAGCTTCTGTATAGACTGCATCATGTTCACCACTGAAAGTCTAGTTCCCATCCATCACCATGTATATGTGCCCCTTTACCCCTTTTGCCCTCCCCCCACCCACTTCCCCTCTGCCCTCCTTATCTATGTGTTTGTTTATCTCCCAAATATAATTGAATTCATATGGTATTTTTCTTTCTCTGCCTAACTTATTTCGCTTAGTATAATACTCTCAAGGTTCATCTATGTTGTTGCAAATGGCCCAATTTCATCTTTTTTATGACTGAGTAGTATTCCATTGTGTGTAGATAGATAGATAGATAGATATAGATATAGATACAATACCTTCTTTATCTATTCATGCATTGATGGGGACTTAGTTTGCTTCCAAGTCTTGGCTATTGTGAATAATACTACAATGAACATATGAGAGCATATATCTTTTTGAATTAGTGTTTTTGTGTTCTTTGGATAAATACTCAGAAGTGGAACAGCTTGATCACATGTTATTTCTATTTTTAATTTTTTAGGGGATTGCCATACTGTTGACCATAGTGACTGCACCAATTTGCTTTCTCACGAGCAGTGTATGAGGGCTCGCTTTTCTCCACATCCCGTCCAACACTTGTTAATTATTGCCATTCTGATGGGTTCGAGGTGATATCTCATTTTAGTTTTGATTTGCATTTCCCTAATAATTAGTGATGTTAAACATCTTTTAAATTAATGATGTTAAACCTGTAGGCTATCTGCATATCTTCTTTGGAAAAATGCCTTTTCATATCCTCTGCCAATTTTTTAATCAGGTTGTTCACTTTTTGTTGTTGTTGAACTGTATGAGTTCTTTATATAGTTTAGAAATTAGCCCTTTGTTGGATGTATGGTTTGCAAATATTTTCTACCAGTTGTTGGGTTGTATTTTTGTTTTGTTGATGGTTTCCTTTGCTGTGTGGAAGCTTTTCAGTTTGATGTGGTCTCATTTGTTTATTTTTTATTTCATTTCCGTTGCCTTAGGAGATATGATATTCAAAAAGATACTGCTAAAAACAAATGTCAAAGAGCACATTGCCTATGTTTTATCCTAGGAGTTTTATGGTTTCAGGTCTTACATTCAAGTCTCTTATCCATTTTGAGTTAATTTTTATGTATGGTGTAACGTAATTGTCTATTTTCATTCTTTTACAAGTGGCTGTCCAGTTTTCGCAACACCATTTATTGAAGAAACTTTCCTTTCTCTACTGTATTTTTGGATCTTTTGCTGAAAATTACCTGTCCATAGATGTGTGTGTTTATTTCAGGCTCTCAATTCTGTTCCATTGATCTGTGTGTCTATTTTGTTGCCAGTACAACACTGTTTTCATAACTTTAGACTTGTGGTATATTTTGAATTCAGGGAATGTGATACTTCCACTCCTAGATGTGTTAGAAGTCTGCACCTCAGGATGCAGCTATGATGATAAGCTAACAGCGTTTTTTCCAGAAAGATTGAGCTCCTGGGACTGTTGCCTCTTGCTGTGCCCTGGGGGTGGTAGCTGTTTAAGAACTTTTTCTCTCTTGGTTACCGTGCCGAGGAACCTGCTAGCATAAGTTTTCCTGGCCACCAGAACCAGGTGATATAGAGGTGTCCCCTGGTGGCAGCTTCAAAAATCAGTACACCAGAGAAAGGTATAAACTCTTTTCTGTAAAAAACTGATGAGGCAAAGGGAAAGTACAAAGACTGTGTTCATTAGCCTCTGTTCCCTGAGAGCCCCTCCATAGGCTCCATAAGTGCCAAATCAGAATCCTGCCCCTCAGGCCAAAGATCCTGGACAAGTAAATAGGCCTCTTTCTTGGAAAGACTGATGCTGTGTTTGAGTCTTCTATCTTTGCAGTGCCCTGGGAGTGATAGTCTGCCAAGCACTGTCTCTCTGAATGTTAAAGCCATATGGGCTCCAGAAACACAAGCTCACAAGCTCCCCCTATGAGCCTCCAGAGCCAGACAATTGAGGGCATCCCTTGTGTCGAAGCCACAAAAACTGGGTCACCAAACATAAAAACTGAGACACCAGACATGTATAAAATCTTCCTTCTGGGAGATACTAGTACTCTGGAGTGCAGCAGAGGGAGAATGTGAAGATGGCACCCACTGGCTATAGCAAGGCAGGGAGGAAATGTGAAGATGGCACTGCCCAAAAAAGGAGAAAAAATGTAAAAGAAAAAAAATAAAAGGAAACAATAGAGAAACTTTTTAATTTTCCTTTTAATGTCTTCTCTGATCCATTGGCTGTTCAGGAGATTGTTGTTTAATTTCCATGTATTCATGAATTTTCCAGTTTTACTCTTGTTATTGATTTCTGGTTTCACACTTTTGTGGTTAGAGAAGATACTTCGTATGATTTCCATCTGCTTTAATTTGCAAAGACTTTTTTGTGGTCTAACATGTGGTCTGTCATAAAAAACGTTCCATGTGCAATTGAGAAGATTGTGTATTCTATTGTTGCTGGATATAATATTCTATATATGTCTGTTAGATCCGTTTGGTCTATTGTGTTGTTCAAATGCACTGTTCCCCAATTGATTCTATGTCAGGATGATCTACCCATTTTTGAGAGTGGGGTATTAAAATTTGCAACTATTAATGTGTTACTATTTATTTCTCTTTTTAGCTCTGTCAGTTTTTGCTTTATATATTTAAGTCCTCTGCTGTTGGGTGCATACATATTTAAAATTGTTATATCTTCTTCATGTATTGATTATTTTACCATTATTTAATGACCTTATTTGTCTCTTTTCACCATTTTTAGTTTAAAGTTTATTTTGTGTGATATTAGTATAGCTACCTCTGCTTTTCTTTGGTTACCATTTACATGAAATGATTTTTCCATACCTTCACTATCAGTCTATGTGTGTCGTTAGGACTTAAGTGAGTCTCTTGTAGGCAGCATATTTTTGGATCTTGTTTTTTTATTCATTCAGAAATTTTACGTCTTTTGATTAAAGAATTCAATCAATTTACATTTAAAGTAATTATTGACAGGTAAGGACTTACTACTGCCATTTTGTTCATTGTTTTCTTGGGGTTTTTTTTGTAAATCCATTGTTCCTTGTTTTTCGTCTTGCTGCCTTTTTTCGTGATTTGATTACCTTTGGTATCAGTATGATTTGACTCCTTTATCATATTCTTTCCTGAGATTGCTAAAGTTTTTGCCCTTGTGGTTATTATGAGGTTTACATAAAACATCTCAAAATAACCCTCTATTTTAAGCTGATAATAACTTAACTTCAATACAATTCTTAAACTTTACACTTTTACTTCACCTTCCCCTTACATATTAGGTTGTTGCTGTTACAATTTACATATTTTTTATATTGTGTAACTAATAACAAATTATTTTAATTATGGTTATTTTTACTACATTCATTCTTTTAACTTTTTAACTAAGTCGTAAGTGAATTATGCACCACCATAACCAAATTCTAGAGTCTAACCAGGGTATATATTTACTATTACCAGTGAGTTTTACACTACCTTTTAATGTTTTTAATATGATAATTAATGTCCCTTTTCTTCCACTCAAAGAACTACCTTTAGCATTTCTTGTAAGGTAGGTCTAGTGGTAATGAACTCCTTCAGATTTTGTCTGTTTGGTAAAGCACACTTCCTTCATTTCTGAAGGACAACTTCACTGGGTATAGTATTCTTGGTTGACAGGTTTTTTTCTTTCAATATTTTGAACATGTCATCCTATCCTCTCATGGTCTGAAATGCTTCTGTTGAGAGATTTGCCAATGGTCTTATGGGGGTTCCCATGTATGTAGCTCCTCTCTTTTCTCTTGCTACTTTTAAAACTCTTTGTTTGTCTGTGATGTTTGACAATTATAATGTGTCTCAGTGTAGCTGTATTCTAGTTCAACTCCTGTGGGCATCATGGATCTGGATGTCTATTTCTCATCCCCGTTCTGGAAGTTTTCAGCCACTATTGTTTTAAATATGCTTTCTTTCTCTTTCTCTTCTTCTGAAATTCCCATAATTCAAATATTGTTTCTATTCTGTGTGTCCTGTAATCTCATAGGCTTTCTTCATTCTTTTTCTTTTTGTTCCACTAACTAGACAATTTCTAATGACCTATACTCCCTGTCACTGATTCTTTTTTCTGCATGATTGAGTCTGCTTTTAAAACTCTACTGAATTCTTCAGTTCAGTTATCATATTTTTTTAACTCTAGGATTTCTGGTTTTTTTATGGTTTCTATTGCTTTATTGGACTTCTCATTTTGTTCATGCGTTATTTTCCTAGTTTTTGTTTAGTTGTCTGTCTGTGTGTTCTTGTAGGTTCCTAAACTTTTTTAAGTGGATAATTTTAAATTCTTTGACGGTTCATAGATCTCCATTTCTTTAAGATCAAATATTAGAGATTTATTAATTTTTTTGGTGTCATATTTACATGGTTGTTTGTGATCCTTGATTTCTTACATTAGTATCTGTGCATTTAAGTAATTTCAGACTTTACAGGTTTGCTTTGGCACAGACAGATTTTCACCAGTCAGCTCAGCTTGGATTTATGGATGTCAGCAGGCAATGTCCTTGGGCAGGTGGGGCCTACTATTACAGGCTAGTTTTGGGTGAGACAACTGTTTGAACTCTGAGGATGAGGATGGGGAAGTTTGCCACTAGCTGAGAACATTTGGATAGGACTGCTGGCTTGGTTCCCTACCCAAGTGAGGCTGTAGGATCAGCTTGCAGTTGTCTGAATTCCCTTGCCAGGCTTAGTAGATGGTTGCAACTGGGTAATATATTCAGTAGTAGATGTGGCTATGAATTAGTTGCCCTGTACTGGTAGGACAGCATGACAGACCCAGGCCCTGTATTGCTTATTATTTGGGGATCCAAATCAGGAAGGAGTGTACACTGAATTCCCTGGTCAATTGAGGTCCCTGTTTTTTATCTACAGATGGGGAAAGCCATGAACTGTGATTTCTGTTCAAGTGCCACTGAAAGTAGGCTGTTGGATGGGCTACACAGCTTCCCATGTGCTCTGGTTAGGTTCCTTGGTTGAGCAGGCTGGAGGTTGCATTCAGCAATGAGCAGGCTATGAATTAGTTTCCCTGTGCAGTGGGAGAAGAATCTCTAAATCTTATAAACTTTGTTGTTTTAACTCAAGCCAACTTGTGTCCCAAGCTCCCTGGCTGAACAGGTTCACTGGATTTGTTCTGAAAATTATCTGCTCTGGCTACCCTTTAGTTGGCTCAAGAGCCACTAGATTTCACACCTTCCAGGTATTCTCACCAGCCCTTCTGGTCAGATGGGACCAGGAACCACAGTGGGTGGGGCTATGTCTCAGCTCCCTGGGCAGAAAGAGGAGGGCCCACTTTTGGCAACTCTAAATTTCCCAGGGTTTCCAGTTGGAAGGGGCTGGGAGCTACCCTCAGCCTCTGCTATGAATTAATACCCCTGCCTGTACATAGCCTGAGAACACTTCATGCCTGGTACTGGCTTTGCTCTGGGAGTGATCAGCTCTGCCTCCTGCCTCTCTGCTTGAGCTCCACTGGACTGCACAGCTTTCTGGTGTTCTAGTGAGCCGTTCAGGCCAGATAAGGTTGAGAACCACATAAAGTGGGGCTATGTCTCACCTCCCTTACCTGGATGGGAAGAGCAGAGGCCACTCTAGGTAACCCTCAATTTCCAAACAGGTTCGCCATTTGGGAGGAGCCAAGAACTACCCTCAGCCTTGGTTATGAATTAATCCCCCTGCTTACGCACAGCAGGGAAACTCTCCATACCTGACACTGACTTTGCTCTGGGTGCAATAAGCTCTGCCATCCCGCCTCTCAGCTCAAATGTTGCTAGACTACACAGCTTCCACCTGTTCCTGACAGCCTGTTTGGTCAGATGTGGGTGGAAGACACTCTCCACAGCAGGTGGACCTGTGACTCAGCTCCTTGCCTGGGCGTGGGAAAATAAGGCTCTAGGACTGGCAAAACTTCCTGTTTGAGGATCTGAATCATCCAGATCTGCACCTCACAAAGTTTCCTGGTCACAGTGCACCACCAACTTGGTTCTGTAGATGAGCAAAGCTGCTGGTTGGGATGACTACTTGGGCACTGCAAGTGTGAACTTGGTCTGCCAAGATCCATGTGCTGGTTGTTACAAGCCATTCCTAGCTTAGATTCCCAGTGTTTGAGCCCCCCAAACTCCCTTGCAATCCCCATGGGTTAAGATCAGAGTAGGGGCTCCCACAAAGCAGCCCACAATGCTGGAGCGTGCTGGTTGTCCCCCTAGGGTTCTGTTTTCCCACCAGAGGAACCAAAGGCTCAGGTGAGACCTCTCTGCATGGTTTTGCACTGGCCTGGGGGAGCAGCTACATTTAATGTGTAACTGCTTCTCTTATCCTTTTAATGCAGTCTGTTTTGGTTTCTGTGGTACAGGGGTTTGCTTCAGCCTAATCCTTGTGTTCTAAGATTCTCTTAGATGTGTCTTGTTCTTGAATAGCTGTTAGTTGTTCTTGCAAAGGGGAGCAAAGTCAGGAGTGAACTATGTCACCATTTTGGATTTTGGTGACATCATTCTGTGCAGTCTTCACTCAAGTTGACCTGCACCCCAAGTTCCCTGGCTGAATGATGCTACTGGCTTTGCTCTTCAGATGATCAGCTCTGCATGTTGTACTCTCTGCTCAAGCATTGCTGGGCTACATAGCTTCCAAGTGTTCTGGCTAGGCTTCCTGGTCTGGTGAGTCTGAGAGCTATGCTCATCTGTGGACTGGGCTATGACTCAGCTAGTCTGCCTGGGTGTGGAGAGACAGCCTATGGTCTATGATGGCAAGGCTCTTTGTTTGAGGACTCAAATCTGGCAGATCTGTGCCCCACTGAGTTTGCTGGTCAAACTGTGTCATTGTCATGACTCTGCAGTTGAGCAAAGCTTCTGGCTGAGATTACTACTTGGATGCTGCAGGTAGGAAATCAGTCTGCCTAGATCCGAGCTGTAGTTGTCGCAAGCACCGCCCCCCCACTTCCACATCACAATTAGATTCCCAGTGATCAAGTCTGCAATTCCCCTGCAATTCCTGCAAGGTGAGACCAAAGTAGGGACTCTCAAAAAGTGACTCACAATGCCGGGGGAGCTTTGTGTCCACCTTGGGCTCTCTTTTCCCATTGGGGTTTCTGTAGGCTTTTGGTATAGTGCTGAACCTGTGTAGGGGAGAGGCAATGCAGTCAATGTGTAGTTGCTCCTGTTATCCTTCTAATACAGTCTGTCTTGGTCTCTGTGCTTCAGAGAGAGGCTTCAGCCTCACCCCGGAGTTCTAGGATCTTTTCAGTGGTTTCTTGCCCATGAATTGTTGTTCTTCTTGTGAGGGGAACTGAAGTTGAGAAGAACCTATGTTGCCATCTTGGTGACATCACTTTCTTTGTGTGTTGATCTTGTATACTACCTTGCTGAACGCTCATTATTTCTAAATGGTTTTTTAATGTGAGGATTTTTTATGTAGACAATTTCAGCTTCAAATAGAAATGGCTTTATTTCTTCTTTTCTAATATGTATGACTTTTTTATTTCTTTTTCTTGCCTCAGTATGCTGGCTAGAACATCTCATTCCATGCTGAATAAGAATAGTGAAAGCAAACATCAATCCCTTGTTCCTGATTTCAGGCTTTCACTGTTAAATATGATGTTAGCTGTAAGCTTTTTTTAGATCCTGTTTATCAAGTTGAGGCACTTGCTCTGAAACTATTCCTAGTTTGCTGAGAGTTTTATCACAAATGGTGGTTGGATTTTGTTAAATGTGTCTTAAATGTCAATTGAAAAGATCATATGATTTTTGTTTTTTAACTTATTAATATGGTGGATTACAGTGGGTGATTTTCTAGTGTTGAACCAGCCTTGCATACCTAGAATGGATCCTACTTGGTCATACTTTAAAAGTCTTTTTATATATTCCTGGATTTGATTTGTTAATCTTTCTTTCTTTCTTTTGTTCTTTCATTCTTAAATTCTTTCTTCCATTCTTCTTTCCTCCCTCCCTCCCTTTCTTTTTCTTTCTTTCTTTCTTTCTTTCTCTCTCTCCCCCTCTCCCCCCCTTCCTTTGTTTCTTTGTTTCTTTCTTTCCATACTGTTCACATATGGTTCAGTGTCAAGGGAAAACTAGGCTCATAAAATGAATTGGAGAGTGTTCCCTCCTTTCCTACTTTCTGGAAGAGATTGTGTAAACTTTGTGTCAATTATTCTTTAAATATTTGGTAGAATTCTCTGGTGAAATCATCTGGGCTTGGAGATTCGATTCCCACAGCTTTTTAATTACAAATTAAGCTTTCTTAATGACTACAGGACTATTCAGGTGCTCTATTCACCTTGAATGAGTTTTAGTAGTTTGTATTTATCAACAAATTGGTCCATTTAATCTAAGTTGTCAAATTTATGTGTAGAGCTGTTTGTAGTATTCCCTCATTATCATCTTTATGCCTGTGGAATCTGTAGAATTAGACCATTTCATTCCTCATGCTGATAATTTTAATTCTCTCTTTTAATTTTTGTCAATCTTTCTAAAGTTATACCATTTTATTAAATTTTTAACAATGATGTTTTTGTTTAATTGATTTTCTTTATTATTTTTGTTTTAAATTGAATTTATTTTTGCCCTTATCTTTATGATTTTCTTCCTTCTGCTTATTTTGGGTTTATTTTGCTCTTCTTCTAATTTCAGGAGGTAGGGACTTAGATTATTGATTGAGTCCTTTCTTCTTTTTCAATATAAGCATTAGTGTTATACATTTATTTTTGAGCACTGCCTTAGCAATATTCCACATACTTTGATATGGTGTTTTCATATATCAAAATATATAGATTTTGACATACATGATTTTCATTCAGCTCAAGGTATTTTAATTTTTTTTAAATATCATCTTTATTGAGATACAAGTTAAATATCATATAATTCACCCATTTAAAGTGTATAATTAAATGATTTTTAGTATATTCATAGAGTTAAGTGAATATCAGCACAATCAAGTTTAGAATATATTTTTACCGTAAAAAAAGTCCCATGTACCCATTAGGAGTCATTCTTCATTTATCTCTAACCCACAAGGCCTAAGCAACCAGTAATATACTTACTATCTCTATCAATTTCCAACTCTGGACATTTCATATAAATGGACTCATACAATATGTGGTCCTTTCATTTGGCTTCTTTCAATTAGCATAATGCTTTCAAAATTCATCCATGTTGTAACATGTATCTATTTCACTCTTTTTATAGTTGAGTAATATTTCATCGTGTGGATATACCTCATTTCTTCTTATTCATTAATCAGTTGATGTACATTTAGGTTGCTTCTATTTTTTGGCTAATAATAATGCTACTATAAACACACGTGCAAGTTTTTGGGTGGACATATGTTTTCTCTTCTCTTAGGTATATACGTAGGAATGGAATATCTGGGTTATTGGAAATCCAATCTTTAACTATAACTATTAACTCCCAAACTATTTTCCACAATGGCTACACCATTTTACTTTCCCACTGCCAATGTATGAGTCTTCCAACTTCTCTACATCCTGGCCAACACTTTTTATGTTATTTCTTCTTGTTGTTACTATAGTAATCTTAAAGGATGTGAAGTAGTATCTCATTGCATTTTGCTTTTATTTGCATTTCCCTGATGAGTAACGATGTTGAGCATTTTTTTATGTCCCTATTGGCCATTTGTTTATCTTCTTTGAAGAAATATCTATTCTTTTCTTTTGTCCATCATTTAATTGCATTGTTTGTCTTTTTATTATTGAGTTGTAATAGTTCTTTATATATTCTAGATACAAGCCCCTTATCAGACATACAATTTGCAAAAAATTTTCTTCCATTCTGTAAGTTATCTTTTCACTTTCTTGATGATGTTCTTTGCAAAACACAAAATGTTTTCATTTTGATGAAGTTAGATTTATCTATTTTTTTCTTTTGTCTCATGATTTTTGTGTCATATATAAGAAATGATTGACTAATCCAGGAGTTAAGGCTATACTTACTTCTAAGAGTTTTAATAGTTTTAGCTGTTACATTTAGGTGTTTGATTCATTCTGGGTTAATTTTTGTATATGGTGCAAGGTAAGGGTCCAAATCCATCCTTTTTCATTTGAATATCCAGTTATCCCAGTATCTTTCATTGTAAATATTATTCTCTCCCCTTTGAATCTTTTTGGCACCAAGTAGAAAATCAACTGAATATATATATATATGTATATATATATATATGTATATATATATATATATATATATATACATATATATATATGTATACACACACACACACATATATATATATATATATAGGTTTATCTCTGGACTCTTAATTCTATTCCATTAATCTATATATCTATCCTTACATCAGTACCTCACAGTCTTGATTATTGTAGATTTGTAGTAAATTTTGAAGTTGGGAAATATATGTGAGTTCATCAACTTTGCTGTTTTCTTTCAAGATTGTTTTGGTTTTCTGGGTCCCTTAAATTTCCATATAAATTTTAGAATCAGTCTTCAGTTACTGCAAAGAAACTAGTTCAGATTTTCATAGGGATTGTGTTGAATCTATAGGTCACTTTGAGCAATTGTTCCCATCTTAAAATATTAAATATTATGACCCATGAGCATAAGATGTATTTCCATTTATTTTTGGCTTAATTTTTTCAGTAAAATTTTGTTCAGAATATAAATCTTGCACTTTTTAAAAAAATTCTTTCTTAAGTATTTTTTCTTTTTGATTGTATGATAAATGTAATTGTTTTCTAATTTCATTTTCAGCCTGTTTATTAGTACCCAGCCCTCCTCCACCTCATTCTGCTTCCTTGATGCTGTGTAGGGCTGGCAATTCAGCTCCTCCCCACTGGGCTTCACTGACACCAGTTTTGGGAGGAAAAAGGGGAACTTACTGGCCCTAGTTTGTGCTACATTTTCTGCCTCATTAATGTGTGGTAAGTGTGGAAGCTCAGCTCTCCACCTCTGGGGTGCAGTTGAGAGTGAAGCCTAATGGTGACCTTGTTTAGTATTATTGCTGCTGGGCAGAGATGGAGGTTCACTTCACCATGCTTCCACTTAGCTGATTCAGTTTCTGGCCGAACTCATTGAGACTTCTCTGGTAGTGGAATGAGAGCTCTGTCAGCTTGCTTCTTTCGGGCAGGGGTTCATCTTCCACCCTGCCTTGCTGGGCCCCACTGACATCACCAAGTGAGAAAATCCCAACACCTTTGCCTCTTCCAGGTGGAAGATGGAAGATTAACTATCTGCTTAGGGAATGGAAGTTTAGCTGCCTGCATGAGTCTGCTAACATTGCCCAGAGAGAAAGAGTGGCACTTGCTTTTGTGGGATGGGGGTTGAGGGAGTGAAGTGAATTTGAAAATCAGCTGGAGGATATGACTGTGGTTTTCTTTCCATTGGTGTTTTGCTAGAGTCGAGTGGGAATTACCTGAAAAATTTTCTGTTGTGAGTCCACCCTTTCCCAGGTCCTCTGGAAATGGGAAACAGAATTTTCTTGAAGGTGTTTTTGTTTGTTTGCTTCCCTGTTGATGGTTAAAAGTAAAAGGCTTCTGGAAGGCTTTGTGTACAAAATATTAGGGGCAATCAGCAAACTCAGGGAATTCACCATAATTTCCTATGGTGCTCCTCAAATCCCATGGTCCTTAGGAAGCCTGCTTTCTTTCCACCTTTCAGATGTTTCCTATGCTTGTTTATTGCTATGTCCAAGATTTTTTACTTGTAAGCAGGAGCACCTAGGAGGAAAAGGGTTACACCAGCTTGGCAGAACAGGAAGTTATTTCCACCATTTTCTAGGAAAAATCACTTCATTATAACTTCACTATCAGTAGGCATAAGGAACTAAAAGGAAAATAAAAATCAGTTTAACTAAAATTCATCATCTGATAATTAAATTGTAGAACTCTAGGACTAAAGGGGATCTTAGATAATCTATTCTCACTCTCTCATTTCACAATGGGGAAACCAAGCCTCATAAAGATGATAGGACTGGCTCTAAATCACACAGCAAATTAAGTTGTATCCAAGCTAGAAACTCGTCATCTGAACTTCTAGCCCTATTCACTAGGCGAAATTGCCTCTCTGATCTATGTTCTTTATCTTCAAATGTCAATTAAAAAAATCCTTACTTGTATTGTTTCTCTTAGGTTGTAAACAATTAGAGGATACTTACCTTTGTACCAGGCTTGACATGGCACCAGGAAGAAGAAGGTGTATAATCATTGCTATTTTGATGATGATGACAGAGACACATATCCAGGGGAAAGGAAGAAAAAAGAGCAAAGGTTTATTTCCTTTACAATATCAGTTTAAGGAAGCCATTTTTAACCATCAGCCAATTTATCAAAATCAAAGTCATCAGGAAGAATGTCAGCATTCCAGCCTTGGGTGTGGATTCAAACTTGGAAATACGTTCAGCTCAGAGTTCACTACTGGCCCCATTTCAGAATTCTTTGATTTAGTCACTATGATGGTGAGTCTTAAGCTTTTAGGTAAGGATTCTAAACCCCTTCTCAGATGAGTGAGTCATCAGAGATCATAAGAATCTTGAACCTTTATACAAAAGTCTTTATGCTTTCTCATAACACTTTCATATCCCTTGTCTTATTTGATCTTAAGAGGCTGGATATGACTCTTGTGGCCAGGAGTTTTTAAATTCCTCATTTATCAGATGGAGATTACAATCTTGCTCTTGCTATTAAATGAAAGTTCTGAGGTCATAAGGAGAAGAAAAATGTTAGTGCCAAAGCTGGGACTAAATCTAGGCCACCTGACTTTTCACTACAGTTTGATGTCATAGAAAAGAGAAAATGAAGGAGAAATGCCCCAAATCTTAATTTTTTAAATGTTTACTCAATATTCTGAAGCAATCATCCTGACTGATTTGGTTCAGCCTGGGCCATTATTTCTTACCTTGCTCTTGTGATAACTAGAACAATTGCATTTGAAGTGACAGCAATTTTGCAAAAAACTAAAGTTATTCGTTTTACAAAGACATATTTTAAAATCACCATAAATAATAGCATGTAGCTCTATGAGGGGTGGTGGTTGCCATAAATCACTACCAATTGATCAAAAGTTACATGTAAAAAAAGTTTAGATGACAATTCTTAAGGAGAAATATAGCATTTGAGAGATTTGAGATCAATTGTGGTATGTTACAGAAAAATTCCGTCAAAGAAAAAGGAGAGAAAGAGATGGAGCCACAGAGAAACAGAGGCAGGGACACACACAGAAGCTAGCAACAAAAAGGAGAGAGATCTCATCAAGATGGCAGCATAGGCAGACTCTGAACTCACCTCCTCTCATGAACACAACCAGGTTACAACTAATTTTGGAAAAATTACCCTGGAGAGAAAACTTAAAACTGGATAAAAGGAACCCCCACAATGAGGGACTATCCTGACTGAGGTGGAAGAGGCAGAAATTCCTCTGCAGAGAACGAAAGCCACATTCATGAACCACAGAGATTCACAGGTGGCAAGGTGGGAGCCACCTTAAGTTACACAGCCCTCCCTGGAGGAGTGGAGACCTGAGCAGGGGCCTGTTACTGCTAAAAGCATCCTTCAGACTCAGTACAATTGAAATGAGTGTCCTACTATCTGGCTTCACTGGCTATTAATGGCAGTGGGGAGAACCTAAGAAAAGCTATCCAATGAAAGCCCAAAAAACCTGGCTCTTAAAGGGCCCATGCACAGATTCACTTGTCTCAGAGAGCAACCTAAAATCACAAGAAAGAAGGCTGCATAGTCCTTTGGTGAAAAGAGACCTACCTGGTAGGCTCTGGGTGCATCTCAGTGAGATGTGAGACCTCTCCAGATCCTGAGACTTTGGTGGCAGGCATTGTTGTGACCTAGTACAGGCAGGCTGACACAGACACTGGCAGATGCCATTGAAGCTCTTCCCTGGCCTGTTATCCTAGGGGTCTGGGGCACCAACTAGAGTGCAGATTTAATTGAGTTCAGCCAGGGCAGGTAGCCCACCCTAGGAAATAGCCTCACCCAACAGCAAGCCCTCAGGCTACTTGTCAGCCAGCATATATTGGGTGCCTTGATCTTCTACAGGCAGGTGAGGGTGTCTGCCTCTGTGGGGTAGGGCCTGTGTGAGGAGCAGGTAAACTGTGAGAGGCATTGGTGGAGAGGTGGGGGCTTCTGCAGTGAGGCAACTGGATACATTCCAGGGGCTCAAGAAGTGTGCACAGGCCAAGGTCTGTGTTGATAATGTGTGTGGGCCTGCAGGTAGTGGGTGTTATCAGTGGTAGAAGACCTGTGCTTCGCAAATAGCCACTAAGAGTATCAGCCCCACCTACCAAAGCCTGAAACAATTGGGTGCTCCCATCCCTAGGGCCAGTCACACTCAGCTGCAATCCTAAGAGAGCTGACAACAGCCTTGGAGGCCTGAGGGCCACAGCAACTCTAAGTCCTTGAGCATAGCAACTAGCTACTCTGGGTACCTATCCAGTTAACAGGAAAAGTACAACAGAAGTGTGCCCTTAGACCTTGCAGCAAACAGTCCTGGGGCTCCACAAACCCCACTTACAAACAGCCAGCCAGTGAGGGAAAGACTAGACTCCCTGGATACCTGCATTATGAGCAACCCTACCACAACAGAAGGACACAAGTAGCCCACAAAGGGGTCACTTTTGGATTATTTGGACTGTTGATTAGAGGGTAGCACACTGCTGTGCCTCAAAAGGCATCTCTTACATAAGGCCACTTCTCCAAGATCAGGAGACATAGCTGACTCACCTAGTATATAGATATGAGCACAGAGAAAGAGGCATAATGAGGAGGCAAAGGGATACATTCCAAGAAAGGGAACAGGACAAAATCCCAGATAAAGAACTAAATAAAACAGAAATAAGCAATCTACCTGACAAAGAGTGCAAACAAAAACTCATATGGATGCTCACAGATAGTGGGAGAAGACTGAATGAACACAGTGAGAATGTCAACAAAGAATTGGAAAATATAAAAAAGAACCAATCAGAAATGAAGAATACAATACTGGAAATTAAAAATTCACTAAAGGGAATCAATAGCAGAGTATATAATACAGAAGAACAGATCAGTAAGCTGGATGAAAGACTAGAGGAAATCACCCAAGCTGAACAGAGAAAAGAAAAAAGAATTGAAAAGAATGAGAACAGTCTAAGGGACATCTGAGACAATATCAAGTGCACTAACATTATAGGTATAGGTATTATAGATGTTTCAGAAGGACAAGAGAAAGACAAAGGGGCATAGAATCTATTTGAAGAAATAATAGCTGAAATCTGTCCTAACCTAAGGAAGGAAACAGTCATCCAAGTACAGGAAGCACAGAGAGCACCAAAAAACATAAGCCCAAAGAGGCCCACACCAAGACATATTATAATTAAAATGTCCAACATTAAAAATAAAGAGAGAATCCTAAAAGTGGCAAGAGAAAGCAAAAAAGTGATATAAAAAAGTATAGCCCATAAGGCTATCAGTGGATATCTCAGCTGAAACCCAACAGGCTAGAAGAGAGTGGAATGACACATTTAGAGTGCTGAAAGGAAAAAACCTACAGCCAAGAAAGAGTACTCTATCCAGCAAGGCTGTTATTCAGAACGTAAGGAGAGATAAAGAGCTCCCCAGGCAAGTAAAAATTGAAAGCATTTATCACCACGAAACCAGTTCTACAAGAAATGCTGAAGGGACTTATTTAAGTGGGAAAGAGAAGCACAAATAGGGGTAAGAAAATTATCCAAACCCCCCCCCCCCCAGATCTTGTCAAGACGGCTCTGTAAGCAGACTCTGAACTCATCTCCTCTGACGAACACAACCAGGTTACAATTGTTTTTGGAAAAATTACCCTAGAGAGAAAACTGAAAACTGGATAAAAAGAACCCCCACAACAAGGGACAGACCTGACTAAGGCTGAAGAGGCAGAAATTCCTGCTGGAGAGGAAAACAGCCACCTTTGGGAGCAGCGGAGCTTCTCAGCTGCCCAGGCAGGAGGCACCCTAAAGTACACAGCCCTATCTGGAGGAGTGAGATCTGGAGCAGGGGTTGATACTGCTATAAGCATCCTTCAGGCTCAGCCCAACAGAGATGGTGGTCTTACTGTCTAGCTTTTCTGGCTATTAACTTCACTGAGGATACCCCCAGAAAAGCTATCAGCTGAAAGACGAAAAGACCCAGGTCTTAAAGGGCTCATGCACAAACTCACTCATTGCAGCAACCTAAAATCACCAGAGAGAAGGCTGGCAGCGCTTTGGTGAAAAGAGGCTCACCTGGTAGATTCTGGAGGCATACTGATGAGAGGAGGGACCTCTCCAGAGACTGAGACATTGGTGGGGGGCATCGTTCTGACCTGGTCCAGGCATGTTGACACAGACCCAGGTGGGCACCATTGAGGTTCATAACTTGGCCTGTGAGCCCAGGGTCTCACACACACCCCCTAGAGCACAGATTTAATCCAGTTCAACCAGGGCAGGCAATCTGCCCTAGGGACTAGCCCCACCTAACAGAAAGCACTCAGGCTACTTTTCAGCCTGCATTGACTGGGTGCCTTGATCCTCTACAGCCAGGCAAGGGTGTCTGCCTCTGTGGGGCAGGGCCTGTGTGAGGACCAGGTGAACCGTGGGGGGCATGGGGGAGAGGAGGGGGGGACTCTGCAGTGTGGTGTCGGGGTATGCTACAGGGGGTTGAGAAGTTTGCATGGACCAGGACTGTGTTCACAGTCTGTGTGGTCCTGTGGGGGGTGAGGCTTATCAGCAGCAGAAAACCTGTGCTTCACAAATAGCCATGAAAAGGATCAGCCCCACCATCCAAATCTGGAAACAATTGAGTGCTCCCATGCCTAGGGCCAGCCCCACTCAGCTGCACACCTAAGAGATCTGACAACAGCCTTGTAGGCCTGAGGACTATAGCAATTGTAAGCTCCTAAGCCTAGCAACCAGCTACACTGGGTACCAATCCCATTAAGAGGAAAACTGCAATAGGAGTGTGCTGAAAAACTTTGCAGCCAATGGTGCTGAGGCCCCCCAAACCGGATTTATAAACAGCTGTCCAGGGAAGGAAAGACTAGACTCCCTGGGACCTGCAGTGTGAGCAACCCTGCCACAGCAGAAGGACATAAGTAGCCCACAAAGGAGTCACTCCTGGATCTTCTGGACTGGTGATGAGAGGGAAGCACACTGCTGGGCCTCATAAGACATCTCATACATAAGGCCACTTCTCCAAGATCAGGAGACATAGCTGACTCACCTAATACATAGAAATAATCACAGAGGAAGTGGCATAATGAGGAGACAAAGGAATACTTTCCAAGCAAGGGAACAGGACAAAACCCCAGAAAAAGGACAAAATGAAACAGAAACAAGCAACTTACTTGACAAAGAGTTCAAACAAAATATCATGAGGATGCTCACAGATATTGGGAGAAGTCTGGATGAACACAGTGAGCACATCAGCAAAGAACTGGAAGGTATAAAAAAAATCAGATTGAAGGCTACAATACTGGAAATGAAAAATTCACTAGAGGGACTCAATAGAAGAGTAGAGGTGGCAGAAGAATGGGTCAGCGAGCTAGATGAAAGACTAGAGGAAAACATCCAAGCAGAACAGAAAAAAGAAAAAAGAATTAGAATGAGAACAGTCTAAGGGAACTCTGGGGCAATAGCAAGTGTACTAACATTCGAATTTTATGTGTCCTAGAAAGAGAAGAGAAAGACAAAGAGGTAGAAAACATATTTGAAGGAATAATAGATGAAAATATTCCTAATCTGAGGAAGGAAACAGACATCCAAGTTCAGGAAGCACACAGAGCTCCAAACAAGTTAAGCCCAAAGAGGTTCATACCAAGACATATTACAATTAAAATGTCCAAAATTAAAGATAAAGAGAGAATCCTAAAAGTGGCAAGAGAAAGGCCACAAGTGACATATAAAGGGAAGACCATCAGGCTATCAGTGGAATTCTCAGCTGAGACCCTATGGGCAAGAAGAGAAGGACAAGACGAATTTAAAGTGCTGAAAGGAAAAAACATACAGCCAAGAATAGTGTATCGATCAAGGTTGTCATTCAGATTGGAAGGAGAGATAAAGAGCTTCCCAGACAAGCAAAAATTAGAGGAGTTTATCACCAAGAAACCAGTTCTACAAGAAATGCTGAAAGGACTTATTTAAGTGGGAAAGCAATGACCACAAATTGAGATAAAAAAATTATTATCTACAAAAGAAACAACAACAACAACAAAAAACATGCAATAAAATCACTTGTAAAGCTAAAAATATAGTAAAGGTAGTAGAGTAACTACCTGTGAAGATGATACGACGGTTAAAAGACAAATGTACTAAAATCACCTATTTCAATCATAAGAGGGCAATGGATGGACACACACTAAAGAAGAGACTATGGGGCTAGCTCCGTGGCTGAGTGGTTAAGTTTGCATGCTCCGCTGCGGTGGCCCAGGGTTTGGATCGTGGGTGCAGACATGGTACCACTTGTCAGGCCATGTTGAGGCGGCGTCCCACATCCCACAACTAGAAGGAGCTGCAACTAAGATATACAACTGTGTACAGGGGGAGTTTGGGAAGATAAAGCAGAAAAAAAAAAAAAAGATTGGCAAATTGGCAACAGTTCTTAGCCAGGTATCAATCCTTAAGAAAAAAAAAAAAGAAGATTGGCAACAGTTGTTAGCCTAGGTGCCAATCTTGATAAAAAAAAAAAGAAGAAGAGACTATATATGATTTGAAAAAAATAAAGGGTGGGAGGAGGGGAGTGAAAAAATAGAGCTTTTAGAAAAAGGTCCAGCGAAACAGAATATCAACTTGATATAGACTGTTATATACATATAATATGAAATAGCATCCTCATGGTAATCAAAAATGGAAAACTATAATAAGCAAGCAAAAATTAAGACAAAAGAAATCAAAGATACTACTAAACAAAGCCATCAAACCACAAGGGAAGAGAGCAAGAGAAAAAGAAAGGAACAGAGAAGAACTACTAAAACACCCAGAAAAAAAGTATACAAAATGGCAATAAATGCATATTTATCAATAGCTACTTTAAACATCAATGGACTAAATGCTCCAATCAAAAGGAGTAGGGTGGCCAATTGGATAAAAAAAAAAAAAAAAACAAGACCCATGTATATGCTGCATACAAGAGACACACTTTAGACCTGAAAACACTCACAAACTGAAAGTGAAAGGATGGAAAAAGATATTACATGCAAATGGCAAAGAAAAGAAAGCAGGGGTAGCAATACTTATATCAGACAAAATAGACATTAAAACAAACACTTTAACAAGAGACAAAGACGGGCACTGCATAATAATAAAGGGAACAATCCAACAAGAAAATGTAATACTTGTAAATATCTATGCACCCAACCTAGGAACGCCTAAATATATAAAGCAACTATTAAGAGACATAAAAGGAGAAATAGACAGTAACACACTAATAGTAGGGGACTTTAACACTCCACTTACACCAATAGGTAAATCATCCAAACAGGAGATCAATAAGGAAACACTGGCCTTAAAGGACACATTAGACCAGATGGACTTAGTAGATATATACAGAACATTCCATCCACAAACGACAGAATACACATTCTTTTCAAATGCACATGGAACATTCTCCAGGATTGATCACATATTAGGCCACAAAACAAGTCTCAATAAATTTAAGAAGATCGACACAAGACTATGTATCTTTTCTGACCACAAAGGTATGAAACTAGAAGTCAACTACAGGAAGAACAGCAGAAAAGCCAAAAAAATGTGGAGATTAAACAAAATGCTACTGAACAACGATTGGGTCAATGAAGAAATCAAAGGAGAAATAAAAACTTCCTGGAGAAAAATGAAAATGAAAATAGGACATGCCAAAATCTGTGAGATACAGCACAAGCAGTTCTAAGAGGGAAGTTTATAGCAATTCAGGCCTACCTCAACAAAGAAGAAAAATCCCAAATAGACAATCTAAAATTGCATCTAAAGGTACTGGAAAAAGAACAACAAACAAAGCCCAAAATCAGCAGAAGGAAGGAAATAAAAATCAGAGCAGAAATAAACGAAATAGTGACTAAGAAAACAATAGAAAAAATTAATGGAACCAAGAGCTGGTTCTTTGAAAAGATAAACAAAATTGACAAACCCTTAGCTAGACTCACCAAGAAAAAAAGAGAGAAGGCTCAAATAAATAAAATCAGAAATGAAAGAGGAGAGATTACAACGGACACCTCAGAAATAGAAAAGATAAGAGAATACTACGAAAAGCTATATGCCAACAAATTGGATAATCTAGAAGAAATGGATAAATTCTTAGAAACATACAACCTTCCAAAACTGGACCAAGAAGAAGTAGAAAATTTGAATAGACCAATCACCAGTAAGGAGATCGAAACAGTAATCAAAACCCTCCCATAAAATAAAAGTCCAGCACCAGATGGCTTCCCTGGTGAATTCTACCAAACATTCAAAGAAGACTTAATACCTATCCTTCTCAAACTCTTCAAAAAATTGAAGAGGAGGGGAGGATTCCTAACTCATTCTATGAAGCCAACATTATCCTGATACCAAAACTAGAGAAGGACAACACAAAAAAAGAAAATTACAGGCCAATATCACTGATGAACATCGATGCAAAAATCCTCAACAAAATACTAGCCTATCGAATACAACAATACATTAAAAATATCATACATCATGCTCAAGTGGGTTTCAATCCTGGGATGCAGGGATGGCTCAACATCTGCAAGCCTATCAATGTGATACACCACATTAAAAAAATGAAGAATAAAAACCACATTATCATCTCAATAGATGCAGAGAAAGCATTTGACAAGATACATCATCCATTTATGATAAAAACTATAAATAAAATGGGTATAGAAGGAAAATAACTCAACATAATAAAGGCCATATATAACAAACCCACAGGAAATAACATTCTGAACGGGAAAAACTTAAAGCTATCCTTTTAAGAACAGGAACCAGACAAGGATGCCCACTGTTACCATTCTTATTTAACATAGTATTGGAAGTCCTAGCCAGAGCAGTCAGGCAAGAAAATGAAATAAAAGGGATCCACATTGGAAAAGAAGAAGTGAAACTGTCCCTCTTTGCAGACGACATGATTTTATATCTACAAAACCCAAAAGAATCCACTAAAAAACTTTTAGAAACAATAAAGGAATACGATCAAGTAGCGGGATACAAAATCAACATACAAAAGTCAGTTCTGTTTCTATACACTAACAATGAAGTAGCAGAAAGAGGAATTAAGAATACAATCCCATTTACAATTGCAAAGAAAAGAATAAAATACCTAGCAATAAACTTAGTCAAAGAGATGAAAGATCTGTACACTGAAAACTATAAAATATTATTGAAAGAAATCGAAGAAGATTCAAAGAAATGGGAGGATATCCGGTGCTCTCAGATTGGCAGAATTAACATTGTTAAAATGTCCATACTTCCTACAGCAATCTATAGATTCAACACAATCCCTATCAAAGTTCCAACAATATTTTCCACACAAATAGAACAAAGAATCTTAAAATTTATATGGAGCAACAAAAGACCCCGAATAGCCAAGGCTTCCTGAGAAAAAAGAACAAAGCTGGAGGTATCACACTCTTGGATTTCAAAATATACTACAAAGTCATAGTAACCAAAACAGCATGGTGCTGGGCACAAAAACAGACACACAGATCAATGGAACAGAATCGAGAGCCCAGAAGTAAGCCCACACATTTATGGACAGCTAATATTCGACAAGGGAGCCAAGAGCATACGATGGAGGAAGGAGAGTCTCTTCAATAAATGGTGTTGGGAAAACTGGACAGCCACATGCAAAAGAATGAAACTAGACCATACCCTTACACCACGCACAAAAACAACTCAAAGTGGATTAAAGACTTGAATGTAAGACGTGCCACCACAAAACTTCTAGAAGAAAACATAGGCAGTATGTTCTTTGACTTCGGTCTTAGCAGCGTATTTTCAAGTACCATGTCTGACCGGGCAAGGGAAACAAAAGGAAAAATGAACAAATGGGACTACATCAAACTAAAAAGCTTCTGCACAGCAAAGGAAATGATCAACAAAACGAAAAGACAGCCTAACAATTGGGAGAATATACTTGCAAACCATATATCAGATAAGGGGTTAATATCTAAAATATACACAGAACTCATACGTCTCAACAAGAAAAAAACCAACAACCCAATTAAAAACTGGGCAAAAGATCTGAACGGAGATTTCTCTAAAGAAGATGTACAGATGACCACCAGGCACAGGAAAAGATGTTCAACATCATTAGCTATCAAGGAAATGCAAATCAAATCTACAATGAGATATCACTTCAATCTGGTCATAATGGCTATAATTAACATGACAGGAAACAACAAGTGTTGGAGAGGATGCTGAGAGAAGGGAACCCTGGTACACTACTGGTGGGAGTGCAAACTGGTGCAGCCACTATGGAAAGCAGTATGGAGTTTCCTCAGAAAATTAACAGTAGATCTACCATATGATCCATCTATCCCACTGCTGGGTATTATCCAAAGAACTTGAAAACACAAATGCATAAAGATACCTGCACTCCTATGTTCATCACAGCATTATTCACAATAGCCAAGACTTGGAAGCAACTTAGGTGCCCATCAAGTGATGAATGGATAAGGAAGACGTGGTATATATACATAATAGAATACTACTCAGCCATAAGAAATGATGAAATCTGGCCATTTGTGACAACATGGATGGACCTTGAGCGTATTATGCTAAGTGAAATAAGTCAGAGGGAGAAAGTCAAATACCATATGGTCTTACTCATATGTAGAAGATAAACAATGACAATCAGACTCACAGCAACAGGGATTGGATTGGTGCTTACCAGAGGGGAAGCTAGGAGTGAGGAAGGTGAAAGGGGTGATTGGGATCACATGTGTGGTGATGGATTGTAATTAGTCTTTGGCTGGCGAACATGATGTAATCTATACAGAGTTCAAAATATATTACGATGTACACCTGAAAGTTATATAATGTTATAATCCAATGTTACTGCAATGAAAAGTAAAAATAATTAAAAAATGATTATCTTTTAGCATAAGAAAAGAAAATGTGAGAGTTGTGAGAGATGTCAGAGAAGGGAGTGATTGAAACAGCAAACAAAGTTGAAGAACAGAGAGAATGAGGAGAGAAAGAGAAGAGAAAGAAACAAGATGAAGAAAAAAGCAAAACAGTAGAAGAGGGTACAAGGAAGGGGAATTAGTGGGGGAGAGGAACAAGTGAAAAATAGGAGAGGAGACAGATGGAGAAAGAGGAGGAAAACATTTTAAAAAGTAAAAGATCTACAAGCCATTTAAAAAAGACATCATCTTGTTCCTTTTTATTTCCACTTTTAAATGCATTTCAGGTATAAAGCTGTGTAATTAGGCACTGAATTGTGGTCATAACCATGGCAATAGAATAGCATATAGGTGACTGAGAGTCGTGAGAAGTGGAAGAATACTAACAAAAGTCTTTTGTGTTTATATGTCACTTTAACTTATCACGTTAAAATTTGAAAAGCCCCTCAAACACATGATATCCTAGATATGATTTACTTGGGGTGCCCAGGGTTTATAAATGTTTTCCTTTTACTTTGCTAGCTGAAAATCCTGAAAGAAAAAGTGATTTTACAGGAGGCTTGTAAAGAAACTGGTATAAAAATGCAAGTCATAGTTACATGTATTTAAACACTACCTCACTGTTTTTCTCTCCAGTCTCCTAATGGAATGAAGTATTTGTTTAGTATCAGTCATTTCTGTGACTGATGGGAATTTAGATTCTGTATTTTACACTGATGCCTTTTCCTATTTCAGATCACAGAACTGGGCCCTTCTGTCCAGAAATTTTCTTCTGTTGATCAAAACTATCACATAACAGAAACTCAGCCTTACTTTCAGAAACTTTTCTCTATTGATCAAAAAATTCTTTTTTTACTTTATAGATTATCTTTTTTTAAACTTTATGAATAATTGACAAATATAATTGTATTTATTTAAAGTGTACAAGGTGATGATTTGATATATATGTGTATATATATGTTGTAGAATTTCAGCATTGCCAAGATCAAAATAATTAACACATCCATCCATAACTTCACATAGTTAACATAGTTAACTCTTTTTTTTGGTGGTAAAAACACTTAAGATCTACTCTCAGCATCTTTCAAGTATATAATAATGTATTTTTAACTGTAGTCACCGTGCTGTACAGTAGATCCTCAGAACTTATTCCTCTTATAACTTAAAATTTGTGACCTTTGACCTACATAACCTCACTTTCTTCTTCCCTCAGCCCCTGGCAACTACCATTCTATTCTCTATTTCTATGGAATTGGCTTTTTAAAAATATTCATATATAAGTGATACCATACAGTATTTTTCTTTCTCTGTCTGGCTTATTTCACTTAGCAGATGGAAAGAAATAAAGATTAGGGCAGAAATAAATGAATTAGTGACTAGAAAGACAATAGAAAAGATTGAGAAAACTAAGAGCTCATTTTATGAAAAGATAAAATTGGCAAGCCTTAGCTAGACTAAGAAAAAAGAGAGATAACTCACATTAATAAAATTATAAGTGAAAGAGGAGACATTACAACTGATACCACAAAAATGTAAAGAATCATAAGAGACAACTATGAAAATTATATGCCAACAAATTAGATAATTTAGTGGAAATGGATAAATTCCTAGAAAAACACAGCTCACCAAGATTGAATCATGAACAACAGAAAATGTTAACACAACAATAATGAGCAAGGAGATTGAATTAGTAACCAAAAATCTTCCAACAAATAAAAGCCCAGGACCAGATAGCTTCACAGGTGAACTCTACGAATAAATTGTCTCTTAATCAAGATTTATACAGTAGAAAGTTTTTGCTTTAAAAAACTAAAGCAAAGTATTTGCTTTCCTTGAAACCATGCCTTTTGCCACAATAGGTATTTTAATCTAAGTATTTATTAGATCATTAGGTTTTAGTGGATCTATTTTATACTTTTTGTAGTGTGTGCCAGTGTTACTCTTCCTTGATGCATCCATTCAACAGATATTTATCATGTATAGAACATTATGCCAGGCTCTATGAGATCCCAGTAATGAACTCAGTAAACCCACTGTTAAACAATACTCATACATTTTCATTCATATTTGGCTCAGCAATCAGACCACTACGTGTCTGTAATGCCTACTACATTTCTTTCCATCACCAGGAGTAGTAAGAAAGGAAAGGAAACCTGTTATGTGAGTCATGTGGCTCAATCCTGGTAATCAGCGCAGTGACAAAATATCTCACCATCATAATTAAGACAAAACTCCCACACTGAATTACTGGAAAGTGCTATGAGACGTTATTGTATTAAAAGCTACGCTGCTTGATACCAACTAAAATGCTCTAGAAGGAAGCAGTTCATGAAGGCTAGAGTCAGAGAAGACTTTCTGGATGAGGTGAGATTTCAACTTGTCCTTGAAGGATAGGAAGGAGTTGGATTAGTGGAAAGTGAGAGGAAGAGCATTTCAAGTGAAGTGGGAGGAGGTTCAACATGTTTATACTCCTAACTAGGCTCTGAGTATAAACTGACATTGCATTTTGGTATCTATAACTTTTTTATCTTAACACTATTTTTATAGGTAACCATTGCCTCAGAAAGAAAAGTTTCTTTAAGTTTCTTGTAAAATTTAAATGAGTCAGAGAAGCAGGAAATAATGGCTTCCTTTGAGTAAACCATAGCAGTCAGAACTATTAGTCAAAATTATGCGGATTTCACAGGCAATACTAGCTAACATTTATTGAGAATCTTCTATGTGCTAGAAGGCATCCTATGTACTTACCATGTATTAAATCACATGATCCTCACAACAACCCTGTGAGGTACTGTTATCTCCTTTTTATAGATGAGAGAACTGAAGCATAGTGAGGTTTAAGTAACCTGTCTAAAGTCCACACCTAGGAAGTGGCAGAGAATTTAATGGGAATTGAAAGATTCAATTCCATGTTGGCTGTTTTCAGAGCCTTCACACTTAATCACTTCACAGGTTTGACCAGGCATTAAAGGGAGAGAGGGCTCTAGTCCTCTGAGGGCTAGAGACAAAAGGTTAGGAGCTAGTAGGAAAGGGATCCTTTGGGGAAGTCTCTGTGGTAGGGAGCAATAAGTATTCATAATTCATGCTTACCACAGATAGCTTGGGTCTTTAATGGGGAGAATGAGTATATATACATATATACACACATATGTGTATGTATATATTTATATTTTAATGTTATTTCAGCTTTTTTTTCTTTTTTCTGCTTTATCTCCCCAACCCCCGCCCCCCCCCCCCCCGTACACAGTTGTATATCCTAGTTGTAGGTCCTTATAGTTGTGGGATGTGGGACGCCACCTCAACGTGGCCTGACCAGCAGTGCCATGTCCGCACCCAGGATCCGAACCCTGGGCCACTGCAGCGGAGCACCCGAACTTAACCACTCAGCCACGGAGACGGCCCCTATTTTAGCTTTTATTTGTAAAGTGATTTCTGGTAACATTATTTTTGTAAAACATTAATATTACAGATTAGGTTAATGTCTCCTTGACCATTACCTCAATCCTGGTATACACACACTGTCTTCTACCTTGTAGGTTATTGCTATGATTTTCTTAGTTTGTCTGTGTGTGTATTTTGTATAATGACACATCTTCTGTGATAGTGTGTGTACTTTATACAATCGTATATATTATTTTGTAACTGAACAAATGCATACTTATTTTACCTAAATAAATTGCATAACATTGTCATATTTGTATATTTTTGAACAGAAGTGGTATTGTATCGTTCTGCACCTGCTCTAGTCTGTCATATGTATATGTCTATCTTTGTAACACAAATATGACTCATTACTTTTGTTGTCAGTGTTGTTTTCTTCATCTAATCAGCATATTCTTTTCCCTCAAATATTTTATTATGAAAAACTTGAAACATACAGCAAATTCGAATGAATTTTACAGAGAATATCTATATACCTACAAGATAGATTCTACCATTAACACTTTACTATGCTTGCTTCATCACGTCTGCCTATACATTCATCTATCCATCCATCATTTCATCTTAATTTTTTGCCTCATTTCAAACTGCTGCATAGCAATGCATTGTGATAACACAGCTTATTTGTCCAAGGCTATTGCTATCATAGACAGTGTTGCAATGAACACCCTTGTCCATTTGTGTCCTTTTTGGTGAATATCCAAGAGTAAGAATTGCTGTAGTATAAAGTATATACATTTTAAATATTAGTACATATTAACAAATTATTCTCTGTGCAGCTTCCACCAATATAGAGCTTTCATTAAAGTATGACAGGGCTTGTTTCCTCACACATTTGCATGCATTTATCAATTTTTGAAATGTTTTAAGAATGTTAACCGATAATAGTTGGTTGGTGAAAAATTGTATCATTTGCTACTTTGATTTTTAATTTTCATCTCTCTGATTACTAGTGAGTTTGAATATCTTTTCATGTGTTTATTTTCCATTTGGGTTTTCTTTTTTGTTTATGTATTTTGCCTATTATATACATACATGCATACATATATATGTGTGTATATATATATATATATATATATATATATATATATATATATTCTGGATAGTAATTCATTATCTGTTATATATGTGGCAGATATTTTCCCTGGTCTTTTGCTCATCTTTACACTTCTCTTATAATATTTTTGTTGTACAGAATATTCTACCATGCATTTATATGGCACTTTTACCTTATTTGATCTTCAGGGCTACATGTGATGTTAGCAAACAAGGTGGTTTTTCCTCACTTTGCAGATGAGGACTCTAAATATTAGACAGGTAAAGAAATCTGCCCAATAACACACAGCTAGTATGTGGCAATAGCAGGACTCAGAGTTAAGTCTGTTGTCCCTTACATTAGTTTCATATTTCTGCTGTAACAAATTAGCAAAAACTTGTTTGCTTAAAACAACACATATTTATGATGTTACAATTCTAATAAGTTAGAAGTCTAAAATGGGTCTCATTGGGCTAAAATCAAGGTGTCAACAAGGCTGCATTCCTTCTGAAGGCTGTATGAGATAACCCATTTACTTGCCTTTTCCAGCTTCTAGAGACCTGAATTATCTGGCTTATGGCTGTCTTCCTCCATCTTCAAAACCAGCAACAGTGGGTTGAGTCCTTCTGCCACTTCATCACTCTGATCTCATCCTCTACCTTTCTTTTCCACTTTAAAGGACTGTTGTGATAACATTGGGCCCACCCAGATAATCCAGAATCATCTCATTTAAAAATCAGATGATTAACAAATCTAATTTAATTTGCAACCTTAATTCTTCTTTGTCATGTAAAATAACATATTCACAGGTTCTTGGGATTAGGACATGAACATCTTTGGGGAAGGCACTATTCTGCCTACCTAACCCCCACTCTCAATCTACTGTCCTTACCACTGTAACAAGATAAGTAGCCAAAGGAGTAGATCAATTGGTTTGGAAAGAAGGGCTGAGAAAGGACACATCTGCCACAGCCTGGTTTATACCTTGAGCTTTGATCGTCTTCACATTTCCTGGAAGAGCAGGTGTATTCTGAGAATGCCTACATGTGAATAGAGATCTAGAGTTTGAGACCTCACACAATTCATTTTCCCAAATGAGGAACTTGCCATAAAGTCACTCATGCAAACATAGAGGGCGTATAAGTTGTGTTTAGACACATTCACATGCTTTCTAGATGCTGGTGGGCTCTGATCCAAAAACCTGAATCACAGAAATATAGGATGTGAGAGCTGGAAGGGACCTCAAAGACCAGCCAATACAAGGTTCTCATCTTACAAGCAAGAAGACTGAGGCCAAAGAAGGAAAATAGCCCACTTCAGGTCACACATGGGATTGTGTCATAGTGAGGAGTAGAATATAGTCCTCACTCCTGGGTCCAATTTCACCAAATGAAGTTGTCATTTTGGGAGGCAGAGTAGGTTTATTTGAGTCCCTTAAATCACATCATGTAGATGGCCAATTTCTCCAGACAGTGGTTAGGCCAGCCACCATCATGGCTCTTTCTACCACAGTTCTCTGGGAATGAAGAAAGCACTGGCATGAGAAAAAAGAAAAGATGGGGCCTGGGAGCCAGCACTGTATTGTAGGTGCCCAGGAAGAGAAATGCTCTCTACAAGAGAGCTGGTTCTTTTGCTGTTAAATTAGGGGTGAGATGACATTGACTAAAATTTTTTCTCAGGAATCTTGAATTCCACAGGAAAAGGAACCAATGACCAGAAGATAGAAGAAGGCAAATGTTTGGCTATTTAATATAAGGAAAAGTAATCCAGAAGTTGAATGGACTGCCTTCAGAGATCGTGAGCTCTCAGTTATTAGAGGCATACAAGCAGAATCTGTATAGCCATTTGGAAAGAATGTTGTATCGGGAGTTTTCAGGTTTATTTTGCCAAGAACCCTTTCTTTCAATGAAAATCTACATGGCTTTTTAACCCAAAATATAAAACAGATAAATGCAGTTTCTTTAAGAGCTCTGTGAGGCAACCTAAGCTAAAAGCAAACACCCTCTTTGACTTCTGAGGTCTCTTTTTTACTCACTATTCTTCTAACCCAAAGTAATCCGGAATGATTTTGGGGTCAGATGCTTAGAGCAACAGGGCTGGGCTAGTTACAATGGATCAATCAGAATAGCAGAGGAACTGACTGTGACATATACACAGGTCTTTTGGGAACAGGTTTATTGGCCAAAGAATGAAACTATTAGGTACAACTAAGTCAACCTTAACACTAGAAAAGTCCCAACTTAGTCACTGACCCAAACATGAAGGTTACAAATGTAGCCGTTTTCTAGTAGGACTTTGCTAACCATGAAACCCAGCTCAAAAGTTGTCATATTCATTATTTTATTCATCATCCATGCATTCATTCATCTAGCAAATATTTATTGAGCACCAAGTTTGTACCAAGTGCTGTGCTAGTTTCTCAGGCTACAATGGGAAGCAAGAAAGATGTGATCCCTGACTTCACAGGACTTCCATTATAAGCTGTGAAGACAGGCAGTTAAACAAGCAATTCCAATAAACTTTGATTAAATATACGGAGTGCATTGGGAGCACATGGCAGAAACACCTAATTGAGAAACACAGAACATCAAGGAAGACTGCTTGCAAGAAGAGAATTCTAAACTGAGACCTAAAAGATGAGAGGGAGGAAGAATGGGGGAAGAGTGTTTGAGTGAGATAGAAGAATATATGAGGTCTGGAGGTAAGAGAAAGCACAAAGTACCTTGGAAAACTGACAAACTGACAGAACTCTGACATGGGTGGAGCATAGACTATAAGGTGAGGGAGGGAAGCAGTGAACTAGAAAGATTAGAAGGAGCCAGATCACAAAGGGCAATATAGACCATGTTAAAGAGTTTGACCTGTATCCTAGTGAAAATGAGAAGTCATTAATTTTCTTAATATAATAGTTAAAAGTTTCTATCTCATGCATGCATAAAAATAGAAAGTAACAAAAGTGAGTTTATATTCACTTTCCAGATAACCTAAAAAAAAAAAAAACAAATTAATATATGAGGCTTGAAAATTCAAACAGTTCAAAATGAAAAATAAGTCACCTTCCTCTCCAACCAGGTCTCTCTCCCTAAAGGAAACCACTGTTAAAAATATTTTTGTGATGATTTCCAGAAGAAAAATTCCTTATCCTCATGTATAAGTATATACATTTAAGTATGCGTGTGTGTGTGAAACAAATACAAGATACTGTTCTGTGCCTTACCTTTTACTTAATGATATATCTTGGAGATATTTCCATATGTGCATTCACACACACACACACACGGAACATTTCACCAGTTTAAATGTCATCCTTCCCCAAGGGCCCTGCGTATCTCTGTATTACTCCAGTTTCAGTCAATAAGGCAACACCGCTGGAGGGTTTTAAGTAAGGGAGAGATGCAATCACCTTTGCGTTTGGGGAAAAATAGCTTTGGCTGTTATTTGAAGATTGGATTGTGGGGGGCAAGAATGAAGACAAAAAACATAATGAGGAGGTTATTACCGTAATCCAATTAAGACATGAGCATGGCTCAGAGCAAGGCTATAGTGATGGAGATGGAGAGAAGCGGGTGGATTCCAAAGATATTTAGAATATGAATATGACAGGATTTGCTGAAGGAAAGGATGTGGAGAGTGAGACAGAAGGTAGAAATCTTGGATGATATTCATGTTTCTGGCTCGAGAAATAGGAGTGGGAGGAAAAGTGATGTCATTCAGTCATTTATGAACTTTATCCTGACTCCAACCCATTGAAAATGGCCTCTCTGTTCTCTTAATTGTTATATCACTTTGTATGGACCTGCCTTCACTCACTTACCATGTCCTTTTATACTAATGAAAAACTTTACTCCTGCATTGTTTATCTTTCTTGTTTGTTGCCAGCTCCTTAGTAGTGGGGTGGAGGGTAGGCGGGTGTGAGGAAAATAGAGGAAGTAAGGAAAAAGAGGCTAGCATTTACTGATCACTCACTTTGTGACAGATCCTGCATGAAGCTTTTTTACAGACTTTCTTCCATTTTATTTTCACAGCCTGATTTTACAGATAATGAATTGAGGCTTGGAGAACTCGAATGACTTTCCCAAGATCATACACTTTAGGGACAGGCAGAGCCAAGATTCAAACCAGGACTGCTTGTGCCCAGAGTTCACAATCAGGAAGCCACATGAGAATGTAGAGAAGAGTTGGAAGGAGGAGCTGATGCCATTTATAAAGCTGTTCAAGGAAGGTAGCAGGAAAACAAGACACGTTAACAGAGCATGGAGGGAAATGGGAGGTTCACCCAAGCAGGCAGGAAGGGTCTGGGGCAAAGGGAGTCGGCAAATAGGTGTTGGGAGGATACTCAGGGAGACTCCACATGAATGAGGTCCCAAGAGGCTGAAGGAAAAATACTTTTGACCTGGAGCTGAAGATTGGATACCTAAAGACCAGAGGTGTCAAGATCTCAAGGATCAGTCTGCAGATGCAAATTAGCCGACAAGGTGTGAGCTTCAGCGCGAGTCCCTTAGCCTCGAACAGTGGTCCTCAAAGTGCAGTCCTTAGACCAGCAGCTTTTGCATCACCTGGGAACTTGTCAGACATGCAAATTATCGGGCTTCACCCCAGATTTACTGAGGCATAAACTCAGTATTTTAACAAATCTTCCAAGGGATTCTGGTGCATGCTGAAGTGTGAGATCCACTGTCTTGGAGGGCTCAAGAAATCAGCAAGTAGAATTCAAGACCCAGAGTTCAAGAACTAGACAATGTCCCCCAAGGGAGCCCAGGACAGTCATATATCACAGCAGTGTAGATCATTCCTTTTAAAGCATGATGGAGCCTGCTGGTCAGAAGTGTTAGTGGGGAATAGAAAGGGAGGGCAGTGGCTTCAGAGGAGTGATCTCTAGGGCACAACTCCTTCCTCCTTGTACCCCTCCAACTTTTCCAAGAGGCCTTCCTTTTAAAAACTGCTAAGGGCAAGCTCATTAGAGAGTCCTGAGATAAAGCATGGAGACTGGCTATGCCAGGGCACTGCCCATGGCTTTTTATTTTCACCAGGCATTTAAGGCTGCCACTAAATTTCATTGTGGGGGACACAGCAGAGAAAGCGCTAAGGTGTTGAACACTGTGCTAAAGATTCATACAAATGCCAGCTTATTTAATCCTCAAAATATTCCAATCATGGAAGTATTACTGTTTCTATTTTACAGATGAGGAACTAGAGGTTCAGAAACATTAAGTGACTTGCCCAAGGTTACACAGCTCAGAAGGAGCCAGCCAGAATAAAAACCCTGGTCTTTCTGACTCCAAATTCCATGCTTCTCACGCTAGATAGTGTTGCCCCTAACATGAGGGTCTCTGTGATCCCTTCATCTTTGTACCCATCCCAGGGCCATGCCCTTGTGATTACCCATACACAGGTAACCTGGAAATATTGACTGAGTAAATGAAAAAGTGAAAGGATGGGTTAGTGAAAACAGAATTTAAGATTTGAAGGACTGTTAAGCACATTCTGGTCTTGTGCTTCTCAAATTGGCTTTCAGTGCTATCAAAGTTCTTTGCTGGTGCTCCAAGTTTAACCATGTTGTCTGGGTAGGGATGCGTACAAGTGGGCAGGTCCCTGTGCACCTCCAAGCCCTGCCCATTTCCTTTCTCTCTCCTAACCTTACCAGAAGAGCTCCACTTTTATCTTCCATAGATAGTGTGTGTTTACTGTAAGATTCTGTTGGGGGAAATAGTTCTGCCAGCAAAAGTAATTTTGAAAAATGACAAATCTAGTCCATCTTCTCCACTTTACAGGTGAGCGAACTGAGTTCCTTAACAGCAAAATGACTTTTTCAGGATCACTCTGTTTTCTTTGGTAGTGTAACTAGAACTTGAAGCCAGGATTCTTGAAATATTCTTTCTTTTCTCCATGAATTAATAGAACTTTTTTTTCCAAGAATGAGAAAAGAAGAATTCAGATTTATTTCTTTATTGAGCATTTAAAAATGATAATTCCTTTTTGGGCATTTGTTATGTGCTGATCACTGTGTTAAATACTTCATATGTATAATTCTATTTCAGTCCTCATACCAGACTTATGAAGTAGGTACTATTATTGTCCCCATTTTACAGAGGCAAAACTGAACTTTAGATGTATTCAATGACTTTTCCAAGGTCACAGAATCAGGAAGTGGCAGAGTTGGGATTTCAATCCAGGATGTCTGATTCTAGTTTCCACAGTCTTAATAATTTTGACATATTGCAAACCTCTATATTGCAAAACAGTCTGTAGTAGTGGTTTTCAAACTACAGCTCCTGGGTCAAATCTGTCCTGCTGCTTGTTTTTGTAAATTAAGTTTTATTGGTACATAGATATGCTGAGCATGCTACAATGGCCTATTTTAGTAGTTGTGACAGACAGAGGCTATATGTTTTACAAATAAAATATGTATTAACTGGCCCTTTACTGAAATAATTTACCAATCCCCAGTCTATAGGTATCAACTTAAACTTTTTTTAGGTCACGTCTGCGGAAAGGCACCAGAACTATTCCCAGGATTTGCAGAAGGAGTAGGCACTATGAGCCCTCTTAGTGAATTGCTGAATGAATAATGCCAGCTCAGAAACCTGGCCTAACTGGCCTCTGGCAGCCTTCACTGTGTTGACTCAAGTACATCTATATGACCTGTTTCTTGTTGTCTTTCATGAGTCAGAGCAGAGGCCTTATCCCATCCCCTCCCTGTCATAAATGCCTTAGAGCCTGGACTTGGGCCCTAGCTTAATAGGTTTGGTCCCCAACTTCCCCTTCTAGGTTCAAGGTCTGCATATGTGCCAAGTGGGGGAAGAGGCAGATAACTGCAGGGACTGCTGTGACCTGATCCAGCTTCTCTTGATCACTGAGCATTTCTGAGGGAGCTAAGGCTGGTGGCTCATTGCTTCTCCCTACTGGTACTTCTACTTTGCTTGGCCTGGGGTGCAGTTTGTGAGGACAGCTCCTAAGTGTCTAGGCACCCTTAAGTACCTTCAGTGGTTTATGACCCAGACTTTGTCCACTAGCTCAGTCTTTGAGTCTTCCTCCCTGGACCCTGCTCCAGACACTTTAAATCCAGGAGAGAAAAATGTGTTGATCCTACCTGAAGAACAGCAGCTGTTCCTAGCCAAGATCTCCTCATCATAAAGTAAGAATACTAGGCGGTAGAACCGCCATCATAAACTATTTCTTTCCTATACCTGGATCTGGTGAATAGATGCAATCCTTTCCAAAGAGATACAGAGTTCTCTACCTTTTCTCCACCAATTACTCTGCATCTATTCTTTCCTTATACTTTGAAACTTTTTCTCTTTTACTCTTAGTATCAAGAACGTGCATTTTTCATGGAATCCTAGATATGTAAATTTACAGAGCTGGGAGGATCCATATTTAGTTCAAGGCCCTCATTGTACAAATGGAAAGGCTGAGGCTCAGTGAAGAGAAGGGCCTGGACCAAAGCCACACAGCTGATTACTGCCAGGGCAAGCTGGGGCTGAAACTTAGGTCAATTGGCCCAGGCCTGTGATTTTCTACTACCCTCTTTTTCTACCAGGAACAAAGATGGCCTTTGGTTTTAAACAAATCCATACCCCGGTTAATCTAGAAATTTAGTGCGCATTTTGATTTTTTTTTCAGTTTAGCTTTTTTTTTTTTAATTTAATATTTCCAATTATTCTGAGTCTTCTTAGTTTTTAGGGTATTAAGTTATGTTGATCCAGGCTATCTTTTAGCTACATCTGGTCTCCTCAATGGAAGACATTGGTAATACAGCCCTGGGGTTTTACCCTAGGAGCTGCTAGAAATGGCAGAGGCAGAGTTAACTAATATAAAAAAATCTAGCAGTGACTGGTGGACAGCAGGCACTCGATAATTGTGAAGTCACTGCCCTCATCTCAAAAGGGCTCTCTGTGTTTCTCCTCTAAGCTGCACAGTGTGGTAGCATAGTAGCTAAGAGTCTAGACAGACCTAGTAAAATTTCCCTTTCTTTTACTTCCTAATTGTATGACCGAGAACAAGTTACCTTTCTTCTCAGGGCCTGGTTTACTTTGGTTGTAAAATAAGGAGAATTAGAGTATTCATTTCACAAGATAATCATGAGATTTAATTGAAAGAGTGCGTATAAAGTGGATAATATAGGGCCAGACATGTAGAAAGCTATTTGTTTTATTATCAGTTTAATTTTTCTCTTTTACCAAGCAACTATTACCTCAGAATACCAGGCAGGGCTGATAACTGCTTTACAGCAAGAAGAGAAAAATGTGGTGGGGATGGGTGCTCTTCCCACATCTCGTAACTCTTGCAAAGGGCCCCATTTCTTAAATGGGGCTGTTGGAATCCATCTGTGAGTTTTGACTGGCCACACTGAGAGTGCATTCTCCTCCCTCTGTCAACAAAGACCAACTAGCAAGCTGTGATATGAGAAAAGCATCCCACTTCCTTGTAATTCCTCCTGAGATCCTAACCAGGATTTGGAAAACACCTGGATGTGGTCAAAGAAACATCCCAGGTTTTGTACAAAACTGTCTGGAACAAGACCTTTCAGTAGTTTAGCTTCTGGAAAAGAGAGCACCCCGCATTTCCCCCTCCTGCATTCACCCCACCCCAGTAACATCAGCCAGATTGGAGTCCCTGACTTAATTTAAAAGAAAAGCCCTGTAACTCAGGATACTGACTGAGCAGGACTAGCAGACTCATGCTGGGGTCTGCAGCTCAGCATCACTAGGTTGCTGACATGAATATGGAAAGGTTTTCTCTAGCGAAGGTAAGCTTTCTTTCCTCTCTTTCCAAACCCTATCACATCTCCCTTTCTTTGCAAAATCCTTTATTCAGTTGGGTTTAGGTGAGTCCTTGGTGACTGGGTGATAAAATCAGTGGCTGAGAAGTTAGAGGAAACTTGGCTGGGTGTGCAGAGAAGTTAAAGTGGACAATGTTCCTTTTGTTCTTCTCTCCAAAATGGCCAGGACCACACTGGCTTGACTGTTTCAGGGGACAATCCTGACATTGTAGAGAGTAGTTAAATTTCCTGTTGAAATAGTGTGCTCATCTTCTGTCTCACAGGTTGAGGGATTTATTGAGGTGGTTGATCTGAAGACTACATAAATGGAAGGCTCAAACACTTAAAAACAACCACTTGGTTTCATATTTTGAGATCCAGATTGGCAGAGATTAAGCCAATAAATGATAGCTGAACTAAGCCAGCAGCTTAAAGTCGAAATTATTTTTCACACTTACTGTCTAAATGGCAGAAATATTTTAGAAAACATGGTTTCAAATTCTGGCTTTGCCAGCAACTGCTGCTTGGCTTTGACAAATTCCTTCACCTATGCGGCCTCTGTTTTCTATGTGTTACATCAAGGATTTAAAAAGATGGTTTCTAAAGGTCTTTATGAATGTACGAATCTATAAGGTATTTAGTTTTTTACTGAGCATCTATTGTATCCCAAGCTTTTTGCTGGAGGCTCATATTTTGATTATTCTGTTTGAACCTCAAAACAATTCTGTGAGATAAATATCATCCTGATTTTTGGGTGAGAAAACTGAGGTTCAAATAGGTAAAAGCGACTTTGAAATGTCACACAGCTATTACAGGCAAGATACAGGATTTGAATCCAGGTCTTCTAATTTCAAATAAGTCTGGTTTCTATGATACCACAACTTGGGTGTGAAGAAGTAAAACAGCCTCCTTAATACAAATGCAAGTTATGTGGATAAACCATATTGTCCCAGGACTGGTATGGCAATGATATGATGGACATGATTGTCAGGCTGGGGGATCAGGAGCCTTAGGTTCTGGTACTAGCTCTCAGGACTTCAGGTGAGTTCCTTCCTCGCTGGGCCTTGATTTCCCTACCTCTGACATGCTGAGATATATGATAATGGTTAAAGAATAATATAAATTGTCCTTGTACTATCTGGAACCCTTTAAGGCTTTCAACACCCTCTTTATTTTCCCTCTCAGCAAAAAAGGCCTATACCCACCAAAGGTGAGAAAATCTCTATCTGGGACCTATTTTGAGTCACAGGGTGAAGAAAGAGTCACAAAACATTAAGAAAGCAGAGGACCAAAAGGTCAACCTTGAAGGAGATTTCTATTAGGAAGGCTGCTGAGATTGGAGACACCCCAAGGATAGCTCAGTATTCCTGTGTTCAGTTGAGTGATACTTTGTCCAGGATAAGCCAGTCCAGCTCAGTCTAATCCAACTCAGAAAGAGAGATGGAGGGTGAGAAGAAAGCACTGTCACATTAAAGAAACAACTTGTAAGTTCCAGGAAAAACAGTGATGCAAATTGTTAGAGATGATGGAGACCAGGCCCAGGTGACACTGGGATGTCAGTAAGGTAAGGTAAAGGTAGGGGAGGCTTGACTTGATGTTATCTGACCTTCTCCCTGGGCTAGTCTCAATGTGTATTAACTAAATTGTGTATAATTCCAAGTAGCCCAGAAATTCTCTCTCTCAGTCAATCTCTCTCTCTCTCTTGCTCTCTCTCTCTCTCTTCCCCCTCTTTTGAGTGCCTCTTCCTTCTGCCCTCCTTTTTTACTTTCTCCCAGGACTCTTGCTCATTTTACCTATTTCATTTCCCTTTTTATCTTTCCATTTTATTTTACCTCATCAGTCTGACCTTTCTCTAAAACTTCCTCCCGTGGGCTCAGCTGAGAGAAAATAGCCCTGCTCAAGTGAAAAGTCGACATAAGACTTTCACATCCTTCATTTCATTTGATCTTCATAGCAAACTAATGAGGATCCCAAAGCAGAGATTATCTCCATTTAAGAGAAAAGGAAACTGAGAGTCAGGAAATTAGGGGACTTGCGGGATGTCATATGACTAAAAAATGATGAATCCAATACTAGAACCTATTTTTCCCAGGGTCTGAAGTCTGTCAATTTTACCATGAAATATCCAAATGATTCTAAAGAAGTTTTATGGGTTTTCCCTCTCTTTTGTTCTTTCAGTCTATGATAAAACCTAACTAAAAATAATTACAACAATAGTAACAACAAATATAGCTTTGGGAAGAAAAAAATTGTCAGTGATTAGAAGGAAAGAAAACTAGTACTTATCAGGTGCCTACTAGGTCCCTAATGCTATCTCATTCTAACACAGCTGAAAACAGTACTCAAACCTAAGTTTATCTGACTCAAAAGTTCTGGTTCCTTTCATTATATAATGTTTCTTCCAAGGAGACTAATCTCAGTCATATACATATGCCTGCGTGCTTAGTGTGTATTACTGTATACAGGAACTTATGAGTGTGTGCATGTTGTAGCTATCCATAAAATGTTAAAGTTCTGTTTCATTTCTAAATCTATCTCATCATCTGTAATCATAATAACCACTAATACTTTCTGATTATGTACTTGTGCACTTATTTGTATTCTATGTACTTAAAGATCTTAATTCATTTAATACTCACAACTACTCTGAGATGTAGTTAATAGTATTAATTCCATTTCAAAGATAAAACCACTATAGCTAGCCAAGTGAAGCATTTTATAAAGTTACACAGCTAGGAAAAGTGGAGCCAGGATTCATTTAGTGAATCTGATTCTCAAGCTTGTGCCCTGCATGCAAACTGGGGAAAACAATCCTTATATCACAAGAGTTTGAGAATTAAATAAGATGGCAGATATGAAAAACATACTGTAAAGTGGAAAGTGCTAGGTATAATTTTTTTCCCAGATCCTACTGTCTAGCCCTTTTGGGCATCAGTCACCACTTTGAATACTTGTTCATTTTGTGCTGAAGGTTGGCACCAGTTTCTCCTGGCTGGGAATATTTCCAAGTTTACCATTGGTTTTTCCAATTATAAAACTCTTACCTGGGTCTGTTTTCTCTCTAAGTAAGTGACTGTAAGACACAATGGCCTTGCTGGCACCTCTATGAGAAGAAAGGTTGAAGGAGGTCCGTGATGCATTCAGACTTCCATTGAACCAAGGACACTCTCTCCCTGTTGAGGGTTCTAAGGCACGTTTTCTGTGTATATACATGTGAGCCTGCAAGTATGTTTTGCGGAAGGTTGTATAGTGTGGTGATTAAGAACATAGACACTGAAGGCATACTTTTTGGGCTCATAGCCGAACTCTACTGATTGTTACCTAGATGTCCTTGGGCAAATTACTTTACACCTCTGTTCTGCAGTTTCTCCTATAATATGGGGATAATAATTGCATCTGCTTCATAGTGTCATTGTGAGGATTAAATTATTTAATCTACGTAAAACACAGAAAACTTTTTGGCATACTGTGCACACACAATGAATATTGATGTATTATTATTGTTATTCTGAAAGTCTCTAAGTGTGGTTCTGTGTATGGATGCAAGTGTGTGCATCTCTGCTTTTAGATAAGACTGCATGCACCTATGTGGATGTGAGTGCGTGTATATGTGTGTTTATGTTATATTGTTTGTGTTTCTGGGTTTTACTGTAGCTGTATGTGGTATGACTGAGTGCTTCATTCCAGCCCCAGGAATCTAACCTCCTGGCTGAATGAGAGGAATGGAGGTTCAGTTCTGACTCTAACTCAGGATCGGACCCATGAATTGGATTTGTGCATAGCAGAGATCCAGCAGAAAACATTACTGCTGAGAAGTTAATCATATTTCCCTCATATATTCTCATTTGTTTTGTTTCAATTTTCACTCCTTTTGAAGTATAACAAACATACAGAAAAGCACACAGATGCTAAGTTCATAGCTCAATGTATTTTCACAAACTGAACACATCTGTGTAACCAGTATGTAGGTCAAGAAACAGAACACTACCTAGAAGCCTTCCTCCTCTTCCCTTCTCAGTCATTGATCCCTATCTCAAAGGTAAACACCATCCTGGCTTATAATAGCGTATATTAGTTTTGTCTGATTTTGTACTTTATATAAATGAAATCATACAGGATGTACTCTTTTGTGTATGGTTTCTTTCTGCAACGTTACATTTGTGACAGGCATCCATATTTGCATGTGTAATTGTAGTTTCTTCATTATGCTTGTCAAATAGAATCTATTGTATAGATAAAATACAATTTATTCATTCTAGTGTTCATGGACATGTTGGCTGTTTTCTTTCTGGGTCTATGAACAGTCTAGTAAATGTCTTTTGGTGAATTCTCATTTGTTTTTAAACACAATACAAAGAGTTGGATGAAGAGTGGCAACAATGAAAACAGAGGTGCAGGGAGAGTTAGTGATTTAATTCAGGTATCGAGTGAGTCAGTGACCCAATCAGGCTTCTGGTGCCTGTTTCTTGATTCTTGAGCCAGAATACATTCTTCCTTCGACACTGCTGAAGGAACTGGATCCAGATTTCTCTTCTGAAAGAAGTGATACATAATTACCAGTACAAGTAATTTTTAACATTGCTCTCCAAAGTCCAATGTATAGAAATCATCGAACGTTTGTTGAACTGAAAGGAATCAGGTAAGGTAGAGATTCTGGGCTAATTGGTTTCTGCTTTCACAGTCTATGGGTCTGGTTCTTGCCTCTTTAGTTTTGCAGACATGTGCAAAGACCTTTTGTTCTCTTTCTTCCATACCAGAAGCTATTCATTTGCCTGTTTCCCAGAGTAATGTGGGGCATGGAGTCAGGCCACCTCCTCTGGACTCTGCTGTTCATGCAACCCTTGTGGCCGCAACTGACTGAGGGGGCAACTCGAGTCTACTACCTAGGTATCCAGGATGTGCAGTGGAACTATGCTCCCAAGGGAAGGAATGCCATCACGAATCAGCCTCTCGACAGTGACACGTAGGTTTAATCTCTTATGAAATTAGAGTTGAATTTGTGTGGGAGACTCTTGAGGTCATGAGGTAGCCTCTTGAGTACCTTCTCCCAGCGTGTGGTAGCAGCCAGTTCCTGACCCCTCTGGGCCATACACGCAGTGGCACATTTCCTGAGAAGAGGGCTAGTTGATTCAGGAGCCAGTATCCAATATGGAGTTTGCTTTCCAATGGTGAGGTGCCTCAGCATTTTCAGAGTCCTAAAGGTAATTCTATATTCCCTTGCCTCTAAGATGATATTCACATGCTGTTTTAATAATAACTGTTTAGCTTTTAAAAAAAGAGTGACACATATACAGTGTTTGCAAGATGCGTGTGGTAGAACTATGCCCGGTAGTTCCGTGGACCTATACTGATTTCGGATATGTGAAAATGTGAAAAAATAAAGTAAGCCTTGGAATCAAACAAATAGCAGTGATAGCAATCACTTATGTAACACTCTGTCTGTGACAGGCACCATACTAGAAATGTACATACTTCATCTCACCTAATTCTTACAAAATCTCTAGGAGGTGAGTATGAATCTCCTCTTATAGATGAGAAAACTGAGGCTCAATGAGATCAAGTGACTTGCCCAAGTCCCACAGCTAGTAAATGAAAGAGCTAGGATTTGAAGCTGGGCAAAGTGGATGCAAATCTGGTACTCTTCTCACCGTTATGCCTCTCACAGATCCCACAAGATTAATCTTTCTTGATCTTAGACCCTTGCAAGTGCTCCACAAACATCTGTTGAAAAAAATAATGGATGTATTAAAGAATCTTTTGTGGTCATGAATAACTTTGTCTCTCCAAAGCCTCAAAGTTTTCCAAAGTTGACTGTAAAATCCCAGAGCTCTCTAGAAGAGTTAGAGGAAGAAAAACAGCTGGCTTTCTTTTTTTTTGACAAACCCATCTTCCTATCCATCTAGTTTTGGAGTCATGGAATCTTTGTGTTAAAAATGTCCTAGAGGGAGAACTTTGTTATCCCTCAGCCCCAATACTTTGAAGTAATAGTTAACATTTATTAAACTTTTACCATTTTCCAGGCACTGCCCTAAGCTCTTTATATATTTTAATTGTTTTGGTCACCAGTAACAACTGTCTGAGTTTGCTATGGTGATTATCTCTGTTTTACAGATGGGGAAATTATGCACAGAGAATTTAGGTAACTCGCTCAAAATCCTACAGATTTGGAAGTGGCAATGTTGGCACTTAAACCATCCTGGTTCCAGAGCTTGTGTTCTTAACCACTAAGCTATAATACCACCCATATATATCAGGACAGCACTAAGTCAGGCCACACGAACAGGGAGTTGATCACTTAAAAAGAGTCAGTCCATAGTTGGTTGTCTCCCTATTACTATATATCTGGTTGAACCGGATGAAACTGCCTTTTATGTAGTTTAAAAGTGGTCAAATATTAGCAATTTCATACGCTTTAACTTAATACTTCCCATTGTTTGACAGTTAGACTCTAATCTAATGCTTTCATGTTTTGATTAGTACATCCCATTTCCTCTTGCTTTGCTCTAAACAAAAATGGATGATTTTGGTTGGCCTCCTCTGGAAAGGAACTCTCCAGAGGTTTGAAGATTGTGGCAAAATTATAACTCTCTCTTTCGTTCCTTCCCAGAGTAGCTTCCAGCTTCCTAAAGCCTGACAAGAACCGGATAGGGAGCAGCTACAAGAAGACCATCTACAAGGAATACAAGGATGGCTCATATATGGATGAAATGACCCAGCCTGCTTGGTTGGGCTTCTTGGGGCCAGTGTTGCAGGCTGAGGTGGGAGATGTCCTCCTTATTCACCTGAAGAATTTTGCCACTCGTCCCTACACCATCCACCCCCATGGTGTTTTCTATGAGAAGGACTCAGAAGGTAAATCAGCCCACTGTTTCTTTCTCCTGCCTGCAACAAATATCACTTTCCATTCATAGCCATCTGAGAGAGAGGCGCTGGGAACAAGGATAGTTTTTTCATCCTTATGATCTGGGGTGTCAGGGACTCTCCTCAGAAAAGCATGGCTGGGTACTGTTACCAGTTCTGCTATTCATATACTGTGTGACTTTGGGTAAATCACTGCCCCTCTCTGGGCATCAGATTCTTCATTAAGAATGTGGAGATTCAATCTGCCTTTTATCACAAAGAATTACTCAAATGGCATTTTGATAACATATTTGTGCTTTGGAAAAAGAAGAGTGTGCTGTGAATGTAAGGGACAATTAGTCTAGTGTCACAGTCTTCCAAAAGGTCCATTTTTTTTTTTGTTAAGAGAGAGTTCAGTTTACTCCACTGTATCTCCCACTATCCCAGGCTCAATGGTCTATAATAATGACACAACAGTGAGTGAGGAGAACAGAGAGGGAAGTCAGAACATCCTGAGTTGGCTACTAGTTTCCTATATGACCTTGGACAAGTTACTTTTCCTCAGTTTTCCATAAAACGGGAAAGTGGACCAATTGAGTATTAAGTTTCCTTTAGACTGAAATTTTGTGATTGTCTGCTTTCTGTTTTCCAAAGTGAGTGCTTGAAGGGAGGAAATTCTGTCTTCTCCCTTGCCTCCATGCCACCAGCTTTACACTAGGGCACTACTGGATGGTGCAGCACTTTCCATGGCCACAGCTCCTTACCCAATGGCCGCCACCTATCCACCCATTGTTGATGTGAGGTATAAGGTTCTTTGATTAGATATTACCTGAATCTGTGCCCTCTTCAGGCTGTGAGAAACACTATATTTGACCTTAGAACTCTACCTTCTATAAGACTGGACCTCGGTGTCCCATATGTCAGCCCTCTCTTGGCTTATACATCTTCCATATTCTCTCTCACTCACCCTGGGACTAAGCATGTGCAATTTCATTTTTTAGGCTCCCTATACCCAGACGGCTCCTCTGGTCAGTTGAAAGCTGATGATTCTGTTCCCCCGGGAGGCAGCCACATCTACAACTGGACCATTCCAGAAGGCCATGCACCCACTGATGCTGACCCAGCATGCCTCACCTGGATTTACCATTCTCATGTAGATGCTCCACGAGATATTGCAACTGGCCTGATTGGACCTCTTATCACCTGTAAAAGAGGTACTGGCCCCAAGTGTGAGCTGTGAGATGCAATTTGGGATATCTAGGTGAAGGAGCGGTATGGTTGAACTACCTGCATATTGAGCAGCAGCCTGACGAGCATTAATACAGCACCCTTGTTTATTAGCAGGAATAAACCCTGCCAAACTCCCTTTAAACTATTATTTCATTACCCATTTTTTCTTAAAAGAAAAACTTTTCTACTTTCTTATTTCACTTAAAAACTTGAATTAGTAATCATGGGAGTCAAGTCACATAAAAGTAAGTTGTGTGGTAAGAGTTTAAGTGTGGATAGGATTGAAAGCGTAGCCATCAGGATTTGGGGAGGATTGTGGACTTGGTTCAAAACAGGGTATGTTTAATGTATAGCTGGGTCTGAAGATCTAAGTGTTGCAGGAGTGTGGTCAGGTTAAGGCCCTGGGTTGAAGACATAGGCATGGATGGTGGCAGGGAATTATTCAAGATCCTATGTGCCCCATCTTCAAGTCCTAGGCTCAACTGAATTGTGGTTTTATCTGGGAGTTTTGAAACAGAAAATAGCAGCAGAAGGCTCTATCTGCCTTTCTGTTGCTGACAGACTATTAAGGCTCCCTCTCTTCCATTCTTTTCTGACAAATACCCTTTGCAACTTACTGTTGCTAAGGAAAGGAGGTTCTCAAGGGCACCTTTCTTACTTGTTCTAGGAACCCTGGATGCCAATTCCACTGCTCGGCGGCAGGATGTGGAAAATGATTTCTTCCTGCTCTTCAGTGTGATAGATGAGAACCTTAGCTGGCATATTGATGAGAACATTGTTGCTTACTGCTCAGACCCTGCTTCAGTGGACAAAGAAGATAAGGCCTTTCAGGAAAGCAATAGAATGCATGGTGAGCTGGAGGAGGCAGACACACGGTGACAGTGAACACTGATGGAGGGTCTCCACTGGGCATAGCATTTGTTGGGTCCTTTCACATAACTGGTCCTTTTTAACCTTCATAAGGACCAGGAGTAGTAGGTGGCCTTTCCCTGTTTTACTTATGAGGAAGCTGAGCCTCCAGGATTACAGAACAGATAAAATTTTAGCAGCGTGGCTAAAATTCCAACTCTGATCTGTCTGACTGCATAGGCTGTGCACTTGCCATTAGGTGCCTTGCCTCCTAATGTGGACTAGCCCAGGCTATTGACTCCAAAGTCATATACTACATGATCGGTACTTTGTTCTAAAAGGGATGCAAGCTGGAAGAATTATCCACTTTGTGGAGAAAAATGGTTGCCTATAAGGGAATTGACCATCTTAATTAAATTTAAAATAAACTAAAGGCACAAAAGCCCCAAGACATTGGGCAGAGAACTGATTTAAGGAATAGCAACAAATTGATTGTGCTTTTGTTTAATTAAGAGAGTGATTTACTTACCTTTGGTGACAAAGCCAGATAGTCCCAAGGGGAGGTGAAAACTCTGAGGGAATATGTAAGGGACGGCTTGGACAGCTCAGATTTGGCTTGGGTTTTATATCAATTGCTTGTAATAACCATGATAATTAGTTAGCTAACTTGACAATTGTCCTGTGGAAATTTCAGAAGGAAATTGGCCTGAAAGGAAAGAACAGCTTGCAAAAATAAACCTCATTCCTTTGAAAGCTTCCTCTGATTGCCAGGTTGGAATCTTGGCTCTGCCACTTAATAGCTTTGTAGACTTGGGAGAGAAGTAGCTTTACCTCTCTGAGCCTTAGTTTTTTTATTTTTCACATGAGACCAATTATATCTGCTTATTTCCCAGGGCTATTTGTGAGATTTAAATGAGATAATGCATTTAGTCAGCACAGTGTGCTCTTTAAAATTTTATCTAAATGTTACCTATTATTATTGTCAGGTGGTAAGGCTTCTTCTGTTGTGCTGTTCTTTCCTAATGCTGATATTTTCTTTGGATTTTCTTTTGCAGCAATCAACGGCTTTGTCTTTGGGAATGTACCAGAGCTGAGTATGTGTGCACAGAAGCGTGTGGTCTGGCACTTGTTTGGCATGGGCAATGAAGTAGATGTCCACACAGCTTTCTTCCATGGACAGGTGCTTACCATCCGAAGCCACCGCACTGATGTGGCTCACATCTTTCCAGCCACCTTTGTGACTGCTGAGATGGTGCCCCAGGAACCTGGCACCTGGTTAATTAGCTGTCAAGTGAATAGTCACTTGCAAGGTGAGATCCAACATCTCCGACCCTTGAGGTATAGGAGGGAGGTGGCAATAATAGTCATCAGGAACCTGGGCTTCTGGCCTGGAGCCATAAGATAGGTCTTTCAGGTGAGATAGCAAGATATAAAGGATTGAAACACTAGACTAGAATTCTGGGGAGCAAGGTTCTTTCCTGGCTCAGCCATTAATTTGCAGGGTGACCTTGAGCACATCTTTCTGGCTTCCATTTTCCCCATTTATGCCATAAAATGGTATAGAAATGGATAACTGAACTTTTAAGCTACAATTTTTGCTCTGAATTCTAAGGAACTAAGACCTGGAGCTGATTAAACAGAGAGTGAAGGAGAAATTAGTTGAAGAAAAGTGAAGCTTCTGCAGGAGATCATGGAGTATTGTGGGCAAATAGTGATACTCTGGTTGGGACCCAACAGCAATAGGGATAGAAGGCTTGGTTTACAGAAGGAGAATGGTTGAAGTAATGGCATGGTGAATTGAGGAGCATCATAGGAAAGGAGGAACATATGAGGCAATGAGAAGAGCACTAGATAAGTGATTAGAAGATTTGAGTTGTTGTCTCACCTCTGTGAAAAACTCCCCATATGACTTTGGAAAAGTCCCTCCCCATTTCTAGGCCTCATTTGCCACATTTATAAAATGGGAGATTTGACCTAAATAGTCTCTAAGATCCTCTTTAGCTCTCCCTTTCTAGAATTATTTGATGTATGATAAATTATGTGGGCATCAGGAAAGTGATATGTGAATTTGTGAAAGTGGATTTGAGTAGGTGAGAAGCTATAGACTGGTGGGATAATGAGTTTGCCATGGTAGCTTTGAACCAACATGGGCCAGTTACCTGTGCTCCATCATCCAGGGTCTGCTTTTAGGTCCCAAATGTGCCTGGGTAAGCATATGAATGTGGATAGAGGTTAGGGATACAGTGTGATAGTGGAACAAGCATGGGCCTTAAAGCCAGAAAAGCCTGGATTCAAACCCTGGTTTCAGCAGTTGCTTAGTTACCTTTGGTAAGTTGTATCACTTCTCTGAGCCTCTGTTTCCTCATCTGAGGATTGCAATAATGATTACTACCGCATAAAGTTGTAATGAGGTTTCAGAGAGATGATGTGATTTTGAATCTTCGAGACTAGAGGAGTGACGAGACCAAGATAGTGAATATAAGAGAAGAAAATGAGCACTAGAATTTGCAGTTAAAAGATAGGAGTTTAAGTCTCAACACCACCACTGACTAGCTTGTGCAAGTTTCTTAACTTCTATGATCCTCAGTTTTCTTCATCTGTGAAAGGGGATATTAAAAGTCTGTTTCATTGGGTGGTTATGAGTATTGAAGGAGATAACATATGTAAAGCATCTGACAAAGGACCTGGTGTATAATCCATATTAAACAAAAGTGAATATCCTTTCCTCCTTCTTCTTCATGCCTTGGATTTCTAATTTACCATCCATTACCGCTATGCCTTAATGTAACATCTTCCACAGTTGGAGACACTACTTAGATGTACATTGTCCTGACAGTCCCAAATCTGAAGCTTCATCTCCATGTATAGAAGATGTTCCATTATTTTGGAAGCTTCCAACTTTACAAATAACTTACTCCTCTTATTTAACTTGATGCTCCCACCAGCCCAGTGTGGTAGATTTCTCTATTCTCCTCATTTACAAAACAGAGATTACACCTCAGATCTAGGAAGTGAGTTGCCTAAGGTCCTACAGATAGTGATAAGGCTTGGACTTAAATTCAGGTATCCTAACTTCAAGCTCTGTGATGTCGCTGCAATGTAAGCCTTTTGCAGAGGCAAGAATGAGGACCTGGTAAATGAGTCAGTGGCATTGAGCAGGTGGAGGTACTTGAATTCCCACCTCGGCTCACTCTCTCCCAGTCATGCTCTTGAGGAGCCAGAGGAAGTGGCACATTTGGAGGCAGGTTAAAGAGCCTAGTAGAGGGTGGGAGAGGGAAACATTAGGAGAAGGAGGAAGGTGAGTTCTCTGGGCAGAAGATCTGTTGCATGGAAGGAGATCAGCCTTGATGTTCTTCCTCCAGATGGCATGCAAGCACTCTACACGGTCAAGTCATGCTCCACACACCCTCCCCTGAACCTACTCACAGGCAAAGTCCGGAAGTACTTCATTGAGGCCCATGAGATTCGATGGGACTACGGCCCAATGGGGCATGATGGGAATACTGGGAAGAATTTGAGGGAGCCAGGCAGGTAAGAGGCAGTGGGCTCCCTCTCCCTACTCCTAGGCCTAGCCCCAAACACCTATTACTACCTTTCTGAAATCTCTCACTTCACTTGGGAGTCACAATCATTGTCTGACTGGAGTTAAATTACACAACTGTAAGCCAAATTCCTGTTGCCTTCTGGAGAGCTTGCTCTTGGGGAGCTATAAAGCTTCTTGTAGGGTTATGTCATATACTCAGCAAAGGGTCTAAGCAGAGTTTGATATTGGTCCTGCTATAATCCCAGGCCACATTCACAAAAGAAGTCCCAGGTGGGACCAGATCAGTTGAAATGGCATTTCTTTGTCGCTTCTTCATTTTGCCCAATGTTTACCTCCTTGCTACTTCCTTTCTTTTCCATAGTCTGAAGGAAGCATTTAAGCAGGAGCATAAAAAGCACTCTGAGAAATGTAGGAAGAGGGGAAACAACCTGCCTTGTGGCCATTCCACACCCATCCTTTCAGAGAAATTCCTCCAAATTTTCCTGTCTCATCCATGGCTCAGATGTGGGCAAGATAGAGCAGAAGGTTAGTGCCCTAATCAGTTTTTAGGCCTTAAGTTATACCAATTCACTGGGCTATTAGTGATTCTAGGTCTTTCACAGAAGATTTTCTGGGGTAATATCCTGGGACACTCATCATGTTTGTTCTTCTAGCAGGAAATAATGGAATGAATCTCTAAAAAACATAGGAAAGTAGGCACTTTGATCTCAGCATGGCTTCTAGAATCTCTGGCTAGGCTTGCTAAATTAGTAGCTTTTATTTTGGAATGAAGGATATTCTTGATTAAGGGGAGAAAGGATCACAGCTGCCTGAGGATGATTAAGGATAGATAGAAGGCTACTTAACTCTGGAGGGCAGAACTGGTCCCAGTGTTTGGAACTTACAAGAAAGAAGATTTTAGCGTACTATAAAGAAGAACTCCAATCATTTAAACTATCCAACAGTAGGAAGAATTGCTTTCTCTGAAAACGATTTCCCTGACCTTGGAAAGGCTCAACCAGAAGCTGTGTATCACTTATTAGTGGTGTCGCCAGAGGAGATAGCTTCACTAGGTGGAAGTTAAACCTGGATGATCTCTGAGGTGCTTCCTAAGCATCAAGAGCCATAACTTGATGAGATTAAGGGTGAGGTGGGAGTCTATTTGAAACATAATTAAATCATGTGACATTTGCCTCCTTATACGCCAGTGGCTCAGATAAATTTTTCCGGAAGAGCTCCAGCCGAATAGGGGGCACTTACTGGAAAGTCCGATATGAAGCTTTCCAAGATGAGACATTCCAGGAAAAGGCGCAACTGGAGGAAGATAAGCATCTTGGAATCCTGGGTGAGGAAATTTTAACTTGTGAAATTCATTGACTGGAGCTAGGGAACTGGGAGGGACTTAGGAACTGGAGCCTGGGTGTAGCTCAGAGGCACACTCTAGACCAGCATCTTCCAAATTGAGTCCCAAGAGGTGAGTGTTTTGTGAAAAAGGGTTATGGGTCTGAAGGCATTTGCAAAACACTAGGTTAAACATAGTCAAATAGTGTTCTTTGCTGCAGAGCTTCTGAGGGCATTGGATTTTCATTGGTTCATCACGAATCTCCAAATGGGAATAGAATATGTAGCAATTCTCATACTTACTTTACTACTGAACATTTTTTTGGTGAATGTCTTCTGGTAGCACTGTTATACAGATCATACTTCTAGAAGTTCTCCTCTAGGTATATTTCTGAAGGGCTATATAAAGCAGTAAGACTGTCCAGGTTCTTGGCAATATGGTACCAGAAGCAGATTAGCATGACATGCAGACATCCTTGCTATGGTGAGAAATTCAGAACAAGGCTTAGAGCCTGGCCTTGGAGAAGGTATCCAGAAGATCTAAAGCACAGTATTGAAATAGTATATCAAAGTTTGGTGTGGTTTAGTTACTTGGTGAAGCCAGGAAATAAAATAGATCAGACGGGATAAAAATTGGGAAACGAAAGTAATGTAATGGACCATATTCTGGGCATAGGTATGTGCCAGTTGCTTCTAGGAGATCTGAACATGGGCAATAAGTCTTTAATTAGCTGGATAAGGAGATATAAGAAAAAGAAACCCACCTTGGGAAAGACAGTGGGCAGTGAATATTAAGGACCTATCATTAGCTAGTGTTCAGTATAGGTCTCCAGTCTTTCTTTATTTTCTTCATTTTTTTGTATTGTGGTATAATACATATAACATAAAATTTACCATCTTAACGGTTTTTAAGTATACAGTTCAATGGTATTAAATATGTTCATAATTATGTGCAACCACCACCACCATTCACCTTCATAACTCTTTTCATCTTGTAAAACTGAAACTCTATACCCGTTAAACAATACCCATTCTCTGCTCCCTTAAGCCCCTGGCAACTACCATTCTTTCTGTCTCTATAATTTTGACTACTCTAAGTACCTCATATAAGTGGAATCATACAATATTTATCTTTGGGTGACGGGCTCTTTTCACGTAGCATAATATCCTCAAGATTCATCCATGTTGTAGCATATTGCAGAATTTCCTTTCTTTTTAAGGCTGGATAATATTCCATTGTATGTATATACTATGTTTTGCTTATCTATTCATCCGTCAGTGGACACTTGGGTTGCTTCCACATTTTAGCTATTGGGAATAAAGCTGCTATGAATATGGCTGTACAACTATCTCTTCGAGACATGCTTTCAATTATTTTGGGTATATACACAGAAGTGGAATTGCTGGATCATATGGTAATTCTACTTTAAATTTTTTGAAGAACTGCCATACTCATTTCCACAGTGGCTGTACCATTTTACATTCACACCAACAGTGGATAAGGGTTCCAATTTCTCCACATCCTTGCTGATGATTGTTTCTTTTTCATTTGATAGTCACCATCCTAATGGGTATGAGGAGGTATCTCATTGTAGTTTTGATTTGCATTTCCCTACTGACTAGTGATGTTGAACATCTTTCTATGTGCCTATTGGCCATTTGTATATCTTCTTTGGAAAAATATCTATTCAGTCCCTTGCCCATCTTTAATTGAGTTCTTTATTTCATTGTTGTTGAGTTTTAGGAGTTTTCTATATGTTCTAGATATTAATTCCTTATCAGATACAGGCATACCAGGAGATATTGTGGGTTTGGTTCCAGACCACCACAATAAAGTGAATATTGCAATAAAAAAAAGTCACATGAAATTTTTGGTTTCCTAGTGCATATAAAAGTTATGTTTACACCATATTATAGTCTGTTAAGTGTTCAATACCGTTATGTCTAAAACACAATCTATAAACCTTAATTAAAAAATACGTTATTGCTAAAAAAAAATGCTAGCCATCATCCGAGCATTCAGCAAGTTGTAATCTTTTTGCTAGTGGATGGTCTTGCCTCAATTTTGATGGCTGCTGACAGATCAGAGTGGTGGTTGGTGAAGGCTGGTGTGGGTGTAGAAATTTAAACAAATAAGACAACAATGAAGTTTACTTCATTGATTGACACTTCCTTTCCTGAATGATTTCTCTGTGACAAGCAATGGTGTTTGATAGCATTTTACCCACAAAACTTCTTTCAAAATTGGATTCAATCCTCTCAAACCCTGCCACTGCATTATCAACTAAATTGGTGTAATATTCTAAATCCTCTATTGTCGTTTCAACAACCTCCAGAGCATCTTTACCAGGAGTAGATTCTATCTCAAGAAACCACTTTCTTTGCTCATTCGTAAGAAACAACTCCTCTTCCATTAAAGTTTTATCATGAGATTGCAGCAATTCAGTCACATCTTCATGCTCCACTTCTAATTCTAGTTCTCTTGCTGTTTCCACCACATCTGCAGTTACTTCCTCCAATGAAGTCTTGAACCCCTCAAAGTCATCCAAGAAGATTGGAATCAACTTCTTCCAAACTCCTGATACTGTTGATATTTTGACCTCTTCCCATGAATCATGAATGTTATTAATGGTATCTAGAATGGTGCATCCTTTCCAGAAGGTTTTCAATTTACTTTGCCCAGATTTGTCAGAGGAATCCCTATCTATGGCAGCTATAGCCTTATAAAATATATTTCTTAAATAATGTCTTGATAGTCTAAATTACTCCTTGATCCATGGGCTACAGAAAGGACGTTGTGTTAGCAGGCAAGAAAACATTAATGTCATTGCACATCTCCATTAGAGCTCTTGAGTGACCAGGTGCATTATAAATAAGCAGTCATATTTTAAAAGGAATCTTTTTTTTTCTGAGCAGTGATTCTTAACAGTGGGCTTAAAATATTCAGTAAACCATGTTGTAAATAGATGTCTTGTCATCCAGTCTCTGTTGTTCGATTTATAGAGCACAGGCAGAGTAGGATTTAGCATAATTCTTAAGGGATCTAATATTTTTGGAACAGTAAGTGAACATTGGCTTCAGCTTAAAGCCACTAGCTGCATTATCTTCTAACAAGGGAGTCAGTCTGTCCTTTGAAGCTTTGAAGCCAGACATTGACTTCTCCTCTCTAGCTATGAAAATCCTAGATGGCATTTTCTTCCAATATAAGGCTGTTTCATCTACATTGAAAATGTGTTGCTTAGTGTATCCAGGAAAGGATTTCTCTATCTTTCTCACTTCTCTTTTTTCCTTCCCTTTTTCTTCTTCTTTTTTTTTTCAGGAAGATTGGCCCTGAGCTAACATCTACTGCCAATCTTCCTCTTTTTGTTCCCCCCAAAGCCCCAGGACATTGTTGTAGGTCATTCTAGTTCTTCTATGTGGGATACCGCCATAGCGTGGCTTGATGAGAGGTGCGTAGGTCCATACCCAGGATCCTAACCAGCGAACTATGTGCTGCCAAAGCAGAGCACATGAACTTAACCACTCGGCCATGGGGTTTTTCTACATATAGTATCATATCAATGCAAATAGAGATAATTTGATTTCTTCCTTTCCAATTTGGATGTCCTTTCTGGGCACCCTTGTTTTTATTCTCATTGTCCTTCCCATTTTCCAGGGCCGGTAATCCGTGCTGAGGTGGGTGACACCATCCAGGTGATCTTCTATAACCGTGCCTCCCAGCCATTCAGCATACAGCCTCATGGGGTCTTTTATGAGAAAGACTACGAGGGAACTGTGTACAATGATGGTGAGCAGGCAGGGTTTCCAACTAATGTGGACTTCAGGTAGTAGCAGGAAGCTTTAGAGGACAAATGAATAGGGGAGGGAAGGATGGAGAGAGAGGCAGAATTAATTGCCATTTGTGGATGTTGTTGAATGAATGTATGATATTATAGTGAGGCAGAGCTAGGTTCAGTAAGACACAACTTATTTTTTTTTTTAAAGATTTTATTTTTTCCTTTTTCTCCCCAAAGCCCCCCGGTACATAGTTGTGTATTCTTCGTTGTGGGTTCTTCTAGTTGTGGCATGTGGGACGCTGCCTCAGCGTGGTCTGATGAGCAGTGCCATGTCCGCGCCCAGGATTCGAACTAACGAAACACTGGGCCGCCTGCAGCAGAGCGCGCGAACTTAACCACTCAGCCACGGGGCCAGCCCCAAGACACAACTTATTTTAAATATATTTAAATAAATCCTGATTATAAAAATATCATTCGTATTATAGAATTTTGAAGAACATGGAAAATTATAAAATAAATAAATATTATTCATAGATAAACTGCCATTACATTTTATAGAACTTTTAATATTTTTCTGTGCTTATAAAAATGTATCTATTTGTAGATTTGTGATCATGGTTTGTGAAACTTTGTATTGTACTATTTTCATTTACCATTATATTGTGTCCATTTTCCCATGCCATTATAATCTTGTAAACATTTTAATGACTACATAGTACTCTATCACATGGATTTGCCATAATTTATCTACTTTGTCTTCTATTTTTTAGACATGTAGGATTTTTAAAATTATTTTTGAATATTGTAAATCATGTTACAATGATTGAATATATACATTTGGTTTGGATTACTATCTCAGGAGAAAATCCTAGAAGTAAGATTATTGTATAATTATTTTCTTGTTTTCTCTGATGATATTAACACGTGCTAATCTTAAACCAAAAATATCAAAAATATTGAAAACACAAGGGCAAAGTTCCAGACAAATCTAGAATAAAACAACATTCTACAAAGCAACTATTCTAGTCTCTTCAAGAAGTCAGTGCCACAGGGAAAAAATAAATTAAACACATAACACCAAGGGCAACATGTAAACCTTGTCTGATCCTGGTTGTAGAGAAACAGTCTTAAGAGACATTTTGGAGATAATTGGAAAATTTTTTATATAGACTGGATATTAGATAATATTAAGGTATTTTCTTAGATGTGGTAATGTCTTTGTGGTAATAAAGGGGATACTTACTGATGTATTTATAAGTAAAATGTCATGGTGCTTGCATTTTACTTCCAAATGATTTAGCAAAAGCAAGCAAACAAAAACTTTGTGTGTGCATGTGTGTGTGTATAGATAAACATACACCTAAATTTAGATGAGTTAAACATAAAAAAATGTTAACAGGAAACAGCAGTGATAGGGTAATTATTGTACTATCCTTTAAAGTTTTCTGTATGTTTGAAAATTTAAAGAGTTAGGAACAATGAATGAACAACAAAAGATAAATTGAAACCATCCTAAATTATACCACCTGTGATGTTATACTACAAATATCCGTGTGTATTTTTCTTTGCACACTTTTATTATTATTTCTTCAGAATATATTCTCAAGATGTGGAATAGCTATGTCAGAGTGCACTTACATTAAAAATTTTGATACCTGCATCTAAATTGTTGTCTGGAAAAATTTGCAGTCCCATCAATTTGGAATTCCATCAACAGTAACTGAGAGGGAGGACTCATTTTCTTACAACCTCACCAGCACAGAGCAGCCATTTTAATATTTCTCAAAATATCAGCCTTGTAAGCAAATAACAGCAAAATTCACTGTTGTTTTGATTTGCACTAGGTTAAACATTCTTTTCAGTATTTATTGAGTATCTTACTCTTTTGTGGGCATGAACATTTTTAAGGCTTTTGATACATTTTGTCAACATTTTTTTCAAAAGGGCTATTCTCATTTACACTTACCCTTTTTATAGGTGAGTGAGAGGGGTAGGTGCCATCTGACCACTTCTCACAAGCACTGATTATTATAATTTGTAAAATCTTGCTAATTTGACAGGGAAAAAGTTGTCTAGCTATTTTCATTTGTACTTCTTTGATGTCTAATACTTTTGAAAATTTAAAATAAAATCTCTGTGCATTGCTTGATCATGACTTGTATCCATTTAAGAAATTACAGCCTTAATATTTTTTCATATATAAACATACATACATAACATACACACATCCACATATACATAATACATAAAGAAAGGAAAAATTGTTCAGCAACCAGAACCATTCAAAGATGAAACAGGCTATGATGGTAGAATCTCCCATCTCTGGAGATTTTTAAGCAGAGGTAGGGATATAAGAGGAGATGAATGTATGTTTTCAGGAGAGTGGTATTCCAAATAAGTTTTAAAGGCTCTTTTCATCCTTAGGTCTTATGAGTTTGGAAAACTGAAACCTGGGGAATTTTAGATTTCCCCAGTTATTGTAATAAGTAGGGGCAGAACCGGAAACTAAAGTCTAGTCTCTTGAGTCCTACCCAGGGTCCTTTTCAATAGTCAATATTCCATGTTGTTGCTGTTCCAAAATGCCTTTGTAGTTTACAATCTTTACCCCACTTTTTGGAGCTGATGATCCTCCCCCTAGCCAATGTGAATAATGAGTCCCATGTTTTCCCTACAGGCTCACCCCACCCTGGTTTGGTAGCCAAGCCCTTTGAAAAAGTAATATACCGCTGGACAGTACCCCCCAATGCTGGCCCTACTTCTCAGGATCCTGCCTGTCTCACTTGGATGTACTTCTCTGCTGCAGATCCAATAAGAGATACAAATTCTGGTCTGGTGGGCCCCCTGCTGGTGTGTAAGGCTGGTGCCTTGGGTGCAGATGGCAAACAGGTATTGTCAGGATTTCTGGCTGGAAAGTCTGGCTGGAAAGGATGAGGCTGGGTTGCTGAATAGGAGTTAAGCATGGAACTAGGTTCTAGAGGTAAGGAAATAGAAGGGAAAAAAAAGAACCAAACTATTGAATCAGAAATTAATTAGCGACCTCACGCTATCTTGCATACTATTCTTTTTCTGACAAACACACATCTTACTTAGTCTCTAATCCTTTCTATTTTATGTTCTTCCATCATCTCCTCAGTTTTTTAACCTCAGTGGCCCCTAACCCTTGCTCCTAATTCCTAAATCTGCTTTAATATTTGCTTGTCTTCTTTCATATCTAACCCACCTTTTCTAGCTGTGCAACCTTGGCCATGTTACTTAACCCCTCTTTGACTCAATTTCCTCATCTGTAGTAAAGGGTTAACAATAGAAGAAGGTATCTTGGGTTTCTGTGAGTATTAATTAAAATAATCCATATAAAGGGCTTAGCACAGTGTCTGGTACATAGTATGATCTCAGTAATTGTTAACAGTATTAATAATAGTAATAATAGTAATTAATAAAAATCATAGTATATGAATTATAATTATTTTTCCTCTCATTTTCTAATTCCCTTCCCCTAGGACTCCTCCTATGATCTCCTAGCCACCTTTCCCCACTCCTCTCCACAAGTGACCCCAAGATCTCTTCTATCACACTCTTCTCCATAATCCTCATCTAGTGCTTCTTCCTTTCATACATTCCTCCCCTCTAGTCTTGTTGCTTTATTCTAACTTCCTTTCTCTAGCTACAATTTGAGATTATTTGAGGAAAAACTGCCTAGCAACAACTGCAGCTCAAGGTAGGAGATATGGGCTTGGCTCTGTGTCTGGAAAAGGAAATGGGGAAGAATTAGAATTAGGGATTGTTGAGTCTGGAGCTGAACAGTCCCCAACTGCTGAAACCATTGTCATCCCTCCCTCTGTTCTCTCCTACTGGGCCTACAGAAAGGGGTGGATAAAGAATTCTTTCTCCTATTCACTGTGTTGGATGAGAACAAGAGCTGGTACAGCAATGCCAATCAAGCAGCTGCTATGTTGGATTCCAGACTGCTCTCAGAGGATGTCAAGGGTTTCCAAGACTCCAATCGGATGCATGGTATGGGGAGTGTTTTTGCCCTGATCTGCAACCAAAAGACTACAAGTAAAATCTAACCTAAACTTAATCTTGATCCATCCCTGCAAACACTGATCCCATTGGTTATCTATGCCCAAAAGATAAGCTTAATTGAGAGATTAAACCTAGGATAACAGATCTTATACTTAACATCTTCTTATGCTGTGTCCTGTGTTACACTGTATGGAGGATTCTGGGAAAAGGTACTGTGAAATGAAGATTGCACAGAAATAACTCACTAGAGAGTGAGCAGAGTAAGCTGAGATGATAAATTTCCAGTCTTTCTCCCTTATTACCCACTACCCTTGCTCACCAACCCCATACTCCAGTCAAACAGGGCTATTTTTCTCTATATGAACATACCTTGTACTTTTATGACTTCATGCTTTTGCAATGCTTTGCCTTCCACTTAAAATGTTCTTCCCTATATCTTTGTCCTTGTCCTGTGGAAATTCTTCCCATTCCCTAAGACCATACTCAAAAGCTACCTCCTCCATGTAACCATTTCTTATCAGCCAAGTCCAGGATGATGTTACCTTCTTCTGAACTACCATTGCATTTGTATTAGTCTATTTTAATAGCAAGTTTCATGCACTCCTCTCCTCCATATTATAGTTATGTTTATTGCTATATGGCTTTTGATTTCTGCTAGAGTATAGTCTCTTTTAAGGTGAGTATTGTTTGTTGCTTATCTCTGTATCTTCTACACTGTCTAATACACAGTAGGGCCGGCCCAATGGTGCAGCGGTTAAGTTCACACATTCTGCTTCTCAGTGGCCTGGGGTTTGCCAGTTCAGATCCTGGGTGTGGACATGGCACTGCTTGGCAAAAGCCAAGCTGTGGTAGGCGTCCCACGTATAAAGTGGAGGAAGATGGGCATGGATGTTAGCTCAGGGCCAGTCTTCCTCAGCGAAAAGAGGAAGATTGGCAGTAGTTAGCTCAGGGCTAATCTTCCTCAAAACAAAACAAAACAAAACAATACACAGTAAATGTTTATTGATCTAGTGAACTACAAAATTAATGAGTAGCTGGGTGGGTGGGAGAGTGAATGAATGGGAAGACATGGTCCCAGTTTACAAGGAGCTCCCAGCATGTTACAACGATATGTGACTAATAACACCCATGAAACAACTATAAAATGATCCAAGACAGACTATAAGTAAGTGCCAAATTGTGAGGAACAGATTTTAAGTGACATAGAGTTCAGAGGAGGAAAACCTTAATGAGGAACAATCCAATTGAAGGATTCCTGGAAGAAGGGAGAGCTTGAGCTGGGATTTGAAGGCTGAATAGGTTTTCAAGCAGACGTTACAGGCAAGGAAAGCAGAATCAGGAGGTTAGCAGTATTCCCATTAGCGTCCCAGGGGATTACCAAATACAGTTACTCATTAAAGCTGGTTCCAGTGGATGTGGGAGCATTAAAAAAGTGTCAGCTTCAAGCAGGTCTCCATGTAGTTTTAAGGGGAGTGTGGAGGATGGGAGGGGGTCAAGAAGGAGTGTGTTGTCTTTTGGCTCCATCTCTTGGTTCTCATCACCAGTCAGTTACATCAGCCAGATAAAGCAAGACAGTCCTGCAAACCAAGTTCATTCCAGTTTGAAATCATGGAATACCTGATTAGCACCAAACAACATGCCAGGTGCTTGAGCAGTCACATAGAAACATAAAAAATGATGTGCTTCCTGGTAGGCCAATCTAGTGTGGGAGATAGATTTATAAGTAAATCACTGGACTCTGTGGTAAGTGATATGGCAGAATTTTGTGGGGCAACAGTTTCATGAAAACCAGAGAGAGAGTAATAACTGTGCTTCACAGGAATGGTGACCTTTGAGCTGGAGCATGATGGATGAGTAGCAGTTTACTATAGGGAGAGACCAGAGGGAAATTTATTCCATGCAGAGGGAACAGCATGTGAAAAGTCAACAAGTGTTTTCTAAGCAACTACTGTGTTTAAGGCTTTGAGGATGCAGAGGCAAATCGAGCTCGCTGGATAATGATGTGTGTATTTGTGTAAGAGGGAGTGGGAGGACAGACTTCAGGCAGAGGTACTAGGGAGGAGGACTTTGCAGGAATTCAGGCCAGAGATGATGAGGGCCAGAACCATGGCAGTTTCAGTGAAGATGAAGAGAAGACAAATTGAAAGCTGAATATGGAACCTGGGGAAGCCCAACACTTTACGGAGGGATGGAGAATGAGAACAAGATGGACGAGGAACAATCAGAGAGGTTGTAAGAAAACCAGGAAAGTGTGGTGCAATAGAAGCCAAGGGAGGAGAGGTGAGCCCAGGAAGGCCAGCTGGGCTCTCATCTCAAAGAGACAGATCTTCATAAGTAGAACTAATGTGGCTTAGGGGAAAGGGCATAGGAGTTGAGGATGACTTGGGAATTTCAAGTTGTGGGAAACCACAGTACAGAGCTGATGCCATGCTGCTGGTTGGTGCCCAAGTAGTCTGGTCTCATCTCTCTATCCTGTCTTGTGTTTTTGTTTTCCAGCCATTAATGGATTTCTGTTCTCTAACCTGCCCAGGCTGGACATGTGCAAGGGTGACATAGTGGCCTGGCACCTGCTCAGCCTAGGCACAGAGACTGATGTGCATGGGGTCATGTTCCAGGGAAACACCGTGCAGCTTCAGGGCATGAGGAAGAGTGCAGCCATGCTCTTTCCTCACACCTTTGTCATGGCCATCATGCAGCCCGACAACCCTGGTAAGTGCCTTAGCAGCTGGCCCTGAGCTGAGAGGCTTTGTTGGGCATGGTGTTGTTGCGGGGGAGGTGTGGAGAGTGCTGGTGAAGAGAAAAATCATGTTGAAGGTACTTGGGAAGTTTTCAAAACACTTTTGTCTTCTCCCTCCTCAATATGTACTCCATGTTCTGGTTGTTTGGACTCTCTTCTCTGTTGGAGACAGAATAGAGTGAAGAACTGAGGAAGTTCTTTTCAGGAACAACAGGAGAGAAGGCGAGATGCACCCAGCATCATAGCAATTCTTATAAAGGCAGAGAGTGGACTTGGCCATGTAACTCCTTGGCCAAGTAGAGATTCTATAGATAAACTCTTTGCATTGGGAGGGAGGTCCATGAGATGTGCCTATGTGCTCCCAACTCATATTCTGGGAGGATTTCTGCAAACTTCTGATGAGAGTGGGATGAGGTGTGCTGTAACAGTTTCAGCCCAGGAACCAGAACACAGCAACTTCTAGTTTCATTAACTTTCTGTTTAATTTTGTTCTAATCATTCCCCCTCCTGTAGCTAGAGTTCTTCCTTTTTTTCTTTCTCTGTCTGTCCCTCCCCCTCCCTCCCTCCCTCACCTTCCTTTCCTATATCTCTCTCTCTTAGTCTCTGTCTCCCTCTTTCTCTTCCTCTCTCTCTCTCTCTTTCTTTCATGAAGAAATTTGACTACAGTGTTTCTTCAGAATCAGTCTACGTCTGACATTTCATAATGCAGCAGTACTTTCCTTTTGCAGTTCCTAGGATGCATTCTTTATGCAGGCAGTAGGTGGCAATAGTGAGCCAGCCCTGGTGGCCTAGGGGTTAAGATTCAGTGTTCTAACGTCAGTGGCCGAGGTTCATTTCTTGGTCAGGAAATCATACCACCCATCTGTTGGTTGTCATACTGTGGCAGCTGCGTGTTGCTGTGAGTCTGAAAGCTAAGCCTTCAGTTGTGCCACCAGTATTTCAAATATCAGCAGGGTCACCCCTGGTAGACAGGTTTCAGCAGAACTTCTAGACCAAGATAGACTAGGAAGAAGGACCTGGCCACAGACTTCTGAAAAAGTTGGTCATGAAAACTCTATGAATAGCAGCAGAGTGTTGTCTGATAGAGCACTGGAAGGTGAGAGTATGGTTCAAAAAGAGGATGGCTCAAAAAGACCAGGCAGGGTCCTGCTCTGCTGTACACAGTGTCACTAGGAATTGGAATTGACTCCACAAGGCACTAACAACATAGACAGCAATAGTGTTTGTAAGAAAAATCTGTCAGTTCCACACATTTCCTACTAAAATAATATTTTAGTTCTGTAGATTCCATTCACAGTTGGAAAAGAAATCCCTAAACAAAACACGTCTGCTTGATGATTTAATTATTTCAGCCTGGCACTGGGTTTGGCAAACACTTTGCGTAAAGCTGGTCCCCACAGACTTCTTGGGTCCTCATTTCTGCCTATGTACCAGGAATACTTTCTTGGTCAGGAGAGTTGTTTTCAAATTAGAAACAACAGTTAATGGAGCTGAAAGGAACAGCAGAAACAAGTACTTGTAGTGAAGCCTGAGTAGGGGGACCTTCTGAATAAGAAAGACCTTTCTGTCTAGCCTTGGTCCCAAAGCCAAACCCTTGGTTTAATCTCCTTCCTAATGAATTAGCCAGGTTCCCAGCTGGGTCTATATGCCTCCCCAGGGCTCACTCCTACTTTGGATGAATGAAATTATTTTTGTGTTACATTCAGGCCCAAGGAATGTGGATGTAGATGGCTTGAAAACATTCTGTTTGCTGGTATGAGGGGAGAGTGAGTGAATGTTTTATAAGATTAAAGGCTTGAAACGTTGTTCTTGGTCAAGATTCCTGAGTTTTCTCACCAGAAAAAGCCCAAACTCTTTTTACCTTTGCATTTCCGGACCTTTCAAACTCTATCCTCTTTCTGAAGAGTTCCCCAGACATAGAGTATTAGAACTAGTGGATTCCCAGTGAGATAATTTCAATTCACTTATTTTACTAACATGAGAAAGAGACAGAGACCTGGAGGGGGAAAATGATTTGCTGAGGTTAGAAATGTTGGCTCTATTTTTTCTTTTCCCTCTCCCTTCTCCATAAGCTCCTATTAATTCTCTCTCCTAGGTGATCTCTTAAATTTTAATTCTCCTTCATTCTGCCCTTGGGGGATTAAGATTGAAAGACTATTGCACGTAGCTCTCCAAAGAGAGTAAAAGTACCCAGTTAAAAAAAGCCAGGACCAGAATCTGGCTTTAGGATTCTAGAGAAAGGAGTCATGATGGGGACTGGGAAATATACATACGTAATTGAGCAGCTTTGCAGATTACTTAAACACATCACCATGCAGGGCCAGCCCAGTGGCTCAGTGGTTTTGTGTGTACGTTCCGCTTCGGCGGCCCAGAGTTCACCGGTTCGGGTCCCGGGTGTGGACACGGCACTGCTTGGCAAGCAATGCTGTGGTAGGCGTCCCATATATAAAGTAGAGGAAGATGGGCACGGATGCTAGCTCAGGGCCAGCCTTCCTCAGCAAAAAGAGGAGGATTGGCAGATGTTAGCTCAGGGCTAATCTTCCTCCAAAAAAAAAAAATCACCATGGTGATTCATCTTGTGTGCTGGCTGCCTACAATTATGTTTAACAAAATAGAAAAACAAATCTCCAGAAAAAAAATACAGCAAAATGTTGTCTTCAAGTTGTGAGAGTTATTGCTGATTTGTTTATTCTCTTTTCTCTTTCCTTTAAATTTTAATAAACCTATATTACATTTAATAGAAATGATATACTGTGTTCAAAGATATCATCCTGCATAATATACCTCAGCTCTTCCAATAGAACTATTGATACTAGAGCTTTAATAGCCAAGAAAAGTGACAGATAAAAAGGCTAGAGCTTGAAATGTGTCATTTCCCACCAGCTTCATGTTTGATTTCTCAGCAGCAAAGAAAAGAATATTTATTACTGCCTTGGTCCCTCGGTGTTTCTTTCCTCTCTTTGACCATTGGAGCTCTTTCTTTATTCATCAGTCCCCTCTTTCCCCTCCTTCCCACTCTCTTTTCTTTCCCCACTCCTTTTTCCTCCTTTTTCTCATTTTTCCTCTTCTTTCTTTCATTCTTTTTTCCTTCTCTCCATTTTTATATCTCTCTTCTTTCTTTTTCCTGTTCTCTCCTTCATTCTTTCCTTTTTTTCTTCCAGTTATTTTTCTCCCATCTTTCTCTTGGTATTTTATTCTTTTTCATTTCCTCCTTCCATTCTTTTTCTCTCTTCTTTCTTCCCTTCCTTCTTTTCCTTCTCTTGTCTCTCTTTTCTCCATTCTTTTTTATTTTATTTTTTCCTTTGATTTTCCCTCCTTTTTTTGGGCTTCCCTTATCTCCACTTCCTTCCCTTTTTTATTTCTATTTTTTGTCTTCCTATCTCCCTTTTTTTCTTCTTTATTTTTTCACCTTTTCCCTTCCTCCTGTTTTTTTCTTTTTCCTTTTCCTTCAACCTGTATCTTTTCTTTCCTCTCTCCTTGTCTTCCTCTCTATTTTTCCTTCTTTTTTCTCACTTCTTTTTATTTTCCCTTCCTTTTACAGTTACATTTTCCAAAAACATCAAAGACATCTGTTTTCTTCCACTTGTTTGTCCAGACACTAGGGATGTGCAGATTAATGAGGCAGCTCACAGTTAGTGTGAAAGGGAAATAGGTATGTAAACAACATTGGCAAGGCTATGATGATGCTATCTGCCAAGAGCTATGATAACACACAAGAAGTTATAACAAATTCTGCATGATTTGTGGAGTGAAGCTTTCTTAGGAAAATAGACAGTCAAATTGAGCTTTTAAGGATGAGTAAACTGTCACCAGGCAAAGAAAAGGGATGGGTGGTGAAGATGGCATTATAGGCAGTAGCAACCATATGGGCAGTGACTTGGAAGCAGACTCTGTCTGGAGAAAGTTGCATAGACTGATTTTATTCATTGGTTCTCACAAGGTAGTATGCTAAAAGGTGTTTGAAAATGTGTGGAGGTGCTTTTAGTTGTCATAATAACTAGGGATATGGAGGGGGGTGATACTGTCTTTTAGAGGGTGGGGAGCAGAGATTCTAAAACTTTCTGAAATATTTAGGGCAGTCTTAAACAATGAAGAATAATCCCACATAAAATGCTAATAGCATCCCTGTTGAGGAACACCAAGAAGTAAGATTTAAGGGGATGCAGAGCAGGAGGCTCTTGCAAGAGGCAGTGATAGCCTGCCAATGGGTGGGAGCAATAAGGGTGGAGAAATGGGGCAGAGTTAAGGGATATTTCAGAGAGAAATTACAGGACTTTGGTGAAGGGCTGAGCAAGAAGAAGGATGCCTGAGGTTCCCAGCTTGTGCACTTGGATGGATAGTGGTGTCATTAACCAAATGAACAGACACAGAAGCAAGGGCAGGGTAGTGAGGTTTGGGTAGAAAGTGCTTATTTGAGGGCATTTTGAGTTTTAAGTTCCTGGTGAAATCCAGGTGGTGTGGATTTCACAGTATGTAGCTGTGGGTAGAAATGTAAAGCTTGGAAAAGTCCAGACTAGAGAGAGAGGTTTGGGTGTTTTCATAGTTCAAGTCCATAAGCATGTAAAGTGATAAGAAAGAAAACTTAAGGTAGAAATCAATATTTAAGAGATAGGAAGGAGAAGAAAAATCAGAATAAGGAGACAGAAAAAGATTGATCAAAGAGGTAGGAGGAGACTCAGAGACCAACAGCAGAAGAGTATTGAAAAAGAAGATTCTTGCACAATAATGTCTATATGAGAAAATTCAGATGATGTTCTAGTCCAAGGTCACCTGACTCTCCGAGAATGTCTTCTATTTTTTCCCATGCCCTCCAGTGATCATTAGACTTTCTTCTTCACACTAACAACTCCTGTGCTATGACTTTTGGACAGTGTATACAGTCATTCATTTGCACACACATTTATTTACTCAGCACTTATTTATTGCACACCTTCCATGTGCTAAGATGGGGGTAGGAAAGTGAAAAGATAGACATGATCTTTGCTGTTAGGGGAGATCTGCAATAAACATAAAAACACATACATAAAATAATAAGACAATTTTGGATCATAATATATGTCATTAAGGAAGTAAAATACAGTGATGTGATAAAATGATAGGGTCATTGCTTTAGAGAGGGTGCTCAGGGTAGGCCTCTTTGAGAATGTGACATTAAAACTGAGACCTAAATAATGAGGAGGAAGGAGCTATAAGAAGATCTCTGAGAAGAACATTCCAACCAGAAAGACCAGCAAGGGCAAATGTCCTAAGGTGAGAAAAAGCATGTTCAAAGGTCAGAAAGAAGGACAGTATGGTTGGCATGTAGTGAGCTAACATAAGACTGAAATGACATGAGTTCATAGAGTTTGGCAAGAGTCATATTATGTAGGGCCTTGTAGACCATAGTCAAAAGCTGGAATCATATTCTAAGTATGAATGGAGCATTAAAGCAAAGGAGCAATGTGCTCTGGATCATATTCTTTAGAGGACCCTGGATCCTGGATGGAGAATGGTTGAGGAGGGAAGAAAAGCAGAGAGGACAGTTGGGAGACTTTTGAAGTTTTCCAGTGAGAGATGATGGTGGCTTTAACTAAGGAAGTGAGACTGGAAATGGAAGAATAATTTTGAAGGAAGAGCTCATAAGATTTACTGAGGGAATAGCTGTGGGAAGTAAGAGAATTAGAAGAGTTAAGAAGTAGATATGGAAGGAAAAAAGTGGATTCTTTCTTTGAAGAAGTCTATAAATTAGTGGAAAGGATTGTTTTTAAAGAGGGAAGCACTTAGTCCCTAACCATGTGGTTTAGATGTAAAGTTTGCTAGGAGAGGCCAAGAATTTAGAAGACAATGTGGGCCAGAATAGTCAAGGAGGGCTTTCTGGAAGAGATAAAACATGAAGTAGGCCCTGGAGAATGAGTGAGCTCTCATAGATATTTGTGGAAGGGGTGGGCAGGTACATTCTAGAAAGGGAGTAACGATATGAGTGAAAATTCCAAGGTAGGAATGAAATATGTGAGAGAGACAGTCACGGGCAAATTTAGTTGGAGAACTGGTTGAATTTGGGATGAAGTGGAAAGTAGGATTGGGTCAATAGTTTGGAGCCAGCTCATAGAAGCTTTTAAAATCCAGGAAGAAGTGTTTGTAGTGATGGGATAGGCAGTGGGTAGCAAGGGAAGTAATGGTGAAAAAAATGTTCTAGGAAAGTTAGCTTCTTCTGGTCAACATTCTATAACTGTAGTGTCCCTGATATAGAAACCTGGAGCTTCAGGTCAGGTCCAGGCAGCTCCACAACTCAGATATTTAAGACTGATATCCAAACATTTCATTGTAAAAACCTAGGGAAAGCCGTCCCAAAGCTCTCTGATGTAAGCATCCTTATGATCAAGAAGGGCTCCCAGCTGGCATCCAGCATCCTTCCCCCACCACAGAGCCAGAGCCACGGGTCTGTACCTCCCTCTACTGCTTCCTAATGGTGTGACCTTTACATGTCATTTAGCCTCTGTGCATCTGAGTTATAATTTGCTAATCTGCATAATAGGGGGAAATAATTATTTAACTCACTGTAATGTTATGAACATGACGTGCGATATCTATTTAAGCCCATCTTTATTTCTTTGGTACTTGGTAGAAAAAGGAGACAACTGGTCAATGTCTTCGTTGGAATAATAATTATGATGGCTTTATTTGCTTATTTATAGCTTCACTTATTGAATGTTTACTATATACTGTGTAAGTAATGTGTACATATTATTGTGTTTAATTCTAAAACAACTCAATGAAGTAAAGGATCTCTATTTTACCATGAAGGAACTGAAAAATACGAAAGCTTAAAAATTGCCTCAAGGTTATACAGCTAATAAGCGTCAGATAGGGTGACCAACCATTCCAGTTTGCTCAGAACTGGGGAGTTTCCAGGGATATGGGACTTTCAGTGCTAAAACTGGGAAAGCCCAGGTAAATAGGAAGAGTTGGTCATAGTGGCAGAGTGCAGTTTTAAGCCCAAACAGTGTGGCTTTGGAGTTCTTAACATCTATGCTCATTGCTCGCAATAAATTTGAAATAATCTCTTATCTAATGCATAGAAGAACCTTTTCCAAAACTAACCACTCTCTGCAGTATGCCTACAGAGAGATAAGAAATCCCCTGTGTGCTACACAGGGGTATTCTGATTCAAGTTTTTCTCTCTGTTCCTTCTTCAGGGACATTTGAGATTTACTGCCAAGCAGGTAGCCATAGAGAAGCAGGGATGAGGGCAATTTATAATGTCTCCCAGTGTCCTGGCCGCCAAGCCACCCCTCGTCAACGTTATCAGGCTGCAAGAATCTACTATATCATGGCAGAAGAGGTGGAATGGGACTATTGCCCTGACAGGAGCTGGGAACTGGAATGGCACAACCAGTCTGAGAAGGACAGGTAAGCCTTCAGAAAAGAAGAGATCATACTTTCAGAGACTCTGAACCATTTTACAGGTAAGGAGGGTACTGAAATTCTGAGATGAGGAGACGTTTATCTAAAGTCACCTAATAAGATACCAAATCTGAAGCAAGGGCTAGAATGCAGGTAAGCTGTAACTCAATGCTTCTATATTGCTATACTATGGGGCTGAAGTAAAAGATCTTACCCACACTCTCATGCTCTTAATCTTTGCCTCCTTTCCTCTGGTTAGCCAGAAGTACCTATACTGGGACTTAAATTTTATAGAGGACTTACTCAAGGGACTGAATACCCCAAGCTCAGCTGTTCCTTGACAAACTGTTATTAAGGTACAGGCTAAGCTGTATAACAGAAAACGCCCAAAACAGAGTGGTTAAATACATTAGAATCTTATTTCTTGCTCACATAATAGTAAAACTAGAGCAGTCCAGGGTCTGTAGGTGAATTAGTCACTCATAAAATTTGTTTTCATCTCTGAAACTAAGATACTTGTTTCATTTGTAGTCATTCCCAGATATGAAGAAAAGGGAGTGAAGTCCAGGGCAAGCAGTATTGTCTGTAAGGCGATGACCTGGAAGTTGTATACATCACTTTCTATCATACCCAATTATCCTGAATTTATTCATATGGCCACACCTCACTGCAAGAAAGTCTAAAAGTGTAATCTCTGTTTAGGCAGCCATGTGCTCAGCTAAAACCTAGGTGATTCTATTACTAAAAAAGAAAGGAGGGGCGAATTGAAATTGAGGTATAGTTTAGAAATTTCCACTAGTTTAGTTTTGGTGTTCTCACCACCCTTTCCCAATTCTTACCCTTTATATTGGCTGTTGAAGTTTGAAGCCTTCTTGCTAACTTGTTCTGCAACCTTGAAAAAGTGACTTCCCTTCTCTGGGCCTTGGTTTACTAATCTTTAAAGTGATGTGGTATAGTTGAAAGAATTTTACTAGAAGGAGGTAGAAAAGGAGCAGCAGACTTGAATCCATGTCCTGGCTCCATTTCTGACTGACAGTAACAATGAAAATAAGTCCTAGCATCTCTGAACTACTGATTCCGTCTCTGGGATATACCTACCTCATCAGCCTATTGGGAATGTAAAATGATGAAATGAATAATAAAGCTCTTTGGAAACTGGCAAAGCATCACACAAGGAGAAATCTGTAAGATTCCATTTCCTCCCTATGTCTCCCCATTCTTTACCTTCCAGCAGTAAAAGCAGTTTGTACTCTCATGCCATCTTGTACCTTGTCTTTTTGTCAAACTAATTCCATCTAAGACATCATTAAGGCTGAAGCTAGAACCCAGGGTTTCTGATCCTTTTTTTGTTTTAGTGAGGAAGATTAGTCCTGAGCTAACATCTATGCCAATCTTCCTCCACTTTATATGTGGGACACCACCACAGCATGGCCTGATGAGTGGTGTGTAGGTCTGCCCCCAGGATCCAAACCCATGAACCCCAGGCAGAAGAAGCAGAGCACACAAACTTAACCACTATACCACCAGGCCAGCCCCAGGCTTCTGATTCTTATTTCAGTGCTCTTACCATATTGGCTGTACTACAAATTCCTATCTGGATGATTACAAATAAGGGAACACAAATATATATTGAAATATGCCATCTTTAATTGCAATTAAGCAGCCAATGTGGTGAGCAATGTGACATTAGAAGGCATAATCCCCTCTTTATTCTATTTGTGACGGGAGGTTGAGTCTGACTTAGCTCCCCCATATCTGAAAATGAAGGATTGAGGACCAGGTGCTGATGCCACTCTTTGGATTCTTCTAGTTATGGTCACATTTTCCTGAGCAATGAAGATGGGCTCCTGGGTTCCAGATACAAGAAAGCTGTATTCAGGGCATACACAGATGGTACATTCAGGATCCCTCGGCCAAGGACTGGATCAGAGGAACACTTGGGAATCTTAGGTAAGGGAATTCCACTTCCTTCCTAGTGTCTAGAAGCCTGTGCTGCTCCTAGGGAGGCTATGTCATATCAGGAAGGCCTCCTCATTCCCCAATATCAGTTTTTCCTTAAGATAGCCTGGAACTATAATAATATTTTATAAATTATTCACGAAAATAAGCAATCAAAGGGGGAAATTAATTAATTCTGCTGCAACCTGAACCAGGTTTTTCCAAGCCTATGTATCTAGGGATCTCTCAGGGTTATAGGTTTTTTAAAAAATGCTAAAGGCAGGGGAACTTAGGAACATCAAAGAGCAAAAAAAAAAAAAATGATACAGGGAACCAGTATTTCCCTTGCACTACAGTTTAACTATTCCTTCAGTTTCTCCACTCATGTAGGGGCCAATAAGTTTTCTCTTTCTTGTCCTTGCACTGAAGAGACCCACTGGGCCTTGAAGACAGCCCAGGAATTCTGTACTCTGTGCCAAACTCACTCTTTTTCAACAATGATTCCACAGAGCTGCGATTATCTAGAAACTTGGGCTATAATATAGAGAGAGCTGGGGTGGGAAAAGTAAGGGTAATTTGAGACACAATCCTGTTGTAGAAGTATCCTTATCCTACGCGTAGCAGTATCAGTTTAAGGGCTTCTGAATTTAAAAGTGGCGCCAGTAATGACTTTCAGTCTCAGAAAGATCCTATCTCAGGGCAAACCCTAGTTCTAGGGAGCTCCTGTGTACGTCCCTTTCTTTACTGCCTTTAATGTCCCTGTTTCACTACTCCATTAATGAGACTTTTCCTTCTTTTGTATATATTAGGTCCACTTCTCAGAGGAGAGGTTGGTGATATCTTAACTGTGGTGTTCAAGAATAATGCCAGCCGCCCCTACTCTGTGCATGCCCATGGAGTGCTAGAATCCAGCACTGGCTGGCCACTGGCTGCTGAGCCTGGTGAGTGGGAACGCTTAGTGAAGGGACAAAGGACGTGAAACACCTGTGATTCAGCCCTCCGGCTTGCTCCTTTAAAAAAGCATGCTCTTAGAGAACTGAAAAAGGAATATTATCCAGGACTAAGCCACAGCCTGAGTTTGTCTCTATGAAATACTAACTCTCTCAATCTCAGAACAGGCTACCTACCTTAGGTCTTTTGTAAATCCTTAACACTGGTTACACATGGAGCCTTATACTGGCCTTAACCCTGAATATGGATTGAGTTCCTAACCCTCTCTAGATCTGAAGTTAACCTTTGTTATAGTCTGAGCTCCTAATCATGGCTAGAGAGTGACCTATCCCAGACCACAAACTGATCCTTAACTCCAGCCATAGTTAAAGTTCTTGTCTCCCTAGTACAGACTAAATCATAACTCCAGTCACATACTAAGCTCCTAATACTAAATGTAGGGTGACCATAATCTTGACCACATTCTCTTCCAATCATTCATTCACTGAATAAACAATTACTGGAGGCCTGCTGGGTGCAGGCACAATTTTAGAAGTTATGGATGCAGTGGGAAATAATACTTGTTCCCACCCTTAAAAATCTTGGGCTATTATGATAGAGTAACAAGTAAACTGGTAATTATAATGCAGTGTTTTAAGCATCAAATAGGAGTTTTCAAAGTGTGCTATGGAGGTGTGGAATAGGGTATCTAATCTAATGTTTGAATGGTTAAGAGTGGTTTCCCAGAGTAGGTGTTATCTTGGCTGAAATCTAAATCTGTAGTTCTCAAACTTTAGCATGTATCAGAATCACCTGAAAGGTTTGTTAAACCATAGATTGCTGGGATCAATTCCCAGGGCCTCTGATTCACCAGGTTTGGGATGGTGCTCAAGAATTTGCTAGTTCAAACAGGTTCCCAGGTGATTCTGATGTTGCTGGATCCGGAACTACACTTTGATAACCACTGATCTAAAGGATATGAAAGAAGCATACAGGTGAAGGGATAATATGGGGAGAAAAGCAGGAAAAAAGAAGTCCCAGATGTAGGGGATGCAATATATGAAGCCTCAATATGAAGAAATATGAAAGTTGGAGTATAAGAAAGAGGGTAGGTTATAAAAAGATTAGTGAGATAGAATCAACGTGATTTGGTGATTCATTAGATATTGAAGGGGAGAAAGAAGGATTCTTGAATGATATTCATATTTTTGGAGAAAAATTCTAAAATGATTCCCAATTTTTGGCTTGGAAAATCAAGTAAATAGTGATGTCATTCACCAAGATAAGGAACATGGGAAAAGCTGACTTGGAATGGGGGAGATTGGATGATGATGAGTTCGATTTTGAATTTGGGATATCTGAGGGACCAAACAGAGGTATCTAAAGGACATAAGGGGAGAAAGCTGTGATCCGAATGAATAGATGTGAAAGGCATCAACATTTGAGTAGTAATTGAAGGCAAAGGAATGGATACAGTCACCCTGGAAGAGTATATTAAATGAGACAGTAAGAATCCTAGGATAAGACCCTGAGGAAGACCAATTTTTTTTTAATTTTTATTTTTTCGGATGTACATCATATTTCGAATTCTGTATACATTACATCATGTTCACCACCCGAACACTAATTATAGTGCATCCCCTCACATGTGACCCTAATCACTCCTTTTGCCCTCCCCCCTCCCCCTTCCCCAATGGTAACCACCAGTCCAATCTCCAATGCTATGTGGGGTTTTTTTGTCGTTTTTATCTTCTACTTGTGAGTGAGATCATATGGTATTTGACTTTATCCCTCTGACTTATTTCACTCAGCATAATACCCTCAAGGTCCATCCACGTTGTCACAAATGGCCGGATTTCGTCATTTCTTATGGCTGAGTAGTAGTCCATCATGTATAAATACCACATCTTCTTTATCCATTCGTCCCTTAATGGGCATCTAGGTTGAGGAAGACCAATTTTTAAGGGAGATATTGATTGAAAAGTAAGCCTAAGAAAAAGTGAGCAAGATATTAGAAGGAAAAACATGGAGAGTACTTTCAAAGATGAAGAGGTCAACAGTTTCAGCTGCTTCACAGAGGTTAAATAAGAACAGAAAAATTCCCAGTGGACATAGCATCAAGGTAGTGGCTGGTGATTTCAATAAATTGATGGGAAAAGAAGCCAGATTAGAATGGACTAAAGAGTAATTGGGGAGATGTGGGAGTGGAAACAGTGAGTGTGCTTTAATTTTAAGACTTAGGCAGAGCAATTTCATGTGATGAGAAGGTCTGTGTTTTGACCACGGGCAAAAGTAAAGTGGAGGTGAAGGATACTTGAACTGAGTAGATCAAGGGACTAGAGTGTTGGCTTGAGTGTTGGATTAGTCACCCACATAGACTTTGAAGTCACTCAGAAGAATGGTGGAGGTTGGGGTGGAAAGGAAGATGGTGATCCAGGTATGAAATTATCAATAAATGACTAAAAAGAGAGAAAAGATACATTGGAAGCAGGGAAACTAGTTAGAAGGTTGTTGTAGTAATCCATATAAGTGATGATAATGGCTTTAACAAGGGTGGTAGGAAATGATGATTGAGAGAATTAGATGAGTTTGAGAGATGTTAAAGGAAAATCAACAGGATATGATGATTGAACAGATGGTGAGGGGATAAGGGGGATTGTTGAGTTAAAGATAACAAGCAGATTTTTGGATTAAGCACCTGAATGGAGGTAGTACTTACAAAGAAGCCTAGAAATCAGGAAGCAGGGAGTGTTTTTGTTTGTTTAGAGGGTGGAGATATCAAGTTCAATTTTAAATTTCTTGAATATGAGGTACCTGTAAGATATCCAGGTGAAAATGAGAGTTGTTATAAAAATAGGAGTTATACTCAATTTGAGTATGGATCTGTAATTTGGAAGAGACACCTGGAATAGGCATAGAGATTTAACATTAACTACAATAGATGAAATTTGAAATCACGTTTATGTATGCAATCACCAAGTGAGATAGTGTGTAGAGTGATAATAACATTGAGCTGAGAAGGAAACTTTGGAGAATACCATTATTTACGAAGAGGTGATCTATGTTAAATAATTTATAGATTTAAGGCAGTTCTAATCAAAATCACAATTGCACATTTTTATACTTAAATGAATGATTGTATGTAAAGTTCATTGAAAAGGATAAAGAATACCTGGACAAGAAAAAACAGGAATTTTTTTTTAAAAGATTTATGAGAGAAGACTAGCACAACTCAATAGTATAGTACAATAATTAAAGCAGCATGGTACTGTAAAAATATTAATCAACAGGACAAAATAAACATCCTTGAAACAGACCCAAACTTCTGTCTTTGTCGACAGCAGTAGGGATACTACTACTCTATTACTAGCCCACACTTCTTCCTTCTACCTCCTTCCTTAGAGTTTCTCACAAGGGAGATGTTATTAATCTGATTAGTCAGAACCAAGGATGTTTGTTGGACAATGCCTTACTAGTGGGCAGGGTTTCTTTCATCTCAGCACTTCCTATTGCACTACTTGCTTCTATGTGGCAAGTTGGCCTGTGCCTGCAACTGGGTGTACTGCTTATGTGAGTTAGAACAATGCCTGCACTGCAGATGTAGCCATCTTAGTTGCAAAGCACTAGAAAGAGGAAGAGTTGCGTAGACCTTTTAAGTCAAAGCTTTGTTCTTTGACTCATTTGTTATCAGATTTCTGCAATAGGGGTTTGTGGACACTGGCTCAGCTAATAGGGAAGTGGTAATTTTATTCTCATTTGACTACTATTCTTTATAGTTTCCTTAGTTCAGGAGCCTCAAGGAGAGGAGTGAGTAGTAAGAGCCAGGCTTTCTTATGCTCCTGGATTAATAACATCAAAATAGCATTGCAATCTTGACTCTTTCCTCTAACACTGACTACATATAAAGATTTAATATTAGAAAAAGATAGCATTTCAGTGGAAGAAAGGAAAAATCAATCAATATATGGTTTTAGGACAAATTGTTATTCCTTGAAAAAATAAAATTCAATCTCTATTACCACATGCCAAAATAAATTACAAGTGGATTAATGGTAAAATAGCTCAAAATAAAGAAAAGAACTAAAAGAAAATATAAGTGAACATCTATCTGGAATCAGGGTGGGGATAGGTTTTTCTAAGTTTAAAAGCAAGATATGAGACCCTAAAAGGATGTATAAGACATATAACACTATTACTATATGAAAGGTTCTTACAAAAAAAGAGTGGCCATTGAAAAATAAAAAGGAGTAAGTATATAGGCAGGAAATTTATGAAAGAAGAAATACAAATGTCTAACAAAACATGAAAAAGTTTGAGGACACTAATAAGTAATGCAGTGAAAATTGGTTGAAACCAATGTGGTCCCTGGCGTCATAAATTTTAATCTACGGGAGAAGGTAGGTAATATCAAGAAACAAAGCAAATGCATATATATTTATAAGCTTACTAAGTGCTATAAAGGAAACAGAAGAGGATAATGTGACAGGGTGGAGGGAGAGGTGAATAGACCTTCCTGAGGCAGTGACATTTAATTTTCAACCTGAGGGATGAGAAGGAGTTAGAGTGGCGACTACGGAAAGAGTTTAGGAGGAAGGGGAGAGCATTCCAAGAAACATAAACAGCAAAGGTAAAGGCTCTGAAGTGAGTGTATTTGGCATGATCAACAATAGCAAGACTGCTAGTATACTAGAAGTGAGTGGGCCATGGGGAAAAGGGTAGGAGAAAAGGTCAGAAGGTTAAAAGTGGGAGGAGGGGGAAAGCAGACTATGTTGGGCATTATTGGCCACTGCAGGGACTTCAAGTGGATTGGGAGCCCATTGGAGGATTTTGAGCAGAGGAGTGGCATGATCTGACATACATTTTAATATGATCAATCTGATAGCTCTATTGAGAAGAGACTGTAAGGAGGCAAGGGAGGAATCAGGAAGGTGATCTTGGAAGCAATCCAGTAATTCTGTTGAGAGATGATGAGATGGTGGTAACTTGGACCATGATGATATGGGTGGAAGTGGTGAACAGTGGTCATATTCTGGATATATTTTTAAAGTAGATCCAGTGGGATTTGTTGATGGTCTAGATGATGGGATGGGAGGAGGAAAAAGCAGAAAAAGATGATTGTAAGGTTTTTGGTCTGAACCAATGGAAAGAAAGAATTGTCATTTAATGAAATGGGGAGGACTTAGAGCCACAGGTTTTGGGGGAAAGATGGGGTTTCAGTTTGGGACATGTTAAGTCTAAGATGTCTATTAGATTTTCAAGTGGAGATGTCAAGATATTGGTAGTTGGCTACACAAGTCTGAATAGTAGAGGAGAGGTGTGAACTCAAGGTAAAGATTTGAGTCATCAGTATGCAGATTATATTTAAAGTTATAATATGGTTGAGATCACTCAGGGAGTGAGTTAGACAGTAAAGACTGACCAAAATGATTAGATTAATCCAGCGCATACTAGCCTTATAGAGTGGAAAGAGTGAGAAATGTTTTAATTATCAATGTATTTTGAAAGTAGAGGAAATTGGTTTATGGATTGGAGTTTCTAGTTAGATTTTTCTTTTTGATATTCAAGAGTTTCTATATTTTAGTTATTAATTCCTTGTCTGTTTTATACATTGCAGATATCTTTTCCCAATTTTTCATCCATCTGTTAAGTTTGTTCATGGTGTTGTTTGTTGAACAGAAAAACATTTGTAATCAAATCCATCCATTTTTCACCTCATGGTTCATGCTTTTGAATTTTGTTTATAGAGTCCTTCCCACCTTTGGTTACAGAGATATTCTGCTATGTTATCTTCTATTAACTTTATAATTTTATTTTTCACAATCAGATCTTCAGTGCACCTTTCTGTGGACTTTTATCTAGGAATCCATTTAAATTTTTCTCCATATGGAGAGCAATTTTTTCTCAATCCTACATCTTAAAAAATTCAAAAATAAACAATTCAAAAATAAAATTGATTATTTTATTGTAGATAAATGAGATTGATTTTTATAAGTTGACCTTTTATTTGGTAGTCTTCCTAAATTCTCTTATTAGTTCTATGGTTTGTTGATTCTGCAAAACCTTAACATTTTATCCTTCTACTTATTTTTTAGTGTGCATTTTTTTGGGGCCATCTTCCTTTTTTTCTCCCGAAAGCCCCACTACATAGTTGTATATCCTAGCTGTAGGTCATTCTAGCTCTTCTGTGTGGGACACTACCACAGCACGGCTTAAGAAGCAGTGTGTAGGTCAGCACCCAGGATCTGAACCGTCAAAGCAGAGCATGCAAACTTAACCACCCAGTCACAGGGCCAGCCCCTATCCTGGTTTTATTTTCTTTTTTCCCTAGAAGTGTTTCCCAGGCTCTCTAATACTAGTGATGGTGGTGGTAACCTTTGACTTTTTCCTAATTTCAAGGGGATGCAACTAAAGTTTCTCATTCTTTGCAATGGATCTTTATTGGAGGAGGATACTGAACAAATTTATTTAAATTTTTAGTCAATATTACTGACCTAAAACCTTTAATAGAAGGATAATTTTAAAATCACTTTGAGGACAACCTCTATTAAGCAATTTTTCCAAGATGGTTATACCAGAGATATCCCAATCCCCAAACCATCTTAAATGGTGTAAGTAACCATCTTAAATGCCATAAGTTTGGAATTTGCACCCCTCTCCCTATTCCTCAATGAAAATTTACTCTAAGAGTTTATAATACATACTCCACAAGGCATACAGCTTCTACCATATTCAATCAGTTTCCTCTTAGTAGAGGAAAAAAAAAACCCAGCCTAGTTATGAGGTCAAAAATAACACCGTTGAAAAGCTTCACTTACTACTTCAGAATACTGGCATGAACAACTTGTATTTTAATATAAAATCCTTACAAAATCCTAGTTTAATGTCTATATTGTCAGAGTGTTGGTTAACATGTCGTGGAATTAGGATTATGCAAGTAATAATGCAGCATAACGTTTTACTACTATGAAAACAAGTATCATCTACTTAGAGAACAATTGTACGCTCTCCATAATGACAAGTTTCCCTATGTATCAATGTAAAATATGTAATTTAAAAACGTTGACACCACAGTATATAAAATAATTATTACAAATGCACATAGTATATTCTATAGACACCAGCCTTGTCTTTTATTTTAGCAGACTGTAAGTTATACTATGGAAAAATTACACCTTACACCTTTGGAAAAGCTCATATTCTATCATAGTGATGTGTGGTCAGACTTAATGGCCCCGATTGTTAAACAGCTAGATTAAGTCATAAATTGTATTTCAGTAACATGTATATATACATGTATATCGATTCTAGTACCTTAAGAGCTAACTAACATATCATTAACATACAGAAACAGGCATCGCAAGAAGCAAGAACTATCATCTATCTCTTCTTCCTATCAACAGCTGGTCAACTCCAAATCAATAGTATTCATATCATTAAGTCTGTAAACGACTATTCTAAGTGAAAAATAGGCTAACACGTACAACTGCAACATATTATAAACAATTTAATTTTAAAAACATCACAAGTTAAAACCATAGCACTTTATGCAATTAATTACAAAAAATCATAAAAACTTCCTTCAATAAATCTCTCTCTATAACTCATTGGCCAACTGGCTATGTATGAATACGATAGAGACCTTATTATTGAAGATGGCACACAGGTTAGGATTTTCAAGAGAAACCTATTAAGTATTTGTCACCAGCCTCCTGAATGGTACCCATCACTTCATTACAGAACCTCAAGTATGTTTTGAGGCCCCAGACAGTAGCTGTCTGATAGACACTTAGCTCATCTTTGATAATCACAACAATTCTGGGTCCATATGATAAGGCTTCTTTTTTTATTGAAGTATAATCGACGTATAATATTATATTAGTTTCAGATGTACAATGTGATGATTCAATAATTGTATACATTGCAAAGTCATCACTACAAGTCTAGTTAACATCTGTCACCATACATACTTAGAAAATTCTTTTTTTCTTGTGATGAGAACTTGTAATATCTACTCTCTTAGCAACGTTCAAATATGTGATACAGTATTACAAACTATAGTCAACATGCTGTACTTTCCATCCCAATGTTTTATTTATTTTATAACAGGAAGTTTGCACCTTTTGACCTCCTTCACCCATTTCACCCATCCCCAAACCCTGCTGCCTCTGACAACCACCAATCTGTTCTCTGTATCTATGAGCTTCTGTTTGTTCCTTTGTTTTTAATTTTACATATATGTAATATCATACGATATTTGACTTATTTCACATAGTATAATGCCCTCAAAATCCACCCATGTTGTTGCAAATAGCAAGATTACATTATTTTTATGGCTTAATAATTTTCCAATGTATATATATGCCACATCGTCTTTATCCATTCATCCATCAAAGCACACTTAGGTTGTTTCCATGTCTTGGCTATTGTAAATATTGCTGCAATGAACATGGCAGTGCATGTATCTTTTCAAATTAGTGTTTTTGTACTCTTCAGATAAATACCAAGATGTGGAATTGCTAAATCATATGGTACTTCGATTTGTAATTTTTTGAGGAACCTACATACTATTTTCTATAGTGGCTGCACCAATTTACATTCCCACCAAAATGCACAAAGGTTCCCTTTTCTCCACATCCTCGTCAACACTTGTTATTTCTTACCTTTGTGATAGTAGCCATTCTAACCGATGTGAGCTGATATCACTTTGTGGTTTTCATTTGCATTTCCATAATTAGGGATGTTGAGCATCTTTTAATGTACCTTTTGGACATCTGTATGTCTTCTTTGGAAAAATGTCTATTCAGATCATCTTCCTCTTTTTAAGTCAGATTGTTTGGGGTTTTTTTTGCTATTGAGTTGTATGAGTTATTTATATATTTTGTGTATTCACCCATTATCAGATATATGACTCGCAAATATTTTCTCCCATTCAGTAGGTTGCCTTTTCATTTTCTTGATGGTTTCATTTGCTGTGAAGAAGCTTTTTAATTTGATGCAGTCTCCCTTGCTTATTTTTGCTTTTGTTGTCCTTGTTTTTGGTGTCAAATCCAAAAAATCATCACCAAGACTGATGTCAAGGAGCTTACTGTTTATGTTTTATTCTAGGTTTTGTAAGGTTTCAGGTCATACATTCAAGTCGTTAATCCATTTTGAATTAATTTTTGTATATGGTGTAAGATAGCGGTCAAATTTCATTCTTTTGTATGTAGATGTCCATTTTTACAAACACTATTTATTGAAGAGACTATCCTTACCCCATTGTATATTCTTGGCTCCTTTGTCACAAATTAATCGACCATATATTTGTGGGTTTATTTCTTGCCTGTCTGTTATGTTGCGTTGATCTATGTGTCTGTTTTTATGCCAATACGATACTGTTTTTAATTACCACAGCTTTACAGTGTAGTTTGAAATCAAGGAGCGTGAAGCCTCTAGATTTGTTCTTCTTTCTCAAGATTTCTTTGGCTATTTGCAGTCTTTTATGCTTTGATACAAATATTATTAGGATTATTTGTTCTAGTTCTGTGAAAAATGCCATTGGAGTTTGATAGGGATTACATTGAATCTGCATTTTGCTTTGGGTAGTATAGACATTTTAACAATATTCATTCTTCCAGTCCATGAGTATGGAGTATCTTTCCATTTATTTGTGTCTTCTTCAACTGTTTTCATCAGTCTTATAATTTTCAGTGTACAGGCCTTTTAACTCCTTGGTTAGATTTATTCCTAGGTATTTCATTCTTTTTAATGCAGTTGTAAATGGGATTGTTTTCATAATTACTCTTTCTGATAGTTCATTATTAGCATATAGAAATGCAACAAATTTCTGTATGTTAATTTTTTTCTGGCAAATTTATTGAATTTGGTTTATTAGTTCTAACCTTTTTTTTGGAGAAGTCTTTAAAGTTTTCTATCATGTCATCTGCAAATAGTGGCGATTTTACTTCTTCTTTTTCCATTTGGATCCCTTTTATTTTGTTTTCTTGCCTAACTGCTCTGGCTAGGACTCCCAATATTATGTTGAATAAAAGTGATGAAAATGGGTATCTTTGTCCTGTTCCTGATCTTACAGGAAAAATTTTCAGCTTTTCGCCTTTGAGCATGATGTTAGCTGTGGGTTTGTTATATATGGCCTTTATTATATTGAGGTATGTTCCCTCTATACCCACTTTGTTGAGAATTTTGTTTTATCATACATAGCTGTGAATTTTGTCAAATGCTTTTTCTGTGTCTATTGAAATAATCATATGATTTTTATCCTTTATTTTGTTAATGTGATTTGTTATGTTGATTGATTTGCGAATGTTTAACCATCCTTGTATCCCTGGAATAGATCTTACATCATCATAGTATGTGATCTGTTTAATGTATTGTTGATGTCAGCTTGCTAATATTTTGTTGAAGATTTTTGCATCTATGTTCATCAAGAATATTGTCCTTTACTTTTCTTTTTTTATATTCTTGACTGGTTTTGGTATCAGAGTAATACTGGCCTTGTAAAATGAGTTTGCAAGTATTCCTGCCTCTTCTATTTTTCGGAAGATTTTGAAGATTGGTATTAATTCTTCTCTGAATGTTTGGTGGAATTCACCAGTGAAGTCATCTGGTCCTAGACTTTTGTTTGTTGGGAGGATTTTGATTATTGATTCAATCTCCTTACTAGTAATGTGTCTATTCAGATATTCTATTCTTCATGATTCAATCTTGGAAGGTTGCATGTTTCTAGGAATTTATCCGTTTCTTCTGCATTGTCCAATTTATTGTTGTATAGTTGTTCATAGTAGTTTCCTATAATTCTTTGTATCTCTGTGGTATCAATTATAACATCTCCTTTTTCATTTCTGATTTTATTTGAGCCCTCACTTTTTTTTCTTGGTGAGTCTACCTAAAGGATTGTCAGTTTTATTTATCTTTTCAAAGAAGCAGCTATTAGTTTCATTGATCTTTTCTGTTGTCTTTTAGTCTCTATTTTGTTTATTTCTACTGTAATCTTTATTTCCTTCCTTTTACCAAATGTGTGCTTCATTCATTCTTATTTTTCTAGTTCCTTGAGGTATAAAGTTAAATTGTTTGAGGTTTTTCTTGTTTCTTGAGGTAGGCACTTATTGCGAAGAACTTCCCTCTTAGAACTGCTTTTGCTGTATTCTGTAAATTTTGCTATGTCGTATTTCCATTTTCATTTGTCTCAAGGCATTTTAAAAAATTTCTTTCTTGATTTCTCTGTTGACCTATTGGTTCTTCAGTTGTATGTTGTTTAATCTACACATATTGTGAATTTCCTGGGTTTCTTTTTGTAATTGATTTCCAGTTTCATACCATTGCATCAGAACAATGACTGATATGCATTCAATTTTCTTAAATTTATTAAGACTTGTTTTGCGGCCTAATATATGATCTATCCTGGAGGATGTTCCATGTGTACTTGAGAAGAATGTGTTTTCTGTTGCCTTTGATGGAATATTCTGCATAAATGTGTCTAAGTCCATGAGGCCTAACATGTTTAATGCAGGTGTTTCTTTATTGATTTTCTGTCTGGATGACATTTCCACTGATGTAAGTAGGGTATTAAAGTTCTTAACTGTTATTTTACTGATGTCTATTTCTCCCTTTAGGTCTATTAATATTTGCTTTATATATTTAGGTGCTCCTACATTAGGTGCATAAATATTTAGAAATGTTATATCCTGTTCTTCGACTCATCCCTTTATCATTATGTAATGCCCTATTTTTTCTCTTATTACAATCTTTTTTAAAATTCTATTTTATTTGATATAATTATAGCCACCCCAGCCTTCTTTTGTCTCCATTTGCATGGACTATCTTTTTCCATCCCTTCACTTTCAGTCTATGTGTCTTGACATCTGTAGTGAATCATTGTGGGCAGCATATAGATGAGTCTTATTTTTTTATCCATTCAGCCACCATATTTTTTTGATTGGAGAATTTAGTCCATTTACATTTAAAGTAATTATTGATAGGTATGTACTTATTTCCATTTTATTAATTATTTTCAGACTGTTTTGTAGTTCCTTTTTTCCCTTTCTTTTTCTCTTGCTCTCTTCCTGTGTGGTTTGATGACTTTATTTAGTGGTATGCTTGGTTTTCTTTCTGATTATCTTTTGTGTATCTACTACAGGTTTTTGTTGTGTGGTTACTGTGAAGCTTACATATAACAATCTATTTTAAGTTGATAACTTCAGTTTGAATGCATTGAAAAGATCTACATTTTTACTCTCCCCCTGACTTTTTGTTTTTGATGTTATATTTTACATCTTTTTATCTTATATATTCTTTAGCTAATTATTGCAGTTATAGTTATTGTCACTACTTTCATATTCTAACCTTCATAATAGCTTTATTATTGATTATTCCACTGACTTTGCTATATATTTATCTTTCCCAGTGAGATTTACACTTTTATTTGGTTCTTATTTCTAATTGGCACCCTTTCTTTTCAGCCTAAATAAGTCCCTTTAAAATTTCTTGTGAAAATGGTTTAATGGTGATAAACTCCTTTAGCTTTTGCTTATCTGGAAAACTCTTGATCTCTCTTTTAATTCTGAATGATAACTGCTGGGTAGAGTAATTTTTTTCAATTATTTTATTGAGGTCATATTGGTTTATAACATTGTGTAGTTTAAGGTGTACATTATTATACATTAGTTTCTGTATATAGTGCTATGTGCTCACCACCAATACTCTGATTTTTATTGGTCACCATACATAAGTGCCACTTTATGCCTTTGGCCCACCCCCACCCTCCTCCCATCTAGTTGCCACTAATCTGTTATCATTATCCATGTGTTTGTTTATCCTCCACATATGAGTGAAATCATATAGTGTTTGTCTTTCTCTGGCTTATTTCGCTTAACATAATACACTCAAAGTCCAGCCATGTTGTTGCAAATTGGGATGATTTTGTCTTTTTTTAGAGATGAGTTCTATTGCATTATATATATAATATATATATATATTATATATGAATAATGCTGCAATGAACATAGGGGTACATAAATCTCTTTGAATGGTTGATTTCATGTTCTTTGGATAAATATTCAGTAGCAGGATAGCTGGATCATATGGTATTTCTGTATTTAATTTTTTGAGAAATATCCATATGGTTTTTGATAGTGGCTGCACCAGTTTGCATTCGCACCAGCAGTGTATAAGGGTTTCCTTTTCTCCACATCCTCTCCAAGATTTGTTATTTTTTGTCTTATTAATTATAGCCATTCTGACAGGTGTAAAGTGATATCTCATTGTAGTTTTGTTTTGAATTTCCCTAATGATTAGTGCTGTTGAATATCTTTTCCTGTGCCTACTGGCCATCTGTATACCTTCTTTGGAAAAATGTCTGTTCATAACCTCTGCCCATTTTTTGATTGGGTTGGTTCTTTTTTTGTTGTTGAGTTGTATGAGTTTATTATATATTTTGGACATTAACCTTTTGTCAGATATATGACTTTCAAATATTTTCTCCCAGTTGGCAGGTTGTATTTTGGTTTTGTTGATGGTTTCCCTTGCCTTGAAAAAGCTTTTTAAAATGATGTAGTCTCATTTGTTTAATGTTTCTTTTGTTTCCCTTTCCTGAGTAGACATGGTATTTGAAAAGATGCTGCTAAGACTGAGGTCAGAGAGTGTACTGCCTATATTTTCAACTAGGAGTTTTATGGTTTCAGGTCTTACATTAAATTCTTTAATCTCTTGAGTTAATTTTTGTGAACAGTGTAACATAATGATCTACTTTCATTCTTTTTTATCTCTATTTTTTATCAATTATTTTTTATTGAGTTCATACCAGTTTACATTGTGAGATTTCAGTTTTACATTATTTCTTGACTGTCACCACATAAGTGCTCCCCTTCATCCCTGGTGCCCATCCCTCTTCCCCTGGTAACCACTGAACTGTTTTCTTTGTCCATGTACTTGTTTATATTCCACATATGATTGAAATCATCTGGTGTTTGCCTTTCTCAGACTGGCTTATTTTTCTTAGCATAATTCCCTCTAGGTCCTTCCATGTTATTGCAAATGGGAAGGCTTTGTATTTTTTCTGGCTGAGTAGTACACCACATCTTCTTTATCCAATCATCAATTGATGGGCAGTTGGGGTGCTTCTATGTCTTGGACATTGTGAATAGTGCTACAATAAACATAGGGGTGCATATGTTACTTTGGATTGTTGATTTCAAATTGTTTGGGTAGATAACCAGTAGTGGGATAGCTGGGTCATATGGTTGTTCTATTTTTAGTTTTTTGAGGAATCTCCATACTGTTTTCCATAGTGGGTGCACCAGTTTGCATTCCCCCCAGCAGTGTATGAGGGTTCTCTTCTCTCCACACCCTCTCCAACCTTTGTTATTTTTAGTCTTAGTTATTATAGCCATTTTAACAGGCGTAAGGTGTTACCTTAGTGTAGATTTGATTTGCAATTCCCTGATGATTAGTGATGTTGATCATCTTTTCATGTGTTTATTGGCCATCTGTATATCTTCTTTGGAAAAATGTCTGTTCATCTCCTCTGCCCACTTTTTGATCAGGGTGTTTGCTTTCTTATTGTTCAGTTGTGTGTGTTCCTTATATACTATGCAGATTAACCCCTTGTCAATATATGATTTGCAAATATTTTCTCCCAATTGGTGGGTTGTCTCTTTGTTTTGATTCTAGTTTCTTTTGCCTTGCAGAAACTCTTTAGTCTGATGAATTCCCACTTGTTTATGTTTTCTTTTGTTTCCCTTGTCTGAGATGACATGGTATTTGAAAAGATCCTTTTTAGTTTGATATCAAAAGTTGTACTACTGATATTATCTTCCAGGAGTTTTATAGTTTCAGGACATATCTTCAATTCTTTGATCCATTTTTAGTTTATTTTTGTGTATGGTGTGAGATAGTGATCTACCTTCATTCTTTTGCATGTGTCTGTCCAGTTTTCCCAACACCATTAATTGGAGAGACTATCTTTTCTCCATTGTATGTTCTTGGCAACTTTGTTGAAGATTAGCTGTCTGTAGATGTGTGGTTTTATTTCTGGGCTTTCAGTTCTGTTCCATTGATCTGTGTGCCTGTGTTTTGTATCAGTACCATGCCATTTTGGTCACTATGGTTTTGTAGTACATTTTGAAGTCAGGAATTGTGATACTTCCAGCTTTGTTCTTTTTTGACAAGATTGCCTTAGCAATTTGGGGTCTTTGAGCACCCCATATGAATTTTAGCATTCTTTGTTCTATTTCTATGAAGAATGTCATTGAAATTCTGATAGGGATTGCATTGAATCTGTAGATTGCTTTGGGTAGTATGGACATTTTAACTATATTTATTCCTCCAATCCAGGAGCAAGGAATCTCTTTCCATCTCTTTAAGTCATTATCAGTTTCTGTCAGTAATGTCATATAGTTTTCATTGTATGAGTCCTTCACCTCGTTGATTAAATTTATTCCTAGGTACTTTATTCTTTTAGTTGCGATTGAAAATGAAATTGTATTCTTGAGTCTTCTTTCTGTAAGTTCACTATTGGAGTATAGAAAAGCAAGTGATTTTTGGAAGTTGATTCTGTACCCTATAACATTACTGTAGTTGATAATTATTTCTATTAGTTTTCCAATGGATTTTGGTTTTTTATATATATAAGATCATGCCATCTGCAAACAGCAAGAGTTTCACTTATTCACTCCCTATTTGTATTCCTTTCTATTGCCTAATTGCTCTGGCCAAAACCTCCAGTACTATGTTGAATAAGAGTGGTGATAGTGGGCATCCTTGTCTTGTTCCTGCTCTCAAGAAGATGGCGCTCAGTTTTTGCCCATCGAGTATGATGTTAGCTGTGGGTTTGTCATATATGGCCTTTATTATGTTGATGTAATTTCCTTCTATTCCCATTTTCTTAAGAGTTTTTATCATAAATGGCTGTCGGATCTTGTCAAATGCCTTCTGTGCATCTGTTGAGAGGATCATGTGGTTTTCATTTCTTAATTTGTTGATGTGGTCTATCACATTGATTGATTTGTGGATGGTGAACCATCTCAGTGTCCCTGGTATAAATCCTACTTGATCAAGATGTATGATCATTTTGATGTATCGCTGAATTCAGGTTGCCACAATTTTGTTGAGAATTTTTGCATCTATGTTCGTCAGTGATATGGGCCTGTAGTCCTCCTTTTTTGTGCTGTCCTTGTCAGACTTTGGTATCACAGTGATCTTGGCCTCGTAGAATGTGTTAGGAAGTGTTCCATCTTCCCTAATTTTTTGGAATAGTTTGAGAAGGATGGGTATTAAATCCTCTTTGAAAGTTTGGTAGAATTCCCCACGAAAGCCATCTGATCCTGGGGTTTTATTCTTTGGAATGCTTTTGATTGCTGTTTCAATCTCTTTTCCTGTGATTGGTCTATTCAGATTGTCTGTTTCTTCTTTACTCAGATTTGGGAGGTTGTAAGAGTCTATGGATTTATCCATTTCCTGTAGGTTATCCATTTTGTTGGCATATAATTTTTTGTAGTATGCGCTTATAATCCATTGTATTTCTGTGGAGTCTGTTATTACTCCTCTTTCATTTCTGATTTTGTTTATTTGAGGTTTCTTTCTTTTTTTCTTTGTAAGTCTGGCTAGGAGTTTGTCAATTTTATTTATCTTCTCAAGGAACAAACTGTTTGTTTCATTTATCCTTTCTTCTGCCTTTGTTGTTTCAACAGCATTTATTTCTGCTCTGATTTTTATTATTTCTCTTCTTCTGCTGACTTTGGGCTTTGTTTGCTCTTCTTTCTCTAATTCAGTTAGGTATAATTGGACATTGCTTATTTGGGATTTTTCCTGTTTGTTAAGGTGTGCCTGTATTGTGATGAATTTCCAACTTCATATGGCTTTTGCTGCATCTCATATGAGTTGGAATGGTATGTTTTCATTTTCATTTATTTTGAGATATTTTTTGATTTCTCCTTTAATTTCTTCAATGATACATTGGTTGTTCAATAACATGTTGTTTAGTCTCCACATGTTTGTCCCTTTCTTAGCTTTTTCCTTGAAATTAATTTCTAGCCTTATATGATCAGAGAAGATACTTGTTATTATTTCAGTCTTCTTAAATTTATTGAGGCTTGCCTGTTTCCCAACATATGGTCTCTCCTTGAGAATGTTCCATGTGCACTTGAGAAGAATGTCAGTTTTTGGATACAGTGTTCTATGTATGTCTATTAAGTCCAACTGGTTTAGCTTTTCGTTTACCTCCATTGTTACCTTGTTGATTTTCTGTCTGGATGATCTATCCCTTGATTTGAGTGGGGTGTTGAGGTCCCCTACTATTATTGTGTTTTTATTGTCTTCTTTTAGGTTTGTTAATAGTTGCTTTATGAACTTTGGTGCTCCTGTGTTGGGTGCATAGGTATTTGTAAGCATAATTTCTTCTTATTAAAGATTTTATATTTTTTTCCTTTTTTTCCTCCCCAAAGCCCCCCAGTACATAGTTGTACATTCTTCGTTGTGGGTCCTTCTCGTTGTGGCATGTGGGATGCTGCCTCAGTGTGGTTTGATTAGCAGTCACATGTCCACACCCAGGATTCGAACCAACCAAACACTGGGCTCCCTGCAGTGGAGTGCATGAACTTAACCACTCAGCCATGGGGCCATCCCCTATAAGCATAATTTCTTCTTGATGGAGTGTCCCTTTGATCATTATCTACTGCCCCTGTTTGTGTTTCTTTACCTGCCTTATCTTGAAGTCTACTTTGTCTGATATAAGTATTGCAACACCTGCTTTCTTTTGTTTGCCATTAGCTTGCAGTATCATCTTCCACCGCTTCACTCTGAGCCTGTGTTTGTCATTGGAGCTGAGATGTGTTTCTTAGAGGCAGCAAATTGTTGGATTTGTTCTTTAATCCATCACACCACTCTGTGTCATTTTATTGGAGAATTCAATCCATTTACATTGAGGGTGATTATTGATGTATGAAGGCTTAATGCTGTCATTCTTTCACTTGTTTTCCAGTTTTCCTGCATTTCCTTTGTTTCTCGTCCTGTGTGTTTTGGCCTACCCATTCAATTATGTAGTTTTTTATGCTGTGTTTCTTTTTTTTATTATTTAGTTTTTGTGTCTCTGTTCTGCTTTTTACTTTAGTGGCTACCCTGACCTTTGTATTCACAGTCTCATGTATAAGATAGTCCATTTTCTGATGGCCCCTTATTTCCTTAGTCTAATCTGTTTCACTCCCTTTCCTCCTCCTCTCTTAAGTTGTTTTTCTGATACCTTATTCCAACTTCTGTTGAGTTTGTGGTTAAAGTGACAAGATTGTCTTTCTTTTGGGTGTTTTCCTTACCTTTATCCTAATGCTGTAGTTGTATATTTGCTATCCTATTCTGAAACTGTCTATCTATTGGTCTCCTTATTCTGTGTTTTATGACCCCCTTCTCCTTTTTTTAGTTTTTCAGATATAACGGCCTTCTTGAGCATTTCTTGTAGGGGGTGTCTTATGGCTATGAAGTCCCTTAGCTTTTGTTTGTCTGGGAAAGATTTAATTTCTCCCTCAAATCTGAAGGATATTTTTCCTGGATAGAATATTCTTGGCTGAAGCTTCTGGTGGTTTGAAATTTTGAATATGTCATTCCATTCTCTCCTAGCTTGTAAGGTTTCTGCAGAGAAACCTGCTGAAAGCCTGATAAGGGTTCCTTTGTAGGTTATTTTTCTTTGTCTTGCTGCCCTGAGTCTTCTTTCTTTGTCATTCATTTATGCCCATTTTACTACTATATGCATTGCAGTAGATCTTTTTAAATTGACAAATCTAGGAGATCTGGAATCTTGTGCCACACATATTTCCCACTCTTTCCCTAGATTTTGGAAGTTCTCTGCTATTATTTCTTTGAGCATGCTTTATGCTCCATTCTCCTTCTCTTCACCTTCTATAATATCTATAATTCTTGTGTTGCATTTCCTCATTGACTCGGGTATTTCTCAGAGACTTTCTTCATTTCTTTTTAGTCTCAGTTACCTCTCCTCCTCTGTCTGGAGCATTTCAACATGTCTATCTTTGATTATGCTGATTCACTCCTCTATGATGTCTACTCGAGAATTCAGGGAGTCCGTATTTTGTTTTATCCCTTCCATTGTGTCTTTCATCTCTAATATTTATGATTGATTCTTTATAGTTTAAATCTCTTTTCTGAAGTAGCTCCTGAACTCATTGAATTGTTTCTCTATATTCTCTTTTACCTCACTGAGTGTTTTGATGATAGCTACTTTGAATTCATTGTTGTTTAGCTTACATATTTCTGTGTCCTCTGGACTGAGTTCTGGGTGCTTATCATTTTCCCTCTAGTCTGTAGATTTGATGTAATGTCTGTTGTTGATATGTTGGCTCTTTCTCATTCTGATATTGTTCCATTGCAGTTATTGCCTATCATCACTGGGTGGGGGTCGAAATTCTGAGCCTTCCGCTTTCAGCTGAGATGGTGCAGATTGGTCAAGGGAGGGGTGCTTTCTCCAGTGTGCAGTCCAGGATTTCTTAATCAGCTCTCACTATTTGGTCCTCTGGGGTCTTGGCTTGATGAGGTCATCCTGCACAAAAGCTTTCACACCGTTAGAAGGCTTCTCTCTAGGCTGCAAGGGCCATGGTAGTCCTGGGTGATACCATGCATGTGTGACCCCTCCCCTACTTCTTCTCTCATGGAGCCTCCTGCAGCAGTGATTGCATTCTTTTTGGGAGGGAGTGAAGTTCTCTCTTACCCTGTTCCAGCTCCTCTGAGGTGGGCTCCAGCCTCTCCACCCTCCATCATGTGGCTGCATGTCTCTCTCAGGTTTTTATGTTGTTATGATATCTTCTGTTGGAGTACAGTTGCCGCTTTATGTTGTATGTTGGAGGGGAGAGAGGCCTGGACAAGTTCACTCTGCCATGATGCTCACGTCACTCCCCTGTTTTCATTCTTTGGCATGTGGTTGTCCAGTTTTCTCAACACCATTTATTGAACAGGCTTTCCTTTCTCCATTGTATGTTCCTGGTTCCTTTTTTGAAGATTAGATGTCCATAGATCTGAGTATTATTTCTGGGCTTTCAATTCTATTCCATTGATCTATGAGTCTCTTTTTTGTGCCAGTACCATGCTCTTTTTATTACTGGAGATTTGTAGTATTTTTTGTCAGAGAATGTGATGCCTCCCACTTTGTTCTTTTTCTCTGGATTGCTTTTGGCTTTTGTCTTTTATTGTTGCATTTTGACTATGTTTATTCTTCCAATCCATGAGCATGGAATATGTTTCCATTTCTTTATGTCTTCTTCAATGCCTCTCAATAGTGTCTTATTGTTTTCAGTGTATAGGTCTTTAACCTCCTTGGTTAAATTTAGTCCTAGATATTTTACACTTTTTGTTGTGATCATAAATGGGATGTATTCTTGACTTCTCTTTCTACTTGTTCATTACTATCATATAGAAATGCAACTGAGTTTTCAAGTTCTTTTGTACCCTGCCACTTTTCTGTACTTGTTGATTATTTCTAATACTTTTCTGGTGGATTCTTTAGGGTTTTCTATTTATAGAATCACATCATCAACAAACAGTGAGAGTTTCACTTCTATCTTTCTCATTTGGATACATTTTATTTCTTTTCCTTGCCTAATTTCTCTGGCGAAAACCTCTAGTACTATGTTGAATAGGAGAGGCAAGAGTGGACACACTTGTCTTGTTCATATTCTTAGAGGGATGGCTTTCAGTTTGTCACTATTAAGTTTGATGTTGGCTGTCAGTTTGTCATATATGGACTTTATTATGTTGAAGTGGTTTCCTTCTATACCCATTTTATTGAGAGTTTTTATCATAAATGGATATTGTACCTTTTGAAATACTTTCTCTGTATCTATTGAGATGATCAAGTGATTTTTATTCCTCATTTTGTTAATGTGGTGTATCACAGTGATTTGCAGATGTTCAACCATCTGTGTTTCACTGGTATAAATCCCAGTTCATCATAGTGTATGATCCTTTTAATGTATTGCTGTATTCAGTTTGCCAGTATTTTGTGAAGGGTTTTTGCATGTATGATCATCAGCAATATTGGCCTGTAATTTTCCTTCTTTGTATTTCCCTTGTCTGGTTTTTGTATCAGGGTAATGTTTTCCTCATAAAATGAGTTAGGAAGCATTCCATATTCTTCAGTTTTGGAGGATAGTTTGAGAAAGATAGGTATTAAATCTTTGAATGTTTTGTAGAATCCTCCAGAGAAGCCATCTATTCCTGAAGTTTTGTTTTCTGGGAGATTTTTGATTGCTGATTCAATCTCTTTACTTGTGAATGGTCTATTCAATTCTCTATTTCTTCTTGATTCAGTTTTGGGAGGTTGTATTATTCTAAGAATTTACTCATTTTTACTAGGTTATCCAACTTGTTGGCATATCGTTTTTCACAGTATTCTCTTATAGCCATTAGTATTTCTGTGGTATCCATTGTAACTTCTCCTCTTTCATTTCTAATTTTATTTCTCTTAGGCTCTAGATTTTTTCTTAGTGAATCTGGCTAAGGGTGTTTCAACTTTGTTTATCTTCTCAAAGAACCAACTCTTGGTTCCATTAATCCTATTTTCTCTTTTTTTAGTCTCTGTTTAATTTATTTCTGCTCTAATTGTTTTTATTCCCCTCTTTCTGCTGACTTTGTGTTTTGTTTCTTCTTCTGTTTCTATGTAAACAGAAGTCAACTACAACTAAACAAAAAGGCGTAGCTTGATTACTTATTTGAGATTTTCTTGTTTCTTGAGCTGGTCCTGTATTGCTGTAATTTTCCCTCCTAGAACCACTTTTGCTGCATCTCAAGAGCTGGTATGTTGTATTCCTTTTCACTTGTGTCCAGGTACTTTCTTATTTCTTCTTCGATTTCTGCATTGATCCAATGGTTGTTCAGTAGCATCATGTTTAGGCTCCACATCATTTTTACTTTCCTGGCTTTTTTCTTGTAGTTGATATCTAGTTTTATAGCATTGGGGTCAGAAATGATGCTTGATACTATTTCAATCTTGTTAAATTTATTGAGGGTTGCTTTATTTCCCAATGTATGTTCTATCTTTGAGAAATTTCCAAGTGCACTTCTGAAGAATGTATTCTGCTGTTTTTGGATGGAATGCTCTCTATATATCTATTAAGTCCATCTGATCCAATGTTTCATTTAAGGTCACTGTTTCTTTGTTGACTTTCTGTCTGGATGATCTATTGATCCATTGATGTAAGTGAAGTGTTTAGGTCCCCCATTATTATTGTGTTGCTGTCTATTTCTCCCTTTTGGTCTTTTAATAGTTGCTTTATATAGTTTGGTGCTCCTGTATTAGCTGTCTACATATTCTTAAGTGATATTTTCTCTTTGTGGAATGTCCCTTTTGTTGTTATATACTGCCCCCTTTGTATCTCATTGTCTTTTTTATCTTGAAGTCTGCTTCATTTTTTGCTTGCCATTTGCTTGGAGTATCATCTCCCATCCCTTCACTCGGAGCCTATGTTTGTCTTTAGAGTTGAAATGTATTTCCTGGAGGCAGCATATTGTTAAGTCTTGTTTTTTAATCCATCCAGCCACTCTGTATTTTGGGAGAATTCAATCCATTTACATTTAGAGTGATTACTAATAGATGAGAGCTTAATTCTGCCATTTTATCATTTTTTCCTGTTGTTCTATATTTCTATTGTCCCACCCCCCCGATATTTCTGACTTCCATTTCAGTTTGGTAGTTTTCTATGATGGTTTTCACATTATTTATGCTTTGTGGGTCTATTCTGATTCTTTGTTTATTGGTTACCAATAGGTTTGTATAAAAGCTCTCATAGATGAGATAGTCCATTTTCTCTTAGCCTCTTATCTCTATTAGCCTTAGAATATTCCATTCACACCCACTTCTGCTTCTGAGTTATTATCGTCTCAAATTTTTTTGTTTTGTGTTGTGAGTTTGTGACTAAATTGAAGTAGTTATAATTACTTCTGATGCTTTCCTTCTCTTTATCTTTTATGTTATAATTAAGTGTTTGCTAAGATCTCCTGACAGAGTGCTGCAGTTTTCATGTTTTGTCTGTCTATCTGATTGCTCAAAGCTTTGCAAATCTTTGTATTTTTGTTTCAGGAATAAGGGCTTCCTTCACCATTTCTTTTAAGGGAGGTCTATTGGTGATGAACTCCCTCTGCTTTTGTTTATCTGGGAAAGCTTTTATTTCTCCATCGTACCTGAAGGATGGTTTTGTCAATAGAGTATTCTTGGCTGAAAATTTTTGTCTTTCATTGTTTCGAATATATTATTCCATTGTCTCCAGCCTGTAAGGTTTCTGCTGAGAAGTGTGCTGAAAGCTTCATAGGATTCCTTTGTAAGTTATTTTCTTCTCTCTTGCTGCCCTTAATATTTTTTTCTTTGTCATTAACTTTTGAACAGTTTTAATATTATATGCCTTGGAGAAGGTCTTTTTGCATTGATGTATTTAGGAGTTCTATTGGCTTCATGTGCTTGTAATTCCAGTTCTTTCACCATGTTTGGGAGTTTCTCAGCTATCATTTCTTTGAACAAGCTCTCTGCTTCTTTCTCTCTCTCTTCTCCCTCTGAAATCCCTATAATACTTATATTGCTTTTCCTAATTGAGTTGGATATTTCTCTAATAATTCCTTCAATTTTTAAAAATCTTAGCTCTCTCTCCTCCTCTACCTGCAGCATTTCTAGATTTCTGTCCTCTAATTCACAAATTCGGTCCTTCATAACATTAGCGCTATTTTTTCTGGCTTCTGGATTTTTTTATCTCATTAATTGTGTTCTTCATATCTAGAATTTCTGTTTGGTTTTTAGAGTTCAATCTCTTTGGTGTTGTATTCCTTGTGCTCATTAATTTTATTTCTGAGTTGATTGAACTGTCTTTCTGAGTTTTTTTGTAACTCATTGAGTTTCTTTATGACAACTATGTTGAATTGTCTTTCATTTATATTGTAAATTTTTGTGACTTCAGGATTCATTTCTGGAGACTTGTCATTTTCCTTCTGCTGTGATGTTTTACAGTAGTTCTTCATGTTGTTTGATGAATTGATCTTTTGCCAGCACATTTGTGGTAGTATCAGGTCACAGATTCCACCTGACCTTGCTGAGGGGGAGCAGGATCCTACCCCACATGCTAAAACTTTTGTGACTAGGGTTACTCTGCCTTTGTCTGTGCTGGCTGCAGCCACTCTGTAAGTTGTGCTCACATGAGCAAGACCTTTGCACTGGGTGAGCAGGTCTGGCACCATAGGCATGGCCTCTCTGCCCTGCAGCAGACCAGCTGAGCTGCTGTGCACCAGGCAGGAGAGGTGCCTTCACAGGAGGCTGAGCCATCACTTGGTGGGGCCCATAGGCTGCTGTGCACTGCAAGTGGGATGCCTTCTGACTAGACAGGGTGCATTTGCACCTGTTCTGTGCTCCGGGGAGGGGCACCAACATGTTGTCTGAGCCACCACTTGGTGGGTCCTGTGGGCTGTTGTGTTCCATGGGCAAGGGTGCCTTCTGACTGGACCTGTATCATTCTCACCTGTTCTGTGCTAAGGGGAAGGGGCACCCACATGGGGGTTGACCCACCACCCAGTTGGTCACATGAGCTGCTGTGCACTGCAGGTAAGTATGCCATATTAATGGACAAGGAACCTTCTTGCCTGCACTGTGCCTACCAGGCAGGCACCTTCATGGAGGCTGAGATGCCACCTCTCAGTGTAGAACATTCCCACTGGCAGAACTGCTGCAGCATGGTTGGTGCTGCCATGGACAAGGCTGCAACTCCAACAGGGTTCATGCAGGCTGCACTGTTTCTGTCTCCTCTTACAATCAGACTGGTCACTGTGTGAAGATCCATAACCTGGCTTGCTGCCACCAGGGAGGGGAATGGCTATCCTCACCTAGTTCCACTGCCTCCTAGGGATCCAGTCCACCAACCTTTAGATGTATAGCTGCATGGATCTCTCAGAAATCCTGTTGTGCTGTGCAGGGAATCCTCTGCTGATTAATGAATGCCCATTTAGCTGTAACTTAAAGGGGAGAGACTAAGGGAACAACTCACTCTGCCACAATACTGACATCATTCACCTAGGTAGAGTATTCTTGGTTGTGAGTTTTTTCTTTTCGTACTTTGAATATATTATGCCACTCCCTTCTGGCCTGCAACGTTTCAGCTGAAAAATCCACTGATTAACTTATGGAGCTTCTCTTGAATGTAACAACTTATTTTTCTCTTGCTGCTTTTAAAATTCTCTCTTTGTCTTTAACTTCTGCCTTTTTAATTATAATGTGTGTTGGTGTGTGTCTTTTTGGGTTTATCTTGGTTGGAACTCTCTGGCTTCCTGAATCTGGGTGTCTATTTTTTCCCCCAGGTTAGGGAAGTTTGTAGCTATTATATCTTCAATTAAGTTTTCTGCCCCTTTCTCTCTCTCTTCATTTTCTGGAACCACTATAGCATGAATGTTAGTCTGCTTAATGTTGTCCTATAAGTTCTATCACTAGCTTAAATGTTTTTATTTTTTCTTTTTACTGCTCTCATTGGGTGAGTTTCATTGCCCTATCTTTGAGTTCACTTATTCTTTCTTCTGCTTCATCTAGTCTGCTGTTGAGCCCCTCTAGTATATTTTCAGTGCATTTATTGTATTCTTCAGTTCTGTCACTTCTATTTAGTACTATCTTATATTGTCTTTGCTGAAGTTCCCACTGTGCTCATTCATTCTTCTCCAAAGTTTGATAAGCATCTTTGAGCCATTACTTTTAACTGTTTATCAGATAAATTACTTATTTCCTTTTCAGTAAGTTTTTTTCTGGGGTTTTCTCTTGATCTTTTGTTTGGAACATATTCCTCTATTTTCTCATTTTGCTTGACTCTCTATGTTTGCTTATATGTATTAGAAGAAAAGCTACCTCTCCTAGTCTTGAAGGAGTGGCCTCCTGTAGGAGAGGAAACTTATGCTTCAACCTTACCCTAGCTCTTGCTTGTCTCTGGAATCTTTGTGATTATCCAAGCAACGTATTTCATTTTTAATAGCTCCCAGTAGTTGAGTGTGTGCCAAGACCTGTCATTGTCCAATGGTGTGGGATCTCAGTCAGCACTTAGATTCAAGCTGATTAGAAGTTAAACTGTCAGTCAGAGGGCTTTAAAGGATGCAAATATATAAATTCCTGTGGGACCACAAGCATAAGCCATGTTGGCCCCCAGGCCAGGCAATCTGAAGGTGTCTTCTGGGTGAGTCACAAATATCATGGCTCCAGACAAGTGTGTAAGCACCTTTGTGGTAGATATTGGTGAACTGTGGTGAGATATAAGGAGAGCACAAAGATGATGTACCCTGGCCTATGTTTCCCAGAAAGCACCTTTATAGGATTCTAGGTGTGTGCCAAACCTGAAGCCTGCCCCATAGGCCAAATCTCCAAGACAAATAGGTCTTTTTTTAATAGAAGACTACAGGTTTATTTCAGTCTGATATCGGTATAGTTTCCTGGGGGTGGTAGCCTGCTAAGAACTGTCCTTACAATTGTTATAGTCCTGTGAAACCCAGGAATCCAAGTTTTTCTGGCCACAAGAGCCTGGCATTCAAGGGGAATCCCCTGGGCAGCAGCCACAGAAACCAGCACACCAGGTGTAAAATCCAGGGGAATCAGGCATGGCTAAGAGCCCCTCTCAAGAGACACTGGAACTCTGGAGTATGAAGAATACACCCACCTTCTGAGTTCTCTGGATACTTTTACAATCAGCCTTTAGATGTGGGTTTAAGGAGAAGTCTGCCACTCAGGCTGCGGCTATGATAATGAGCTTATAGGCCTCTTTCACAAAAAGACTGAGCTCCTAGTTCTATTGCCTCTTGCTGTGTCCTGAGAGTGGTAGCTATTTGAGAGCTCATTCTCCATTGGTTATAATCCTGTGGGACTTGCAAGAATAAGCCCTGCTGACGGCCAGAAGCATGTGATGTAGAGGTATGCTCTGGCAGCAGCTGCAACAATTGGGCTGCCAGACAAGGATATAAGCTTTTTTTTCTGAGAGATACCAGTGAACTGGATTGAGGCAGAGAGAGAGTGCAAAGATTGAATCTACCAGCATCCATTTGCTCAGAACACCTCTGTAGGCCTCTAGAAGTGTGCCAGACCAGAAGCCTGCCCCTCAGGCAAACGCTACTGGACAAGTAAATAGGCCTCTTTCTCAGAAAGACTGTGTATGTGTTTTAGTCTGCCATCTATGCAGTGCCCTGGAGGTGGTAATCTGACAAGAATTGTCTCTCCAATAGTTACAGTCCTCTGGGACCCAGAAACGCAAATCCTCTGGTTTCCAGAGCCAGGTGTTCAAGGGGCATACCCGGGCTTCAGCCTCCAAACTTAGGCAACATATATAAAAAACAAGGCACCAGACATGTGTAAAAGCTCCTCTACAGGAAATATTGGCACTCTGGAGTGTGGCAGAGGGAGAATGCAAAGATGGTGCCTGCTGAGAAAAAGAAAAAGATAGTACCTGCCAGCTTTAGCAAGGCAGGAGAGTGAAAAGATGGTGCCTGCCAGTTATCAAGTAAAGATATCACCCACTGAGAAAAAATGGTGCCTGCCAACTTTAGGAAGGTAGAAGTAGAGTGTGTAAACAGTTACCACCAGTGCCTCTGCCCTTGGAGAGTATCCCAACAGCCCCCTGCTCCTCAAGCTAATTTTTTAAGAATAACATTGAATCTCTTTCACATAAATTCTGGTCACTTTTCAAATGGCTGCTTCTGCACTGGGCCCTGGGGTAAGTGAGTCTGTGTATGAGCCCTTTAAGAGGTATTTCTCAGTTTGCTACATCTCTTTGGAACCTGTGAACATGAGCCCCATTGGTTTTTAAAACAAGGTATTTCAGGGGCTCATCTCTTAGGTTCAGGTCTTGAAAGTTGGAGTGAGTGATATGGGGTACAAATGCTTCCTTCACTTCTCAGAGAGAAGCACTAGGATTGTGAGTTCCTTTTTGATTGTGGGTCACTGCACTTGGGGTGGGGTTTATGATAAGACTGCATCTCACCCTCTCCTACTCACCTCCCTGTGACCCTTTTCTTGTTTGCTGATGTGAAAGAGCTGCTCAGCTAGTTTTCAGAGGAAGTTGTTCTGTAAATAGCTGTAGATTTGGTGTGACCATGAGGAGGAGGTAAGTTCAGGATCTTTCTATGTCACCATCTTTGACTGCCTCATGAGAACCTCATGATGATAAGGCTTCTTAATCCTCTAGTAAAGAGAGTTGCTTTTTTTCCTGTGCCTTAATACATTTGGAAGATATCAGCAAAAATTACAGAGGAAGTCACTCCAAAATTCTGTTCCTCCATAAAAGTAGTTCATACTTCCAAATAAACAAAGATATCAGCAAACCACATTCAGGTATGGCATAGATGTTGGTACTGCCTGATAGTGATTTTGAAATAACTACAATTAATATGTTAAAGGCCCTAATAGAAAAGGTGAACAACATGCAAAATATATGGTTAACTTCAGTAAAGAGATGAAAACTATAAGAAAAAATCAAATGGAAATGCTAGAATTAAAAAACACAGTATCTCTCTCTCTCTGAAGAGAGAGAGAGACTCTTCAACAGTCTCTTCAGTACACTTCACACAACTGAGGAAATTACAAGTGAACTTAAATATAGGTCAATAAAAATTATCAAAACTGAAACACCAGAAGAACAAAAGGAAAGAAACAGCAGAATGAAGCACCTAAGACCTGGATGATCATATCAGACACTCTAACGTACATGAAATTGAAATCTTAGAAAGAGAAGAGAGATACGGCAGAAGAAAGATTTGAAGAAATAGTAGGTGAAAATTTTCCAAAATTAGTTATAGACACCAAACCACAGATTCAAGAAGCTCAGAGAACAACCCAGATAATTACCAAAAAGCAAACACACACACACAAACATCCATGGGCATGCCATGTAAAATCTACTAAAAACTGAAGACAAACAGAAACTCTTTAAAACAGCCAGAAAAAAATAAAAATAAAGCATATTACATATAAAGGAAGAAAGATAAAACTTATGGCAGATTTCTCATCAGAAAGCATAAAATCTAGAAGATTACAGTGTAATATATTTAAAGTGCAAAAGAAAAATACTGTCAACCAGGAATTCTACATACTGTGAAAATATTAAGAAATAAACACATTTTCAGGAAAAAAACCTTTGAAAATTTATTGCCTGCAGATCTATATCACAAGGAATTTTAAAGAAAGCTATTCATGAAGAAGTGACATGATGCCCGACAGCAAGTGGGATTTATACAATGAAATGAAGAGAGTTGGAAATGGAATAAATGAAGGTTAAAATAAAATTTATTTTCTTCCTTTTAAGTTCTGTAAGAGATGACTGATTTTCTAAAATAAAAAATATTAGCAATGTATTTTATTTTTGTGTATATGAAATTAAGATATATGATTTAAAAAGCACAATGGATGGAACAGGTAAAATTGGGACTATATAGTTGTAAAGTTCTTATGCTAGATAATAAGCAATGTAATATTTGAAGATAGATTTTGACTAATGTAAGATGTGTTTGTAAATTCTAGAACAATGAGTAAAATGATTTTAAAACCAAGAATAAAGAGTAAGTTAACAGTGCAGGTAAAATGAAATCACATAAAATACTCAATTAATGCAAAAGAAGACAGAAAAAGAGAAAAATCAAAGACAAATAAAAAAATAAAAGAAGCCTACCAATATGGTAGATTTTATTCCAACCATAACAATTATTATTTAAAATTTAAATGGTCAATACACCAACGAAAAGGCATACATTGTGATATTTGATTAAAAGAATGACACAACTATATGCTATCTAAAAGAAACCCACTTTAAACAAAGAAGCATAAATAAGATCAAAGTAAAATAACAGACAAAGATGTACCATGCAAATCTTAACATGTTTAATACTACTGTTAGGGAAAGTAGGCTGCAGACTAAGGAATTTACCATGGATAAAGAGGGACATTACAAGATAATAAAGAGATAAATTTTCAAAAACAAAACAACCAAAAAGGTCTTAAGTGCACGTGCACTGAACAACAGAACACCAACATACAGTCATGCACCACATAACGATGTTTCAGTCAATGACAAGCTGTGTATACAATGGTAGTCCTGGAGCTGAAAAATTCCTATCACCTAGTGACATCATGGGTGTTGTAACATCATGGAACAACGCATTACTCACATGTTTATGGTGATTCTGTGCTGCCAGTCATATAAAAGTATAGCACATACAATTGTGACAGTACAAAATACTTGATAATAAAAATGAATGACTATGTTTCTAGTTTATGTATTTACTATATTGTATTTGTTATTGACATTGTAGAGTGTACCCTTTCTACTTATAAAAAAAGTTTACTGTAAAACAGTATGCCCTGTTATGCTAGCAGCAGCCTCATACATCTCATGTTTACTGTGTATCTAGGGGGTAATGTTGCAGGATAAAAATTGAAATCCTTTCTGATCTGGCACAGTGAAAACCTCAGGACCTTCAAGCATATCAATAGGCACACAGTGCCAGTGTACCACAGGAGCGATAAGAAGTCATGGATGACCCAGCTCCTCTTCCAAGGTTCCCTCTTTAATTGCCATGCCAATGAAATGGAGAAGTCCTGTTTCGAAAATAACATACCTTTCAAGATTTTGCTTATTGATGATAATGCTCCTAGATATCTTCTTTTTATTGATGAGCTTAATCTGATACCAAAGCAGTGTGTCTCCCTCCAAATACCACCTCTTTGATTCAACTATTGGATCAAAGCTTTTAAGGCCTCTTACCTATGGAGGGCCTTTGCCCAGGCTATTACTGCAACTAAGGAAGTCAATGAGAAGACACTGATGCAATTCTGAAAGGATTACATATCTATGACTGCATCAAGAATATTTCCTGGGCTTTGGGGGGTGTCACCAAGGAGTGTATTGATGTCATCTCGAAGAAGACACACAAGAGGTTCATCCATGACTTGAAAGGATTTGCCAAGGATGAAGGAGGTTGCAAAAATCAACAAGGCTGTGGTTGAGATGGCATAAACTTTAACTTGGCTGTGGATGAGGATCACATTGCGAAGCTCCTAGAGGTGGTTCCTGTGGAATTGACTAATGAGGAGTTGTTGCAACTGGAACAGGAACACATAGCTGAAGAAGAGGCAAGAGAATATGACACTGCTGAAGAAAAAGAAGAACTCACAAGAAAATTCACAGTTAAGGTTTTAGCAGGAGCTTTTTCAAACCTCAACAAGCTCCTTAAAAAGTTTGAAAACATGGACCCCAACACCAAAAGGTTTTCATTAATACAGAGAAATATTCATGGTTCATTATCTTCTTACAAGCAAATCTATGGTGATAAAAAGAAATAAACCAAGCAAACCACCATGGACATATTTCTGAAAAGAGTGACACCCCCTCAAGAAGATCCTCAGGCAGGTACTTCAGGAGGTGTTCCAGAAGAAGGCATTGTCATAGGAGATGACAGCTCCATGGGTGTTACTGCTCCTGAAGAGCTTCCAGTGGGACCAAAAGTGGAGGTGGAACACAGTGATATGATGATCCTGACCCTATGTAGTCCTAGGCCAATGTGTGTGTTTGTGTCTTAGTTAAAAAAAATTTCAAAAGTAAAAAAAAAAAAAAAACATTTTAAAGGAAAAAAGGGCTTATAGAATATAAAGAAAAAAAATTTTGTACAGCTGTACGATGTGTGTTTTAAGCTAAGTGTTACAACAAAAGGATCAAAAAGTTAAAAAACAGTTTATAAAGTAAAAAAGTTACAGTAAGCTCAGGTGAATTCACTATTGAAGAAATAAAATTTTCTTTATAAATTTAGTATAGCCTAAGTGTACAGTGTTTATAAAATTTAAAGTAATGTATATTAACGTGCTAGGCCTTCACATTCACTCACAACTCACACACTGACTCACCCAGAGCAACTTCTAGTCCTGCAAGCTCCAGTGCCCTATATAGGTGTACCATATTTTATCTTTTCTACTGTATTTTTACTATAACTTTTTATGTTTAGATGCACAAATACTTAGCATTGTGTTATAATTACCTACAGTATTCAATACAGTAGCATGCTGTACAGGTTTGTAGCCTAGGAGCAATAGGCTATACGATATAGCCTAGGTGTGTAGTAGGCTTTACCATCTAGGTTTGTGTAAGTACACTCTATGATATTCGTACAATGCCAAAATTGCCTAATGACACATTCCTCAGAACACATCCCCATCATTGGGTGACACATGACTGTACATGGAACCAAAAACTAATAACATTTAAAGGTAATTTGTGTATTTCTAGGAATTTGTCCATTTTATCTATGTTATGTAATTTGTTGCCATATAATTGTTTTTAGTATTCTCTTATAAACCTTTTTATTTCTGCAAGGTTGGTAGTAATGTCTTCACCTTTATTTGTGATTTTAGTTATTTGTGTCTTCTCTGTTCTTTCTTTGTCTTTCTGGTTAAAGGTTGTTCAATTTGATCTTTATAAAGAATCAGCTTTTGTTTCACTTATTCTCTCTATTGTTTTTCTGTTCTCTATTTTACTATCTTCACTTTATTCTTCCATATTTCTTTACTTCTGCTAGCTTTGGGTTTAGTTTGCCCTTCTTTTTTAGTTCTTTAAAGTATAAAGTGAGATTATTGATATGAGATCTTTCCTCTATCTTAATGTGGGCGTTTACAACGGTAAAGTTTCCTTTGAGCACTGCCTTTGCTGCATTCTATCACATTTGGTATGTTGTGCATTCATTTTCATTCATTTCTAACTACTGTTAATTTTTTTTGTAATTTCTTCTTTGGCCTATTGCTATTTAAGTGTTTGTTTAAATTTCAAATGTGAATTTACAAGATTTTTATTGATTTCTAGCTTCCTTCCATTGTGTTCAGAAAAAATACTCTGTATGATCTCAATTTTTTGTGAGTATATTGAGAATTGTTTTGTGGCACAACAGATGATCTGCTCTGGACAATATTCCATGTGCACTTGAGGATAATGTGTATTCTGCTGGAGATGAGTGGAGAATTCTACATATGCCTCTCATGTCTGCCTGGTTTATACTGCTGTTCAAGTCCTCTATTTCCTTATTGGTCTGCCATCTCGATATTCTATCCATTACTGAAAGTGGTGTATTGATGTCTCCAAATATTATTATAGAGCTTTCTATTTCTCCTTTAAATTATATCAGTTTTTACTTCATATATTTTGCGGGCCTGTTTTTTGGTGCATAAATGTTTATAATTGTTATATCACCTTGAATTATCCCTTTTATCTGTACATAATGTCATTGTTTGTCTTTAGTAACAGTTTTATTTTACTTAAGGTCTATTTTTTTTTCTGATAGTACTATAGACTCCCCAACTACATTTGGTTACTATTTGCATGGAATATCTTTTTCCATCCTTTCAATTTTTATTGAGTTCATAATAATTTACATTTTGAAATTTCAGTTGTACATTATTATTTGTCATCACCATATAAGTGCTTCCCATCACTCCTTTTGCCCACCCCATAACCCCTCCCCCCAGTAACCACAAAATTGTTGTCTTTGTCTGTGTGTTTATCTTCCACATACAAGTGAAATCATTTAGCATTTGCCCTTCTCTGTCTGGCTTATTCCACTTAACATAATAGCCTCCAGGTCCATCCATGTTGTTGAGAATAGGATGATTTTGTTTTTTTTATGTCTGAGGAGTATTGCATTGTATATATATACCACATCATCTTTATCCAATCATCAGTCAATGGTCACTTGGGTTGCTTCCATGTTTTGAGTATTGTGAATAATGCTGCAATGAACATAGGGGTGTATAAGTCACTTTGAATTGTTGGTTTCAAGTTCTTTGGATAGATACCCAGTAGTGGGATAGCGGGGTCATATGGTATTTCTATTTTTAGTTTTTTGAGAAATCTTCATACTGTTTTCCATAGTGGCTGCACCAGTTCTCAAACCCATCAGCAGTGTATGAGGGTTCCCTTTTCTCCACAACCTCTCCAACATTTGTTATTTTTTGTCTTAGTTATCAATCCCACTTTAAGGGATGTAAAGTGATATCTTAGTGTAGTTTTGATTTGCATTTCCCTGATGACTAGTGCTGTTGAACAACTATTCATGTGCCTATTGGCCATCTGTATATCTTCTTTTGAGAAATGTCAGTTCATATCCTCTGCCCAAGTTTTGATTGGGTTCTTTGATGTTTATTGTTCAGTTGTGTGCGTTCTTTGTATATTATGGAGATTAACCCCCTGTTGGATATAGGATTTGCAAATATTTTCCCTCAATTGGTGGGTTATCTTTTCATTTTGATCCTGGTCTTTTTTGTCTTGCAGAAGCTCTTTAGTTTTGTGAAGTCCCATTTGTTTATTTTTTCTTTTGTTTCCTTTGGCTGAGAAGACATGGTGTTCCAAAAGATCCTTTTAAGATTGATGTCAAAGAGTGTAGTGCCTGTATTTTCTCCCAGAAGTTTTATGGTTTCAGGTTTTGCCTTCAAATCTTCAATTCATTTTGAGTTTATTTCTGTGCATGTCATATGATAGTGGTCTACTTTCATTCTTTTGCATGTGGCTGTCCAGTTTTCCCAACACCATTTATTGAAGAGACTATCTTTTCTCCATTGTATGTTCTTAGCACCTTCATTGAAGATAAGCTGTCCAAAGATGTGTGGTTTTATTTCTGGGCTTTCAATTCTGTTCCATTGGTCTTTATGCCTGTTTTTATACCAGCACAATGCTGTCTTGATTGCTATAGTTCTGTAGTACATTTTGAAGTCAGGGATTGTGATGTCTCCAGCTTTATGCTTTTTTCTCAGGATTGCTTTAGATATTTGGGGTCTTTGGTTGCCCAATATAAATTTGAGGATTCTTTCTTCTGTTTCCATGAAGAATGTTATTGGGATTCTCATTGGGATTGCATTGAATCTGTAGATAGCTTTGGGTAGTATGACATTTCGACTATGTTTATTCTTATGATCCACGTGCATGGAGTATCCTTCCATTTCTGTATATCATCATTCATTTCTTTCAATAATATCTTATAGTTTTCAGTGTATAGGGCTTTCACCCATTTGGTTAAATTTTATTCCTAGATATTTTATTCTTTTTGTGGCAATTGTAAATCTGATTGCATCCTTGAGTTGTCTTTCTGTTATGTCATTATTCAACTATAGCAATGCAACTGATTTTTGTAAGTTGATTTTGTACCCTTCCACTTTACTGTAGTTGCTGATTATTTCTACTAGTTTGCTGATGGATTCTTTAGGGTTTTCTCTATATAAGATCATATCATCTGCAAACAGCAAGAGTTTCAACTCATTTCCTGTTTGAATTCCGTTTATTCTTTTTTCCTGCTTAATGGCTCTGGGAAAAACATCCAGTACAATGTTGAATAGGAGTGGTAATAGTGGGCAGCCTTGTCATGTTCTTGTTCTCTGAGAGATGGCTTTCAGTTTTTTCCCATTGAGTGTGATGTTGGCTGTGGGTTTGTCATATATGGCCTTTATTGTGTTGAGGTAATTTCCTTCTATCCTCATTTTGTTAAGGGATTTTGTTTTATCATAAATGAATGTTGGATGTTGTCAAACACTTTATTTGCATCTATTGAGAGGATCATGTAATTGTTATTCTTCCTTTTACTAATGTGGTGTATCATGTTGATTGATTTTAAGATGTTAAATCATCCCACATCTCTGGAGTAAATCCCACTTGACTGTGGTGTATGGTCCTTTTGATTTACTTTTGTAAATGATGTGCTAATAGTTTGTTGAAGATTTCTGCATTATGTTCATCAATGATATTGACTTGCAATTTTCTTTTTTGTGTGTTATCCTTGCCTGTTTTTGGTATCAGTGTAATCTTGACCTTGTAGAATGAGTTGTGGAACTTCCTCTCCTCTTCAATTTTTTGGAAGAGTAAGAGAAGGATAGGTGTTATGTTTTCTTTGAATGTTTGGTAGATTTCACTGGGAAAGGAGTCTGGTGCTGGGCTTTTGTTTTTCTGGGAAGTTTATGTTCACTGAACCTCTTTGCTTGTGATTTGTCTATTCAGATTCTCTATTTCTTCTTGATTCAGTTTTGGGAGGTTGCATGATTCTAAGAATTTATCCATTTCTTTTAGGTTATCCAACTTATGGGCATGTAGTTTTTCATAGTATTCTCTTATGATCTTGTGTGTTTTTGTATTATCCATTGAAATTTCTCCTCTTATATTTCTAATTTTATTTATTTGAGCCTTCTCTCTTTTTTTCTTAGTGAGTCTGGTTAAGGGTTAGTCAATTTTGTTTATCTTCTCAATGAACCAGCTCTTAGTTTTATTGATCCTTTATATTGTATTTTAAGTCTCTATTTTTGTTTCTGTTCTGCTTTTTATTGTTTCCTTCCTTCTACTGATTTTGTGATTTGGTTGTTCTTCTTTTTCTATTTCTCTTAGATTTAGGGTAAGTTTCTTTATTGGAGATTTTTCTTGTTTCTTGAGGTAGGCCTGTGTTGCTGTAAATGTCCCTCTTAGACCTACTTTTGCTGCATCCCATAAGTTTGGGCATGTTGTATTTTCATTTTCATTTGTCCCTATCTTTTGATTACTCCTTTGATGTCTTCATTGATCCAATAGTTGTTGAGTAACATGTTGCTTAGTATCCACATATTTGTCCCTTTCCCAGATATTTTCTTGTAGTCGATTTCTAGTTTCATAGCATTGTGATTAAAAAAAGGGGCATGATATTATTTCAATCTTCTTAAATTGATTGAGGCTTGCTTTGTTTCTCAACATATGGTCTATCTTTGAGAAAGTTCCATGTATACTTGAGAAGAATGTGTATTCTGCTGCTTTTTGATGAAATGTTCTATTTATATCTATTAAGTCCATCTGATCTAGTGTTTCATTTAAGGCCACTCTTTCTTTGTTGGCTTTCTGTCTGGATGATCTATCCATTGATATAAGTGGAGTGTTGAGGTCCCCTATTATTGTGTTGCTGCCAATTTCTCCCTTTATGTTTGTTAGTAGTTGCTTTATATACTTTGGTGTTCCTGTGTCAGGTGCATATATATTAATGTATTATGTCTTCTTTGTAGAATGCCCCATTTATCTTTATGTAGTGCCCTTCATTGTCTGTCATTATCTTCTTTATCTTGAAGTCTGCTTTGTCTCATATACATATAGCTATACCTGCTCTCTTTTGCTTGCCATTTGCCTGGAGTATCATCTTCCAACACTTCACTCTGAGCCTTTGTTTGTCTTTAGAACTGAGATGTGTTTCCTGGAGGAAGTATATTGTTTGGTCTTGTTTTTAATCCTTCCAGCCACGCTGTGTCTTTTGATTAGAGAATTCAATACATTTACATTTAGAGTGCTTACTGATATATGAGGGCTTAATATTACCAGTTTATCTTTGATTTTCCAGCTGTCCTTTATTTCCAATGTTTCTTTTCCCTTGTATTTCAGTCTGCCATTTCCACTTGATTATTTTCTGTAATGGTGTTCTCTTTATTTATGATGTATGACTCTGCTCTGATTTTCTGTTTTGTGGTTACATGAGGTTTGTATAAAAGATCTCATAGATGAGATAATCCTTTTTTCTGATAACCTCTTATCTCCATTAGCCTATGCAGGTTCCATCCCTTACCTCTTCCCCTTCCATGTTTTTGTTGTCACAAATTACTCTTTTCTGTATTACAAGTTTGTGACCAAATTGAAGTGGTTATATTTATTTTTGGTGCTTTATTTTATAATTATGTTTACTAGCCTATTCCAAAGTAAAGGTGCAATTTTCTGATTCTATTTATCTCCTTGCTCCAAGCTTTGTAAACCTTTGCCTTGTTGTTTCAGGTAGGAGGGCTCCCTTCATCATTTCTTGTAGTGCAAGTGATGAACTCCCTCAGCTTTTATTTGTCTGTGAAAGCTTTTATTTTCTGTCATATCTGAAGGATAATTTCACTGGATAGATTATTCTTCACTGATTATTTTTGTCTTTCAATATTTTGAATATATCATTCCACTCTCTCCTAACCTCTAAGGTTTCTGCTGAGAAATCTGCTAAAAGTCTGATGGGAGTTTCTTTGTAGTTTACTTTATTTTCTCTTGCTGCCCTGAATATTTTTCCTTTGTCATTGACTTTTAACAGTTTTAGTATTATATACCTTGGAGAATGTCTTTTTGAATTGATGTGATTAGGAGTTCTTTTGGCTTCATATACTTGCATATCCCCAGGTTTAGGAAGTTTTCAGCTGTTATTTCTTTGCTCTGTGCTTAATTCTCCCTCTCTTCTCTCCCTGGGATACGTATAATCCTTAAATTACTTTTCGTAATTGAGTTGTATATTTCTCAGAGAATTTCCACATTTTTAAAAAAGTATTAGTTCTCCCTCCTTCTCCACTTGGATCATGTCTAGGTTTCTATCTTCAAGGTCACTATTCTCTCATCCATAAGATCTGCTCTATTTTTTTATACTTTCTACATTACTTTTTATCTCATTAATTGTTTTCTTCACATCCAGAATTTCTGTTTGTTTTTTACTTTTTTAGAGCTTCTTTGGCTAAATTTTCCTTCAGTCTATTAATTTTATTCCTGAGCTCATCGAACTCTTTTTGAGTTTTCTTGTAATTCATTGATTTTCTTTATGATAGCTATTTTGAATTCTCTGTCAATAGGATTATAATCTTCTGTGACTTCAGTTTTGGTTTCTGGAAAGTTGTCATGTTCCTTCTCTTCTGCAGTGTTACTGTAGTTCTTCATGGTGATTGATGAATTGGTCCTTTGTTGGTGCATTTGTGGTATTAATCACCTTTTCTTATTTGGTATGGCTTTGTTACTTTGGTTCTGGTAACCTAGGTCTCATGTTCCTCTACTGGCTCTTCACAGGCTCAGATACTACTCCCATACAGCACGTTTGCTGGTCTTCTCAGGTTTTCTTGGGGTACTGGTTGCACTGCTGCCAGGGGTGCTGTGTTCAAGGGTGTTACTATCAGTGGCAGTGCCCTGGAGACCCAGAGACTTGTAGGAGGCCCCTGCTGCTCATGGAGCTGGTGTCAGTTTTGCCACCAATGGGTGTTTGGTTACCAGTTCTGCTGTGGTTTCTGATGCTTCTGGTTGCAGATTCCACCTGCCACCACTGTAGGTAGCAGTTGCTGTTATTTCTGTTCCAACCCCTGCTACTCATAGTTGTGCTGGTTGGGCCACTCTGCATTTGCATGGGTGGGGCTGCCACCACTTGGCTGGCACACTTGCATGGACCAAGCAACTACCAACTAGCAGGCACTCTTGTGGGCTGGGCTGCCACAACTCCATGGGTGTTCTCATGCAGGCCAGTCTACCCCTTCCTCCACTCAATTGTGCTGGCTGCTGCATGTGTATCTGAATTTTAGATTGCTGTCTCCAGGGAGAGGGAGGGAATGCTCCCATAGTTCCACTGCTTCCTGGGGTTCCAGTCCACCCCCCTTCAGATGTATAGCTGCAGAATCTCTCAGGTATCCTGTTGTGCTGTGTAGAGAACACTCTGTTGGTCAATGGATTTCTATTTCATTGTAACTTAGATGGGAGAGACAAAGGGAACAAATCACTCTGTCATGTTGCTGATGCCATTGTCTGTGTTGTTATTTTTTTAATTTCTCTTTGATTTCTTCTTTCACCTGTTGGTTTTTAAGGAGTGTTTAATTTCAGAAATTGTTTAATTTCTACATATTTCTGAATTTTCAAGTTTTTCTCCTCTTGTTGATTTTTAGTTTCGTAGCAGTGTGGTTGGAAAAGATACTCAATATGCTTTAAATATTCTTTTTTATAATTTTTTATTCTGGTCTAAATCATTTATAAAATTGTGAAATTTCAGTTGTACATTAATATTTGTCAAACACCATATAAATGTGCCCCTTCACTCCTTGTGCCCTCCCTCCCCCCTTCACCCTGGTAACCCCTAAATTATTTTCTTTGTCTGTAGATTTGTTTATATTCCAGATATAAGTGAATCATATAGTGTTTGTCTTTCTCTGTCTGGCGTATTTCACTTAACATGATGCCTTCAAGGACCATCCATGTGGTTGCAAATGAGACAATTGTGTCCTTTTTTGTGCCTGAGTAGTATTCTATTGTGTATATATACCACATCTTCTTTATACAATCATCAGTTGTTGGGCACTTGGGTTACTTCTACCTTTTGGCTACTGTGAATAACGCTGAAATGAACATAGGGGTGCATAAGTCTCTTTGTATTGTTGATTTCAAGTTCTTTGGATAAATAACCAGTTGCGGGATAGCTGGCTCATATGGTAATTCTACTTTAAGTTTTTTGAGAAATCTCCATACTGTTTTCCAAAGTGGCTGCACCAGTTTGTATTCCCACCAGCAGTAGATGAGAGTTTCCTTTTCTCCACAACCTCTCCAACATTTATTTTTTGTCTTGGTGATTATGGCCATTCTAGAGGGCATAAGATGATATCTAAGAGTAGTATTGGTTTGCGTCTCCCTGATAATTACTGATGTTGAGCATCTTTTCATGTGCCTATTGGCCATCTGTATGTCTTCTTTGGAAAAATGTCTGTTCATATCTTCTGCTCACTTTTTGATTGGGTTGTTTATTTTTTTGTAGTTCAGTTGTGTAAGCTCTCTATATATTATGGAGAAGAAGCCCTAATCGGATATATTGCAAATATTCTCTCCCAGTTGGTTGCTTGTTTTTTCATTTTGATCTTGGTTTCCTTGGCCTTACAGAAGCTCTTTAGTCTGATGAAGTACCACTTGTTTACTTTTTCTTTTGTTTCCCTTGTCTGAGTGAATATCCTATTTGTAAACATCCTTTTAAGGCTGATATCAAAGAGTGTACTGCTTATATTTTCTTCCAGAATTTTTATGGTTTCTGGCATTACCTTCAAGTCTTTGATCCATTTTTGAGTGTATTTTTTGTTAGGAGAAAGATAATGGTCTGCTTTCATTCTTTTGCATGTGGCTGTCTAGTTTTCCCAGCACCATTTATTAAAGAGGCTTTCCTTTCTCCATTGTATGTTCTTTGCTCCTTCTTGAAGATTACTTGTCCATATATGTGTGGTTTGATTTCTGTGCTTTCAATTCTGTTCCAGTGATCTGTGTGCTTATTTTTGTACAAGTACCATGCTGTTTTGATTACTATAGCTTTGTAATATGTTTTGAAGTCAGAAATTATGAGGCCACCAGCTTTGTTCATGTTTCTTAGGATTGCTTTGGCTATTCAGTGCCTTTTGTTGCCCCATATGAATTTTAAGTTTCTTTGTTCTATCTCTGTGAAGCGTGTCATTTGGATTCTGATCAAGATCACATTGAATCTGTACATTTCTTTAGATAGTATGGTCATTTTAACTATGTTTATTTTTCCAATCCATCTACATGGAATATATTTCCATTTCTTTATGTCATTATCAATTTTTTTCAGTAATGTCCTATAGTTTACCTTGTATAGGTCTTTCACTTCGTTGGTTAAGTTTATTCCTAGATATTATATTCTTTTTGTTGAGATTGTAAATGGAGTTGTATTCTCGAGTTCATTATTAAAGTATAGAGATTACACTGATTTTTGTACATTGACTTTGTAGCCTACAATTTTGATGTAGTTGTCAATTTCTAATAGTTTTCCAATGGCTTCTTTATGGTTTTCTATGTATAAAATCATGTCATCTACAAAGAGCAAGGGTTTCAATTCTTCAGCGCCTATTTGGATTCTTTTGATTTCTTTTTCCTGACTAATTGTTCTGGCCAAAACATTGAGTTTATGTTGAATAAGAGAGGTTATACCCTCGTTCACCTAAGCAGAGTGTGCAAACTTAACTACTCAGCCACTCAGACTGGGCTGGTCCAGGGTTTTGCCAGTTTGGATCCTGGGTGTGGACATGTCACCACTGATCAGGCCATGTTGAGGTGGTGTCCCACATAGCACAACCAGAGGCACTTACAACCAGAGTATACAAGTATGTACTGGGGGGCTTTGAGGAGAAGAAGAAAAAAACCAGAAGTGATAGTGGGCACCCTTGTCTTTTTCCTGTTCTCAGTGGGATGGCTTTCAGTTTTTCCCCATTGAGTATGATGTTGGCAGCCGGTGTGCCATATATGGACTTTATTTTGTTGACTATTTTCCTTCTTTACATATTTTGTTGACAATTTTTATCATAAATGGATGTTGGATCTTGTCAGCTGCTTTCTCTGCATCTATGGAGATGATCATGTGGTTTTTCTTCCTCCTTTTGTTAATATGGTGTATCACATTGACTGATTTGCAGATGTTGAACCATCTGTGTGTCCCTGATATGAATCCCACTTGATCATGGTGTATGATCTTTTTGATGTATTGCTGTATTCAGTTTGCCAATATTTTGTTGAGGATTATTGCATCTATGTTCTTCAGCGATACTGGCCTGTAATTTTGCTTCTTTGTGTTGTCCTCGTCTGATTTTCAGATCAGGGTGATGTTGGCCTCATAGAATGCATTAGGAATATTTCCATATTCCTCAATTTTTTGAATAGTTTGAGAAGAATAGGTAATAAATTGTCTTTGAATGTTTGGTAGCATTCTCCTGAGGAGTCATCTGGTCCTGGACTTTAATTTTTGGGGAGGTTTTTGATTACTGTTTCAATCTCTTTACTTGTGATTGGTCTGTTCAGATTCTCTATTTCTTCTTGACTTAATTTTGGGAGATTGTAAGAGTCTAAGAATTTATCCGTTTCTTCTCGATTGTCCAGTTTGTTGGCATATAGTTTTTCATAATGTTTTCTTATAGTCTTTTGTATATCTGCGGTATCCATTATAATTTCTCCTCTTTCGTTTCTAATTTTATTTAATTGAGTCTTTTCTCTTTTTTTCTTACTGAGTTTGTGTAAGGTTTGTCAATTTTGCTTATCCTCTCAAAGAACCATCTCTTTGTTTCATTGATCCTTTTTATAGTCTTTTTTGTTTCAATTTCATTTATTTCTGTTCTAATTTTTATTTCCCTCCTTCTGCTGAGTTTGGGCTTTGTTTTTTGTTTTTCTAATTCTGTTGGGTGTAGTTTAAGATTGTTTATTTGAGCATTTTCTTGTTTGTTAACGTGGGCCTGTAGTGTTATAAATTTCCCTTTAAGGCCTACTTTTGCTGCATCCCATAAGAGTTGGTATGGTGTGTTTTCATTCTCATTTATCTCCAAATATTTTTTTCTCCCTTTATTTCCTCAATGACCCATTGGTTGTTTAGTAGCATGTTGTTTAGTCTCCACATTTGTGTTCCTTTTCCAGGTTTTCTCTTGTAGTTGATTTCTAGTTTCAAGGTATTATGGTTGGAAAAGATAGTAGATATGATTTCAATCTTCTTAAATTTATTGGGGGTTGCCTTCCTTCCCAATATATGATCTACCCTTCAGAATATTCCATGTGCACCTGAGAAGAATGCATATTCTGCTGCTTTTGGATGGAGTGCTCTTTACATGTTTATTAAGTTTATCTGGTGTAGTTTTTTGTTTAAATCCACTATCTCCTTGTTGACATTTTGCCTGGATGATCTATCCATGGATGTAAGCTGGGCGTTGAGGTCTCCTCCAATTAATGTGTTGTCACTGATATCTCCTTTTAGGTTTCTTAATAGTGGCTTTATGTACTTTGGTGCTCCTGTGTTTGGTGCATACATATTTAGAAGTGTTATGTCTTCTTGGTGAAGAGTCCCTTTTATCATTATATACCGCCCCTCTATGTCTCTCTTTACCATTTTATCATGATGTCTACTTTGTCTTATATAAGTATGCCAACACCTGCTTTCTTTTCTTTGCCATTAGCTTGGAGTATTGTCTTCAGTTCCTTCACTCTGAGCCTATATTTGTCTGTAGAGTTGAGACGTGTTTCCTGAAGGCAGCATATTATTGGGTCTTGTTCTTTAATCCATCTCGCCACTCTGTGTCTTTTGATTGGACCATTCAATCCATTTACATTTAGCGTGATTATTGATATATGAGGGCGTAATACTGCCATCTTATCACGTTTCCCAGTTCTTCTGCATTTCCTTTGTTTCTCTTACCATGTATTTTGTACTGCCAATTTGATTAGGTAGTTTGCTCTGTTGGTTTTCTTCTGTCTCTCTGTGTTTATCATAAATGTCTCTGTTCTAATTATTTGTTTAGTGGCTACGCTTAGGTTCATATAAAAAATCTTGTAGTTGAGATAGCCCATTTTCTGACAGTCTCTTATTTCCTTAGACTATACTGGTTTGGTCCCATTCCTCTTCCACTTCTAAGTTATTTTTGTCATATCTTTTTCCAACTTGTGTTGTGAGTTTGTGGTTAAAGAGATGAGATCATTTTTATTTTGGTGTTTTCCTTTTCTTTATCCTTGATGTGTTAGAGTTAAGTGTTTATTAACCTGATCTGAATGAAAGCTGCCATTTTCTGATTATTGCCTGCCTATTCATCTCCTTGCTCAGGACTTTGTAGCCCCTTTCTTATTTTTTTTCAGGTATGAGGGCCCTCTTGAGGATTTATTGTAGGTGGGTCTTGTGGCGATTAACTCTGTTAGCTTTTGTTTATCTGAGAAAGTTTTTATTTCTCCATCATATTTGAAGGAGATTTTTGCTGGATAGGGTATTTTTGGCTGAAAGTTTTGTCTTTCAGGATTTTGAATACATCATTCCATTCTCTCATGGCCTGTAAGGTTTCTGCTGAGAAATCCTCTGAAAGCCTGATAGGCTTTCCTTTGTAAATTGTTTTCTTCTGCCTTGCTGTCCTTAGAATATTTTCCTTGTCCATGACTTTTGTCAGCTTCACTACTATATGCCTTGGAGTGGGTCTTGTTACATTGACAGAGTTAGGAGATCTGGAGGCCTCTTTCACATGGATTTCCAGCTTCCTTCCCAGATTTTGGAAGTTCTCAGTTATTATTTCTTTGAACAAGCTTTCTGCTCCATTCTCCTTCGCCTCCCACTCTGGAATCCCTGTAATCCTTATGTTGCATTTCCCGACTGAGTCAGATATTTCTCTGAGAGCTTCTTCATTTCCTTTAAGTCTTAGTTTTCTCTTCTCCTCCATCTGGGGCATTTCTATAGTATTATCCTCTAACTGGCTGATTCTCTCCTCCATACTGTCAGATCTGTTGTTCAAGGAATCCCCATTTTTCTTTATCTCATCCATTGTGGTTTTCATCTCTAACAATTCTGATCGGTTCTTCTTTATGGTTTCAATCTCCTTTGTGAAGAAGCTCCTGAATTTGTTAATTTGTCATACTGTGTTTTCTTATAACTCATTTTTTTATGATAGCTGTTTTGCATTTTTTGGTCATTTACATTATAGATTTCTGTTCCTTCAGGGTTGGTTTCTGGGTACTTGCCACTTTCTTTCTGGTCTTGAGCTTTAATATACCTACTCATACTGCTTGATGGGGTAGATTTTTGCTTCCTCATGTTGTTTTTATCAGTTGACAGCTGTCATGTTCTCCCAAAGGATGGGGATCAGGCACTGTGTATTCTGGGTCTGGCACAGGCAGAGGCTCCAGCCACTGACTGCTTTTCTCTCTGAGCAACTGATCAATGACAGATCTGGAGCACTGAACAGGAGGATTGGTACTCTCCTTCCCCAGCATTTCTCTCAGCCCCTGCTTGTTTCTCTGAATGGAGATCTGGGCGATTGCATGACTGTGCACTTTCTCTTTCTTTGCTGCTGTTGCCACACTCTCCACACTGAGCTCCAGACGATCCTAGGGTTGGCATCCCAGGAAGAGGCCAGGACTCATCTCTCAGCTGTGCCCTTTCCCCTCTGTGACTGCCATTCTCTTCATTGAGCTCCTGATGATTCTGGGGCTGTGCACTTTTCCTGTTTTCCTGCTGCTGCCACCAAACTCTCTGCAACTTTCTCTGGGTGAAGGACTGAAGTGCCTGTGCCCTTTCTCCACCACCACTATCCCACCCACTGCACTGTGCTCGAGGCAATTCTGGGACTGTAGTGCAGATAGGGATGGGATGACCTTCTCACCCGAGCCCTTCCCACTGCCATTGCCTGTCTCTCTCCATGGAGCTCCTACAGATAAGCTTCCAATTCCTCTGGAGGATCCAGCCCCACCACCACCTTTGGGTGTATGGTGGCATGGGTCTCCCAAAGTCTGTGATATGTATATGTCCTCTGTTTCTCTATGAATGTCCTTTTTGTTGTATCTTAGAGGGGAGAGTCCAAGGGAAGATCTCACTCTGCCATAATGCTGATGTCACTCCTCTGCTTTTAATATTTTTAAATTTAGTGAAACTTTTTTGTGACCTAACATATGATATATCCTCTTGGGTAATGTTCTGTGTGTGCTTCAAAAGAATTTTCATTGTGCTGCTGTTGGGTAGAATGTTCTCTATATATCTGTTAGGTCCATTTTGTCTAAAGGATAGTTTAAGTCCAATGTTTTCTTTGATTTTCTGTCTAAACTATCCATTGTTGAAAGTGGAGTATTGAAGTCCCCTCCAATAATTGTCCAGTTGTTTATTTCTCCTTTTGTATATGTTATTGTTTCCCCAATATATTTAGATGATCCAATATTGGATGTATATATACAATTACAATCATTATTCCTCTTGTTGAACTGACTCTTTTATCATTATATAATGATCTTCTTTGTCTCTCATTACAGCTTTTGACTTAAAGTCTATTTTGTCTGATGTAAATATAGTTACTTTTTTCTATTTTGGTTGATGTTTGTGTGGAACGTCCTTTTTTACACCTACACTTTTATCCTATGTGTCTCCTTAATACTGAAGCAAGTCTCTTGTAGGCAGCATATAATTAGGTCTTGTTTTTTCAATCTATTCAGCAACTCTATGCCTTTGATTGAATAATTTAATCCATTTACATTTAAAGTAATCATTGCTATGTAAGGTCTTACTAAGGCCATCTTATTAATTGTTTTCTGGCTGTTTTGTAGTTTCCTAGTTCCTGTCTTTCTTTTTGCTGTCTTCTTTAGTGAATTGATGATTTCTCTAGTGGTATGCTTTGACATCCTTCTCTTTGTCTTTTGTGTATTTACTATACATTTTTGGTTTTGGGTTACCATGAGGCTTCCATAAATTATCTTATAAATATAAATATTTTATGCTGATAAATTAACTTTGATCACATATAAAACTCTACCCTTTTACCACACACACATTTTAATGTTTTTGAAGTTACAATTTATCTATTTTTATGTTGTATATCCATTAACAAAATATTGTAGCTATGGTTTTTAAATGCTCTGTCCTTGAACCATTATACTAGAATTGAATAGTTAATGAACTACCATACTACAGTATTTTGAATTTGACTATATTCTCAACCTTACCCATGTGCTTTTGTATTTTCATATATTTTTGTGTTTTTAATTGGAGGCATTTTATTTCAGCTTGAAGAACTCGTAGCACTTCTTCTGAGAGAAATGTAGTGGTGATGAACTCTCGGCTCTTGGTTTGTGTGGGAAAGTCTCTTTCTTCCATTCCTGAAGGACAGCTTGGCTGTGTAATGTATTCTTGGTTGGAAGTTTCTATCTTTTAGCATTTTGAATATATCATCCTCCTCTTTCTTGGTCTGCCAGGTTTCTCCTGAGAGATCCACTGATAGTCTTATATGTGTGTTTTCTTGTATATGAGGATTGTTTTTTCTCTTGCAGCTTTAAAAATTCTCCTTTGATCTTGTTATTAGACAGTTTTAGTATAATGTATCTTGGAGAAGATATTTTTTGGTAAATTCTGTTTGGGGACCTATGAGCTTCATGAACTTAGCTGTCCAAGCCACTCCTCAGATTTGAGAAGTTACCAGTCATTATTTCTTTAAATAAGCTTTCTGTCCCTTTCTTTTTCTCTTCTCCTTCTGGGACTCCCATAATGTATAATTTCTATGCTTTATGGTTTCTCATAATTTGGGTAGGCTTTCTTCACTCTTTTATATTTTTTTCCATTGTTCTTCTCTGACTAGATAAATTCAAATGATCTTTCTTCAAGTTTACATATTCTTTCTTGTTGTTGATCAAGTCTACTGTTGATGCTCTGTATTTCATTTTTTTAGTTCATTAATTGTATTCTTCAGCTCCAATATTACTGCTTGGTTCCTTTTTATGATTTATATATCTCTGAAAAGTTTCTCATTATGGTTATCTCTAATTTTTTTATTTAATTGCATTGTCTTTCTGTGTTTCCTTGTAGTTCACTGAACTTCCTTAAAACAACTATTTTGAATTCTTTATCAGAAAAATCATACATCTCCATTTCTTTGGGGTCAGATACTAGAAAATTGTGTTTGGTGGGACATGTTTCTTTATTTTTTCATGTTCCTTGAAGTCTTGTATTGCACTCCTTCCCAAACCAGGGAGACAGTCCCACAAGTTCTGTCAGAGAAAGGAAATTGTGAAAAGCTGACTTGAACCACTGAAACTTCTGGGAAATGTAGTCAATAGTTAGAAAAGTGGAAGACAAGCCAATATAGACTAATTCCATCTGGTTCTGAGCCCAGGCTTGGCAGATCCCAGGAGACCTCTCCTCAGTTTGTTTTGCATTTCTATGATTACCATTTAAGTTGAGCATATATCCATTATTTGGCTATTTGTACCATCGCTGAAGTCCCTTTTCTCATCTTTTGCTATTTTTCTATGGGTGTTTTAAAAAATTTATTTAAAGGAGTCTTTTTATTATAGAAACAAATCATTCATTAATGATATTGCAATTATTTTCTCACTGTCTGTAATTTTTGACAGACTATAATTTTTAGAACAGTTTTAGATTCATAGCAAAGCAGAGAATTCCCATATACCCTTTGCCCCCACACATGCATAACTTCCCCCACTATCAACATCCCACATGAGAATTGTACATTTGTTGTAATTGATAAACTTACATTTGTACATCATTATCACCTAAAGTCCACCGTTTACATTAGGGTTCACTCTCAGCATTGTGCAGACTATGGGCTTGCACAAATGTATAATGGCATGTATCCAGAATTATAGTATCTTACAGAATAGTTTTCATGACTTAAAAATCCTCTGAACTTCACCTTTTCATATCTCTCTCTCCTATAACCTCTGGCAACACCTGACCTTTTTACTATCTCCATATTTTGCTTTTCCAGAATGTCACAAAGTTGGAATCATATAGTATGTGGACTTTCCAGATTGGCTTCTTTAAAGTTATTTCATGTCTTTTCATAGCTCGATAGCTCTTTTCTTTTTAACCCTGAATAACATTTCATTTCTGGATATACCAAAATTAATTATCCATTCACTCACTGAGGGACATCTTGGTTGCTTCCAAGCATTGCCAATTATGAGTAGAGCTGCTATAAACATCCCTCTGCAGATTTTTATGTGGACATACGTTTTTAACTCGTGGATAAATACTGAGAAGCACAATTGCTGCATTCTATGGTAAGAGTATGTTTAGTTTTGTAAGAAACTGCCAATCTGTCTTCCAAAGTGGCTATAACATTTTGCATTCTCACCAGCAATGAATGAGAACTCGTGTTGTTCCACGTCCTAGCCAGCACTTGGTGTTGTCAGTGTTTAGGATTTTCAGTATTCTAATAGATGTGTAGTGATGTCTCATAGTTTTAATTTACAATTCCCTAAAGACACATGATGTTGAACATCTTTTCATATGCTTATTTTCATCTATAGATCTTCTTTGATCAGGTGTTTGTTCAGGTATTTTGCCCACTTTTATATCAGATTGTCCATTTCCCTGTTGTTGACTTTTAAGAGCTCTTTGTATAATTAGGATAGCAGTCATTTATCAGACATGTCTTTTGCGAAGATTCTTTTCTCAATTTGTGGGTTGTTTTCTCTTTTTCTTAATAGGCTTTCCCAAAGAGACGTAGTTTTAAATTTTAATGAAATTCTACTTATCAGTTATTTCTTTCATGTATTATATCTTTGGTATCATATCTAAAAAGTCATTGCCAAACCCAAGGTCATCTAGATTTTCTCCTCTGTTATCTTCTAGGAGTTTTATAGTTTTATGTTTGAGCTTTAGGCCTGTTATACATTTTGAATGAACTTTTGTGAAGGATGTAAGATCTGTGTCTAGATTTCTTTTTTTTTAATGTGGATGTTCAGTTATTTCAGCACCATTTTTGCGTCCCTTTAAATGATTTTCTGTCTCTTGTATTCCTTCAACTTGTCTTTGGATTTAGAGGTTTAATTTTTTTAGTAAGGAATACTTCATATGTGGTTATGTGTACTTCATTTGCATCACTTACTGAGGCACATAATATCTGGGTGTCATGTTTTTACTTGTGTTATATTGTTTGGTAGGTTTATGTATTGTCAAAAGTATTTATACACTGATGAATTACTTTCTTGGTCCATTATTTTATTAGGAATTGTAAAATGATGTTCTTCATTTATCATTTCTTTTTAGACTTTTAAAACTATCCTTTCATAATTATTTTCTAATTTTATTGTATTATTGTCTGAGAACATGATTTGTGTGGTTTTGATCTTTTGGAATTTACCAAGACTTCCTTTATAGTATAGTGAACAGTTGATCTTTGTATATGTTCCTCATGTGCTTAAAAATAAAGTTTAAATTTTATTTTGGGGTTGTAGGAATTTTATATACAAAAATAATTTGTTACCTGAATTTAATTCATTTCTGAAAACATGTTCAAGAGTGAATTTTCTGATAGTGTAAATCTATATTCCATTCTTTCAAATGGGGAAAATGATAAATTTCCAGTCATCTAAGAACCCCAACCACTTTCCCAAAACATTACTAAAATACTGTATAACACCTGTAACAGACCTCCAAGGATTTCTGTATAATTATCTATTTAACATTTACTGAACTTACTAGGAGGATTATGTTTCTGAGCATAACTCAATGAACTTGCAATAATCAAATACTATAATGTAAAGTAAGTAAACTATAATGTGTTAAAGGAATTATCTGAATTTAACAAGAGATTGGTAATGTCTCCAGGCATCTGACAGAAGCAAATACTGGAGTCCATGAAGAACTAAAACTTTAGAGATTTACTGTCCAATATGGTGGACATGAGCCACGTGTGTATTTAAACTTAAGTTAATTGACATTAAATAAAATGAAAAATCAGTTCCTCATCACACTGGCTGAATTTAATGCACTTAGTAGTCACATGTGGCTAGTGGCTACCATATTGAAGTACAGATATAGAACATTTCCATTATCATAGAATGTTCTATTGGACAGTGATGATTTATGGAAAGAAGGGGGAAGAGTGTAGGGCAAATGCACTGCATATTTATGTAATAGGAACTTGAGATGTGATCTTATCAGGAGAGCTGAGCTATGGTTATAGTACAATCTATATTGTTTTGGAATTAGGTTCTTTTTATGGCCACAAACAATTAAATTATAATACGGTTTTGATTTGAATAGTGAATTTGGGGTACAAACTTTTACACACCTTTATAGCAATATTCTGATTGTCATAGAGCAGCTAGCAAATACCTGTCTACTAGCTGAAGGTTATTAATTTCACTTTTAAGAACTTTGGTATATTGACTTATTTTTGTTCTGATTGATATAACAGTTTCAGCGAGGGGTGTATTAAAACACCTAGCTATAATTGTTGTTGTAATATTTACTCTCCAAAGTCCTGTCAGATGTTGCTTGATAAATTTTAGGCCTCTATTATTGGATGCATATATGTTTATGATGGTTATATCTTTTTGCACTTTTCTTTCTTTTATTAGTATATACCCACCGTGACTTCTGGATTTTCCTATTTTAACAAGTGGGTAATTTCTAATGCCATTCACAGAAATGAGAATGAGGGTTCTTTAGGGGAAGACTAAGCTTGAAGGGAAACACAGTAGATTTGTGAACAAATTTGAATGTGAGATGTCCATAAGACATCCACATGGGGTAAGGAGTCAGATATATAGATATGTAAATAGATAGATATAGATATAGATATAATCTGAAGGCAGGAAATGTGGAAGGGTTGGCCTCAAGATATATATTTGACAGTCAGCAATATATAGATAATATTTAAAGCCCTGGGACTAAAATAAATTACCTGAGGGGAGGATGTGGAGCAAAGAGGGACCAGAACTGAGTTACAGAGAAATGAAGCATTTAAACGTCTAGTAGGAAAGGTGACTAAGATGGTAGGAAGAATCAAGGAGAGCATGGTGTCAAGGAAACAAAGAAAAGCAGTATTTTAAAAATGAGGTTGTGGTCACTTGTTATATTCTTCTGAGAAGTGGAAGGAGTTTGCGGAAAAAAGTGACCATTGGACTGTGTGGTAGGCAAAAACAAATGGCCTCTGTTCACATGTTAATCCCTGAAAACTGTAAATATGTTGGGTTACATGGCAACAGGGAAGTAAAGCTACAGATGGAACTATGGTTGCTAATCAGCTGATTTTAGATAGAGAAATTATCCTAGACTATCCAGTGTATCCAGTGTAAACACGAGGTTCCTTACAAGTGAAAGAAAGAGGCAGAAGAGGAGATCAGAGTGATGCAGCATGAGAAGAATTGACCCACTGTTGCTGGCTTTGAAGATGGAGGGAGGGGCCACAAGACAAAGAATGCAGGCAGTCTCTAGAAGCTAGAAAAAAAACAAGGAAATTGATTCTCCTCTAGAGCCTTTATAGAAAGGAACATACCCTTGCCAACACATTGATTTTAGCCCAGTGTGACCCATTTTGTACTTCTGACCTACACAACTGTAAGAATATAAATTTGCATTGTTTTAAGCCACTAGATCTGTGGTAATATGTTACTGCAGCAATAGGAAACTAATGAAGACTGCACCATTGAAGTCACTGGTGATCTTGACAAGAGCCATTTCAGTGGAGTGATGGGAACAGAAGTCAGGTTAGATGGACCAAAGAGTGAAAGGAGGTGTGGAGGTGAAGGTAGAGAGTATCAACAACATTTTTGGAGGCTTGGCTGTGAAAACTATGGAATTTCATAGTTGGAAGGTAATGTGGAATACAGGGAAGATTTTAAATTTAATATTCTAGGGCTGAACTGTCTAATAACATAGCCACTAGTCATATGTAGCTATTTAAATTTAAATTAATTAAAATTAAACAAAATAAAAAATTCAGTGTCTCAGCTGCACTAGCCATATGGGTCTAATGGCTACTATATTGGATAGTACTGTACTAGAGCATGTTCAAATGTTGTTGACAATGACCCAGTAGCGAGAGACTGATAATGACGTAGAAGGGAGGGAGGGAGGGAAGAAGGGAGAAAGAATCTAAAGGATTAAGATAAGTGAAAATGGATAGGAGATGAGATACAGAGCATGAATGAGAGAAATTCATATTTGATAAGAGAAAAGATACTTTATTGTTTGTAACTGGACCACAATAAAGAGAAGATTGGTGCAAATCTGAGACATTTGCATATTTGGAATGGAATGATGAGAGTTCTCTTCTGACGGTTTCAGTTTTCTGATTCAAATCTGGGGCAAGGCCACCAGTGATGTCAAGGTGGGTGTGCTGGGACATAAAGTTTGAAGCAAAAGGAGAATATGTGAAACTGCTGTTTCAGAGGGTGGAAAAACATGATTTTCTGAAGAATAGAATAAGACTGCTGAAAAGTATAAAGGACCCATCTTAGGTTTCAGATAATGAATTCCAAGTAAAACCAATCTTTCTTTTTGTGTGTGTTTGTAGTTTGTGTTTTATTCTTTGATTTTCAAATTGTCAAAGATATTTTGAAATTGTAATGCTCAGTGTTACTGAGGACACAATGTAATGTGCATCACCCTTGAGGGTTTAAATTGGTATAACCTTTCAGCATTATTGGAAAAAAAAGTGGATGCAACCGAAATGTCCCACAAGGAGAAAGCAGTTATATTAATTATGGTAAATCTATAAGATGTAGAGTTTATTTAGCCATTAAAGTCATGCTTTTGAAGTGTTTTAATAGCATTGGAAAGTGCTGATGATGTAAAGTTAAATGAAAAAAATGTCATGCTCCAAAACTATATTAAAAACTATTATTCCAATTTTATAAAATAAGAAAATATGCATATGTATATATACATATACATGTACCTACCAACCCACATATATTTATATGCAGTGAAAAGAAATGTACTTAAATATAAGAGAATACTAATATCTATATAATATATTACAGTGTTTTTAATTTTCTTCTTTGTAGTTTTCATAGTTTCTAAAATTTTCAGCATTGAACATGTTTTATTTGTGTATATATATATATATTTAATCATAGAAGTAATACGTGAATGCATTCTCATTATAAAATAGAATAGGTACAGATAAACAAAAGCCTCCTTGGTCCCACCCTCAATCTCAGCCATCTTCCCAGAGGTAACTCATCTTATTAATTTTGTGTGTTTCCTTCTAGACCTTTTTCTTTGCATTTACACACATTGTATGTACATATATTATTTACTAACCAGAAATACAGTTATATGAAAAGAAGAGATATGTAGAGAAAGGTAAACTAATGAAAGGGACCAAAAGGGAATGTCACATTGGTTAGTGAACCAGGAATGAGTGGTATGCAAACGTCAAACAGTTTTAAGGAAGCAGTGGTTTAAGGTGTCAGATACTACAGAAGATAAGAATAATGTTTGCATACTGTTCTCATCCCCATCCTGCACCCTTTGGCAGCCAGGCAGCCTTTGTTTAGGTAGCAAGCTAGACAAGCTGGCTTTGGAAGTTGTTTTGAGATGCTAAAACTAGAAAAGGTAGGGAAAAGAAGGTCCCATTGTTGCAGTCCAGTTTGAGATGTGCCAGAGGGGATATGTGTTTAAACTTCTTGCTTTAATAACCTCTCCTCTTTCAAAGGACTAGCATAACGTCTTTGATCTGTAAACAAAGCATTACTGCAATAGTTACTCTAATGCAGCCTGACTCATAGTGTCTCGTTGACTCACAGGTTTTAGCTACTTTTCCTTGATGCGGAGATGAATGTTTGATATTACAGCAGATGACTCACAAACTTCATGTAGCTAATTTCCTAGCTTGGAGCATGTTAAAGAAATAAGTATCTCAGGGCAAAAGAAGGGATGAAGTCAGGTTTGGGGACTTCAGTGGAGAAGGGAGGGGTCAAACATCCCCAGTTGCATTCATTCATCTTTCAAAATTGGGTTCCAAAGTGCAGGAGCCAAGCTGCAATGGGAGACAGGAGAAAGTAAGGTGGACAAGGAGGCTTGTACCAGAATAGAAGGAAATCATGAGCTTAGTGAGGAGCTTCCTGGGCAATTGCTGGGAACACTGTCAGAGAGTCAGTCACTTGCATATTTCTGGGTGACGGCAGGTTAGCATAATGGTTTGGTTTAAGCTTTGAGACAGGAAGCATAAAGTCCAGACAACACAAAAGGGCTCTAAAGTATCTGTTGGTTTTGACAATATGGAAATTGTTGGAGGTTGTATTAGTTTGCTAGGTCTACCATAACAAAGTACCACAAGCTGGGTGACTTAAACAACATAAATTTATTCTCTCACTGTTTTGGAGGCTAGAAGTCCAAAATAAAGGTGTCAGCAGGACTGGTTCCTTCTGAGAACTGTGAGGGAAGGCTCTGTTCCAGACCTCTCTCCTTGTCTTGTAGGTGACCACCATCTCCCTATGTCTCTTCACATTGTCTTTCCTCTATGTGTGTCTCTGTGTCCAAATTTCCCATTTTTATAAGGATGTTAATTATAATTGGATTAGGCACCACACTAATGAACTCTTTAAAATTGATTATCTCTGTAAAGACCCTATTTCCAAATAAGGTCACATTCTCAGGTAGTGGGGGTTAGGACTTCAATATACAAATTGAGAGGCATACAAATTGACCCATAATACAGGTTATGACAAGAGCAATTCTGGTGGAGTGGTAGAAGTAGTAGAAGCCAGATTGTGCAAGATTGAGGGGTGAATAGGAGGTGAGGAAGTAGAGACAGTAAATGCTGACAAAACTTTCAAAAAGCTTAGCTGTGAAGGAAGACAGATAGGGTGGGAAAGGCAGTAGCTTGAGGGAAATGGGAGAGCTAAAGGAAAGACTTGAACATAATTTATATGTGGGAAGGAACCAGCAGTAGAGAGGTTGAAGATCCATGAGGGAGAGGAGAACCAAGTCTGGCAAGAAATGGGAGGGATTGGGACCGAGAGCTCTCATGGAAGTATTAGCCTTGAGTTGGAATAGGAGTATTTCTCCCTCTGAGGCTTGAGGGCTTGGTGGATATGGATACAGATATGCTGATGGGATAGGGAGTGGTAGTACAAGGGATGAGAGCATTCATAGAGTGGTGGTAAGAGCAGGAATTCTGGAGATAAACTGCATGGGCTCAAATTTCAGCTATGACGTATTATTTTTGCAAAGTTTTTTTAACATTTATACTCCTCAGGTACTTCATCTATATAATGGAATTAAAAATTATATCTCTCTCTTAGGGTTTTTGTATGGATTAAATGAGTTATGGAATTATAAGTGTTTACTAACATTATTGTTCTAAAGAATTGGAGATAAAGTCAGCTATTGAGAGTGAGGAGGTAAGGAACAGATGGGGCTTGAGTGTGGTGAGAGTTTGGAATTGTCACCATGGGGAACAGGACAGGGAGCTATGAAGAGCAAGTAAAAGAATTGTCAGGCAGCACTGAGGACACAGCTGAGGCTGTAAATCATAAGTTTGAAGAGGCAGCAATATGCAAAGTTGTACAATTTTTTCCAGCTGTGCTCAGCAATTCCTGGTCTAAGATCTGAGAAAGCAAATTGTAAGATAGATCTAGGGAGGGCAGTGGTACTCAAACTTTACTGAACCTCAGAATTACGTGGAAGGCTTATTGAACCATAGATTGTGGAGTGACAATCTATCACAGAGTTTCTGATTCTGTAGGTGTGTAGAAGGTTCCAATAATTTTCATTTCTAATAAGTTCTTAGGTAGATCCTGATGCTGCTGGTCCAGGGACTATATTTTGATGACCACTGGTTTAGGGGAAGGTGTCATGAATGAGATTGGAGTTGGTGGAGGGTATTTGGTGTATGTAACAGAGTAGGCAAGAGGACATGAGAGTTGAGGACATCTGTAAAAGAATAGTTCAAGTGCTGACCATGGCTATGGGGGGATTCAGGTTAGATGGGTAAAAGGGTGGAGTCATGGTAAAAGAAGGTGGAGGAAGATAGGGATCTTCACAAGGTCATAGCACTTACCCCACTTTATGATTCATAAGTTTTTATTTGTTTACTTATATATTATTTCCCTCCCCCACTAGATTTGAAGAGGACAGGGATCATGTTGTTTTGTTCACTACTCTATCCCAAACACCCAGCAAATACTATGTGTTCAATAAAACTCAGCAGCTCTATGAATGAAGAATGTGGATGCTTTCCCCTATGACTGTGCTTGCCTAAGCCCTTCTCATTCCTTGAGATTCAGGCCAAGCCTCAACTCTTCTATAATACCTTCTCTAGTGATCAATACTTCTGAACTTCCGTAGTTGTTGTTGTTGTTTTACTCTACAGGTACGTTGCCTTTTTTTGGTATACAAGTTATGAATTTTAACACATGTATAAATTAGTGTAACCACTACAATAATTAGGAATCATAACAGTTACAATCTCCGCCCTCCCCCAGCAACCCCTTATCTGTCTTCCATCTGTACAGTTTTATATACATATATATATGTATATATTTGGGTATATACATATATCCTGACAAAGGATATGTCTTGAAGGCACCACATTTTGTTTAATCATTCATTGTTAAGGGACATTTGAGTTATATTTAGTTTGGGCTCTTATGAATAAAACTGCTATGCGTATCGGTATAGAAGCTTTTATGTGAACATAGTTCTTCATTCTCTATAGCAGATCCATAGATGTTGCATTGCTGAGTCATACAGTAAGGGGATGTGTAACTTTATGAGGAACTCCCAAATTGTTTTCCAGAGTGTCTATATCATTTTATAGTCCCACTGGCAATGTATGAGTGATCCAGTTTTCCTAGATTTGGGTTAGCATTTGGTGTTATCATTATTATTTTTTTTAGGAAGATTAGCCCTAAGCTAACATCTGCTGCCAATTTTCCTCTTTTTGCTGAGGAAGACTGGCCCTGAGCTAACATCCATGCCCATCTTCCTCTGCTTTATATGTGAGACGCCTACCACAGCATGGGTTGCCAAGCAGTGCCATGTCCACACCCATGATCTGAACCGGCAAACCCGGGACACCGAAGGAGAAAGTGCGAACTTAACTGTTGCGCCACCAGACCAGCCCCTCGCTATTTTTTATTTTAGCTATTCTGACAGATAATATCTCATTGTGGTTTTAATTCACATTTTCCAATTAGATAATGATGAAGAAAACTTTCATGTGCTTATTTGTCATATATATATGTCATCTTTAGAGAAGTGTGTTTTCAAATTTTGTTCCATTTTTATTTGGGTTATTTGCTTTCACATTGTTGAGTTTTGAGAGGTCTTTATGTATTCTGGATACAAGGGTGGAAGCTTGGCTACTATAGTCAGAACAGGCCCCTCTGAGGAAGTGATATTTCGACTGATACTTGAATTATACATAGGAAACAGCAATATTAACAAAATTTCAGAACAGCTTGACCCACAAGTGCAAATACCTTGAGACAGGAATGATCTCAGTGTGTTTAAGGAATAAAAAGGAGACAGTATGGCTGTAGCATATTGAGCAAGATGGAGAAGAGTAGGAAATGAATTTGGAGAGAGAAACAAGAATCAGAGATATTATGTAGAACCTTGAAATTCATGGTGAGGAGTGTTTTTTTGAAGTATAGTTGACATAGCATATTATATTAGTTTCAGGTTTACAACATAGTGATTCAACATTTATATACATTACTAAATGATCACTGTGATAAATTTAGCAACCATCTGTCACCATACAAAGTTATTACAATAGTATTGACTATGTTTCCTGTGTTGCACGTTACATCCTTGTGACATTTATTTTGTAACTAGAAGTTTGTACCTCTTAATCCTCTTCACTGATTTAGCCCATCCCCCCACACCACTCCCCTCTGGTGACCACCAGTTTCTCCTTTGTATCTATGAGTTTGTTTCAGTTTGGTTTCTTAATTTGTTTTGTCTTTTAGATTTCAAACATAAGTGAAATCAGACAGTGATACCGTATTTATCTTTCTCTCTCAGTCTTACTTCACTTAGCACAATACCCCCTAGGTGAGTATCCCATTGTGGTTTTGTTTTGCATTTTTCATATGACTTGTGATTTTGAGCATCTTTTCATGTGCCTGTTGGCCATATGTATATCTTCTTTTGAAAAATGTCTACTCAGTTCCTCTACTGATTTTTTAATTGGATTGTTTGTCTTTCTTTGATATTGAGTTGTATGAGTTCTTTTTATATTTTGAATATCAATCCCTTATCAGATATATCATTTGCAAATATCTTCTTCCATTTACTGGTTTGCCTTTTCATTTTGTTGATGGTTTCCTTTGTTGTGCAAAAGCTTTTACTTTTGATGTACTCCCATTTGTTTATTTTTGCTTTTGTTGCCTTTGTCTGAGGAGATAGATCCAAAAAACATTGCTAAGATTGATGTCAAAGAGCTTACTGCCTATGTTTTCTTCTACCAGTTTCATGGTTTCAGGTCTTACATTTAATTCTTCAATTCATTGTGATTTTATTTTTGTATATGGTGTAAGAAATGGCCCAGTTTTATTCTTTTGCATGTAGATGTCCAGTGTTTTCACACCATTTATTGAAGAAACTGTCTTTTCCTTGTTGTATATTCTTTCCTCTTTTGTTGTAGATTAATTGACCATAGAAGCATGGGTTTATTTCTGAGTTCTCTATTCTGTTCCGTTGATCTGTGTCACAGATGTCTTTGTGCCAGTACCATACAATTTTGATTACTATAGCTTGGTAGTATAGTTTGAAATCAGGAAGTGTGAAACTGCCAGCTTTGTTTTTCTTTGTTAACATTGCTTTGGCTATTTGGGGTCTTTTGTGGTACATGCAAATTTTAGGATGATTTGTTTTAGTTCTATGAAAAATGCCATTCACATTTTGATAGGGATTGCATTGAATCTGTAGATTTCCTTGGTAGTATGAACATTTTAACAATATTAATTCTTCCAATCTATAAGCATGGGATATCTTTCCATTTATTAATGTCATCTTTGATTTATTTCATCAGTGTCTTATAGTTTTCAGAGTACAGGTCTTCCCTCTCCTGCTTTAAATTTATTTCTAGGTATTTTATTCTTTTTGATGCAATTCTAAATTTGTTTTCTTAATTTCTCTTTCTAATAGTTCCTTCTCATTGTATAGAAATGCAACACATTTCTGTATGTTAATTTTGTATCCTGCAACTTTACTGAATTCATTAGTTCTACTAGTTTTTTGGTAGTGTCTTTAGGCTTTTCTGTATATAGTATCATGTCATCTGTAAACTGTCACAGTTTTACTTCTTTTACAATTTGGGTGCATTTTATTTGTTTTTCTTCACTAATAGCTTTGGCTAGGACTCCCAGCAGTATATTGAGTAAAATGGGCAAGAGTGGGCATCCTTGTATTGTTCTAAATCTTGGAGGAAAATCTTTCAGCTTTAAACCATTGAGTATAATGTTGGCTGTGGGTTTGTCATATGTGGCCTTTAGTGTGTTGAGGTTCTTTGTCTTTATACCCACTTTGTTGAGAGTTTTTGTTATAAATTGATGTTGAATTTTATAAAATGCTTTTTCTGCACCAACTGAGATAATCATATGGTTTTTTCCTGTGTTTTGTTAATGTGGTATATCATGTTGCTTGATTGCAGATGTTGAACCATCCTTGCATCCCTCGAATAAATTTCACCTGATCATGGTGTATGATCCTTTTAATATATTTTTGAAGTTAGTTTGCAAATATTTTGTTGATGATTTTTTCATTAGGGATATTGTCCAGTAGTTCTCTTTTATTGTAGTGTCTTTGTCTGATTTTGGTATCAGGGTAATGCTTGCCTTGTAAAATGAGTTTGGAAGCATTTCTTCCCCCTCAGTTTTGGGGATAGTTTGAGAAGGATAGGTACTAACTGTTCTTAAATGTTTGGTAGAATTCACCTGTGAATTTGTTCATGAGTCTGGATAAAGGTTTATCAATTTTGTTTATCTTTTCAAAGAACCAGCTCTTAGTTTTATTGATCTTTTCTGTTGTTTTTTCACTTTTTCTATTTCATTTATTTCCACTCTAATATTTATTATTTCCTTCTTTCTGATAATGTTGGGCTTAATTTTTCTTCTTTTTCTAGTTCTTTCTGGTGTAAAGTTAGATTGTTTACTTGAGATTTTTCTAGTTTCTTGGAGTAGGCTTGCATCACTATGAATTTCCCTCTTAGGACTACTTTTGCCACGTCTGATAGATTTTGGAAGGTTATGTTTCCATTTTTATTTGTTTCAATGTATTTTTTGGTTTCCTCTGATATTTTGGTTTCCTCTGATTTCTTTGTTGACTCCTTGGTTGTTGAATAGCATGTTGTTTAGTCTCCATGTGTTTGTGTTTTTTCCCCAGTTTTCTTCTTGTAATTGATTTTTAGGTTCATACTGTTGTGGTTGGAAAAGATGCATGATATGGTTTTAATCTTTTTAAAATTATTGATGCTTATTTTCTGGCCTAATGTGATCTATCCTGGATAATTTTCCATGTACAGTTGAAAAGAATGTGTATTCTGTTGTTTTTTTAATGAAATGTCCTGTATATATCTATGAAGTCCACCTGGTCTAACATGTTATTCAAGGGTGATGTTTCCTTATTTATTTTCTGTCTGGTTGATCTATCCATTGATGTAAGTGGAATATTAATGTTCCCACTACTATTGCATTGCTGTCAATTTTTCTCTTTATATCTGTTAATATTTGCTTTATATATTTAGGTGAGCCTAAATTAGGTAAATAAGCATTTGCAAATGTTTTATCTTCTTCTTGAATTGACCCCTTTATATCATTATGCAATGTCCTTCTTTGTCTTTTGTTACAGTTTTGATTTAAACTCTATTTTGTCTGATATAAGTATTGCTACCCTCTTTCTTTTCATAGAATATCTTTTTCCATTCTTTCAGTTTTTGTCTATTTGTATCTTTATATCTGAATAGAATTTCTTATGGGCAGCATATTCGTGGATTTTTTTTTATCCATTCAGCCATCCTATGTGTTTTTATTGGATAATTTAGTCCATTTACATTTAAATTAAATATTGATAGCTATGTACTTATTGTCATTTTGTTAATCGTCTTCTGGTTGCTTTTGTAGTTCTTCTCTGTTCCTTTCTTCTTCTCTTGCTTTCTTCCCTTGTGGTTTCATGATATTATTAGTGTTATGTTTATATTCTCTTTTCTTTATGTTTTGTGTAACTATAATATATTTTTGGTTTGTGGTTACCATGAGGTTCATATATATATATACATGTATAGCAGCCAACACTCATGTATTGTTTTCCTGATTTAACTGAGTTGTCTATCTGTGTTTCCTTGTAGCTCACTGAACTTGTTTAAAAAATTATTTTGAATTTTTTGTCAGGCAATTTGTAGATTTCCATGGCTTTAAGGTTGGCTACTGCAAAATTATTGGTTTTTTTGGTAATGTCACATTTCCTTGATTATTCATATTTCTTATAGCCTTGCATTGATATCTCCACTTTTGAAGGATCAATTACTTCTTCCAGACTTTGTGGACTGACTTCTATGGGGAAATACCTTCACCTACAGTTGAATGCAAAGGTACCAGCTGGGTGGGACATGGCATCTTTGGCTTTGTGGGTGTTCAGAATTGGCTCTGGCTCTGGGGAAGGCACGGTATACAAGTCTACATGCTGGTCCATCACCTGAGGTTGGTGTCAGTGAATACTGCAGTTGTCCTCAGTGACCAAGTCTGCTGGTGTCCACAGTTGTGGCAAGGGCTATTGGAGTCCTCAAAAGTGAAGGTCCTTGGATCCTCCTGTTCATTTATTTTCCCATGGGACAGTCATGACTTAGGGCATCCCTTCTGGCACCATGTTCAACATGTGGGTGCACACACAGCAGCTCTGGCTGCTGTGTCTGGGATGCACATAAGTAGCTGTGGCTCCAAAATTCTGCAGTGTGGGCCTACTCATTGCTGCAGTGATGCTGATGTATTGTGAGAGGGACAACTCATATTGGAGAAGAGAGGCCAAGTGGCAGCTGCTTCTGGTGGAAGTAAACACAGTGGCTCCTTCTGAGTAGGGGAGCCTCAGCAGAGCCTGCTTCTTTTGGGAGGCTAAGCAGCAGGAGCTCCTTATGTGTGGGGGTCATTGTAGCAGTGGCTCATTCTCTGAGGGAACACAGATGTGGTGGCTCTTTATGGGGGAAGGGAGCATCGGTGGCTCCTTGTCCTGGAGAACACAGCATTGATAGCTGCTTGTCATGGGAAGGGGGGTGAAAGGAGAGTAGTTTCTTCTGGATAGGGAAGGCAAGGAATGGCATTGACTCCTCCTTGGGAAGATGTAGTGGTGGTGGCTCCTTTTAGGGGAGTGGAGCAGTGGCAACTCCTTCTCTAGGAGGACATAATAGCAGTGGCTCATTGTGGAGCTGGAGGCAAAGGCCCTGTGGCTCCTTGCGGGGGAAGCAGATTGGCAGTGGTTCCTTGGGTAGGGGGCAGGGCAGCAGCTCCTTCCTGTGAGAGGCAGGGCAGTGTAGGCTCCTCCTTTGAGGGCAAGGTGATGGATGGCAGCTCCTTCTGTGGGGAGGAGAGCATCCATACCTTCTCCTTGAATTGGTGCAGAGTGGCGGTGGCTCCTTCTTGTAGACGCAGGAGAAGGACATGAATGCCAGGCAGCTCAGTCAGCTGGGGTCAGTGTCAAGAAAGGCTGCCTTGTGGTGAAGGGCTGCTGGGGTGCTCCTGCCTTTTTTTTTCTTCCTTGGGGGTTCCCTATTGGTGCCTAGCTGTGCTGGACTGAGGTGAAGTAGGAAAGATACTTCCTACACATTTCTATATGGTCATCTTTACTTTTTGTGGTCCACTGGGCTGCTACAAGTTCTTGGGAGAGGAGCAAGAAGCTCTCTCAGAGCTATTTTTGTTGGTATAGTTATATATTCCTTGTTTTTGTTGTTATTGTTGGGGGAAACAAGCATTGGGACCTCCTCACCCTGCCATTTTGCTGCTGTCAGCTCCTGTATAATTCAATGTGTATGAAATGTTCATGGACAAATCTATATAAACATAAAGTAGGTTAGTGGTTGCTCAGGGCTTGAATGAGTGGGTAGATTAAGCAAGGGAATGATGGCTAAGGAGTGCAGGGATTTTTTTTGGTGGTAATGATTTTTCAGAAATTGATTGTGGTGATGCTTACAAAATTCTGTGACTATACTAAACATCATTGAATTGTACACTTTTAAATGGATGAATTGTATGGTATGCAAATTATATCTCAATAGAGCTTTTATAAAAATTAATATGGCATCAGTTGGAAGATGGATTGGAGAGGGCAAGACTTGGAGGCATAGAAACATGTTATGAGGTTTTGTAATAGTCCAGTTGAGAAAATAAGAGTCCAAACTAGGGTAAGAGTATTAAGAATTGGAAGGAGAAGAATATGACTGTAAATGTGGAGATACAATCAATAGGACTTTCCCTTTGGTGGGATGTTGAGTATGTGAAAGAGGGAAGACAAAGAAGACTAAAGTTTTGAGTCGGGGTAAGTAGGAGGGTTTTAATGTCATTACTAGACACTGGGAGCACAGATTAACAGGGTTCCTTTTTCAAAGGAAGGAGGTGAGTTCATATCAATTTTATTTTTTGATGTGCTGTCAAGACAATCTTCAAAGATGACCAGTATATAATTGAAAATTTCATATTGGAGCTTAATAACAAGGGAGATTAGGCTAAGTATTTAAGAGTCATCAATAAATAGATCATAATTGACATCAGAAAGGTGGCCAAAAGTTTCCATGCAGAGAGTGTGGAAAAAAGAGAAGAGGTCTGGAGAAAGAGCCTTGGGGAAACAGCTGCATATAGGGGGCAGCAGTAGGAAAAGCAAACCAAAATAGAGCCAAAGAAGGGAGGCTATGATAAGCAGAGAGAAGAGTAGCAGAGCTACCTTACCAGAGGATTGAACCTGGGCCTTTAAGGATAGGAACAATGAAGAGAGGCTGATGGTGTCCCAGGAGGGTGAAGAACAAAGTCACAAAAATAAAATGGAGACTGGTATGGAAATTATGGAGAACGACCTTAAAGATCCTGGGATTCACCCACCACAACTTCTTGGGATACCTGGGAGTTGAGAAAAATTTCTGACCTGGTCCAACTGGAGATTCTTCTTACCCTTCCTAGGTGAGGTTCTCACTTACCAATGGAACATCCCAGAGAGATCTGGCCCTGGGCCCAATGATTCTGCATGTGTTTCCTGGATCTATTATTCTTCCGTGGATCCCATCAAGGTAAAGATAATATGAGCTTCCTGGAGGTGAGTCTCAGAAATGGGCAGACTGCCTGGCAAAAAGAAGCTGTTAAACAGGTGTAATAAGGAGCCCAGCCCTGAAATACTAGAGCTGAGGGTTTGGGGAAAATTCCTAAAGTGCTGGGCTTATTTTAGTAGACAGGAGGAGGGATGAAGGGAATAGGTAATCATCACGTATTTTTTCTGAAGATTTCTTTCCTTGTATCTTCTTCTTGGATCCCATAAGATAACAAGCTCTCATTTAAAAAGCCCAAGATTGATTGTCAAGAGATTGGGCTTCCAGCCCCAAATATGGTTCTATCTTGCCTTTGGAGTGACTTTAGACAAATCATTCTGCCTTTGTTTCCTCATCCAGAAAGTGGGTTTATCTATCTAGCCACCTATCCACAGCCAGCTATCAGCAGTCACTTATTGAGAGCCTACTACATTTTAGGAATTTTACTTGGTGCTTTGGGTGATATAAATATAAGATACAGTTCCCAACTTCAAAGAGTATTATTTACTTGGAGGAGACAGATAAATACAGAAATAATGTTAGCATTAAATACAGTCGTCCCTAGGTTTCCATTGGGGATTGGTTCCAGGACCCCTGCAGATACCAAAATATATGGATGCTCAGATCCTTACATAAAATGACATAGCATTTGCATATGACTTATGCACAGCCTCCCAAATACTTTAAATCATCTTTAGATCACTCATGATACCTAATACAATGTAAATGCTATGTAAATAGTTGTTATACTATATTGTTTAGTGAATAATAAGAAAAAAGTCACATATTCAGTAGAGGTGCAAACATTGTAGAGCTTTTGATCCGTGGTTGGTTGAATCTGTGGATGAGGAGCCCGTGTATATGGAGGGCTGACTGTATATATAAATGTAAATGTAAATATAATTATAACAAAAATATATTTTAAATATAGCATATTAGCAGCTCCTTAAAACCATATAATATAAAATGCTATGGAGGTCCATGAGAGAGTGATTACATCTGCTTAGAGAGAGGGATGAACAAAAGGGAAGCTGGAGAAGGCCTCACAATGGAAGGTACATGTACTTTGAACCTTGAAAGCTGAATAGCAGTATGCCATAAAATAAGGGATATGGTGATTGGGAGGGCATTACAGGAGGAAGAAACAGCGTGAGAAAAGGCACTGGGTTGTGAAATTGCTTGTAGGGCTTGGAGATCAGTGAATAGTCCAGCCTGGCAAAAGCATTTTACCTGTGTCCCAGGATGGTTGTGAGGATGAATTCAGGTGATATAGTGGAGAAGCTTATAGATGTAAGATATTATGATGAATTTCTGAGGGCAGAGTGGGCTTGGGTGTCAGCTTGCCTCCCTGTAGAGCACTGCCACTCAGGAACAACCTCAACTCTTTCACTCTCTACCCCTTCCTCCTATCCTCAGGACATGTATAGTGGCCTAGTGGGGCCCTTGGCCATCTGCCGAAAGGGCATCCTGAAGCCTGATGGAGGACGGAGTGACGTGGACCGAGAATTTGCCTTGTTATTCTTGATCTTTGATGAGAACCAGTCTTGGTATTTGGAGGAGAATGTGGCAACCCATGGGCCCCAGGAACCAGGCCGGGTTAACCTACAGGATGAGACTTTCTTGGAAAGCAATAAAATGCATGGTCTGTAAAAGAGAACCTACCTTTCTTCCAAAGAAGTCCCCACTGGTTTCATGGGGGTATCAGATAGGCCCATCACTACCTAAGGGAGTATAATTCCTGAAAGGATGGGAAGATGGGAAGGTGAATGGGGAAAAGTTATAAGAAATATCTCCTACTATTATACATTTATATACACAAATTAGAGACATGGTGGTCCACATTAGGTCAGGTGCCCAGAAAACAGGAAGCTGACTCTATAAAGTTGCTGTGGTGACACCAGCACATTTTAACATATTAGAGAATGCAAGATGAACATTTATGAGCCTCAATGTACCTGGAGAGCTAGCTGCTTCAGACCCCTCTGCTTTAAAATCCTTAGTCTCTCAATATTATCTTATTTCTTTACTACTCTGAATCTGAGGTCTGCTTTTTCAATAGCTTCCAAAATAGACAAATGGACAGCTTGTCTTTTAGTCTATCTTTAAAACAAAAATTCAATTTACAGATAGAAAAATTGAAGGGAAGAGCCTCAGAGAGTAGCCTACTGGGTTTATATTACACACAAGGAAGAGCTTTTTGACACTCAAATGGATTTTTGAAGGAAATTATGCATCCAAGCCTTCCTTTGTTCTAGAAATCTGTGTATAGTTTCAAAAATAAGAAAAAATCTCAAATGAGAGGGAGAACTTAAGCGCAGTGGAATGTTTGAAGTGATTTCTCAGTATCCCCTCTAGTGAAATATTTCTTTGATCTGAGGATAAGGTACAGGTTTAATAGTGACTCTAATGAACCTCAAAAGTAGTATCTCATTGTCATACACATTCTAGCTATTTCCCCTTGATGAAGATATGAGTGATTCACATTGGAACAGATGATTCACAAACTTTACAAAGTGAACTTTTTAGCTCTTGTAAAATCAAAGAAATAAATTTCCCAGGACAAAAAGGGAATGAGGGCACAGTTAGATTTTGCTAGTGCAAGGGTTTGGCTAATGCCCATTTCCATCTGTTTGTTTATGTGTTCATTTGTTCAGATTCTTCAGGTATCAATCCATCTACCTATCTGTCTATCATGTATTTGTTGAACTCTTTCTGAGTGCTGGCACTGGAGATAAAAAAATAAATAATGTTGAAGTCTGAGGGAAAGTAAATAATATCCATCCCTTCCCTTCTAGACTCCTGAACCAATTGAGAAAGAAACAGATGTTTAAGATCAAATATGAGCTTATTGAGAAGGGTAATTGGAAAACTAAATTTAGTTCTGCGACTACATGGACTTGCTAACACTCCCCCTGCAATGAATAGATTTTCCACCCTGTCATTGACATACACAGACTACAATAGCCCTCTTCCTTTGCACGGACAGAATATTCCCTACAATGGGATAGTAAATCTGTTTGTACCCCCTTCTGTGGTCAGACTGATCCAAGAGAGAGAAGATTCAGAAGGAGCAGAGTTGAACATGTTTAGTTCATTCTCTCAAACTTACAATTTGGTGAGGGTAAATACAAAGCAGGCTACAAATGCTCCTTCCATTACTTCCCTTTTAGAGGTGTAGAATAGAAATTATCTTACCTCTGTAAGAACACAAGAAGTGGGATAATGTGTCCTGGGCATAGTCCTGACAGTGTTAATTAACATGGTGATGAGTAGTTTGTTGTCTTTAGAGCATAGGATATGGCCTGGGAAGAGTCAGATATGAGGCCTATGCATTAATATCATTATTAATTCCAATAATGTGACAATCCTTTTTTAAAATATATATTGTAGGCTCAGGTGTCTGTTGGGCGTTCTGACGAATGCAAGGAAACCATAGTACTATAGTATATACATTAATTTCCTGCTTACTAGGAACCTACAGCCTAGTTGGGGATATGAGCTTCCACAAATTAAAAGATAGGAAGCATAGAAAGCATTTTCTGGTGAGTTCCAAAGAGTGGTACAGAGAATAATTGAGGAGTTTGAAGGTGGAAGGGAATGCAAGGGATGGAAGATACTGGGAGGAACTATATTAGGGAGAAGGTAAAGCTTTTACTGGGCTTTGAAAAGATGGATAAAAGGAGGCACAATTTCTGGGAAAGAAGATCAGAAACATGAGCAAGGACACAAAGAACATGCATATGAAGAAATCACCCTAATTGGAATAAATGTGATAGATAGTGGGAGATAAGTCTGGGAACGTGGTTTGGGGCTATATTTTGAAGGACCTTGTAGGCTGAGCTAAGGAGCCATGGACTTGATCTTTTGGGCAGGTGGAAGCTATTAAAGTATTTTAAGCAGCAGAATTACATGGCCATATTAGTTATTTAGAAATCCCACTCTGATAACACCAGTGTGGAAGACAGACCGAAGGGGGACAAATGGAATAGAGAAGAGAGAAGTTAGGCAGCTACTGCTAACATCAGAGATGATAACGACTAGCCCTAGGGAAGTGGTAATGAGAAGTCAAAATGAGAGATATAAGAGACTTTTTTCTTCTTTTACAGCCATTAATGGAAAGGTCTATGCCAACCTCAGGGGTCTTACCATGTACCAAGGAGAACGAGTGGCCTGGTACATGCTGGCCATGGGCCAAGATATTGACCTACACACTGTCCACTTCCATGCAGAGAGCTTCCTCTATCGGGTGAGCTGGAAAGAGGGCTGAGCCCCTTAGGTGTGATTAGAGGAGTGTTTTGACAGCCACTGAGGAAGAAGGTATAGCAAGGAACAAGATAATAATCAGTTGAAAGAGGAAAGATCTTGTACATGGAGCATTGAGTTGAGAATTCTAGTTTGGCTACATATCTCAGGGTCAGTCACTTCCCACTAGGCCTTAGCTCTCCCATCTGATATAGAAGAAACAAGTGGCTTAATTCCGGGCTAAGGAGATTGAAGGAATCAATGTAATTGTGTCTCAGTCATAGACTTGAGACACAGTGAGCAGTGATCCTAAGAGCAAGGAATTTCGGAGCAGTGTCTCAGAATCTCTAAAAGTCCTTAATCCATTATAGGAAGAACTTCAATGCAGGAGATACATGGAACAACATGTAGGTTTTGAAGAAGAAGATTTAGTCTTAGGAAAATGGGGCAGAGTTGGCATTGATATGAACTTAAAGATCAAGAAGTGCTGATAAGGCATGGAGGAAAAAAAAAATTGAGTTCTATTTCTAAAGGAAATATGTGGCCCCTTCCTAGGGCTCAAGACTTAAGCAAATTTACCCAGATTTTAGCCTCCTGACAAGTTTGGAGATACTAGTTTTTAGCCCCCTAAAGGAAGCTGGAATGTCTTTTACTTTGGGAGACTTTAAGAAAAAGTAGGAGGAGAGAATCTCCTCTGTTCATTCAGTTTGTGTGAGTGAGTTCATAGGGGAGAGGGATAAGGTAGTGGGCATTTTAAGCTGCTCTCTGGTCTACAGATCTTGGAGTCCCATGTCTCTGATGTGAACATTCAAACTTTTTAGCTCCTATAACTTCTGAGATAATCTCTGTACCCTTGACGTCCTCTCCCTCACCCCTAATCTCTCTTGCAGAATGGAGAGAGCTACCGGGCAGATGTGTTGGATCTGTTCCCAGGGACCTTTGAAGTTGTGGAGATGGTGGCCAGCAACCCTGGGACATGGCTGATACACTGCCATGTTACTGATCATGTCCATGCTGGCATGGAGACCCTCTTTACTGTCTTGTCTCAAAGAGGTAAGGCCTAACTGACCAAGATTGGCCATCTTCTAGCACTTTATCTAGCCTATATGAACCTGATAATCCCCAAAACTCTCTTGCACCTATCTTTCTGATCCTAGAAGAACCAGGACTTAGGGCAGAGCATACCCCCCTCTAGGTGTTCTCCCAATCAATATTTCTCATTCTCCACTAACCCCTTGCTCTTGCCCCCTCCTAATTACTTTGACATCTGTTGAGCTCACATGGGTTGACCCAGCCTGAAACTGGCTGGGTTCTATGCATTGCTGCTTAGTGCAGATTTGCTTCCTTTGAAATACGTTTAATTTGCCTATGAATTTATTGTTTTAGGACTCATTAGAGGTACTGACTATTTCAAGGAATCTTGCTATTGAGTCCTTTTTTAAAAAAGAAGAAATATAATTCTAACAGTCACCCCTTAATTGATTTGTTTTGTGAGAATTGTGAAAGGCAGTTCTTTCTGTCCTGGACAGCTCTGTCTAAGGCTTAAAAGATATATTGGTATTCAATTACAGGCCAGCTTATCCAAGACAGAGTTGCTACTAAGAGTGGAAAAACTTTTTCCTTATATGTTTTAAATGGAGAGAAAATAGCTGGGGTAGTTCATCAATCAATCTCTGTTCATCACCAAGAATGTGGAAGGATAAATTGCCTTTGATTTTGTGTCTTTGGGTCATTAAAGGGTTAAGTGTCTCACCTCTTAAACCTCTTGACCTGAATCCAGTCCTGAGCATTATCTTCCTTCCAAGAGGTCCTATAGAACCTACTGGGGCCCACAGGAATCCAGGGATTTTTTTCTCTTGTGCTTTTAAAAAGATGTCATACTGCTTTGAAAACTGGTGGTATTGAGGTAAGTATTCTGGAATTGTTAGTCATTAGCACTCTATCAGCAGGAATAGAAACCAAGAAAGTATATTGGGGCATTCAAACAGGCTTAGCAAACCAGGGTAGAGAATACAACTCTGCTGTTTACCCCCAGGAAAGGAGACAAATAATTGTACATTTTGATTTCCTGTATCTTTGAAAAGCTTTGTTTTCTGGTAACCCATACTGCTAGAATGTGGCCTGCACTTATTACTCTAGTACTACTCCCCACCACCCAGATAAGCACACAGAATTTTTTGTTGTGTTCTGCCATTCATTGGAGCCACAGTCAAGTGATGAATTGACATGCCATCAAGATGCTATAGATCCAAGACAACACGTTGTCTCTGTGTATAACAATGGGTCATCTCAAATATAGGCCATCTAATAGATAAGAGTCTATCTCAATATATATCATCTTGGAACTTCCACAAATAAGGATAGCTCTTATCTCTCTATGACAGTGAGATAGCTCACAAATCTTACCTGTTTGCCTTTTTGTTTGTTTATATCCCACTATGGTCTAATCTGATATTGTTCTAACCACATATGTGTTAAAAGGCCAACCAGAGGTAAGAGTTGAAGACAGATAGGGAAGAAAGGACTAACTATTGGAACAAGGTTCTTGCTGAGGAAGCAAGGGATGAAAACCAGAACTAAAATGAAAGACTATACTGGAGTATGGTCAGTTCTTCTACTGAAAGAAGAGAGAAGACAGAAAAGAAAAATATCAATGCATATGTTTGGGTGAGGGGTTTGACAGAAAGATGGAATATTTTTGCCTATGATCTCTGTTTCATCTGTGATGCAGGAGACAGAGTCATCTGCTGAGAGTGAAGGATAGGTGGTAGGGTAAAGAGCTTGAAGAAAGTGGGAAGAAGTTTAAAATAACCAGTCTGGTACATGGGAAAAAAGTTTAGTCTGCGTGATGGGAAATAATTAATAATTCCAGGCAGCATTGAGGGCTTAGTTAAAACTGGACAAAAAGAATACTAATCTTTACAATTTTGTGATTTTTCTCCACCAGCATTCAGTGTACCAGACAAAATACAAGGAAAGTATAGTTACTGGGGTTTCCATAGATTATTATAACACTCTTGGATGTTAGTAGTTAGAAATGATAGACCATGAAGTCTAGCCTGACCAGTAATGGAAGAAAAGACAGGATGAAGCTGATAGATTGACAGAAAAATGGAAGGGTCCAGGAGCTACAGGTCTTTATGAGAAGGAAATTCCAGATGGCTTGAGTGTTGGATGGATCAACATTTATGGTGGGAATTGAGGAAGAAGAAGACTGAGTCAGGTACCAAAGACTTTTATGAATGAAGAGAATTGCTAGGTAACAGTGAAAGAAGTGGTTGTGGTTTTTCTAGCCAAATAAGGAGAACTTCAAAAGAGATGTATCTTTACAAAAAAGGGAGGAACAATAATCTCAAAGCAGTATTGAAAGGATGTAAAGGAAGCATAGGCCTCAAAAAAAAAAAAAGCTCAGCCTCAGTAAAGCAAGCAAGAAGAGAAAGAAGTATTCTGAGTAGAGGTTAAATATGTAGGGATGTAGGTTTGACAGGGAGCAGGGGCTTCCTAAAAGGAGGGTGGAAAAAGTTGGCAAAAAGAGCAGTGATAGGGACAGAGGAAATGCCAACAAATATGTAAATAGTGGCAGAGAAGTGACTTACCTTTTGGTCTCCTAAGCCTATGCTGTTGCTCATATTTTGTGTTACTATTCAAAATCAAATCTACATACCAATATTGACTTTGGCCATAAGAAAGTTAATTACAATCACCTACATTTTGCTTACTTTACTACAAAGAGATTCCTCCAACCAATGTTAACCTCCCACAGCAAACCTATGAATTGGTAGGAAGAATAATAGGAATAACCTCTTGTCTCTTTTTTTTTCCACCAGAACAATTAAGCACTATGACCACCATCACCAAAGAGATTGGAAAAGGTAGGGAGAATGATACACAGACTGGGTAGTTGTATATGGTGTGCATTTGGGGGTAGGTGCAGTGCCTGTAGAAAAAAGGATTCACATGAACAAAAGGTGGACTGCAATACTAGCAGGAAGCATCCTGAGATTTCCATAAAACTTCAGAAGCCAGGAACCTCAGGTTCAGCTTCCGTCAGCAGGTTTATTGTCTTTGGCTCCCACCCCCCAATCAACTGAGTTTGGGAAAACAGCTTTATCCCCAGTTGGAGGCTGATATCTTAGCCTCTCACCTAACGTGTGAGGAGGCAGGAAAATGAAGGTCTTGCTGGGTTGGACATGAAGGAGCTGTAGCACACATGAATTCCTCACAGGGACAGTGTGAAATTAGAACAAATACCAAACAGTCTGAACCAGCTGTTTTTTATTCTTGCACTTATGGGATATCACATAGTTGACTCTTTGGAGCCAGCCATTTCTACTTTTCAAGAAAATCAAGATTCTTGTCCTAGCCAGCTTAGGTCTAAATAGTGCTTTCACTCTCCACTGCATTTGTACCTGGACTGAGAAAGATTCAGAAAGTTATAACTAGAAAGGACATTAGAAATCATCAATTTAGTCCTGAGGTTTTTGAACTGTATTTGGAAAAGTCCTAATGATCTGCCTAAGTGTCTTATAAACTGTCAACCAAGAGACTTGGGTATGTCCTGGAAGAGTTGAGGAGAGGTAAGTTGAGGCTGAGAGAGTGGGGCACCATACATATATATGCATGTATTTGTATATATACACATACAACTATATGGTGTGTATATACATATTTTGTGCATATATTTGTATATTCATACACATGTATGTATGTGTAGACACATACATACATCCTCATTAGCTCTTGTATGTTAAAAAGTTTCCACATTGGGGGAAAAAACCATCAAAACTGTGAATCTAATAAAACCCAATAATTTTCTACATGAGAAACTGAGATGGAAAGTGATTTGTCCAAGATCACAAGAGGAGGAAGTATTAGAATGTAAACTCAGAACGAGGATGTTTTTCAGCTTCCATTTGAACTCACTATATTTTATCTTCTCTCAATTTTATAAAAAGATTCACTCATCTAGTTATACATTCATCAAAAATTTACTGAGTGCCAGGGACACCAAAACAAGTAAGACATAAGCACTACTTTTCAGGAGATTTGTCTAAAAATGGAGTGCTACACAGAAACAAGAATTTTAGTGCTAGGTTCTGTACATTGTAGAAAAGGGCAAACAATAATAACAGCTATCAATTATTGTGCATTTGCCATCTTCCAGGTGCTATGCTAAATATCTTATAAATAGTAACACACTTAAACACCACAATAAACCTATGAGTTAATTGTAGTTATTATCCCCATTTTATAAAAGAGGAGGCTCAAGTCCAGAAGTGAGGGGGATTAGGTCACTTGGCCCAAGAATGTACAGGCATACCTCGTAGATAATTGCGGGCTCGGTTTCAGACCACCACAATAAGGTAAATATGGCAGTAAAGCTAGTCACACAAATTTTTTGGTTTCCCAGTGCATACAAAAGTTATGTTTACACTATAATGTAGTATATTTAGTGTGCAATGGCATTATGTCTAAAAAACAAGGTACATACCTTAATTAAAAAATACATTATTACTAAAAAATGCTAACCATCATCTGAGCCTTCAGCGAGTCATAATTTTTTTCTGGTGGAGGGTCTTGCCTAGACTTTACTGGCTGCTGAGTGATCAGGGTGGTGGTTGCTGAAGGTTGCTGTGGCTGTGGCAATTTTTTAAAGTATGACAAAAATGAAGTTTGCCCCATCAACTGACTCTTCCTTTCATTAATGATTTCTTTATGGCATGCAATGCTGTTCGATGGCATTTTACCCACAGTAGAAATCTTTCAAAATTGGAGTTAATCCTCTCAAACCCTGCTGCTGCTTTATCAACTAAGTTTATCTAATACTTTAAGTTCTTCATTATCACTTAAACAATATTCACAGCATCTTCACTAGGAGTAGATTCCATCTCAAGAAACCACTTTCTTTGCTCATCCATAAGAGGTAACTCCTCATCCGTTCAGATTTTATCATGATATTGCAACAATTCAGTCACATCATTAGGTTCCACTTCTAATTTTAATTCTCTTGCTGTTTCCACCACATCTGCAGTTACTTTCTCCACCGAAGACTTGAACCTCTCAAAGTCATCCATGAGGGTAGGAGTAAACTTCTTCTAAAGTCTTGTCAATGTTGTTATCTTGACCTCTTCCCATGAATCAAGAATGTTCTTAATGGCATCTAGAATGGTGAATCCTTTCCAGAAGGTTTTCAATTTACTTTACCTAAATCCATCAGAAAAATTACTATCTATGGCAGCTGGAGTATTACAAAATGTATTTCTTCTATAATAAGACTTGAAAGTGAAAATGATCCCTTAATCCATAGGCTGCAGAATGAATCTTGTGGTAGCAGGCATGAAAACAACATTAATATCATTGCATACCTCTATCCAAGCTCTTGGGTGACAATGTGCATTGTCAATGAGCAGTAATATTTTGAAAGGAATCTTTTTTTTCTTAGAAGTAAGTCTCAGCAGTGGGCTTAAAATATTCAGTAAACCATGTTGTAAACAGATATTTTGCCATACAGGCCTTGTTGGTCCATTTAGAGAGCACAGGCAGAGTAGATTTAGCATAATTCTTAAGGGTCCTAAGATTTTCAGAATGATGAACATTGGCTTCAACTTAAAGTCACCAACTACATTAGTACCTAACAAGAGTCAGAATGTCATTTGAAGTTTTGAAGCTAGGCTTTGTGACTTCTCCTCTTTAGCTATGAAAGACCTAGATGGCACCTTCCTTCAATATAAGGCTGTTTTGTCTACATTGAAAATCTGTTATTTAGTAGCCGACTTCATTAATTATCTTAACTAGATTTTCTGGATAACTTGCTGCAGCTTCTACATCAGGACTTGCTGCTTCACCTTGCACTTTTGTGTTATGAAGACAGCTTCTTTCCTTAAACCTCATGGACCAACCTCTGCTAGTCTCAAACTTTTTTCTTGCAGCTTCCTTACCTCTCTCAGCCTTCATAGAATTGAAGGAAGTTAGGGCCTTACTCTGGATTAGGCTTTGGCCTAAGTTCCCTTACTCAACTGTTGTGGCTGATTTGATCTTATTCTAAGATCACCAAAACGTTCGCCATATCGGCAATAAGGCTGTTTCATTTTCCTATCACTCATGTGTTCACTGGAGTAGCACTGTTAATTTCCTTCAGGACCTTTTCTTTTGCATTCACAATTTGGCTAAAAGTTTTGCACAAGGCGCCTGGCTTTTGATCTCTCTTGGCTTTTGACGTGCCCTTCTCACTAAGCTTAATCATTTCTAGCTTTTGACTTAAAGTGAGAAATGTGTGACTCTTCCTTTCACTTGAACACTTAGAGGCCATTGTAGGGTTATTAATTGGCCTAATTTAAATATTGTTTCATCTCAGGAATAGGTAAGCCCAAGGAGAGGAAGAGAGATGGGGCAAGAGCCAGTTGGTGGAGCAGCCTGAACACACACAATATTTATTGATTAAGTTCACTGTCTTATGTGGGTATAGCTCATGGTACACCAAAATGATTACATGGAAGATCACTGATCACAGATCACCATAAAAATACAATAATAATGAAAAATTTGAAATATTTCAAGGATTACCAAAATGTGACGCAGAGACACAAAATGAGCAAATACTGTTAGAAAATTGGTGCTGATAGACTTGCCCAAAACAGGGTTGCCACAAAACTTCCATTTTTTAAAAAATGCAATATTTGTGAAGAGCAGTAAAGCAAAGCACAATAAAATGAGGTATGCCTGTAGAAGTACAAACAGTACAGATAGCTTGGGATCACAAAAGAAAGGGCCGTTAATTATCTAGCTGAATTGAAGAAAGCTTTCAAAGACCTGGAACATTTAAGCTGGGGATAGAATGGTGAAAAGGAAGAAAGTGTGTTAGGGCAAAGGGAACAGCATGAGAAAGTCTTGGAAACCTGAAAAAGTTAAATCTATTATGGGGAACAAAGAATGAGTTGCTGTGGCTGAAGAGTAGTTGATAAGACTAGAAGAGTAGGTTAGAGCCTGATTGTGAGAGTTGGAATGCCTGGCTTGAGTCTGAGCTTTACTCTATAGGTTAATTGGAGATCATCAAAAGTTTGCATGCCAGGAGCTAAGACAATCAGATATTTCATCCGGAAAGATTAATGTGACATCAGTGTGATCATGACCCAAAGAGATGAGAGACTGGGCAGCATAGTGGCAGGCTGTTGTCATGGTCCAGTGCTCAAAGTGAACATTGATAAGCTAGATGATTGAGTCAAACTGCTTCCCTAAAGTTTCCACTTATTGCTTCCAACTCTACTCTCTGGAATAATGCAAACCAAATCTAATTCTTTTTTATACATCACAGACCTCTCTATATTTTTTCCTACTCTGAGTCTTAGCTCTTTCCATGGGGGGATTGGGGCCTCAATGATTCCTAAGGACTTTCTCAGCAGTGATATCTTATTACTCTGATTTTCTGTAACCTCCGAATCTATATTCATCAGCTGGTCTTCTGAAGGATAGGGACAGTTACTCTGTCTTATTTGGATAGATTTATTTCTCCTCTCCAAGGATTTGACTGCAAAAGGTGCCCCTTTAGAGTAATCTCCAGCCCAGGGTGCCCATTTTCCTCTGGTTCCATTTCAGCAACAACCCTCAGAGACATTGGAGAAGGAAATGTGAGGATGCTGGGCATGCAGATCCCTGTAAAGAATATTGAGATGCTGGCTTCTGTCTTGATTGCTACGGGTGTCATTCTCCTGTTCATTGCTCTGGCTCTTGGTGGTGTGGTCTGGTACCAGCATCAGCAGAGAAAGCTACGGCGCAACAGGAGGTCCATCCTGGATGACAGCTTCAAGCTTCTGTCCCTAAAGCAGTAACAGCTGGATCCTGGAACTGCACATCTGGAATGTACTCTCAGCAGGCCATGGACTACCAGATGACTCTACTGTCCAAGGGGCATGGGAGATAGAGAAGCACAGTTGATAATCAAACTTGTCTGAGTATTGCTTTACTTAGTTATTTACATGGAGATGATATACTTTCTCCTTTTCTTTAGCTTCTTTGCTCCACTTGGGCACTTGGGAATAGGTGAGTCCTTTAGTATCTTATATCACAAATTTCAGTAGCTAGATTATATCACCCACTGACACTTGGAAGGTCTGGAAAATCCTAAAAACTGATCCTTCTCACAAAGTAGATACCAAGAGTAAAAGTTATTGATTAGGTTTCTACCGCTTTCCAGGACCTCAGCAAGTTCACTTTGAACTGAGGCTAAGTGAGCTGTGAAGATAATTCACATCTAAACTAAGAACAAAGAACACAGGCATGATAGGGGAAGGGTGAGGTGAGATTTGAAGATCCACATTTTATTTTGATTCTCTTTGGCAGTGGACTATTTTGGAAAAGTGGGTGGATAGAATATTGTTGCTATGAGCATCTACAACCTTTGCAGCCAGAAGCTCTTCAGAAAGTCAGTCCTCGAAGTTCCTGGCATAGTTTCACTGAAGGGAATATGGAGTGTCCTCTCCATATTTTAGGCAGAAAATTCTGTACATTAAAGTACTTGTCAGAACACTGTAAGAGTGAACTTGCTGATTTTGATTGTTCCTGTGGCCTCTGGGAGGTTGTGAGTGTAATTGAAACAGAGAGTACTCAGTTGTGTGGGGAAAGGCAGGTATAGTATGGGTCTGCCTATGTTTTGTAGAGTCTTCAGGTTTGTGTTTTGGAAATGAAGAAGCTGTCCCAGAGGAAGCCTCAAAGTCAGAGCGGCAGATGCTACCTTTTGGCCCATAGGTGCCTAAAGTCTTCTGGATGCCAAGAAAAGTAGCCAGACGGAAATAGAGTGCTGAGACAAGGCTCAAAGCTGTCTACTGGGTGAGGAGAGGTGGGCACAGATCTTGTGGACTCTTTTGGCAGTTGGAGGTATGAGGTCTACTTGCAATTTTGGGGGACTCTATTGGGAAGAGTACCTCTCTCTGATAGCTTAAAGCAATATTCCTTTGTCACCTCCAAGTTCAACCTTCTCTGAAACCTTGGTCAGAGAGCAAAGACAAGAGATAGAGTCGGGATGTGGTCGGGATGGGGTAAGATGACCCACCCTCACTACAGTACCCATAATATTGTTTTACATGGCAAGTGAAGAAAAGAAGAGGCATCAGGGACAGCAAGATCATAGCTGAAATACATAGTGCTTTACACTTTACAAAACATCTAATACCTTATTGCATTTGACATACCTGAATTCCATCAGAGTGCTACTTTGTTTTACATTTGAGTAAACAAAGCTCAAAGAAAATAAGTGATTTTACCCAAGGCCATTCGACTAGAAGTTGAGCAGGGATTCAAACCTTTATCTAGTAGACTCCAAATGGTTGTTCCATCCCCCTATGTCACAGACACCTACACTAATCTCCATCTTTTTTGCTCGTGTTGACTCCAGCTTTCCTGTCTTCCCAACCAACCTGTCTGCCTAGTTAGCAACTCCTTGCAGATCAAATGTAGAAGCCACAGTGCTGGTGTTGAGTTGACATATAATGTTGAAATTTGGAGGGGAAAGCACAAGCCACAGCTTATCATTCATCTTGGTTTACTGTAGTCAGTGGCTTTCTGGAGAACTTTACTAGTAATCTCAGAAACATAGCAGGGGGTGGAGGCGGGGAGATGTTTGGACAGCTAGTTCTAAAATCAAATGTTAGATTATTTAAGCCATTGCATAATCAATGCACTTAACAGCAGACTCCAGTCAATTAACAGTTATAGATTGCACCCAACTAGGAAGTTGTTAGCTTGGTCCTGGTCACAAATGTGAGACAAAGAGAAGTAGTTGGAGTGGGGTACATTTCTTCAGAGTGCGTAATTCTCCTCCAGATAGGGGAATGTAAGTTGAAGCCCATGTATTTCAGGAAAGGATGTATTTTTGTGATGGGTTTGCCCCAAGTGGGGATGTAGGAGATGTTTTTGACAATTAAATGGCACTTCAATCCATTCAATTGCTCAAACCAGAAATCCCCAAAGTCAACACATCAGTGAACCTTGTTATTTTGCCTTCAAAGTATCTTTAATTGATTCATTTGTTTCTATCTTCACTGCTACCACCTCGGTCTAAAACACAACCATCTGTTACTTGGACTAATGTGGTATCTTCCTGCTTGCTTTCCTCGCATTCACTCTAACCTCCAACAATTGATTTTCCACACAAAAAAAGGTGATGTTTTAAAGGTATAAATTAGGCTTCCAGTTCAGATGAGATGTCAGAGACTCATCTCTCCCTGGAGATAAATAAACCCTGGAAATAATAAAAGAAGCAACAATAGAAGGACTCAAAAAGCTATAAAGAAAAAGGCAGCCTGGGGAAGAAAAGAGCAACAGAGTAACTTGGCATCTTCGCCAAACCCAACCTTGCAGAATGTAGCCCAAGATCAAAGAAAGTCCTAGTGACAATGCCAGGTAGGCCTGGAGGCACTTAAAAGAGGGATTGAGGAGGACCCTTGCTGACATCAAGTATCTGGGAAGCTGGTCTTTATTTTTGTTGGCCAGAAATTCTCCTCCCCCACTTAGACACTGGGAAGCACCTGCAAGGGGTATCTCAACATAGCAAGCTGCCCAGCCCAGGAAGCACTCTTTGTACCTGCAAGCTGGAGAATCCGTTTCCCTACCCAGAGACAATAGATGACTTTGGCAGGGATTAACAAGAGCCCCAGTGACACCAGAGAAACCAAGAAAAATAACACAGCCAAGTCTCTGAAAGTTACATTGTCATTGAAACACAAAATTATAAGTATAAATATAAATATAAAGAAATATAAAAGAAACAGTGGAAACATAGAACAACCAGAAAACAAAAGATGAAATGGCAGCATTAAGCCCTCAAATATCAATAATCACTCTAAATGTAAATGGATTTAATTCTCCAATCAAAAGACACAGACTAGCTGGATGAATTAAAAACAAGACCCAACAATATGCTGCCTCCAGGAAGCACATCTCAGCTCCAAAGACAAACATAGGCTTAGAGTGAAGGGATGGAAGACAATTCTCCAAGCTAATTGCCAATAGAAGAAAGTGGGTGTTGCCATACTTTTATCAGACAAAGCAGACTTCAAGGTAAAAAAGACAATGAGAAACAAAGAGGGGCAGTATATAATGATAGAAGGGACATTCCACCAAGGGTACATAGCACTTATTAATATACATGCACCTAACACAGGGGCACCAAACTACATAAGAGCCATTATTAAGAGACCTAAAAGGAAAAATTAGCAGCAACACAATAAAAGTAGAGGACCACAATAACCCACTTACTTCTATGGACAGATAATCTAGACAAAAATTCAACAAGGAAATAGTAGATTTAAATGAAACACGACCAGATGGACTTAATAGAGAGAATTCCATCAAAAATCAGATTATGCATTCTTCTCAAGAGCCCATGGGACATTCTCAAAGATAGACCATATGTTGCCTAACAACGCAAGCCTCAATAAATTCAAGAAGATTGAAATAATCCCAACCATCTTTTCTGACCGCAATGCTATGAAGCTAGCAATCAACCACAAGAACAAAACTGGGAAAGCCAGAAATATGTGGAGACTAAACAACATGCTATTGCACAACCATTGGATCATTGAAGAAATCAAAGGGGAAACCAAAAAAATACCTGTAGGGAAACAAAAATGAAAATACAACATACCAATTCTGATGGGATGCAGCAAAAGTGTTCATAAGAGGTAAATTCATATTAATACAGGCCAACCTCAACAAGGAAGAAAAATCTCAAATAAGCAATCTTAAAATGCACCTAACAGAGCTAGAAAAAGAAGAAGAGGCAAAGCCCAAAGTCAGCAGAAGGAAGGAACTAATTAAAATCAGAGCAGAAATAAATGAAATAGAGAATAAAAAATAGTATAATGGACCAATGAAACTAAGAGCTCATTCTTGGAGAATATAAAGAAAATTGACAAACCTTTACCCAGACTCACCAAGAAAAAAAGAGAGAAGGCTCAGATAAATAAAATTAGAAATGAAAGAGGAGAAGTTACAACAGATCTTGCAGAAATACAAAGGATTATAAGGGAATACCATGAAAAACTATATGCCCTCAAATTTGATAACCTAGAAGAAATGTATGAATTCCTAGACTCATACAACCTCCCAAAACTGAATCAAGAAGAAATAGAGAATCTGAATAGACAAATCGAAAGTACAGAGATTTAAATAATAATCAAAAACCTCCCCAAAATCAAAAGTGTAGCACCAGATGGCTTCTCTGGAGAATTCTACCAAACATTCAAATAAGATTTATTACCTATCCTTCTCAAACTACTCCGAAAAATGGAAGAAGGTGAAATGCTTCCTGACACATTCTATGAGGCCAACATAACCCTGATACCAAAACCAGACAAGGGCAACCCAAAGAAGGAAAACTATAGGCCAATATCACTGATGAACTTAGATGCAAAAATCCTCAACAAAATATTGGCAAATTGAATACAGCAATATGTCAAAAGAATCATACACCATGATCAAGTGGGATTCATTCCAGGGATGCAGAGATGGTTCAAAATCTGCAAATCAACCAATGTGATATACTGCATTAACAAAATGAGAAATAAAAATCACATGATCTCCTCAATAGCTTCGGAGAAAGCATTTGACAAGATCCAACATGCATTTATGATAAAAACTCTCAATAAAATGGGTATTGAAGGAAAGTACCTCAACATGATAAAGGCCATATATGCAAAATCCACAGCCAACATCATTCTCAATGGTTAAAAACTGAAAGCCACCCCTCTGAGAACAGGAACAAGACAAGAGTGCCCACTCCTATTCAACATAGTAGTGGAGGTATTGGCCAAAGCAATGAGGTAAGAAAAAGGAATCCAAATTGGAAAGGAAGAAGTGAAACTTTTGCTATTTGCAGATGATATGATTCTATATATAGAAAACCCTGAAGAATTCACCAGAAAAATATTAGAAATAATCAAAAACTACAGCAAACTTACACAGTACAAAATCAATTTAAAAAAATCAGTTGCATTCCTATACACTAACAGTGAACTAGCAGAAAAAGAAATCAAGAATACAATCCCATTTACAATAGCAAAAATAAAAAAAGAATAAAATACCTAGGAACAAACTTACCCAAGAGGTAAAAGACCTGTACACTGAAAACTAGAAAAAACATTATTGAAGGAAATTGAAGAAGACATAAAGAAATGGAAAGATAGTCTATGTTCATGGGTCAGAAGAATAAACATAGTCAAAATGTCCATGCTACCTAAGGCAATCTACAGATTCAGTGCAATCCCAATCCAAATTCCAATGAGATTCTTTACAGAAATAGAACAAAGAATCCAAAAATTGATATGGAACAACAAAAGACCCCAATAGCCAAAGCGATCTTGGGAAAAAAAGAACAAAGCAGGAGGCATCACAATCCCCGACTCCAAAGCATTCTACAAAACTATAGTAATCCAAACAGCATAGTACTGGCACAAAAATAGGCACGCAGATCAATGGATTCGAATTGAAGGCCCAGAAAAAAAACCACATATCTAAGGACAGTTAATCTTCAACAAAGGAGCCAAGAACATACAATGGAGAAAGGAAAGTCTCTTCAATAAATGGTGTTGGGAAAACTGGACAGCTACATGCAAAGAATGAAAGTAGACCATTATCTTGCATCATACACAAAAATTAACTCTAAATGTATTAATGATTTGAAAGTAAGAAATGAAACCATAAAAATCCTAGAAGAAAATATAGGCAGTACACTTTTTTACATTGGTCTTAGCCACATCTTAGCAAATATCAGGTCTACCCGGGTAAGGGAAACAAAAGAAAAAGTTAACAAATGAGATATCATCAGACTAAAAAGCTTCTGCAAAGCAAAGGAAACCATCAACAAAATGGAAAGACAATCCACCAACTGGGAGAAAATATTTACAAATCATTTATCAGAGAAGGAGTTGATCTCCAAAGTACATAAAGAACTCACACAACTCAAGAAAAGAAAGAACCAACAACCTAATCAAAAAATGGGCAGAAGATAGGAACAGACATTTTTCCAAGGAAGATATACAGATGGCCAACAGACACGTGAAAAAATGCTCGACATCACTAATCATTAGGGAAATGCAAATCAAAACTACAATGAGATATCATCTTACAGCTTTCAGAATGTCTATAATTCCCAAGACAAAGAACAACAAATGTTGGATAGGATGTGGAGAAAAGAGAACAATTATGATCTGCTGGTGGGAATACAAACTGGTGCAGCCACTATAGAAAATAATATGGAGATTCCTCAAAAAACTAAAAGTAGAACTACCATATGACTGAGCTATCCCACTACTGGGTATCTACCCAAACAACTTGAAATCAACAATCCAAAGTAACGTATGTACTCCTATGTTCATTTCAGCACCATTCACAATAGCCAAGACATGGAAATAATCCAAGTGCCCATTGGCCAATGATTGGATAAAGAAGATGTGGTATATATACACAATAGAATACTATTCAGCCATAAAAAAAGAAAAAATCATCCCATATGCAACAACATGGATGGACATGGAGGGTATTATGCTAAGCAAAATAAGCCAGACTGAGAAAGTCAAATACCATATGATTTCACTCATATGTGGAATATAAACAAACACATGGACAAAGAAAATAGTTCAGTGGTTACCAGAGGAAAGGGGATAGGGGTGGGTACAGGGGATGAAGGGGAGCACTGGTGTGGTGACAGATGGAATAATGTAGAATGGAAATTTCACAACAATGTGAACTATTATGAATCTCAATTTAAAAAAAAGTCTAAGGTCATAAAAATTTCCCTATAAGTATAACTTTTATTGCATCTAACAAGTTCCAATATGAACCACTCCCTATTTGTTTCTAAATATTTCATAAATTCTGTTATTTTTATTCTGTAACTTATAAGTTATGAAGAAAATTTTTTTCATTTTAAAATGTATATTTTTCAGTCTTTTAATTTTTGATTTCTGATACAATTCTTGTAGTCAGAGAATGTGGTTTGTATTATTCTAAATCTATAGACTATTTAAAAAGGACTGGTGTGCACCAGTGACCTGATGCTGCAGGAGCAACAATGGCACTTGTGGTTAGCCCCTGCCACCCTCAGCAGTGGCAGGTCATGCCCACAACCTGAGACTTTGGGAAATATAGCCATCCCAGTGACTCAGCCCCTTCCACTCCCCTGGTAGTGGCATCATTTTTTCCAGCAGTAGGGTCAGCATCCAAAATGGGCCCTGACCTGAGGTTTCAAAAATGGCACCACTGTGCAACGGTGACCAGAGGCAGTAACAACACTCAAAGATTACTCCTTGCTCCTCCTCCAGTGGTGGTGGATGGTGCTCATGATCTGAGGCTTCAGGAAACTCTTTGGTGCCAATGACTCAGCCCCCTTTCTCTCCACTGGCAGTGGTGACAGTCTTTCCAGCTGTGGGGACAGCATCCAAGATTCAGATCCCCCCAAACACAGGTGGTAGTACCCAGACCTGAGGTTTCAAAAATTGCACCAGTGTAGACTGGCAACCAGAGGCTTCAACAGCAGCAGTGGTGCTCATGGCTAACACCTACCCCTCACTGAGGTGTGGCAGATGGCACCTGCAACCTGAGGCTTCAAAAGCCACAGCAGAACACGTGCTCCAGCCTCCAATGGTGACACCCTCAACAATGGTCCTACCGGCAGTGGCAGCTGTATACAAGACCCCTGACTGCTGACAGCAGCAGTGACACTTGTGAACTTAACACCCCTGTCAGTAGTGCAGCCAGTACCCCTAGATGACCTGGAAATCGCAGTGCAGGTAGTGCATGGGGAAGCAGCACCTGAGCTGATGGAGAGCACACAAAAAACCAGTGGAGGAGCACAAGATCCAGGAGACCCTGGAAGCTGCAGAGGTGCTCACAGCCTGGTGACCCTGTTGGCGACACCTGTGACTGAAGTGACATTGTAAGCATCAATGCACTAGCAAACTTGGAGGCACAAATAGGGCACTGATGATACCTCTGGCACAGTAGTGGAGGGTGAAAAGTGCAGGATCTTAAATACAATAAGAAGCAGGTGAGAATAAAAATAAACAAAGCCTTATCTAAATAAGAAAGGTTTTTACTATCACAAATGTGCTGGCAGAGGAACAACTCATAAAACACTATTAAGAACTACAGTAACATGATTGCAAAAAAGAAAATAACAACTCTACAGAAACCAAACCTGGAGTCACAGATTATGATCTAGCTGATGGAGAATTCAAAATAGCTGTCACTAATAAAATCAATGAGTTACAAGAAAACTCAGAAAGATAGTTCAATGAGCCCAGGAATAAAATTAGTAAACAGAAGGAGACTAAAGAGATTAAAACTCTAAAAAAACCCCAAGAAATTCTGGAGCTGAAGAAAACAATAAATGAGATGAAGAATAAAGTAGAAAGCATTCAAAATAAAGTAGGCTATTTGGAAGATAGAATTAGTGAGCAAAAGACAGAAATCTAGACATGATTCAGTTGGAAGAGGAGCGAGAACTAAGATTTTTCAAAAATGGAGAGATTCTATGAGAAATATCCAACTCAATTAGCAAAAGCAACATAAAGATGATGGGTACCCCAGGAGAAGAGAGGGAGAAGGGAAAAGAGAGCTGATTTAAAGGAATAATAACTGAAACTTCTCAAACCTGGGGAAGAAACTAAATACACAAGTACATGAAGCCAACAAAACACCTAATTTTCTCAATGCAAAAAGACCTTCTGCAAGGCACGTAATATAAGAACTATCAAAAATCAATAACAATGAAAGAATATTAAGAGTGTCCAGAGAAAAGAAAATAATAACCTATAATGGAACACCATTGGGATATCAGTAGATTTCTCAGCAGAAATTCTATAGGCCATGAGAAACTGGAATACTATAGTGAAAATATTGAAACATAAAAACTGTCAGACAAGAATATGCTATCCCAGCAAAGTTATCCTTCAAATATGAAGCAGAAAAAAAGTCTTTCCCAGACAAACAAAAGCTGTGGGAATTCATCACCAATGGACCTGCCTTGTAAGAAATATTGAAAGTAGTCTTCTAACCTGAAATGAAAAGACAAAGTTATAGACAGACAAAATCAGAAAATTGCAGTTTTCTATCAGAATAGGTTAGTAAACATTTCATCATAACATAAAAGCTAAAGGGAAAGAAAACATTAAATATTACTATAACCACTTCAATTTGGTAAGGAAACCAGATTACAAAAAGGGATAATTTCTGCCAACAAAAACATATAAAGAGAAGATGAAAAGGACAAAACCTTCATAGGCAAAAGAAGACAAGATGTTATCAGCAGAAAAAGGACTATCTCATCTATGAGATCTGTTATACAAACATCATGGTAAGCAAAACACAAAAATTCAGAGTAGAGTCACAAAATATAAAAAGAAAAGAGAAAACTAAGTAACACATTACAAAAGAAAACACCAAGCTGAAATAGCAGACAGAATCACAGGAAAAAAGAAATGATGGAAATACAGAATAACCACAAAACCAAAGATAAACTGTCAGTGTTAAGCCTTCATATATTCATAATCACCCTAAATGTAAATGGATGAAATTACCAATCAAAAGACACAGAGAGGTTTGCTGGATGTAAAAACAAGACTCAATAATATGCTGTCTCCAGGAGACTCATCTCAGCTCTAAAGACAAACATAAGATCAAAGTGAAAGGATGGAAGATGATACTCCAAGCAAATGGTAAATAAAACAAAGCAGGTACAGCAAACTTATGCCAGACAAAATAGACTTCAAGCCATAAAAAACAACAAGAGACAAAGTTGAACATTATATAATAACAAAGAGGATGATATACCAAGAAGACATAACATTTATTAATATATGTGCACCTAACACAGGAGCACCAAAGTGTATAAAACAACTGTTAACAGACCCAAAGATAGAAGTAGATAGCAATGCAATAATAGGGAACTTTAATATCATGCTTACATTAATGGATGGATTATTCAGAGAGTCAGCAAGGAAACATTGGCCTTAAATGAAACACTAGACAAAATGGACTTAATAGATACATATAGAACATTCTATTGAAAACAATGGAATACACATTTTTCACAAGTGCAAATGAAACATTCTTAAACATAGACCATAACCTGAGAAATAAAAAGCCTCAATAAATTTCAGAAGACTGGAATCATATCAAGCATCTTTTCTGATCACAATGGGAGGAAACTAGAAATCTACTACAAGAAGAAAACAGGAAATGTCACAAAAGTGTAGAGAATGCCAACACGCTACTGAACAACGATTGGATCAATGAAGAAATCCAAAAATGCCTGGAGACAAATGAAAATGAAAACACAACATTCCAAAACCTATGAGATGGAGCAAAAACAGTAGTAAGAGGGAAATTTATAGCAATACAGGTCTACATGAAGAAACAAGAAAAATCTCAAATAAACAATCTGACACTATATGTAAAAGAAATAGAAACAGAAGAACAAGCAAGGCCAAAGTCAGTAGAAGGAAGGAAACAATAAAAAGCAGAGCTGAAATAAATAAAATAGAAACTACAAAAACAATAGAAACAATCAATGAAACTAAGAGTTTGTTCTTTGAAAAGATAGACACAATTGAAAAACCTTTATTTAAAATCACTAAGAAAAAAGAGAAGGGTAAAAAAAATCAGAAATGAAAGAAGATAAATTACCATGGATACTACAGAAATACAAAGGATTACAAGAGAATATTCTAAAAAGCTACAGGCCAACAATTTGGATAAACCTACAATAAATGGATAAATTATTAGAATCATACAAACTCCCAAAACTGAATCAAGAAAAGATAGAGAATCTGATTGGAACTATCACTCATAAAGATATTTAAAAAGTAATAAAAAACCTCCTGGAAAACAAAAGCCCAGGAACAGATGGCTTCTTTGGTGAATTCTACCAAACATTCTTAGAAGATTTAATACGTATCCTCCTCAAACTCTTCCAAAAAATTGAAGAGAACAAGATGCTTTCTAACTCACTTTTTGAGGCCAACATTACCCTTATATCAAAATAAGACAAAGATAACATTAAAAAGAAAAACTACAGGCCAATATGACTGATAAACATAGATGCAAAAATCTTCAAAAACATATTATCATAATGACTATAACAATACATTAAAAGGATGATAAACCATGATCAAGTGGGATTTGTTCCAGGGACATAGGAACGGTTCAACATCTGCAAATCAATCAATGTGAAACAGAACATTAACAAGTGAAGTATAAAAAATCACCTGATAATCTCAATAGATGCAAAAAAAAAAAAACCACTTGACAAGATTCAACATCCATTTATGATAAAAACTTTCAATAGAATGGATATGGAAGGAAAGTACCTCAATATAATAAAGGCCATATAAGACAAACTCATAGCCAAGATCATACCCAACTTTGAGAAATTGAAAGCTATTCCTCTAATAACAGGAACAAGATAGGGATGATCAATCTTGCCACTCTTATTCTATATAGTATTGGATGTCCCAGCCAGAGAAATTAGGCAAGAAAAAACAAAAGATATCCAAATTGGAAAGGAAGAAGTAAAACTGTCAGAATTAGCAGATGAAAGGATTTTATATATAGAAAATTAAAGAATCCATCAAAAAGTTACAAATAATTATCAAATACAGAAAAGGCAGTGTACAAAATTAACATGGGAACTTGAGTCATATTTCTATACACTAATAACAAACTAGCAGAAAGAAAAATAAAAAATCAATTCCATTTAAAATAACTAAAAATAAAATGCCTAGGAATAAACTTAACAAAGAAAGTGAAAGACTTATACACTGAAAATTGTAAGACATGACTGAAAGATATCCAAGAAAACATAAAGAAATGGAAAGATATTCTGTGCTCATGGATTAAAAGAATTAGCATAATTAAAATGTCTATATTACCTAAAGCAATCTGCAGATTCAATGGAATCTACATAAGGATCCTAACAATAGTTTTCACAGAAATAAAACAAAGAATCTTAAAAATTTTATGGAAAAACAAAATATCTCAAATAGCCAAAGCAATACTAAGACAAAAGAACAAAACTGGAGGTATCACAATCTCTGGTTTCAAAACATACTACAAATGATAGTAATCAAAACAGCATGGTACTTGTAGAAAAACAGACACGCAAATCAACGGAAAAGAATCGAGAGCCCAGAAGTAAACATACATATCTATGGACAGCTAATTTTTGAGAAAGGAACCAAGAATTTACAGTGGAGAATGGAAAGTCTCTTCAGTAAATGGTATGGGAAAAAGTGGATAGCCACATGCAAAAGAATGAAAGTAGACCATTATCTCACTCCATACACAAAAATTAACTCAAAATGGATTAAAGACTTGAATGTAAGACCTGAAACCATAAAACTCTGAGAAGAAAACATAGGCAGTACACTTTTTGACATCACTCTTAGCAGTATCTTTTTGAAAACCATGTCTCCTCATGCAAGGGAAACAAAAGAAAAAATAAACAAAGGGGACCACATCAAACTAAACAGCTTCTGCATGGCAAAGGAAACCATGAACAAAACAAAAAGACAATCTACCAATTGGAAGAAGATAGTTGCAAATTGTATTTCTGATGAAGGGGAAATATCCAAAATATTTAAAGAACTCATTTAACCCAATAACAACAAAAGAACAAACAATTCACAATGGGCAGAGGACCTGAACAGACATTTTACCAAAGAAGATATACAGATGGCCAAGAGGCACATGAAAAGATGTTCAACATAATTATTAGAGCAGGGCAAATCAGAGCTATAATGAAGTATCATCCATCTCATGCCCATCAGAATGGCTATAATTAACAAGACAAGAAATAACAAGTATTGGAGATGATATGGAGAAAATGGAACCCTTGTACAGTACAGGTGGGAATGTAAACTGCTGCAGACACTATGGAAAATAGTATGGGGATTTCTCAAAAAATTGCAATTAGAAATACCATATGATCCAGCTGTTCACTTTCTGGGTATTTATCCAAAGAACATGAAAACACTAATTTGAAAAGAATTACAGCATTATTCACAACAGCCAAGACTTGGAAGCAGACTAAGTGCACATCGAAGGATGAATGGATAAATTAGATGAGGTACATAAATATACAATGGAATGCTACTCAGCCATAAAAAAAAGATCAAATTGTGTCATTTGCTACAACATGGATGGACACTGAGGGTATTGTATTCAGCTAAATGAGTCAGAGGGAAAAGACAATTACCATATGAATTCAATGATATGTGTCAGATAAACAAACACATAGATAGAGAGAACAGATTACTGGGTACCAGAGGGGAAGGGGTCGGGGGGAGGTGAAAGGGGTAAATGGGCACACGTGTACAGTGATGGAGGGCAAGCAGACTTTTGGTGGTGAACACAATGCAGTCTATACAGAAGTCAAAATACAATGATGTACATCTGATATTTATATAATGTTATAAATCAATATTACCTGAATAAAAAAGAGTATAAGTTTTTGCTTTTTAACATGTTTTTGCTACTGAACAAAGTTTCCTACTCTCCTTTCCTAATTTGCTTTTCTTAAAGACTCTTGAAATCTATTATGATATTTCTAGTGTGAATTATTCTAATGAATATCTGAACTCACCTTTCAGTATGTTTTCTTCAAAAAGCACAGGAAACACACAGTAAACTAGTTCCAACTGGTATAAAAATATATTTTCTTCATTGAATCAGAATCACAGATGATCAGAGCCTTTAAGAAAAAGAAAAGGAAAAAAGTCGTTCTATCGCCCTTATTTTACACATGAGATCACTGAGACCCAGAGAGTGGGACTGACTGGCCTAATGTCACAGGTATAGAGTTACTGGTAGAAAGAGGACTGAAGCAATAAGTGCACAATGATATTGCCACTAAATAAATGAATTAAATAAAGTGAACTTTAAACACTTACGGATTCTCGAAATTTCTTCTGAGTTAGACATCTCACTGATTCATGGCCTGAAATTTCACTACAGAAAGATAGATCCTAGGTTATGCCCAGGGATAGCTCTGCCAGCTGGAGCTGAATGAATGGAAAGAAAGGGCTTGGGTAGCAGAAGCACTGACTGATGGAACAACTGCAGCATCACTCTTGCCAAACCACATTTGTTTTCCAAACCTATACCCAAATCACTTCTTGAGAGTTGAAGTAAACATCTAGCTTCCTCACATTTTACTTATATACTGATACCATCTAAGTTGGTGGAGATTCTGGGCCCAGAATCATGTCTCCTAATTTTATCTACTGTCTTATGCTTCTCTGGTTCAACATCTACAGTAACAGAAACTTTCCTAGATGTTTTAAGAGCAAATAGAATATGACAAGCATGAGTGTGCATAAAAGTATCGATCACGTAAAGATCATTAATCACAAGAGCAGAAAAGACATTGAGCAACCTGGCTGGGTCCAACTCAGAAACCAGTAGTCACTGAAATTAATGTGCTTGACAATGAAATTGATGGCTCTATTTATGTTCACATCTAGTCATTATAATTACACTTAGAACTTACATCAGACAAAGTACACTTCAAGATAAAACAGGCAAAGAGAGACAAAGAAGGGCAGTATATAATGATGAAAGGGACACTCCACCAAGAAGACATAACACTTATAAACATTTTTGCACCCAAATCAGGAGTACCAAAGTATATAGAGCAACTATCAACAAACCTAAAAGGAGACATTACCAGCAACACAATAATTATATGGGGCCTGAACAAGCCACTTACACCAATGGATAGAACATCCAGAGAGTAAGTCAATCAGGAAATTGTGGAATTAAATGAAAAACTAGACCATATGGACTAAATAGATATATATAGAACACATCATCTCAAACCAGCAGATTACACATTCTTCTCAAGTCTGCATCGAACATTCTCAAGGATAGATCATATGTTGGGAAACAAGGCAAGCCTCAATAAATTTGAGAAGAATGAAATAATATCAAGTATCTTTTCTGAACATTATGCTATAAACCTAGACATCAACTTCAAGAAAATACCTGGGAAAGGGACAAAGACATAGAGACTAAACAACATGCTACTGAATAATCAATGGATCATTGAAGAAATTAAAGGAGAAATGAAAAAATATCTGGAGAATAATGAAAATGAAGACACATCATACCAACACATGTGGGATGCAGTAAAAGTGGTCCTACGAGGGAAATTCATTGTAACAGAGGGTCACCTTAGCAAAAAAGAAAAGTTTCAAATAAACAATGTCAAACCACACCTAACAGAATTAGAAAAAGAAGAACAAACAAAGTGCAAAGTCAGTATAAGAAGGTAAATAATAAAAATTAGAGAAGAAATAAATGAAATGAAACAAAAAAAAACAGTAGAAAGGATCAATGAAACAAAGAGCTGGTTCTTTGACAAGGTAGACAAAATTGACAAACCCTTAGCCAGACTCACTAAGAAAAAAGAAAGAAGGCAGAAATAAATAAACTTAGAAATGAGAGGGGAGAAATTACAATGGATACCACAGAAATACAAAAGATTATAAGAGCATGTGATGAAAAACTATATGCCAACAAACTGGACAATCTAGAGGAAATGGATACTTAGATTCCTACAACCTCCCAAAATTGAATCAAGAAGAACTAGAGAGACATAGACAAATGACAAGTAAAGAGATTGAAACAGTAATAAAAACCCACCAAAAAAATAAAAGTCCAGGATCAGACGTCTTCTCTGGAGAATGCTACCAAACATTCCAGGAAGATTTAGTACCTATCCTTCTCAAACTATTCTAAACAATTGAGGAAGGCAGAACAGTTCCTAACACATTCTATGAGTCCAGTGTCACCCTGGTACACAAGCCAGACAAGGACAATGCAAAGAAGGAAAATTACAGGCCAATATCACTGGTGAACATAGATGCAAAAATCTTCAACAAAATATTGGCAAACCAAATACAGCAATACATTAAAAAGATCATACAATATGATCAAATGGGATTTATACAAGGGACACAGGGATGGATCAACATCCACAAATCAACCAATGTGATACACCACATTAACAAAATGAGGAAAAAACCCCACATGATCATCTCAATAGAGGCAGAGAAAGCATTTGACAAGATCCAACATTCATTTATAATAAAAACTTTCAATAAAACAGGTATAGAAGGAAAATACCTCAACATAATAAAGGCTACATATGACCAACCCACAGCCAACATCAATGGTGAAAAGCTGAAAGCCATCCCTCTGAAAACAGGAACAAGACAATGGTGTCCACTCTCACCTCTCTTATTCAACATAGTGCTGGAGGTTTTGGCCAGAGCAATTATGCAAGAAAAAGAAATAATCAGAACTCAAATAAGCAATGGAAGAGTGAAACTCTTGCTGCTTGCATACGACATGATTTTATATATAGAAAATCCTAAAGAGTCCATCAGAAAACTACTAGCAATAATCAACAATTACAGCAATGTTGCAGGCTACAAAAGCAACTTGAAAAAATCAGCTGCATCTCTATACTTTTAATAACACACTAACAGAAAGAGAACTCGAGAACATAATCTGCTTTACAATCACAACATAAAGAATAAAATATCTTGTAATAAATTTAACCAAGCAGGTGAAAGAACTATACAATGAAAACTATAAGACATTACTGAAAGAAATTGATGATGACACAAAGAAATGGAAAGATATTCCATGAACAGGGATTGGATGAATAAACGTAATCAAAATGTCCATAATACCTTGAGCAATCTACAGATTCAATGCAGTCTCAATCAGAATCCCAATGACATTTTTCATGGAAATGGAACAAAGAATCTTAAAATTCATATTGTGCGAGAAAAGGTCACAAATAGCCAAAGCAATCCTGAGAAAAAAGAACAAAGCTGGGGACATCACAGTCCCTGACTTCAAAATGTACTACAAAGCTTTAGTAATCAAAATAGCATGGTATTGGTACAAAAACAGGCAAACAGATCAATGGAAAAGAACAGAAAGTCCAGAAATAAAAGCACTCATCTACAGATACAATGGAGAAAGAAAAGTCTCTTCAAGAAATAGTGTTGGGACAACTGGACAGCTACATGCAAAACAATGAAAGTAGAATATTATCTTACACCATACACAAAAATAAACTCAAAATGGACCAAAGACTTGAAGGTAAGACCTGACACCATAAAATTTCTGGAAGAAAATATAGGCAGTACACTCTTTGACACTGGTATTAAAAGGATCTTTTTGAATACCATGTCTACATGGACAAGAGAAACAAAAGAAAAAAATAAACAAGTGGGACTTCATCAGACTAAAGAGCTTCTGCAAGTCAAGGGAAATCAGGATCAAAACAAAAAGACAACACAACAACTGAGAGAATATATTGCAAATCATATATGTGACAATGGGTTAATCTCCATAATATATTGAGACGTCACACAACTGAACAACAAAAAAACCAAACATTCTGATAAAAAATGGACAGAGGACATGAACAGACAGTTCTCCAAAGAAAAAAAACAGATGGCCAATAGGCACATGAAAAGATGTTCAACATTACTAATCATCAGGGAAATGCAAATCAAAACTACACAAAGATATCAGCTTACACCCATTAGAATGGCCATAATCACCAAGACGAAAAATAACAAACGTCGTAGAGGTTGTGGAAAAAAGGGAACCCTCATGCACTGCTGGTGGGAATGCAAACTCATGCAGCCACTATGGAAAACAGTATGGAGTTTTCTCAAAAATTAAAAAATAGAAATACCATATGACCCAGCTATCTCACTACTGGGTATTTACCCAAAGAACCCTAAATCAACAATTCAAAGTGACTTCTGCACCCCATGTTCATTGCAGGATTATTCACAATAGCCAAGATGTGGAAGCAACCCAAGTGCTCATCAACAGATCATTGGATAAAGAAAATGTGGTATACATATCCAATGGAATACTACTCAGCCATAGAAAAAGACAAAATGGTCTCATTCCCAACAACATGGATGGACCTTGAGGGTATTATGTTAAGCAAAATAAGCCAGACAAAGATTATCACTGTATATCACTCATATGTGGAAGATAAACACAAAGACAAAGAGAAGTGTTTAGTTGTTACCAAGGGGAAGGGGATTGGAAGGTGGACACAAAGGGAGAAGGTGCACACTTGTATGGTGACTGAAAAATAATAATGCACAACTGAAATTTCACAATGTTTTAAACTATCATAACCTCAATTAAACAAAAGAGAAAAAAAAGAATGAAAGTAGACCATTATCTCATACCATACACAAAAATTAACTCAAAACTGATTAAAGACTTGAATGTAAGACTTGAAACCATAAAATCCCTAGAAGAAAATATAGGCAGTACACTCTGACATCCATCTTAGAAGTATCTTTCCGAGTACCATGACTACTCAGGCAAGGGAAACAAAATAAAAATTGTACATATGGGACTCCAACCCACTAAAAAGCTTCTGTGAAGCAAAAGAAACCATTACAAAAAGAAAAGACAATGGAAAAACTGGAAAAAAAATATCTGCAAATCATATATCCGAGATGGGGTTGATTTCCAAAATATATAAAGAACACATACAACTTAACAAAATAATGAACAACCCTATCAAAAAATGGGCAGAGGATATGAAGACATTTTTCCAAAGATAAACAGATGGCCAACAGGCACATGAAAAGATGTTCAACATCACTAATTTTTAGGGAAATGCAAATCAAAACTACAATATCACCTCACACCCATCAAAATGGCTAAAGAAATAAAGAGTATTGGAGAGAATGTGGAGAAAAGGGAACCCTCATACATTGCTGGTGGGAATGCAAACTGGTGCAGCCAGTATGGAGATTTATCAAAAAACTAAAAATAGTAATGCCATATGATCCAGCTAGTCTACTACTGGGTATTTATCCAAAGAATATGAAATTAACAATTCAACAAGATTTATGCACCCCTATGTTCATTGCAGCATTTTTCACAATAGCCAAGATTTGGAAGTAACTGAAGTGCTATCAATGGATGAATGGATAAAAAAGATGCACTATAGGGGCTGGCCCCGTGGCCGAGTGGTTAAGTTTGCGCGCTCCGCTGCAGGTGGCCCAGTGTTTTGTTTGCTCGAATCCTGGGCGCGGACATGGCACTGCTCATCAAACCACACTGAGGCAGCGCCCCACATGCCACAACTAGAAGGACCCACAACAAAGAATATACAACTATGTACCAGGGGGATTTGGGGAGAAAAAATAAAATCTTTAAAAAAAAGATGCAGTATATACACAATGGAATATGACTTAGCCAAAAAAATGATAAAATTGTTACCTTTGCAACAAATGGATGGATCTTGAGGATATTATGCTAAACAAAATGTCAGACAGAGAATGACAAATACCAGATGATTTCATTCATTTGTGGAAGATTAAAAAGAAGTAGGTGAACTTAATTTTGATAATATATTTTATTTAACCCAATACCTTAAATATACACAATGAATGTCAATCATACCTCAATAAAGCTGATAGTCTCTTTTAGTCTCAAATGTTAGCATAAGAAAGAAAATAATATAGATGAGAGCAGAAATCAATGAAATTGAAAAGAGAAAAACAATACAGAAAATCAATGAAACAAAACACTTATTCCTCAAAAAGAAAACTAAACTATAAAATGAATCCGTCTCTAGAAAAACCAACAGAAATGATAAGAGAAGACAAGAATCACCAAGTATAAAAAATGAAACAAGTGATATCACAGCAGATCCTGTAGCCATTAAAGACTAATTGATGATTCGTTGAAGCAAGGAAATACTACAAACAACTCTACACATAAACTTGAGAACTTCAATTAAATGGGCAAGATCCTCAAAAAAAATTGTCACAACTTACTCAATGTGAAATAAACAGTGTGAATAGACCTATCACTTTCAAATAAATTTATTTTAATTCAAAAACTCCCAACAAAGAAACATCCAGGCCCAGATAGTTTACTGGAGAATTCTACCAAACATTTAAGAAAGAATAAATACCAAATTATGAAATACCTTCTGGAAAGTTGAATGGGTAGCACTTCCCAATTTATTTTATGGTGTCAGTATTATCCTGATAACCAAACCAGATAAAGATAACACAAAAAATAAAAATGATTAATTTAGACATAGATAAATTCTTAAAAGTATTAGCAAATGGGGCCAGCCCAGTGGTGCAGTGGTTAAGTGTGCACGTTCTGCTTTGGTGGCCCAGGGGTGCCTGGTTCGGATCCTGGGTGCAGACATGGCACCACTTGGCAAGCCATGCTGTGGTAGGCGTCACACATATAAAGGAGAGGAAGATGGGCATGGGTGTTAGCTCACGGCCAGTGTTCCTCAGCAAAAAGAGGATTGGCAGCAGATGTTGTTAGCTCAGGTCTAGTCTTCCGAAAAAAAATTTGGCAAATAAAATCCAGCAATGTATAAAATGGATTACACACAATGACCAAGTGGGATTTACTCCAGGAATAGTTCAGTATATGAAAGGTTATTAATATAATCTATCACATCAACAAGATAAAGTATGATCAGATAAATTGACACAGAAAAAGCACTTCACAAAATCCAATCCTCATTTTTTATTAAAAAAAATTAGAAACTTTGAATAGAAAGAAACTTCAACTTAATGAGGAACATACATTTAAAAACCTATAACTATCATTATGTTGAATGTTAAAAGATTGAATGCTTTCTACATTAAGAGTGAGAACAAAGCAAGGATGTCTACTCTACAATTTTATACAACATAGTGCTGAAAGTTCTAACCACTTCAAAAAGCAAGATAAAGAAATAAAAAGACATACAGATGGGAAAGGAAGAAATAAAACCATTGTTACTTACAGATGACATGATTATCTACACTGAAAAACCACATGTATCTACCAAACAAACCCCCTCATAAAACTACAAATGCATTCAGCAAGGTCATGGGATACAAGATCAATGCACAAATATCAACCTCTTTTCTACATACCAGCAACAAACATTTTGAAACTGAAATTAAAAACACAATGCCATTTATTATCATTCCATCTACATACTTAGGTATAACCCCAAAAAAGCATGTACAGGATTTATATGGTGAAAACTATAACATTAATGTATGTAAATGTAATGCATAAAACTATAAATGTAAGAATATAAAATATTATTTCAAAACAGGAGAAAATCTTTGGAATCTAGGGCCAGCTGAGTTTTTAGACTTAACACCAAAAGCATGATCCATACAGGGAAAAATTGATAAATTGAATCTTGTTTGAATAATTTAAAAACATTTTTACTCTGTGAAAGATCTTGTATAGAGGATGAAAAGACAAGTTACAGACTGGGAGAAAATACTTTCAGACTGCATATTGGACAAAGGACTTGTATCTAGAATATACAAAAATCTCTCGGGGACCTGGCCCCATGGCAGACTAGTTAAGTTTGCACGCTCCACTGTAGCAGCCCAGCTTTTCACCAGTTTGGATCTTGAGCACGAACTTAGCACCGCTCATCAGGCTATACTGAGGTGGTGTCCCACATAGCAGAGAGAGAAGGACCTACAATTGCAATATACAACTATATACTGGGGCCTTTGGGGAGAAGAAGAAGAAAAAAGAAGATTGGCAACAGATGTTAGCTCAGGTGCCAATCTTTAAGTAAAACAAACAAAACTCTCAAAACTAAACAGTAAAAAACAAATAAACCAATTATAAAAGGGACAGAAGACGTGAACATATATTTCATCTAAAAGGATGTATCTTTGCTGAAGAGGGCAAATAAGCACATGAAAAGATTTTCAACACTATTATTTATTAGAGAAATGCAAATTATAATTACAATGAGATATCATGACACAGCTATCAGAATGGCTAAAATAAAAAACAATGACAATACCAAATGCTAGTGAGAATGTGAAGTAACTGAATCCTTCATAGTCACACATTACTGGTGAGAATGTTACAGTGGTATAGACAGACACTCTTGAAAACAGTGTGGCAGTTTCTTAAAAATCTAAATTTGCAGTTTCCATCTTACCTTGCTATTGCATTCTTGGACATTTATCCCAGAGAAATGAAAAGTTATATCCACACAAAAATATGTACACGAATGTTCATAGCAGCTTTATAACACTGTAAAAAACTCAGGTATCCTTCAATGTGTGAATGGTTACACAGATCAAGGTATGGTATATTTGGAATACTACTCAGCAATAAAAAGGAGTGAACTATTGATATATGCAACAACTTGGAAGGATCTCAAGGGAATTATGCTGAGTAAAAAACACTCTCAAAATATCACAAACTTTATGATTCCATTTACATAAAATTTTTGAAATGATAATATTTTAAGATAAAAGAACAGATTCATTGCACCCTGGGGTTAAAGATGTTGAGGGTAGGGTCGGAGGGGTGGTGGTTGGGTGTGGCTGTATAAGGTCAATAGAAGTGATCCTTGTCGTTATGGAAATGTTCTGTATCCTAGCTGTATCAGTGTCAGTATCCTGGTTGTGATAAATGCAAGGTTTACTCTTTGGGAGAAACTGGGTAAAAAGTACATGGTATCTTTCTGTATTCTTTCTTACAACTGTATGTAAATGAATTACAAAACCCACAAACCTAGAGAACTCAAGAAAATCCCATTAAGATAAACACATAGAAAATGACATTAAGCCACATCATAACCGATTTATAGAAAACTATGATAAAAGGAAATCTTAAAGCACAAAGGAAAAAAGACATTTTATACAGAAGAACAGAGACACATTACAGCAGACCTCATCAGAAACTCATGCAATCCAGAAAATGATGGAATTGTATCTTCAAATGCTGAAAACAAAAAGTATTCTCAGCCAAGAATTCTATACACAATATAGAATTATACACTGCAAGAAATGTTAATTAACGTTTTCAAGCAGAAGTAAAATAATACTGGATAAAAAGTTGAAGTTTTTTCATTCATATATATATGAATGAAGGGATCAAGAAATCGTAAATACGTGGATAAATATTTTTTAACTTTCTTATTTTTATTGATATTAAAAATAATTGACTATGTTTTAACTCTACTGGTTTTAGGTTAGGACAGGATTTTGCCTCAAAATTCTAAGAATGCTCCAGAAACATGAAAACAATATAAAGAACTTCAAATCACTTTTAAACACTTTCAACAACTAAGCAAAATTTTTAGCAGGCAATTCTTTTTTCTTAATGTATTTTAGGTCTGCTGACAGTTATTAAAATAACCCTAAGATCAAATATGAATAAAAAATGTGTCACTATCACCCTATGGAGGAGATGTATTCATGTAATTGACAGTCATACCAATTGGGGCAGGGACAACTCTCAAAAGGAAAAGATACTCAACAGAAAAAATGCAACAGGCAGTCTCTTTTTGTCTTTTTTTTCTTTTTTTTTTTACTGAGGAAAAGATTTACTAGTTTGTACAAGTTGGTTTTGATAAACTATTGGCTACTTGTTAAATTATCAAGATTTTCATTGCAATAGTATTTTCTCAGACACATCAAAATCCGGAAGCAATATGCTTTTCTCAAATTTTCATTTAGTGTTATTTTTTTCCCAACCTTCAAAACACAAACAGGTTTTGAATATCAACTAGCTATTTATGGAAGTCACAAGATACAGATATTCATAAACATCACATCAAGCTAGGCCAGCAGACAAACCAATATGCAGCAGTGAGCTGATCCATTGGTCAAAGCAGAGGTTTCAAAAATGATGATCAGCTTGGCCTAGAAGGGTAGGTCAAAGAGGGCCAGGAGAGGCAAATAATCCTTCTCTTTCTTTTCTTGTCTCAGATCTGTTAGAAATCAGTGTATTTCAGGGAATAGGTGAGAACTAGGTCTCTCTCAGTAGCTATCTAAGGACTTACCTAGGGTTTCTACCATGGAATTCTTAATTCCAGTTTGAAGCAACCAGGCTTCATATTCAGCAGGTCTGGAGACGGGTGCAGACACAGGGGGAGTATAGTAAGCTTCACAGGGTAGGAAGTCCAAGATCAAAGTTATCCATATCTAGGGCCGTCATCCTAAGATTCTAAGAGTCCTAAGATTCTTACAGAGTGGGAGAGGAGTTTTTTAAAGAACACAGGCTGTATTTTTCCTGGTCTAAGGGACCTATCCAGGCCTATCCCCTGGGATCCCAGAAGACAGCTGATATCAGCCATAGAGAAGCAGATAGATAGGCTGGAACAGAGTGTATATAGTGGATCCAACCAAAGAAGGGTACTCGTGCTTCAAGTGAGAAAAGGCTTGTTCTTGAGTAATTCAATGGGCTCTTATAGGATGGTTATGTAGTTCTGGAGATATCAAAACTACTACAGTAGTCGTCAGTAAAGGTAAAAACTTCCTAGGAGGTTCTGGTGCGAGAATGGGGTGGGTTTGCCAGGGCAAAGAGAAGAAGGGAACTGGATTAACTGGAATGCATAGACAGGGCTGGTCTTGGATTTCAAGGCCTGAAAGAGTAGATCCTTCTAGTTATGTGGCCCCAGACCTTTATGCACCTAAACCATGAATTCTCCCCTAACTCTCTACCACTCCAATCCAGGTGTGGACTCTGGAAAGTGATACACAGATTCACCTCTGAAGAACTGAGTAGATCAAGGATATTAAATATATTTTATCTCACATTCAAATTCTGACTGATTACTTATGACTACTTGGGTGCTCTATTGAGAAGGATTTGGAGGCTGCGTTAGGCCTTAGGAAAGAGTGTCATGATCACTTAGCAATGTTTGTGATGGTTATGGGAAAGGGTAGTGGCATCATACATGCTATATCCTTAATATTGCTATATAGGATGTTGATGCCCCATTGTCTAGAGTGAATTGTTCAATAAAGGCTAGGGCTTTTGATTACATAGGAATGGACCTAGGAAAAGACTCCTATCAAGAATACTTGGGTGCCAACAATTCTAGCTTGATAAATAGGGAAAGAAAAGAAATGGAGGAAATTACAATAACTGACCAAGTGTGTGGGGTTTATAAAAGAATGATGGACTTGAGGGCTACAAGACACGTGGGACTCTGAAAAGAGAGTTCCCAGTGGTGTTGCTGGAGCTTCTTGGCTATTTCCAAGGGAAGGGAAATATCTTACTGGGTATTTTTGGCAGCAAGAAACAGAATCACACTCAAACCAGCAAAAGGACAGAGAAAGCAAGGGAAGGAAGGATCAATTTGAACTGGAACTGAAAATTAGAGGAAGAAACTATGATGACATTTTTTGTCTGTCAGGGGTAATATGGTCTCCTTCATCTTGGCTTCTTTCTATAAGTCTGTCCTCTTCTTTACTTTTAATCTCCTTATTGGCTGCTTCTATATATTCCTCTTGTACATGGCTAAATTTCCTGCCCAAATCTACATGGTTTTTCAACTTCGCCACGTGGTACCATTTCTACAGCAGTCTCCCATCCTGGTAGGCAACAACAAAAACATGATGAAAGATAACAGGTTGCGCCTTGGGTAAGCAGCTGACATAAAGGGGTTCAATATGAACTATTAGGGAACATTGACATTCACATTTTGTTCAGGTGTTGGAACAAAGTGGAGCCTGAAAGTAGGTGGAATTGTTAAATTAAGCTGATAGGAAGAGAGAAAGAAAGCAGTATTCAAAATAAAGAGTTTATATACTATCCTTAAGCAGGTATGCAACAGGACTAAGATCACATGTTTAAAAGGTCAAGCCAGCAGCGTTATGGAGAAAGGATCAGAGGTTGCCAAGTGGGGAAGCAGGGAGAGGAGTTTAAAGGTTATTGTAGCTATCCAAGTAAGAAATTATGAGGATTTTCTCTAAGGCTGTGGAAGTGAAAATGGAGAGAACACCTAGGAGTGGGATTGCTAGGTCATATGGTAAGTGCATATTCAATTTTATAATAAACCGCTAAACTAGATTCCAAAGCAGCCATACCATGCCATGTACCACATCATCACAAACGCTTGATATGTGTAGTCTTTTTATTTCTAGCCATTCTAATAGGTGTATAGTGGTATCTCAATTTGCATTTCCCTAATGACTAATGTTTTTGAACAGTTTTTCATGTACTAATTTACTATTCATATATATTCTTTGGTGAGGTGTCTGTCCAAGTCATTTGCCTATTTTTTTACATTTTTTATCTTATTATTATTCAGTTATAAGATTTCTTTCTATATTCTGGATCCATATAATTTATCAGATATATGATTTGCAAATATTTGCTCCCTGACTGTGGTTTTGGAAAAGCAAAGTTTTAATGGTTCATGCTGGATATTTTTATATTCTTATAAGTATTTTTGAGATTTGCTCTGGGGCGTAGTTAAATTACTTGGAAAAAGTTTGATTCTTTCAGGCATTTCTTTTAAACTTTGTTAAACAGGATTATAGCAGCATGTAGTCTAGGGATAGTTTTTCTATGCTGCTGAGACAAAACCCTTCTGAGTACTCTACCTGATAACCCATTAATTATAGGTCTTGCTTGTAGGAATAGAGATTTCTCCTGGCCCATGTGATATCTAAGGATTAATTCCCCTAATCCTTTTGGTTCTTTGGCTAGCCTTGGGAAGTTACTTCACATATGTACACTATTCGCTACATAACTGAAGATGCAAGGAGAACTTTCTATAGCTCTGTGGAATACCCTCTCCAATCAGCTCTCTCCTCTCTGGTATTCTATCCCAAAAATTCTTGCTGCTTTCCTCTTTCTGAGTTGTATTCTCTGCCTCCTCAATTCAGTGAGACCAATGGGCTGTTTGGATTTTTCCTTGTGGTGCTTTAGCATAGTTCCTGTCTTAGGGCAATAAGCTAGGGAAATCACAGAGCTCATTTCATTTCTTTCTTGTGTCTCAGAGACCATAGTCCTACTCTGCCTGTTGTTCAATGTCTTATAACAGTTGTTTAATATATTTTTCCAGTTTTCTAGTTGTTTAATGTAAGATTGTAAATCCAGCCCCCATTATTCATGGCTGGAAGTGGATGTCCCCAGTCCAGGCTTCTTGACTCCCTGTTCAGTTCTCTTTCTGCATTAATCACATCTCCCATGAAAATACCCTAATCTGTATACCTTTAAGTTCTAATTACTGAATCACTGTATCACTAGTCATCAGGTCTTCTAAAACCTTCGATATTTTAGCCTTAGAAGTGTCTCAAGCATTCCCAGGGGTCATTAGACCACACTTTGAGAATCACTGTGTTAGAGATACATCCACAAATATTTACTGGTGAAATGTTATGATGTCTTAAATTTGATTTAAAATGATATATATATATATATATACATATAGTAGACGAGGCACAATGGGTAGACAAGTGTTAATTTTTGAACCTGGATGGTGGATCCATAAGGGTTCACAATACTTATCTCTCTAATTTTCTATGTTTGTGATTTGTGATAAAAAGTTCAAAAAAAGTGTTTATTGTTTTTAATTGGATTGAATTTCCACTCTTCCAGTGAGTAATCTTTTCCTGGTAAGTATTTGGATATGATGCTTTCAAAAGGTGAAACCAAAGAGACTTTACATTCAAATAGCCTTCCACCATATCCCCTATACACCACGCATCCTCCTTAGTGTTTCCTCTCCTGTATTTATTTCCAGATAAAATACTTTTTAATTCAAGGAATTTATTTCCAGATAAAATTCCTTTTAATTCAAGGAATTAAAAATTATCCATATCAAATCCTAAACAAAATACTAAAAAATGAAATCCAGTGGCATATTTAAAGGATGCTGACCAGGCCCACCACGACCAAACAGGATTTATCCTGGGAATGCAAGGGTGGGTCAACATAATAAAATTAATCAATGTAATACACCACATTAAGAGAATGAAGGAAAAAAAAGAACACATGATCATCTCAATTGTCGCAAAAAAGGCATTTGACAAAATCCAAAACCCTTTCATAAAAAAAAAAACACTCAGTAAACTAGGAATAGAAGGGAATTTCCTCAACATGGTAAAGGACACTTATAAAATCTCCACAGCTAACGTTACATACTCAATGGTGAAGAACTGAAAGCGTTTACCCTAAGATCAAGAATAAGATAATATGTAAATATACAAGTAATATATATAATATATATTTCTAAAGAATCCACAAAAACTACTAGAACTAATAAATGAATTCATCAAAGTCGAAGGGCACAAATAAACACACAAAGGTCAGTTGTTTTTATTTCTTTTTTTTTTCTTTTAAAGACTGCCACCAGAGCTAAGATCTGTCAATCTTCTTTATTTCTTTTTTTTACTTCTTCTTCTCCCAAAAGCCCCCAGTACATAGTTGTCTATTTTTAGTTGTGGGCCCTTCTAGTTGTGGCATGTGGGACACCTCCTCAGCATGGCTTGATGAGCAGTGCCATGTCCGTGCCTAGGATCTGAAGTGACAAAACCCTGGGATGCCAAAGCAGACCACATGAACTTAACCATTTGGCCACAGGGCCAGCCCTCAGTTATTTTTCTATACACAAGCAATGTACAATTTAAAAAGGAAATTAAGAAAGAAATTTCATTTACAATAGCATTCAAAAGAATAAAATACCTAGGAATAAATTTAACCAAGGAGGTGAAAGATGTACACACTGAAAACTACAAAACAATGCTGAAAGAAAGTGATGAACTACATTAATGAAAAAAATATCCTTATTCATAGATTCAAATATGTAATATTCCTAAGATGATAATACTATCCAAAGTGATGCACGGATTCAATGCAGTTTCTATAAAAATTCCAATGGCCTTTTGCAGAAATGTAAAAGTTGATCCTCAAATTCATACGGAATTTAAAGGAGTTCAAAATAGCCAAAACAATTTTGAAAAAGAACAAAACCAAAGCACTCACATTTACCAATTTTAAAAGAATGCAAAGAAACTAATCAAAACAAGGTGGTACTGGCATGAGGATAGACAAATAGAACAATGGAAAAGAATTGAGAGTCCAGAAATAAATCCATATATCTATGGCCAGTTGTTTTCTGACAAGGGTGCCAGTTCCACTCAATGGAAGAAGAATAGTCTCTTCAACAAATGGTGCTGGGTCAATTGGATATCCACTTGCTAAAAAATGAAGTTGGATCCCTAATTCATACCATATATAAAAATTAACTCAAAATGGATTAACAACATAAATGTAAGAACAAAGACCATAAAACTCTTAAAAGAAAGCATGGGGTCAAATCACCATGATCCTGTATTTTGCAATGGGTTTTTGGATAAGACACCAAAAACATCAGAAACAAAAGAAAAAATAGATAATATGGACTTCGTCAAAGTTAAAAACTTCTGTGCATCAAAGAACATTATCAAGAAAGTGAAAAGACAACCTGCAGAACATGGCAAAATATTTGCAAACCGTATATCTAATCACAGTCTAGTATTCAGAATATATAAAGAACTCCTACAAGCGCAAAAACAAAACCACAACACAATTAAAAATGAACAAGCACCTAAACAGACATTTCTCCAGAAAAGATACAAATGGTCAAAAAACACGTGAAAAGATACTCAACATCATTGGTTGTTAGAGAAATGCAAATAAAAACCACAAAGAAGTGCCACTTCTCACCCACTAAAATGGCTGTAATTTTTAAAAATGGAAAATAACAAGCATTGGAAACGAAATGGAGAAATTGGAACCCTCATACTTTGCTGATGGAAATATAAAATGGTTCATATGCTGTGGAAAACAATTTGACAGTTCCTCAAAAAGATAAACATAAAATTATCTTAAGACTCAGAAATTCCATTCCTAGGTATATACCCAAAAGAATTTAAAAGAAGTAATGAAACAAATACATGTATGTTCATGTTCATAAGCAACACCATACACAACAGTCAAAATCTAGAAATGGCCCAAATGTCATCAATGGATAAATGGATAGTGGTATATGTATGCAATGGAATATTATTCAACCATAGAAAGGAATATAGTACTAATACATGCTACAATATGGAGGAACCTCAAAAACAATATGCTGAGAGAAGGAAGCCAGGTATAAAAGGTCACATATTGTATGATTCCACTTATATGAAATATCCAGAATAGATAAATCTATAGAGGCAAAACACAGATTGATGTTTGCCAGGAAACAGGATATAGGGGAGATGGGAATAAACTGTTTAATATGTATAGGGTTTTATTTTAGAGTGATGGAAATATTTTGGAACTAGATAGAGGTGGTGATTTCACAAGATTACGAATGTACTAAATGCCACTGAATTGTTGACTTCAAAATGGTTAATTTTATGTTATGTGAATTTCACTTCAATAACTTTTTACAGATAAAAACATATGATAAAACTACCTATACCTTTTCTTCCTCCTTAAGTGAAACCTAGCTCTTCCCTGGGGATATAACATGCTCTACATCTCTCTATAGTAAAGGATGGTGTTCACTCACATTCCAAAGAAACAGAGTCCATGTTCTACTTGCTCCCCACTGCTGTTTTTCTCTTTCATGCACAGGATCCTCCTTTGGATCTCATGCCTTTACTTTATAACACTGTTATAGAGCAGTGTCATCTAGTAACCTTATGTTTACTCCCTTACATTCATTGAGGAATTTTGGCATCTGTATTAGCTTATTTTTTACTCCATGTTTTGTCATTATCTTAAGTGACTTCAAGTTTCAGATCTGACTCATCCATAAACCTGGACTCCCATGTCCCTTCTCCTTATTGCCAATTATCTTTTCCCATGGTCCTACCTTGAACTTTGTTATAATCTGAAATTCTTTACCCTTGAAACAATAAGATTTAAACTACTGTCTCTCCAGCTTTTTCTTGGGAGAGCCATTACTGCTCAGCAAGATCTGGTCATTCCACATCTGGAATCCAGTCTGTGGAAAAGTTAGATTATCTAAAGATTCTGAGAAGACCAGACACGCACTATTTTAGAGGCTGAAGTCCCCCCATCTCTTGTGTTCAAGGCCAGCTTATCCACTGGATGTTTGAATCTTATCCCTTTCTTTCCCCTTGGAAAACTCAGTGAATTAGTCATATTCTCTCCTGTATCTTGAATTTCATCTTTCTCTTGACTCTTTGTCTTAAGAATAAACGTTCCCAAGATGTTACCATTAAAAATACCCTCCCTCGGCTCTCTGCTCCTCCTAGTTCGACAGACAGCCGCTTCCGTTCCGCACTGCTAGCTGTGTGCCCGCGACGCGATGGTGAAGGTTGGAGTAAACGGATTTGGCCGTATTGGGCGCCTGGTCACCAGGGCTGCTTTTAACTCTGGCAAAGTGGATATTGTCGCCATCAATGACCCCTTCATTGACCTCAACTACATGGTCTACATATTTCAGTATGATTCCACCCATGGCAAGTTCCATGGCACAGTCAAGGCTGAGCACGGGAAACTTGTCATCAACGGAAAGGCCATCACCATCTTCCAGGAGCGAAATCCCGCCAACATCAAATGGGGCGATGCTGGTGCTGAATATGTTGTGGAGTCCACTGGTGTCTTCACTAACTTGGAGAAGGCTGGGGCTCACTTGAAGGGTGGAGCCAAAAGGGTCATCATCTCTGCTCCTTCTGCTGATGCCCCTGTTTGTGATGGGCGTGAACCATGAGAAGTATGACAATTCCCTGAAGATTGTCAGCAATGCCTCCTGCACCACCAATTGCTTGGCCCCCCGGCCAAGGTCATCCATGACCACTTTGGCATCGTGGAGGGACTCATGACCACAGTGCATGCCATCACTGCCACCCAGAGGACTGTGGATGGCCCCTCTGGGAAGCTGTGGCGCGATGGCCGAGGGGCTGCCCAGAACATCATCCCTGCTTCTACTGGTGCTGCCAAGGCTGTGGGCAAGGTCATCCCTGAGCTGAACGGGAAGCTCACTGGCATGGCCTTCCATGTCCCCACCCCTAACATGTCAGTCGTGGATCTGACCTGCCGCCTGGAGAAAGCTGCCAAATATGATGAGATCAAGAAGGTGGTGAAGCAGGCATCGGAGGGCCCCCTCAAGGGCATCCTGGGCTACACTGAGGACCAGGTTGTCTCCTGCGATTTTAACAGTGACACCCACTCTTCCACCTTCGATGCTGGGGCTGGCATTGCCCTCAACGACCACTTTGTCAAGCTCATTTCCTGGTATGACAATGAATTTGGCTACAGCAATAGGGTGGTGGACCTTATGGCCCACATGGCCTCCAAGGAGTAAGAGCCCCCTGGACCACCAAGCACCCAGCAAGAGAAGGAGAAAGGCCCTCAGCTGCTGGGAATGCTTGCCCCAACTTGACCCCCTAACATATTGAGAGTCTCCTGACCTCTACAGTTTCCATCTCAGACCCCCTGAAGAAGGGGAGGGGCTTGGGGAGCCCTACCTTGTCATGTACCATCAATAAAGTACACTGTACCCCCCAAAAAAATACCCTCCCTCAATCTCATAAGCATCTTCAGCTACCATCTGATATTGCTCTTTCCAGGTTCATTGTACTACAACTTTTACTACCTCATTGCTCAATGTCCTACTACCTCAATCATAATGTTACAGTTATATATTCCTAGATAGTAAACTGCCCCAAAACTTAGTAGGTTAAAACAATAATAATTTTCTTATACTCATTACTGTATGTTTCAGGAATTAAGGTAAGGTTCACTGGACAATTCTACTCCACATTGCATCTACTGGGGTCACTCAGTGACACTCCGCTGGTGGCTGACCAAGACAGCTTCACTCACATGCCTGGTGTCTTGGTGGGAATATCTGGAGGGCTGCGCTCAGAGAGTTTTTCTCCCTTTTCATGTTGCCTCAGAGCTTCTGCATGTGTTAAATGCAGCAGAGAGGTCAGGCTTCTTCCACAGTGGCTTAGCATTCCAAAAGATAGACCAGGGGAGAAAGTTCACGGCTTTCTATGACCTACTTTTGGAAGTTAGGCAGCATCAAATTCTACTGTATTCTACTTGTTAAACTGACTCATATCTGGGCCAACCCATGACCAATGGGAGGAAATTTCACAAAGGCATGACTACTGGGAGACATGTTTAACTGGAGCCACATGTTTCAGTCTACCATACCCACGCACTCCTCAACCCACTGCAATCTGGCTACTCTGCCTGCTACTCCACTGAAATTGCAATATCCAAGGTAAACAAAGTCCTCTTCTTAGTTGTTAAATTCAATAGATGCTTTTAAGTACTTTTTCAGCTTGCTTTTTCTGCTGAATTGTACCCTATTGACAACTAAATCATTGAAATTCTCCTCCCTTAGCTTATCTATATAACCTTCTCTGGTTTTACATTCACTTCTCTGACTGATCTTTGGTCTCCTTAAGAGAATCATTTCTTCTCACTTCTTAACTACTCAGCTTTGTTATCCGTTTTCTTTTTGCTCACTCTGCCCATGCTCTCTCGTCACCTAATCTACTCTTATGGCCTCATCTACCACTTTTATGCTGGTGATTCCTCAATCTACATCTCCAACCAATATCTCTCTCCACTCTTTCAGGCTAAAATGTACCAAGCCTACTATACATTTCCATCTGGAGGTGCCACAGACACACAAACTCAACATGGTTAAAGCTAAATTCATCCTATCCCTGAAACTTGTTCTTTCTCTTATGTTCTCTATCCTGTATTTACCATCCTTCCAGTTGCCCAAGACAGGAAACTGGAATTCATCCTCCTACCTACTGTATTATTTTACCTCATGTAATATGTCATTAATCTCTGAACATTCCATCTGCTAAAAACAGTTTTAATTTGTCTGCTCTTCTCCATCCCAAATAGAAGGTACGATGGAGGACTCAGGGGAAAAATTAGCCTGGTATTCTGACTTGTAAATTGTATAGAAATTACAGTTTACTGCAATAAGCTCAATTTTCTTTAAGTAGAGGTTTCCAGGAGATATCAGGATAGGGTACTCAAGGAGAGTGTTTACGACCTTTCTGTAGGGAGTAACACTCACAAGCAGCAGACTTTCTGACCCACGACACTGTCCTTAGAAGTTGTTCAGACTTTATTACAAAAAAACAGACAAGCAAAAAGAAAATGGGAAACCGTGCTTCTAAAGCCGGCCAGCTCCTGGATGGACAACCTCCCACTGGGACTCCAGCTGGTTTTATGTATAATGCATATGGAAACAATGCTTGCAAGTATTTAACAAAATGGGAAGGATTAACTAAGAATTACTTAAGTCTTAAATGGCCAAAGTGGGGAATGTTTGATATCTCAAAGCTACTGTATTTGTGCGCACAAGTAGAAAGAGCCGGCTCTAAAACTAAAGCAAAAGAATAGGAAGCTTATTATGATTGGCATTTGGAGGCTTCAAAACGTAATAATGATAAAATGAATTCTTTACAGGAGACTAACCGTAAATTGGCAGAGACTGTATCTGAATTAAAAAAGGATAAGAAGTCAGAAACTGTCCCACCCCGTTTATCCCTTCCATCTCCTCTGTAGCTGCCTTTGGAATCTCAGAGCTCATCTCCGTCTTCTCCCTCAGCACCCTTACAATTTCTAAAGAGCTCTATTCCATTGACTTAAAGTAAGCGCTTACAAAAAGTTTTTCTGAATAGAACTAACTCAAGTGTCTTTAAAGTTTATGGTATGAATTAGGGTGGCCCCAGGGAGAGAAGCCCAGGGCATCCTCACCTACATACCGATCTATATGACCAGATTCATATCTAAAGTTATACGACCGCACAATAACCAGACCCCCTCTTCACTGAAATCATTTAATGACTTTTTACATCATCCCTTGCTACAGGAACCCCAATGGTGGGATTTTCAAGGTAATGGACCCGTTTCTTTCATCTCTCTTAGAGTTACAATGGCCATTTTTGTCTCCTTTTGAGCTTTGCAACCAGGAAACAAGGAAATCTTTAAAGAGTCAAAGGCTCCACCCCTGGGAGCCCCAACTTTGGGTTTCTGGGCCTGATCACCCCAGCAACACTAAGTGGGGTGCCCTCTCTTGAAGGTTGACTCATTGAGCATTTTAGTCACCTACTGAGCCAGTTATGAGGGTAGGAGACCTGTGATTTATTCTGTGAACTGTCCTGCTGGGGTTATGTGCCCTGCATAGGAACTGTTGTGTGACTCTTATCTTGATAACCCTCTGGAAGAGGCCATGAGGGTGAGGTTTGATCTCTTCTTTTCCTTTCTTTGTCTGTTTTGCTCATCATCTCTTCTGTTGTCACCAAGTCGAGGTTAAGTTCAGGCTGGACCTGACCAGAACCTGGACCTTCTGTAAAATCAAAAACTTGAGAACATTTTGACAGGGACTTAACTCTCAACCCTGGCACTGGGAGCCCTGGCCTCCAGCCAGTTCCAGGCCTTGGCTTCCTGCTTCCCTGCCTCACCTTGTGCTGACTTAGGGGCAAAGTGCCCTGGCTATGTGGGACTTGATTAAATGTTATAACTATGTTGACACCCACAATCAGACCCTGCACCCTTCTCCAGTCCACTGTCAGTCGGACACTGGCTTATCTGCCATGGGGAATGCCGTAAGCATCCCCAGAGACTCACCACTAGGGTGCATTCTAACTAATTAGAAACACTTTGAATTGCATGGGTTATGCCCCAGAAACTCTAGCCGAGAGAAAACTTGAGGGGGTTCTCTGTGCCTTTATGATGTAGTTGGACAGGTAGATCAACCTAGAATGTCATTCAAGTTACAGTCCAGTTTCTGGGAAATCAAGCGCAATGGTATTTAGAAAATCCTTGCGAGAATGGAAATACTGCTCTAGAGGCATTTCAGATCCCACCCACTTCCTTTATCTCAAAAAGGATTATCATCTCCCCTCTCCAGGAACTACTACCTAGCCCATCAGTAATTCCTAAGACTGAAGAAAAAAAAGGGAGGGAGGAAAAAAACAGCTTCCAAATTCTTTTTGGTAACAATCTTGAGTTCTGCTAAGTTAAGTGATAAAAATCTGAGTATATGGGTGATTTTTGGATTGGATAGAACACAAACATTGCTAAACATATAAGTTTATCTACTTTTGGCTTTTTATTGCAGAGATGCTAAAAGTCTTTGGGTCTTTTACTGTAAAGTGACGTGTTCCTAGAAATTGCGAAGTGTTTAGAATGCTGATATAAAAGACAATTCATAATTGCTTACCTTTTGTCTGTTAATGGTTAAAAGTTCTAATTAACATATATAACTAAAGCTATTGGAAATTAATAAGGAAAACAGCTCTGCATTCAAGGAAAGTTAAAATGGATGTTGGCAGTAAAGAAGGTATAAAGAATGGAAGTATTTTTGTTTGTTCGGTTAAGAAAGATAAATTTGTCCTAATGTACTAGAAGGGAAGAAAGCAAGCATGGGGCAAATTCTTTATGTAACCAGAAAGTTGCAGGAGGTTTGTGAAGGAGAAATTCAGAAAGGAGTTTTATGCCTGGTCAAGTTAACTAAGATTAAAGTAAATCCAATTAAGTAAATGAGTTTTAATGTTAAAAATAAGCCAGTACAGAAACTAAAATTTGGTTTTCTTTCAAAGGATAATTTTCTTGAACTTTTGGCCTGCTCTAACTCTACCTAAAAGATAAAAATCTATGTTTTGTTAAAACAATTTCCTATATTCAGAAAGAAAGAGGTCTCTTCTAAAATTTTTTGACTGTGTTGTTTGCTCTTGACTGTTTCTGTTGTCACTTTAAATGGACACCTGAGCATTGTTTCACAGTAAGTGTTGTTTTCTATTTGAACAAGTATTTTAAAAACTTTTGACACTTTTGACAAGCTTCACTCTCAAAAATATTCAAGTCCTGAATAAAGCCTTTTCTTTTGACCTGGATGAAGGAGGAGGATTTCTCTGGGGATTTTCAGAGGACCCCTGGGACTTCACAGAGAAATTTGCACTCTCTTCCTATAAGGTGGAAGATTCTAAACTAATTAGGCTTATTTGGTCTGTAAAATTACATTGGAAGCATTGTCAGATAAAGTGATGATAATCTTTCTTAGTTGGTATTATGTGGGTAAATGTTACTGTTATAAGTGTTTTGAAAATTATATAACATTCCTAAAGCTCTGATCTGTCCTGGTTATCGGTCATAATTCTAATTATTAGTTTAAGGTGTTGTATATCACAGAAATAATAAGTTTCTCTGTCAATTGTCATTTTTAAGTCTTTTGTTTACAGTCAGTTGTTTTACTCTGATGCTTTTTGCTTTTACAAATATGTCTCATCTTCAGAGGAATTCATGGAAAGGACTCTGACGCTTATTCTGGAATACAGGTTTCTGACAAACCTTCAAACCATAGAACTGAACTGGGTAAGAAATTACAGAAATCTAATGGAAAAAGTGATGACCTCATAAAACTGCTAACAGAAGATTAAGATCAAGAACAGATTATACAGGATGGAATGAACTGAGGATGATTATAATTTTTTTATGACTTTTGCTTGAAATATTGTTTTTGATGTGTTGTTTTATTTTCTCAGACTTAAGGAAATCTTTTTGTCTTTTCTCTTATGCTAACTATGCCTTATAGCAATTTAGTGAAACTATAACTTTATGAGCAGAACTGAAACATTTATCTTTTTCTCCATACCTGATCCCTCCAGAATTTGGAAATTCTTTGTGAGTGAATATGGTCATTTCATGGCAATATAGTTATTTGCATAAGTTCAATAAGAATCTGTTCTCCTTATAACAGGACATATTTGTTACCTTACCAAAGTTTTGACTGGAATGTCATATTTGAGAGAAACATACAGACTCAGATATGACAATACTGCCTTTGAGGAATAAGGTTGACTTTCTGGAAATAAAGCCACTTGGAAATATGGGCCTGGTACCTTGCTTTACAGAGAGAGACTTCAGCAATCTTACCTGGTAAGTAAGGAAGCTTGCTTATTGGGCAGGTGCCATGAACCTCGAAATAGTTTGGGAAATCTCAAGAAAGGAAAGAAATTCATCCAAATCTAAGGTATTGCAGGCAAGACCTGATGGCACAAATCCTTGGCGTGTCTTTCCTGGCCTTGAGAGGTCTTTAAGGTTCAATGTAAGATTCCTCATAAAAAATTCCAGCAAAGCAGATTTAAGAGCCTATATGATCAATCGCTATTCTTGCTGCACTTATGTAAATAATTGGGCCAAGTTTCTTGAAACTAAACTTATTTTGCAAACCAATTAGTCTTAATTTGATTATCTTTGGTAAAAATGAGGGTGATTTTAGAGAGAAGAATTATGTTTCAGTGAAAAACTATAATGCACATTTGTGGATATTAGATCCTAGTTCTGTTAATTGTCTTTGAGGCTTTTTCTAACTGTGAACTGGACTGGATCCTGAATTCTTCTACTGAAATATCTGGTTACAAACCTCCAAACTAATGTTTTCAATTTTTTACCTCATTTTCATTTGGAATCATTGAGAATTGAACATGCTCTTTTTCCTGAAGCTTTGCAAACTGAAGCTGAAGGACTTGATAGAAACTCAAGAGAGATTCCTATCTGTTCCTGTGTAAGCCGTAAGCCACTCAAAAAGATACCTGAATGCCCAATGACATCATCAGAGACCTTTCAAGCTGCAAAAAGATGCTGTGACTCTGACATCTAGAAGTCTTCTTGACTGCCTGCCCCCTGGACTTAGGAACTAGTTTATAATTTGCTCCAACCATTAACCTTGTTACCTTGCTTCCAACATCACAAGGGAGAGAAGACCATGACTGCATTCTATTGTTGAATTTGGTTTACAAATGGGTCTTACTTAACTGATAAACAAGGACGATTATCAAGCTGGATATGCTGTCCAGCCTCAAGAATGCCTGCTGCTTCCCATTAGCTCTGCTAACCCAGTAAAAGATTTCCTTCTTCAGGCTCAAGAAATTGCCACTGAACAAGAGAAACAGATATGGCAGTCAAAAGGGGGAATTTTTTTGACACCCCCTCACAGATGTGGTTCGGGCCCAATGAGAAACCCACAGTACTTATTGGAGCACAATTGCCACTGCTCCAGCATCTACACCAATTAAGCCATTTGGCACCTGAAAAGATGATTTTATGGGGAAAACCCACTCCATGGGTTACAAGGCCACTTTCTCCTTCCTAAGGGACCCTTTGAGGTATGGCAATTGGACTTTGTCCAAATGTCACCATCTCAAGGATATAAATACATCTTGGTAATGATTTGCATGTTTTCACATTGGACTGAAGCCTTTCCTTGCAGAAGAGCAACAGCTTTAACAGTAGGTAAATTACTATTAGAGAGAATAATTCCCGTTTGGGGAATTCCTACTGCGTTACATAGTGACCGGGGAACTCATTTCACGGGACAAATAATTAAATCTACTTGTAACATTTGGCCAATAATGCAACATTGCCATTGTGCTTACCATCCCCAGTCCTCAGGATTAGTGGAAAGAACTAATGGCACAATCAAAACTCAACTGGCAAAACTTTCAGAAGCATTTAATCTCTCATGGCCGAAGGCTCTTCCAATAGTGCTCCTCAATCTTAGATCTACACCCTTTGGTAAACATCGACAGTCTCCTTTCGAGATAATAAGCAGACGGCCTATGCAATTAAACGAAGGAATGTATTAACCAACTTTACTTAAAGGAGACATTTTACATTATTGTCAAGGTCTCATTGAGGCACTTAAAAGAAATGAAAGATTGGTAGCTGATTCTTTCACAGAGAATTCCCAGAAATTAAGGATCTTGGACTGTAACCTGAAGAATTTATTTATTGAAAGATACATCAAATAAGACTGTTTGCAGCCCTGTTGAAAAGGACCATACCAGGAGGAGAAGAAGACAGCATCTGTTGTAGACAGATGTCCCAACACTCTGGACCAGGCCTGTATTCCCAACCTTATATCTCCTCATTTAAACCTTTGTTATGCTTAAACTGTATACCTATTTTATAATTTGTTTGGAATATTATTATACTTAAATAAAGGGATTAATTTGGAACAGACTGGTCTTGAAGGCCAGGCATTTATCGAGTGACTCCTAATGGAACTCAATGGTTTTGTGGAACAAATCTTTGGCCTTGGCTACTGCCTGGATGGCTAAAACATTGCACCCTGAGTTTCCTTTAAAAGCAGGGAAGTAGTGAGGCTGAGTTAAAACCTGTTGCCAATCTCCCTCTCTTTAAGGCCAGATGGGCTTGTTCAGTGTCCCACTGGTATGGCTATATTTTCAACTATATTTGCTCCTTCTTTGGAGCTAAAAGATGGCATTATTACATATGGAATCTCTGACTAAATTTACTCAAGAAGCCCTTAATGATAGTCAAGCAGGAATACCCTTATTAAAATACTGAAATGTCTTTAATGAGAAGGGCTGTTCTTCAAAACAGAATGGCTTTAGATATTCTTACTGAATCCCAAGGTGGTACATATACAATCATTCAGACTGGATGCTGTGCTTTTACACGTGATGAATCTTCCAATGTGTCATCTCTGCTAAAACACATGAAGGAGCAAGTGGATGCCTTATGCGATCCGACACCCAGTCTTGAATTGTTTGGTTAGCTCCCTTCTGGTATCAGTTCCCTTTTCCAATCCGGATTGGAATTCCTATTTGCACTACTTCTTGGAATTCTTGTACTAGTCATAATATTCAAACTAATATTGTTTTCTTTACTCACTGTTGTAAGAGTAGCATACAAACTAAAGTAATGATTGCTCGACGGCTTGAGATGGTTGATCTGTCTTATAACCCTGGACAAATTTCCTTTTCTGATAGGGACTATGAGTAAGAATTCATTTCAGACCAATCCTTTTAAAAATGTTGAGTTATTACTGTTACTGTACTTGTTCTACAATCATATACAATGTAAATGTGAAGTGTCATAGAAAAGCACATACACAATGTTTGCACAACAATCTAAAATTAATTGGAAATTACATGACATATGAAATGCTTCCTCTGTATATATATATATATATATATATATATATATATATATATATATATATAACTCTATGCTTGTCCACTATTTCCCCCCAACGTGGACAACTAGGCAAATAAATGAAATAAAAGCCTGGGACCAAGGGACATGATGGACCCAGGGCAGGCAACCACCCTGGTGCCAAGGGACAATATTTTGATCATCAATGCTTTCTATTGAAAGATTAGAGATCAAAAGGGGTAAATGACAAATAAAAATGGCAAGCAATAGGATATATTGGAGTATATGAGGAAGCCATTTGGTATAAGCCTAATTTGGCCTGACTTTGTTTTTCCAAAAGGTCCTCACTGTGGCCGTTGAGCATGCATTGTATATCTGCTTAGACATTTTGAGATGAAGGTGCAACTTCCCTCCCCCTCCCAACGTTGGCATCTCCTTAAAGATTAAGCATCTTTACTTAGGCTGTGAACTGATTGCAGTACTCATCTGTGACTGCCCAGCTCGAGGCAACGGACCTGCCACCCTGCGGGGTTCACTGAGACAGCAGGCCTATCTGCTGTTTCCATCAGTCGCTGTGCTCATAGAGCAGCCTCGTGACTATTGTAAAAGGGACATTTCAATCATATGTGAAACATACTCTTTGAGGGTATATAACCACCCTGTATAGCCCCACTTCTTTGGAGTGCTCTGTTCCTTTGTGGAAAGACTCACCCGGGTTATAATCCTCAGATTCAAGCTCAGAATAAACTCACTCAAATTTTCATTTATAGATTGGTTATGGATTATTTTCGTCGACAGTTCATTCTCACAACAAGTCCATGGATATTATCTCCATTTTCTAGATAAAGGGACAGAGGAATAGATAGATTAGGTAAATTGTCCAAGATCACACAGCCAGGAAAATCTAGAGCCCAGTTTCAGACCTGGTCTGCTCTGTGAGCCCACATTCTAAGTTAAAAACAACAACAAAACACTATATATAACAGTGCCACTACCCCTACCCTGCCCCAGTATCTAGCACAATGATTGTCTGATGATTGAATAAATAAAACCTTGTACCTCCCACGTATAAGGAGCAAATAGTTCTGGTAGGGGAATTTCTTAGCAGGAGGTTTAGCTGATCAAGAGCCCTCACTCCATCCCTCTGAGTCTCATTTAGTCATCGTGGATTCTCTCCCCTTGATTCCTGCCCCTGTTGCAGCACTGCATACCCCCATCTCTGGAAGAGAGTGCTTTGCTTCTAATGCTCTGTATTAAATAAAAACACATCACATATTCCTTTCTAACATGATGGAGACAGACTGGCATTTTCAAGAAGATGTTACCAAATTTTAAAGACAAACAGAACAAAAATAAAAGAATTGTGGGAAACTTTTAAAAGTAGTTCTTATTCTGACCACAGCTATGCCACATGGTTCTTAGGCTTTGTATATTTGGCATCTGGATTTGCAAGTGGACTCAAAAAAAGATAATGGCTGCCATTCAATGAGTGCTTACTCTGCACCAGGCATTATGCTAAACACTTTGTAAACTGGCTTAAGTAATCCTTTCCCTAGTCTTACAAGGTAGGTAAGTAATCCCATTCCATAGATAAGGGTAATAGGGCCAGAGAGGCTCAACTTAAGTAAGTTGCTCACGGTCACACAGCTAATAAGCAAAAGAGCTAATATTGAGCCTAAAACACAAGACTTGGTTTCTGACCACAATACTATACTGTCTCCCTTTCTTGTTTTTTAGATACTTTTTTAGTCTCTGGCTTTCTGTGCTTTATTCTTGTGGTGGTACAGTCAGTGAAATTAATAATGGGTATTTCAGTGGCTTGTGCTGAATTTAACTATTTCTGCTTCACTTCCAATTTTCTCCAACTACCCAACTCTCATCCATCCCTGCACGCCAAAGTCAAATCCCATGCATCCTGCATGAAGTTTTTGTCAGTCAAGCCCACCATTCATTGGTACATTCAATAAATGTTTGCCATCCCTTTTAAAAATTTTTATCGGGGCCAGCCCCGTGGCTGAGTGGTTAAGTTCGTGTGCTCCGCTTCCCGCGGCCCAGGGTTTTGCTGGTTTGGATACTGGGCGTGAACATGGCATCACTCGTCAGGCCACGTTGATGTGGCATCCCATGTGACACAACTAGAAGGACCTACAACTAAAAATACACAACTATGTGCTGGGGAGATTTGGAGAGAAAAAAGCAGGGAAAAAAAAGAAGATTGGCAACAGTTGTTAGCTCTCTTGCCAATCTTTAAAAAAAAATTATCATCACTTTTATTCTGATAAGAAAAATTAACCATTAGTAACATTATTACATCCACAATATTGTGCAATCATCACCACTATCTACTTCCAGAACAATTTCATCACCCCAAAAGGAAACCTCAGACCCATAAGAGTCACTCATATTATTCACTTGCCCCAGACTCTGGGAAAAACTGATCTGCTTTCTGTTGCTATACATTTACTTATTCCGAATATTTCATATAAATGGAATCATACAACATGTGGGCTTTTGCATTTGACTTCAAGCTTCATCCATGCTATAGTGCATATCAGTATTTCATTCTTTTTATGACTGAATAACATTCCACTGTATAGATACCATATTTTCTTTATCAGTCTATCACTTGAGGGACATTTGCATTGCTTTCACATTTTGGCTATTGTGAATAGTGCTGCTATGAACATAAATATATATGTTTTTGTTTTTACATCTGTTTTCAATTATTTTGTGTATAGACTCAAGAGCTAGGTCATATGGTAATTCTATGTTTAACATATTGAGAAAAGGTAAACTGTTTTGCATAGTGGCTATGTCATTTTATAATCCCATCAGCAATATGTATGAGGGTTCCAATTTCTCTATGTTCTCACCAACATCTGTTATTTTTCTTTTTTTAAAGATTTAAGGCCATCATAACAGGTGCGAAGTGACATCTTGTGGTTTTGATTTGAATTTCTCTAAAGACTAAGGATATTGAGCATCTTTTTATGTGCTTGTTGGCCACTTGCATATCTTCTTTGGAGAAATATTTATTCAAGTCCTTCGCCATTTTTAATTAGGTCATTTGTTTATTTTGTTGTTGAGTTGTACGAGTTAGTTATATATTCTGGATACTAGATCCTTATCAGATATATGATTTGCAAATATACACTCCATTCTGTGGATTGTCTTTTCAACTTCTTGTTAGTGTCCTTTGATGCACAAAAAATTTTAAATTTGATGAAATCCAATTTGTCTAGTTTTCTTTTTTGCTGCTTGTGATTTTTTTGTGTCATATCTAAGAAACCACTGCAAAATCCAAGGCCATAGAGATATACTTCTATGTTTTCTTTTAAGAGTTTCATGGTTTAGCTCTTATATTTAGGTTATTTATGAAGTTTGAATTCATTTTTGTGTATGGTACAAATTAGGGTCCAATTTCATTATTTTCCATGTGTATGTCTTGGCACTATTTATTGAGGAACTATTCTTTCCCCATTAAATAATCTCGACACCTTTGTCAAAAATCAGTGGATCATAGATGTAAGGGTTTATTTCCAAACTCTAAATTATATCCCATTGATCTATATGTCTATAGAAATATCGGCATTGCCCTGTTTTGATAAGTGTAACTTTGTAGTAAGTTGAAGTAGGAAAGTGTGAGTCCTCCAACTTTGTTCTTTTTCAAGATTATCTTGGCAGTTTCTAGACCCTTGCAATTTTATATGAATTTTAGGCTCAATTTTTCCATTTCTGTAATAAATAACATTGTGGTTTTAATAATGATTGCAGTGAATCTGTAGATTTCAGTATTGCCATTTTAACATTAAGCCTTCCATAGATGAATACAAGATATCTTTGTATTTATTTAAGTATTCTTTAATTTTTCACAATGCTTTATTGTTTTTAGTGTTTATGTCTTGCATCTCTTTCATTCAATTTATTACATGTATTTTATATTTGATGCTATCATATATGAAATTATATCTTAATTTCATTTTCAGTTTGTTAGTTGCTACTGTACAGAATTATGACTGATATTTGCATGTTCATCTTCTACCCTTCAATTTTGCAGCATTTATTAATTAGCTCTGATAGTGCTTTTGTGTAGATTATTTAGGATTTACTATCTATAGAATCATGTAATCTATGAACAAAGATAGTTTCACTTCTTTTCCATTTGGATGCATTTTATTTCTTTTTCTTGCCAATTGTTCTGGCTAGAACTTCCAGTACAATTTTGAACAGCAGTGGTGAAAATAAGCACTCTTTTCTTATTCTTATTGTAAGAGAAAAGGATTCATTCTTCTATCATTAAGTATAATGTTAGTTGTTGGGCATCTCATAATTACTAAAATCATAAATGAAATGTTTTACAGAAATAAAAAGGATTACGAGAGAGTACTATGAACAATTGTACACCAACAAATTGGAAAACCTGGATGAAATAGAAAAATGCCAAAAAACACACAATCTATAATATCTTACTCAAGAAGAAATAGAAAATCTGAATAGATCTATAACAGGTAAGGAGATTGAATCTATAATCAAAAACCTCTCAAAAAAGGCTTCAGTGGTGAGTTCTGCTAGATATTTAAAAAATGAACACCAATTCTTCTCAAACTATTTCAAAATATTGAAGAGAGAGAACATTTCCTCTTTCTGTAATGTTAGCAATACACTGAAACAAAAGTCAGACAAAGACACAACAAGAAAAGTATAGAGCAATATCTTCTATGTATATTGATGCAAAAATCCTCAAGAAAATCTAGACAGTCAAATAAAGCAGCATATTAAAAGGATTATGCCCCATGACCATGTGAGATTTAGGCTGGCATGCAAGTTGAAAATACGCATTTTCAACATATAAGAATCAATCAACATAATACAACATATTAACAGAGTTAAGAAAAAAAGATCATCTCAATTGAAGCCAAGAAAATATCTGACTACATTTTACTCCTTTTCATGATAAAAATGCTCAATAAGCTGGAAGACAGGAAACTTCATAAACAGGATAAAGGCCATATATAAAAACTATACATCATAATCAATGGTGAAAATCTGAAAGCTTTTGCTCTAAGATCAGAGAAAAGACAAGTGTGCACACTTTTACCACTTTGTTTCAATGTAGTATTAGGAGTTCTAGCCAGAGCAATCAGGCAAGGAAAAAAAAAAGATATCCAAATTGGAAAGGAAGAAGTAAAATTACCTCTGTTTATAGCTGACATGATCATATATGTAAGAAAGCCCTAAATGCTCCACACAAAAATGTCTGTTAGATCTAATAAATTAATTCAGGAAGTTGTAGGATACAAAATCAACACATAAAAACCATTTGTGTTTTTATACATTAACAGTGAGCAACCTGAAAAGGAAATTAAGAAAAGCAATTCCATTCAGAATGGTATTAAAAATAATAAATTACTTAGGAATAAATTTAACCAAGGATGCACAAGACTTCTACAATGCAAACTATAAATCATTACTGAAAGAAATTTAAAAAGACACATAAGTGAAAAGACATCCCATGTTTGTAGATTGGATAACTTAAGGTTAAGACGACATTACCACCCAAAGCATTCTACAGATTGAATGCAATACCTATGAAAATCACAATGACGTTTTTTCAGAAATGGAAAAGCCCATCCTAAATTTTATATAGAATCTCAAGAGATCATGAATAGCAGAAACAATCTTGGGAGAAAAAAGGAACAATGTTGGAGGACTCACATTTCCTGAATCCAAAATTTACAACAAAGCTACATTAATGAAAACAATGAGGTACTAGCATGAGGATAGACATATAGACAACTGAAATAGAATAGAGAGCCCAGGAGAAACATAAGCATCACATGGCGGAGTGAGTTGTTCCCTTTTTCTCTCCCTCTAAGTTACAACCAATTGGACATTCCATGACAAACAGAGGATTCCCTACAAAGCATTACAGGACACATAAGAGATCCAAGCATCTATACAGCCGAAGGTGGGTGGACTGGACCCCCAAGGGAGGCAGTGGAGGTAGCATAGCAGCCCCATCTCCTTCCCCCAGCAGCCACAATCCAGGGCGCAGATCCTCAGCTGGCCACATGCCTGCAAGAAAACAGGTTCTGCTTGCTCCATGCCAGTTTCCCAGAAGAATCAGTCTGCTTGCCCGTGAGCAGTCCCAACACAGGTAGAGAAGGCAAGCAGGTTTGTTTTCTGCTCATCTCCCAGTGGACTGAGCCTGCTTGCCTGTGGGCATCCCAGCAGGGCAAAGAGGATGGCCGGCTTGCTCCTTGGTCACATTGGCTTATAATATTGTAAATTTCAGGTGTACATTATTATATTTAAGCTTCTGTAAAGACTGCATCATGTTCACTCAAAGTCTACTGGCCATCTGTCACCATATATATATGCCTCTTTACCCTCACCCCACCCCTTCCCTTCTGGTAACCACCAATCTGTTCTCCTCATGCATGTGTTTGTTTGTTTATCTTCCACATACGAGTGAAATCCTACAGTATTTGTCTTTCCCTGACTGACTGACTGACTGACTTCGCCTAGCATAATATCCTCAAGGTCCATCCATGTTGTTGCAAGTGGGACAATTTTGTCTTTTTATGGCTGAGTAGTATTCCATTGTATATATATATATATACACTGCCTTTTCTTTATCCATTCATTCACTGATGGGCACTTAGGTTGCTTCCATGTCTTGGCTATTGTGAATAATGCTGCAATGAACATAGGGGTGCATATATCATTTTGAATTAGTGTTTTCATGTTCTTTGGATAAATATCCAGAAGTGGAATAGCTGGGTCATATGGTAGTTCTATTTTTAATTTTTTGAGGAATCTCCATACTGTTTTCCATAGTGGCTGCACCACCAGCAGGGTATGAGGGTTCCCTTTTCTCCAGATTCTCTGCAACACTTGTTTCTCGTATTTTTAATAATAGCCATTCTGACAGGTGTGAGGTGATATCTCATTGTAGTTTTGATTTGCATTTCCCTAATAATTAGTGATGTTGAAGATCTTTTCATATGTCTGCTGGCCATCTGTATATCTTCTTCAGAAAAATGTATGTTCAGATCCTCTGCTCATTTTTTGATTGGGTTGTTCAGTTTTTTGTTGTTGTGTTGCTCGAGTTCTCTATATATTTTGGATATCAATCCCTTGGTGGATATACGGTCTGCAAATATTTTCTCCCAGTTTGTGGGTTGTTTTCTCATTTTGTTGATGGTTTCCTTTGCTTTGCAGAAGCCTTTTAGTGTGATGTAGTCCCATTTATTTATTTTTTTTGTTTCCCTTGCCTGAAGAGACATGGTATTCAAAAAGATACTGCTATATGACACCAAAGGCAATAGCAAAAGAAAAACAGATAAATTAGACTTCATCAAACTAAATTTCTTTGTGCATCAAAGGATATCATCAAGAGAATGAAAAGACAACCCACAGAATGGGATAAAATATTTGCAAATCACATATCTGAAAAGGAATTACTATTCAAATTATATAAAGAAGTCCTATGACTCAACAACAAAAAGCAAACAAACCAATAAAAAGTGCGCAAAGGACCTGAACAGTCATTTCTCCAAAAAAAAAAAAGTAGAAATGGCCAATAAACACATGAAAAGATGCTCAACATCACTAACCATTAAGGAAATTCAAATCAAAATCACAATGAGATACTACTTTACACCCAATAGGATGGCTATTATTTAAAAAAATTGTAGCAAATGTTAGCAAAGATGTGGCGTAATTGGAAATCTAGAGCATTGCTGAAGGGGGAGGGGGAATGTTAAAATGGCACAGATACTGTACAAAATAGTTTGATGGTTCCTGAAAAAGCTAAACACAGAATTAACACATAATCCATCAATTCCATTCCTAGGTATATGCCCAAAAGAATTTAAAGCAGGGCCTCAAACAGATACTTGTACAATGTTTATAATAGCATTGTTCACAATAGCCGAAAAGAGGAAATAATACAAATATCCATCAACAGATGAATGGATAAACAAAATGTGGTATATATATACAATGGGATATTATTCAGCCTTAAAAAGGAATGGGATTCTGATACATGCCACTACACGGATGAATCTTGAAAACATTATACTAAGATAAATAAGCCAGACACAAAAAGACAAACATTGTATGAATCCACTTACACAAAGTGCCTAGAATAGGCAAATTCGTCTAGACAGAAAGTAGAATATAGGTTACCTGGTAGTGAGGGGAGAGAGCAATGGAGAGTTGTTGCTTAATGGATAAAGAGTTTTGTTTTGGATAGTGAAAAGGTTCTGGAAATGGACAGTGGTGATGGTTGCACAACATTGTGAATGTTCTAATGGCATTGAATTATAAACTTAAAATCAGGAAAAATGGTAGTTTTAGTAAATTTTAGTAAATGTAGTATATGTATATTTTAGTAAAAGTAGTAAAAAAATTAAACATCATTATGATAGCTTTATTGAAAGAAGACACAGACTACAGAAGGGATTATTTATAAATTTGCTCAAACTACTTTGGACCCGGGATAGGGACTCAGGGAGATGCATGATTAGAGTATAGCTAAGGAAAGCATATCTCCTGCAATATCCAATGAATAGTCAGAAATAAAAGACCATCATGACACAAGAAGGAGAATTCAGATGATGAGGCAGGAGTCCTCTTAGTGAGGCATGGGTAGGAGCTATTAGGATGATGATCATTGGCCAATAAAGGCAAAGGCCAACAGGATCTGTGGCCTTTGTTTATCTAATTATTTTCTTGATTTTTTTCAGTCACATCCATAGTCTCTTATTACCTGAGTCCAGTTCCACCATGAAAGAAGGGCCTCCTTGTCATCCCTAGATCCCAGTCATGATGGCCCCTTGTGAGACCAGACGGTAGGGCAGAAAAAAGGCAGTGAGAATAGTAATAAACTCAGGTTGTATTTTTCTTTTCTTTATCTTTTTATGTTAATTAAATGCTACTTTTCCTAAGAAAAATTTTACGCAGAATGAAGCCAGTCTTCCCCCAACACTTCTCATTTCTGTTTTATCAGAATACTAATGAAAGAGCTCAGTGGAAACTACCTCATGATTTTTGGAAATTCTCTTAGAGAAAGACAGGTGGAGTACCAGAACAATGAAAAAGTATGACAGCAGAAACAGCTGTGAGTTTTGTGACTTTTCTTTTCTGTTTTTTGTTTTGAATGTGTGTGTGTGTGTTAATCTAGGCAACTTTGCAAGAGATAAATGCCTAGTGTTAAACAAGTAATAAACCTTCTTTTAAATTTGTTACTGTTGCTTTCATCATCTGTTTAAGTGCATTAATGCATTTTTACATTCCTCATTTATTACTTAAATATTTGTTGAGTGCCTACTGTGTGTCAGGCACTGTTCTAGACATTAGAAATACAGCAATGAACAAAACAGATAAAAATTCCTGACATCCTGGAGAATATTTCCTTCTCCTCCTCTCCCTCCTCTCCTTGCCCTTCTTTCTTCTTTATCTAGTGAGTTAGGAGGCCTGGGTACTAGATCTAACTTAGCCATTAATTAGATGAGTGACATTTGCTAGCATCTCTATGCTCAGATACCCTTCTAGGGATCCTAAAGATGAGCAGCATACCCATCTGAGAGCCATGGAGAACCTCAAATCAATCTAATAAAGTCTCTTCTATCCAGAGACTCAACCAGAAACCTATAATACAAGTTTGAAGGCAATGAAGAAAAGAAACAAAAATATAATGAGGAGGGGAACATAGTTATTTTCAGTATGTGGAGATCTAGAATTCCACAGACGTAGGGACTTATGTATTGGGTAAGACTGAGGTAATTCTCAATGGACAGGAGGAGTTTTTAAAGCAAAATGGACAGAGCAGGAGGGTGGTGCTCAGGGCTTCTGTAGGAGAAGAGTTCACTTTGATAATAGTTGAGAGTAGTTCATTTTGTCTACATCACATTGAAAGAACCAAACATTAAATTCACATTAATTTTTATGACAAAAGTGACCTAGATGTTTTTGCTTGTAGATAGTGTTCACGTGACATCAGGCATGTCTGTAGGTGCATGTTGCCTCTCCTTTCCTGTTAGAGGTATTTGGATAAAAACTTTGATAAACTAAGTCTTGCTGCAACTCCCTCCAATTAGTGTTGGTCAGCTTTCCATCTCCCATTTTCCTCAAAGGCTAAATCAAGTGGCTTTACTTTACTCAAATCTGAGAACCAACTGCCTTCCTCCTCATTCTCAACACATACTAACATCTCCTACTGTAATAGTTAAGATCATGGGCTCTGTTGTCAGACTATGAGGTCAGAGCCTCAAACTTACCCTTCTTAGCTGTGTGACCTTGGGCAAATTCTTTCACCTCTGAGAGCCTCCATTTCCTTGTCTATAAATAATAATTGTCTTTACCATAGGGCTTTTGAGAACATTGAGTGAGATAAATCAGATGAAGCATAAGTGCTTCAAGATCTAGAACAGAGTGAATGCTCAGGAAATAGTAGCTATTATAATGTTAGAAATTGCCTAAAATTCCTAAATCTAAACTTAAACTTTAAGTGTTCCTATACCCATATTACATCCCCTCTCCAATTTCAGAAAAGAAGTCACTCTTCCTGCTCAGGGCTAATCATTCATGTACTCTGTGCCCTGTACTCTGTGTTCCATTTCTTCTTTCCTTCTCAAAATGCTCACTCCACAGTGGTTCTATATCTTTTCAGATTCTTCAACTTCTCCATTTCTACTAACCCTTTCCTCTCAACCTATAAATACAGTCAAGTCTCTTTGAGTAAGAAAAAATAACTTGCAGGTGATCAACATCACCAATCATCAGGCAACTGCAAATCAAAACCACAATGAGATATCCCATCATACCTACTAGAATGGCTGTAATCAAAAACACAAGAAATAGTGTTGTCAAGGACATGGAGAATAAGAAACCCTAATGCACTGTTAGTTGGAATGTAAATTGGTGCAGCCATTTTGGGAACATATGGAGGTTTCTCAAAAAATTAAAAATAAAACTACCATATGGTCCAGCAATTACACTTGCAGATATTTATCCAAAGGAGATGAAAACACTAACTCAAAATGATACGTCACCCCCATGTTAATTGCAGCATTATTTACAATAGCCAAGACATAGAAGCAACATAAGTATCCCTTGATGGATGAATGGATAAATAAAATGTGGTATATGTATAATGGAATATTATTAAACCATAAAATAGAAAGAAATCTTGTTATTTTTGACAACATGGATGGCCCCTGAGGGGATTACGCTAAATGAAATAAGTCATACAGAGAAAGACAAATACCATATGATCTCACTGATATGTGGAATCTAAAACAAAACAAATAAACTTAACTCATAGATATAGAGAGCAGATTGTTAGTTGCCAGAAGTATGAGGTGGGAGGTGGGCAAAATGGAAAAGGGGGTCAAAAGATACAAACGTCCAGTTATAAATAAATAAGTCCTGGTGATGTAATGTATAGCATAGTGACTATAGTTAATAACACTGTATTGTATATTTGAAAGTTCCTAAGAGAGTAGATCTTAAAAGTTCTCACCACAGGAAAATAAATTGTAACTATGTGTGGTGATAGAGATTAATTAGACTTACGGTGGTGATCATTTTGCAATATATACAAATATAGAAGCATTATGTTTTATAACCAAACTAATATAATGCTACATGTCAAATGTATCTCAATAAAAAATAAAAACTCTTGCATTTACCACTGACTTTTAACCTGTCTTTCTATTCTCTCTTCTCTGACGTTTCTTTTTTTAAATTTTTTTATCAAAAGTCAATGACAAAGAAAAAATATTGAGGACAGCAAGACAGAAGAAAATAACCTACAAAGGAACAGGCATCAGGCTTTCAGCAGATTTCTCAGCAGAAACTTTACAGGCTAGGAGAGAGTGGAATGATATATTCAAAATATTGAAAGACAAAAACTATCAGCCAAGAATACTCTATCCAGCTAAATTATCCTTCAGATATGATGAAGAAATAAAAGGTTTCCCAGACAAACAAAAGCTGAGGGAGTCAATCACCACTAGACCTGCCTTACAAGAAATGCTGAAGGAAGCCCTCCTATGTGAAAAAAAAGAAAGGTAAAAGTTTACAAACCTTTCAGCAAGGAGATAAATGGACAGATAAAATTAGAAATTGAAGCTCTATATGAGAATAAGTTAGCAAGCACTTAATTGTAACATAGAGGATAAAAGGAATGAAAGCATCAAAAATAACTATAAACACTTCAATTTGGGTCACAAACTCACAAGACAAATAATAATTTGTGTAATAAGAATAATTTGTGACAACACTTCAATTTGGTCACAAACTCACAAGTCAAATAATAATTTGTGTAAGAAGAATAATTTGTGACAACAAAAACATAGAAGGGGAAGAGGTAAGGGTGGGAACTTGCATAGGCTAATTGAGATAAGAGGCTTGCAGAAAAAAGACTATCTCATCTACGAGATCTTTTACACAAACCTCATGGTAACCACAAAACAAAAAGTCAGAGCAGAGCCACAAATCATAAATAAAGGAAAACTGAGAAAACCATCACAGAAAATCACCAAACTGAAATGGCAGACAGACATATTAGGGAAAAGAAACAACGGAAATATAGAACAAACAGAAAACAAAAGATAAAATGGCAGTATTAAGCCCTTATACATCACTAATCACTCTAAATGTAAATGGACTGAATTCACCAATCAAAAGACAAGAGTGGCTGGATGGATTAAAAAACAAGACCCAACAATATGATGCATCCAGGAAACAGATTTCAGCTCTAAACACAATCATAAGTTCTGAGTGAAGGGATGAAAGATGATCCTCCAAGCAAATGGCAATAAAACAAAGCAGGTATAGTCATACTTATATCAGATAAAGCAGACTTCAAGAGAAAACATAATGAGAGACAAAGATGGGCACTATATATTGACAAAAGGGACATTCCACCAAGAAAACATAACACTTATTAATATATATGCACCTAATACAGGAGCACCAAAGTATATAAAGCAACTATTAACAGACCTAAAGGGAGAAATTGACAGCAATACAATAATAGTAGGAGACTTCAACACCTCACTTACATCAATGGACAGATCATCCAGACAGAAAGTCAATAAGCAAACAGTAGCCTTAAATCAAACAGCAGACCAGATGGACTTAAAAGATACATATAAAACATTCCATCCAAAAACAACAGAATAAACATTCTTCTCAAATGTTCATGGAACAGTCTCATAGATACATCATATGTTGGGAAACAAGGCAAGCCTCAATATATTTAGGAATATTGAAATCATATCAGGCATTTTTTCCAACCATAATGCTATGAAGTCAGAAATCAACTACAAGAAAAAAGCTGGGAAAGTCACATATATGTGGAGACTAAAGAACATGCTACTGAACAACTATTGGATCAATGAAGAAATCAACGGAGATCAAAAAGTACCTGGAGACAAATGAAGATGAAAACACAACATACCAAAAGCTATGGGATGCAGAAAAAGTGGTACTAGGAGGGAAATTTATAGCAATACAGGCCTACTGCAAGAAACGAGAAAAATCTCAAATAAACAAGCTTACACTATACCTGAAAGAAATAGGAAAAGAAGAACATAGTCCAAAATCAGTAGAAGGAAGGAACTAATAGAGAGCAGAGCAGAAATAAGCAAAATAGAGACTAAAAGTTAACAGAAAGGATCAGTGAAATGAAGAGCTGGTTCTGTGGGAAGATAAACAGAATTGACAAACCTTAGCCAGGCTCACTAAGAAAAAAAGAGAGAAGACTCAAATAAAATCAGAAATGAAAGAGGAGAAATTACAACAGACACAACAAAAAAACAAAGGATCACAAAAGAACACTATAAAAAGGTATATGCCAAAAGACCGGAAAACCTAGAATAGATAACTTCTTAGAATCATACAACCTCTCAAAACAGAATCAAGAAGAAATAGAGAATCTAAATAAACCCATCACAAGCAATGAGGTTAAAATAGTAATCAAGCATTTAGATTAAAATAGTAATCAAAAGCATCCCAAAAAACAAAAGTTCAAGACCAGACAGCTTTTCTGGTGAATTCTACCAAACATTCAAAGAAGATTTAATTCCTATCCTTCTCAAATGATTCTGAAAAATTAAAGAGGACAGAATGCGTCCTAACTCATTTTATGTGGCCAACATTACTTTGATCCAGAACCAGACAAGGACAACACAAAAAATGAAAATTACAGGCCAACATTGCTGATGAACATAGATGCAAAAATCCTCAACAAAATAGTAGCAAAACTAATACAAATGTATATTAAAATGATCATACATCATGATCAAGTGGGATGTATTCCAGGAATGCAGGGATTGTTAAACATCTGCTCATCAATCAATGTGACACACCACATAAACAAAATGAAGAATAAAAATAGATGCAGAGAAAGCATTTGACAATATCCAACATCCATTTATCATTAAAGAAACTCTTAAAACAGGTACAGAACAAATGTATTTCAACATAATATAGACTGTATGTGACAAACCCACAGTCAATATCATACTCAGAAGTGAAAAACTGAAAGCCACCCTTCTGAGAACAGGAACAAGACAAGGGTGTCTACTCTCACCACTCTTAATCAACATAGTACTGGAAATTGTAGCCAGAGGAATTAGGCAAGAAAAAGGAATAAAAGGGATCGATATTGGAAAGGAAGTTGTAAAACTCTCATTGTTTGTGGATGACATGATTCTATTCATTGAAAACTCTAAATAATTTGCCAAAAAGCTATTAGAAATAATTTTAAAATACAGCAATGTTTCAGGGTACACAGTCAATATACAAATATCAGCTGCATTTCTATACACTAATAATGAACTAGTAGGAATAGAAGCCAAGAATACAATCCCATCTACAATTGCAACAAAAAGAATAGAATATCCAGGAATAAATTTAATGAAGGATGTGAAAGACCCATATCCTGAAAATTATAAGACATTATTGAAAGAAATTAGACAAAGAGAAAGAATAAACACACTTTAAATGTTCATATTACCTAAAGCAATCTACAGATTCAGTGCAATCCCAATCAGGATCCCAATGACATTCTTCACAGAAATAGAACAAAGAATCCTAAAATTTTTATGGAAGAACAAAAACCTCCAAATAGCCAAAACAATCCTGAGAAAAAAGAACACAGTTGGAGGTATCACCCTCCCTGATTTCAAAATGTACTACATAGGTATAGTAATCAAAACAGCCTGGTTCTGGCACAAAACAGACACATGGATCAATGGAACAGAACTCAGGTCCAAGAAATAAAACCACATCTATGGACAGCTAATCGTAGACAAAGGAGCCAAGAACATACATTGGAGAAAGGAAAGTCTCTTCAATAAATGGTGTTGGAAAAACTGGACAGCCATGTGCAAAAGAATGAAAGTAGACACTTACCTTATGCCATACAGAAAAATTAACTCAAAATGGATTAAAGACTTGAAGGTAAGACTTGAAACCATAGAACTCTTAGAAGAAAATATAGGCAGTACACTCTAACATCCGTCTTAGCAGTATCTTTCTGAATACCACGTCCACTCACGGCAACGGAAAAAAACGAAAAAGGAAACAAATTGGAATACATCAGACTAAAAATATTCTGCATGGCAAAAGAAACCATCTACAAAACAAAAAAAACCCCCACCAACTGGGAGAAAATATTTGCAAATCATAAATCCGACAGGGGGTTTATTTCCAAAATATATACAAAACTCACACTACTCAACAACAAAAAGTGAACAATCCAATCAAAAAATAGGAAGAGTATATGAACATACATTTTTCCAAAGAAGATATACAGATGGCCAACAGGCATATGAAAAAGTGTTCAACATCACTAATTATTAGGGAAATGCATATCAAAATTCCAATGAGATATCATCTCACACCTGTCAGAATGGCTATTATTAACAAGACAAGAAATAAATGTTGGAGAGGATGTGGAGAAAAGGGATCTCTCATACACTGCTGGTGAGAATGCAAACCGGTGCAGCCACTATGGAAAACAGTATGGAGATTTCTCAAAAAATTAAAAATAGAAATACTATATGATTCATCCATCCCACCACTGGGTATTTATCCAAAGAACATGAAATCAACAATTCGAAGAGATTTATGCATCCCTATGTTCATTGCAGCATCATTCACAATAGCCAAGATGTGGAAGTAACTCAAGTGTCCATCAATGAATGAATGGTTAAAGAAGTTGTACACGTATACAGTGGAATTCTATTCAGCCATAAAAAAGACTAAATCGGCCGTTTGTGACAACATGGATGGACCTTGTGGTATTATTCTAAGCAAAATAAGTCAGACAGAGAAAGACAAATACTGTATGACTTCATTCATATGTGGAAGATAAACAAACACAGATAAGGAGAACAGATTCATGGTTACCAGAGGGGAAGGGGGTGGGAGGAGAGCAAAAAAGGAAAAGGGGCACAATTACATGGTGATGGATAAAAAGTAGAAAATTGGTAGTAAACACGATGCAGTCTGTACAGAAATTTAAATATAATAATGTACACTTGAAATTTACACAACGCTGTAAGCCAATAAGACCTCAATAAAATTTTAAAAAATGAAAATAAAGATATACACAGCTCAGAGTCTTAGGTATCTCCTGAGGGCTACACAATTTGAAGAAGCCTTTTGGGACAGAGTGAGGAGAGGAACTGAAGGTGTGAGGATCCTGGACAGGGTATGTTTGCGATAGTAATGGAGCAGAAGAGAAAGAATCCACAGAAAGAGGCAAGAAAAGAAAAATAAAGTGAGAGAGATAGACAAGGGGAATATCATCTCCTTTTGCTGGAGAATTCTAGTTTTAGCACAGAAAGTCCCATGTCCCAAGACATCCCTCCATCTTGAGCAAACCAGGACAATTAGTCACCCTAGAAGATATCCAAATGGCAAGAAAAAAGTGGAATATCCAAGAGTTATGGCCAGAATAAAAGTGCCTAGAATGCCCCTAATGTGAGGCCTGCCAAGGAGTGTGGCATTCAACAATCAAAATAGTGCCCATTGCTTTGGGTGAAAATCTAAAATTCTTGACTTGACATTCAAGGCTCTTCTGAAACTGAAATCAATTTGCTGTTCTTGCTTTCATTCTTACTGGTCTCCAAAAAGATTTCACCACTTCTCCCTCCTTGTCATTTCACTCTCCTTACTTGTATAGTCATTCCACCCCCAGTGCTTTGCTCAGCCTTCCCCCTCTTTTTTCTCTCCACCAAAGCCTCAAATTTTGCCTGGGCCTTCAAGGCTCATTGCACATCCCATCTTTTCTAGAGTGCTTTTCCAACTGTTTTCATCCAACACTGACATATTTCTCTCTCTCCTCTGAATGTCTGCAGCCCTTACAGTCTGCACTATTCTTCTCGCTCTTAATCACATGCTGCTTAGTACTGCTAGCTAACTGTTTCATTAGTGTAGGCCTTCAAGTCCCATTAAAGATATGGAAAAAGAGATAGACTGATGTTACTGCCACCCACCTTCACTGGCAAGCCCATCATAACACTTGCCCAGGGCTGCATAAGCAGCAGACACTCAATGAAAGTTTGCTGGTCATTGAGAATAGATGTTGCCATCCTCCCAGTCCCTACCAGGAAGTTCTCCCTTCCCAGCTTGCAGCCTCCCTAGAGTCCTCAGGTATTTTGGACAGCCCATGGAAGGAGTTGCTTTAGAGCGGCTTTGTTCTCCCTGACTTTACTGGGGGATTACTGAGACCATAGGAGGGGCTTAGAAATAAGCCACCAGTCTATCTCCAAGTGACAGATGGGAAATAGGAGGACTCTGAGATCTACGGACTTTACTCATCCTCATGGGCAGTCATTCCCCTTCCCGTTTTCTGGTTGCCCATGTTCAGAGATCAAAAGCTAGCACCCTAGTCCACCATGGACACACTATGGTTTTCTTTCTGTTATCCTTCTTCCTCTTCAGGTGGTCTCAAACATATCTAGTATAATGCCTAGTGCATAGTAGGTGTTGAGTGATTACTTGTTGAGTTGTTGAGGGATTATTTGTTGAGTGATTGAATCAACAAATTAATGAGATGCTATTTGCCATGTTAATAATTATCTCACTCTATCTTTCTAACACTATTCTGCCCTCTAACTCAACCCCAGCGTCTACTCCAGCAAAGCATGACATGTCTCTAGATTTATATACCTAATCATAGTCTTTGCTCATACAAAGTCCTTTTGGTTTTCCCTACTTCTGACCCTACTCGATCTCCTCTACCCTCCACTAGGGCTACCTGAATTCTACGTTCTTTCAAAGCTATGTTTAAACCTTGCCTCCTCCAGGAAGCTTTCTCTGATTTCTTTAATCTACTGACCTATATTTTTCATGAGCCCATACTGAACATTACACTTTGGTTATATTCAATTTAGCAAGCACTTATGAGGCATTTCAATATGACTATTTTATTGCTAGGCCCTGGATTAAGGGGAAGATGGCCATAGTCTTAAGTTTTAAAACATCTGTATAAGCTTACCTCTACAAAACTTTAAATTTCTTGAAAATAGAAGTTGAGCTTTACAAAACTGCCTTTCTCTCTATCCCACACAAGTGATCATGACTAAACACTCACTTCTACAATTGTGGAACCCTCCCTGGAAGTGTTGAGTACATACAGTCTGCTAAGCGGTACTTAATTTCAAGACTAGGATGTAGGGACTCTTAAGCATTCTAAGCTGTGGATATCTCTATTCTCTTAGAAAAACCTGAAATTTGGGCTATTATTCCAAGTTTATAAAGGAGTCATCTAATCAGTCTCTGAAGCCTCTAGTGCCCACTTCCTAAAGGTCAGTTGAGTCCTTCACTGTTCTTTACCTTCCGTCTCTCACTGCCCACAATCAGACCCTTGCCATTTTGTCGTAGAAGGTAGCAATATCTTCCTTTACCACTGGTCTCCTTGCCTCCAGTCTCACTCCTGAAAATATATCCTTAATTCTTCAGTCAAGCATCTGCTCTTTCTCAACTAATTACATCATTGCCCTGTTCATAAACATGTTATGATATCCCACTGTCTACAAAATGAAGTTCCAACACTGTAGCCTGGTTTTCTAGACCTTTCATCATTTGGCTCAGACCCCTTTTCTAACCAGCCCAATTCAGATGCTGAAAGTATATATTTTGTTTTCTTTGGTTTTTTTTTTAAGGAAGATTAGCCCTGAGCTAACATCTACTGCCAATCCTCCTGTTTTTGCTGAGGAAGACTGGCCCTGAACTAACATCCGTGCCCATCTTCCTCTACTTTCTATGTGGGATGCCTGCCACAGCATGGTTTGCCAAGTGGTGCCATGTCCGCACCCGGGATCTGACCCAGGGAACCCCGGGCTGCTGAAGCAGAACGTGCGCACTTAACTGCTGCTCCACCGGGCCAGCCCCTATATTTTGTTTTCTAATATATTCATGACTGAGGTCATTTTCCTCTTCCTGGAATGTCTCCTCTCCTATCTGTATCTATCAGAACCTTGCCCATCCATTAAGGTTCAGATCAAATGCCACCTACTACAATCATAGAATATTAAATAAGGCAGAGACCCTCTCCCCATCAATCAATTGATTAACTAATTCATTAATTTTACTAAAGGAAAAAAGCTATATTGCTTGCAGAGCACTTTTTTATGTCTTTCTTGTGGTGTTGATCATGCTCTGCCTTGTTTTTAAGTCACATCCAAACTTATTTCCTTTCATATACCAGAGGGTAGGACATGGGTCTGACTCATTACTGCATCCTTCTGCTCACTCCCATCTCCAGGCTCAGCACAGAGTAGGGGCACTCAGAAAATAGCTATTGTATTAGTTTGAGTGGTGGAGAGGCAGTAAAAGAATACCTAGTTTTTTGTCTAGGTAGGAACTAAAATTAACAGAAAAAGGAAACAACCAAGCTAAAGCATATATAACCACAGACTACATTTGTTGATTATGTATTTAAGAAGTTAATGAAGATGGAATGACCTCTGGACTGATGAAGTGAGGAGGTTCATGGACCTTCACCCTAGTCAAACAAGCAAAACTGGTGAAAATTTGAAACAAACGAACTACCAATTAAAGCCTGAAAGTGGTTCAAAGGACATACAGAAAATGAAGAAGCACTTATTCAGTAAAATCTACCATATGTTGGTAAAAACAGTGAGAGCCCATTAGATTTGAGCCATGGCCTGCTCCCTTTTCATATTCCCAGCTCAGCATGATGGCAGCTCTAAACAGGACAGGTACAGCCAAGAACACAGATCTCTCTTTCCTCCCAGACCTCGTTCTAGAGCTATATCTTCACAGATGGCATAGGCCTGTAGCATTTCTCATCCCTCTCAGAACTGAGTTTCAGAAGCTCTAGTCCAACAAAAAGAAGCCAAGAGGTCTGAGACTCCCTTGCTCTACCCAGCCCCAACACATATGGTAGATGCTATACCCCAGGCATGGCAGGCTGAGACTACTGAGCTCTGATCTTCCTCATCCCAGTGTTCTTATAAGGCAGAGAGTTTCCAAACTAGAAGAGGCAAGCATAGACAACCAATGGTCACCACCCCTGTCTAATGTGCTCTTGATAATGCAGAAGAGTCTCCCCAAGAGAAGCAGGCTGATGTTCCTTTCTCAAGCTCTAGAGCAGTGGCACACAGGATTTACCCAAGAGGAGAGGCAGTACATAAGAACAGCAAGTTGAGGAGGTCTCCCAAAGATAACTGATTTTTTTGGAACAGAGCATGGGAAAGTTCAAGCCAAAGGATGCTGTTGAAAATAATGGATACTTGTGCAGTAAACAATGAAAAGGAGGCTGGCAGCCTCATGAGAACAACAATCTAAACCTTAGGTTAGCTAGAAGTTTGACAATAAGAACTAAGGAAAGAGACAGCAAAGAAAAGTCTTCCTGGGGTTAGAAAAAGCCTCAATAACTGGCTTAAAAGACGATCCCTGCAAAGCGGGGGTAGGGGTCCAAAATTAACTAGATGAGTGTAGAGTAACTTATGCTACCCGGCATTGTCAAAAACAATGTAGCAGTCAGCTAGCAATTACTGGTGGCTAATACCTGGATTTGATACTAAGAAGGTAGACAGTTTAACACAGAGATCAGGGAAAGAGATAAAGAGATCCCTGCTAAAATCACTGTTGTTCTAATGTGACTTTGTGATACTCAAGGCTGAGCTCCTTGGTGGAAATAGACTTCACTGAAATAGTACAGTACAGTCACTAAAAAAATTAAACAAGCAAACAACAGCAACGAGCTCTGATTGTTGCTATAGAGTTGTTACAATAAATCATCTAAAATATCCAGTTTTCAACAAAAAATCATGAGACATACAAAAAAACCCAGAAAAGTGTGACACATTCACAGAGAAAAGAGCAAGGAGTGGAAACTTCTTTTGAGAAGACATAAATGTTGAACTTAGCAGATAGAGATTTTAAATCAGTTATTTTAAATATGTTCAAATAACTAAAGGAAGCCATGCTTAAACAAGTAAAGAAATGCATGATAATACTGCTCCATCAAATAGAGAATATAAAAAAAATTAGAAATTACAAAGGAACTAAATGGAAATTCTGAAGGTAAAAACTACAATATATGAAATAAAATTTTCAGTAGAGGGGATCAAAAGTAAATTTGAACTAGCAGAAAAATCAACGTGCTTGAAGATAGATTGATAGGGATTATGCAATCTGAAGAGAGAGAGAAAAATAATGAAGAAAAATGAATAGAGCCTCAAAGAAATGTGACACACAATTAACGAATTCAAAATAGAATAAATTTAGAGTTCCATACCCAAACACATCATAGCCAAATTGTTGAAAGCCAAAGCACAAGAGAACATCTTGAAATGTGCAAGAGAAAGATAGTTCTCCATGTACAAGGGGGCCCCTCAAAGAGATTAACAGTTGATCTCTTATCAGAAAAAATGGAGGCCAGAAAACAGAGGAAATATATATTCAAGGCGCAGAAACCTGTCAACAAAGAATCTTATATCCAGCAAAACAATATTTCAAAACTGAAGGTGAAATAAAGACATTCCTGTATAAACAAAAATTGAGAGAATTCATTGCCTGCAGATCGATCTTACAAGAAATACTAAAGGAAGTTATTTGAGTTGAAAGTGAGTGACCCAAGGCAGTAATTCAAATATACATTAAAAAAGAAAGAACACCAGTAAAAGTAACTATGAAAAAAAGACAATATAATTACATCTTTCGTGTTTCTTCTATTATCCAACAGAAAGCAATTGTGTTTGAGTGTGTATAATTTTATAACACATATTAATGTAATATACTTTACAATAAAAGGAAGTAGAGAAGAAAAAAGTCATAATAGAGTAAAGAAATGACAATAGATAGTGAATCAAAGTCACGGGAACAAATGGAGAGAACAAGAAATGGTAAATAAAATGGTTAATATAACTAACTCTATAAAATATATTCAATTTTCTCTCTTCACTCAGCTTCTGTAAAAGACATAAAATTATGCAAGGTGATAATTATTACAGTGTAATCTTGGGTCTGTAACATATACAGATGTAACATGAATAATAATAATACACAAAAAAGGAAGAGGATATAGAGCTATATAGTAGTAACATTTCTATATCTCACTGGAAATAAGTTTGTATAATTCTTAAGTATATTCTTATAACTTAAGGTGCATATTGTAAACTCTAGAACAATAATTAAGAAAGTAACTTAAATTACTAAAATTGAAAATGAAAGAGGGTTTATGACTAATGGCATTTCAGAAGTATAAAAAATTATAAAAGAACACAGTCAACCCTCTGTATCCATGGACTCAATCAACTATGGATCAAAAGGCCTACAATGGTTGTATCTGTACTGAACATTTACAGACTTTTTTCTTGTCATTCTTCCCTAAACAATACAGTATAACAACTATTTACATTGTATTCGGTATTATAAGCAATCTAGAGATGATTTAAAGTATACGGGCGGATATACATAGGTTATATGCAAATACTACACCATTTTATGTAACAGATTTGAGTATCCACAGATTTTGGTATCTGCAAGGTGTCCTGGAGCCAATCCCCTACAGATACCAAGGGATGACTCTACTATGAACAACTGTATGCAACAAATCAGGTAACTTCGATGAAATGGGGAAATTCTTAAAAAGATGCAAACTACCAAAACTCACTCAAGGAGAATAAAGTATCTGAAAAGATACATGACTAGTAGTGAGATCTGATTTGTAATTTTTCTTCCTACAAAGAAAAACTGAGGCCCAAATAGCTTCACTGCTGAATTCTACCAAATATTTAAAGAATACTTAATATCAATTCTTCACAAATTCTTCCAAAACTAGATAAAGAGGGAAAACCTCAAATCTTTATAGGAGGAAAGTATTGCCCTGATAGTAAAACCAGACAAAGACATCACAAGTAAACTACAGACTAATATCCTTTTGGAATATGATGAAAAAAAACAAATTCTATCAAACTGATCCAGTAACACGTGAAAAAGATTCAACACCATGAACAACCGGAATTCATCTGAGGAATGCAAGGTTGATTTAACATCTGAATATTAATTAATATAATACACAACATCAATAGAATAAAAGACAAATACCATGTGATCATCTCAATAAATGTAGAAAAGATATTTGACAAAATCAAATACCTTTTTGTTATAAAAACATGTAATAAAGTAGGAATACAAGGTAACTTCCTCAAACTGCTAAAGGACATCTATGAAAATCCACAGCTAACATCACACTTAATGGAGAAAGTGAATTATTTTCCCTTTGCTCAGGAAAAAACAAGGGTGCCTGCTCTCACAACTTCTATTCAACATTATACTAGAGGTTCTAGGCAGGGCAAATAGGCAAGAAAAAGAAATAAAAGGCATTCAGATTGGAAAGGAAAAGGTAAAACTGTGTCTATTTGCAAATGGCATGATCTTATATAGAGAATATCCTAAGGAATCCAATAAAAATGTATTATAACTAGTAAACAATTTCAGCATGAATATAGGATACAAAAGCAGTATACAAAAATCAATTGTATTTATATGCAGTTGCAATGAGTAATCTGAAAATAAAATTAAAAAATGCAATTCCATTTATAATAGCATTAAAGGAATGAAATAATTAGGAATAAATTTAATGAAATAAGTACAAAAGTTGTACTCTAACAACTAGAAATCATTGTTAAAAAAATTAAGACCCAAATAAATAGAAAGACATCCTATGCATCTTATGTGCACAGATTAGAAGATTTAATATTATGACAGTAATACTACCCAAATTTATCCACACAATCAACACAAGCCCATTGGGATCCAAACTGGCTTCATTTTACAAAAAGATTGACAAGCTGATCCTAAACTTCACATGAAATTGCAAGTAATTCAGAATAGCTAAAACATTCTTCAAATAGAAGAAAAAAGTTAGAGGACTCACAGATCCCAATTTCAAAACTCACTACAAGCTATGGTAATCAAGACAGTGCAGTAATGGCATAGAGATTAATGGAATAGTATTGAAAGTTAAGAAATAAACCCTCACACTTACGGTAAATTGATTTTCAACAAGGGTGCCAAGACCATTCATGGAGAAAGAATGTTCATTTCAATAAATGGTGTTGGATAACTGGATATCAACATGTAAAAAAAATAAATTGGATCCATACCTTACACTATATACAAAATTAACTCAAAAAAGAGCAAAGATCTAAATGTCAGAGCATAAACTATAGAAGTCTTAGAAGAAAAGATAGGAGTAAAATTTCATCATCTTGGATTAGGCAATAGTTTCTTAGACATGACACCAGAAGCATAAGCAACAAAAGAAAAGTAGATAAATTAGACATCACCAAAATTAAAAACTTTGTGCTTAGAAGGACACCATCAAGAAAATGAAAAGATACCCCAGATATGAATGGAATAACATATTTGTGAATCATATATCTGATAACAGACTTGTACTCAGAATATATAAACAACAATTACAACAACTCAATAATAAAAAGTCAAACAAATCAATAAAAAATTGGCAAAGTATTTGAATAGACACTTCCTCAAAGAAGATATACAAATAGTCATGAAAAGATCCTCAACATCATTAGTTAGCAAGGAAATGCAAAGCAAAACCACAATGAGATATGGCTTCACGCCTACTAAGGGAGCTATAGATGGATAATAACAAGTGTTGATGAGGATGCGGAGAAATGTAAAATGATGTAGCTGCTTTGGAAAACAGTTTGGCAGTTCCTCGAAAAAGTTAAACAAAGAGTTACCAATGGACCCAATAATTCTACTCTTAGTATATACCTAAGATAAACTAAAACATATGTCCATACAAAAACTGGTACATGAATGTTCATAACAGCATTATTCATGACAGGCAAAAGGTGGAAACAATCCAAATGCCCACAAACCAATGAATAGATAAACAAAATGTGGTATATCTGTACACATGTCTGGAATATTATTTGGCAATATAAAGGAATGAAGAATTTATACACAGTACAACATGGATCAACCTTGAAAACATTATACTACACGAAAGAAGCCAGTCACAAAACACTATATTGTATGCTTACATTTATATGAAATGACCAGAATAGACAAATCCATAGATACAGAGGTATATTAGTGGCTCCCCAGGGCTGGCGAAGGGGGTGTGAGGGAGTGGTGTACTTGGGGAGAAATAGAAGAGACTGTAAATGGGTATGGAGTTTCTTTTTTTTCCAGCTTTATTGAGATATACTTGACATACAACATTGTATAAGTTTAAAGTGTACAACACGTTGAGTTGATACACTTATATTGCAAAATGATTACCATTATAGCATTAGCTAACACAACCCTTACAACACATAATTATCATTTTTGTGTGTGTGGTGAGAACATTTAAGATCTACTCTCTTAGCAACTTTCAGATATACAATACAGTATTATTAACTATAATCATCATGTTGTACATTAAATCCTTAGAACTTATTTGTCTTGCTACTGGAAGTGTGAGATACAAAATCTCTTTTTTGCTGATGAAAATGTTCTAAAATTGATTGCAGTGACAGTTGCACAACTCTGCGAATATTATACAACCACTGAATTGTACAGTTTAAACATGTGAATTGTATGATATATAAATTCTGGCTCACCAAAGCTGTTAAAAAACAGATGTCAAAGAACACTTTAATGGGAAGTGGAATTAGAGCTTGAAATTGAAAATAGGTTGGATTTGGTGAGAGGATGAAGAACTTGGGGAGATATCAAGTCTAATTTCAGAGGAGTCTCTAAAGACAGAGTATTTTGTGATCTAGGTAATCATTTCAGCTTCCTATGCAGTGATCATGACATGGTAAAATTGTCATTTAGATTAATCTGCCCTTGGTGAGCCAGCGTCATAAACATCTGGGGACACAGGGAAAGGGAGACAGGGAGGTGAGTTAGGAGGCTCTTAAAATAGTCTGAAGAGTTTGATAAAGTGTTAGCATAAATACAGAGGAAGAGGCTTTTATGGAGTAAAGAATCAACAGGGTTGGGTGAATGATTATGCAAGAAGACCCAAGCTATTGAACAACTAAAAAGAGAACATGGCAAATGTTGATTTGCCACATTATCTCTCCAGTAGGTCAAATATTATACACTTGGTGACCAAAACACAACTTAAAAAGTCACCTTAAACACAATGCACCTGAGACCCCAAATGCACAATTCTGCATGATTAGCATAATAGCACAGAAACAAAATAAGAACACTTAACCTCACAGTCTCATGTCAGAGAAGTTAGGTTGAGGCAATATGGAAATACCTGGAGTCAGAAGATGCAGAGTGAAGACCTGGCTCTGCCACTAATATTTCCATCTCAAACAAGTGACTTGCCCCTCTGTTTTCCCACCTAAGAAAGAAAATACTTGCCCCTCTAAAAACAAAAATTCATGCTGGTGTTGTAGGGCTCAAAGATGAAGGAATGAGGGGAGTGGGCGGAGCAAAATGGCAGGGTGAGCTGACCCGGGATTCTCTCCCCTCCAAAATACAACAAAAGATTGGAAGAACTGAATTTCAGAGAAGAAACATAATGCCAGCTCGTTAAAGACCTACAATACCAAGAAGGCGGAGATCATAAACCTAGCTTTACACATTCAGAGGTGCTGGAAGGGTAGGAGAGAACATCGCTCCCTCCCCTAGAGTCTGCGATCGCTGCGGCGCGGGTCAGGAAGGAGTGGGGGAGGGGCCGCGTGACCGGGGGATCATCCAGGACTCCTGCTGCTGATTCAGTGGAGACCCGCTGACGGAGGGGGAAAGCTTCTGTCCGCGGGGACCCTATAAATCAAGGGCCTTGGGAGACCAGAGAACAGAACTGATCTGAACCCAGACCAGCGCATGTAACAGCCCCTCCCCCCCCCAGCAAAGCCAGTGGGCGCAGCGATCTTGCCCCAAGGCGGAGAGCTAACACGCCGCTCTCGACCCCCATCTAGTGGCGACAGGCTGTAACTGCAACTGAATTCTACCACCATGAGAAAAAACCGCTCGTCTACCATCCAGCAATTTATAAAAGCCCCAGACCAGAAGGAAAACAATAAAAACACAGAATTAAGTCCTGAGGACTTGGAATCAGGTAAACTAAGTGATAATGAATTCAGAGCAGCTATAATCAAAAAACTCAATGAGGTAGAGAGAAAGATAGAGAAACAAGCCGAGTTCTGGAGTTACTTCACAAAAGAGATTGAAATCATAAAGAAGAATCAAACAGAATTACTTGAGATGAAAAACACAATGGACCAGATAAAACAGAATACGGATTCCCTGAATGCCCGTGTAGACACCATAGAGGAGCAAATCACCATAATCGAGGACAGACAGGCTGAATGGCGCCAGACAGAGGAAGAAAGAGAACTAAGAATTTAAAAAAATTAGGAAAACCTCCGAGAGATAATGGATTCAATGAGGAGTAAGAACATAAGGATCATAGGAATTCCCGAGAATATGGAAAAGGAAAATGGAGCAGAAAGTGTGCTTAACGAAATTATTGAAGAGAACTTCCCAAATCTAGGGATCAACAGAGAAATGTGTGTAGAGGAGGGTTTTAGATCTCCTAGATTTGTCAATGTAAAAAGACTCACTGCAAGGCACATAATAGTAAAGTTGGCAAATAGGAAAGATAAGGAGAGAATACTCAGGGAAGCAAGGAAAAAAAAGAGAATAAACTATAAAGGAGCCCCTATCAGACTGTCAGCAGATTTCTCTACAGAAACCCTACAAGCTAGGAGAGAATGGAGTGATATATTCAAAGTTTTAAAGGGTAAAAACCTTCAGCCAAGAATACTCTATCCAGCAAGAATTTCCTTCAGATATGAGGGAGAAATTAAATCTTTTCCAGACAAACAAAAGTTAAGGGAATTTGTAACTAAAAGCCCTCCATTACAAGAAATCCTCAAGAAGGCTCTCATACTTGAAAAAAGAAAAAAGGGAGAAAGGGGACACAATGTGGAGACTAGGGAGACCGATGGATAGAACCAGAACAGGATAGCAAATATTCAACTATAGCATTAGGGTAAAAATAAGGAAACTAGCAAAACAAGGACGATCTTAGCACTCTAACTACAAATTAATAAGACGAGTTGGAATAAAAAATGAAAATAATTATTTAGGAGGGGAAGAGCAAAGGGTCTAAATCAGTATTGGTCGAGTAAGTAAGAGACCACCAGAGAATAGACTATATTATACACGAGATTCTAAATACAAACTTCAAGGTAGACACTAAAATAAAGTACAGAACAGAGTCACAAATCATACATAAGGAAAAATCTAAGAAACCCAGCATAAGAAATTGCAGTATTAAATGGGTAGTCTAAAGCACACAGGAAAAGAAACACAGGAAAACAAGATAATGACTGACAGATTGACAGCATTAAGTCCACATGCATCAATAATCACTCTCAATGTGAACGGATTGAACTCTCCAATAAAAAGACACATAGTGGCAAAATGGATTAAAGAACAAGATCCAACAATTTGTTGCCTCCAGGAAACACACCTCAGCCCCAAGGACAAACACAGACTCAGGGTGAAGGGGTGGAGGACAATACTTCAAGCAAATAGCAAGGAAAAAAAGGCAGGTGTTGCAATTCTCATATCAGATCAAGTGGATTTCAAAATAAGACAGGTAAAGAGAGACACAGAGGGACAATATATAATGATCAAAGGGACACTGCATCAAGAAGAAATAACGCTTATAAATATCTATGCACCCAACACAGGAGCACCAAGATTCATAAAGCAACTATTAACAGACCTAAAGGAAGATGTTAAAAACAACACAATAATAGTAGGGGACCTCAACACCCCACTCACATCAATGGACAGATCATCCAGACAGAAAATCAACAAGGAAATAGTGGAGCTGAATGAAAAACTAAAGCAATTGGACTTAATAGACATATATAGATCACTCCACCCTGAAGGAGCTGAATACACATTCTTCTCAAGTGCACATGGAACATTCTCTAGGATAGACCATATGTTGGGAAACAAGGCAAGCCTCTACAAATTTAAAAAAATTGAAATAATAACAAGCATCTTCTCCGATCATAGTGCTATAAGGCTAGAAATTAATTACAAGAAAAAAGCTGAGAAAGGCACAAAGATGTGGAGACTAAACAACACACTACTGAACAAGCAATGGATCATTGAAGAAATTAAAGAAGAAATAAAACAATACCTGGAAACAAATGAAAATGATAGCATGCCATACCAACTCATATGGGATACAGCGAAAGCTGTGTTAAGAGGAAAATTCCTCGCAATACAGGCACATCTTAACAAACAAGAAAAATCCCAAATAAGCAACCTTAAAGCACACCTAACTGAACTAGAGAAAAGAGAACAAATGAAGCCCAAAGTCAGCAGAAGGAGAGAAATAATAAAAATCAGAGCAGAAATAAATACTATTGAAACGAAAAAGGCAGTAGAAAGGATCAATGAGACAAAGAGCTGGTTTTTTGAGAAGATAAATAAAATTGACAAACCACTAGCCAGACTTACAAAGAAAAAAAGGGAGAAAGCTCAAATAAACAAAATCAGAAATGAGCGAGGAGAAATAACAGACTCTGCAGAAATACAACAGATTATAACAGAATACTCCAAAAAACTATATGCCAACAGAATGGATAACCTAGAGGAAATGGATAAATTCTTGGACTCCTACAATCTCCCAAAGCTCACTCAAGAAGAGGCAGACAAGGGGCTGGCCCCGTGGTTGAGCGGTTAGGTTCGCGTGCTCCACTGCAGGTGGCCCAGTGTTTCGTTGGTTCGAATCCTGAGCGTGGACATGACACTGCTCATCAGACCACGCTGAGGTGGCGTCCCACATGCCACAACTAGAAGGACCCACATTGAAGAATATACAACTATGTACCGGGGGGCTTTGGGGAGAAAAAGGAAAAAATAAAATCTTTAAAAAAAAAAAAAAAAAGAAGAGGCAGACAATTTGAACAGACCAATCACAAGGAAAGAGATTGAAACAGCAATCAAAAACATCCCAAAGAATAAAACCCCAGGACCAGATGGCTCTCCTGGGGAATTCTACCAAACATTCAGAGAGGATTTAATACCTATCCTTTTCAAGCTATTCCAAAAAATTAGGGAAGATGGAACACTTCGTAACACATTCTACGAGGCCAACATCACGCTGATACCAAAACCTGACAAGGACACCATGCAAAAAGAGAACTACAGGCCAATATCACTGATGAACATAGATGCAAAAATTCTAAACAAAATTTTGGCAACCAGAATTCAGCAATTCATCAAAAGAATCATACATCAGGATCAGGTGGGATTCATACCAGGGACACAGGGATGGTTCATCATCCACAAATCAATCAACGTGATACACCACATCAACAAACTGAGGAATAAAAACCACATGATCATCTCAATAGATGCAGAGAAGGCATTTGACAAGATCCAACAGCCATTTATGATAAAAACTCTGAAGAAAATGGGCATAGAAGGAAACTACCTCAACATAATAAAGGCCATGTACGACAAACCCATAGTCAACATCATACTCAATGGGCAAAAACTGAACCCCATCCCCCTGAAAACAGGAACAAGACAAGGATGCCCTCTATCACCACTCTTATTTAACATAGTACTGGAGGTCCTGGCCAGAGCAATCAGGCAAGAAAAAGGAATAAAAGGAATCCAAATAGGGAGGGAAGAAGTGAAACTCTCACTGTTTGCAGACGACATGATTTTATATATAGAAAACCCCAAAGAATCCACTGGAAAACTGTTAGAAGTAATCAACAACTACAGCAAAGTTGCAGGGTATAAAATCAATTTGCATATATCAGTAGCATTTCTATACTCCAGTAATGAACCAACAGAAAAAGAACTCAAGAATACAATACCATTCACAATCGCAACAAAAAGAATAAAATACCTTGGGGTAAATTTAACTAAGGAAGTGAAGGACCTATATAATGAAAATTACAAGGCCTTTTTGACAGAATTGGATGACGACATAAGGAGATGGAAAGACATTCCATGTACATGGATTGGAAGAATAAACATAGTTAAAATGTCCATTCTACCTAAAGCAATCTACAGATTCAACACCATCCCAATCAGAATCCCAATGACATTCTTTACAGAATTAGAACAAAGAATCCTAAAATTCATACGGGGCAACAAAAGACCCCGAATTTCTAAAGCAATCCTGAGAAAAAAGAACAAAACGGGAGGCATCACAATCCCTGACTTCAGAACATACTACAAAGCTACAGTAATCAAAACAGCATGGTACTGGTACAAAAACAGGTGCACAGATCAATGGAACAGAATTGAAAGCCCAGAAATAAAACCACACATCTATGGACAGCTTATCTTTGACAAAGGAGCTGAGGGCATATAATGGAGCAAAGAAAGTCTTTTCAACAAATGGTGCTGGGAAAACTGGAAAGCCACATGTAAAAGAATGAAAATTGACCATTCTTTTTCACCATTCACCAAAATAAACTCAAAATGGATTAAAGACCTAAAGGTGAGACCTGAAACCATAAGGCTTCTGGAAGAAAACATAGGCAGTACACTCTTTGACATCAGTATTAAAAGGATCTTTTCGGACACCATGCCTTCTCAGAGAAGGGAAACAATAGAAAGAATAAACAAATGGGACTTCATCAGATTAAAGACCTTCTTCAAGGCAAATGAAAACAGGATTGAAACAAAAAAACAACCCACTAACTGGGAAAAAATATTTGCAAGTCATATATCTGACAAAGGCTTAATATCCATAATATATAAAGAACTCTCGCAACTCAACCACAAAACATCAAACAACCCAATCAAATAATGGGCTGGAGACATGAACAGACATTTCTCCAAAGAAGATATGCTGATGGCCAATAGGCACATGAAAAGATGCTCATCATCGCTGATCATCAGGGAAATGCAAATCAAAACTACACTAAGATGTCACCTTACACCCGTTAGAATGACAAAAATATCTAAAACTAATAGCAACAAATGTTGGAGAGGTTGCAGAGAAAAAGGAACCCTCATACACTGCTGGTGGGAATGCAAACTGGTGCAGCCACTATGGAAAACAGTATGGAGATTCCTCAAAAAACTAAAAATAGAACTACCATACGATCCAGCCATCCCACTACTGGGTATTTATCCAAAGAGCCTGAAGTCAGCAATCCCAAAAGTCCTATGCACCCCAATGTTTACTGCAGCACTGTTTACAATAGCCAAGACGTAGAAGCAACCTAAGTGTCCAGCAACAGACGAATGGATAAAGAAGATGTGGTACATATGTACAATGGAATACTACTCAGCTGCAAAACAGAACAAAATCATTCCATTTGCAATAACATGGATGGACCTTGAGAGAATTATGTTAAGTGAAATAAGCCAGCGAGAGAAAGATAATTTGTGTATGACTCCACTCATATGAGGAATTTAAAACTATGGACCAAGAACAGTTTAGTGGATACCAGGGGAAAGGTGGGGTGGGGGGTGGGCACAAAGGGTGAAGTGGTGCACCTACAACATGACTGACAAACATTAATGTACAATTGAAATTTCACAAGATTGTAACCTATCAATAACTCAATAAAAAAATAATAAAATGTAAAAAAAAAAGATGAAGGAATGAGGGAGGGAGAGAGAGAGAAGGAGAGAGAGAGAGAGGAAGGGAGGAAGGAAGGGAAGAGAGACAGAGAAAGAAAAAGAGAGAGACAGAGAGATTTTTAAAAAGGTAATGTATGCGACAGATCCTCCTTCACCATGAAATAACAAATCTATACTACATACACACATACTTTTCCTTACCATTTTTCTTTTCAAGGCCACTGGCTGAATTTTCCTTTGGGTCCCAATCGCTAGGAGATTAGGCCCTAGGAGTGCCCTTCTGGGCAACAAAGACACCTGCTTTACATCCCTTTTGGTAGGCTGTGGCTGAGCTAGTAGGGGGTAGGGGGATGCAGAGCGTTGGACTTGGTTAGAAGTTGAACTTTGGAAACGAATGGATTGGAAAACTGAGTGACAGCTCAAAGTCTTTACAAATTGTACCACATGGGCAGCAAGGAAGGAGAGGATACTGAGTCCAATGCCCAGAACTGTCACCTCCTCTCTGCACCAATCCGCTGCAGCACCACACTCTCCTTTCTTCCCTGTGAAATCCTATAAATTGCTTACCAGAGGTTTTTATTGGTCCCCCCAAGCAAAATCTCACAGCAACCTGGTGCTTTCTCACCCCAGCCCCAATCAGCAGGCTTGTGCTACCTCTCTGGGAACACCATGTACAACCACTCTAGGGAGCTCTAGGGAGAAAAAGGAACTTCAGAAGAATTCTGTGTGCTACAGAAAGCTGAGCCCAGAGGCAATGAGAGGATCCAAAGCAGAATCCTGGACCCGCAAAGGGCAGGGGTGCTCTGCCCTCCCTGGGCTGACACTCTGCTGGGCTGGGATTGCAGGTTCTGCTAGATTAGTGGTAGTGCAGCAAGCCTTGGTAAAGGTGAGAGGGTGTGGTAGGGAGGGAAAGGTCTTACAAATGCCTTGGCTAGATGGAGATCCTAGGCCTTGGGGCACTGAGGGAGGGCTTCCTGAATGTACTTGCTGGGCTATTGTGCTGTAAAGGTGTCGGGCTTACTGTGCTTATCCAAAAGTCTGCATTCTCAGTATGGAATTGGGATTATTTTGCCCCCAGATACAGCTAATATAACTGATTTCATTCTGAAGATGTGTATAGCTGCTGAGGGCCAGCCAATGCACTTCTGCTGGCAGAGCTAGGATCTTGCATTGTTTGTTGGGGGAGGAGCTGAGTCCTTTGAGGAGTTGTGTGCCTGTGAGAGTCTGCTAGTGGCTGTCAGTGCTTGACTGAGGAAGTAATGTTGGGATGTACCAAAATGGAGAGATGGTTGGAAATGTCTCCAGAGATCTTGTCTGCCCTTAGGTTCTGGAGCAGACTGTCTGGGCTCTTTGAAAGAGGATATTTGAGGTTATGGAATGTAGGAGAAGATAAGGGATTCTCCGGCATTGTCTGCTGGTAAATTTTAGTTGTAGGAGAGATGCAAGATGTCCTCTGACTGTCTAGGGAAATTTTAATGTCTATGAGAAACACAACACGCCCTGGCCCTGTTTGTGGTAAATTGAATGTGCTTGGCAGACAGTGCAATGTTGCTGTATTGACCATTGGGGGAAACCTGGTGCTGGAAAGATGCACATGCTCTAACCCTGACTGGGGTAAATACAGGGTGATACTGCAAAATTTCATATTCAATTAGATTTTAAAATATTTCCAAACAGTCCAGGGGAAAATTGGAGTGAGGGAAATTTATGATATCCCCACTCCAAATGGAGATAATGTGGGGACTATCACATACACCCAGAGAAATCTGGGGTGCAGGGTTCTCCCACTCTCTCCAAAGGAAATTCATGGTGTATGAGAAAGATATCCAGTGTTCTTCACTGCCAGGGGGAAATCTTGGGAATATGGCAGACGTGAAGTGTTGCCACACTGAAATGGAGCACCAAGAAGTTAAAAACTCTTCCCTAGACCGGGGCTGGTCCTGTGGCCTGGTGGTTAAGTTTGCACGCTCTGCTGCAGGCGGCCCAGTGTTTCGTTGGTTCGAATCCTGGGCGGGGACATGGCACTGCTCATCAAACCACGCTGAGGCAGCGTCCCACATGCCACAACTAGAAGGACCCACAACGAAGAATATACAACTATGTACTGGGGGGCTTTGGGGAGAAAAAGGAAAACAAAATAAAATCTTAAAAAAAAAATCTTCCCTAGACCAAAAAACTTTGAGATAAGCTTTGCTGACTGCAGTTGGGCATATTTAGGATAATCAACTGTTGTGTAAAACTGACTAAGTCTTTCTGTCCTTCCTTAGTATATGAGTGAGCTGTCTTTCCCAGGAAGTTGAGGTCCAGATATCAAGATTCAGCCTCACAAGTCCAAACACAAGCTGAACATGAAAACTAACCAGAAAAGTCCAGACACTCAAGGAAAATGAAATGCAGCCCCCAAGGCCAAAGGCAGGCTGCTGGGAAGGGGCCAACCAGCATGGCCACATGCTCTCCCTCCTCTACCTAAAACCCCAGCACATGCCCTCACTCCCCCACCGAAACGCCCCCAGATAAAAATTGCTAGCTTTTTCCCTTTAAGGGGGCAGATCTGAGTTCTAACTCCCACCTCCTCATCTGGCTGCCTTTTGATAACAGTAAACCTCTTTCCTTGCCACAAGCTTGGTGTTTCAGGTTTTTTTTTTATTGGTCCTACTATGTGACAGGTAAATGAACCTGTGTTTGGGTTTAGTAACAACACTCTCTGGCAAGAAATACAAGGTACAAGTGGAAAACCAGGTTCTTGCAACTGTCCAACAGAAAATCAAGCTTTATGGAAGAAGTCTGCTGTGCTCTCATACTATTAGGGAAATCAGATGTGCAGAAAAAAGATTGATGGTGCCCCCACTCTACTCAGGGGGAAGTGAGTACTTCAGTGTGAATAAGAGTTTTTGGAGTTTTATGCATCCCTTAGGGAAGACTCAGGTGCAGGGGAAATAAGGAATCCATTTGAGAAAATAAAAGACACAATGGGAGATTATTTTCTCCAGAAGGACACACACATACACATACACACACACACACGCGCACCAAAAAAAAGGGAAGAAAGAAAAATAAAATTTTAAAAATAAAAAAAATAACTGAACCTCAGGAGCTTCAAGAAATAAGCCTCTTTGCTGTGGATTTTAACGTAGGAAATCATCTGCTTTCCCAGGTTTTTCTTCCCCCTCTGCCTTCCTCATGCCCCTCCTCATACACATACTTTCCTTTTTCAGGAGAAAACAGGGGCCAGGTAAGTACTGACTGATGTGGATTAAGGCTGCCCCAGCTAGAGAAGCCCAAGGTGACCTGGCCTACATGCCAAACTATATGACCCGGTGGATTTTTTTTATGGTATGAATTAGGGCTGCCCCAGGGAGAGAAGCCCAGGGCATCCTCACCTACATGCCGATCTATATGGCCAGATTCATATCTAAAGTTATATGACCGCACAATAACCAGACCCCATCTGCACTGAAATCATTTAATGACTTTTTACATCATCTTTTCTTTTTCCAGTAAAAATAAGTCACGTACCCATGCCTTATAAAATTAGCCCTAACCCTCAACTCAGGGCAGCAGCAGGAGCTCTGACTGCCCATGGGTCCTGTTCCCATGCAGCAGCAGCAGCTCTTCACTGCCCATGAGTCCTGTCCCCATGCCTACAGCTCTGCACTGCCCATGGGTCTTGTCCCCAGGCAGCAGAAGCTCTGACTGCTCATGGGTCCTGTCCCCATGCTATTCCACACTATTCTCTAAATAAAAGAGCACTACTGCCAGATCTTGAGAGTCTAAGAAATCTTTCTTTCGACTCTTCGGCTCACCGACCCCGCATCACTGACCACATTGTTGTTGCAAAAGTCGACGCACACTCTTGTGATTCCTCATATGCTGTTTTGCATCACCGGAAACTTAGTCGTATTAAGTTTCTCAAAGAGCCCCTTTTCCCAAACCGCCTTTTTATCCCCTCCATACACCACTCCCAATCTTTCCTTTTCAAGCTCTTGCCGCCCAGAGGGCTCCACAGGGCTACCTTGGCCCCGACAGGCTGCTGGTCTGAGAAAACCGAATCTGAAAGCAGAGATGCCTTAGGGAGGAAAGAGCAGGAGAGGCGAATGAAAGAAAGGGAGCCACAGGGGATATATGTTAATTGCCTGCTGGTTATTAAAGAACTGGAGAGGTTAAAAAGTGATGAATGCGCCCTACTGGCCACAAACACTCTTCCCCAACAAATGCTTCATCTAATCTGGCACTCAAAATGCCTGCGCCTTTGATCGGGGCTAACGGAGCCCCAGCTGGCATCTGGAAAATCGGCTCGTCCTCGCTCCTGCGTGAGCTACCTGTGCCCTTCTCTGAGTTGCAGACGAAGACTGCATCTTCTTGCTGAGGCTGAAACCCAAGTCTACATCAAAGCTCTGCAGGCCCACCCGCCGGGTCCCTGGCCTCACCGCGGAAGGTTACTTCTCAGCGCTTCGGTCGCGCTTCGAGAGCCCTCCGGCAGCCCTCCAGCTGCCCTCCAGCGCTCAAGCCGTTTTGGCCGCCGCGTTCTGCTGCCGTGCGCAGCACCAGGGAGACAGCTCCCTTGGTGAAACAATTCTGCTAGAGGAGTAAGGCAATGAGCCTTCACCTTCCCTTTTTTCCTGACTGGCAAACTGAGGATGGAAGGTGCCTGGCTTCCCTGTCGTGCTTGGGCTAAAGCGCTCCAAGGTGAGTGCCCAAGGGCTCTGGGAGAGTCCTATTCATGGTCACTGGAGATAGTAGTACTCACGAAAATTTAGGATGTCTGTCCCAAAAGCCTCCGGAAAGCCCACTCTCCCATTCCCTATACCCCATCTGCGTTCTCCTAGCGTCCAGTGGCTGTTTCTTTTGGCTGCTTTCACCCCCGCGCCCCTCCCCAGATGTTTTCACGTTGGAAAAAATTTTTCTTTTCACCAAACTACACACGTTATTAGATTAACCCCATCACCTTGGTCTTGGAAAGCCAGCGTCCAGATCTGGAGCTGCCAACCTTCCCACGCGCTGATCTTCCTAGTCTCCTCCCCACCACGCTCTCCAGTCATGCCAGGCTGGAAAGGACTCACGTCCAAGCTAAGGCTCCTTTCATACGAGCCCCACCCCCACCAGAATTACCTGCTCAGAAATTGAGGAAAGGGCTGTAGTCCAGGATGAAGGTGCATCCGTCTTCTCCATCCCTTCTGCCCGCAAGGTGGAAAAGAGCAAATCTCGGTAATTAGAGCTCCCTCACAACGTGCCCATCTCCCTGGTGTAGCTGGAGGTTAGAGGACTGGTAGAAGGTATGGCGACCCTCGCCTGCAGGGTGGTACGAGGTCTCTTACTGTGACGTGGTTTCTTTAAAGCCCCGCCCTCATGTAATTTGGAGAAGTGGCGCAGAGCTGGAGGATGCATTCTTTACTGCCCCCTTCTGTCTGTTTGGCTGGAAAAGAAGTCCTATTGATGAGGAATGAGTCTTCACAAACTAGGTAAATTTAAGTTCTTGATCCCCATCCCTATCTCCAGGTATATGAAAACTCCAGAAGAGTGCTGTGCCCTCACCCCTTACACAGACTCTGTAGCAACGGGAGTAGGGACGGAGGCACTTACTTTCATAGCCCCCTTGCATCCCGCCTCCCCGACTGAAGCGGCTGTCTCTCAGAGGAGCCACACCCTCGCCCGCAGCCAGGGATAGGAAAGTTGAGAGAAGGGGTAGGATCAGGAAAAGAGGGTGTACTCCTCCACGCTACCTGTTCCTATTCTGCCTGGGCATACTAGTGAAGGAATCTCACTCTAACCTTAACCCCAACCTCACCTCAACTTGGAAATTTGGAAAGGTATATTAGCTGGAAATTTGAGTTGCACTCCTTTATCTGCCTTCTCCTCTGGGGGCAGTGAAGAGGTCTTTTCAATGAGGGGCAGAGCTCCTCCAATTGGAGAGCACTGGGGCAGGCCAGAGCTGTAACTGAAGCATTGGGGTGAGCTTCCTGACCCCTTCCCTCATCCAGATTAGATGTAGAAACAACATAGCCTCCCCTGGAGCAGACAGACAATCAAGCCCAATTCCTGACACTAGACAGAAACCCCTTCCCTAACAACACACACTCCCTTGCTGCATGGGCAGCTACTGTGAGGTTTCTCAATCAGGATGGTGTAACCTGAGAGAGGGGAATCTGCACAACAGGGAAAATGCTGAGTTCACTGGCCTTGAGGGACCCTAGATCCTAGCCCAGGATGTGACAATTATTGTTTGCCCCTTGGCACATTTATTTTTTGGGAGGGGGCAGATGGAGGTTGGAAGAAAAGGTCTAGAAAAACAAGGAAATGAGGAAAGTCTGTAACTCCCTCTGCCCAACATATACAACATAAGCACATGCCACACAAGCATGTACCATGAAAGTATATACTATATAAACATACACGGCAGAGAGATATACCACATAAACACACACCATGTGTAGTGTATACAGAAGTTGAATTATAACGATGTACGCTTGAAATCTATATAATGTTATAAACCAGTGTTACCACAGTAAAAGAAATGTAATTGCCAAACCCAAAGTTATCTAGATTTTCTCCTATGTTATCTTGTAAGAGTTTGATAGTTTTGCATTTTACATTTTCACTTGTGATCCATTTTTAATTTATTTTTGTGAAGGGTGTGAGGTGTGTGTATAGATTTATTTTTTTGCATGTGGATGTCCTGTTGTTCCAGAACCATTTGTTAGAAGAACTCTCTTTGCTCCATTGTGTTGCCTTTGCTCCCTTGTCAAAGATCAGTCGGCTATATTTATGTGAGTCTGTTTCTGGACTCTCTATTCTGTGCCACTGATCTATTTGTCTGTTCTTTCACCAATACCACACTGTCTTGTTTACTGTAGCTTTATGTTAAGTGTTGAAGTCAGGTAGTGTCAGTCCTCCAACGTTCTTCTTCTTCAATGTTGTGTTGGTTATTCTGGGTCTTTTACCTCTCTATATAAACTGTAGAATCAAGTTGTTAATATCCACAGCATAACTTGCTGGGATTTTGAATGGGATTGCATTAAATCGATAGATCAAATTGGGAAGAACTGACATCTTGGCAATATTGAATTTTCCTATCCATGAACATGGAATATCTCTCCATTTATTTAGTTGTTCTTTGATTTCTTTTATCAGAGTTTCATAGTTTTCCTCATATAGATTTTGTACTTATTCTCTTAGATTTATCTTATGTATTTCCTTTTGGGGAATGCTAATATAAATTATATCATATTTTTTTTTGAGGAAGATTAACCCTGAGCTAACATCTGCCACCAATCCTCCCCTTTTTGCTGAGGAAGACTGGCCCTGAGCTAACACCTATGCCCATCTTCCTCTACTTTATATGTGGGATGCCTGCCATAGCATGGCTTGACAAGCAGTGCATAGGTCTGCACCCAGGATCTGAACCTGCAAACCCTGGACCGCCAAAGCAGAGTTCATAAACTTAACTGCTGCGCCACTGGGCTGGCCCCATGATATCGTGTTTTTTAATTTCAAATTCCACAAATTCCAAAATGTTCATTGCTGACATCTGGTTATTTTTTCAGTTCACTTTTTTCTCTATTGTTGAAATTGGATAATTAATATTGCTGTATTTTCAAGTTCACTGATCTTCCCTGTCTTCTCCATTGTGCTCTGGAGTCCATCTATTGAGTTATTACAGGTATTGTATTTTTCAGCGCTAAGAGTTTTATTTGGCTCTTCTATTTCTTTGATGAGACTTTTTATTTTTTCATTTGTTTCAGCAAGTTCATAACTGCTCATTAAACCATTTTTATAATGGCTGCTTTAAAATCTTGTGAGATAATGCCAACATCTATGTCATCTCATTGACATCAGTTGTCTTTTCTCATTTAAGTTGAAATTTTCCTGGTTCTTGTTATGAACGTGATTTTTTTTATTGTATCTAGACATTTTGTGCATTTTATTATGAGGCCCTGGATATTTTAAATATATTCCGTTTAGAAGACTTCCTCTGAAATCACATCAGTGGGAGAAAAAAAGTCACTCTTTCATTACTGATAGATGGGGAATAGAAATCCAGGTCTCCCACTCAGCCTTCCTTGACACCCAAGAGGTAAGGGGTGCCACCTTGCTGCTGAGAAAAGGAGAAGTTTCAGCTCTTCAATAGGCCTCTGATGACACCACCCTGGCTGGGAGGAGGAGTGGCACCATTTTCCTGCTCCCCATGTGGCCTCCACTGACATCTCTGGGTGGGGAGATGACTTGTTACTTCTTGATGGTAGTGAATGCTCTGGCTTCTTTCTCATCCTCCACTGACACTGGCAGGTAATGGGAGGAGTGTCTTATTATCACTGGGTATGGGTGGAATTCCAGCCAGTCACTAGGCCTCTACTGAGTGCTTGTTACCATGCTTGCTGTTAGGGTAGTGATAAATGTTCCAAGTTCCCCATTTGATCTTCTCTGATACCACCCTGGCAGGAAGGGGAGGGATACCTCATTACAGCAAGGCAAGGGTAGAAATCTTGGCTCCCCACATTGCCTTTATTGACAGGGATGGTGATGGGGCCACAGTTATTTCCATGATGTAAGGCAGTTATTATCTAGAAGATTTCTATCTTGCTAGTTTGCCTCTTTCCTTGTATTTTGGCTGGAGAGAGCAGGTTTTTCTTGGGGGCTTTATTGGTCTGTGCTCATTGGCATTTCTGTGTTGCTGGCTTTTCTCTCACCTAGTCTGAGATATATGTGACAAAAAGAAAACCCAGGGAACTCTGCTGTATCATTCCTCAGGTTCTGTAGCCCCTAGGTAATCTGCCTTCTTCTCTACACCTTTCAGGGCCTTCTCATATTTGTTTTATATATAATGCCCAGTGTTATTAGCTGTATTTAGGAGTAAAAGAGAAATGCATCCGTTCCTCCTTGGTCTGTAACTTGAAGCCTTTAATTGTTTTTGTTAAGGTAAGTTTGAATGTGGCTTGATTTTGCAGCCTGTAGACTTTGCCCAGGAAGTTGACATATTGTAAGTCATCTGTATTTGACCATAAGTTTATACTTGATCCTGTACTTAGGATTATTTGTAGAGGATCATTTGATACAGATTATGAATAATATCAATTTCAACCCAAAAAGGTAAAAAGTATGGCTTAAGGAAGACCAATAGTCCTATAGAGGCTCATCTCTCAGCTTCTGCCTGCAGATGGGGAGGCAAGAAACAGACAGTTGGAGGAAGTTTTAAAAGGGCCTTTTAGCAGAGTAAAAAGATTACTTGTAACCATGATAAGGAAAGCAATTGGTAGGAGAGAGCATTTTCCTATAGGGCAAAGCTTATCAACCCTGGCTACTCATTAGTATCACCAGGGGATATTTTTAAAAATCTATATCCAGGCTTTACTCTAGCACAATTAAGTCAAAATATCTAAGGATGAAGACAACACATCAGTATTTTTGAAACTCCCCAGGTGATTCCTACTGGCTCTAGCCTTTATCCTTTCTCTTCATGCTCCAGGGACAAAAGGAGACAAGATAGACAGATAAAAAGAGGCTTGTCTGACCTTGCAGCCCTTCTCACTTTTTGACCTCTTGAGAGACAGTGCTGAATAGAAAGTCTCTTAGCTTCCCACTGGGGTCAGACCTGGCAGAAAATGTATATCCATGCTGGCTGCAGGGTGAGGGTCAGGGAGCTGGTGGGAAGGGAAGAGTATAGGCTTGGTATGGTGGGCAACAACATTATCTCACTCATATCCAAGTATAAGGGCCTTATTTTTCTCTCCATCCTTTTTTCTTCCAAAGAGGGTTGTTTTCTGGAACAGATATGCCAGAAAACCAAAATTCTGTTGTCCAGCAAATGAAGATTTCAAGGTATCACAGAGACTCCTACCCTTGCTATTCACCCCTATATCACTGAGTAATTTAAGTCCAGTCACTTTTCACGTCTGGACCTCAAATTTTCTCATCTACAAACTGGGGATGGTAATCCCTGCCTTGCCCACTTCAGGGTCTGTGTAAAGATCCAATGAATGATGGCTGTGAAAACACATTGAAACTGTAAGTGCAGCACCCATATATATGGTAAATTCCAGCATTCCCACTCTAGGATAACTATGCCTTATCCAGAGTCACAGTTTTTACAAATTAAGTCACATCCAACATTTTGGACTATGTAGATTGCTCCAAAACAAAGGACACAGTTGCTTCACTCATCTGAGCACTTTTTCTTCCAAATATGACCCACTGTGAGACAGTGAGCCTCAGCCCAAGTGGCCTATTATGGGCATAAAGGAGACTTAAAAACAATCCGTCATGCCCACTTCTGAGCCCTGAGGTTCTCATCTCCCCTGTGCCATTAGCCATGGAGAGAGAAGTTCCATTTCATTCTGAGAAGCCTGTGAAACTGATGGTGAGTGCTCAGAAACTGGTTGGTGTTTCTCTAAATCAAGAAACCACCAATGGCCCTAGGGCCAGGCTTCAATGAGAGTCTTAGGTCCTCAGTGTCCCCCACTAGATCTCAGAAGCTCTGAGCTTTGGATTTGGCCCTGTGGATCTAGAGACTCAGCCTTGGGCCTTAGAAAGCAAGGCACCAAGAAGGGAGAAAAAAGGTAAGAGTAGAAGAGAAGTAAAAATGAAAGGAGCTTTTGGAAGTACTGTTTTAAAGATCAAAAAGACACTGTATTGAATCCCCACTAAAGAATGGTAGAGAACTATATGTGGGAAGTAAGACCCTGGCAAATGGGCTTGCTCCAGAGCCATCACAGCCACAGAAATCTAGGAGATGAGTGGGGAATTAAGGTGTCAGGCATCTCTTAAGATGTATGTAGGGGTGTGTGTGCACGTGTGTGTATGTGTATTGGGGAGGGGGCGGTGTAGAAGAGCCAAAGGGAGAAGGGTTTGATTTTGTCCTTAAAGTGCCAGGTAGATGTATCAATAGAGTACTAAGTGGCCCCTTCTTCAGGTCTACTTGGCCAAAGATGCAGGCAGTAAAACTCTACCTCATTTATTGTCATCCCCTCCCCTCTTCTCTATAATCAAGCTGAGCTAGGAACCTGTCTGATAGTTCCATGGCTCTCCAGGCTAGCTAGAATAGGAAAGTAGAAAATGCTGCAAGTCAGTCTTGGGAAAATGGTGAAGAATCAATCTTCTGGTGGGATGGGATAGGATGTGCCCCATCCATAGAGTACTGGCTGTTGTGGACACCACATCCCAGGCTCCTGCTGCTGTTGTGGTGTAGGGACAAGGCAAGAGAGTCCAGGGAGAACAACTCAGTAAGGCTGCCAGGAGCCCAGGAGACTAGAGAGGGGTCAGAGCAAGTTAGAAACCTGTGGGACAATCTCACTGGCTCCATCCTCTCCCCAATCCTCAAAACAAAAAACATGATTTAGGTCAATGGTTTAGGATACAATAGCAGAAATATATCACCCAGCTAGGGTGATGACAGTTCTACCCTATTCTATACCGGTGAGACCATTCCTCGTGAAACTGGGTTCAATTCTAAACCCCACATACTTTAGAGGAACCTAAAGTGATACTTTCCAGAGAGGAGATGCTATCTTCAGACATCTTCAGGGCTATCACAAGGCAAAGGAAGCAGATGAGGTCTGTGTGGTCCAAGGAACAGAGGTAGGTCCCATGGGTGGGTATTACAGGGAGACAGAACGTTTTTCTTTACATTGAGCTTGAATTCACCAGTCATAACTGTTGGGCAGTAGTGAGCTCTCTGACACTGCAAGTATGTCAGCAAGGATAACACAAACACTTGGTGGGGATATTATAAAAGGGACTCAGGCATGGATTGGACAACTTGGAGGGAAAGTTGCACTAGATGACCTAAGGTATCTAGGCTGACTGGTTTGATAGCAGTCTTGGCTTTCATCTACATATTGTTCACCTTTTCTTAGGTAGGATGTAGGGAAGAAGTCATTGGGAAACTTGGACAATATCTTAGCTGGATAATATGGTAATGGGTGCTAAAAGGTAGTTGGTTAGTTGCAAGTTAGGAATCTACCCACCCTCCTGCCTCGTAGTGCCTCATACTACTTGAGCCTTTGAAAAAGTAACCTTGGCTATGGAATAGTCACATTGATAGAATGGGACAAGCTCTGGATTGGAACACCAAAATCTGAGCTTTAGTCCACTGATTTGCTCTATGACTTTGAGCATATCACTTTCCCTCTCTGTGTCTCAGTTCCTGTCTCTATAAAATGAGGCTTTCAAACCCTGTCCTGCTTACCACAATAGGGTGTTATGAAGATCTGATGAATGTAGTGGATGTGGAGGGATGCGTAAATTGTGACTGGAGGTGGGTGAGGGGAAGAAAAACTAACATTGTTTAAACATCTTTAATGCATCAGGCACTGTAAAAGGGACTTGCACATACACTTTTCGTTCAGCTCTCACGGGAATTTATGAAGTGAGTAGTACTTTCTACTTTGTACAGATGGAGGACCCAAGGCTCAGAGAGGTGAAGTAACTTACACAAGGTTCACATAGCTATTAAGGAATGGAGGTAGATTTGAAATATAGGGTTGCCAGATGCTAGGAGTTGTATATTTTTCCACTGTGCCATGGTGCTTGTACACCTGAGGGGAGATAGCTGAATATGACTATTAGACAGTGGGGCCCTGAGAGAGCTTTTAAAAGGCCAGAATAGAGAGACTGGTGTCATGTCAACTTGTCCAGTTCGTTGACAACTGTGAGCCCAGAAATGTGATGTCTGACTGACTGGCTCAAAAGATGAGCAACACCACTGTTGCCCCTCCATCTGCCAGTGCTCCTAGCTTGCTGTTCCTCTACACCAAGCCCTGTTGAACAACAGTACTCCAGAGGAGGATTCTTTGGAGGTGGTCTCCAATTTCTGGTCTTTCTGCCCTACCTTTCCAGCTCTCCTCAGTAGAGTTAAGGGCTGGGGACTTCAAAAGGCACATTGAGCTCCAGACTCTCTCCAGAGCTTTCAGCTGTGCCCCCACCCCCAAGGTCTCAGCTCCAGTATAGGAGGCAGAGCTGGAAAACTTTTGCAGGTCCAGCTCTGTGCATTTGATGCGAGTGTGGACCCAATGGGAGTGGCTCTCTGAGGTGCAGGAGGCCATGGTAAAAGACTCCTGTGTGGGGAAGTCATGAGTCGAGTTGCAGTCATCATCCAGGTTGGGGTTGAGTGGCTGGGTTTCAAACATGCTTTTACTCAGTGCGGACTCAGGACTGGTCTTCTGGCCAGGTGCTAACGGAGAAGAGAGATTCCTCCTCCACTGCCTCGTCAGCCTCAAACTGCAGCAGACATCCTGCAACTTGAAGCAGAAAGCCACTGGGTCACCCAAAGACAGGGGCTTCTCTCAGTGGGGCATCTGATTCTCAGCACAAGATGGGGAAGGGTCTGGGAGCTAGAGCTCTGTTTTTACTCCGTAGGGACCACAGCACCTAGCACCAGGCTGAGGTGACACAGTTGAGAAACATACTTACATTGGGGTATCCGATTGAGGCTACCTGGTGGCGGATCAGGGAGAAGAGTCAATTTCTCCAGAGAAAGAGAAACCCTTTGTGGGAAGCAGGATTTTGACACGCTCCAAGATGATCTTCATTCCCTTGTGTTATGCCTGTGTATGTTATATGGTGAAAGTCATTTGGCAGATTTAATTAATACTATAGACCTTAAAATAGAAAGATTATTCTGGATTACCCAAGTGGGCCAGATGTAATCATATGTGTCCTTAAAAGCAGAACAGGAAGGCAGAAGAGTCAGAGAGATGTGATATGAAAATGACTTGACCAACCATTGCTATCTTTGAAAATGGAAAGATGTCATAAGCTAAAGAATGTGGGGGGTCTCTAGAAACTAGGAATGGCCCTTAGCTGACAGTCACCAAGGAAATGGGACCTTAGCCCTATAATTGAAAGAAACTGAATTCCTCCATCTTCTTGAATAATCTAGGAAGTGGATTCTCCCCTGGAGCTTAAAGAAAATAATGTGGCCCTGCCAGCACCTTGATTTTGGCCTTGTGAGACTCTAAGCAGAAATCCAGCTGAGCCTACCAAGCTTTTGACCTATGGAAATGATGGGATAATAAATAGATGTCATTTTAAGCCCTTAAATTTGTGATGACTTGTTATGATGGTGATAGAAAAGTAATAGTCCTTCATGCATAAGTCTGATTCAACATCAGGTTACAAACTGAAAGCCTATGGGGTGTGTATTTGTTTCACTTCCACATCATAGCTGTGGTTTTGGTTTTTGTTAGAACTCATTGCCAGAGCTTAAAACTATGTCATACAAAATTCCAGATTTTTGGCTTCTCTTGAAAATTCAGAAGATCTTGAAATACTGAATATTCTCACATGGTAACAAACAGCTGGAGCTTAATGGTAGATTCCCCTTTAGATAGGGGATGAACTTTTCAATTTGCCACAGATCCTATTCCTCTCTGTTGCATCTTATTGGATCTAATTCACATATTAATCTCGCCTATACAACCCTAGTATGCATGTAAGTCAGTGATTCCTAATAAACACCTTCCCAAAACGAGAAAATGTCTAACTCTCTTTCCCCTATGGAGATCCTGAGGGATCTGTCTGCCCTCATATCCCCAGAGAAAGGTACTGAATCATTATCTTGAGGACACAGGATGAGCAGAGAAGGGTTATTCATTTCTCATCTCCTGAGGCAGGAGGAGGGAAACAGGCAGCTCTCAGATGTTGCCTTATCTTCTGTCTGGGCCCTGAGCCCCAAATGCTTCATTGCCCGCATTTCATGCCCATGCCCATGGAATGGGCAACAGCACTTATATGAGAAACTGGCCTTCAAGGTCAGAGATGGATGATCTACCCTGAGCCACAACGTTTCAGGAGCCACTAAAGTGTAGAAGAGAGAGAAGTAGAGTTTGAGAAGGATCATAAAGGGACAACAGTGTTCCCTCAGCTCCCTGCAGCCGACAAAATGCTAGATTAACTTCCCCTCAAGCCAGAGGTGTGGCAAAACATATCTTCTAGGCTTTTTGAATATCATCTGGCACACCCTACAGCCAAACTGACCAAGGCAGATCTATATAAGAAGGATCTTACTACACAAATAGAGTTTAAAAAAAGTTATGCTGTTTTGGGCCCAGTATACAGTGGCCTGAGGAAGAATACTGAGCACTCATGTATATAGTACTTTATGCTCCCCCTTCCTTATTAAATTAACTCCATTCATTAGCCTGGGTTCCTGTTTTGATGTCTCTGCCTAGCTCTCAGTTCTCTTGATGGCAATGAAGTTGCACTGAGCCTCAGTACAATTGGCTAGAGTTATAACCCCTTGCCCAGTCCTGGCAAGCCACTATCCCACCTCCTCCATCTTTGCCTTCAGTGACCTGGACTTTCTGTTCCATCTTGACTAATGGCTGGAGTTTTACTGAAAACAGATCACAATGTTACTCCTGATTTTAAATACGACCTTCCATCTGGAATTTCACATGACCATCACCTATGGGCTGAGCCAGGCCCCTTTGGGTATCATTATTGTTTGGGGGAAAAAGTCTAGGTTTGCCAACTCCTGTGGACACTGGGCTCTCAGTTACCCACATTTTGGATGTTACCATACTGATAAAAGTTGCCTAAGACCTCACCTACTTTTATTACAGTCATATCTCAAATACAGCCAGCCTTCCTCCGTTTCTGATATGTTCCAGAATCTATACCTATCAGTAGAAATGAAGAATTGGAAAAGAACTAAGAAACCAATAAACCAAATTCCATCTCTTATTTTAAAGATCAGGGAGAAAGAGGCTCAAAGAAACTAGATGACTTGTCTAAAGTTGCACAGTGATTTAGAGGTAAATTTAGAACCTAGGTCTCCAGAATTCCTTTCCCAAGGATTTTCCAGTGATGTTATGTTCCTTTATGAATCCCTGTATGTTAATGAACCAGGTCCCATAAACTAGCAGGTTTGGTCTTGGTCATCTCTGAAGTCCAGTGCTTTCTATTGCCACCTCCAAATAGTCCACTCCTGGGATTTTTCAGCACTGTAGGGAAGGCCCATTATCTCTCAACCCCAGAAAATTTCTCTCTTTTGATAATTAGGGCCTTGCTCGTGATTCATGTAATACGTGAAGCAGCTATTCTTACCATGCTGGAAATGTCTGTTAAAGAACTGCTTGCAGTAGAAGAACAAGAGCCCCAGGAAAGCCAGGGTAAACACCATGAGGAAACTGCTCACCAGTGCAACAAGTGTGGCCTTCTGAGGGGGAACCGTGGGTACATCTGCCTCCACTAAGCTCAACAGGAAGGCACCTGTGAGACAAGAAAGTGGGGGAGGTCAGTCAGTGTGGGCAGTCAATAATCACCCTGACACTGGGCCTGGACTTCTTCAGGACATTGCCTCTACCTAGAGCCTTCCTCAATTAGGCCTGCTAACCTGGTTTTACTTCTTTGTAGAGCAGGCTAAAGTATGAAGAACAAAGCAGAGGAACTCATATACTGCCATATAAATTAGTACAATTATTTGAAGATACACATATCCTATGGTCTCTCCATGTTACATCTAGTTATATAACCTAGAAAATGGAAACAAACTAAGATGTTCATCAGTATGGCACAGGATAAATAAGTCATGGTATAATCCTATGATGTAATACTATAATATATCGCTTAAAATAAAAGACCTGTGTGGATCAATACAAATAACCCAGAGGGGAAAAGCAAATTTTAGAAAGAGAGTATATACCTTGATATTTATATAAAACATAAAATAATAACATATCTTGCCTATAAATATATACATACACCAAAAAAGAATACAAATATTAAAACACAGGTGGAGAGTATGGCAGAGTCATAGTGGGAGTGGAAGTAATGTGTCTTACTTGCAGACTGAAGTAGATAAGATGTAGTATGTTTCTTCCATTGCCTCTCCTGTCCCTTAACCTGGAAGCTACATGGTCTAGATGGTATAGTCACAATATGGAAGAAGGACTTTGCATAGTGAAAAATAAACTTTTATTGTATTAAGTCACTGACATTTGTGTGTTTGTTACTGTAGCATAGCCTACCAACAAGATACATACAATTTTGTGATAGTGGTTGCCTCTAGGGAGAGGAGCAAAAAGAGAATTCCATTAAACCTGTGAAATCTTTGTTCCTTTTAAAAAAATCTGAAGCAAATATGCAAAATGTTAAGATTTATTAATTCTGGAGGTTAACTGAGCATTTATAATTTTTTTTGTATTTTAAATATTTCTACATATTTGAAATATTTCATGATTTAACAAAATCAATAATTTAAAATGAATAAGTAGACATATATGTAGATAGATAATGATAGATAGACAGACAGATAAATGGATAGTGATATGGGCATAGATTCGATCCTACTACTTCATTCAGGCTTTTACTAGTCCCAAGCACTAGGGACTCCTATAAACCTCATATAATCATCATCATCATCATCATCATCCAGAATTGTACAAATGTTATAAATTATAAAGTGCTTTATAAATCTTGTATTTCATCAGACCTAGACAACCATCACATAATGTATGAGGAACAATGATTTATATATTTTTTCAGATGAAGGAAATGAGGTTCAATGAGTTTCTATGATTTGCAGAGGGTTACACAGTTACACAATACATTGTGAAACCAGGATTCAAATTTAACTGATTCCTTTGCCAATCTACTCTACAAGAAGGACTATGAGGGGGTAGAGGAAGACTTTACTACCCCATCTTGCTGCTACCCATTGGGTTGGGGAGGAAAGGACAGAAAAGAACTGGATACACGCACTGAACCTCAGAGGTGGGGATTTGCTTCATGCATGGAATGCACCCTTGGTCCTGCAGGCCTCCAATGCATGTCTTTTGGTGGAATCTTTGGTCAGAGTAATAAGGAAAGGCAAGGTGATTAAACAAACAATGCACTTGGACTGGTCCTTCCTGAAACCATAGGTAGCTTGTAAAAGTCTTGCCCTTCTGACAGCCAGAACCTACCACCACCCCTAATAAGTTCTCTGTCTCTATGTCTGTTTCTGACTTAGAGTCCCAGGCGCTCCACAATTTCGCCTGTTCACCATACCCTATAGCCAAAAGGGGGAATAGTCTTACAAGGGAGGGGAGCAGTGTTTTGACACCAACTGCTTGCTAATTTCTTTTAGGTTTGCAGTGAGATTTATCTTGAATCTTGGGCTTGGGCTGAGCATGCCAGCATGATGAAAAAGCTGTTAGGTACTCATCTGTGGCAGACCATGTACTAGACACTTTACGGGGGGATCTTGGGAAGACACTGCTACTTCCTCATGAGAACTTAAACTTATCATGATATGGACAGAATACTTCAGCTAGGCTCTTAGAGGTAAGGATGAGAGAGACCTCCAAGGGCTATGGAAGGCCCAGAAGACTTTGGCCTCATACAGTGGGCTAACCTGGAAACACAGTCCCCACAGACAGCATTAGAGGTAGCTGTGCAATTGACCTTCAGGACATGATTGATGACAGCACAGGTGATACAAGTCTGACATCTGTGGTGGCCCCAGCTGCTTTTCTATCTGTGGGCAGGCAAGGCTATGAGGTAGGCATCTCCACCTTCTCCATAACCACAATCCTGTAGAGAGATGGGAGTCATTAATATTGCTCTACAGGAACTTTGAGAGAGGATCAGTTATGGGACAAGTGGACACTACATAGTGTAGTATTTTACAAACTTCAAGTTGCAACCCATTACCAATTTATGAAATCAATTTACTAGGTTGCAACCAGCATTGAAAATTGAAATAAGAGAAAATAAAATAACAACATCAAATATCAGAGTGCACAGCATGTACTAAAGATAGGTATTTATATCAGTCAGCATAGACTAGGCTATGCTATGGCAAAAAGCAAACTCTAAATCTCGGTATCTTCAAAGAAGAAAAGTTTACTTCTCACTCACACTGTTTGCCTACTAGAGCTTTCCTGGGGGCTGTGCTTTACATTATCCTCACTGGGATACCCGGGGTGACAGAAGCTTCATTTTTGTGCTTCTATGATTGGAGCATAAAGGAAAAGAAAACATTATGAACTGTGCACTGCCTCTTAAAGTTTTTCTCCAGAAATGACTGATTTCACTTGGCTAACCTGTCCTTGACCACACATATCACCTGTTCATTAATAACTACGAGAGTAAAAGAAAGTGCAATTCTACAATTTGCTTGAAGGTGGGGAGCTGGAAATACTTGACAAATAGCTGTAATCACCACCTACCTCAGTATTGTTTTGTGAAACTTTTACAGATAAAATATAGGTAAGTATGTGTTTGGTTGTGATGAAAATTTATTTCTTACTCTTGGTCAGTGGTCAAAAATGTTTGAATGCCAGCGGAGCAAAATGGCAGGTGAGCTGACCTGGGGCTCTCTCCCCTCCAAACTACAACAAAGGATTGGAAAAACTGAATTTCAGCCAATAATCCTAATGCCAGACTGTCACAGAACTACAGAAACAAAACCACAGAGGATGGAGATGTTGCAGCTGGCCTCGGAAGAGCTGGAACGGGGTAGGAGAGAACTTCGCTCCCTCCTCTAGAGACTGGGGTCACTGCTGAGGGTGTGGGAATGAGCAGGGGAGGGGTCGCATGACTGGGGATTGTCCAGGACTCCCGCCGCCAGTGTAGTGGAAACCCACTGACAGGGGAAAGCTTCCGTGCACGGGGACCTCATCATGCCAGGGCCCTGGGAGACCACAGAACGGTAGCGGATCAGAATCCAGATCGGCGCACGAGAAAAAGCTCACCTCCTCCCTGCCGACCACGCTTTGTGCTGCCATCTTGCCCAAAGGCAGAGAGCTCAGAACTCGCAGCTCTCGATCCCCATCTAGTGGCAACAGGCTGTAACTGCAACCGAATACAACCATCATGTGCAAAAACCGCTGCTCTACCATTCAGCAATTTATAAAACCTCCAGACCAGAAGAAAAACAATAAAAATACAGAATTAAGTCCTGAGGACTTGCAAATAGGTAAACTAAGTGAAAATGAGTGCAGAGTAGCTATCATCAAAAAACTCAATGAGGTAGAGGGAAAGATAGAGAAACAAGTCAATGAGTTCTGGAGTTACTTCACAAAAGAGATTGAAATTATAAAGAAGAATCAAACAGAAATACTAGAGATGAAAAATATGATGGATAAGATGAAACAGAATACAGATTCCCTGAATGCCCATGTAGACACCATAGAGGAGAAAATTAGCATAATCGAAGATAGACAGGCTGAATGGCTCCAGACAGAAGAAGAAAGAGAACTAAGGATTAAAATGAATGAGGAAAGTATCAGAGAGATAGAAGATTCAATGAGGAGAACGAATTTAAGGATCATAGGAATTCCTGAGAACGTGGAAAAGGAAAATGGAGCAGAAAGTGTGCCTAAGGAAATTATAAAAGAGAACTTCTCAGATCTAGGGATTGAGGGAGAAATGGGTGTGGAGGAAGCTTTCAGATCTCCTAGATTTGTCAATGTAAAAAGACCTACTGCAAGGCACATAGTAGTAAAAATGGCAAAAATGAAAGACAAAGAAAGAATACACAGAGCAGCAAGACAGAAGAAAATAACCTACAAAGGAACTCCTATCAAACTTAAAGAGATTTCTCTACAGAAACCTTACAAGCTAGGAGAGAATGGAGTGACATATTCAAAACTTTAAAGGATAAAAATCTTCAGCCAAGAATACTCTATCCAGCAAAAATATCCATCAGATATGAGGGAGAAATTAAATCTTTTCCAGGCAAACAAAAGTTAAGGGAATTTGTAACCAAAAGTCCCACACTACAAGAAATCCTCAAGAAGGCTCTCATACCTGAAAAAAGAAAAAAAAGGAGAAAGGGGTCACAAACCACAGAGTAGGGAGACAGATAGATAGAGCCAGAATAGGATAGCAAATATTCAACTATAGCATTAGGATAAAGGTAAGGAAACCACCAAAGTAAAGACGAGCTTATCACTCTGACTACAGACTCATAACACGAGTTGAAATAAGAGATGAAAATAATAATTTAGGAGGGGAAGGGAAAGGAACTTAATCAGTCTAGGCCAAGTAAGTAAGAGACCACCAGAGAATAGACTATACTATACATGAGATTCTAAATACAAACTTCATGGTAGCCACTAAACTAAAAAACAGAACAGAGACAGAAAGCATAAATAAGGAAAAATCTAAGAAACCTAGCATAATAAATTGCAGATGTCAATGGGTAGGCTAAAACACACAGGAAGAGAAACAAAGGTAATGCAGGAAAACCAGATAACGAGTGACAGAATGACAGCATTAAGCCCACATGTATCAATAATCACCCTCAATGTAAACGGATTGAACTCTCCAATAAAAAGACACAGAGAGGCAAAATGAATTAAAGAACAAGATCCAACAATTTGTTGCCTCCAGGAAACACATCCTCAGCCCCAAGGACAAACACAGGCTCAGAGTGAAGGGGTGGAAGACAATATTTCATGCTAATAGCAAGCAAAAGAAAGCAGGTGTTGCAGTACTTATATCAGACAAAACGGATTTCAAAATAAGGCAGGTAAAGAGAGACAAAGAAGGGCAATATATAATGATCAAAGGGACACTGCATCAAGAAGAAATAACACTTATAAACATCTATGCACCCAACACAGGAGCACCAAAGTTCATAAAGCAACTATTAACAAACCTAAAAGAAGATATCAAAAATAACACAATAATAGTAGGGGAACCTAAACACCCCACTTGCATCAATGGACAAATCATCCAGACAGAAAATCAACAAGGAAATAGTGGAGCTAAACAAAAACCCAAAGCAATTGGACTTACTAGACATATACAGAACACTTCATCCAAAAGCTGCAGAATACACATTCTTCTCAAGCGCGCACAGAACATTCTCAAGGAAAGACCATATGTTGGGAAACAAGGCAAGCCTCTACAAATTTAAAAAAATTGGAATAATAACAAGCGTCTTCTCCGATCATAATGCTATAAGGCTAGAAATTAATTAAATGAAAAAAGCTGATAAAGGCACAAGGATGTGGAGACTAAGCAATACGCTACTGAACAAGCAATGGATCATTGAAGAAATTAAAGAATAAATTAAAAAATATCTGGAGACAAAGGAAAAAGATAACATGCCATACCAACTCATATGGCATACAGCAAAAGCCGTATTGAGGAAAACTCATTGCAATACAGACACATCTTAACAAACAAGAAAAATCCCAAATAAGCAATCTTAAACTAGACCTAACCGAATTAGAGAAAGAAGAACAAACAAAGCCCAAAGTCAACAGAAGGAGAGAAATATTAAAAATCAGAGCAGAAATAAATGCTATTGAAACGAAAAAGGCAGCAGAAAGGATCAATGAAACAAAGAGCTGGTTCTTTGAGAAGATAAATAAAATTGACAAACCCCAAGCCAGACTTACAAAGAAAACAAGGGAGAAAGCTCAAATAATCAAAGTCAGAAATGAAAGAGGAGAAATAACAACAGACTTCACAGAAATACAATGGATTATAAGAGAATACTATGAAAAATTATGTGCCAACAAAATGGATAACCTAGAGGAAATGGATAAATTCTTGGACTCCTACAATCTCCCAAAGCTCACTCAAGAAGAAGCACACAATTTGAACACACCAATCACAAGGAAAGAGACTGAAACAGCAATCAAAAACATCCCAAAGAATAAAACCCCAGGACCAGATGGCTTTCTTGGGGAATTCTACCAAACTTTCAGAGAGGATTTCATAACTATCCTTTTCAAGCTATTCGAAAAAATTAGGGAAGATGGAACACTTCCTACCACATTCTACGAGGCCAACATCACACTGATACCAAAGCCTGACAAGGTCACCACGCAAAAAGAGAACTACAGGCCAATATTGCTGATGAACATAGATGCACAAATTCTAAACAAAATTCTTCAACCAGAATTCAGCAATTCATCAAAAGGATCATACATCATGATCAAGTGGGATTCATACCAGGGACACAGGGATGGTTCAACGTCCACAAATCAATCAATGTGACACACCACATCAACAAACTGAGGAATAAAAACCACATGATCATCTCAATAGATGCAGAGAAAGCATTCAACAAGATCCAACAGCCATTTATGATAAAAACTCTGAACAAAATGGGGATAGAAGGAACTACCTCAACATATTAAAGGCCATATATGACAAACCCACAGCCAACATCATACTCAATGGGCAAAAACTGAGCGCCATCCCCCTGAAATAAGGAACGAGACAAGGATGCCCTCTATCACCACTCTTATTTAACATAGTACTGGAGGTCCTGGCCAGAGCAATCAGGCAAGAAAAAGGAATCAGATGAATCCAAATAGGGAGGGAAGAAGTGAAACTCTCACTGTTTGCAGATGACATGATCTTATATATAGAAAACCCCAAAGAATCCATTGGAAAACTCTTAGAAGTAATCAATAACTACAGCAAAGTTGCAGGGTATAAGATTAATTTACATAAATCAGTAGCATTTCCATGTGCTAATAACAAACTAACAGAAAAAGAACTCAAGAACACAATACCTTTCACAATCAATACAAAAAGAATAAAATCCCTCAGGGTGAATTTAACTAAGGAATTGAAAGACCTATACAGTGAAAATTACAAGGCCTTTCTGAGAGAATTGGATGATGACATAAGGAGATGGAAAGACATTCCTTGTACGTGGATTGGAAGAATAAACATAGTGAAAATGTCTGTTCTACCTAAAGCAATTTACAGATTCAATGCTATCCCAATCAGAATCCCAATGACATTCTGTACAGAATTACAAAAAAGAATCCTAAAGTTCATATGCAGCAAAAAAAGACTCCAAATTGCTAAAGCAATCCTGAGAAAAAAAGAACAAAACGGGAGGCATCACAATCCCTGACTTGAAAACATACTACAAAGCTACAGTAATCAAAACAGCATGGTACTGCTACAAAAACAGGTGCACAGGTCAATGGAACAGAATTGAAAGTCCAGAAATAAAACCACACATCTATGGACAGCTTATCTTTGACAAAGGAGCTGAGGGCATACAATGGAGAAAAGAAAGTCTTTTCAACAAATGGTGCTGGGTAAACTGGAAAGCCATATGTAAAAGAATGAAAATTGACCATTCTTTCTCACCATTCACCAAAATAAACTCAAAATGGATCAAAGACCTAAAGGTGAGATCTGAAACCATAAGGCTACTAGAAGAAAACTTAGGCAGTACGCTCTTTGACATGTGTATTAAAAGAATCTTTTCAGACACCATGTCTTCTCAGAGAAGGGAAACAATAGAAAGAATAAACAAATGGGACTTCATCAGACTAAAGAGCTTATTCAAGGCAAATGAAAACAGGATTGAAACAAAAAAACAACCCACTAACTGGGAAAAAATATTTGCAAGTCATATCTCTGACACAGGCTTAATATCCATAATATGTAAAGAACTCACACAACTCAACAACAAAAAAAACAACCCGATTAAAAAGTGGGCTGGAGACATGAACACACATTTCTCCAAAGAAGATATATGGATGGCAAATAGGCACGTGAAAAGATGTTCATCATCGCTGATCTGCAGGGGAATGCAAATCAAAACTACACTAAGATATCACCTTACACCCATTAGAATGACAAAAATATCTAAAACTAATAGTAACAAATGTTGGAGAGGTTGCGGAGAAAAAGGAACCCTCATACACTGCTGGTGGGAATGCAAACTGGTGCAGCCACTATGGAAAACAGTATGGAGATTCCTCAAAAAATTAAAAATAGAACTACCATATGACCCAGCTATCCCACTACTGGGTATCTACCCAAAGAGCTTGAAGTCAGCAATTCCAAAAGTCCTATGCACCCCAATGTTTATTGCAGCATTATTTACAATAGCCAAGACATGGAAGCAACCAAAGTGCCCATCAACAGATGACTGGATAAAGAAGATGTGGTATATATATACAATGGAATACTACTTAGCCGTAAAACAGAGCAAAATAGTCCCATTTGCAACAACATGGATGGACCTTGAGGGAATTATGTTAAGTGAAATAAGCCAGATAGAGAAGGACAATCTCTGTATGACTCCACTCATATGAGGAATTTAAAAATGTAGACAAAGAGACCAGATTAGTGGCTACCAGGGGAAAGGGGGGGTGGGGTCTGGGCACAAAGGGAGAAGTGGTGCACCTACAACACGACTGACAAACAATAATGTACTACTGAAATATCACAAAATTGTAACCTATCATTAACTCAATAAAAAAAATTTGAATGCCAATGGTGTAGAGGAGAGATGAGTGATCCAGCTGGCTGTTGTTTCAGGTTTAGTATTGACTCAGTGTGACTCTGGCCAACTCCTTTCCATTTCTGGGCATCAGAGGCCACAACATCTGAGGAGATTGAAATAGATGGTCTCTAAATATTTTTCCATCTCTGACACTCTAACCTGGGAACAAGGCTCCTGCCTGATATGTCATAGCTCTTTCTCAAAGACACAACTCTAGTTATCAAAGGATATTAGCTATTTGTTAGTTGTGGCAGAAGCTGACTGGTTGTTCACCAAACTCATTCTTTTTTCCTCCTGGAAATATCACTAGCTGAAATTCCCTAACCCCAGGGCAGTTAGGTGGGTCTATGTGCCTAATTTCTAGCCAATGGAATATGAGTAAATTGATGTATGCCTGTCCCAGGCCTGGCCACAAAACTGCCTCTTTTTTTCTTTATACTTATTTTATATGTAAAATCTCCTTAATTTTCTTTATACTTTAATTTTATGATTCATAGGGACCCCCAAGGAGATGCTGAAATCAATATACTAAAAATGACAGGGGACATCAGGAAAATGGAAGAGGTGGCAGCTCCAATCTCTCATTTCCTCACAGAAACAGAAATGCAAGCAGAAATTCTCAGACTCAATGTTTTCAGAACTCTGGAAAACAGTTAAAAACTTACAGCAATGAAGCAAATGCTGACTCAAGAAAAAGGCAATTTGAAAATGATGGGAAGATTTTGTGCGATTTTTACTTTCCATTACTGCACCCTTCTTCACAGAGCAGCACTGGTCCTAAAGTGGAGGCAGTCTTAAAGTAGCAGGAGCCTGTGTTCCTAGTGTGAGACCCTCATCCCTAGTTCCAGAGTGCTGAGCAAAACTTACTCACAAATTATTGTGTATGTCTGTTCTAACTTGTCTGGGGCCTGAAGGATAGATACCAGGTTCTCACCTCTGTTTCACTCAATTCAGAATGTAGACTGAAAAAGGAGTGGATATTAGTTAAAAAATGTTACAAAGAAAACTAAAAAACCACAGATGTCTGGGCAAGAAGTTGGATAAAGACACACAATAGACTGCATAAATCCAGGAGCAAACCTGAGAAAGATTCTTTGGGAAATTAGGATATTCAAAAGCATCCATGTTCATTGCAACATTACTCACAACAGCCAGAGCATGGAAACAACCTAAGAGTGTCAACAGATGAATGGATAGAGAAAATGTGAGATATATTCAGTCTTAAAAAAAGAAGGAAATTCTGCCATTTGCCATAATGTAGATGAACCTGGAGGACATTATGCTAAGTAAAATAAGCCAGACAGAAAAAGACAAATACTGCATAGCATCACTTATATATAGAATCTAAAAAGGAAAAAAAAGTCAAAGTCATAGAAAAAAGAGTAGAATGGTGGTTACCAGAAAGTAGAATGTTAGCAGAAATAGGGAGAGGCTGATAAAAGAATACAAAGTTTTAGTTATACGATGAATCAGGTCTGAGGATCTAATGTATAACATGATGACTATAGTTGAAAATACTGTACTGTACAATTGAAATTTCATAAGGGCAGAACTTAAGTGTCTCATCAAAAAAAGGGTAAATATGTGAGGTGATGAATGTGTTAATTCAACAGTGAATCCTTTCACAATGTATACGTATGTCAAATCTTCATATTGCACACTTTAAATATATTACAATTTTATTTGTCAATTATACCTATATAAAGCTGAAAAAATAAATAAAATTATAAATAATACTACGTGAATTTTGTGAAAATTGTAGTTTGTGTCAATGTTCACTTTATTCCATATCGTCGTCTTATTGTTTCCCTACTCTTTGTTGAAAAGGCTATCTATTGGAAATTAAAAACTACACTCTTGAACAACCAATGGGTCAAAGAAAAAAATCAGAAGGGAAACTAGAAATTACTTAAAGATTAATAAAAATAAAAACACAACATATCAAAATTTATGGGATACAGCAAAGGCAGTAGTATTCAGAGGTAAAGTTATACCTGTAAATGCCTACATTAAAAAAGAAAAAAGATCTCAAGTTAATAATCTAACTTTACACCTCAAGGAACTTGAAAAGAAGAGCAAACTAAACACAAAGCTAGCAGGAGGAAGGAAATAGTAAAGATTAGGGTGGAGATAGAGAGTAGAAAAATAATAGAATCAATGAAATAAAAAGTTGATTCTTTGAAAAGTTCAACAAAGTTGGCAATCCTTTAGCTATACTGACAAAGGAAAAAGGGAGAAAATGCAAATAACTAAAATCAGAAATGCAAGTGGAGATATTACTACCAACCTTATAGAAATGAAAAAGGATTATAAAAGAGTATTATGAACAATTATACACCAACAAATTAGACAATCTAGATAAAATAAACAAATTACCAGAAATCCACAAATGGCCTAAGCTGACTCAAGAAGAAATAGGCAATATCAACAGACCAGTAGCAAGTAAAGACAATAAATCAGTAATCATAAACCTCTCAATGAAGAGAAGCCCAAGACCAGATGGCTTTACTGGTGAATGGTGAACCAGTAACATTAAACATTTAAACTACCAAACATTTAAAGAATTAGCACTGATCTTTCTCAAAATCTTCCAAAAAATTAAAGAGGAGGTAACACTTCCTAACTCATTCTATGAGGCCAGGAATAAACTGATAAAACACCAGACAAAAATCACATCATGAGAAAAGAAAATTACACACCAATATCACTTATGAATATTCATGCAAAAATTGTCCACAAAATGTTAACACAGTGAATCCTATAACAAATTAAAAGGATTATGCACCAAGTAGGATTTATCACAAGAATGCAAGTGTCATTTGTCATAACAAAATCAATCAATGTAATACATCACATTAATAAAATGAAAGAAAAAAAAAACACCATCATCTCAATTGTCACAGAAAAAGTATTTAACAAAATCCAACACCTTTTCATGTTAAAAACTCTCAGAAAACTAGAAATAAAGGGAAATTTCTTCAACATGATAAAAGACACATATGAAAAACCCACAGTTAACATCATACAGGCATAACTTGTACATATGGTAGGTTCGGTTCCAGACCACTGCAATAAAGCAAATATTGCACTAAAGTGAGTCACATAAATTTTTAGGTTTCCCAGTGCATATGCAAGTCATGTTTACACCATGCTGTAGTCCATTAAGTGTGCAATAGCATTATGTCTAAAAAAATGTACATATCTTAATTAAAAATTATTTCATTGCTAAAAATGCTTATTATCATTTAAGCCTTCAGCAAGTTGTAATCTTTCTGCTGGTGGAGAGTCTTGCAAAAATTGCAATGTCTGCGAATCACAACAAAGTGAAGTGCAATAAAACAAGGTATGCCTGTACCCAATGGTAAAAGACTGATATGTTTCCCCCTGTGATCAGAAACAAGAAAAGGATGGCCGTTTTTACCACTGCAATTCAACATTGTACTAGAAGATCTAGTTAGAACTATTTTCAAAAGAAGGAGAAGAAATAAAATGCACTCAAATTGGAAATGAAGAATTAAAACTTTATTTGCAGATGACATGATCCTATGCATAGAAAACTGTAAATATTCCACTTAAAAGTTACTAGAGCTAATAAATTGTTATGGGCTGAATTGTGTCCTACCCTAAAATTCATATATTGAAGCCCTAACTCCTGCTACCTCAGCATGTGACTGTATTTTGGAGATGGGACCTTTCAAGAAAGAAGTTAAAATGTGGTAGTTAGGGTGGGCTCTAATCTAATATGACTGGTGCCCTTATAAGAAGAGACTGGGACAGAGAAAGAGAGACACCAGACACATACAGGCATAGAGAGATGACCATGTGAACATACAGCAATAAGGCAGACATCGGCAAGCCAAGGGCAGAGGCCTCAGTAGAAACCAAAGCTGCCTACACCTTGACCTCAGAATTCTAGCTTCAAGAACTGTGAGAAAATACATTTCTGTTGTTTAAGTCACCCAATCTGTCATATTTTGTTTCCGCAGCCCTAGACAAAGAATACATAAATGAATTCAGAAACGTTGCAGGTTACACAATCAACACACAAAAATCATTTGTTTCCATACATAAAGAAGAAACAATTCAAAAAGAAAATTAAAATGCAATTACATTTCATAGAATTTAAACGAATAAAATACCTGGGAATAAATTTAACCAGGGAAGTGAGAGGATTATACACTAAAAACTACAAAACGTCTCTGAAAGAAATTAAATATGACATAAATAAACGGAAAGACATCTTGTGTTCATGTATAGGAAGACTTAAAATTGCTAAGATGTTAATGCTACTGAAAGTCATGTGTAGATTCAACACAATTCTTGTCGAAATTTTATCACCTTTCTTGAAGAAATGGAAAGTCCTATTCTCAAATTCATAGGGAATTGCAAGGGGCCCCAAATAGTCAAAACGATCTTGAAAGAGAAGAAAAAATTTGGAGAACTTATACTACCCTATTTAAAAAATTACTACAAAGCTACATTAATCAAAACAGTCTGATTCCACTATATTGGACATATAGACCAATTGAATAGAGTTGAGAGTCCAAGAATAAACCCATACATCTTTGGCCAATTAATTTTTGGAAAGAGTTCCAAGTCCATTCAATGAGAAAAAGACAATCTCTGACAAATGGTGCTGGGATAACTGGATTTCTACATGCAAAAGTATGAAGTTAAAATGAATAAATGTCCTAAATATAAGAGTTAAATCCATAAAACTTTTAGAATAAAACATGGGAGTAAATATTTATGACCTTGGATTTGACAATGGATCCTTAGAGATGACATCAAAAACAGAAGCAACAACAAAAAAAATGGATATATTGGACTTCATAAAAAATAGAAAAACTTGTGTTCATCAAAGAATCTTCTCCAAAGAAGATATACAAATGTCTAATAAACACATGAAAAGATGCTCAATGTCATTAGTCATTAGGGAAATGCAAATCAAAACCATAGTGAGATAGCAATTCATACCCACTAGGATGGCTTGTAGGATATTTTTGAGAAAATGAAACAAAAACAAGTGTTGGCAAGGATGTGGAGGAATTGGAATCCTTGTACATTGCTGCTAGAAATGTAAAATGGTACAGCTGTTGAGAAAAACAGTTTTGTCATTCCTCAAAAAGCTAAACATAGAATTACTATATAACCCAGCAGTTCCACTCCTAATTATATGCCCAAAAGAATTGAAAGCAAGTATTCAAATACATACTTCTATACCAATGTTCATTGCAGCATTATTCACAATAGCCAAATGGTGGAAACAACCTAAGTGTCCATCAACAGATGAATGGATACACAAAATATGATATATACATTCAATGGAATATTATTCAACAGTGAAAAGGATGAAGTACTGATACATGCTACAACATGAATGAACATTGAAAACATTATGCTATGTGTAATAAGCCAGATACAAATGGAAAAATACTGTATGATTCCACTTATATGAAATATCTAGACTAAGCAAATCCGTAGACACAGAAAGTAAAATAACAGTTATACACAGGGCTGGGGGAAGGGGTGATTGGGGGACTTCTTGCTTTATGAAGACAGAGTTTCTGTTTGGGGTGATGAAAAAGTCTTGGAACTAGATAGTGGTGATGGCTGTACAATATTGTAAATGTGATTAATGCCACTGAACCACACACTTAAAATGGCAAAAATTTATGTTTTATATTTTACCACAACTTTAAAAATTAATAATTCAATGTACCAAACCCATTGAATTATACTCTTTAAATGGGTAAATTATATGATATGTGAACTATATTTCAATAACACAGTTAAGAAAATGGCAGAGCCTCCATAAGTCTGGGTCCCTGAATGACAGAGAAGAATCCTCCCATTCCCCATCATTGATTGGGGTTTACTAGAGTTAGAAATGAACCTCTAATTTTTTATATCACTAAATTTTTGGTATAAATCTGTTACAGGAACTAACTAGAGCAATACCAGATAAGCTGTACTTTCCAAGGGGTTGGAAAAAGAGAGCATCAGACAGCTACTAACTACTCCTACTAGTCTCTCCCTCTGCTTGCTCAATTTGGCCTTAGTCAATGCCTTACAGCTCCACTTTCAATGATCCCATCCATAAAAACCTGACTCTGCTGGATACCAGGCATCTGACAGGCCCCATAGTTTGGGGTTATCTGACATGAGCACTGGCCATTTTGTTCATGATCTGGGTTTCTCAGGAAGGCAAGGGTCTTCTTGGAGCCTCCGCTACATTATATGCAGCATTGGAGTGGTGATGGATGCCATATTTGTTTTACAGGGCATACTTAGGATCAAAGTAATAGAAAATACAGTGTAGTGATACAAAGCCCTGTTTCCAGGGTCAAGGATACCTAGCTACAACTCCCATCTTTACCACTGATCAGCCATGTGACCTCAGGCAAGTTACTAGGTCTGAATTTTCTTGTCAGTCAAATTGGAGATAATGCTACTTAACTTATAGAGTTGTTAAGATTAAATGAGCTGACAAAATGAACAAAAGGAGCACCTTAAATCAATGGGGAAAAGTTGTCCTTTTTAATGGGTCATTTTGGATAACCGGATAGCCATATGAAAAACAATAAAATTTGATCCATTTCTCACACTATACACCAGAAAAAATTCCAAATGGGTCCAAGATTTTAAATATAAAAATGGAAAGCCTGCAGGTAACTGAAAGAAAATATAAGTGAATTGCTCTTTAATCTAGGAGTAATCTTTATTAACTATAACTCAAAGTCCAGAAACAATATGACAGAAAGAGATGAATTTAATTTACTTACATAAAAATTCAAAAGAAGTTTTGCAGTGTGAGACATTTATAAGCAAAATAAAAAGACAAATGAAAAACTGGGGAAAATATTTGCATCTTATACCACAGATGAAAGATTAATATCCTTAATATATAGAACTGGTAAAAATAAGAAAACAACAACCCTATAGAAAGCTAAACATAAACTTCACAGAAAAAGAAACATAGATGGTTCTTAGGCAGATGAAAGATGCTCAATCTTACTCATAATGAGGGAAATGAAATATAAAACAATATTGATGTGCCATTTTTTACTTATTAGATTGACAAAAATCCAGAAATTTGACAACATGCTCTGTTGGTAAGGCTGTGAGGACATATTGGTGGTGGTGATACAAAATGGCAGAGGCCTTATGGAGGAGAATTTGGCGATATCTAATAAAATTACATAAGCATTTACAGTTTAACTCACTTCTAGAAATCTATACCACAGATACAATGGCAACAATACAAAAAGGTGCAGGCATGAGGCTACTCATTGCAGCACTATTTGTAATAGCAAAATTGTCCATCAAGAGGATACTGGTTGAATGACTGTGGAAGATATACAATGGAGTATTTTGTAGGTGTGAAAAGGAATGAGGACTATTTATATATAATGCAATGGAAGGATCTCCTACACATACTAAATGAAAAAAAAACAAGATAGAAAAAAGTATGCTGTATTTATCTAAAAAGGATGAGGTGAACTTGGTTCAAGTACACACACACACACAAACGTACACTTCTGCTTGTATTCCAAAAAGAAATAATAGAAGAATAAGCCATAAAACTAAAAATTAGAAAAAATAGGGAGGAAGGAAATTACCTATAAGGGGAAGGAAGGAATAAGTTGGATGGGACAAGGAAGGAAGTGAGAATTTTTGAATATTCTTTGTTTTCTAGATTTGACTTTGGAGGAATGTAAATATTTTACATAATTATGAAACAAGCTTAAATTGAAAATAAAGCAATCTAAAAATTTAAATGAAACAATTTAAACTAAAATGAATGAGAGAGAGTATGTGCGTCTGTGTGTATGTGTGAGTGTGTGTGTGTAATATGCTGTCATCATGCCTGGCACATAGGAAGTCCTCAATGACCATTAGGTATTATTCTTACAGGAGGCAAGTTTTTTATATCAAGAGCACTAGAATCAGAAGACCCGATCCTGACTCCTTGCTTGTTGACTTGCTAGAGAAGCTTATGATGGGAGAGAGCTAGCTAGCATTTACTGAGAATCAACCATGTGTCAGGCACGCCTCTTCATTTTCTTCATTAATTCAGAAAATATTTATTGAGCAACTACTATGTGCCATGATGCTATTCTGGATGTTGTGACTAAATAACTGAATCAATCAGACAAAATTCCCTGCCCTCATGGGCTTATATTCTTGTTTATTCTCCATGAAACTCTGTAAGGTATGCAGTATCATCTATGTTTCACAAATAAGCAAACTTGAGACATAAATGATTGTGTCACAACAATGACCCAGGCTGAGAAGCCTCTTCCCTGTGGCCCTGAGACTCTTCATCCACAACCAGAGACACCAGGCTGTAAGGCTTACTTTCAAGGGGAATCTTTGTTCTGTGGGTCTGAGACTCTTCTCCCTGGCTTAGAAACAGGTGACCATGGTGCACTGGTAAGTGATATTCTACCACAACAAGTGATCTGCCCTGGGAAGTGCTCTTCCTCTCCACAACTCAGAGACTTCCTTCCTCTAATCAGGATGTGCCAGTGATGTGGCCCATGGAAATTCCTTCACTCCTCAGGCAGCACCAGCAAAGAGTAGTGAGAGCCACAGCAGCACCAGATAAACCACACAGACCAAAATCATAACATAAAGGCCCTGAAAATTAAATTGTCAATAGAACCATACTCACAAAAATAGGTCAGGATCTGTTGCTAAGCCTAAACAAAATGCCCAAGACATAAAAAATAAAATCTCCCATCATAACAAGAATCAGGAAAATCACAACATCAATGAGAAAAGGCAATCAACTGACACCAATACTTAGAAGAATCAGATGTTGGAATGATCCGATAAGGATTTTAAAGCAGCCATTATAAAATGCTTCAACAAGGGGCTAGCCCCATGGCTGAGTGGTTAAACTTCCCTGTGCTCTGCTTCAGCGGCCTGGGTTCGAGGGTTCGGATCCTGGGCGCAGACCTACTCCACTCATCGGCCAAGCTGTGGAAGCATCCCACATACAAAATAGGGGAAGATTGGCACAGATGTTAGCTCAAGGCTAATCTTCCTCAAGCAAAAACAAAAGAAGAAGATTGGCAAAGGATGTTAGCTCAGGGCAAATATTCCTCACCAAAAAAAAAAAGGCTTCAACAAGCAATTACAAATTATTTTGAAACAAAATAAAAGCTAGAAAATCTCAACCAAGAAATAGCCATTGTAAAAATACATAATTTCAGATAAAATTATAATTACAAATGGAAATAAAAACATTCATGAGATGAGCTCAGTAGTAGAGAGGAGATGACAGATGATAGAATCACTTATCTTCAGGACAGAACAATAGAATTTATGCCATCTGAACAAGGCAGAGAAAATAGACTAAAATTAAAATGAGTAAAGCCTCATGGACCTGTGGGACAATAACAAAAGATCAAACAATTATATCAACCAAATATCATCCAAGTCTGATGAAAATAATATGTGTCTGAAAAAATTTTCACAATAAGAAAGGCTAAGAACTTCACAAATTTGGCAAAAGACCTATAGATTCAAGAGGATGAGCAAATCCAAAATAGAACAAATTCAAAGAAATGTACACTAATACACATTATATTGAAACTTCTGAAAACTAAAGATAAAGAAAAAATCTTGGAAATAGCCAGAAAGAAATGTCATTACCTAAAGACAACACCAATTGAAGTGACAGTAGGTTTCTCTCTGAAGCCAAAGAATCCAGAGGGAAGTGGCCAACATTTTTCAAGTGCTAGAAGGAAAGAACTGTTACAAGTGTAAATTCTATATACAGTGAATGAAGGGAATGAAGGGAAAATAAAGACGTTCTAAGAGAAAGGAAAACTAAAAGAATTTGTTGCTTGTAGATCTACCCTTAAAGAATGGCTAAAGAATGGAGTTCTTCAAACAGAAAGAAAATTTCAAACAGGAAAGAAATTAAAAAATGATAAAAGAAGGAATTTTGGAGCATCAGGAAGGAATAAACAACAATGGAAGAGCAAAAATAAACTCTCTTTTTCATGAGTTTTATAAATTGTGTTTAATGATTAAAAGAAAAATCACAACACTATCTGATACTCAAGACAATGATATTTAAATGTAGGGGAAGTAAAGGAATCTAAATGGAAGTAATGTTTCCACACTTTGCTTGAAATGGTGAAATACTGATCCCGGTACAGTGTTGAGTCACATGTGTATATTGTAATACGCAGAATGACCTCTAATAAAGCTATGCAAAAACACTACAAATAAATCAAGATGGGATCTAAAAAAAATGCGCAAGTAAACACAAGAATGTAAGAAAAGACAAGCAGAGATACAAGAAACAGAAAATAAACAAAAATAGTAGACCTAAGCTCTAATGTATCAATAATTACCTTAAATATAATGGTCTGAGCACACCAATTAAAAGCAGAGATTGGCATAGTGGATAAAAAATAAATACTATCAAACTGTTTTCCATAATAATTTCTTGAATAAATGGAAGAAGTATTTCTTAAGAAATTAAAAAACAAATTATCATGAAAAAATTTTATTGAGAGCCTCTTTCCTAATTAGGAGGAAAAGGAAATTATTTTGAATAATCAAGGCCCCCAAAATTCTTTTGCTACTAATCAGTTTTATAACCAGAAAAGTATTGATCCTCTTAATTAATTTTACCAAGCTAGTACAATTCTGATACAAATTTTGATGCTGATAGTGCTATAAGAATATTTATTTATTATAAATGAAATATTATAAAACATAAAAAGGTATTTAACTCAAAACCGCAAACAAAAATGGTTTATCCTGGGAATGCAAGATATTTTAATTTTTGGAATTTATTAATACATGTCATCTAATTAATATATCAAGGGAAAACGTGTAATAGTCAAGAGATGATGATAAAATGAAACAAAATTCAAAACCATCTCTGACTTTTAAGAATCTTATACATTATACAAAAGACTTAAATAATATTCCATATTCTGGTATATGTCTTTCTACTCAAGTGCATTGCTTGATTAAAGAATGAACAATAAACAATGAATAAAACAGAAAAAGAAGCAATCAGAAACAGTTCACAAAACTGGAAATGCAAATGAACAAATAAACACAAAAAAGTTGATGTTTTTCCCTATCAAATACAAAAAATAGTTTAAAAAATTATCACAAAGTTCTCATAAATTAGCAATTTAATGTTTCAAAGGAAAGCATAAAATTAATAGATGATAGAAACATGAATTCTTCATATGTGGTCAGGCTTCTAAGATATAAGAATTCCATGTACTGTTGAAAATTAATTGTAATGGAAATTATTTTTAAAAATTCACAAATGTTATCTGCTAATATATTGCAAGAATATTAAAGTTGTATGCATTATTTAGCTTGGTAATTACACTTCTAGAATATATATTGAGGAAATAGTGTTGATTTTCTGTAAAAATTTATTTACAGTGATGTTTACAATTCATGTAAGTGAACTTTAAAACTAAACAAAAGCAACTATAAAAAACATGGGGCTGGGGCAGGCCCCATGTCCGAGTGGTTAAGTTTGTGTGCTCAGCTTTGGCGGCCCAGGGTTTCGCTGGTTTGGATCCTGGGCACGCAGACATGGCACCGCTCATCAGGCAATGCTGAGGCAGCATCCCACCTAGCACCACCAGAGGCACTCACGACTGGAATATACAACTATGCAATGGGGGGCTTTGGGCAGAAGAAGAAGAAAAAAAGAAGATTGGAAACAGATGTTAGCTCAGGTGCCAATCTTTAAAAAAAAAAACACCAGGCTGTGTCAGATGCTTTTAGTTACTTGTCTGAAAGTCATTGCCCATTTTCTTCCTTACTAATAGAACATTGATTTCATTCTGGGTGGCAAGATGACCAGCCTCAAGAACTGATTTTTGATTGTTCTCAGTCATTCATGGCAATCCCATTCCTGTTTGTGAGATACTTCTTTCCTAGCCTCCCTTGCAGTTTAGAGATACTTACAGCACCTAGTTCTGGCACATTAGATATAAGGGGAAATCTGCTGAGGAGCTTATAGGAAAATACTTCTTCCCTAATAAAAGTCAAGCTACTTTGTCCCTCCCCTTCTTCCTGATTTTGACTATGGTGTGAAGATGTGATGATTTGTGTTGTGGCAACTGAGGGGCCACAAGCATGAGGACAAAATAGGTGAAGGATAAAAAGAGCCTGGGTCCTTGATGACATTGTTGATCTGCTCAACCAGCCACAAGGTTCCCTACCTCCAGGCGTTACATAAATAAATGTGTTTGTAGCTCAAGTCACTCTCAAGTTTTATGTTACTTTTAACTTAGTACATTCTAATTGAGTCAGAGATGAACTAATTTGCCCACAGCAAGGCTGGAGCTCACACCCATGTGTATCTGTCTCGTGTTTATTTTTACTGAGTCATTGTGACTTTGAGCAAGTCACACATCCTCTTTGAGTTTTAATTTCCTCATCTAAAATGAGATTAATAATACCTTCTTGGTGGGACTATAAGGCAAATGAGATAACGCACATGAGAGCTCTTTATAAAGTACAGACTGCTATACAAGTACAAGCTGTTTATATATAAAGCTTCTGCAGGAGCACTATATTGCAATTCATTCATGTTCTCTGAGCTTTCTAATGGTGCTGAAATAAATGGCAACCGGAGACGTATCTAGACAAATGTATATTTCATCATGGGCCACTTTTTGAGAGTTTGGTAAAAGCAGTTTGACAGCTGTAAAGATCTATTTTTCTCCCTTGGAGAAGTTCAGGTTTGTAAATACAAATGGCTTTAAAGGTAATGGCCATGTACACGACAGGAACATTTGTAAGAGATTGTTCTTATGGGAGTGTCAAGACTTTTTATCATGAAGATCAATGAGATATTTAGAAAAGATTTTGTCAATCCAAGCAGCTTATTTCATTGGATCTATCCTAATGTCCAGCATGACCTAATCTCTGATGACCTTTCCTTGGTCTTGCGATCCCTTACCAACCATGTGGGCACCAGATCATGGTACAGAATTTTATGAGTAGAGAGTTAAATTTACAGTTAATGATGTATCTGTTGCTATGAAATAGGGAGGTAGGAAGGAGTTGCGCTAAATAATTGCCATATTTTCTTTCATTCAGAAGATCATGTCATTCTCCTACCCAAAACCCTCCAAAGGGTTCCTGGCGCACTTAAAGAGAAAATGAAAATTCTCACCATCTCCACATGATTTGGCCCATACCTCTGTCTGTGACCTCACTGAGTACCACTCACCCTCTCACTCACCATACATCAGCGGCACTAATCTTCTTCCTCTTTCTTGAACATGTCTGCTTCATTCCCACCTTGGGACTCTGCACTTGCTGTATCCTCTCCCCAGAAGGTGCCTCCTTAGAGAGACTTTCTCATGCTACCTGATCTATAGTAGCCACCCAATAACTCTATATTGGATCACCACAATATAATTCTTGTCATACCTTCATATCTAAAGTCTTCATTTATCTATGTGTGTAACTTGTTTGTTGTTTGTTTCACTAATTAAAAGGTAAGGTCCACGAGGGCAAATATTTTTGTCTGTTTTGCCATATCCACAGTGTCTATAACCATGTCTGCCACTTTGGAGGTATTCAATAAGTGATTGCTGAGTTAATGAACAAATGTATAAAATAAGATGTGTGTGTGTGTGTGTGTGTGTGTGTGTGTGTGTGTGAAGAAAACATCTGCTAGCTGTCTGCTTCCAGCCTTTGTGGCCCCTAATGTACTTCAAATTTAACACCACCCCCAGGTTCTTGGACCAACAGTGGCCTGAAGCAGGAACAATTAAGCAGCTTCAGCTTTGCAAACCAGGGATGAGCCTTGCCGGTCATTTTGTTCTGACCCTTACCAGTAATTGGGATTCTAGACCCTCCCTGGTTCCTCATCACTGAATCCTCCCTTGCGCAGCTTCCTTAGTGGCCTAGTCCTTCTAAGACATAGACAACACTTCAGCTTTCAGTTCTGTCTTTCCCATTCCCAAGACCTGATATCTGGATCCTGAACTCCAAGTAGATGGGCTCTGCTTTTGTTGGCAGATTTCCCTAATACCAAACAGTCTTCCTAGGCCTTTGCATTCCATGTCTCCTCTTGAGATACCCCATTATCTCATGGAATCATCCCCTGACCCTGATTCTGCCAGGTTGACTTCTTGCTGGAGCTGTGACTGTTATTGTCATAATCTTTGGATTCCACATTTTGCCTGCCGAACTGGATTAGCTAAAGGAGGGGTTGACTCTCCTAATCTTGGACAGTCTCAGTTGCCAGGTTGGTTCCTAAGATGTAACAGAAATAAGTATCCTGACCAAGAGACTTACCTTGGAGAGTTCTTGTCCAGACCCACACAGTTGGCAGGTGACAGTGTCCCCATTGGTCCCAGTACTCATTTTCTTGGCAATCTGTGGTAGGAAGGCTACAGGTAAAGAACACAAAAACTAGGGAGCTAGTGGAAAGGGATTTCAAGGTAGGTAGTGGCTTCCATGTTGTTTGGTTTATAGGTTCTCTTAATCTAGTCTCTGACTCTGAGTTAGAGGGGTTGAGGAAGCCAACCCCAAACAGCTAATGCTCATGTAGCCCTGACCACGTGCTGGAAATTCTTTTAAATGCTTTGCCTGTAATAATTCACTCAATTTTTAAAATAACCAAATCAGGGATTATTTTTAGCCCCATTTTGCATATGAGAAAACTGAGGCACAGAGTCCAAGGAATTTGCCAAAGTTCACACAGTGGCTGCAACAATTGCTGAACTGAAAAGAAAATGATAAGACAAGGACCTGGCTTTTCCCTGCAGGGCAGTAAATAACCGCAGTCTCTTACATTTGACAAACTACTAACAGTTTAGAAAGCACATTTACATGCCTTATTATTTGATCCATGCAACCTCCATGTGAGATAAGTAACATAAGGATTATCATCCTTCTTTTGTGGATGAGAAAGCTGAGGCATGGTTATCTTTTGCCAAAACTATCTTACATATCTTTGAGGATCAATAGCTGTCATTGCTTATGTCTTAGGCAGAGTGAGAAGAGAGGATGACTCAGCATGAAGAAATGCCCAGGTATACTAAGGTGTAGAGAAGGGAAACACTACTAAGATAGCAGTTCTAGGAACACAGAGAGCATAGGACAGTAGCACTAGCATTGGTATGAGAGTTGGGAGATATGAGTTCTATTCCTGGCAATAGGATAAGCAATCATGCAGGTTTGCTCAGAACTAAGAGGCTTCCCTAGGACATGAGATTTTCAAGGATAAAACTGAGATAGTCTCAAGCAAACTGGGATGGTTGGTCAACTTACCTGGCTCTTCTTTTTTCAACCCAAGACCTTGCATGAGTCACTTTACCTTTTCTGGCCTCAGTTACTTCATCCAAAGAAAGGGGACAGTGTGCTCCTCACTTACCTTATATAGCTCTTGAGCGGATTAAATGAGCTAAGCTCCACCAAATCATTCTGAAGCCTTTGAAAAGCTATACAAAATAAGACAGAGTTAAGCATGCAGAGAGATAGTTTTCTACAGATATGAATTTTAATGAGGGAGACTCAAGTAATTGATACACAGGGCATCACTGCTCAAGGATAAAGATGGAGTGAGATTCTTCTGCTCACTCCTTAACTTCATACAAAGGTGAATTTCAGATGGCGTTTCAAAGTACTGAAAGTCCTAAGTGTGTACTTCCAGTCAGAAGAGAGGAGAATGTGCATGTGTACCTTGAGAGGCCATCACTCTTCCCTCAAAAGTCCCCAATGATAATGAGATAAGTCATCCTGAATGGCATTCTTGCTTGAATGCACCTTTTCCCACCATCAACCGGACCACTCTTTCCCATTGGTTCATTCAGAAGAAAGTGAGCTATAAAATCAATTTTTGCACAAACTGAAGATGCTCTCCCCTGTGTTATTTTCATCACTAAACATAGTGTCCATAGTGTCAGCCTCAGTAGGCATGCTCTCCTCCCTACCAACCCTTCTCATTAAGGACAAAAACCATCAGTGGTCTCAAAGCCCTCATGAAAAGGGAATTAAGTGTCATGGACAAAGAGCCAGCATACTGGTCTGGACAACTCATCTGTATTTTTTCTTGCCCACAAAACCAGAAAAACACTGTCAGGAGCTCTGCCCTTGACATAAGCTCCTGACATATGCATCTGAAATCTTCATAACAGCTTCTTCTGGCCTTTGGGTGTCGAGATACCTTATTTTGTTTGTTTTCCAGAGCCCCATCCATCTAATAAACGTCATGTGGCATGAAATCTTAACACATCCCTCTAACCCTGGCTTTGAGACCTATGTATAGGCAAAGCAGGATTATTGCCTATCCCCATATCAGGACCTAGGGAATGAAAAGACAGCTTTTTTCCCTCTTTTTTTGGTCAAACTGTTTATCTAAAGCATACAAAATTAAATTGTCTTTAATTATAAGGTTAACGAATTGCCTTTATGAAAGAAAACAAAATTACATAGACTCTGGTCTGTTCTGAAGAAGTCAAAGCATATGGGTAAAACTGTCTAATAATGGTTAAATGTCATTATCAAGGGACACATTCAGACCTTATGTCAAATTCTCCACTGTGGTCAACAGTATCCTGTGGCAGCTATAACTGCCTTTTTATTTTAAGAGAAGGTAACAGAGAATAATTAAGTTTTGAGAAAATGAGAACTACTCTGGTGTCCCATGACTGCAGTTGGACACTCTTCTAAAGTATCACAGAGGATGTGGCTTGATAAGTCAGCAATCTAGACAGGTCTATAAATTTTTTACATATGTATACACTCACACAAATGCTATCCAGATAAAGATACAGAAGCTTTCCCTTACCTCAGCAAGCTCCCTCATGTCCCTTCCCAGTCAATATCATCCCCTTCTCCAAAGTAATTTCTATTCTGGCTTCTATCACCATTATTAGGTTTACCTGTCCTTGAACTTCATATAAATTAGATTCATACAAAAGCACTCTTTTGTTTCTGGCTGTCTTCGCTCAATGTAATGTCTACGAGATTTATCCAATATGTTGTGTGTAGCAACATTTGTTCCTTACCATTGCTATGTAGTATCCCATTGCATGGATATGCCATAATTTATTTATACATTTTTTGGTTGATGGACATTGAGTTGTTTCCAATTTATGGCCATTATAAATAAAGTTGTTATGCTACGGTCAGTTGATTTTCAAAAATAGTACCAAGACAACACAATGGACAGGCTTTTCAAAAAAGGTGTTGTGACAATCTGATATCTACATGAAAAAAAATCAAATTGGGCCCTTATCTCACACCAAACACAAAATTAAGTCAAAATGGACCAAAGCCCTAAATGTAAGAGCTAAAACTATAAAACTCTTACAAGAGTTTTCATATAAGAAAACATAAAAATGTTTACAATTTTAATTGTTTTCTTATAAGAAAATATAAGTATAAATCTTTGTGACCTTGGTTTAGGCAATGAGTTTTTAGATACGGCACCAAAAACACTAGCAAAAAAATAAAATAAATAAATATATTGCACGTAATCAAAATTTACAGATTTATGCTTCAAAGGACACTCAAGAATATAAAAAGACAACCCACATAATAGGAGGAAAAAAACTGTCATCATAGAGATTTGATAAGAGACTTATATGTAAAATATATATAGAAATCTTACAACTCAATAATAAAAAGATAACTCAATTAAAAATGGGCAAAGTATTTGAATATACATTACTCCAAGATATACAAATGGCCAATAAGCACATGAAAAGATGCTCAACATCATTAGCACTTAGGGGATGTAAATCAAAATCACAATGAAATCCCACTTCATACCTACTACAGTGGCTATGATTTAAAAATAAACAGGGGTGATTAAGTGTTGGCAAGAATGTGGAGAAATCGGAGCCTTCACATATTGCTGGTGAGAATGTAAAGTGGTGTAGTCCCTTTAGAAAATGGTTTTGCAGTTCCTCAAAATGTCAAGCATAGAGTTATCATGTGACCCAGTAATTCCACTCAGGCATATACCCAAGAGAATTAAAAATATATATCCATACAAAAATTTGTACCCTAATGTTTCTAGCAGTATCATTCATAATAGCCAAAAAATAGAAACAAGCCAAATGTCCATCAACTGATAAATGGATAAACGAAGTGTGGTCTATCCGTATAATGAAATATTATTCAGCCAAAAAAAGAAATGAAGTACTTGATACATGCTACTAACACAGATGAATCTTGAAAATATTATGCTAAGTGAAAGAAGCCAGACACAAAAGAACAAATATTGCATGATTTCATTTACATGAAATGTCCAGAATAAGCAATTCATAGAGACAGAAAGTAGATTAATAGTTGCTAGGGGCTGGAGGAAGGAGAGAATGAGAAATGACTGCTTAATTGGTATGACTTTCATTTTGGAGTGATAAAATGGTCTGGAACTAGATGATGGTGATAGTTGCACAACTTTGTGAATATGCTAAAAACCAGTGGATTGTAGACTTTTAAAAGGAAAATTTTGTGCTATGTGAATTATATCTCAGGGGTTTTTTTGAAAACAACCCTTTTTTTCTTCTTGAGTTTTTTCTTGGTACTTCATCTTTTTCATTAATACTGTGAACTTCCCTGTATTATTTCAGTAGATATTACCTGTTATCCCCCAAATTAAATTTTTTTAAAAGCTAATCTGAATATTCTTATATATGCCTCCAATTGTGATTTTTTCACCAAACTTTTCACCAAAATTTATCTAATAAGTGCTATTTGATTATATTGACTGGGTTTAACCAGAGAGGTTTGCAAGCAGCAAAATGACCTCAGTGTCTATATTTCATCTGTCTCTACTCTTCCTGCCCATCCTTCTGTCTTGATTTCTCAAAAAAAAAATAAATAAATAAATAAACTCTACAGAGTAAGAGTGAAAGAACACATGGAAGGGAAGAAGCGATGAGGCTGATATTAATAATAATCCGCATATTAGCTCATTGTGCCCTAAATTATTGATGTTGGCCACGTTTCTGCTGGATGTTAGGTACTCAGGCTACTGCTGGTGCTGCTGCCTCTGGCCACAGCTTGTGGCTGCTGCTCTTCTCAACTTGCACATGCCTGTGGGGTGAAACATGTTCTCTTTATCTAGGATGAGCAGGCAGGACGGATAACAAGTCTAAATTAAGAACTCAGGACTTCAGGGAAGACACTTGCTTTGCCTGGGTGGTGCAGGAGGTGTGGAGTTAAAGAAGGTGAGGAAGACAGCAGCTGGTCTGTACCCTGCCCATTCCTTTCCTGTGAGCCTACCCTGTTGCCTACGTGCAATGGACTGGCAAAAATCAAAGCAGTTGCTCAGCCTGGCCTTGAGAACACTACTTTCTTTGAAAATCAAGCTTCTATTCAGTACGATGCCTTAATTTCCAGACGTTTGGCCTTTAGTCCAGATGTTGCTTTATCATTTGGTGCTGGCACTCAGCCTTTTCTTTTCTGATCTGGCCCAGGCCCACTCCTATTCCAGCTTTCTCTAGCCTATAACCTGCTTCCAAATTATCAAACATCTTATCTTCCTCCTACCCTGGTATTTGTGAATTTTGTATTCCTAAGTATGGAGAATGCTCCCAGGTCCAACTCTGCCATCAGAAACATGTCCCTCCCCAGTGTTAGACTCAAAGTCCCCATTGGCACCATGAAGGTTTGGCCAATCTCTTTGACTAGTGATTCTCAGTATAGGCTGCAACTCAAGAGCTACAAAAATACTGATACTTGGGTCTTATTTCTGAGATTCTGATGTAATTAGGAGTGAGGCCTGAATATTTGGAATTTTTAACTTTCAGCAGGTAATTCTCATTGCAACCAAATTTAAAATCACTGTTTTAAGGGCACTTTTTGGCTGTTGTCTGTTTTGCCTGAATATAAGTTGCAATCAGAAAAAGATTTTTCTGCTCCTCTGCATTCCGAGGGAAGTTGGTAAAGGAGTAACCTAGGACCTACTCATTTTTTTTTCTAGAAAGAATGGGCAATAAAGATAAAGAGGCTGAGGGTAGAGTGGTTCTTTTAAAACATGTTAGATCATGTCATTTCCAATCGCAAAATTCATCAATAGCTCTCCACTTCACTCAATAAAAATAAAGTCCTTAGAATAGCCAATGAGGCCTTAGATGATCTGCCTACCTCCCCTTACCCCATTACCTTTTTGACTCCATGATCTACTACTTTTCCTCTTATTCTCTTACCTCCAGCTATGCCAGCCTCCCTTGACATTCCTCAAACTAATGAGGAATGCTCCCACCTTAAGGCCTTCACATGTGCTGTTCCCTTATTCAGGCATGTTTTTCCCCAGATATTCACATGGTTACCTCTCTCATTTTCTTTAGTTCATTGTTCTTATACCATCTTCTTAGTGAGGCTTCTCTGAGCACTCTTTTAAAACTGTAACTTCCCTCCCTATTCCCTATCCCACTTTCCTGTTTCATTCTTCTCAATACCACTTATGACCATCTGAGATACTATATATCTTACTTATTTACTTCTTTATTGCCTATTCCTCTCCCAACTAGAACGTAAACACCGTGAGATCATGGTGCCTGTTTTGCTCACTACTTCATCCTCTATGCTTAGAACAGTGCCTGGCACATAGTAGGCACTATATAAATATTTGTTGGAGAGTGAATGGTAAAAATCTATAGAATAATGGTAACAATCTTCTCCCTGACTGAAAGGTTTCACAGTTTGTAAAGGGTTCCATCTTAGTTAGCTCAACTGATCCTTACAATAGCCCTGGGAGTAAGCCAGGGATTATTATCATCAATTAATAGATTTTTTAAAAATGAAACTCAAAGAGAAAAGATTCCTCTGAAGCTATTTAACTAGTAGAAATAAAGCCAGAACTCACAGGTAATTTAAGACCCATGAGTCTGGTGTGTGTTTCAATGCAGTATTGAATCCTAAAATAGAGAATGGAGGTCCTCCCAGCCTGCCACTGAAATTTAATTTTCCATCAGTAATATTTTAGGTGGGCAAAAAGGTATTTTGTGAATGTTAACCAGATTGTGCTTTAAAGAATGGCTAACAGGGTTACTTCCCGAGCTTAGGAAATAAGGGCCAGGATAAAGGTGGTAGCAATAAGAATAGAAAGGAAGTAATGTTGGGAGATGCAGAGCTTACAAAGAAAGTCAATAAGACCGTACAATTCCATTGATGTCAGAGCTAAGAGGAAGACATGAATCAGAAAAGATTCTTAGGGTTTCTGCCTGTTAAACCAGGAGACCCTCAGGGCCTTGAAGAGTGTGAAAGGGAAGTTTCTTGTTAGAAAAAAATACAATGTACTCAGTTTTTCAAATCATTTTACTTATGGAGAGTTGGAGGGGACAGAGGAACATGTCAGTGGTGGTACCCAACAGGCAATTAAAATGTGTAGAACAGAAGTTGGGGCTAGAGATAAGTGGAATGCATAAAAAGATAAGCTCATGGATGCATGCCGGAATCTGGAGGACTTTTAAAAACTATCTATATCCTAGACCGACCGATCAAATCAAAACATCTGGGAGGTTGAGAACCACTGGCCTAGGTAAATCACAGCAGAGGCTTGGATGAGCAAAGAAAAACACCAAGAATAAAGATTGAGGGACATCCATATTTGAAGCTTGAATAAGATGAACAGCTAGCAGCAACTGAGAAGGGGAAGCCAGGGAAGGAAGAGCAGAGCATGGATAGGGTAGTACAGGGCAAAGTTCTAAGTAAGGGGTGCACAACAGTGTCAGCTGTTGGTACAAGTAGGTGGAGGGGCCTCAGGACTGGGGATGCATTATTTTGATTTTATTTTGTGGGAATGTGATAAAAATAAACTGTCTTTTAATGTTCAAGTATATTATAATATGTGCTTGGAATAGAAATATTTCAGAGGTCACAGGTGGTTACTACAGTTTTTAACGGGCTTCTCTTTCCATTTCCAAAGTGGCTGAAGAATTTCAACTGCTAGTGATAGCAGTATCTGGTCCAGTAACGTCAGAATTAGTAGATCAACAGAGGAGAATGAAGGGAGCTATGCAAAATTAAAGAAGCCTCATTTATTTACCTTGTCCTTTATTCCAGTGTACAGAACAACAGATAAGGCCTCAGGAAGAATAAAGATGCTGGGATAGAAAAAGAAAAAAAACTTATTAAAAGCAATTGTCATTGTACAGATAGAATTAATAGCCAATAGAACTGTGTCATTTCCATTCAGCCAAAAGAAAATACTAACCATGTGAGTTAAATACATTTTCCTTCAAAATGTATGTGAGCATACACATTCACAACAAAAAAGCACAAACCTAAAAGACAAACATAATTTAAAAGACTATAAATTGAAGAGAAGCAAAAGCTAAAAACTGTGTAAATATTAGATTAGTGTCTGGCAACTACTGGGAAAGAATTGTTAAAGGAGGGGGAGAAAAGAACTGTGTAGCCAAGAGTATAGTGATACAATTAATAAAAGAAATGGGATGAAATTAAGACCAGAAAACTTTGGGCTGATTATGAGGGGAAAATATCCTTTTAATGATTGTTGAAACAGTCTTCTTCAAGTGGAAGAAAAGGCACAGAAACTACCCGGAACAATGTACAAGGGAAGAATGAGATAATGTATGTGAGAGTGCTCTGGAAACTCTGGATTTTGCTACACATGTGAGGGGTTGCTATGATTGTTGATACTATTCCACCCAGAGCTGAGGAGCAAAGAGCAGTGGAGACAAGCCACAGGCCAGATGAACACTCAGCCAATACTCAAATCCCCTGATTTGCTCTACTGTGGCCCTAGCAAAGTGAGTCACTTATTCATGTACTGAGCACCAAAAAATATCATGAAATTATGGTATCATCAAAAATTAGTTACCCCACCAACAGTACTAGGGGTGGATATTTGTTGACTTCCCAAGAAGGATATATTTTTGGCTGAGTTGTCCCAGTTGAGAATTGGATTCATAGTATTATTTCTTTGCAGAGTTGGGAACTGGATAAAACTCAGTCAAGCGTACTAATTTCTGATTTCCATTGATGTTTTTTGGTCTTGCTTCACATTCTCTCCACCCTTTCCAATATATCAAGCAATCTGGAGTAGCTGTATCTCTCTGAAGATGTTAATAAGAACAGTGCCTTTTCTCCCATACCAATCTAAATTCTATCAAGTATACTATCCCTTGCTCATAGGCCAGGGAATAAAATATCCTAAAGAAGTAGACAAACTGATGGATATTGCAAGCATAGCTCAAGGTCACTTATATTTCTAATAAGAATGGGAGAATCAGTCCATAGAATGAAGCCTGTCTGTGCAGGATGAGATACTGATGCCAAAATATTTCTTGCCCTTTTTTTTTCAGATGCCCAAGAAAAAGAATAAAGGTATAGGGCTTCGTGGGGTAGTGTGGAAAAGATGAAACTGATATAACAAGAAGCCTATGATCTCATACATAAATGTGCATTTTGGAAGACAATTTTCAGAATCCTACAATCTTAGAGTTAGAAGAGACTTTCAAACTCATCTTAGTCCCAGCTGCCTGTTGCCTAATAATGAAATACCATCTGGCTCTATTTGAACTCTTTTAGTAATAGGCACCTCAATACTCACAAGCCAGAACATTTCATTATGGTTTATTTTTTTTAGCCTCTTTGGTAACTGGGTAAAATTTCAAACCATCAGATAATTGGAAACCTATTGTCATGGAATCCCAAATGGATTCTTCAAAACAACCTAACCCCATTCCCTGATGATCCAGATGGGGAGACTGAGGCCCAGAGAAGAGATAGCATTTTCCTAAAGTTTCATTTTTGGTCAGGGGCAGAGCCAGGACTGGAATCCAAGTCTCTGAAATCAGGGCCCAGTAGTTCGTCTATTTTCTATAATTAAAGAGATGAATAGGCCCTGGTTCAGGACTGATTACTCAGTGAGTATATTACCAAGGTTCTAGCTTCTCATTTTTTCCCATACCCACACAGCCTAATTTTGGCTCATTTTACCCTCCACAGGAACAATTCCAATGGGTGGGCTGGGTCAGGGAGAGGTGGCCCATGAAAGCGGAAGTGGTGTTGTCCACTCCTTTTGGCTTATCCATAATGATGACTAACACCCTCGGAAGTGAAGATATCTGACTCTGATTCCATCATATATGGTAGTTGACAATTCCTTTATTTTTGAGAATGCCGTGATGTCTTTTGGAGTAATTTAAGGATATCATATCTGTAGTCACCCTGGGATGGGAAGGATGTATTTCTGGTGACTCAAAAAAAATTTAACAAGTGCCTTTTAAGCTAGGCATTCTGTTAAGACTTGGTGGCAAGAGGAAGAACCAGAAGTGAATAAAGCATCTTCTCTACCTTTAGGAAATCATAGTTTTGGGAAGAACATAGAAAACATACACAGTTAACTCTAATCCAGTACAAACTATAGCCACTTTCATATCTCTCATGAGCACAGAATAATATTCCTTCCATTATACAGACTGATGGTGAAACTGACTCGTATCCCTCCATTCACGCCCAAGGGGAGAACTGATGGATGAAGTTTGTCTCCAGAAAAAAAGCAGAGAAAAATAGCTTTTGCTTCAATGTCAAGCTTTAGCTTTGAGGAATGGCTCCAAAAGATGCCTCACTCTCTGTAGGAGGCATTCAAGTAAAGAAGATCTCCAGAGGAGAGTTTTGTGCCCTGACTTATGCTTCCAGGTAAAGGTATCGTTTGCCTCTCCTCTGGGACTAGGGAATTTTTGTCCCCCTTAAAGAGCTTCTCTAAATGAGGTCTTTCAAAGAAGGAATAACCAGTGTAAGATAATTAGAAGATCCATTCTCTTCTCTCTTTCTTTAGTGCCAAATTTAGTCTAATTGCCCAGCCTGAACTTTAAACCCAAAGACCTGTAGAAAACCAAAAAAAAAAACACACTGACAGTGGGGTAAGAAAAATCTGGCTTCCAGTTTTGGCTCAGTCACTTCCTAACTAAACAATCTCTAGCAGGTTTTAATTTATTTGAGACTATTTGGCCAGCTGTACAATTAAGACAAGATCTACATCTTCCCTAAGTTGGGGTAAGGAGTTAGTAGGATGATAGATTTAAAAGTACCTGGCACATAGTGAAAACTTAAGAAATAAATCACAAAGGAACTTGTCACATTCACCCAACCCATTCCTTTTGCAGTCTTTCCTATCACTTTGAAGGCACCACCATCACCCTAATTTGTATAGCTCAAAACCTCAGAGTGTTATTTGACTTGACATCATGCCATATGAGAAATGGTGGAAGAGTTGGCTATTTGACCTGGTAATAGAAGATGCAGGAGGATCTGGTCTCTGGCCTTTAGATCTCTAAAGAACTACCATGGTAGAGAATGAGCAGACTTCTCTGAGTGGCCCCAAAGAGAATGGCTGGTACCCCTGAGTGGAAGCCACAGGGAGCCTGATTTCAGCTTAACAAAAGGAAGAACCTTTGAAGAATCAAGGCTTTCCATGAAGAGAATGGATTGTCTTAGGTATCAGTAAATATACTCCCTCTGAAAATATTCAGGCAGAGTCTAGCAAGTATGTTTTAAGGTGAAGTCAATTGGGGTGAGAGCAAATTATGATCATAAAAGTCTACTATGTGTCAGATACTGTGCTAGATACTTTACGGGGATTCTCTCTTTTAATCCTCCCAACAAAAACTATGACGTGGGTGCTATTTTCCCTCTTTTTAAGAGTAGAAAACTGATTCCCAGAGAAGTTCAATGCTTCTCACAGGGCTTACTACTGGTATTGTAAGTGATCAGGAGGAACAATTTTTCTTATACCAAATTGGTTGGCACATGTGCAAATGCGGTAGTATCTCTGTGTCTGTGTAAAAGAAATTCACACTGCTTATACATATTTCTAAATGTCCTATGGAAATACAATCCTGAGATTGAGAATGATGAATAAATAATATACTTAGGATCACAAACAGCAGATAAGTAGGAGTAGCAGACCCAGGACTTGAATACAGTGTATAACGTGGAAAGTGGATATCTTTTCTATTGCGCCATCCACAGAAATGGATGGAAGTGGGATTGGAATGCACAACCTTTTAAAGTCTAAGCCAATCCCAAGAGATTCTGATTCTCTCATTCCTCCTTTTTCAATCTCATATAATTTATTAACTTCCAAGTTCTGTAGATTCAACTTTTGTGTTGTCTTGTTAAATTCATTGACTCCTTTCCATTCCCACAGCCACTATCTCAGTTCCAAGGTCTCATTCCCTCTGCATCAGGTTTATCTACCCTTTGTATTTTCCTATTCCAATCCAGTCTACTCATGTTTACCAGATTATTCTTCCTGAAGCACAGATTTGACTTTTTTCTTTACCTCAGAAACTTTCAAAGACTTTTCACCGCCCACCAAATCAAACAGAAAGTCTAGCATCCAAAATTCTTCCACAGTTTGCCACCAATCTTCCATGACAACTTTAACTTCCACTTTTTCCGTAATTCTACTCTAAAATCCAGTTCTGCTGGTGTTCTTTTCACATGCCCTGAGCTTTTCTGCCTCCAAAAAGTTGTTCTTGTTGTCTTCTCTGCTTGGACCACCTTCTTTCCTGTCTCCGCCTGTTGAAATCTTATCTGTGCTTCATGGTCCATCTTAAGTATTAATAATAGTTAACATTTATTGAGTGCTTATTTTGATCCAGCCACTGTGCTAAGCGTGTGCAAGTATTTTACATGGATTATCTAACTTATTCCTCACAAAAACTTGATGAAGTAAGCTTTATTATTATCTCTATTTTAGCCTAGAGTAAACAAGAGTTCAGAGAGGGGGAAGTAATTCTGCTTATCCAATGTCAAACAAGTTAATAATTGCTGGGAATGGGATTTGAACTCAAGCAGTCTGGCTCTGGAGCCCTGAAATGTGTTACAATGTCAAAAAGCAATCAAAAACCTTTATGATTTTTCCTGGTTCAACTTGATGTGATTCTTACTTGACAACTTCAAAGCATTTTGACTGAACCTTTAAAGCCTATCTTCTGCTATATTTACGTGTTCTTATCCCCATGATGAGACTGTTAGGTGCCAGTGAGCACAACCTTTGTCTTAGGTATCTCTCTGTCTCACACAGTGGTGGCACAGAGTAGGTGCTCAGTTGTAGCTGCCCCTGACACAGGAAGGGTTAATAATCACTGGAAAAAGCTTGCCAACAAACTGTGACCCAGAGGTGAGAAGGCCGGTTAGCCAATGACGGGTAAGACCCCCTGGGGGGGCAACCTAAGCCAGGCGGTGGCCGCCCAGGGGCACAGATGGAGAAAAGATATCGATATCGGGAGCAGGAGGGACCGTTGCCTAAGAGACCTTGCCTGCTCCGAGATAAAAATATAGGAGCACAGCAATAACATGATAATATCAAAACAGAGGCCAAGGGAGGGCTCCTTGAGAAATCACTAAGAATTCTTGGCATTCGCTAATTACTTCATCCAGAACACCTGTGTATGTTTAACAGATGTAAGCTATGTATATATTGAAACACTGGTTATAATAAACTCAGAGTGGCCATCAGCCCTCTCCACATCTATCCTGATGTGTACATTGGACTGCGACACCGACATCAGTGAGTCTGTTATGCTAAATTGAAGGTACTTTTGGGTGAAGGAGGGGACAGGAGAGTTGTGTAGAGGAAGATGCCCCACATTCTCCTGCCTTAGCCACTCTGCATGACATGACGTTGGCCAGCACTGTCAGCACCTGTCCAAACCAGATCTTGCAGTTTCTGCTTTCCCAGTCTGATTTATGGTGGGTCTCTTCTTGTCTCCCAGTTCTTACAGCTGCCTTGGCCTTGGCCAATGTTTGGGGTAAGGCAGGATCAAAAGATCACTGCCCTGGGCTCAGCTTCCACGAGTAAGAGTTCAAGTGAAACCCAGCCTGGTGAGTGAGGGGGCAGACTGAAAGCCGGCATACTCTTTACACAAGCCCTGACTTACCCAGGTGCAACGTGGGTGGGCTGCCAGCTCAACTTCCATGTCTGATCCAAACCCTTCCTTCCTCCCCTAGGCTTCTAGCCTCCTTCTCTTCTTTATCTCCCAACCTCAGATGCTCAGGGTGGTTAGATGCATCCAGGCATGTTCTCAGAGGCTGTACAAGTCTAGTAAAAGCCTACATGGGGGACCTGGCTTGCCAGGGCCATCTGAGTATTAGCCCAGGTCTCTGGTACCTTAGACAGTGCTCTCTGGATACAGATAGGTGGACAGACAGATAGCCATGAGACACCTTCCCAGCCATTCTGACTTTGTAGCACCTTAGCAAGGTCATCCCAATCTGATCCTGAATTTCCATCCTTATGGCCCACAGGTCTGAGCCACCATGCCGTGCCAGGGGGTGCTCTCACACTTACCTTGTAAATGGATGGATGGACGGATATTGTTCCAGCAATGGAATTCCTGGACAAACATACCTCAGTGCAGGCCAGACATCCCACCAAGCTCCAACCCTTCAACCCCCAGTTTGCATACCACACTCACAGTAGACAAAATCTGTTCCAATCAAAGCTCCCCAGTGACTCATTTCACATCCACTCCACGTATAGCAACAACAGCCCCAACCCATCCTCTTTTCCTTTCATGTTACCCTTACTTCTCCATATCCATGAGGTTCCTGAGGCACCTATTGGACTACTCCAGTGTCTAGGTGTGGCTATGCAAAGAAATCCTGCCCCTGAGAGGGACACTGTGTGGGGTCCGGGGTGGGGTGCACAGTGAAGGAGGGTTAAACAGTGACCAAGCCACTCCTACAGCAGGAACCAAAAAGCTCCAGGGACTGAAGCAGAGTGAGATGGTGGATGGGCAGGGAGTTGGGTCCTGCCTTGTCTGTGGGAACAGAGGGAGGGTCAAGTTGTTGGAAGCATCATGCAGATTCCATTTCTTTTGACTATTTCACAGTAGGATGCAACTCAGGTCCTCAAAGTTCCTCAGAGTGTTAGCAAGCCTGTAGTTTGACAGGGAAAATTAGTTTTGGAAAAGTACTGATTTTTCAGACACATGGAAAAGGCACTTCCCAACTCTGGCCCTGCTTTTTTTTTTTACACTCCTCTGTTTCTAAGGGTAGATAGGATTTGGACAGGAGGAAGAGAGGAGACATAAAGCAAGGGAAAGGTCATTAAAAATCAGGGAGAATTGAATTGAATTGTGGAATCACCTACGCTGGGCCCCAGAGTCTCTGTACAAAGAAGGGATTGGACTAGATAGTGTCTAAGAGCTCTTCCAGCAATGACATTATAGGAATTTATGTTTATGATCTCAGAGGCAGCAGTGGAGAAGCCCTGGAATGTTACTAGTCCCTGACCTTGAAGAACTTGCAGAAGAGTTGGGGAGATAAGACAGACTGGACACAGTCAGAGAAAAGCATACAGTATAGAATGAAGGGTCAAACTATGGGGTACAGGCTAGAAGGGCAGCAAGGAAGCAGGGAGAAGAAAAAAGAGAGAGAGAGAGAGAGTGCACCAGGGATGGCAAATGCTCTTCAATAGATTGAGGGATTTAAAAAACATGGAAGAGCAAATAGCATTATGGGTAGAGGGAAAGGAAAGCTTGAACAAAGGCATGAGGGAGGGGACCAAGCAATGTGCCATAATCAGACTCTGAGGGGCCTCACCTGGTGTGGGTAGAGGCTATATGCTAGGAGTTTAGGGTGAGGTCTCAGTATACGGGGTGCAAAGACTTTGGTGGAAAAAAGGGCTAACTAGGCCTTGAGGTGACTTTGAATAGGTCCTGAATGAACTCCAAATATGGCTGCTGGTTAGAGCTGGGACCAAACTATGCTCTATGGTGATAAAAGGAGGGAATGGAAGCAGGCAAGACTGTGGAACTGAAGTTAAGATCTGTGGTGTGAATGGAGGATTTGAGTCTTCATGGCAGAGTGCCACTTCTTCATATAAGCTCACTTGTCCAGTTCTCTCCTTGTTCCCTGCACCCTGTTTACTTCCTTACTGGCACTGAATCACAATTTGTAATCATTAAATTAATTAATTTGCTTACTTGTTTAATGTGTGTTTTTTCCATTCCACTAATGGGTAAGCATCATGAGCTAATGCTTAATAACTAGCACTTACAGAACACTTGCTATCTGCCAGGCACTCTTCTCAATATTTTGCATCTATTAACTCATTTAATCCTTATAACCACCCTAGTATTACTCACAGTTTAGAGATAACTGAGGCACAAGTTGAGTTGCTATGTCAAATAGCTAGTAAGTGGCAGGACTGGGAAGGAGTCCAGTACACAGCAGAAGGAATAAACAAATTAACAAGGGGACCAGGGTGCGAAGGACAAAATGGGAGAGGTCAGAAAGATTTGAATATGTTGAACATGAGGTGCTAAGGAGCTCTCTTTGTTGAAATGTCTCACAAATGAAGAAATGTAAGCTGGGAGCAAGAAGGGTCCTTTAGCCTGGGGACACTCTCCCACCTGACGCAAGTACACTGCCTTTTATTTTTTAATTTAATTAATTTATTAGCGTTTTTAAAGCATTTTATTTTGAAAAAGTTTACACTTAAATAAAAGTTGCAAAACTTCCAGGGTTGGGGCCAGCCCTGTGGCCAAGTGGTTAAGTTTGGGTGCTCCGCTTTGGCGGCCCAGGGTTTCACAGATTTGGATTCCGGGTGCCGACATGGCACCGCTTGTCAAGCCATGCTGAGGCGGCATCCCACATGCCACAACTAGAAGGACTCACAACTAAAAAGAAAAAATATGCAACTATGTACTGGGGGGGGGGGGAGGCTTTGAGGAGAAAAAGGAAAAATAAAATCTTAAAAAAAAACTTGCAGGGTTGTTTTATATTGTCAATATTCATTTATAGTTACTTCACATTTTGTTTCCTGCTGATGTTCACTCCTGGAGTTATATATCTCCACATGGAATTATTTTCCATTAGCCTGAAAACTCTCTTTACTGTTTTTTTTTTTTCTGTCTTATTTTTAACACAAGTCCCTTCCCGCTAAGATGGGAACATCTTTGAAGGCCAGAATTACGGGCCTTTTTTTTTTTTTTACTTTTTATTAAGATTATGATAGTTTACAACCTTGTGAAGTTTCAGTTGTATATTACTGTCAGTCATGTTGTAGGTGCACCACTTCACCCTTTGTGCCCACCCCTCACCCCCCCTTTCCCCTGATAACCACCAATCAGTTCTCTTTGTCTACATGTGTAATTTCCACCTGTGAGTGGAGTCATACAGAGTTTGTCTTTCTCTATCTGGCTTACTTCACTTAACATAATACACTCAAGGTCCATCCATGTTGTTGTAAATGGGACAATTTTATCCTTTTTATGGCTGAGTAGTATTCCATTGTGTATATATATATACCATATCTTCTTTATCCAATCATCAGGTGATGGGCACTTAGGTTGCTTCCACATCTTGCGTATTGTGAATAATGCTGCAACAAACATAGGGGTGTATGGGACTTTTGGAATTGTTGATTTCAAGTTCTTTGGAAAGATACCCAGTAGTGGGATGGCTGGGTCATATGGTATTTCTATTTTTAATTTTTTGAGAAATCTCCATACTGTTTTCCATAGTGGCTGCACCAGTTTGCGTTCCCACCAACAGTATATGAAGGGTTTCCTTTTCTCCACAACCTCTCCAACATTTGTCACTTTTTCCTTTGGTTATTTTTGCCATTCTAACAGTGAGGTGATATCTTAGTGTAGTTTTGATTTGCATTTCTCTGATGATTAGTGATGATGAACACGTTTTCATGTGTCTTTCCATCTCTTTATGTCGTCATCAATTTCTTTCAAGAAAGTCTTGTAGTTTTCATTGTATAGGTTTTTCACTTCCTTGGTCAAATTTACCCAAGGTATTTTATTCTTTTTGTTGTAATTGTGAATGGGATTGTGTTCTTGAGTTCTTTTTCTGTCAGTTCATTGTTAAAGTATGGAAATGCCACTGATTAATGTATGTTGATTTTATACCCTGCAACTTTGCTGTAATTGTTGATTATTGTTAATAATTTTCCAATGGATTCTTTGGGGTTTTCTATATATAAGATCATGTCATCTGCAAACAGCAAGAGTTTCACTTCTTCATTGCCTATTTGAATTCCTTTTATTTCTTTTTCCTGCCAGATTACTCTGACCAAAACCTCCAGTACTATGTTGAATAAGAATGGTGAGAGTGGACACCTATCTTTTTCCTGTTCTCTGAGGGATGGCTTTCAGTTTTTGCCCATTGAGTATGATGTTGGGTGTGACTTTGTCATATATGACCTTTATTATGTTGAGATACTTTCCTTCTATACCCATTTTATTGAGAGTTTTTATCATAAATGATGTTGGATCTTGTCGAATGCTTTCTCTGCATATACTGAGATGATCATGTGTTTTTTGTTTCTCATTTTGTTAATGCAGTGTATCACGTTGATTCACTTGTGAATGTTGAACCATTCCTGTGTCCCTGGTATAAATCCAGAATTAGGGGCCTTTTGACAACCCAACTCTCAAGTGTTCACCCAACCTTTGTGCTCTCAGATATACTGCTGTTTTGGTTCTGCTCAGCACACTGAGTGCAAGGACAGGGAGCCAGTCTAGACCACTGACAACGCTCACCTCAGTGAATTGAATTAGAAGTACATTTGCTGATGCATTGGCTAGGGGACAGCATCATCAGAATTCATGCAAATGTGCCTCTTCATAGCTTACAAGTTTTATGAGATAGGGATTACTATTCCCACTTTACAGATGGAGAGGCTCGTTGTAGTCCATGATGCTTCCTGGAAGATAAGAGGAAGCCTGAGATAAAGATACCAGGGAAACGTCAGGGTCCACACGCTGTTGTTTCATTATTTGGAAAATGATCTTAAGCAGCAAACATGAAACTACTGCCCTCCACAATAACTTGTCCAATAATACTATCATAGTGGCTAAGCCTCATCAAGCACTGGTTAGGCACTGTTCCAAATGTTTTACATGGATTAATTCATCTCATCCTCACAAAAACCCCATGAAGCCAAAAACATTGGAGTAATTCTTGCCTCTTCTTTTTCTCACATCTCAAATCCAATCCAGTAGCACAACTGATCAGCTCTGCCTTCAAAAAAACTATGACTCCCATAACTCCTCAGTACTTTCACTGCAACTACTCTGTTGTAAGCCACTTTCACCTTTCACCTGGATTATTGCCATAGACTCCAATGGGTCTCCTTGCTCATGTCCTTACTCCATTCTACTCAATCTCAGCACAGCAGCCAGAGTGATCCTTTGAAAATTTAAATCAGCCCAAATTTGTCCAAACTATTCTAATGGCTAGCTTCTTATTCAGAGTAAAAGCTAAAGTCCTTAACAAGGATCTACAATAGTCTGAAGTCTGCCCTACTGCATCCCATGCCTACCACCCTACTCCTATATCTCTAACGTCATCTCCTACTACTGCCCTTTGAACACCATATCCAACCACACTGGTCTCCTTACTGTTTCTTACAACATTCAAAGCTTTCTCTAGACTCAGTCTTTGCACTTGCTGTTCCATCACCTGGACAACTCTTCCCCCAGATATCTGCATGGCTCCTTCCATCACTTCCTCCAGGTCTCTGCTCAAATTTTACCTTATCAGAGAGGACTTTCCTAAACACCTTATCTAATATAAGGTAACAGGATTGCCAGTGCCTTTTGGACTTTCCTCAGCACCAGCTCCAAGGGCCTTAGGTGCAATGTGGAGGATGGTAGAGTTAAGCTCTCAGCTCTGTCCTCTATGGGGGAGTCACTCTGGCCCCATGTGCCTAGACAGTAGAAATGAGGCTGGGTCAGCTCATTTCTTAGGAGGTCTCCCTGTGCCCTCCTCTTAAGATGGGCAAGAGTCACTTCGTGAATTCAAGCCAAGTACTCCCAGGTAAAGAGTTTCTCTGATTGCACTTCACCACTAGAATCAGTCTGACTTGATAGCAAGGATAGACAGGACTAGCCTGTCTTCCCCCTGCCTATCTCTCAAGTCAGAGATGTTCTTCTGGAGTGAGAGATTCAGGGCTCCCTGATGCCACTCTCAGCTCTCTCTCAGAGGTCACCTAGGGTCACTCAGAGGAACATTCACCTTGACTATGTCTTGGAGAAGTCTGAACAGCCTCTAGTTCCAGGGCTCAATATAGGCGGAATGACCTCTCACGGGACAGCCTCATGATTATCCAGGCAGACCGAGACCCTTAAAGCTCCTCTGGAGGCTGGGAACAGAAAGCACAAGCAGAGACCGAAGGCACCAGGGGATATTGAGGCCTGTTGGGCAGTCCCTATGGACTCCAGTATCTTTGGAGATGTCCCTGAATACCAAGGTTAGCTCCTGGCACCCTTTAGTCAGCCAGTGGGATGTGTGTAGATAACCTTGGCCATAGATGTCTGAAGCAATGGCATATACAGGCTTGGATCTTCTGGATTAGAAAGCTGGGGTACAAGAAAGAGTTACTCCAAACCCTGGGATTCTTCAAACTTCAGTTGGATCCTAGCATAGTTCAACAGTCTTTTCTCTAATTATCTTTCTTTCCACCTGCCAAAGATGGCTCTTTCAAACTCACTCCTCTTATTCAAGTGCCCAACACTAATACATCTTACCCCAAACTCCTAGTAGATGACTTCGCCTCTAGTTTCACTGAGATCATAAAAGAGCACCAGGCTAGAACCCTCTAAACTACTTACTTTTCCACCTTCAAGTGTATCCTTGTCTCTTATCTCAGAACTTGCTCCTCTGGATTATTAGCTCCATTTTAAAAATGAAAAAAGAAAGAATATATAAAATATTAAGAGACATCCAAATGAACACACAGTTGCTAAGTAGAAGTGTTAAGATTTGAACTCAAATTTTCTAAGGTCAACCCCAAAGCTCTTTTCACTGTACCATGCTACTTCTCACCTACAGATAGCCTTGTGGGGATAGAAAACTATCACTGGGGCTGCAAAGAAAGGTTTAGATACTTCACTTGAAATCTCTACTTACAGGATGAGGGCCATATAGCTTTGCAGCAGCATTTCTGCAAAATCTTAGGATGTTTAGCTCACTTCAATTTCAAAAGGAATCTGCAGCATGATATGCCTGGCACAAAAATAAATAATAAATAATAAATGTGAGAAAGAAAGAATAAAAATTATTGTGATGAGTGGCAACATTAAGGGATATGTAACTATTTAAAAGATTCATAATCAGCAGAAGTAGAAGAACCTACAACTAGACTATACAACTATGTACTGGGGGGATATGGGGAGAAGAAAAAAAAGAGGAAGATTGGCAACAGATGTTAGTTCAGGGTCAATCTTGAAAAAAAATAAAAATAAAAAAATAAAAGATCCATAATCATATAAGAGATTTATCTAGTGTCCACAGGGCAGTTTCTAAAATTCTTATTCTCCTTAGTACTGGTAAGACATCCAGACAGTCATTGCACGGCCACCCCCTGCCACTGTGTTTCCTTTGAGAAGACTCAGGAGGATTTGGTCACTTTCTGTTAACATTTGATGGGCTGTCACAGGGTAGATAGAAAGAACAGATGAGATTTCTATAGCTTAAGGGGACAAAGTGAGGACTTGTGGGTGGAATGTACTGGCAGACAGATTTGTGCTCAATATAAGAAATGGTTTTCCAATAATCACAGTGAAGGGTCAGATGAGTCTCCAGGCCTCCAAATAATAGTCTCTTCCATTTATCTTCACTAATATAATGTTACCAGTCTGGAGTCAGGCAGCCAGGGTCATTCTCCTCAGTGTCTGCCTCCAGCCTGTCTGGATTTAGAGTGATTTCTCCAAGGGAGAGTTTAGACCTAAGATGCCCCTCTAGTCACCTATCAACACCTCTCCCCAGTAGGGCTTTGCAGGCCTTGGCTGTGTCTCCACTCAGTGAGGGGCAAGTTGGCCCCTCATGGGAAAGCTCAAGGTTAACCAGGCAGGTTGGGGCTCTTACAGTCTGCTTTGAAGCCATTCTAATGGATGATCTAAGGAGGGAGTGGATGCAAGCTTAAGTTAAGAAGCTACAGACAGTTACTACTGAGCCTCAGGGAGTGAGTCTCTCCAGTGATATCCCTAGAAACCAGTCAGCACCTAGGAGTGAGGTGAAGGCAGTCTTAGGGCTTGTACTTAGAGATAGGGGTAGGGCAGAGAGGAGAGGTTGCCAGAAAAAAAATAAGTACCCACTCTTGATGAATTTCCAACTACTCTGAGTCCTCAACATCGCTGCCAAGCTACCATCAGGCCCTTTTTAAGTGCTTCATGTCTTTATGTGTCTTAACTAATTTAATTTTCACAACAGCCTTATGAGATAGGTACTTGGATTATCATCCTTATCTTTCAGATGAGAAACCAAGATACAGAGAGGGCAAGGAGGTTGTTCATGGTCATACAGCCAAAAAGCAGCAAAGGATTCAAGAAATCTCACTCAGGTCTTTGACTAGCAGAATCATCATTGCCTGGAAATTTCTTTGAAATGTGAATTCTCTAGTCCCACCTCAGACCTAATGAATCAAATTTCCAGGGGTAGGCCCAGAAACCTATGTTTTAACAAGCCTCTATGCCACCAGATTTCAAAAATCTTTTCTCTCCTTCCCAATCACAGGTTCTTCCCATCCTCCCTGTACAGGTATTCTACACTTCTACCTTTTCCCTAAAGTCCCTACTTTAACACTTAGTTATCATTCCAGAAAAATGGACCCCTCTCCTTATCATCAAGAAAACAGATGTTATTAGGCATGAAGTCCTTTCATCTCTTTCCCTTATACCTGTAAGGTTCTGTCCCTCCCCACCCATCCTGACCTTTCCTCTTGGAGGAGAGTATGAACCTCTTCCCCCTCCCCTGACCCCTAGGGATCATCCTTTATTTTTAATCTCTCTTTCACTGGGACTTTTATTAGTCACCTTCCCTCTTGTGTTCAGCTCCTCTACTCACAAACATATTCAAATTCCTCCCACAGAGTGAGGTGGAAACTCTTCCTTCTACTTTGATTCCTTCTGGAATTACTGTGCCTCTGGGTTTATTTACAAAGATCTTAAGATTCTCCAGCAATCACCCCATGCATACCTTCACCCAGCCAGTTCCTTCTGACAAACTCATCTCCCTCCACCCAGCTATCTACCTGTGGAAAACCTGCCTCACTAAGCTCAGAGGTCCCCCAACTAAATCCACCTAGAAACCACTCTTCAACACCAAAACACCACTAGTTGTCATGTCACCCCTGCTGGGGAGCCTCTACACTTAAGAACTGAGAATAAGCATTCGTCCACTTCCTTTACCATCACCATCCCCAAGAACTTGCATGGCAGCTTCCTACTGCATATGGCATAAACTCTGAAGTCTTTTAATTCATTATCCTGGCAATAATAGCAACAGCTATAACTTTGTGCATAAATTGAGTATCTAGGACTATGTTAAGTACTTTACCTGAATTATCTGAGCTCCAAGGGAATCTTGAGGTACACCTATCCACAGGTCTATTTAAAAGTAATCAAATTGAGGCTCTGAGAGTTTAAGCGACTTATCTAAAGATATGGAGTTAGGGAGTAGCAACATCAAGTTTAAACATACCCTCTGTTCTGACAATAAACCCCTTAATAACATTAACTACTATTAAATCACTGTCTAATATGTACTATAGCCATCCCTGCTGGTCAATTGGTTAAGATTTTGTTCTCTTACCACCACTGCCCAGGTTCATTTACAGGTCAGGGAAGCACACCACCCATCTGTCAGTTGTTATTACTGTTGTGGCTGCGTGTTGTTGTAATGTTGAAAGCTATGCCACCAGTATTTCAAATATCAGCAGAGTCATCTATGGTGGACAGGTTTCAGCGGAGCTTCCAGATTATATAGACTTGGAAAAAGGACCTGGGTACCCACTTCTGAAAAAATGGGCTAAGAAAACCCTATGAATAGCGGTGGGGCAGTGTCTGATATAGCACTGTATAGTGCTGGAAAGTGAAAGAATGACATAGAAAGACTGGGCAGAACTCGCTCTGCTCTATACAGGGTCACTAGGAGTTGGAATCAACTCGATGACACGTGCTATAATATCTACTATGTATTATGCCAGGCACATTTTGAAAATAGCAGTAAGACTAGCTGCCACTTATGAAAGACTTGATATGTGCCCTTTCCATGCATTATTTAATACAACAAAACTGTGAGACAGATCCCATATTCTTGTTTCATGGATGACACAACTAAGACTTGAGAAGTGACAGATCTAAGGTCATTAAGCTAGAAAGTACAGAAAGTTTGGAATCAGGTGTTTCTGATTGAAAATCCTTTGCTCTCAAGTACACCATCTTGGCTGTTATCAGTCAATAGTGAAGTGGGATTAAAATATAGTAGAAAGGACATGGGTTTTAGTGAAGAGAGTCTTGAGTTCAAAGCCTGAATTGCCCATCTACTGTGTGACTTTGATCAAGGTTCTTCATCTGAAATATGTTAGAAATACTAAGTTTCTTGAGATTGTGTGATAATCAAATGTGTTTGTAAGTGCTCAATAATTGTTAATATCTGTCAGTCTATCATCATTCTACCTCATATCTTTTTTATTGGATGAAGTGGTGTCCCTTCTTTTAGATCTCTTAGAGACGCTCCTTGCTACCTTATACATGAGCTTTTTGGTGGGGATGGCAGGTGGGTAGAGATTAGTCATCACTTGGTCAGTTGTTTTTCTACAGCTGCTGCTCCACAGGCCCCTCCACAGCTAGTAGTAAGGCCACCTAATACTCCTGAGTATGGCCTGAATGCCTAGAACAATTCTCACCCCCAATACCTCCTGCCTTGCCCATTTTCCCTTGACCAAACATACACTTGACAATGAAGGACATAAATTCACTGGATTCCACATAGTGTAGAAGGGCTATAGTGTGCTTTTATTGAACAACTTTCTAGTTTCCTTGCACCACTCAGTGAGAGGAAACCTTACCACTTAGGTCTTCAGGCACATTCCCCAAGCAAATGCTCCTTCCTTCTCTTCTGACCTCAGTTTCTTTTCACCTTTCCTCCTACTATTGCTCTTAGAGTCTTCTTTTTCAATACCCTTAGTTCTGGTGTCCCATCATTTCCACATCTCCTTCCCTTGTTTTGTTTTGCAAATTCTAGGACCTCAGGCTTTGGCTGGTTGATAATGAAAACTACTTTCTGACTTGTGTCCACCCTGAAAGAAAAGGGGCATGCTCTGGTCCTGTGCATGAGTGGTGGATCTTATGATTCCAATTCATTTACACTACCAGTGAAAGTCACGGACAGTTTCATCATTAATTACCTAAGAAGCAAGGACACCTTGCCAAATAGAGCATTAATTTTTCCCAGGCCAGAGTCTAGTCCTACATAAGAAAAGCATGTATTCCTTGTTAACATGACTTTGCCCCTGCAATTTTGTGAAATAATAATACTGTAATTGTGCCTTCTGAGAGTAGCTAACATTACAATAGCTATGAAGAGCTCTACTTCAGACACCTTCAACGTGTGACACTGGCTTCAAATAGATTTTTTTTTCTGGCCCTTATATCTTCCACTTAATAGAAGAGCAGATAGAGACTAATTTAATCTTGAGATCTGTCATATATCTATGACAGAGGAGATAGATAGTGAATAAAGGATACCTATTTTTACTGTGAACAGAGACAAAAATAAACAAATGACAGATATACAATATAATTTTAAGTATTGATAAGCACCAGGAAAAAATGTGGAAAGGGAATGTATGATGGGGAGTGGCTATTTCAGATAAGATTGTCAGGGAAGGCCTTTTTGAGCCAGTCCCATCTAAACAGTGACCTGAATGATGTGGGGAATCAAACTATGAAAAGGTCTGGGCAAAGAGTATTCCAGGTTGAGGGAAAAGCAAGAGCAAAGGCTTAGAGGTAGGATGTTCAAAGAATAACAAGAATGCCAGACTTAGAAACAGAGGTCAGAGATCGGCAGGTGGCAGATCATGTAGAGCCTTATAGGCCTTATAGTTTGGATTTTATTCTAAGTGTGATGAGAAGCCAATGGAGAGTTCTGGTCTGAGGAAAGACATGATCTGAATTCCATTTTAAAAGGATAGCTCTGGTTTCCTTGTGGACAATGGACTTTAGCGGGCAAGAGTAGATATGAAGTGACAAGCTAGGTGGCTATAGCAGCCCAGGCAACAGATAATGTTGGCTTGGACTTGGATTAAAGTATTAAGAAATGACTGGATTCTGTATTTACCTTGGAGGTAAAGTTTAGATGATTTTTTTACTGGATTGGTTATGGGGAGTGAGGAAAAAATAGAAGCTAAGTGTGACTCCTAGGTTTTATGCCTGATCAAGTATGTGAATGATGATGCCATTTATTCAGATGAGAAGACTGAGGGAGGAGCAAGTTTTATTGGGGGAGGGAATCAAGTGTGTGATTTTGCACATATCAAATTTTAATCTGCCTATTAGATTTCCAAGAGACTCAGCACACACTGATTCAGGAGCCCTGTCTACTGACTAACTGGGGTCAGGCAACAGCAAGAGTCAAGGAAATGAGAACTCCTAAATAATCAGAAGTTAACTGATGTGGTCCTTTTTTTTTCTTGATGTGGTCCTTTTTACAGAGAGAGTTAGTTAGGGAAAAAAAAAAGAAGAAAAGGGTACTGGAATGGCAAATGATAGTTAGAACCATCAAGTCAGAGCTTTAATGCTAGAAGCAAACTTAACGGCCATCTAATACCACTTGCCATCTGATGCCGGAATACCATCTAAACCATCCCACCAATTAAGCCAGCCTCTTCTTAATTACCTCCAGTGATGAAGATAATTCATTCCAGCTTGAAGCTACCCATTTTCATCACCTAAAACATAACTTCACTGAATTCAAATGGTAGCCACTTACTACCATGTTCCCATTATATGTGAACATCTCCATTGCTTCTCCACTACTAATACCATTCACTCCCATCAGTCCTGTACTTTCTCCAACCTAGAGCTCTGGGATATCAACAACACTGGCCTGCCTTAATTACTAGAAAGAGACATAAATATGAATACTTAGTAATAATATATCCAAAGAATCCCCAACTTCCCTTAACCTGCTAATTAGGGTATTGCATCAGATGATGGAATGCCATATCTTGAACATTCTATTAACAAATTAGAGTGTGTTATAAGGTGAAAGTGTCAATTGTGGAAGCGACCTGAATTCGTGTCCTATTATGAATCACTATAGTAACTGGGAATATCAAGCCTATACAAGAGAAGATTTGAGAGGCAGACGGTAGGAAACAAATTGATTGCTAGCTTCAGGTACTTGAGGAGCTGTCATGAGGAATGGGGAGAATCAGATTTGTTTAGTGTTGCCTCAGGTAAAAGAATGAAGATCCTTGTTTAAAACTTATAAATTCAGGATAGCCACATGGTCTCCTCTGGCAGTGCAGTGGGGGAAGGGCAGGAAGGTGCATTACTGCTGGATAGTGTGAAAGTCCAGGCTCCCCACCTGGCCTTGTTTAAAGCACACCTGCAGTGGGGAGGGAGGTTGGGCTTGCCTCATTATAGCCTGGCAGGGAGGGAAGTGTAGGCTCCTCATTTGACCTTTGCTGGCATAGGTGAGTGTGGGGCCACATTTTTTGTGTGGTGTTTGGTTGCAGTACAGCTGTTATTGTTTAATTTTTTTCTGTCTTGCTCAGCTGCTCTTTTCCTGATCCTTTGGCAGAAGAGAGTAGGCTTTTCCTGAAGCTTTTTCTGTGCTCTTTGGTCTGGGTTGCAAGCTTCTCCAGTATCCAGTCCATATGTGAGGCAAAAAGAAAACTCAGGGAACTATCACCATATCGTTCTTTGGGTCCTGAAGATCCTAGCCAGTTTTCTTATGCTTGTCTTATATACAATGTCCAGGGGTTTTAGTTGTACTTAGCAGGAGCAACAGGGAAAAGTACGTCTATTCTATCTAACCATTTCACAAGGCTGTCTCTGGGTGAAATGGGCAGCCCAGAAGTGTAACAAATTCCTTTTTCTTGGAAGTGTCCAAGTAGAGTTGTGAATAATTGACTTGGCTAGTAATGCTATAGACATAGAGTAAGCATTGAATGTGGTGGGGGTTAAATGGAAAGTTCTCAGTTTCTTTCTAATCCATAGTTTCAACGTTACTATGTTTTTAAAATATATTTAATCTTCTTTTTATGTTCAACATGATTAGTCATTTAATTTATGTTAAATTAAAACTACAGTGAGATACTACTTCATATCCATGAAGATGCCTATAATCAAAAAGACAAATAGTGATGTCCCTGACTTAACATTGGTTCAACTTATGATTTTTCGACTTTACAATGATGTGAAAATGATATGCATTCAGTAGAAACTGTACTTTTGAATTTTGATCTTTTCCTGGGTTGGCGATATACAGGATGATACTCTGTTGTCATGCTGGCCAGCGGCGGTGAAACACAGCTGCCAGTCACGGAGGGTAAAAAACGGATCCACTTACAACCATTCTCTTTTTCACTTTCAGTACAGTATTCAATAAGTTACATGAGATATTCAACACTATATGATAAAATAGGCTTTGTGTTAGATGATTTTGCCAAACTGTAAGCTAATGTAAGCGTTCTGAGCACATTTAAAGTAGGTTAGGCTAAACTACGATGTTCAGTAACTGAACATCAGTAGGTGTATTAATTGCATTTTCAACTTACAATATCTTCAGCTTATGATGAGTTTATCAGGACATAACATCATTGTAAATCAAGGAACATCTGTAATAAAAAGTGTTGGTGAGGATATGGAGTAATCAGAATCCTCATACACTACTGGTGGGAATATAAACTGGTACAGCAACATTGGAAAATAGTCTGACAGTTTCTCAAAAAGTTAAACATAGAGTTACCATTTGACCTAGGAATTCTGCTCCTAGGCATATCCTAAAGAGAAAGGAAACCATATATCTACACAGAAATGTGTACATGAATGTTCATAGCACTATTATTAATAATGGCTAAAAGCTGTGAAAATTATCAATGTTAGAACATTTTCACAACCTTGAGGTATTTAATCCTTTTAATCAACAAGCACTTACTGAGTGCCTTCTATATCTTAACCATTATGCTGGGTGCTGGGTATGTAGCAGCTAATAAGACAAAAAGGTTCCCAATTCTCATGAAACTTATATTCTAGAGAAGAGAGACAGCCAAACAAGCAATCAATATTATTAAGATGATTTCAGATATAAGTGAGGAGGGGTATGCAAAGAGGCCATACTAGATAGGGTGGTCCTAAAAGACCTCTCCCAAGACCTAATGTTTGAGCTGATATTTGAATGATAAAGAACCCTCCTATGAGATCTGGGAGGAGAAGGCTGCATACAGAGGAAACAGCAATTTGCAATGGTGGAAACAAGTGAGTTGGGTTAAATAAACATAAGAAAGCCAATGTGGTTATAGTATAGTAGATAAGGCATTAAGAGATCACGTTGGGCAGTGTCTAACATGATAAGGAATTTGGTTGTCTTCTTAGTGAGATCAGAAGCATTTGGAGCATTATAAGAAAGTGACATGATCTGATTTATGTGTAACAGATTATTTGAACAGGACCACCAGCAGAGCACAAGTATGAAACAGTTTTGCTTTTCTTCAATACCTTTCTTTGCTATGTCTAATTCTCTTTCTCTGCTGAGTAGCAAATCTCTTAGGGACATCTTCAGCAGATTTCATAATTATCTGGTCAAATTTCTTATTAAAATTTGAACCAATCCAAAATTGTAATTTCATATCATGTTCAAAGCTTTCCCTTCTGTATCGCAGGCCAGGTTTGTAGCTCGAGGAGCCTAAATTGTGAAGATGATCCATGACGTTCTTTTTCTCTTCCTCCTCCCGCTCCAGCACTTTTTAATTGGTATGTATGTTTGTAGGGGGGAGGTTTGGGTTCTGGAGGTACTTTCTCCACTTCCCTTTTTAAGACCCAATTACTCTGGTCTTGGGGGAAAGGGAGAACAGGGAAGTAAGGGCAAACATCTCAACTGCTCACACTTGTCCTTTCTGTTCGTGTTTTGGCTTCTCTGGATAATGTTGACTGGATATTGATGCCTTCTGAGTTCAAGAGGTTCATCTAGGAGTTATTTGGGGCTTCCCTGCTGATTAGTTTCCTAATATAGGAGATCCAGCCCCAGTTGATCCTCTTCCATTCTCTCTCAGCTGCCACTCCCACCTGTAAACCCCAAAGTCTCTTGCTGCTGTGGAGCCCTTGTCCTGTAGCAAGCTCTCTTGGGTAGAAATTTATCTATCCTCTTGAGTGACCACTTGATGCACATGAAAATCCTTTGTCCTTACAGACTGAGGAATAAGATGTTAGTTTTCCCATTTCGAAGGCTCCCACAACTGTTCTCAGTGGTTCTCTTGTCTTGAAGCACCCTTTCGCTTGGGTCAAAGGGTCAGGACCCTCCCACACTCAACCCACGAAAGTGAAGAAAAAGCCACCATATTATCCATTAGGCCAATGATGCATGAGTCTGATAGTTCTTTTCCCTACCCCTTATATGCTAGATGGTGATGGAGGTACTGGGGCTGATTATGATAAGGCCAATGTTGCCACCACCCAGAAAGCCCTCAAGAGCATATTTGCTCTGGATGTTGGCAATACTCTTTAGAATGAGGTACTTCTCCTCCTCCTCCTTTCTCTTCTTCTTCTTCTTTTCTTTGCTCTCTTTTCTTTGTTTGTTTCTTCTTTAGGCCCTTATTAGCAAAATCAGGGCAACAGGAAAATTTACACTCACCACACTGTAATATATTTTTATTTAAAAAATATCACTCTGGTTTCTGTGTGGTAAATGGATTGTAAGAGCAAAAGTGAAAGTAGGGAAACTAGTTAGGAGGTTGTTGCAATAATACAGATGAAATGTAATGAAAGTTTGGACTAGGTTGGTAGCAGTGGTGGTGAGTAGCAATAGGAGTTCAATTCAGAAGACACTGTATTTTGGAGGTAGATTTGACCTGACATACCAGTTGAATGTATGTGGTAAAACATAAATCAAAGATGATTGCTAGGTTTTTGACTTGAGCAACTGATTGGAAGGTGGTGTCAATTACTGAGATGAATAACAATGAGAGAACCACTGGTTTGAGTGAGAATTGTGTTTTGGCTATGTTAAAATTTGGCATGCCTACTAACCATCCAGGAGATATATCTGAATTAAAAAAGTTAAAAATGAAATTAGATTCTGGTGTCACTGACTTGGCTACAGCATCAACTTTGTAGGTATTTGAATCCTCTGTAATGAGATACCCATGCAGCATCTAAGTCAGCCATAAGCCAGAACTTCAGTCTTTCCAGAAATCTGTTCAATAATGTCATGTTTTCCTTCACAAATGCATCCATTCTGGCTCATCATCATTTACCGACAAAAGGTCTTCTTTGCAATAGTTAATACCAATACATTGAGCAAGAGGTCCTTACAGGTATCAGCATAAGCATACCTTTGAGAGTGGCATTACTCTGTACAAACCACCCTTCCTTTCACCTGCCTTGCCACCCACGGTACAGGACTTGGTTCAGCTACAGAAAGACAAAGATATGGAGATGATCACTGGGGACAGCTAGAAACAAGACAACCTAGTGGGACCAGATAGACACTCCTTGCCAAGTAAACTCTTATTGGGAGTGTGGGAGCCAGGCAGTTCTACAATTGCCCCCCTATGACTTCTTTATAATTAGTTCTGGTTGCAAATCTCTTCTAGGATTTCAATCTTAGATAACCCCATGCCTTCAATTAGGTGATCAAGTACATACTGTTGGAGACCTTTGGCAACATTTTCAATTCAGGAGGCTAGAAGAACAATAGTAAATACCAATACACTGAGCAAGAGGCCCTTCCAGATCTCAGACATTGAAGGATTTCCTTTGCTAAACATTTTCTCTTTAAATATTCTTCCTGCCTATAGTGTATTAAATCGTGATCTCCAAAAAGATATGTATATGTCCTAACCACCCCCCACCCTGGCCATCCCTGTGACTGTGACTTTATTTGGAAAAGTAATTTGCGGGTATGGTTAAGGATGTTGAGATTCAATCATTCTGGATTATCCAAGTGGCCCCTAAATCCAATGACAAGTGTCCTTATAAGAGATACACATGGGAGGGACACACAGGGAGAAGGAGGAGAAGGCCATGTGAAGGTGGAGGCAGAGATTGGAATTATGCAGCAACAAGCTAAGGAAAACCTGTAGCCACCAGAAGCTGGAAGAGGCAAGAAAGACTCTCCCCTAGAGTTTTCAGAGGGAGTGCACCCTGCAGCACCTTGATTTCAGACATTTGGCTCTAGAACTCTGATAAAATGAATTTCCCTTTTCTTAAGCCACCAAGTTTGTGGTAATTTGTTATGGTAGCCCTAGCAAACTAACACAATGTCTCACTTTCTTTATATTCCCTAATTAAAGTATAGCAAATCAACATATAAAAAATGCTACCACCACCCCAAAAGTTCCCCTTGTGCCTCATTCTAGTCACTACACACTACCAAAGCCAATGTCAGGACTTATAACAGCATAGATTAGTTTTGATTTTTTGTGATTTATATGAATGGAATCATATGATTTGCATCCATTTGTTTCTGGCTTCCTTTGCTCCATTGTGAGATTCATCCACATTGCTGCATGTAACTGCAGAGTTTTATTTGTATTGCTGCAGAGTATTCCTTATATGGAATCTATTTATTCATTTTATCCATTCTACTATTGCTGTGTATATGGTGGGTTTCCAGGATTGGGTTATTATGAATAGTACTGTTACGGACATCCTTGAACATGTATTTTGATGAGTGTATATACTCATTTCTGTTGGTTATATACGTATGCCTGTGTTCAGTTTTAGCAAACACTATCTACCAGTTTTTCCAGTGTTCATACCAATTTACCAATAGTATATGAAAGTTTCAGTTGTTCCACATCTTCACCAAAACTTGGTATTTTCTGTCTTTTTTATTTTAGTCATTCTGCTGGGTGTTCGGTGTTACCTTACTGTGGTTTCAGTTTGTATTTTACTGATGACTAATAAAATTGGTCACTTCCTCGTATGTTTATTGAGAATTTGTATATCGCTTTTTGTTAAGGGGCTTCAAATCTTTTGCCTATTTTTCTAACAGGTTGTTTATCTTTTTGTATTAATTTGTGGAAATTCTTTATATATTCTGGATATGAGCCCTTTGTCAGATGTATTGCTAATATATTCTCCAACTCTGTGAGTTGCCTTCTTTTTCTGAACATGGCATCTTTTAATGAACAAAAGTTTCTAATTTTAATTTCGTTCATGTTATTGAATTTCACCTTTATGGATAGGGTTTTTGTGTCCAGTTTAAAAATCTTTGTCTACTCCATGGTCATGAAAATGTTCTTCTATGTTTTTTTTCTCTAAAAGCTTTATTGTTTTACCCTTCACCTTTAGATCTGCAATACATCTGAAATTGATTTCCAGCTATGACGTTATAGGGATCAAGATAAGTTTTTTCCCATGGCAATCCAATTGACATAGCACCATTTATTGAAGAGAATATTATTTCCTCATTGCACTGCAGTGTCACCTTCAACATAAATCAATTGACTATATATGTGTGGATATGTTTCTAGACTATCTATTCTGATCAATCGATCGGTTTCTTTATACTTATGCCAGTACCACACTGTACTGTTTATATTATTTACCATAGCTTTATGATAAATCATAATGTCTCATAGTATAAGTCCTCCAGTCAGGATTGCCTTGGCTATTCCTGGCCCTTTGAAGTTCTATATGATTTTTAGATTGAGCTTGAAAATTTTGGCCAAAAAACTCCTTTTGTTTGGGGTTGTATTAAGTCAATATATTTATTTTGGGAAGAATTGACATCTTTATAATACTGAATCTTTTAATTCATGAACATGCTGTAACCCTCCATTTACTTAGACCTTCTTTAATTTCTGTCAATAATGTTTTGTTGTTTTCAGTATACAGTCTTGCAATTTTTTCACTAGGTCTGTTCCTAGGTATTTGATAATTTCAATACTAATGTAAATGGTATCTTTTTAAAATTAAATTTCTATATATGGTTAGTATATAAAAATAAAATTTATTTTTGTATACTGACCTTGCATCCAGTGACCTTACTAAATTTACCTATTAATTCTAACAATTTTCAGATTCTTTTGGATTTTATACATATATAAATATGTCACCTGAGAATAATAACAGTTTTATATCTTCCTTTCTAATCCTCATGGCTTTTATTACTTTTTCTTATTCTATTGCACTGGCCAGGACTCCAACATAATTTTGAATAGAAATGGTGATTGCAGGCATTTTTGACTTATTCTTCATCTCAGAAGGAAGGCTTCAATACTTCACTATCAATTATGATGATTTCTGTAGGTTTCTATAGCTATTCTTTATCAGATTAAGGAAGTTCCTTTCCATGACTACTCTGCTAAGAAGTTTTATCATGTGTGGGCATTGAATATTTTCAAATGTTTTTCTGCATCTCCTAAGATGATCGTATGATTTTCTTATTTTTTCTGTTAATGGTTTAGAATGTTAAACCACCCTTGAATTCCTAGAGCAAACTCCACTTGCCTGTAATGCATTTTGCTTTATATAAAGCTGGATTCATTTTATTTTTATTTTTTTTTATTTTTTATTTTTTTAAAGATTTTATTTTTTTTCCTTTTTATCCCCAAAGCCCCCTGGTACATAGTTGTGTATTCTTCGTTGTGGGTTCTTCTAGTTGTGGCATGTGGGACGCTGCCTCAGCGTGGTCTGATGAGCAGTGCCATGTCCGCGCCCAGGATTCGAACTAACGAAACACCGGGCCGCCTGCTGCGGAGCGTGCGAACTTAACCACTCGGCCACGGGGCCAGCCCCAAGCTGGATTCATTTTAATAATACTTCTTTTTAAAATTTTTATTGAGTTAAAGATAGGTTACAATCTTGTGAAATTTCAGTTGTACATTATTGTTTATCAGTAGTGTTGCAGGTGCACCCCTTCACCCTTTGTTCCCAACCCCACCCCACCTTTCCCCTGGTAGCCACTAATCTGGTCTCTTTGTCTACATTTTTAAATTCCTCATATGAGTGAAGTCATACAGAGATTGTCCTTCTCTATCTGGCTTATTTCACTTAACATAATTCCCTCAAGGTCCATCCATGTTGTTGCAAATGGGACAATTTTGTTCTTTTTTACAGCTGAGTAGTATTCCATTGTATATATATATACCACATCTTCTTTATCCAGTCATCTGTTGATGGGCACTTCGGTTGCTTCCATGTCTTGGCTATTGTAAATAATGCTGCAATAAACATTGGGGTGCATAGGACTTTTGGAATTGCTGACTTCAAGCTCTTTGGATAGATACCCAGTAATGGGATAGCTGGGATGTATGCTGCTTCTATTTTTAATTTCTTGGGGAATCTCCATACTGTGTTCCCTAGTGGCTGCACCAGTTTGCATTCCCACCAGCAGTGTATGAGGGTTCCTTTTTCTCCACAACCTCTCCAACATTTGCTACTATTAGTTTTAGATATTTTTGTCATTCTAAGGGGTGTAAGGTGACATCTTAGTGTAGTTTTGATTTGCATTTCCCTGAGGATCAGCGATGATGAACATCTTTTCATGTGCCTATTGACCATCCATATATCTTCTTTGGAGAAATGTCTGTTCATGTCTCCAAACCATTTTTTGATCCGGTTGTTTGATTTTTTGTTGTTGAGTGGTGTGAATTCTTTACATATTATGGATATTAAGCCTTTGTCAGATGTATGACTTGCAAATATTTTTCCCCAGTTAGTGGGTTGTTTTTTTGTTTCAATCCTGTTTTCATTTGCCTTGAATAAGCTCTTTAGTCTGATGAAGTCCCATTTGTTTATTCTTTCTATTTTTTCCCTTCTCTGAGAAGACATGGTGTCCAAAAAGATCCTTTTAATACTGATGTCAAAGAATGTATTGCCTACGTTTTCTTTCAGAGGCCTTATGGTTTCAGGTCTCACCTTTAGGTTTTTGATCCATTTTGAGTTTATTTTGGTGAATGGTGAGAAAGAATGGTCAATTTTCATTCTTTTACATGTGGCTTTCCAGTTTTCCCAGCACCATTTGTTGAAAAGACTTTCTTTTCTCCATTGTATGCCCTCAGCTCCTTTGTCAAACATAAGCTGTCCATAGATGTGTGGTTTTATTTCTGGGCTTTCAATTCTGTTCCATTGATCTGTGCACCTGTTTTTGTACCAGTACCATGCTGTTTTGATTACTGTAGCTTTGTAGTATGTTTTGAAGTCAGGGATTGTGATGCCTCCCATTTTGTTCTTTTTTCTCAGGATTGCTTTAGCAATTCGGGGTCTTTTGTTGCCCCGTATGAATTTTAGGATTCTTTGTTCTAATTCTGTAAAGAATGTCATTGGGATTCTGATTGGGATAGTGTTGAATCTGTAGATTGCTTTAGGTAGTATGGACATTTTCACTATGTTTATTCTTCCAATCCACGTACATGGAATGTCTTTCCATCTCTTTATGTCGTCAGCCATTTCGTTCAGAAAGGCCTTGTAATTTTCATTGTATAGGTCTTTCAATTCCTTAGTTAAATTCACCCTGAGGTATTTTATTCTTTACATAGTGATTGTTAATGGTATTGTGTTCTTGAGTTCTTTTTCTGTTAGTTTGTTATTAGAATATAGAAATGCTACTGATTTATGCAAATTGATATTATACCCTGCAACTTTGCTGTAGTTGTTGATTACGTCTAAGAGTTTTCCAATGGATTCTTCGGGGTTTTCTATATATAAAATCATGTCGTCTGCAAACAGCAAGAGTTTCACTTCTTCCCTCCCTATTTGGATTCATCTGATTCCTTTTTCTTGCCTGATTGCTCTGGCCAGGACCTCCAGTACTATGTTAAATAAGAGTGGTGATAGAGGGCATCCTTGTCTCATCCCTGTTTTCAGGGGGATGGCGCTCAGTTTTTGCCCATTGAGTATGATGTTGGCTGTGGGTTTGTCATATATGGCTCTTATTATTTTGAGGTAGTTTCCTTCTATGCCCATTTTGTTCAGAGTTTTTATCATAAATGGCTGTTGGATCTTGTTGAATGCTTTCTCTGCATCTATTGAGATGATCATGTGGTTTTTATTCCTCAGTTTGTTGATGTGGTGTATCACGTTGATTGATTTGCGGATGTTGAACCATCCCTGTGTCCCTGGTATGAATCCCACTTGATCATGATGTATGATCCTTTTGATGAATTGCTGAATTCTTGTTGCCAAAATTTTGTTTGGAATTTTTGCATCTATGTTCATCAGCAATATTGGCCTGTAGTTCTCTTTTTGCGTGCTGTCCTTGTCGGGCTTTGGTATCAGTGTGATGTTGGCCTCGTAGAATGTGGTAGGAAGTGTTCCATCCTCCCTAATTTTTTCGAATAGCTTGAAAAAGATTGGTATTAAGTCTTCTCTGAAAGTTTCGTAGAATTCCCCAGGAAAGCCATCTGGTCCTGGGGTTTTATTCTTTTGGATGTTTTTGATTGCTGTTTCAATCTCTTTCCTTGTGATTGGTGTGTTCAAATTGTGTGCTTCTTCTTGAGTGAGCTTTGGGAGATTGTAGGAGTCCAAGAATTTATCCATTTCCTCTAGGTTATCCATTTTGTTGGCACATAATTTTTCATAGTAATCTCTTATAATCTGATGTACTTCTGTGGAGTCTGTTGTTATTTCTCCTCTTTCATTTCTTATTTTGTTTATTTCAGCTTTCTCCCTTTTTTTCTTTGTAAGTCTGGCTAGGGGTTTGTCAATTTTATTTATCTTCTCAAAGAACCAGCTCTTTGTTTCATTGATCATTTCTGCTGCTTTTCCGTTTCAATAGCATTTATTTCTGCTTGGATTTTTATTATTTCTCTCCTTCTGCTGAATTTGGGCTTTGTTTATTGTTCTTTCTCTAATTCAGTTAGGTGTTGTTTAAGATTGCTTATTTGGGATTTTTCTTATTTGTTAAGATGTGTCTGTATTGCAATGAATTTTCCTCTTAATACAGCTTTTGCTGTATCCCATATGAGTTGGTATGGCATGTTATCATTTTCATTTCTATCCTGGTATTTTTTGATTTCTTCTTTAATTTCTTCAATGATCCATTGCTTGTTGAATAGCGTATTGTTTAGTCTCCAAATCCATGTGCCTTTCTCAGCGTTCTTCTTGTAATTAATTTCTAGCCTTATAGCATTATGATCGGAGAAGATGTTTGTTATTATTTCAATTTTTTTAAATTTGTAGAGGCTTGCCTTGTTTCCCAATATATGGTCTATCCTTGAGAATGTTCTGTGCGCACTTGAGAAGAATGTGTATTCTGCTGTTATTGGATGAAGTGTTCTATGTATGTCTATTAAGTCCAATTGTTTTAGCTGTTCATTTAGCTCCACTATTTCCTTGTTGATTGTCTATCTGGGTGATCTGTCCATTGATGTGAGTGGGGTGTTGAGGTCCCCTACTATTATTGTGTTGTTTTTAACATCTTCCTTTAGGTCTGTTAATGGTTGCTTTATGAACTTTGGTGCTCCTGTGTTGGGTGCATAGATATTTATAAGCGTTAGTTCTTCTTGATGCAGTGTCCCTTTGATCATTATATATTGTCCCTCTGTGTTTCTCTTTGCCTGCCTTATTTTGAAATCTGTTTTGTCTGATATAAGTATTGTGACACCTGCTTTGTTTGGTTTGCTATTGGCTTGAAGTATTGTCTTCCACCCCTTCACGTTGAGCCTGCGTTTGTCCTTGGGGCTGAGGTGGGTTTCGTGGAGGCAACAAATTGTTGGATCTTGTTCTTTAATTCATTTTGCCTCTCTGTGTCTTTTTATTGGAGAGTTCAATCCGTTTACATTGAGGGTGATTATTGATACATGTGGGCTTAATGCTGTCATTCTGTCACTCGTTATCTGGTTTTCCTGCATTACCTTTGTTTCTCTTCCTGTGTGTTTTAGCCTACCCATTGACTTCTGCAATTTATTATGCTAGGTTTCTTAGATTTTTCCTTATTTATGCTTTGTGTCTCTGTTCTGTTTTTTAGTTTAGTGGCTACCATGAAGTTTGTATTTAGAATCTCATGTATAGTATAGTCTATTCTCTGGTGGTCTCTTACTTACTTGGCCTAGACTGATTAAGTTCCTTTCCTCTTCCCCTCCTAAATTATTATTTTCATCTCTTATTCCAACTCGTGTTATGAGTTTGTGGTTAGAGTGATAAGATCGTCTTTACTTTGGTGGTTTCCTTACCTTTATCCTAATGCTATAGTTGAATATTTGCTATCCTATTCTGGTTCTATCTGTCTCCCTACTCTGTGGTTTGTGACCACTTTCTCCCTTTTTTTCTTTTTTCAGGTATGAGAGCCTTCTTGAAGATTTCTTGTAGTGGAGGACTTTTGGTTACAAATTCCCTTAACTTCTGTTTGTCTGGAAAAGATTTAATTTCTCCCTCATATCTGAAGGATATTTTTGCTGGATAGAGTATTCTTGGCTGAAGATTTTTATCCTTTAAAGTTTTGAATATTTCATTCCATTCTCTCCTAGCTTGTAAGGTTTGTGTAGAGAAATCTGCTGAAAGTCTGAGAGGAGTTCCCTTGTAGGTTATTTTCTTCTGTCTTGCTGCCCTGTGGATTCTTTCTTTGTCATTCATTTTTGCCATTTTTACTACTATATGCCTTGAACCTTGGAGTAGGTCTTTTTACGTTGACAACTCCAGGTGATCTGAAAGCTTCTTCCACACACATTTATCCCTCAATCCCTAGATTTTGGAAGTTCATTTCTTTTTTTTTTTTTTAATGATTGGCACCTGAGCTTACAACCGTTGCCAATCTTTTTTTTTTTTTCTGCTTTATCTCCCCAAACCCCCCCGTACATAGTTGTATATCTTAGTTGCAGGTCCCTCTAGTTGTGGGATGTGGGACACCACCGCAATGTGGCTTGACGAGCGGTGCCATGTCTGTGTCCAGCATCCGAACCCTGGGCCGCCACAGCGGAGCACGCCAACTTAACCACTCGGCCATGGAGCCAGCCCTGGAAGTTCACTTCTATAATTTCGTTAAGAACACTTTCTGTTCTATTTTCCTTTTCCATGCCCTCTGGTATTCCGATAATTCTTAAATTGGATTTCCTCATTGAATCTGCTATTTCTCAGAGATTATTTTCATTTTTTTAAATTCTTAGTTCTCTTTCTTCCTCTGTCTGTAGCCATTCAGTCTGTCTATCTTCGATTATGCTAATTTGCTCTTCTATGGTGTCTACATGTGCATTCAGGGAATCCGTATTCTGTTTTATCTGATCCATTGTATTTTTCATCTCTAATATTTCTGATTGATTCTTGTTTATAGTTTTTATCTCTTTTCTCAGGTAACTCCAGAACTCGTTGACTTGTTTCTCTATATTTCCCTTTACCTCATTGAGTTTTTTGATGATAGCTACTCTGAACTCATTTTCACTTAGTTTACCTATTTCCAACTCCTCAGGACTTAATTCTGTGTTTTTATTGTTTTTCTTCTGGTCTGGAGCTTTTATAAATTGCTGAATGGTAGAGGAGCAGTTTTTGCACGATGGTATTATTCGGCTGCAGTTACAGACTGTTGCCACTAGATGGGGGTCGTGAGGCATGCATTCTGAGCCTTCTGCCTTCAGCAATGATGGCAGCACGCAGCGTGGGTTTGGGGGAGGAGGGGCACTTTCTCTCGTGTGCCAACATGGATTCTGATCAGCTGTCACTCTCTGCTTTCCTGGGGCCCTGGCTTGATGGGGCCCTCACACATGGAAGCTTTTCCCCGTTAGCGGGTTTCTGCTGCACTGGCAGTGGGAGTCCTGGACGATCCCTTGGACACGCCGCCCCTCCCCTGCTCCTTCCCTCAACCGCGGCAGGGATCCCAGTCTCTAGGGGAGGGAGCAAAGTCCTCTCTTACCCTGTTCCAGCTCCTCCAAGGGGGGGGGGGCTCCAGCCTCTCTGCCCTCCATCGTTTTGGTCCTGTGGGTCTCTGACTATCTCTGTATTATTTGAGTTATTGTTTGAAATTCAGTTGTTCCAGGTTTTGGTTGTAGTTTGGAGGGGAGAGAGTCCCTGGTCAGCTCACTCCACCATTTAGCTGACATCATCCCTTTAGCACAGAATGATACTTTGAGGGGTGCCGCACTTGACACAGCACCCCTCTTGGTGCCCAGCAGGGACTCCCAAAGAGAGAGTTGAGTGCTGAGAGGCGGGGGGAAGGGGGGAGTGGGGCGACAAAAGAGGGATCCCTCTCAACTTAATAGTACTTTCTTTAGTACTTTTCCATCCATGTTCATGAGAGATTGGTCTATAGTTTTGGGATTTTTTTGTAATGTCCTTCCTGCTTTGTTTTCTTTGTTAATCCCACAGCACAAATAATTAAGCCAATGAATCATGTCCAAGGAAAGATTGCCCCATTCCTTGGGATGTTAGATAGACCTTACTTGATAGTCATCCTTGTGTACTCATATTTGCTGCCTCAGGCTCAGCAACTTGACCAGGAGAAGGCCTTTCTTTTTTTGTTGGTTACTCCCTCTCCCCATCTTTTATTAGGCTGGTTGTGATGCTAAGCCCTGATGGAATCTCCTTGGTAGGTATACTCCTTAGTGGAAGTGAAGGGAGTATGAAAGAACTAATGTTTTTGGTCTTCTTGTCTTCTGTGTAGGGGAGCTCATCTTCTTTTTGTAGGCAGGATTCAGGCTAGCTCAGTTTATCCCTTGTGAATGGTCCCACCCACCCTGCCTTTGCAGCCGCCAGGGGTCCTTTCCTCAGGTTCCAGCCAGGTAGTCCAAGGTAAATGGTTTCTCTGACCCCATTTCATAAAAAGGGAGCTTGGTCTACGAGTAGGATAGACAGATTCAGTTCCCTTTTGATGTATCACACCTATCTTGGGACAAGCAAGAAACCTGAGGCTTCCGTTTACTCTCCTTCCACCTAGGTGTCTCTTAGGGCTAATGGAGTTGTCTCTTAAGACTAACAAAATTCCTCTCTTGGAGAGATTTGCTGATCTTGGATTTTTCTCTGCTCAAGTAGGCCAGAACACCTTTTATCCCAATTGGAAGGCTTGATTCCAGACAAGCCTATTTCACAGATTGAAAAACATGGGAGGGCTATGTAATGTAGTTTAGGAGGCTAGATAGGTAGAGCAAAAGGAGACTGACTTGACTGAAGACAGATCACAGACATTTCAGTGACTTGTTAAGTGCACACTGCCATACTGGCTGGTGGGTCCAGGATCTAATTTATAGTGTGGACATTCAGCAGGTTTATTATGCTCAGAATTCTCTCAAAAAGGTATGAGAAATTAGGAATCACAGAGGCTTTTCCCGGCCTGCAGATCAATTATCTTTCAGATCTTTTTAGTTGGGAAGGGAACTCACATTTACTGAATACCTATTGAGCACAGTACTGTGACTCCTATTGTATACATCTATCTTTTCTATTTCTCACAATAACTCTACTATATAGGTATTATTACTCCAGTTTCACAAAGGAGGAAACTGAGGCCTGAGGGCATGACGTGAATTACCAAAGGCCATATAGTTAGGAAATGGGATACTGATTTGATTGCAGATGTATGGGGGTTTCAAACCTGTCCTGTATTGGAGCAGAATTCTTTTGATTAAAAGTGACAGAAATCCAACTCAGTCTAACTTAGGCACAAACCAACTAACCAATAGAGGTATTTATTGGTTTTCTTCTAGGAACAAATTATTGGGATAATCCATAAAGAAGTACTAGGATGACTCAAGAATTAAAAGAAGACCTGCAGGAACCAAGACTTTGGTGATTAGAACCGAAGACATAAAGCTGCTAGGGTTCTCTTTTACTCTGCTTCTCTCAACTTTGCTTCTCTGTGCAAGTTGCTTTCATGTTCTCTTATTTCAGACAGGCTTTGTCCACCTGACAGGAAACTTGGCTCCAAAAATCTAGGCTTACCAATGTCAATGGAAAAATAGCTTCTTTTTCCTGGAATCTAAATTATCTCAGAGAAGTACTCAGATTAGCCCTGCTTAGGCTGGACCAATCACTGTTGCCAGAGGAAGTGGGATATTTTCTTTGGCCAGGCCTGGATCACATGGTCACCCAGGTTTGAGAGAATCTGTTACTAGAAGAAGAAGGTTAAGAAAGATAGGGTAAATTTAAAAAAGTAATTCCCACAGACTAACCACTACACATGCTTTTCTCACTACATTGGGGTCTAGTGCTGGGTTATGCAAACATTTTTTGTCAAAGGCCAAATAGTAAGCATTTTTAAGCTTTGTTGGCCTTATACTGTCCTTTTTGCTTCGTCCTCTTCCTATTTTTCTTCTTCTTACAACTGTTTAAACATGTGAAAACAATTTTTAGGTCATGGGCCACACCAAAACAGCCCCAGGCTAGATATGGCCTAGCTGGCCATAGTTTGCTCAGCCCCACTTGAGTGAATCTAAATAAGGATCCAAGACCAGGTCATTTTGAAACTAAGCATGCTACAATATCTTAGGATCCAGACAATTGCACATGGGAGTGTTCAAATCTGCAGCTAAATTCATTTACTGAAATGGGGTAGATGTTTTAGTGAGCAAGAGGGAACTAATATTGTAGTACTTAATTCATGTGAAATGCTAGGAGTTTTATGTAACATGATCTCATTTAGTCCTCACAACAACTTTGCAAGGTAGATACTATTTTTATACCTATCTGAGAGATGAGGAAACTGAGACTTACAGAGATGAAGCAACTTGCCCAACTTCACCCAGACAGTAAGTGAGACAGCTAGGATTCAAACATAAGTCTCTCTGGCTACCAAATGCAGCAGTGGTGAGGATTAAGTCCAGCAGGCACAGCAACAGTGTGGATACCTCTGTTGGGGTAGTGGGAGAATTCCTCACCACCTTTTCTTTAAGGTTCTTATGGCTGGTCAAATAATTAAAAAGGCAGGTTAGCAGGAGAAAATCAAACAAAGTTTAATAGTGTGTATACATGGGAGAAACTCAGGGGAAACTGAGTAACTCAGCCAACTGGCTGAGGCTGCCTATTTAAGTATCTTCAGCTACAGACAAGGAGAACGTTTGGGGTAGTGATTTGGGACTTCACAGGGGAGGAAGGCAACCCACATGGAAATAGAAAAGCAAATGCTTAGTAAATAGAACTTTGATGAGAGTGGGCTTAGCAAGGGTCCGCCCAGTCTACCAGAACACAAAGTTATCTATGGGGACAGGCCTTTATTTTAAATTTCTTTTAGGCAGTTAGCAGAGGAAAGGTTGAATGTTCTTGCTGAGTATGAGCCTTTATTATCTTCAGTTCAAAATAATCTGCATACCAGAGTGACATATCTTGGGGCAGCCTGCTCTGGACCCCATCAGCTCTCTAGGTTCACAAAACAAAAGTAGTCATAATTATTTTCTGGGTATCACTTCTGTTTCAATGGAGTCACCTGGTATTTTTACGGTTTCTTATTTTACACTATCCTTTAATAACCACCAAAGGAGTACAATTTTACTAAGCAATATTAGTCAAAGGAGGTAATTTTAATATATATGAAAAGTTGTTTACTTCAATGTTATCAGCATTTTATGTCTTTAAGCTCCTGTACTTCTGTACTACAGTTACACGAGGGTAAGAAGAATTAACCCAAAGTAGATTTTAAAGCAACAGAATATTGTTTTGATGTGGGTATATAGCCAGGTAGACCTCATCCCTCTGTTTCTCTGTTCCCCAATACAATTGAGAGCTTGAAGCAGATGGCAGATTGACGTTACATTTTCAGGAGTGTCTTCTTTTGACAATGATAAATTCGTAGGTTTTGAAGTGCATCCTTCCAAAAGTAAACTAGCACATATTCTCTCAAGACATCTGACTTTGAGTTTTTTGCTTTACCTTCTGAGTTCTGGCTGGGACCACAGAATAAAGAAAATGAAAGAGACGTTTATTTATTGTGCACCTACTAGGTGCCAGGCACTGTCCTAAAACAACTCTAAGTATTATTATTATCCCATTTTAACTTTATTGGTTTGTATGTATGTGCTAAGCACATCATTATCCCCACTTATGGGGAAGCTGAGACTCAGAGAGAGGAAGCAACTTGCTCAATGTTACACAGCTTGACCAGAGCCAAGATATGAACTCAAGACTTTCAGACGCTCAAACTTTGTTCTTTTTCTACTATACTGACAAATAGAAATGGCAAGCAATAGGATATATTGGAGTATATAAGGAAGCCATTTGGTGTAAACTTAATTTGGCCTGACTTTGTTTTTTCCAAAAGGGCCTGACATAGCCATTGAGCATGCACTGTACTTCTGCTTAAGCATTTGCTATGTTCCAAAGACAAGAACAAATGGCCTTAAGATAAAGGTGCAAGTTACCCCCACATTGGCATTTCCTTAAGGATAAGCATCTTTCCCTAGGCTAGGAACTGATTTCTGTGCTCACCTGTGATCACCCAGCTGGAGACAACAGAACTGTCACCCTGCTGTGTCCACCAAGACAGCAGACATACTATCTGCTGTGTCCATCAATTGCTGTGCCAACAGAGCAGTCTCATGACTATTGTAAAAGGGACATTTTAATCATGTATGAAATGTCCTCTTTGAGGGTATATAACTACTCTGTACACCCCACTTCTTTTGTGCCCTTCTTTCCTTCAGGAAGGAAGGCCCCAGGCCCTGGTCCTCACATTTTGGCTCAGAATAAACTCACCCAAATTTTCATTTATAGATTGGTTCTGACCAATTTCATTGACCAATTTTCATTGACATTTCCATGTTACTAGTAATTATTCTCTGGTCCCTACAACTCCCAAACCAGAGCAAGAAATAGAAGTTTATATTTATGAATTTTCAACATTAGCATTTTGTCCCCTTTAGGCTTCCTAGAGTTCTTCACTTTGTGGATTTGGAGTACAGTGAGCCATGAGGCAATTTTTGGCATGTGTCATACCCTTTTTGAAGACCCACTTGTCCCCTGTGAGCACATTGCTTTACTCCCAACAGGGTCATGCATGATAATTGTTCTCAGCCCACCCTTCTACCTTATCTTGGCCCTCTTACAGTCATCATTCCTGGGCCCAGAGTATGATGTATCCCAAGGTGAGATGTGTAAAATTCTTCTCAGGAAAGTCTCAGACCCTTCCCTAGGATGTAAAGGAGTAAAAAAAATATATATTTTGAGTTATATAACACATAAAGAAAAGATGGAGAGAAGAAGGGAGAGATAGAGGGAGGGATGGAGAAAGTGAGGGTGGGAATATAAATGAGAATATATCATAACAAATAATAGTTTCCTTGATTTTCTCTCTATATAAACACTATAGTTTAGTTTTGCCTATTTTTAAATTTTATATGAATGGAATAATATGCTATGTTCTCTTTTGTGTCTTGCTTCTTTCACTCAATATTATGATTGTGAGATTCATTCAAGATATTGGGTAGCATAGTTATCCATTCATTATTGTTGCTAGCCATCATTTTCTTGTACAAATACACAAAAATATAGTATAATTTATGAATTTATATGTCCTTTTTATATATGGTCATGGTAATCATCTATCCAGGGCTCCAATATTAGTTTATGTGCTGTGGAAGTGAGTATGAGCCTTAGTTTCTTCATCAGTAAAGTGCAGATAATGGAACTAGCTAACTTATCAGTTTTTTGTGAGAATTAATTAAAACAGATATAAGTTTAGTGTGTGTAGTGCCTGGCTAGTGCTCTGCTTCTTCCACAATGAGAAACTTTAATGCATAGAACATGTGGCTTTGGAACCAGAGATACTTGGCATTGATTTCTAGTTCCATTGCCTCCTTTGCCTTTTTCAAGCCTCAGTTTGCTCATCTATAAGATGGAGATTAATAATATCCCCCAATCTCACAATAGATACAAATACTGAATTATTATGTTGCACATATGAGACTAATACAATGTCAATTATATCTCAATAAAAAATATCCTCCAACAAAGTTTTGTTGCAGGAGTCCTATTAAAAATAGTATGATACTTGACATATGGTAGGCAATTGGCAGTTATGATTTTTAGACATTCTAGGCAGTAGTGTTTAGAAACTACACCATGCCTATGGTGAGAGAATATCAATCTCCCAGCTTAGCACAGAGAAGCATCACTAAGCCTGTGTGTGTGTGTGTGTGTGTATGTGTGTATGTGTGAGAAAGGGAGAGAGAGAGAAAGAGAGGCGAGGTGAAACCAAGAGAATTAGTGAGGCTGTTTTCCTGTGGCCTAAACTAATCTTGCCTTGAAACAGGGAGGGAGGACCCTTTTGAAGTAAAGCCTGTAAAAAAAGATTCACCAAAGATGTGTGTTTTCCCTGAGTGGGGGATTCTGATGAATGAGTGATCTGAGTGAGGAAAGTGTAGTTATTGTGACATTTGTCTTACTGTAGCAACCAGACATGAACTGCACATCACTGAATTCTGGAGAGTTACCCTAGGAACCCATGTTGGCCAATTAGAAACAGTTTTGCCAGATATTATTAATTATTGCTCAAAAGTTCCCCCTTCCTGCTCAGAAAATTGACTCAACCCTGTCAGCACTTTCTCTTTGCCTTTGTGACTGACAAGGAGGGTGAGGCCTGAACTACTTTTATACCCTCCCCACCAAGTAATTTTTTTCATAGTGGGAGGAATTGTCTGTTGTGCCTCTTTCATGTCCCAGAAGCCAGAGCCTGGACCCTCTGCACTGAAATGGGTGGTCTTTAAAAAACCTCCAATCCTAAAGATAGTTCTGGCTTTTTCTCAACATTCTTTCTCTTCCATATTGCCCCAGCTCACTGTACTCCACCCTACTCTATCTCCCAGACATGAATAAAACAGCTGTTCAGAAGCTGTGATGTCGCTAAATATGACAAACTGATGGTCAAAAGGAGGCCTCAAGAAGGGTTCTGGCCATCCAGAGATTCAAGAGACTTGACTCTTTCATTAGTTTGCCTTTCATAAGCCACTCCCTTTTTCTAGGCCTCAGTTTCACCATCTGCCAAATGGAAATAATCCTTTCCCTGTTCTCATAGCATTGCTGAGGATAGCTGTAAAGAACTTCTTTAAAATGGAAGCAGGTATAACAACAAAAACAACATTTATTAAGTGACTTATTAAATATTTACTATCAACTAGGCACTCTGCTAAGCTTTTTGTATACAATATCTTTTAATGCCTCACAACAGGAGGCAAACATGATTACCATGTTAAATGTATGGAAGAAGTAACTGAGGCTCAGTGAGGTGAAGTTACTTGCCCAAAATCATATGGCTAGTAAGTGGAAGAGCTGAGTTTATAGCCAGAAACTTGGACTATGGAGTCCATGCTCCTAACCACTTGCTATACTGCCTTTTTGCTGTTATTACTACATTACTCATGCCTTTCCATCTGCTGAATTCCAGCTCAAGTCCCATACCTTCCAGGTAGCCTTGTCTAACCACTCTAGCCATTAGTAAATACTCCTTCTTCTGAGTTGTTATGTACGGTGTATGATTAATTTGATGTCTAGCCCTATTGCCTTATCACCCCTAATATATTGTTAAGTTTTTCATAGGTGTTAGACTCAGCTCCTCACATATATTGTAAGCTCACTAGAACACACCTCATCTCTCATACTTCAGTATCCCCCATAGTTTCAAGGACAAGGTAGAATAACAAACTTTTGGAAGTGGAAGGGATCGGAAAGATCTTTTAACTAGGGCTCTGCTTTCAAAAGTGGGCTGACTGTGGCAAAATAAAAAAAGAAGTAATAAAATGAAGATTATCTTCCACTCTCCTAAGGTGCATTTTTTTATTAATACAGCTCATGAGTTGTTCATTTGTTAGTGCATTCTTTCATTCATTCGTTAATTTGATCAACAATGCTATAGTATTAGGTACTACTATAAGCAGTAAATTAAAACAAGAGTCAAAACAGAGAAGAATCAAAACAAAGGCCCTGCCCTCAAGGAACTTGCAACTTAAGAGAGGAAGGTGGATATGTATGTGAGAAAAAGTATTTAAGGAAATATTCATAGGTAGAGTGGGAGAACAAAAGAAAGAGAAGTCAGTTATAATTGGGGCTGGGGGTAATGCAGTCACGAAAATCCTCCTAGAGGAGGTGAACCTGGAGCTGAATCCCGGCCACTGAGTACATGCTTATTAGAAGGCCAAGATGAGGGAGCATTTCCAGTAGAGAAAGCAGTATAAGCTGTTTGACACAGACGTGTAAAATCACTGAGGAACTTATATGCCACACTAAAGGATTTTGAATTTATCCTATAAGCATTAGGGAACCAGTAGATGACCATTCTGGCAGCAGTTTAGAGAATGGAATAAAGGGAACAAAGCTGCAGGAGGCAGGGAGAGTAATTAAAAGACCTTATAGATGAAAGAAGAACCAATTAGAGGACTATGTAGATGAAGGTCTTAACTAAGGCAGCAGCAAAGCAGATGGGGAGGGGCACAGACAGAAAATGTACTAACAGATAAAACAGAGAATAAGTAGGGTTTAGTTGTTAGTTGGACACATAAGGAGTGAGGAAAAGGGAGGCATCTAAGATTATACAAATGCAGGTTTATGTTACAGCTTGGGTAACTGGATAAATGATAGTGGCATTTACTAAGACTAAGAACACAGGATGAAGAACAAAATTTGAGGAAACAATTTTGAGGGCAAGTTTGGACATGGTAAATTTGAATTTCCTGAGGGATGTGTCCAGTAGGCAATCAGTTATATGAGACTGAAGTCAGGAGAAAATGCTGGGCTGTCAATTTTGAATTATTATTTTTAACATTTATAGAGTACTTATTATGTGCCCAGCAGTTCGCAACTATTATCTCATTTAATACTCACCAGGACCTTATGATTTAGGAAGCATAATAGTTCTCTTTATACTAATGAGGAAACCAAAGCTTAGAAGAGTTTAAGTAATTCACACAACTAGTAAGTGGCAGAGCCAGGCTTTAACCCCAGGTGAATATGGCTTTAGTGCCTGCATTTTAATCACTGCTATAAATGAAGTATTGGCAATCTATGGGATTGTCCAAGGTACACATACAGACTGAGAAAAGAGGAAGGCCAATGAGTGAAGTCTCTAGGCACAACAATCTATTCGGCATATGAAAAAGAATATCCTTCCTACAGAGGATACTGAGAAGTAATCATCAGAGAGGCAGGAGGAGAAGCACGCATAAGAGGTATGGCAGAAGCCAAGGGAGTATAGAATTGCATGAGGAAGAATGTGGACAAAAGAGTCAAAGGCTATGCGGAGGGAGTCAAGTAAACAAGACTGCTGCAAAGAGACCTCTGGATCCAGCAATAAGGAGGTTATTGATGATCCCTACCAGATCACTCTTAGAGGAATGGCGAGAGTGGGAGCTGGATGTAGTGAGTTGTTGAGGGAGGAAATGCAAAGATTGGAGTGAGACTTCTTCGCTGAGTGTTTACCAGTGAAGGGAAGGGGAGAGACAGAGTGACATTTTAAGAGAGATTCAGGGTAGAGAGATATTTCTTCCAACTGAGAAGAGGTGATGAGGTGGAGTGGGATAAATGGTTTGAGGAGTGGGTGAAGATATAGAATACCTGATGTGGGGAAAGGGGAACGCGGACTGACCAGGCACACATTAAAATGACTGCCAAGTGTAGCACTGAAAATCCGGTTGAGGATGGAGTGCCTGGATTTGTAGGTGCTCTGATGTGATTGCTGCAATGGCATCTGTAGCTTCACAGCGATATTATGAGAAGAGAGCCCACAGCAAGGGTTCTCAAACTTTTCCCATCCCGACAATTTGATGGGTGTGACATGAACAATTTCTGAGCACTTACCATTTCCCAGGCACTGTTATAAATTCTTTACATATGTTCATTCATATAATTCTTGCAACACCTTTAGACTTTACAAGTCTATTTTAATTCTCATTTTACAAATAAAGAAACTGAAATGCAGAGATTAGCTACACTGCTAGCGAACTAAGGAGACTGATTCAAATGTATGTGGTCTGAATATGAGTTCATGCTTGTAATCACAACACTATAACTGTGGCTGTGATTATCAGCGCAGACTGGAGTGGGTGTGGAACAGAATCTCTGGGAATGAGTTATACTGATTTTGAACATTCCTCCTTCAACACACCCTACCCCCTGGCTCCACCGTCCTGGATATTTTGAGGTGACCCCTTCTTGAGAATCATTTTTTAAAGTGGGTGTGGGCAAAATACAAAGGGACTATGACATTAAAGTTATGGTTAATATGATGTATTGTTGGGTCTAGGCTGCATAGGGAAAGAGGTAGAACCACGCAGGCTTAATGGACTAGAAATAAATACTAGGATAATCAGACTAGTGGTGATAAAGAGGAAGAAAATACATTGAGTAGGAACAAAGGAGAAAGCTGGAAGGATAGAAGATTGTAATCCTAGTAAGACAACATTATTTAAGATTCTGTAAGTGTATCAATTCCAGGTGATGACAAGGTGCAAGATGAGTCAAGATGATACTGGTTTTTTTTAGTAGCCATATCACACTACTTGTTCATACCAAGCTTTCCAACAACTAAAACTCCTAAGTCAAAGTTTTCACACAGATACTGGGCTATGTCATGCTTCTTTCAGCCTAAACTTGGATAATTACATTTTTGGCTTCAGATGAAGAACTTTACATTATAATCATTATTACATTTGTCTTAATTAGATCAACCTGTGGAAATACTTTTTGGATCCTCCCTTTGTCATCAAACTTATTTGCTCCCCCTTCCAGCTTCATAACATGCCCGCATTGGACAAACACACCTTCCAGATCTGCCTCCAAATAAGAATTAAAGAAACATTGGCAAGTTAATTAAAGAACAAGCTCTCAGTAACTTTCATGTGCAAAGCTCTCTACTAAATGGTACTGAAGTGTATAAAACAAAGAAATATTCAATCCACTAATTAACAAATGTTGTGATAAGCTTCATTCTGGGGGAAATGCCAAGAGATGAGGCATTAACATTTATTGAGTGCCAACTAAGCACTAGGAAGTAAACTAGGCAGGTTGCCTATGCCAGCTCATTTTTTGTCACAATAACTACATGTGATATCTATGAAAACTAAAGCTCACAAAGGATTAAACATTTTAAAGTCACAAAGAGACCTAAGGCGGTGCAGGGACTTGGAACAAGTTCTTTCTGGCACTAAAGTCTATCTTCTTTCCATTACAGCACAGGAGGGAAGATAAAGTCCCTGCACTTGGGCAGCTCACAGCCTAGTTGGAAAGATAATTATTCTCTAATTATTTCATACGCAAATATTAGGGGATGAATTGTCTCTGCCCCATGGGAAGTTACACCCATCTTTGCCAAACTAGAAATCAAGTGTAATGATTAAAAACATTGATTATGGTGTCAGACAGCACGGGATTCATCCATCAGATATAAGTTAAATACTTGCTATGTATTAGGAACAATACGTGGATGTGAACAAATATATGAAATCCCTGCTTTAATGCGGCTTACAGTCTGACAGGAGAGAAAGGCAATAAATAAGTCAACAAATTAAGACACTTTCAGGAATGATATCAACTACAGAAATAAATAAAGCAGTGTCAGGAGAAAAAGAATGATAGGGGTATGTGAATATGCATGTTATTTTAGCTAAGATGATCAAAGAAAGCTTCAAAGTGACATTTGAATAGAGATTTGAATGATGTGAAGAAGTCAGCCATAAGACTAAATCTGGAGGAATAGATTTCCTGGCAGAAGGAATAACAAGTGCACAGATCATGAGGTGGGAACGCATTTGACCTGTCTGAAGAACAGCAAGAAAGCCAATGACCTGAAGCAGGATGAAGGGAGGAAGGAGTTATACTAGTGATATTTGTGATGTAGGCAAGAGTTTATTTTTCCTCTTCTGTAAAATGGAGATAGTAACAGTACTTATAAGGGCTAGAACAAGGAATGAATGAGATCATACATATAAAGAGCATTATACAAGTCTGGCACATGGTAAGTGCTCAAAAACTGATGCATGCCATCATTTCTACTATTAGGCTGACCATGCCTAGTTTTGCCACATAAATGGCAAGGTTTGAATTAGAGGCATGACTCAGGACAGAAGACTCTTTTGCGAAGCAGGCAGAGACCAGAGCATTAGCAGAGATAAGGCAGCCTGAAATGGGAAGTAAGATCTCCATCCTTCACTGGCACAAACAGACTAGAGTGCTGTCACATAGTGACACATATTTACTATGAGGGAGAAAAACTCCAACATTGGCAACAGGGCTGAAGACGACTACATCATGATGGTTCACAGTGGGAAGTGCACTGGCATGAGAGTTAGGAGTCTCTGTCTTCTCATCTGTTAAATAGGAATAATAACTACCTCATAGAATTGATAAGATTAATGAAAGCACCTAGTGAACAGCTGACATGTAAGATGGGGAGAAAACACTTTTTTCTTTTCTTCTTGCTTCCTCCCATCCTCAGGATAAAAAACAAAGGCCAGTTGTCTACCGTTAAGAACTAGGGTGCACGAAGAGGCATCTTGGGCTACAAAACTGTGTTGTCCATCCTAAATACATCTCACAGATGCAAGTCACAATTGCTAGACGACATTCAGGACAATTGCTTGAGATCTCCTCTGTTCTCATCCTCATTTGTTTGTTAAATTCATGGCTCTCTACTCTGACTCCAGGCCACTGGCTCTGATCCTACCAGAATGCATAATTCTTTCATACTTTCTCCTTCCTGCATTTGGGCCCCTGACTTGCCTACATTTTGGTTTCCATGCCTCTCTGGTCCTTAGTACCTCCTTATTGTTTAGCTGGAAGATGAGAATTTCCTGACCCTGAAAAATACACCCTCACTCTTCCTTCCATGCTAAGGCAGGGAAGGAAGGGAATGGAATGTGGACATCTGTCTATACAGAGTCCCCACAATCAGAACAGGGCCACCTTGTCATTACCTGAATGTTCATTGTCCCTGGATCCATCTAATACGGAAGGTGACTCAATACTAAGCCTCCCTACCTCACCCCCCACCACACACAGAGATTCAATTTTTTAAAATTTTCTTACTTAGGTAGGCAAGGAGGGGTAAGGGAAGAGACTTCTTTGGTACTGCTTGTCCCAAGCCAGAATTAGTCAGCACCACAGGGCAAAGATGAGCCTAAATGTGGAGAAATAAGTAGGGCTAGCTACCACTAAAGTCAAGAGAGCAGAGCCAGGATGAATGATGAAAGAGGATATACATAACTTTAACTACTTTCTGGAGTGATGTAAGGCACATATGATAAGTAATCAGAAAGTATTTTGAGTTAGGGTATTCAGTTTGTGTCTGACTACTGGCTGAACCACCTCTTGCCTTTCAGGCCACAGGTAATTGACCTTGGCTTGAAACTGCTGGAAAAAGAAGTTAACCAGCTGGGTCACTGGTGCCTGGGAATGTATTTTGACACAAACCAGAATATTCAAGAAAAGATCATCAACCACATCATTCTGAGTGGACTGCAATTTTCAGTTTGACAGCTTTATGCAAACAGTAACCAGTGGATTCTGGGCTCCAACAAACAGATCCCCAGTCCATCATAAAACTTCATGGAAACTACAGCATGCTGAGACTGAATAAGGAAAAGATTTTCTGTGAACACATTTGTTTTATTTCTCTGTACCCCACTTAGGCTTTTTGTTTATGTATAGGGTTGATGTGTGTAACTGTGGCTTGCTAAGATTGTTGAAACTGTTTATAAGCAATGTTCACTTTGATATGAAATTATATCAATATGACGACAAAGGGTCTACCGTATGTCATCTTGTAAAGAGAGGCAGGACTAGAAGTGCAGGAAATGATGGAATGAACTGCATCCTTAGAAAAGAGGGTGAATGGGATTGTAAATCATCAGTTTTAAATTCCATTAAGAAGGGAGAACTGATTGAAGCTCAGGACATTTTGGAAGTTAGCCAGCAGGTTTTGGGGGCTTATGTATAACCTAAGCTGTCTGCCAACTTTAAAGAGCAACCACTCCTGGTAGAACCCTACTAGCTGACAATCAAGGCAATGTAAAATGTTATCCCTTTGCTCTTGTACTCTTCCTGCCAGAAAAGACCCAGGGCCCTTTGAAGAGAAGATACTCACTTTCCCAGGTCTGAGAAGAGACTATATTTCAGGCATCTCACTGTTGTTACAAGGCAATGGTGCTGATACTCATTTTCTGGAAGGCAATTTTGTCATATATAATCAAAAATTTTAGAAACACTCATGGGCTTTGATCTAGTAATACCCATTCTAAGAATCCATAAAAAAGCTATAGATGTATGTTTATGCATAAAGATGCTTATTACAGTGGTAAGGTTTATAGTAGTAACACATTGCAAACAACCTTTATGTATAATAATAGGAAAGGGTATAAATAAATCATGGTGTGATGCAACTAGTAAAATGATATTTACATGGAGCTTTAAAAGTAAGATTAGAGGGGTTGGCCTCATGGCCATGTATGCTCCACTTTGGCAGCCCAGGTTTGCGGGTTTGGAGACCAAGCACAGACCTACACCATTCATCAGCCATGCTGTGGCAGTGGCCCACATACAAAATAGAGGGAGATTGGCACAGGTGTTACCTCAGGGGAAATCTTCCTCACCAAAAAAAGTAAGATTAGATTATGTTTGTCATATAAAGTTATGGAAAAATTAAAAAAATATATTTATAGTATGAACATAACTATGTAAACACATTTATGTATAGAAAATAGATTAGCAAGTAATGCACCTAAATATTACTGATAACTATCATTGTTTAGTAGGATTATGAATGATTTTTATTTCCTCCTTTAATTTTTGTATTTTTCAAATTTTCTACAGTGAGCATATATGGATGTTATAATCAGGAGAAATAAGATGTCTATGTGAGTTTTAATAAAAACAATGGTTCCTTGGAAGTTTTCTTTTTTAAATTTGGATGTGTTGGGATGGAAAAAGGAATTCCTGGGAAAAAGAGTCTGAAGTGGAACTAGTCAGTGGCTCTGCAATCTCTCCCTATGAATCGAGAACCAGGTCCTCTAGAGGAACATACAATGACCTGAAAACACTGGTATAAGTTATATATACTGGTATACATACCACTTCAGCTTCTCCCAAGTTCTTTGTGAAGTTTGAAGAAGACAACATTCAATTCATTGGTCATCTAATCTAGCTAATCATAAACATGCATTAGAAGATTCCTGTCATTAGAATGAAACTCAGGTGTCTTGCCTGGGATTAAATGACTTGGTGGTCTTGAGCAGCGTGAGAGATTGAGTTTTCTCATATGTCCAAGACCAGAGCCTAATATCTGTAGCCTAAAGAGACCAAATTCTGTGATTCATTATCAGAGTGAATGAACTGGAAAACTGCTTTATCCTGATCCTGTATTACAGTTAGTCAAAGACTCAGTTATCTCTGTGTTATGACCAGGATGACCACTTCCTCAGGTCCTTCTGGCCAATCAGCCCATGCTTGGGTGAAACAAATTGGCCAGCTTGTGGGGAAAATCTTTTCCAGTTCAATCCACTGGCTCTGCAGTCCATGGCTTTCTGGAATTGAGTCCTGTGGTTATTGCTCAAAGATCAAGGTGAAAGATTACCACTGACTGTGTAAGCCTTTGTAGATTCTTGGCCTTAAGATAATTTTATTGACTAGACTCTGATCACCTGGATCTAAAGTGGATCCAAAAACAACAAAGATTAATAATGGTCAGATGATCATCCCCTGACAGCTGAAGCTGTTAACAAATGACTCTCTTCCCTTAAGATATGCGTGGAAAAACATGTGAAGATGTTCACTTTTAAATCACACACTTGGAATGGGAAGAGAAGGGAAAGCTCTTTTTTCAAAAACAGAAAAATACACTAACAAATATAGAAGAAAGGATAGAATTAGAAAATCACCACTTTATAACCAGCACAGTACTAACTGATTCAGGCAAGAATCATCAATGTCTACTAAAACCATTGGGTGAGAGAGTAATGAGAAAAAGGATAGTCACAGAACCTTAAAGTATCATCCACAGATTATTTACTAATTACAAATGAGGGGACAGTGGAGACATCTGGAAGATGCAAACATAGGTAGAATTCTAAGATGATCTTCAATGACCCTTGCCTTATTTAATCCCTTTTCCTTGAGTGTGGGCAGAACCTGTGAATATGAGGTAGAATTAAGTTACTAGTATAATCTCATGATTATATTATGCTATATGGCTATATGGATTTGGCAGATGTAACTAAGGTCCAAAATCAGTCGACAATGAGTTAATCAAAAGGTGGGCCTAACCTAATTAGATGAGCCATTTAAAAGCAGCAAGTGTTTTCCTCTGATCTTGGAGGAAGAAAACAAACACCTATGTTGTGAACTCCCTACAGAGAGGGGTGGCCTCAAGGAGTTGGGAGCAGTCCCTGGAAGACAACTAGCAAGAAAGCAAGGACCTAAGTCATACAACTGCGAGGAACTGAATTCTGCCAACAACCTGAAAAAGCTTGGAAAAAGACCTTGAGACCCAGTTAAGAACTGCAGCCTCAGTAGACACCTTGACTGTAGCCTTATGAGATGTGAACAGAGGATCCAGTTAGTCTGTATCTGGACTTCGACCTGTGGAAACTGCAAAATAATAAATCTGTGTTGGTTTAAGATCCTAAATTTATGGTAATTTTAATGCAGAAAGAGAGAATGATTACAACAACAATCAAATGGTCAAACTTAAAATCACCATAATATGCCTCCTGATGTGATATACTGTGAAAAATATATCACATATGCAGTATTTCTGCCAAAAATGTTTAGCCAAAAGTAATCAGTAGAAGACAATCAGAAAAATCCCAGTTGCAGTGCATTTTGTCAAATAACTGGTCTGGATTCTTCAAAAATGTCAGTGTTAGAAAAGACAGAAAAGTCTGGGAAACTTTTGATTAAAGAAGACTAAAGAGATATGACAACTAAATGCAATAGATGACATTTGACTGCATCCTGGATCAGGGAAAAAGAAGTATAATGAAAATTTCTGGAACAGAGGAAATTTGAATATGGATAATAATATTATATCAATGTTAAACTTCCAAAGTATGATAATTGTATTACTGATATGTAGTAGAATGTCCATATTCTTAGGATACACAGCCTGAAGTATTTAGTAAATGCAGGTGAAGAATTCATGATATCTGTAACTAACTCTGACCTACCTTCCAGTCTTATGAGCCTCTATACTGTTTTCAATAAGTGAGAGACAGAGAAGGTGCCAGCATACCGATGCTGGGACCAGGCCATTCTGCTGATGTTTTGGATATATAATTGAGTCAGTCTCAGTAGATTATTTTTTACCTGCTCATATTGTAACCCAAGTCATGGGCATTTCAAGAGTTCATTCATGGAATGAAGGTGCCATAGCTTCATCCGTCCCTCTTCTTTGTCTACCAAGGTCTTTGTCTTGTTTGTAATAAAGGAAATAAGAAATCTAACCTTGGCTAAAGTGCTTGGAACATAGGGGCCTGGAGGCAGAAAAGAGCAGGGAGTGTCAAGAAATGAGATTTATAAGGTAGGACAGAGCCATATATCACAGAAGTTCTTGTATATCAAATTGAGAAATTTTGACTTTATTCTATAGGCCATTCTCCTCAAATTAGGGCATAAGGTTTCCCAGTATGTATGGCAATGTTGTTAGGGAATATTTTATTTTTACCTAGCACATCCCTTCAAAATAATACTAATATTCAATAAAAATTTTAAAAGCTATTTTAATATTTTATAGTATACAAGGATATATTATAGATTAGAATAAAACTTTACATTAATTTTTATGACAATGCACAAGATTTCAAAGAAATCTAATCCCTCCAAGCTGTCCACTTCAGGTCATACTACTATGCCTCTAGGGATAAGAGTTCACAGTACTTTGCCATTAGAGGTATTATTGTAGAAGTGTATGAAAATCACTTTGTAAAAAACAGAGGGCCATGGAAAAGTTTTAAGCAAGTGAGTGACATGACAAAACAAACATTTGGAAGATGATGTGGAAGTAGAAGAGACTAGAAACCAATTAAGATGTTATTTCAATTGTCCAGACAAGAGAAAAGTGGAGCTCACCTCTAAGATAGTGTGGATGGACATCACAGATACCACACATACCTGAATATAAGGTGACTTCTGAATATAAGCAATATCTCATTCTCCTCATGGGAAGGTTCCTCCCAAATGTTTTTGACTAATATGAATAAGTATAAATTGTTAGAGATGAATTAATCAAATATATTTTCCCATTTAATATAATTACATATGTATCTTTTGAATTACATATTCTCTGATCTAAATAGAATCCATGGGCAAAATGAATCAATTAATGTATTAATGAAAGGACAGCAGGTATCTTGTATGGGATGGGGAGGAAGAGTCTAGATTCTGGCTTGGATCAGAAGGTGATCAATCAGAATCATAATGTTACCAATCACTTAGGAGGGAAAAATAGGGAATCTGTCTTGTTTGGGAAAGTAGGGGGTGAGGTTGTGGATATAATAAGTTTTAAACATATTGAGTTTGAATTGCCTGGGGGAAACATTAAGTGGAAATGTTCAGTAGGTAGTTGGTGGCAATATAGGTGATGAACTTAGGAGGCAGATAGAAATGTAGTATTTATTGATGAGTAGCCATGGAGATGGCTGAGATCACTGAAGGAGTTTGCCATGTGAGAAGAGGGAGGAGCCAGGCCAGAACCCTGGAGAATCTCAGCTCTGAGCAGGGGAAGGGGTGAAAGAAAGGAGCCAGTGAAGTAGCCTGGGAAAGGAGAGTTCAGAGAGACAACACAGAAGCAGAAGAATGAGAGATTTTACAATGAGGCAATTGATCACAGTGATCTTGAGAAAAAATGTTTCAGAATGCAATCAGGAGTGAAATCAGCTCACCCTCACCTAACCATGTAGAATGGGAGTGGAAAAAGGGTGATTCCCTGGGGGAAAATATGGATTCTATTATCAGAAGGAGGAACAGATGCAGGATAGGCAAAAAAAAACCCCACACAAATGTCCCCATTTTATGGAAGAGGAAAATGAGTAAATTGTCTCAAAAACACGGTAGAGAAGAACACTTAGGGGCACAGGTTACACAGTCTGACAAAACTGCAGCTGATCCCTCATTATCTACTTCCTGGTAGTGTAACATTGAGCAAGTTCCTTAGCCTCCTTAATACTCAGTTGATCATCTATAAAATGAAGGTAATTATAAAACCTATTTCATATGTTTGATGTAGGAATTAAATGGGAGTAATGCAGAAAATCACTTGGCACAGTGCTGAGAACATAATAAGCACTCAAGAATAATAGCTTTTACTATTTTCTGTGGTCACAGAGCTAGTATGGGGCAGAATACTGCAATGAGCTACAGCAAAATAGAATGTGGATAGACACATGCCCTTTTATCATTCCTATGTATTTACTTTTTGAGAAGAGTAAACCTGAGAGAGTATGATTGCATGCATGGAGAAAGGTTCTCCGGTCATCAGTGCATGTTTGGAGACCTAGTGCTATTGTCTAGGGGGGAAATTAGCATCTATTGGCAGTTCTCACTGACCTCATAGTCTTCAAAATCTCTGTTCCAGAGGTTTGTGACCTCACCTGTCACTGGCTGTATTCTTTCTATGACTCTCCTTTCAAATAATTTATATCCAGATATATCAGGATATAAATTATCAGAACCACCAAGGACCCAAGAATTCAGCCACCCTAACGCTGGGATCTAAAAAGTTAACCGAGGGGAAAAAAAATATGCTCTTCTTATAGTTCTATAGTCATACAGATCTAGGTTCAAACTTTGGCTCTGCCATTTCATAGAATTGTGAAGTTGAACATACTTCTGAGAGTATCAGTGTTTCTCCATGTGTAATGGGATAACAACTCCTGCCTCACAAGGTTATTCTAAAGATGGGATGATATAAACATGTACAAAGTAGCTAGTTCATTGCCTGCACAGAAAGTGCTCAGTAAGTAGAATTTTTCATCTCTACTACCAGAAATCATTGGCCATCTCCTGAGAGAACTATGTTTGTTGACTTTCTTACAGTTCTACCTTTACTTCACATCCCCACAGCCTCTCTTGGTTTTAGAAGATATACTCATCAAGATTACTCACCTGTTCCAGCCCACCAAATGCCAATTAAACTTTGACTCTTTTTGGAATAGACCTCTGGCTCCACATCCCCTGGACCAGATATCCTCAGACACTGAAACTCCCAGATCTTTCATTATGCATTTGCATGCATATATATGCACTTGTGGAAATTGTGTAAATATGTGGGAGGTTATTTATTTTTACATAAATGGCAGTATTCTGAAGATATTGCTCTTCCAATTTTAAATCTTTTACCTCCTTACAATGTCTTAGAACGCTTTCCATAGTACACGTTATTTTTATATTTCACTTAGGACCCAGAGTATGAATGTACTACAGTTTGACCATTTTCCTATATGGACTTTTAGATTTTCTCCAATTTTTCACTGTTACAAACAGTGTAACAGTGAAAGAACATTCAAGTACATGTCTCCTTGTGCATATTTTTGAGTTATTCTCTAGGGCAGTTGTTAAGAACTGAAACTATTTTATCACAGAGACCATTATTCAAAATGTTAACATAACAGTATCTGTGTCTTTTTTTATTTTTTGAACATACTTGCCAAAAGTTTGTCTATTTTATTGGTCTATTAAAAAAACAATTTTCAGTTTTATTGACAAACTCCATGGCTTGTTGTATGTTTTATATTTCATTAATTTCTTGCAAATATATGAATTCCTTCCTTCTTCTTTCTTCTCTTTCAATTTTCAACATTCCATGCTATGTATGGTGAAAGGTCCCTGTTCCAAACTCTGGGTCCAACAGAATCCCTCCACCACAGGCAGCAGGATTCAAATGAAAGCTACAACAGTTTAGTAGTACTAGCAGGATTTTAGTGGTTGAGTTATATACTCAATTCTTGGAGAACTAGACATTTTCCAGCATAATGCATCGCTCATGAATAAGCAGGAGGTGGTTCCGGAGAGTCAAGGACAAACACTATTTGGCAGAGATTCATGACTGTAAGGGTCCATTCCCCATAACAGCTAGGATTTGAGTCAGTGGAGCCTGTAGACCCAGAAATTTCCCATACTATAGGTTCTATGGTGGAAAACTATGTAGTTAAGAGAAAAGGAAAAGTTTCAAGGGGCTGTAGGTCATGAAGCAGGCAATATATACATTGTAAACTCGCTATTTCTTCTCTTTGGGTCTCTTTTATATCTGTTAAATGAGTCACTTCCTTCTATTCTCAAGTAGAAGTAAGTTTATAAGCTCCTAAGGGAAGGAATCACGTCTGTCTTGATTATCACTTATTTCTAGTACTTTGCGTGGCATGTAATAGGTTTTCAATAATTATCTACTTAATAAATGAATGAAAGAAGTTCTCTAAGTCTGTGAGATACTTGTTGTGTTGATAAATCACAGTATGCTTATGGAGGAAAAGTATTGGCCTTTACATTTCCTATAAAACCTAGCACTGTGCCGGGTACGTCATAGGACCTTAATATATTTGTTGGCTGGATGAATGAATGAGTGTATTAATGATAGATTCAGGACTATAGCTTGGATTTCTCAATTCCAGTGCTTCAATGACAATATACTTTGGGGAATTTTCCCCCATCTCACACACACACACACACACACACACACACACACACACAATGTAATACCATCCTCTGTGGTAATTTTGGATACAATCTCCCATGGAATATAAATTGAGGAAACAGCACAGGGTATTTAATTTGGACACTTGATACTCCCCATGAACATCATTACATTTGGACTACAATAGAAATGGCAATAAAAATAAATAAATACACACTGAAAGGGAAATGTGGCCTTCTGAGGCCTTTGCCTCTCCAATTGAGATCGAGAGTATTTGGAAGTTGGGGATGCTTGAATGGGGGAAATTTAGGACGAATAAGAGAAAGTGGTACTTGAACCAGCAGGACATAAATTCAGGTCCTCATTCTCTCAGCAAGCTGGACAGGTGATGAATATCAGTCGATTCAAGAAGAATCGTGATAAACCGCAGGATGATAATAGTTTCACAAGCCCTTAGGGATGAAGAGATGTGGAGTACTACAAAGCATTGGAGGTGGCACCTGTCTCTGATGGAGCAGTTAGAGAAATCATGAGGCTAATGAGAGAAAGGATGCAAAAAGGGGGAAAACACTTCAGAAGTCCTCTCTGAGAAGGGTCTGTTAAATGAAGAGTTTACCTCATTTCATTTTAATATCGATATATTTAAATTTCTCAATATTTTCCTGTATGGATTTTTGTGTTTGTGCCTTGAAAAATGAATTTTTATATTTTTTGTGTCCTTACTACGGGCTAGGCACAGTGCATGGCACTGGGAATGGATAAAGGAACAAAAAGTACAGCTAGTGCCTTCACATATTGACAGTCTAGTGGAAATGACAGACATGTCAGCAAATAATTACAACATACTAAGTTTCATATAATTATAGAAATACGTACAGAATACAGATATAGTAGAAGAAAGTAATAAACTGAGAGAGTGAGAAAAGATTTTAAAGAGGAGGTGATGGCCTGAACAGGGACAAACAGGTATACTAGGCAAGCGAGGTGAGGACAAGGCATTATAGGAAGAAGAAATAGCAGAGTCAAAAGAATAGAAACATAGAATAGCATGGTATATTCAAGGAATTGCAAAGAGCAAGAGATAGGCAGGGGTTAAGGATCTTGGATATTATCTATTGCAGGATATTACCTGCTGCAGAACTACTCAAGGGCTTCAAGCAAGGGATTTACATGGTCATATCTGGGCTTTATTTATTTTTTATAAATTTTTAATTTATCCTATTAAAGTATAATTCATGTACAATCTCATATTAGTTTCAGGTGTACATCATAGTGATTCAATATTTATATAAATTACAGAATGATCACGGTGATAAGTGTAGATACCATCTGTCACCATACAAAGTTATTACAGTGTTATTGACTTATATTCCCTATGCTGTACATTACAACCCCATGACATTTATTTTATAATTAGAAGTTTGTAGCTCTTAATCCCTTTCACCTATTTCACTTGCCCCCAAAATCCACTTCCCTCTGGCACCCACCAGTTTGTTTTCCGTATCTATGAGCCTGTTTCTGTTTTGTTTTGTCAGTTCATTTGTTTTATCTTTTAGATTCCATATACAAGTATAGTTATACAGTAATTGTCTTTCTCTGACTTATTTCACTTAGGAAAATACCCTCTAGGTCCATCCATGTCGTTGCAAATGACAAGATTTCATCTTTTTATGACTGAGTAGTATTCCATTGTATATATGTGTATGTATATATATATATTTATATACCACATCTTTTTTATCCATTCATCTGTCAATAGACACTTTAGTTGCATGCATATCTTGGCTATTGTAAATAATGCTGCAATGAACATAGGGGTGCATATATCTTTTTGAATTAGTGTTTTTGTTTCCTTCAGATAAATACGCATAAGAAGAATTGCTGGATCATGTGGTAGTTCTATTTTTAATGTTTTGAGGAACCTCCATACTGTTTTCCATAGTGACCACACCAATTTACATTCTCACCAAAAGTGCACAAGGGTGCCTTTTTCTCCACGTCCTTGTCAACACTTGCTATTTTTGTGTCTTTTTGATAATAGCTATTCTTACTTGTTTGACGTAGTATTTAGTGTGGTTTAGATTTGCATTTCCTTGATGATTAGTGATGTTGAGTATCTTTTCATGCGTCCACTGGCTGTCTGTGTGTCTTCTTTGGAAAAGTGTCTATTCAAGTCCTCCACCCATTTTTTAATCAGGTTGTTTTTCTGATATTTAGTTGTATAAGTTCTTAATAAATTTTGGATATTAGCCACTTATCAGATATATGATTTGCAAATATCTTCTTTCATTTACCTAGGTTGCCTTTTTGATGGTTTCCTTTTCTGTGCAAAAGCTTCTAAGTTTGATGAAGTTCCATTTGTTTATTTTTTCTTCTATTGCCTTTGCCTGAGGACACCAGTCCAAAAATATTACTAACACCGATGTCAAACTGCAAAGTCCCTATGTTTTCTTCTAGGAGTTTTATGGTTTCAGGTCTTACATTCAACTCTCTAATCATTTTGAATTTATTTTTGTATATGGTGCAAGATAACAGTCCACTTTCAATCTTTTGCATATAGCTGTCCAGTTTTCCCAACATCATTTATTGAAAAGACTGTCTTTTCTCCATCATATATTCTTGCTTCCTTTGTCATAGATTAATATGGTAATCTATGTGTGGGTTTGTTTCTGAGCTCTCTATTCTCTTCCATTGATCTGTGTCTGTTTTCTTGCTAGTGCCATACTGTAATGATTACTAAAACTTTGTAGTATACTTTAAGATCAGGGAGTGTGATACTTGCAGCTTTGCTGTTCATTGTCAAGATCACTTTTGCTATTTGAGGTCTTTTGTGGTGCTCTACAAATTTGGGGATTCTTTGGTCTAATTCTATGAAAAATGCCATCGGTATTTTGATATGGATTGCATTGAATCTGAAGATTGCTTTGGGTAGTATGGACATTTTACCAATATTAATTCTTCCAGTCTGTGAACATGGTAAGTTTTTGCTTTTATTTGTGTTGTATTCAATTTCTTTCATCAATGTCCTACAGTTTCCAGAGTACAGACCTCTCATCTCCTTGGTTAAATTCATCCCTAGGTGTTTTATTATTTTTGATGAAATTGTAAGTGGGATTGTTTTGTTAATTTCTACTTGTGATAGCTTGTTATTAGTGTATAGAAACCCAACCGATTTGTACACATTAATTTTGTATCCTGCCACTTTACTGAATTTATTGAACAGTTCTAATAGTTTTTTGTTGAACTCTTTAAGATTTTCTATATATAGTATCATGTCAACTGCAAATAGTGATAGTTTTACTTCTTCCTTTCCAATTTGGATGTATTTTATTTCTTTTTCTTGCCTAACTGCTGTGGCTAGGACTGCCAATTCTATCTTGAATAAAAGTGGGGATACTGAGATCTCGTCATGATGGCAGCATAAGCAGAATCTGAACTCATCTCCTCCCACGAACACAACTAGGTTGCAACTATTTTTGGAAAAATTATCCCAGATTGAAAACTGAAAGCTGGATAAAAAGAACCCCCACAACAAGGGACAGTTCTGACTAAGGTGGAAGAGGCAGAAATTCCTACAGGAGAGCAAAAAAGCCACCTTTGGGAGCAGCGAAACTTCTCAGCTCGCCAGGTGGGTGCCACCCTAAGGTATGCAGCCCTCCCTGGAGGAGTGAGGTCTGGAGCAGGGGCCGATAGTAACATAAGTATCATTCAGACTCAGCACAACTGAGATGAGAGTCTTACTGTCTCGCTTCACTGGCTATTAACTGCAGCAATGGTACCCCCAGAAAAGCTATCTGACAAAAGCCGAAAAGACCCAGGTCTTAAAGGGCCCACACACAAACTCACATGTCTCAGCAAACTAAAATCACTAGACAGAAGGCTGACAGTATTTTTGTGAAAAGAGACTCACCTGGTGGTCTCTGGGGGCATCTTGGCGAGAGAAGGGACCTCTCCAGAGACTGAGACGTTGATGGGGGCCATTGTTTTGACCTGGTCCAGGCATGCTGACACAGATCCAGGCAGATACCATTGAGCTTCTTCCCCTGGCCTGTTAGCCCAGGGGGCTGCCACACCCACTAGAATGCAGACAATTCAGTTTAGCCAGGGCAGGCAACCTGCCCTAGGGACACACACCACCCAACAGCAAGCCCTCAGGCTACTTGTAGGCCTGAATAGACTGTGTGCCTTGATCCTCTACAGACAGGCGAGTGTGTCCACCTCTGTGGGGTAGGGCCTGTGTGGGGACCAGGTGAAGTGTGGGGGCATTGGGGGAGAGGTAGGGACCTCTGCAGTGGGGCTTCAGGGTATGCTCCAGGGGGTTGGGAAGTGTGCATGGACCAGGACTGTGTTGATGGTGTGTGTGATGCTATGGGGGGTGAGTTTTATCAGCAGAAGATCTGTACTTCAAAAGTAGCCATAAAAGGGGGCTGGCCCCGTGGCCGAGTGGTTGAGTTCGCGCGCTCCGCTGCAGGCAGCCCAGTGTTTCGTTGGTTCGGATCCTGGGCGCGGACATGGCACTGCTCATCAGACCACGCTGAGGCAGCGTCCCACATACCACAACTAGAAAAACCCACAACGAAGAATATACAACTATGTACCAGGGGGCTTTGGGGAGAAAAAGGAAACAATAAAATCTTAAAAAAAAAAAAAAGTAGCCATAAAAGGATGAGCCCCACCTTCCAAAGATGGAAACAATTGAGTGAAATAAGTGTTTGTTTGTCGTCGTTTTTATCTTCCGCTTATGAGTGAGGTCATACGGTATTTGACTTTCTCCCTTTGACTTATTTCACTCAGCTTAATACAATCAAGGAACTTCCATGTTGTCACAAGTGGCTGGATTTCATCATTTCTTATGGGTGAGTAGTATTCCATTGTGTATATATATCACATCTTCTTTATCCACTTGTCCCTTGATGGGCACCTAGGTTGCTTCCAAGTCTTGGCTATTGTGAATAATGCTGCAATGAACATAGGGGTGCATGAATGTCTATGAATTTGCATTTTCAAGTTTTTTGGATAAATACCCAGCAGTGAGATAGCTGGATCATATGGTAGATCTATTCTTAATTTTCTGAGGATACTCCATACTGCTTTCCATAGTGGCTGCACCAGTTTGCACACACACCAGAAGTATACGAGGGCTCCCTTCTTTCCACAACCTCTCCAACATTTGTTTCCTGTCTTGTTAATTATATCCTTTCTGACCGGAGTGAGGTGATACCTCATTGTAGCTTTGATTTGCATTTCCCTGATAGCTAATGATGTTGAGCATCTTTTCATATGCCTGTTGGCCATCCGTATATCTTCTTTGGAGAAATCTTTGTTCAGATAGTTTGCCCATTTTTAATTGGGTTGTTGGTTTTTTTGTTGTTGAGCTGTATGAGTTCTTTGTATACTTTGGATATAAACCCCTTATCTGATGTATGGTTTGCAAATATCTTCTCCCAAGTGTTAGGTTGTCTTTTCATTTTGTTGATGGTTTCCTTTGCTGTGGGGAAGATATTTAGTTTGATGTAGTCCCATTTGCTCATTTTTTCTTTTGTTTCCCTTGCCCGGTCAGACATGGTAGTTGAATATATGCTGCTTCTCAGACTGATGTCAAAGAGCATACTGCCTATGTTTTCTTCTAGAAGTTTCATGGTTTCGGGTCTTACATTCAAGTCTTTAATCCATTTTGAGTTGAGTTTTGTGTGTGGTGTAAGGTAATGGTCTACTTTCATTCTTTTGCATGTGCCTGTCCAGTTTTCCCAACACCGTTTATTGAAGAGACTCTCCTTTCTCCATCGTATGCTCTTGGCTCCCTTGTTGAAAATTAGCTGTCCATAAATGTGTGTGTTTACTTCTACGCTCTTGATTCTGCTCCATTGGTCTGCATGTCTGTTTTTGTGCCAGTACTGATGAGGATTTTAGGCTGGTTACTTTTAAAAGTGCAGATGAGAAGCGGGCTCCAAGGACTGGAGTTTGCTTGCCCTTTCTTGGGAAACATTTACATTTGTAAGGGAAACCTCCATCTGTAAAGTTGCCTCCCTCTCTGTGCCAGGAAGAAGGGAGATGACCTTATCTCTAGAAACTCATAATGGGGAAGGCAAGGACTTAAGTTGGTTACTGTCTGGCAACCTCGTGTAACTGATTTAGGGTGGTGGCTTCTGGCCTTTACTTAATCCAATTTGATTCTTATCTAAAAGTTGTGGGACTACCCAATGGCCAGACCCCACCTGTACTGATACCATTTTAACTTTTTAACATGTTCTTTCCTTTGTCTTGTAAAGAGATGGCTCACATACCTATGCCTTAAATTTAGCCTTACTCTCCACCCATGTTTGCAGCAGAAGCGGCAGCAGCAGCACCTCCTCCTGCCCATGGGCCCTGTCTCCACCCAGCAGCTCTGACTGCCCATGGGTCCTGTCCCCATGCTGTTCCACACTATTCTCTAAATAAAAGAGCACTACTGCCAGATCTTGAGAGTCCAAGAAATCTTTCTTTCGACTCCTCATCTCACCGACCCCGCATCATTTCCATGCTGTTTTGGTTCTATGGCTTTGTAGTATATGTTGAAATCAGGGAATGTGATACGTCCAGCTTTGATCTTTTTTCTCAGGAATCCTTTGGCTATTCGGGGTCTTTTGTTCTTCCATATAAATTTTAGGATGCGTTGTTCTATTTCTGTGAAAAATGTTGTTGGAACTTTGATAGGGATTGTGTTGAATCTGTAAATTGCTTTAGGAAGTATGGACATTTTAACGATGTTAATTCTTCCAACCTAAGAGCACAGAATATCTTTCCATTTCTTTGTGTCTTCTTTGATTTCTTTCAACAATGTTTTATAGTTTTCAGTGTACAGATTTTTCACCTCTTTGGGTAAGTTCATTCCTAGGTATTTTATCCTTTTTGTTCCACTTGTAAATGGGGTTGTATCCTTAATTTCTCTTTCTGCTACTTCACTGTTAGTGTGTAGAAATGCAACTGATTTTTGTACATTCATGTTGTATCCCGTGACTTGACTGTATTCCTTTCTTGTTTCTAAAAGTTTTTTAGTGAATTCTTTAGGGCTTTCTAGATATAAAATCATGTCATCTGCAAACAGTGACAGTTTCACTTCTTCTTTTCCAATGTGGCTCCCTTTTATTTCTTTTTCTTGCCTGATTGCTCTGGCTAGGACTTCCAATACTATGTTAAATAAGAGTGGTGACAGTGGACATCCTTGTCTGGTTCCTGTTCTTAGGGGGATAGCTTTCAGTTTTTCTCCATTGAGAATTATATTTGCTATGAGTTAGTCATATATGGCCCTTATTATGTTGAGGTATTTTCCTTCTATACCCATTTTATTTATAGTTTTTATCATAAATGGATGTTTTCTCTGCATCTCTGGAGATGATCATGTGATTTTTATTCTTCATTTTGTTAATGTGGCATATCATGTTCATAGGTTTGTGGATGTTGAACCATCCCTGCATCCCCGGAATGAACCACACTTGATCATGATGTATGATCTTTTTAATGTATTGTTGTATTTGATTTGCTCGTATTTTTTTGAGGATTCTTGCATCGATGTCCATCAGTGATATTGGCCTGTAATTTTCTTTTTTGTTGTTGTTCTTGTCTGTTTTTGGTATCAGGATAATGTTGGCTTTGTAGAATGAGTTAGGAAGCCTCCCCTCCTCTTCAATTTTTGGGAAGAGTTTGAGAAGGATAAGTATTAAGTCTTCTTTGAATGTTTGGTAGAATTCACCAGGGAAGCCTTCTGGCTCTGGACGTTTATATTTGGGGAGGTTTTTGATTGCTGTTTCGAGCTCCTTACTGGTGATCGGTCTATTCAAATTTTCTACTTCTTCTTGGTCCAGTTTTGGAAGGTTGTATGTTTCTAAGAATTTATCCATTTCTTCTAGATTATCCAATTTGTTGGTGTGTAGCTTTTCATAGTATTCTCTTATTATCTTTTGTGTTTCTGAGGTGTCCATTGTAATCTCTCCTCTTTGATTTCTGATTGCATTTATTTGAGCCATCTCTCTTTTTTTCTTGGTGAGTCTAGCGAAGGGTTTGTCAATTTTGTTTATCTTTTCCAAGAACCAGCTCTTGGTTTCATTAACTTTTTTATTGTTTTTTTGTCTGTATTTCGTTTATTTCTGCTCTGATTTTTATTATTTCCTTCCTTCTGTTTATTTTGGGCCTTGTTTGTTGTTCTTTTTCCAGTACCTTTAGATGCGCTTTTAGAATGTGTATGTGGGATTTTTCTTCTTTGTTGAGGTAGGCCTGAATTTCTATAAACTTCCCTCTTAGAACCACTTTTGCTGTATCCCACAGATTTTGGCATGTCGTATTTTCATTTTCATTTGTCTCCAGGAATTTCTTGATTTCTCCTTTGATTTCTTTCTTTTTTTTTTTTTTAAAGATTTTATTTTTTCCTTTTTCTCCCCAAAGCCCCCCAGTACGTAGTTGTGTATTCTTCGTTGTGAGTTCCTCTAGTTGTGGCATGTGGGACGCTGCCTCAGCGTGGTCTGATGAGCAGTGCCATGTCCGCACCCAGGATTCGAACCGACGAAACACTGGGCCGCCTGCAGCGGAGCGCGCCAACTCAACCACTCGGCCATGGGGCCAGCCCCTCTCCTTTGATTTCTTCATTGACCCAATCGTTGTTCAGTAGCATTTTGTTTAGTCTCCATGTTTTCATGGCTTTTCTGGTTTTCTTCCTGTAGTTGATTTCTAGTTTAATACCTTTGTTGTCAGAAAAGATGCATGGCATTATTTTGATCTTCTTAAATTTATTGAGACTTGTTTTGTGGTCTAATATGTGATCAATCCTGGAGAATATTCTGTGTGCATTTGAAAAGAATGTGTATTCTGTGGTTTTTGGATGGAATGTTCTGTATAAATCTACTAAGTCCATCTGGTCTAATGTGTCCTTTAAGGCTAGTGTTTCCTATTGATCTTCTGTTTGGATGATCTATCCATTGGTGTAAGTGGCCTCTTAAACTCCCCTACTATTATTGTGTTACTGTTTATCTCTCCTTTTATGTGTGTTAATAATTGCTTTATATATTTAGGTGCTCCTAGGTTGGGTGCATAGATATTTACAAGTGTTATATGCTCTTGTTGGATTGTTCCCTTTATCATTATGTAGTGCCCATCTTTATCTCTTATTACAGTTTTTGTTTCAAAGTCTGTTTTGTCTGATATAAGCATTGCTACCCCCGCTTTCTTTTCTTTGCCGTTTGCATGGAATATCTTTTTCCGTCCTTTCACTTTCAGTTTGTGAATGTCTTTAGGTCTGAAGTGTGTCTCTTGTATGCATCATATACATGGGTCTTGTGTTTTTTTTTGCCAATTGGCCACCCTATGGCATTTGATTGGAACACTTAGTCCATTGATGTTTAACGTAGCTATTGGCAAATATGTATTTATTGCCATTTTGTTACTATTTTTCCTGGGTGTCTTAGTAGTTCTTCTCTGTTCCTGTCTTTACCTCTTGCTCTCTTCCCTTGTGGTTTGATGGCTATCTTTAGTAATATGTGTGATTTCTCTTGTCTTACTTTTTTTCTTGCTTAATAGGTTTCTGATTTATGATTACCATGAGTATCCTATTTAATATTCTATGTATATAACAGTCTATATTGAGTTGATAGAGTCTTTAGCTTGACCTCTTTCTAAAAGTTCTACTTTTTCACTACCCTCCTCCCACATTTTATGTTTTTCACATCATGTATAGTCTCTTGTTTAGTGTGTGTCTATCCATTGCCATCTAATCATTGAAATAGGTGATTTTAGTACACTTGTCTTTTAACCTTCACATTATCTTCACAGTTAGTTGATCTGTCAGCTTTACTATATTTTTACCTTTATAAGTGATTTTATTGCCTGGTTTTTGTTGTTGTTGTTTTTTTTTTTGATAATTTTTTAAAATCTCTATTTGTGGTCAATGCCTTCCCACTTAAATAAGTCCCATCATCATTTCTTGTAGAACTGGTTTGTTGGTGATAAACTCCTTTAATTTTTGCTTGTCTGGGAAGCTCTTTATCTCTCCTTCCATTCTAAATGACAACCTTGATGGATAGAGTATTCTTGGCTGTAGGTTTTTTCCTTTTAGCACTTTAGATATGTTATGCCATTCTATTCTCGCCTGTAGGGTCTTGGCTGAAAAGTCTGCTGATAGCCTTATGGGCTTCCATTTTTATGTCACTTGTGACCTTTCTCTTGCTGCTTTTGGGATTCTCTCTTTAGCTTTAATTTTGGACATTTTAATTATAATATGTCTTGGTGTGGGCCTTTTTGGGCTTGTCTTGTTTGGAGCTCTCTGTGCTTCCTGAACTTGGATGTCTGTTTCCTTCCTCAGGTTAGGAAAATTTTCATATATTATTTCTTCAAATAAATTTTCTGCTGTTTGTCTCTCTCTTCTCCTTCTGGGACACCTTTAATCCAAATGTTAGCACACTTGATATTGTCCCAGATTTCCCTTAGACTGTTCTCATTCTGTCTAATTCTTTTTTCTTTTTTCTGTTCAGCTTCGGTGATTTCCTCTAGCCTTTTGTCTTGCATGCTGAACTGTTTTTCTGCATCCTCTACTCTGCTGTTGAGTCCCTCTAGTGAATTTTTCATTTCCAGTATTGTATTCTTCATTTCTGTTTTTTTTTTATATCTTCCAGTTCTTTGCTGATGAGCTCTCTGTGTTCATCCATTCTTCTCCCAATAACTGTGAGCATCCTCATGATATTTTGTTTGAACTCTTTATCAAGTAGGTCACTTATTTCTGTTTATTTAGTCCTTTTCTGGGTTTTTTTTTTTCCTCTTCCCTTGCTTGGAAATTATTCCTTTGTCTCCTCATTATGCCTGTTTCTCTGTGCTTATTTCTTTGTGTTAGGTGAGTCGGCTGTGTCTCCTGATCTTGGAGAAGTGGCCTTATGTATAAGATGTCTTATGAGGCCCTGCAGTGTGCTTCCCTCTTGTCACCAGTCCAGAAGATCCAGGAATGATCCATTTGTGGGCTACTTTTGTCCTTCTGCTGTGGCAGGGTTGCTCCCACTGCAGGTACCCAGGGAGTCTAGTCATTCCTTCCCTGGCCAGCTGTTTGTAAATCCAGTTTGGGGGGCCTCAGCACCATTGGCTACAAAGTCTATCAGCATACTCCTATTGCAGTTTTCCTCTTAATTAGGTTGGCACCCAGTGTAGCTTCTTGCTAGGCTCAGGGGCTTATAGTTGTGAAATGCCTCAGGCCTATAAAGCCCTTGTCAGTTCTCTTAGGAGTACAGCTGAGTGGAGCTGGCCCTAGGCACAGGAGCACTCAATTCTTTCAGGGTTTGGAAGGTGGGGCTGATCCTTTTTATGGCTATTTGTGAAGCACAGGTCTTCTGCCACTGATAAGCCTCACCACTCACAGGACCACACACACCATCAACACAGCCCTGGTTTGTGCACACTTCTCAATCACCTGGAGCATACACCAATGCCGCACTGCAGAGGCCAACACCTCTCCACCAATGCCCCCTACAGTTCACCTGGTCCTCACACAGGCCCTGCCCCACAGAGGCAGACACCCTTTTCTGTCTGTAGAGGATCAAGGCACCCAGTCAATGCAGGCCGAAAAGCAGCCTGAGGGCCTGCTGTTAGGTGGGGCCAGTACCAAGGTCAAGTTGCCTGCCCTGGCTAAACTGGATTAAGTCTGTGCTCTAGTGGGTGTGGCAGACCCCTGGGCTAACAGGCCAAGGGGTGAACCTCAATGGCTCCCACTGGGATCTGTTTCAGCATGCCTGGACCAGTTCTGAACAACTGCCCCCGTCAGTGTCTCAGCCTCTGGAGAGGTCCATCCTCTCACCAAGATGCCCCCAGAGCCCACCAGGTGAGTCTCTTTTCACCAAAGGACTGTCAGCCTTCTCTCTGGTGATTTTAGGTTGTTGCACTGAGTGAGTTTGTGTGTGGGCCCTTTAAAACCCAGGTCTTTTTGGCTTTCAGCCAATAGCTTTTCTGGGGGTATCCTCACTGCAATTAATATCCAGCAAAGCCAGACAGTAAGACCTCTGTGTCAGTTGTGCTGAGTCTGAAGGATGTTTATAGCAGTATCAGTCCCTGATCCAGACCTCACTCCTTCAGGGAGGGCTGCGTACCTTAGGTGTCTCCCGCCTGGCCAGCTGAGAAGCTCCACTGCTCCCAAAGGTGGCTTTTTTCCTCTCCAGCAGGAACTTCTACCTCTTCTGCCTTAGTCAGGACTGTCCCTTGTTGGGGGGCTCTTTTTATCCAGTTTTCAGTTTTCAATCTAGGGTAATTTTTCCAAAAATGATTGTAACCTGCTTGTGTTCATTGGAGGAGATGAGTTCAGATTCTACTTTCACCACCATCTTGACGAGATCCCAGATATTAAATTTTGTCAAATGCTTTTTAGGCATCTATTGAGATGATCATATGATTTTTCCTTTGTCAATGTTCTGTATCATGTTGATTGATTTGCAGATATTTAACTATCCTTGCATTCCTGTGATACATAACCCTTGATCATAGTTTATTATCCTTTCAAGGTATTGTTGAATTTGGTTTGCTAATATTTTGTAGAGAACTTTTACATCTATGTTCATTATGTATATTGGCCTATAATTTTCTTCTTGTGGGGTGTCTTTTTCCAGTTTTGATATCAGTGTCATGCTAGCCTTGTAAAATGATTTTGGAAGTGTCATTTCCTCTTCAATTTTTTGGAATAATTTGAAAAGGATAGGTATTAACTCTTGTTTAAATATTTTGTAGAATTCACCTGTGAAGCTGTCTCCTCCTGCACTTTTGTTTGTTGGGAGTTTTTAAATCACTGATTCAATTTCATTACTAGTAAGTGGTCCACTCAGATATTCTATTTCTTCATGATTCAGTCTTGGAAGATTGTGTGTTTCTAGGGATTTATCCATTTCTTCTAGGTTGTCCAATTTTTTGGCATGTAATCAGTCATAGTAGTCTCATGATTTTTTTTGTATTTCTGTGGTGTCATTTGTAACTTCTCCTCTTTCAATTCTTATTTTATTTACTTGGGTCTTCTCTCCTTCTTTCTTGATCAGTCTGCCTAGAGGTTTTTCAACCTTGTTCACCTTTTCAAAGAACTAGCTCCTAACTTCATTGACATATTCAATTGTTTTTTAGTTTCTATTTCATTTATTTCCACTGTGATCTTTATTACTTACTTCCTTCTACTAAATTTGGGCTTTGTTTGTTCTTGTTTTTCTAGTTCTTTTACTTGCACAATTAGGTTGTTTATTTGAGATTTTTCTTATTTCTTGAGGTAGACCTGTATTGCTATGAATTTCCTTCAGAGCTGCTTTTGCTGTGCCCCATAGATTTTGGAAAGTAGTGTTTCCATTTTCATTTATCTCAATGTGTTTTTTATTTATTCTTTGGTTTCTTTGTTGATGCATTCATTGTTTAGTCTCCATGTATTTGTGTCTTTTCCAGTTTTTTTCTTGTAATGGAATTCTAGTTTCATACAGTTGTGGTTGGAAAAGATGCTTGATATGATTTCAAAATTTATTGAGACTAGTTTTGTGGCCTAACATGTAATCTCTCCTTGAGAATGTTCCATGAGCACTTGAAAAGAATGCGTATTCTGAAGTTTTTGGATGGAATGTTCTGTATATATTTTTAAGTCCATCTGATCTAATGTGTCATTTAAGGCCAATATTTCTTTATTGATCTTCTGTTTAGATGATCTATTTGTTGATGTTAGTGGGGTATTAATGTCTCCTACTATTATTGTATTACTGTCAATTTCTCTCTTTATGTCTATTAATATTTGCTTTATATATTTAGGTGCTCCTATGTTGGGTGCATAAATATTTATAAATGTTATATCCTCTTGTTGGATTGATCCCTTTATCATTATGTAATGTCCTTCTTTGTCTTTTGTTACAGTCTTGTTTTAAAGTCTATTATGTCTTATATTAGTATTGCTACCTCAGCTTCTTTTTGTTTCCATTAGCATGGGATATCTTTTTCTTTCCCCTCCCTTTCAGTGTGTGTATCTTTAGAGCTGATGTGTGTCTTTTGTAGGCAGTATAGATGAGTCTTGTTTTTTTATCCATTCAGCCACCTTATGTCTTTTGATTGGATCATTTAGTCCATTTACATTTAAAGTAATTATTGATAGGTACATACTGCCATTTTAATAATTGTTTTCTGATTATTTTTGTATTTCTTCTGTGCTCCTTTCTTTCTTTGTTTTCTATAAAGATTTTATTTTTTTTCCTTTTTCTTCCCAAAGCCCCCCGCTACATAGTTGCATATTCTTCATTGTGGGTCCTTCTAGTTGTGCCATGAGGGACACTGCCTCAGCGTGGTTTGACGAGCAGTGCCACATCCACGCCCAGGATTTGAACCAACAAAACACTGGGCCGCCTGCAGAAGAGCATGCGAACTAAACCACTCGGCCACAGGGCCAGCCCCGGTGCTCCTTTCTTTTTCTCTTGCTCTCTCTCCTTGTGGTTTGATGACTTTTTTTAGTGTTATGTGTGAGTTCGTTTCTCTTTATTTGTTTTGTGTGTCTATTATAGGTTTTTGGTTTGTGGCTACCATGAGGTCATATATAACAATTTATATATATAGAAGTCTATTTTAAGCTGCAAGTTGCTTAGTTCAAATCCATTCTAAAAGCTCTACATTTTTACTCTGCCTACCATGGTTTATGTTTCTGACATCATATTTTACATCTTTTTATTTTGTATGTTCCTTAACAACTTATTGTAGTTGTTTTTACTACTTCTGTCTTTCAACCTTCATACTAGTTTCATAAGTGGTTGATACACTATCTTTACTATATAATTGTTTCTACCAGTGATAATTTTTCTCTCATATATTTTCTTATTTCTACTTATGGCCTTTTCTTTTCCAGTTAAAGAAGATGTTTCAACATTTCTTGTAAGACAGATTTAGTGATGATTAACTCTTTAGTTTTTGCTTGTCAAGAGAACTCATTATTTCTCTTCACTTCTGAATGATAACCTTGAAAGGTAAAGTATTCTTGGTTGTAAATTTTTTCCTTTCATCACTTCAAATATATCATGCCACTCCCTTCTGGCCTGTAAGGTTTCTGCTGAAAAATCAGTTGATAATCTCATGAGGGTTCCCTTGTATGTGACTAGTTGTTATTCTCTGCTGCTTTTAAGATTCTCTCTTTATCTTTAACTTTTGACATTTTAATGATAATGTGTCTTTCTGTGGAGCTCTTTGTGGTATCTTGTTTGAGACTCTCTGTGCTTCCTGGACCTGGAAGTCTGTTTCCTTCCCCTGGTTAGGGAAGTTTTCAGCTATTGTTTCTTCATATAGGTGCTTTGCTCCTTTCTCTCTTTGTTTTATTCTTCTGGGACCCCTAAAATGTGAATGTCAGTATGCTTGATGTTGTTCCAGAGGTCCCTTATACTATCCTTATTTGCTTTAGTTCATTTTTCTTTTTGCTGTTCTGATTGGGTGGCTTCCAGTACCCTATCTTCCAGCTGGCTGATCTGTACTTCTGTATCATCTAATCTGCTGTTGATTACCTTTAGTGTATTTTCATTTCTGTTATTGTGATCTTCAGCTCTGATTGGTGCTTTCTTATATTTTCTAACTATTTGTTGAAGTTCTCACTGTGTTCATCCATTCTTTTCCCCAGATCTGTGAGCATACTTATGACAATTACTTTGAATTCCTTATCAGGTAGATTGCTTATCTCCATAGCATTAAAGTTTTTCTGAGGTTTTGTCTTGTTCCTTTGTTTGGAGCATATTTCTTTGTTTCTTTTTTATCTTGCTTTATTCTCTGTGTTTGTTTCTATGTATTAGGGGAAACTGCTACCTCTCTGTCTTGAATGTATGGACTTGTGTAGATGATGATCTTTCCAATTCAACCCTGACCTAACTCTTGGTTGTCTTTCCAACCTTTCTGGTTGTCTAAACTGCCTTATTTGTTCTTGATATGCCCCTGTCACTGAGGTGTGCCTAGACTTGTTAGTATTCCAAGGGGAAGAATATCATTTAGCACATAGTTTCAGGCTTATGGGAAACCAGACCCTCAGGCAGCAGCTTTTAAAGTATGCAAATATATATATTTCTGTGGAGCTGCAATCACAATGCCTACTTGCCTCCAGATCAGGAGATTTGGAAGTGTCCCCTGTGCAAAAGCTGCAAATATCAGGGATCTTGATGAGTGTGTAAACTCCTTTCTTGGGAGTCTTATTGAGCTGTAGTGAGGTCAAGGGTGTGTGCAAGGCTGGTGTCTCCCTGCTTGTGTTCTCTGGGAGTGCCTCCTTAGACTCTAGATGTTTGGGAAACCTGGAGCTTTTCCCTCAGAGTGAAGCTCCAGGCTAATATTCCTTTTTTCACAGGAAGACTTAGATGTGTTTCAGACTGCTGTCTGCAATGCTCTGGGGGTGGTGGCCTGCCTAGAACTATATTTCTAATTGTTATAGTCCTGGAGCTCATAAACTATCTCCCCTGGCTACCAGGTCAGGGCAATCAAGGGATATTCCTTGTGTGGGATTCATGTGCCTGCATGCTTGAGATTCATGTCCCTAGGCAGCTTGAGAGTGGAAATGAGAGAATGTCACGACTTCTTGAGTTTATCAGCCCCAGCCCGGGACAGGGTAGTGTCCTGTGAGCTTTAAGCTGGGAGAGTGAATGCCTCTACTGCTTATACTCTTCAGCCCCTGCCAGGGGGAAGGGGAATGTCACAGCTGCTTGTGCTCCCAGACTTTATGTAGGGAGAATTCTGCATTCCTTCATGCCAGCCCAGACTGGAAATGCTACATCCACCTTATTTTTACCAGTTCCACAAGGCAGGGGGATAGTGCCACAACTTCTGGCCCCTGCATCTGAACTCACCTGCCTGTGCTAGCAGATTAGGCGTGGAGCACTACAATAGCCTCCATAAGTACCTCAGTCCCCTGGGAGTATTTCCACTGTCCCCACCCCTTCAGTGGCTGGTTTAGATTCATAAATGACTCTTTCACATATAGTCTAGATATTTTTCAAACTGCTGTTACTTCCCTGGGTTTATGGTCAAGTGATATTGCATGCCAGCCCTTTAAGAGGGGAATCTCAATTTCCTATAGCACCTTAGGACCCTTGGCCCTCAGCTCCATTAGTTTTCACAGCCAGATCTTCTGGATTTGTGGAATTCGTCTCTCTGGTGCAGATCCTAGGGGCTGGGGTGCCTGATGTAGGGCGCCCTCCCTCCCTTGGGAGAAGAGCCCTGTGCCCATAAGGTGAGATTTCTCCCTATTGAGTTCCACCACGCAAGGAAGAGGGGGTGTGTATTTGGCGAGAGCATTTCTCTGCCTCTCTTACAAATTTCATGTGGTCCTTTATCTCCTTTGTTGTGGAGCTTGTGTTTAACTAGTTCTGTTTCTTTCCAGGGGGAATTGATCCATATGTCGCTCTATATTTGTTGTGTGCATGGAAGAAGGTAAGTTCAGGCTTTTGCTACACCACTAACTTGAGCCCCCTCCCACCCCGACCTGAGTTTCAGATAGACCACTTTGGCAGCAGTGTGTAGAATAGATCTGGAGAGGTAGATCTACAGAGAATGCCATTGCAATAATTCAGACAATAAATATAAGGGCCTGAACTAAGGCAGCAGCAATGGAGAATCGGAGAAAAAGAAAAATTTAAGAGCTAACTGGGAAGTAAAAACAGGATTTCACATCCCCCTGAAGATATTTCTCCATTTTTTCTGCCTTTCATAACTAATCTGAAAAGAGCAGTCTGCACTAGATGGTAGTGCTTCCCCATTGTTCATATACTTCTCAACCTATTCTAATCTGGCTTCTGCCACCACAGTACTGCCCAACATCAGGTTTTGCAAGGAGTCCAATGATTTCCATATCAATAAAGCCAATAAACATGTCTCAGTCCTCATCTTCCTTGACCTCCTTTCTATTTTTTCAATTATTTTATTGAAATCATAAAGGTTTATAACATTGCATAATTTCAGGTGTACATTATTATTTATCAATTTCTGTATAGACTGCATTGTGCTCACCACCAATAGTCTAATTTTTATCCATCACCATACATATGTGCCCCTTTACCCCTTTTGTCCACTCCCCAGCCCCCTTGCCCTCTGGTAAACACTAATCTGTTCTCTTTATCCATGTGTTTGTTTATCTTCCACATATGAGTGAAATTGTGCAGTATTTGTCTTTCTCTGTCTGATTTATTTTGCTTAGCAAAATGCCCTCAAGATCTATCCATGTTGTCACAATTGGCAAGATTTCATCTTTTTATGGCTGAGTAGTATTCCATTGTGTGTGTGTGTGTGTATATATATATACACATCTTCTTTATCCATTCATCCATACCAGTACACTTGAGTTGCTTCCAAGTCTTGGCTATTGTGAATAATGCTGCAACGAACATAGGGATGTATAAACCTCTTTGGATTGTTGATTTCAAGATCTTTGGATAAATACCAGTAGTTGGATAACTAGACCATATGATATTTTTATTTTTAATTTTATGAGAAATCTCCATACTGTTTTCCATAGTGGCTGCACCAGTTTGCATTCCCACCAGCAGTGTATGAGGGTTTCCTTTTCTCCACATCCTCTCCAACATTTGTGACTTTTTTTCTTGGTAATTATACACATTCTGACACGTGTAAGGTGACATCTCATTGTAATGTTGATTTCCATTTTCCTAATAATTAGTGATGTTGAACATCTTTTCATGTGCCTGCTGGCCATCTGTATATCTTCTTTGGAGAAATCTCTGTTCATATCCTCTGCCTATTTTATGGTCGATTTTTTTTTTCTTGTTGTTTGTTTTTCTTGTTGTTGAGTCCTATGAGTTCTTTATATATTTTGGAAATTAACCCCTTGTCAGATATATGATTTGAAAATGTTTTCTCACAGTTGGTGTGTTGTCTGTCATTTTGTTCATTGTTTCCTTTGCCTTGCAGTAGCTTTTTAGCCTGATGTGGCCCCATTTGTTAATTTTTTCTTTTGTTTCCCTTGCTTGAGTAGACACGGTATTTGAAAAGATGCCACTAGGCCAATGTCAAACAGTGTACTGCTTATATTTTTTCTAGAAGTTTTATGCTTTCAGTTTTATGGTTACTCTTAAGTCATTAATCTATTTTGAGTTAATTTTCATGTATGGTGCAAAATAATGGTCTACTTTCATTCTTTTGCATGTGGTTGTGCAGTTTTCCAAACACCATCTATTGAAGAGACTTTCCTTTCTCCATTGTATGTTCTTGGCTCCTTTGTCGCACATTAACTGGCCATAGATGTGTGGTTTTATTTCTGTGCTTTCAATTCTGTTCCATTGATCTATCTGTCTGTTTTTATGACAAAACCACAGCTAACATCCTACTTAATGGGGAAAAACTCCTCTGAGAAGTGGAACAAGACAAGAGTGCCCACTCTTGCCACTCCTATTCAACACAGTATTGGAGGTTTGAGCCAGAGCAATAAGGCAAGAAAAACAAATAAAAGGGATCCAAGTTGGAAAGGAAGAAGTGAAACTCTTGTTGTTTGCATACATGACTGTGTATATATAGAATACCCCAAAGAATTCATCAGAAAACTATTAGAAATAATCAACAACTACAGCAAAGTTTCAGGGTACAAAGTCAACTTACGAAAATCAGTTGCTTTTCTATACACTAATAACAAAGTAGCAGAAAGAGATATCAAGAATATAATCCCATTTACAACTTCAACAAAAGAAATAAAATATCTAGTAATAAATTTAACCAAAGAGTTGAAAAACCTATCCACTGAAAACTCTAAGACATTATTGAAAGAAATTGAAGAAGATACAAAGAAATGGAAAGACATTCCATACTCATGGATTGGAAGAATAAACATAGTTAAAATGTCCATATTGCCTAAAGCAATGTACAGATTCAATGCAATCCTAATCAGAATCCCAATGACATTCTTCACAGAAATGGAACAAAGAATTCTAAAATTTATATGGAACAGCAAAAGACCTCAGATAGCAAAAGCAATCCTGAGAAAAAAGAACACAGCTGGAGGCATCACAATCCCTGACTTCAAAACATACTACAAAACTTTAATAATCAAAACAGCATGGTAGTGGAACAAAAACAGACACACAAATCAATTGACTCCCTTTCTTTTTAAAGTACTCTCTTCTCTTGGCTTCTGTGATACAAGGAATTCCTGGATTTCCTCCTGTATTTTTACCTGCTCTTTCTCTGTCTCCCTTGCCAGCTGTATCCCTCTTCTGGGTTTTTAAATGTTAAAAATCCTCAAGACTCAGGCCTCTGCTCTCTTCTCTTCTGAGTCTAAATTCTCTCCCTTGGTGATGTCATCCATGTTCCTGGATTCAACAAGAAAATTTATCTAAAATTAATATGTCATTCATTTCAAGAAGCACCATTATTTTATATATCACTGAGAAAGCAAAACATGCTTCCAAGTAAACTATTATATCTCAAATTTCTCTGATCATCTCACTGAACCTCAAACGTGTTCCTCTTTGTAGTGTCTCCAACTCAGAAAATGACACCCCCATTCATTTAGCTGTTCAAGCTAGAAACTAGAAATTTGGGACTTATAATCTGTCTACCTCACCACCTCCTAAACCTGTCAAATCAATTTCTGTGTCCTATGTCTTTTACTTCCTAAATAATCCCTGAATATGCTCATCTCTCTGACCCTCACTGTCACAGACCTAATAGAAGCCACCATCTCTCTTGCTTGATTTACCTCAAAAGGATCCTAACTGGTCTCCCAGTCTTCCAATTTGCTATTCAGTAGGCAGTGTGATCTTTTCAAAACCCAGATTTGACCACGTCACTTCCCTGATGAAAACTCTTCAGTAGCTATTCATTAGTCTTAGGACTTAAGGTGAATAAATGGACAAAGAAGCTAAAATAATAAGAACAGTAAGGTACCTTAGAGGTCAAAAGTCAACAGAATTAAAAGTAGCACTTGGGTCAGAAGAGTCCCTACTGGCTTTGCCAATGAGAAGGACACTGATAGAATGCTTAAGGAAGTGAGTAGATAGGTGAAGCAGAAGTGAAGGCTTTGAAATCCTGAATAAACAGCTCTTTTCCTTGAAACCTGGTGAGAAGAAAAGGAGAGGGAGAAGATAATAGCTGGAGAGGGACCGGTGTCTAGAAAAACTTTTATTTTCTTTTAATACGTCAGAAACCTGGACAAGTCTGAATATTACTAGGGCATATCACAATGAAGTTACCGTTCTATAAATGAGATTGAGTTGACCAATATGCACTTTGCTCCCTGTCACATGTGTTTAAGCCCAGACTGGATGCAGAATCACCTGAGGACTTCTTTATTCAACTATGAAATAAGAGTCAAGGTTAGAAGGTTTAACCCAAGTTTCCACAAGGTCCTTTGCGCCAGTCCATCGTAGCATAATGAAAAGAGCCCTACCTCATAAAATCATAAGGAGGATCATAGGAGAGAGTGGATGCTGAGAATATAACAACAGGAGATGCAATAATGCTGTTAAGGGTTACTAAACTCTTGGGGAAGCCACTGAATTATTTTTAGTTAATAAATGTTTATTATAAAAATTTTTAGTTAATAAGCTCATTTTATTAAAAACCTGAGAGGAAGGCACTGCTACTATCTCCATTTTACAGATAAGGAACTGAAGCACAGACAGATTAAGATGCTTGCCTAAGGTCACACAACTAGGAATCAAGAGGAGTAAAGATGTGAAACCAGAGAGTCTGGCTCTAAAGTTCTGCATAATCTTTATGGTATGTTATCCTTGGACTAGAACCTAATCCTCTAAAGGAAGGGTTCATCAATTCCTTTGGAAAAATCTGATGAAAGCTATGGACCCTCTCTCCCCCAAAATGCACAGAAACGTACACATGTATGTTTATTTATATAGTCTCTCAAGGAGTTCACTCACTGATCTTCATCACTGCCATAATCTCCTGCAGTGTGCTTCACCCAGGTATCTGAGATTAAAACTCCTTGCTCTAAAGTTTAAATTCCACCAATCTTTAACTCAGCCCCTAATCATGTCATGACAGCCCAGTTCTAGGAAAAAAGAAAAGAAAGGAAGTGGCCACGTCTCTCATGCTGCCCTCTGCCGCCGCCTGGACTGCCTGCAGTAATGACAATAAGATCGCCATATCTGTCGCTTGGAGACCTCTTCATATTTTCTGAAGCGCATTAACAAGAAGGTGCTGTCACAGCTTTGGAGTCCAAAACCCCAAACCCAGTGGCCAGCTCCTGGCGTCCATTCTCCTGTCATTGCTGCCGAATTCTTCCCGTCATGCTCTACAGCACAGCGTGACGCAGTGTCGCCTCTATTTTAGCTTCTTCTCGGAGTCTCTGTGTCTCCAGAGCTAGGGAGACAGCCTTTAGGATTCAGCAGAGGGCGCTGGAGTACATCTTTCGTGGTAAAGGCTGGTTAGCCAAATAGGCTGAAATCTCAACTTTCTGACCTGTTCTTTGGAGGCTCTCCTTTGCAGACTGGATATACTTGGTTAGCACGCACCCCCACCAACCCTCTTACCGTTCACCATTCCTTGGCCTTCGGACCAAAGATTGTTCTTTTGTGTGTTTGTTTTTAGTAGTAAGGTTTGCAAAACTCTGGAGTTAGAAATGTGGAAAAAACAAAGGGCCCTCTCAGACCTCAGCTTATGATCTCCTCTTCTAATCTCTCATTGGCTTGCTGTTCACACTTGCCATCCTCTAGTCCTTTTGACTGACCGTTTTCCAACTCCAAACCAGGGAGTAGTAATCAGAGAACTGGTCTAAGACTCAAGGCAGACCTTCAGATTTAAGTTTTGCCACTTTATTAGCTGTGTGACCAGTCACTTGATCTCTCTGGGGTCTCAATCTATTACAATTGAAAGAGGTCGGATAACATTGGAGGATATCTATGGCCTTTTTCTGACCTGCAAAGATTCTAGGAATCTTCTCTGTTCTTTACAGTCTACATTCTGTTCCTTATACTTCCAAACTAGTCTACCCTCACCTTTACTCCCAGAGAGATGTCTCTAAAATTGGATCATATTGCCCTTGTTTAAATTACGTGATGTCCCCCTTTTGCCAACAAGAAAGAGCTCAAACTCTCTACTGTGATATCAAACACCTTCACGATCTGGTCTCTTCTTCTGTCTCTGACATTTACCCTTGCCGTTTTACTCCCAAACACCACACAGTTTAAGTGATATGGCTCCCATTACCAAAACAGACTGGACTAGATACTGATCTAACTTTCATCTCAGCATTGTCAACATGTCCCATAATTATCTGTTCAGATATCTTCCCCCCAGTCCAGGTTGTGAGCTCCTTGAAGGCAGAAACCACTGTTGAATCTCCAGCTTCTAGAACAGTACATGGCACTTTGTGGTTATTCAATGACTATTTATTGAATGAATGAATGATTATATCTTGCTGCCTCCCCAATTGCCTGTCACCATGCCAGGCATATAGTAGGTATTCAATAAATACTGAATGAATAAACAAATGAATTTGCAAAATCTCATCGGCCTCCCCAGTATCTCTTGTGTCCTGTCCTTCCTTCTGCAGTACCTTGTCAGGCAGTAAACATCTCTACCTGGATTATTGGGAAGCCTCTTAACTAGTTTCCCACAACTAGCCTTTCTTTCATTAATATAATTTTCCTTAAAACCCAATTCTGCAATACTATTCTTTATTCCAAAATCTTCCAGGACTCCATATTGCCTACAGGATCAAGTCTGAACTCTTTCACCAGATAGTCGAGACCCTTCTCCAACCTGCCCCTTCATTAGCTTGATGCTCCAGGCAAACAAGATTACTTATTATTCCTCAACTCTTGTCCTGCCTGTCCCACTCCACATACAATAAGACCAGATGAGAAATAATAAGGACCCAAATGAGGTCTTTGGCAGTGAAGATGAAGAAGGGATGGATTTGAAGAGATGCACTCTTAAAGCTAGGTTTCCCTTAGTTCTGTCTGTCTCCTTCCTTTCAGAAGCACCATCAAACTTGTTTAAGGACATATTTCCCTCATTCTGCAAATAATACAAGCCAACATTCATTGGGAACTTCTTGCGTGCCAAACGTTGTTCTAAGTGCTGTATAATCATTAATGCATTTAATCTTCACAATAGCCTTTGGAGTAGGTACCATTGGTGTCCTTTCTTTATATATAAAGACCCTGAGGCAGATTTAGGATTAAGTAATCTGCACAATGTCATGTAACCAGTGAAAATAGGAAAGCTTGGACTTAACTCAGGTGGACTTACCCTGGGGCTTGTGATCTGAACTACTACTATATTATATTACCAGATGCTTCTGTTGGCTGTCATGATGCTGCCTATTTCTAATTCTGTATTTCTTTTTGTGATAGCATCACCCTCCTTCCTTATTGTCTCCTGCCATTCCAAAATATAAAAAAAAAACAAACAAAGTTCTGGTCTTAGTCCCTCTTTTTCTATATGCTCAAATAGGTAACATTTATTGAGCGTACTACATGTCAGAGACAGCCTTAGCATACTTATATACTTTATCTCATTGACTCCTTTCAGCAGGCCTCTGAGGTATGTGCTATTATTATCTCCATTTCACAGATGAGGAAACCAAGGCACAGAGAAGTGAGGTAGTTTGACCAATGTCACATAGCCTGAAAATGTCAAAACTTGACTTAGAACCCAGGCAGTCTGATTCCAGAGACCACTCTTATGTGGCCCATACATTTGTGTTGCTTTGTTTTGTGATTAAGAGTCAGACCCTAAAGCTAGACTGCTGGGTTCAAATCCCAACTTTACTGCTTTACAGTTGTGGGAACTTGGGAAAGTGACTTTACTTTCCTGAGCCTCAGTTTCCACATCTGTAAAATGAGAGAATAATAGTAAGGCTGATGTAAAGATTAAATGAGGTCACTTACGGAAAACACTTAGAATAGTGTCTGCACCAGGTAATCAGTACATAAAATTACCAATAATTATTATTTTGATTTTTATATCTTTCTGAACTTTTAATTTTTATGTTGGTTACATCTATTTTTTCAGTTTTATTGAGATGTTATTGACATATAACATATGTAAGTATAAGGTGTAAAACATCATGATTTGATACACCTATATATTGTGAAATGATTACTACAATAAATTTAAACACCCCCATTTCCTCACATAATTACCATTTTGTTGTAGTGATAACATTTAAGATCTACTCTCTTAAATTTAAGTTTATATTAAAGTACTGTTAATTATTGTCACAATGACAAACATTTGAACCTCAGAACTTATTCATCTTATTGCAGGAAGTTTGTATCCTTTGATCAGTATTTCCCCATTTCTCCCACTCCACAACCTCTGATAATCGCCATTCTACTCACTATTTCTATTTCAGCTTTTTTAGATTCCACATGTAAGTGACGACATACATGTTGTATTTCTTTGTCTTATTTATTTTACTTAGCATAATGCCCTCAAGGTCCATCCCTACTGTCACAAAAGGCAGAGATCCTTATTTTTTAAAGGCTGAATAATATTCCACATTTTCTTTATCCATTCATCCATTGATGGACACTTAGGTGATTTTAGGTTGTTTCAGGTTGCTTCCATGTCCTGGCTATTTTAAATAATGCTGCAGTGAACATATGGGATGCAACTATCTCTTTGAAATATTAATGTCATTTCCTTGAGATGTATACCCAGTAGTGGGATTGCTGGATCATATGATAGTTCTTTATTTTATTGAGGAACCTGCAGACGGATTTCCACAGTGGCTGTACCAATTTACATTCTCACCAACAATGCACAAGGGTTCCCTTTTTACCATATCCTTGCCAGCATTTGTTATCTCTTGTCTTTTTGATAACAGCCATTCAAACAGGTGTGAGGTGATATCTCATTATGGTTTTGATTTGCATTTCCCTGGTGATTAGTAATGTTGAAGGTCTTTTCATGTATCTGTTGGCCATTTGGATATCTTCTTTGAAAAAATGTTTATTCAAGTCTTTTGCCCAGTTTTAAATTGCATTGTTTATGTTTTTTGCTATTGAGTTGTATGAGTTTCTTATATATTTTGGATATTACCCTTTATAAGATAGATGGTTTTCAAATATTTTCTCCCATTCCATGGGATGCCTTTTCAGTTTGCTGATTTTTCTTTTGCTGTACAGAAGCTTTTTAGTTTGATGTATTCCTACATGTTTATTTTGGCTTTTGTCGTTTCCCCTTTGCTTTGGGTAGTATGGACATATTAACAATATTAATTCTTCCAATCCATGAACACGGGATACCTTTCCATTTATTTGTGTCTTCTTTATTTCAGAAATGTCTTGTATTTTTCAGTGTACAGATCTTTCACCTCCTTGGTTAAATTTATTCCTAATTATTATATTATTTTGTTGCTACTTTAAACATGATTGTTTTCTTTATTTCTTTTCTGGATGGTTCATTGATAGTATATACAAATGCAACATGTTTTTTTGCATGTTGATTTTGTATTGTGAAATTTACTGAATTTTTTAATTATAACAGTTTCTTGGTGGAGTCTTTAGGGTTTTCTGTATAAAAGATCATGTCATCTGTAAACAGAGGTAATTTTACTTCTTCATTTCTGATTTGGATGCATTTTATTTCTTTTTCTTACCTAATTACTGTGGCTCAGACTTCCAGTAATATGTTGAATAGGAATGGTGAGAATGGGAACCCTTGTCTTGTTCGTAATCTTTGCAGGAAAGCTTTAAAACATTCACCACTGAGTATAAAGTTAGCTGTGGTCTATCATATTTGGCCTTTATTATGTTGAAATATGTTCCTTCTATACCTAATTTGTAGAGCATTTTTATCATGAAAGGGTGTTGAATTTTGTCAAATGCTTTTCTGTGTCTATTGAACGATCATATGATTTTTTATCTTTCTTTCTATTAATGTAGTGTATCAAATTTATTGATTTGCATACATTGAACCATCCTTGCAATCCCATATGATCATGGTGTATGATACTTTTAATGTGCTGTTGAATTCAGTTTGCTAGTATTTTGTTGAGAATTTCTGCATCTATATTCATCAGGGATATTGGGCTGTAGTTTTCTTTTCTTGTAGTGTCCTTATCTGGATTTGGTATCAGTGTAATGCTGGCCTTGTAAAATGAGTTTGGGAGTGTTCCTTTATTTTCAGTTTTTTGGAAGAGTTTGAGAAGGAAACAATCCTTAATTAATTCTTCTTTAAAGATTTGGTGGAGTTCACCAGTGAAATCATCTACTTCCGGGCTTTTCTTTGTTGAGAGATTTTTGATTACTCTTTCAATCTCCTCATTCTCTTTTTGATCCTTTGCATTTCTGTGCTGTCAGTTGTAATGTCTTCTCTTTCATTTCTGATTTTTTAATTTGTCTTCTCTCTTTTTTCTTAGTGTAGCTAAAGTTTTGTCAATTTTGTTTATCTTTTCAAAAAACAGCTCTCAGTTTTGTTGATCTCTTCTGTTGCTTTTTCTTTTGCTAACCTTGGGCTTAGTTCTTCTTTTTTTAGTTCCTTGAGGTGTAAAGTTTGCTTGTTTATTTGTGATCTTTCGTTTTTCTTAATGTAGGCATTTATTGCTACCAACTTCTTTCAGAACTACTTTTGCTGCATCTCATAGGTTTTGGTATGTTGTATTTACTTTTTAGTTTGCTTTAAGGCTTTTTAATGTTCCTTTTGTTTCCTTCTTTGACTTATTACTTGTTTAGGAGTGTGTTGTTTGATTTCTACATATTTGTGAATTTTTCAGTTTCTTTTCTATTATTGATTTAATTTCATTGTGATAGGAAAAGATATTTGATATGATTTCAATCTTCTTACATTTGCTAAAGTTTTTTTTGTGACCAAACATATGATCTATCCTGGAGAATGTTCTGTGTGTTCTTGAGAAGAATTTGTATTCTGCTGCTGTTAAGTGGAATGTTCTGTATATGTCTATTACGTCCATTTGGTCTAAGTTATAGTTCAAGTCCAGTATTTCCTTGGTGATTTTCTGTCTGGATGATTAATCTGTTGTTGAAAGTGGGGTATTGAAGTCACCTACTATTATTGTATTATTGTCTATTTCTCCATTTCTCCCTTCAAATCTGGTAGGATTTGCTTCATATATTTAGGCGCTCTGATGCTGAATGCATGCATATTTACAACTGTTACAGCCTCTTGATGAATTGATCCCTTTATAATCATATAATGACCCTTATCACTTGCTACAGTTTTTACTTAAAGTCTGTTTTGTCTTATAAAACTATCTCTGCTATCTTGGTTTTCATTTGCATAGGACAACTTTTTCCATCTCTTCACTTTGAGCCTATGTGCATCCTTAAAGTTGAAGTGAATTTCTTATAGGCAATATATAGTTGGGTCTTATTTTTTTAATCCGTTCAGCTACTCTATACCTTTTGATTGGAAAACTTAATCCATATACATTTAAAATAATTGTTGATAGGTAAGGACTTACTAATGCCATCTTACTAATTGTTTTATGGCTGTTATGTAGCTCCCCTGTACCTTTCTTCCTCTTTGGCTGTCTTTGTGAGTTGGTGATTTTCTGTGGTGGTTTGCTTTGATCCTATATCTTCTCTATATCTTTTGTGTTTCTATTGTCAGTTTTTGCTTTGTAGTTACTATGAGGCTTACCTAAAACATCTTCTAAATATAACACTCAATTTTAAGATGATAACAACTTAACTTCTATTGCATACAAATACCCTACCCTTTTACTGCTCCCCCATATTTTATGATTTTAATGTCACAATTTACCTCTTTTTATGTTGTGTATCCATGAACAAATTATTGTAGCTATAGTTACTTTTAATAATCTTGTCCTTTAAACCTTTATGCTAAACTTGTTATTAACACACCACCATATTACAGTATTAGAGTATTCTGAATTTGACTATATACTTGCCTTTCCCAGTATGTTTTTTATTTCATATATTCCATGTTAATAATTAGTGTCCTTTCATTTCAGTTTGAAGAACTCTTTTCAGCATTTCTTGTAAGGCAGACCTAGTGGTAATAAACGCTCTCAGCTTTTGTTTGTTTGTGGAGGTCTGTATCTCTTTTTCATTCTTGAAAGACATCTTTACCAGGTAAAGTATTCTGGGTTGGCAGTTTTGTTCTTTCAGTACTTCTAATATATCATCCCACTCTATTCTGGCCTTCCAGGTTTCTGCTAAGAAATCCACTGATAGCTTTATGGGTTCCTTATGTGTGATAAATTTATTTCTCTTGCTGCTTTTAAAATTCTATTTTTGTCTTTGATTTTAGACTTTTATTATAATGCATCTTGGAAAAGATAGTTTTGAGTTGAGCTAGTCAGGTGACCTATTAGCTTCAAGAACTTGGATGTCCAAATCTCTACCCGGATTTGGGAAGTTCTCGTCAATTACTTCTTTTGATAAGCTTTCTGCTCTATTTTCCTTCTAGGACTCCAATAATATGGATGTTGTTTCTTTTAATGTTCTCTCATAATGCATGTAGGCTTCCTCCACTCTTTTTCATTCTATTTTCTTTTTGCTCCACTGACATGAACATTTCAAATCACTTGTCTTTTAGTTCACTAATCCTTTCTCCTGATTGGTTGAGTCTATATTTGAAGCTCTCTTTTGAATTCTTTGGTTCTTTCAGCATATTCTTCAGCTCTAGGATTTCTGCTTGGTTTTTAAAAATAGGTTTTATTTCTTTGTTGAAATTCTCATTTCATTCATGCATTTTTCCCCAATTTCCTTTAGTTGTCTATCTGTTTTTCATTGTAGTTCACTAAATTTCCTTACGAGGATTATTCTGAATTCTTTGTCAGACAGTTCATATGTCTCCACTTCTTCAGAGTCTGTCATTGGTGTTTATTAGTTTCTTTTGGTTGATTCATGTTTCCTTGATTATTCATGACCCTTCTGGTCTTAAATTGGTGACTGCACATTTGAAGAAGTGGGAACCTCTTACAGTCTTTATAGACTGGCTTTGGCAGGGAAAACTCTTCACTAATAAGCCCATCCAGAGATTCCGGGTAGGCCATTTGGTGGTGATTATGGACAAGCTTGCTGCTGGAATCCTTGGGCAGGCAGGTCTGGTGCCTGGTTACCAGGTGATCAAACCTGGTATTTGGTTACACAGGGACTAGCCTGGTGCCTAGGTCTGTAGGTTTGGGCCTGGCTCCTGGATTCACCAAAGAAACCCTGATTTTTGAGTCTGTGGTGACAGGCCTGGGACCTGGGTGTGTATGGGCATACCTAAATCCTGGGCTCCCTGGGACCAGCCACACACTGGTGACCACTGGGATGGGCCCATTACCTAAGTGGGGGCAAGCCTGGAGGCTGGAGCCATGGGGGTTGGCTTGGTGCTAGTACAAACCTGAAGCTTGGGTCTGCAGGATTTGGCCTATAACCTAGGGCCTCAGATGCTATCTTGGAGATTGGGTTTGTGGAGGCCAGTTTGGCACTTGGGAATGCCAGGACCCTGGGTCTGTGGGAGCTGGCCTCAAGGTTAGGTCTGTGGGGCCCAGCCTGGCCCCTGGGCTAGACCAGGACCCTGAGTTCACAGTTATCCACCTGGGGCCTGAGTTTGTAGGAGCCCACTGAAAACCTGGTGCCGTGGAAATCAGCTGTCACTGTGGTGGACCAGTAGCCTAGATTCATGGGAGTGCATCAGGAGTGTGGGGCCACTGGAGCCACTTAGGGCCATGCTAACTGGCAGGCACTGGAGTGAATATGGAAGTCTGAAGTTGAGGAAGCTATCTGGACCTGCAGGAGCTGCCTGGGGAAGTTTAAGCCTACAAGTGCTTGGAAGAGGTAGGGGTCTGGATTCACAGGAACCTGCACAGAGCCTGGTGCTGTGGGAGCCGCCTGGCGCCACTGAAGCCAGCAAGAACTGAAGTGAACCAGGGGCCTGAATTCACTGGAGCCCACTGGGAACCTGGTGTAAAGGATGATGCCTGGATCCACTGAAGCCAGCAGGCATCAAGGTGAGACAGGGACCTGGATGTGTAGAAGCCTGCCAGGAGGCTGGTGCCAAGGATGCTCCCTTGGACCACAGGATCTTCCTGGGGCCAAGGTGAGCTAGCGACCTAAGTTTGTGGAAGCCCACAGGAAGAGACCTAGGGCCATGAGAGTCAGCCTGGTGCTGGGGCAGGCTGGCTCTAGGGTCTGCAGTGAAGTCAGGCACTCACTTCACTCTCCTCCTGCAGGGAGGGGTCTCCACACTGGGCTGCCAGGGATTAGGGGAGAGGTGATGGGAATAGTGTGAATCTATCTTTCCTATCCTCCTCAATGCATCTTTTCTTATTTTTGTGCTTCACTCAAGAGCTATAATCCTTACCCTGGAATCCTTGGCTCTTGTGAAGGTATTTTCATATGCAGATAGTTATTGAAATTGATGTTTTGGGGTGGGAGGGGTAGGGAAGAAGAACTAGAAATTTCTGTGTTGCCATTTTGCTTATTATTTTCTAAATAAAATCAATCCTTTTCAGCTCCCCAGGCAAGGTTGGTGGGAAATCCAAACTCTTTTTTTTCCACTTTCTAAGATTGCACAGAATTACAAAGATGAAGCAGTCAAAAATAAATGGGTCCTGTGTTCTTCAGCAGTTCCTCATGGCTGACCTGTGATCTTCCTTGGTCCTGTCCCAAGTGGTCCTTTTCAAGGCCTGGTAATCCTGCGTCATCTCTAAGCCTCTAAACAGGAGCTCATGCTCTGATTTATGATGCCATACTGCCACCTTCTGTGGATTATAGTTAATGAGATAACTCAGGGGCAGGCCTGAAATTTACAGGCAGAGTTTCACACATGCTTAATGAGTCGTAGTGATTTTGTTTTACTAGGTTCCACTCTCACCCCTATGAGGATGACTCTCAACCCTTACTATAACCATGAGGAAACCAGGCCAAGGGGAATAAATATATTAACTAAGGGCACACAGGTGGTAAGTAATGGGAGTCTGGACTTGAATCCAAGCCGTGATGACTTTCACATTCCCTGCCTTTTCCTTTTATTTTATGTTTCATTTCTATCCTTCCTAAATATACTCAGTAATAATGACATTCTACTGCCTACTTCAAAATCTGTTTCTTCTTCAGGAAATCTGCCTGTGTTCTTGTATATTCTGCTGCACTTCTATGTTGACTATTCTCACATTGTTTATGGAGGCATGTATTATCCTGTTTACTGTATTTTTAAAGTAATTGAATATAAGGAATAGATTTTCTAATTCCTGGTTGAATTGGTTTATAGGAATTATACTAATTTTTAATTCAGAATCTACTGAAATGTAAGAAACTCAGCTAAAAGGAGAGAGGAGAAAAGCACCAAAATAAATGATGCATTTGCCCTCGTAAAAGATACTTCATAAGAATAGGGGTTTAAGAAAGTGAACATCTTGAGAGCAGGATCTATTTCTTAGAAAACACAGCATCCCTCACAACCTAGCTTAGTTCTTGACTTGTGGTAAGGACTCTCCAAATGCTTGTTGAATTGCTACTCAGAGTTTGCTGATGGGCTTCACTGAGCCTAAATTAAGTAAGAATATATTTTCCTTATATGGCTAGGAAAGGAAATGTTCTAATAAGTCATATTTTCAGGTCATGAAAGATTTAATCATTTACATGCTAAACTGTATTTTAATATTTTTAGTGAGAATCATTGCAAAGTTAATATTATAGTTCCTGGCTCTACTATACTGAAATATGTGATGTAATTTGATTTTTCTTAATAAACTGGGGGTTGTCTATGAGAATATTCATTATTGTGAATTACTCTAGACAGAGCCAAAGATGTATGTATAGCTGTGTGTATCACTAACCTATCAGATAATGAGCCTGAAGCGTATAACTTGTTTCCTTTTTTGTTTTTTACTTTATCCTCTAAAAGTGGAATGAAGAAGGTGTAGTTAAATACAGTCCAGGACAAGGTAACATGATTGCTTTTTTTAAAGACTTAATGAGTAAATCAAAAGCCAAAGCATCTGCCTAAAGGTGATAATTTCATCTTTTAGAAAATCTATGCCAGTATCAGATGCAATGTAGCGTAATGAAAAGACCACTAAAATGGGAGTCAAAAGTGCTCCATTTTCATCCCAGCTTAACTGCTTGGCTATGTGATCCTTGATTAGTCCTAGGCTCCTCTCTGAACTTCAGTTTCCTTATTTATAAAATGAAGATTACAATGCCTACCCCACAAGGTTGTTGTGAGACTCAATGAAAGTGCTTTGATAAATGCAAAGTGCTGTACAAAATAGAAACAGTATTATGGTAAGGTATCATTAGTGTCTTTTCACGTGTCAGGAACTTTTTCTGATGCTATCTGCTATTTTAATATTGGTAACACAGGGTACTACATCCATCTCATTGTCATCTTTAAGCTACACTTTAATCACACCTGCATTGTCCACTGATGTGACATGAAGGAGCACTATCCTTTACCACCTCAAGAAATTGTGCTGGTGCATATTGGGGCATGCTTGCTTCTAGCCTCCAAATTCACTTTGTTAAAAAAAGACATGTCTGCAAACAACACTGAGGTGAAATGTTCTATAAGCCTTCTCTTTTGATGAAAGTCTACAGCCCTTTCCCTTTTTACTTTACTCCAATATGACAGCCTTTTATCACTTCAGAAATATCCTTTAGCCTAACTCTACCGTCAATAATTTTGACATGATACTACATGAGTTCAAAACAGAACACAAAACTAAGTGTCGACAAGAAATGCTGACACTAAAATGTAACTACTGTGCCACCTAGTATCCACGGTATTCTTCCTCTACTATATTTTAATCAGCAAGAATAGGCAATTTTGTAAAGCTATCTCTATGATACAAGAAGCTACAGAAATACCAGTTGATTCCATTTTAACACTGCCATTGCTTAGAAAAGAACAAACACTTTGGTAAGTTTGTAGCTCCAATAAGTCTTGTATGGGCTTCTCTCTCCAGAGGGAAATAGTCCAGCAAGACTCCTCGCTTAATGGTAGTGGTCAAGGAAGGAAATGTAAGAGCTAAGTTTTGAAGGATGAAGTGAAGAAATGGACTTAGGAGGAAAGACACTTCAGGCTTAGAGATAAGTATATGCAAAGGAAAATTTGCAAGAGAGGATATCCTCAACTGTAAGGTTCCTGGAGTAGACTGGTGAGATATGAAGTTGAAGAAGTAGGAAGGGACAAGGCCATGAAGGCCTCATATGCTATACCAAGGATTTTATATTTTATTCTTAAAGTAATGGGGAGTCACTGAAGAATGCTGAGTGATTAAGGTGCCAAAAAGATCGCTCTGGTTGCTCGGTTGATTGGATAGAGTTGAGAGCACATGCAGGGAAACAAGACAGAAGGCTGGTGCCCAGGCAAAACATTACAGGGTCTATACTAACAAAGCGGCAGTAAGGATGGTGGAACTGACCAGACTTGCTAACAGTTCAGATGTTGGGCAACTCTTAAGTTTGTGACTTCAGTGCCATGTCTTTTAGCCAGTACTCACCATTTTCATGCAAATTATCTGTAACTGTTTCATATAGCTTGGCTAAGATAATGAAATGAGCAACTTGAATCAACAGAAGGCACATGAATCACTTGAATATTTTGGGTGGTTTTTCCAGTAAGCACACCAACCTCAGTGGATTGGATTTTTTCACTCAGCATAATTCCCTGGGTATTCATCAAAGTTGTTTTGTGTATCAATAATTCACTCCTTTTTATTGCTGAGTAGTATTTCATGGAATGTATGTACCACAGTTTGTTTTACCATAAACACCTTGATGGAAATCTTGACTGGTTCCAGTTTGGGGCTATTACAAATGAAGCTGCTATGAGCATTCATGTACAGGTTTTTGTGTGGACAGTTTTTGTTTATCTTGGATAAATGCCCTGGAGTGTAGTTGCTTTGTCATATAGTAAGTATATGTTTGGGATTTTTTTTTAATTGCCAAACTATTTTTCAGAGAGAGTTTATCATTTCACATTTCCACAAGCAATGAGTGATCCATATTATCTGTATCCTTGCCAGCGTCTGGTATTATTGCTATTTTTTTATTTCAGCCTTTCTCTTAGGTGTGTGGTTGATATCACATTGTGACTTTATTTTGCATTTATCTGTTAGCCAATTATACTAAACACCATTTCATGTGCTCATTTTCCACCTGTATGCCTTATTTTTTAAAATTTATTTTACTGAGGTCACATTGGCTTATAATATTATATAAATTACAGGTGTGCATCATTTATATCAGTTTCTGTATAGACTGCATAATGTTCACCACCAAAAGTCTAGTTTCCATCCATCACCACACATATGTGCCCCTTTACCCTTTTTGTCCTTCCCCTGCTCCCTTTCCCTCTGATAACCCCCAATCTGTTCTCAAGATCTATGTGTTTGTTTGTTTGCTTATATCCTCTTCAGTGAAATGTCTCTTCATGACTTAGGCTCATTTTCTAATTGGGTTGTTTGCTTATGTTGAGTTTTTAAAAATTTGATTAATTTTTTTCTAATAGCTTTATGGAGATATAAAAGATATAATTGACATACAACACTGTATAAGTTTAAGGGGTACAGCATGACTTGACTTACACATATTGTGAAATGATTACCACAATAAGTTTAATCAACATCCATCATCTCATACAGATACGAAAAAAAAGAAAAAACAGTTTTTCCGCTTGGTGGGAACATTTAGGAACTACTCTGTTAGCAACTTTCAAATATACCATCCAGCAATGTTAACTACAGTCACAATGTTGTGCATTACATCCTCATCGTGTTTTTATCTTATAATTGGAAGTTTATACCTTTTCTATAGTGGCTGTAACAGTTTACAATCCCACCAACAGTGTATAGGGTTCCCTTTTCTCCACCTCCTCACCAGCATTTGTTATCACTTGTCTTTTCAATGATAGCCATTCTAACAGGCGTAAAGTGATATCTCATTGTGGTTTTGATTTTCATTTCCCTAGTGATTAGTGATGTTTAGCACCTTTTCATATATCTGCCGTCTGTTTGTATATCTTCATTGGAAAATGTCTATTTCAGGTCCTTTGCCCATTTTTTAATTGGATTATTTGTTTACTTGCTATTAAGTTGTATGAGTTCTTTACATATGTTGAATATTAACTCCTTATCAGATAGATATGTGATTTTAAAATATTTTCTGCCATTCCATAGGTTGCTTTTCCATCTTGTTGATCATTTCTTTTTCTGTGCGGGAGCTTTCTAATTTAAAGTAATCCGACTTGTTTGTTTTTTCTTTTGTTGCTTGTGCTTTAGGTGTCATCTCCAAAAAATCTTTGCTGAGACCCATGTCAAGGAGCATTTTTCCTATATTTTCTTCTGAGTTTTACGTTTTCTAGTCTTACTTTTAAATCTTTAATTCATTTTGAGTTAATTTTTTGTGAGTGGTGTTAGGCAGAGGTTTGTTTCATTCTTTTGTATGTGAATATCCTATTATCAGAGCACCATTTATTGAAGAGACTGACTTTTCTCCATTGAGTATTCATGGATCCCTTGTCAAATATTAGTTGACCATATATGCATGGGTTTATTTCTGGGCTCTTGATTCTGTTTCCTTAGTCTACGTGTCTGTTTTTATACCAGTACCACTGTTTTGATTAATATAGTTTTGTAATATAGCTTAAAAACAGGGAGTGTGATGTCTCCTACTTTTTCTTTTCTCAGTCTTGCTTTGGCTATTTGGGGTCTTTTGTAGTTCCATGTAAATTTTAGAATATTTTATCTACTTTTGTATAGAGTGCCACTGGAATATTGATAGGGATTGCATTAAATCTATAGATGGATTTGAGTAGTATGGATATTTTAACAATATTAATTCTTACAGTTCATGAACACAGATGTTTTTCCATTTTTTTGTGTCTTCAATTTCTTTCACCACTGTTTTGTAGTTTTTAGTTTATAGAACATTCACTTCTGTGGTTAAATTTATTCCTAAGTATCTTATTGTTTTTGATACTATTGTAAATGGAATTGTTTTCTTTATTTCTTTTTCGCATAATTGATTGCTAGTATATATAAATACCACTGATTTTTGTATATTTATTTTATATTTGGCAACTTTGCTGAATTAGTTGATTACATCTAATTAGTTTTTGTGGAGTCTTCAGGATTTTCCATATACAGAATCATGCCATTTGCAAAGAGACAATTTTACTTCTTCGTTTCCAGTTGAAATACTTTTTATTTCTTTTTTTGCCTAATTGCTCTGGTTAGGACTTCCAGTACTATGCTGAATAGCAGTAGTGAGCATGGGCACCCTTGTCTTGCTCATGATCTTAGAGGAAAAGCTCTTACACTTTCACTGTTGAGTATAATGTTAGCTGTGGGCTTGTCATATATGCTCTTTATTATGTTGAAGTATGTTGCTTCTATACCTAAATTATTAAGGATTTTGTCATGAACAGATGTTGAATTTTGTCAAATGTTTTGTCTGTGTTTATTGAGATAATCATATGATTTTTTTTCCATTCAATTAATGTGATGTAATATGTTTAGTGATTTGAGTATGTTGTACCATTCTTGCATCCCAGGGGTAAATCCTACTTGATCATTGTAAATGACCCTTTTAATGTGCTGCTGAATTCTGTTTGCTAGTATTTTACTGAGAATTTTGAATCTCTATTCATCAGGAATGTTGGCCTGTAGTTTTCTTTTCTTGTAGTGCCCTATTCCTAGCTTTAGTATCAGGATAAAGCAGGCCTTGTAAAATGAGTTTGGGAGTGTTCCCTCCTCTTCAGATTTTTGGAAGAATTTGAGAAGGGTTGGCATTAATTGTACTTTAAGTGTTTGGTAAAATTCACCAGTGAAGCCATCTGGTCATGTGCTTTTCTTTACTGGGAGCCTTTGATTACTCATTCAATTTCCTTCCTAGCAATTTCTCTGTTCAGATTTTCTATTTTTTCATAATTTAATCTTGGTAAGTCATATGTTTCCAAGAAATTTTCTGTTTCTTCTAGATTGTCCAGTTTGTTGACATATAGTTGTTCATAGTAACCTATTATGATCCTTTGTATATCTGTGGTATCGTTTGTAATGTCTCCTCTTTCTTTTATAATTTTGTTGATTTTGGTCCTCTCTCTTTTTCCTTGGTTAGTCTAGTTAAACCTTTGTCAATTTTGTTAATCTTTTCAAAGAGCCAACAGTTCTATTATCCTTTTCTATCATTTTCCTGTTCTCTATTTCTTTTTTTATTGTGGTAACATTGGTTTATAACATTATATAAATTTCAGGTGTACATCATTATATTTTGATTTCTGTGTAGACTACATCATGTTCACCACCCAAAGACTAGTTACTATCCATCAGCATACCTGTGCATCCTGTCACTTCTTTTGCCCTCCTCCCTTCCCACTAACACTTGGGTAACCACCAATCTAATCTCTGTATCTGTGTGTTTCTTGTTGTTGTTGTTTATATCTTTTACTAATGAGTGAAATCATATGGTATTGACTTTCTCCTTCTGACTTATTTTTCTTAGCATAATACCCTCAAGGCCCATCCATGATGTGGCAAGATTTATTGTTTTGTTATAGCTGAGTAGTATTCCATTGTGTATGTATACCACATCTTCTTTATTCATTCATCCATTAATGGGCACTTAGGTTGTTTCCAAGTGTTGGCTATTGTGAATAATGTTGAAATGAACATAGTGGTGCATACATTTTTACACATTTGTGTTTTAATGTTCTTTGGATAAATGCCCAGAAGTAGAATAGCTGCATCATATGGTAGTTCTATTCTTAATTTTTTGAGGAATCTCCATACTGTTTTCCATAGTGGCTGTACCACTTTACATTCCCACCAGCAGTGTATGAGAGTTCCCTTTTATCCACATCTTCTGTAACACTTGTTTTTTGTCTTGTTAATTTTAGCCATTCTGACAAGTGTGAGCTGATAGCTCATTATAGTTTAATCTGCATTTCCCTAATAGTTAGTGATGTTGTATATCTTTTCATGTGCCTGTTGGCCATCTGTATATCTTCTTTGGAAAAGCATATGTTCAGATCTTTTGCCCATTTTTTAACTGGGTTGTTTTTTGTTGTTGAGATGTATGAGTTCTCTGTGTATGTTGGATATTAACCCCTTATCAGATATATGACTTGCAAATATCTTCTCTCAATTGTTAGGTTGCCATTTTGTTTTGTTGATGGTTTCCTTTGCTGTGCAGAAGCTTTTAAGTTTGATCTTGTCCCATTTGTTTATTTTTTTCTTTTATTTCCTTTGCCTGGAAGATTACAGGCCAATATCACTGAAGAATGTAGGTGCAAAAATCCTCAACAAAATGCTAGAAAATCAAATACAAAAACACTTTAAAAAGATCATACACAATGATCAAGTGGGATTTATTCCAGAGATGCAGGGATGGTTCAACATCCACAAATAAATCAACGTGATACACCACATTAACAAAATGAATAAAAATTGCATGATTATCTCAATAGATTCAGAGACAGCATTCAACAAGATACAGCATCCATTTATGAGAAAAACTCTGAATAAAATGGGTATGGAAAGAAAGTACCTCAATATAATAAAGGCCATATATGACAAGCCCACAGCTAATATGTGTAGATTGCTCAACAGTAAAAAACTGACAGCTATCCCTTTAAGAGCAGAAACCAGACAAGGATGCTCCACTTTCACTACTCTTATTTAAGATAGTATTGGAAGTCCTAGCCAGAGCAATCAGGCAAGAAAAAGAAATTAAAGGGATCCAAATTGGAAATGAAGGAGTAAAACTGTCCCTATTTACAGATGACATGATTTTATGCATGTAAAACCCTAAAGAGTCCACCAAAAAACTATTCAAAATAATAAATTAATGCAGTAAAGTTGCAGGATAAAAAATATCAACATACATAAAGCAGTTGCATTTCTATATACTGACAACAAAATAGAAGAATGAGAAATTAAGAATACAATCCTATTTACAATCACAATGAAAAGAATCAAATACCTAGGAATATGTTTATCCAAAGAAGTGAAAGACCTGTACACTGAAAAACATAAAACATTGTTGAAAGAACTTTAAGAAGGTGCAAAGAAATGGGAAGACATGCTGTGCTCTTAGATTGGAAGAATTAACATAGTTAAAATATTCATACTTCCTAAAGCAATCTTCAGATTCAGTGCAAACCTATCAAAGTCCCAATTACAATTTTCACAGAAATAGATTCAGGAATCCTAAAATTTATGTGGAACAACAAAAGACCTCGAATAGCCAGAGGAATCCTAAAAATAAGAACAAAGCTGGAGATAATCACACTCTAGATTTGAAATATACTACAAAACAATAGGAATCAAAACAGCATGATACTGGCCAAAAAACAGACACACAGATCAATGGAACAGAATTGAGGGCTCAGAAATAAACCCACACATCTATGGACAGCTAATTTTCAACAAGGGAACCAAGAACACACAATGGAGAAAGGAAAGTCTCTTCAATAAAGGATGTTGGGAAAACTGGACAGCCACATGCAAAACAATGAAAATAGACTGTTATCTTACACCACACACAAAAATTAACCTGAAATAGATTAAAAGCTTGAATTTAAGACCTGAAACCATAAAACGTCTAGAAGAAAACATAAGCAGTGCACTCTTTGACATCGGTCTTAGCAGCATCTTTTTGAACACCATGTCCTGTTCTCCATTTCATTTATTTCTGCTATAATCTTTACTGTGTCCTTCCTTTTGCTAATTTTGAGCTTAGTTTGTGCTTATTTTTCTAGTTCCTTGAGGCATAGAGTTTGGTTGTTTATTTGAGATCTTTCTTGTTTCTTAATATAGGCATGTATTGCTATGAACATCCCTCTTAGAACTTCTTTTGCTTCATTCCATGAATTTAGATGTGTTCTGTTTCCACTTTTGTTTGTCTTAAAATACTTTTTTATTTCTGCTTTCATTTTTTCTTTGATTCATTAGTTGTTCAAGAAAATAATGTTTAACTTCATGTATTAATGAGTTTTTAGTTTTCCTTCTGTTCTTAGTTTCTAGTTTCAGACCATTCTGGTCAGAGCAGATACTTGATATGATTTCAATCTTCTTGAATTTGCTAAGAATTGTTTTGTGGTCTAACATATGGTATTTACTAGAAAATGTTCCATGTGCGCTTGAGAAGAATGTGTATTCTGCTGTTGTTGGATAGAATTCTGTATATGTCTATTAGGTCCATTTTTTGTCTACAGGGTTGATCAAATTTGCTGTTTCCTCATTGGTTCTCTGTCTGGATGATCTATTCATTGTGAGTGTGGGGTATTAAAGTCCCCAACTACTGTTGTATTGCTGTTTATTTCTCTGTTTAGTTCTGTTAGTATTTGCTTTACATATTTAGGTGTCCTGATTTGGGATGCATAAATGTTTACAACTGTTGTATCTTCTTGATGGATTGATCTCTTTCTCATTACACAATGACCTTCTTTGTCTATTTTTACCATTTTTAAAGTCTCTTTTGTCTCATATAAGTATAGCAATCCCTGCTTAATTTGATTACCATTGCTTGAAATATCTTTTTCTGTCTTTCACTCTTATGTGTGTCTTTAAAGCCAAAATGAATTTCTTGTAGGCAGTGTATTGTTGGATCTTATTTTTTTATCCATTCAGCTATTCTAAGACTTTTGATTGGAGAATTTAGTCTATTTACATTTAAAGTTATTTTTTATAGGTTAGGACTTACTGTTTCAATGTTGTTAATTGCTTTCTGAATGTTTTGTAGATTCATTGTTCCTTACTTCTTATCTTGCTGTCTTTTTTTGTGATTTGATGTCTTTTTGCATCAGTATTCTTTGACTTCTTTATTACATTCTTTTGTATAATTGCTACAGGTTTTTTTCTCATGTGGTTGCCATGAGGCTTACACAAAATATCTTAAAACTATAATGTCCTATTTTAAACTGATAGTAACTTAACCTTGATAACATTCCTTAACTTTACCCTTTTATGTGTACTCCTCCTCACAGTTTAGGTCATTGATGTTATAAATTACATCTATTTTATATTGTGTAACTAATAACAGACTATTGCAGCTATTTTTTATTACATTTTTTTAACTTTTAAACTAAAGTTGTAAGTGAATTACACACCACCATTATCATATTATAGAATCTAACTTTGACTACATATTTACCATAACCAGTGAGTTTTATGCTACTTTCTTATGTTGTTATGATGTTAATCAACATCCTTTTACTTCCACTCAAAAAATTTCCTTTAACATTTGTTGTAAGGCAGGTCTAGTGGTGATGAATGTCCTCAGCCTTTGTTCAGGAAAATCTTTATGCATCCTTCATTTCTGAAAGATAGATTCACTAAATATAGAAATCTGGGTTAATAGTTTTTTCTTTCAATATTTTGAATGTGTCATCTCATTCTTTCCTGGCCTGAAAAGTTTCTGTTGAGAAATACACTGCTGGTATTATGTGTGTTCCCTTGTATGTAACTTTTCCTTTTTCTCTTTCTGCCTTCAAACTTCTTTGTCTTTCAATTTCGACAATTCAATAATAATGTGTCATGGTGTAGCCCTATATGGTACCAACCTATTTGGGGACCTTTAGGCCTCATGGATCTGGATGTCCATTTCTCTCCCCAGGTTTGAAAAGTTTTCGGCCATTATTGCTTTAAAAATGTTCTGTCCTTTGCTTTCTTTTCTCCTTCTGGTATTCCCAAAATGCAAATACTGTTCCTTTTGATTGTGTCCCATAAGTATATAGATTTTCTTTACTCTTTTTCATTCCTGGTTCTTTCTCCTCCTCTGACTGGGTCATTTCAAATGCCTTGTCTTCTAGATCATTGATTCTTCTGCATGGTGGAGTCTGCTGTTGAAGCTCTCTATCCAGTTGTTCAGTTCTGTCATTGTGTTCTTGAGCTCTAGCATTTTTGTTTGTTGTTGTTTGATGATTTCTGTTTCTTTGTTGAAATTTTCATTTTGTTCATGCATTGTTTTCATAATTTCATTTAGTTTTCTGTCTGTGTGTTCTTGTAGTTCACTAAACTTTAGAAGGATTTTTCTAAATTCTTTGTCTGACAGTTCATAGATCCCCATTTCTTAAGAGTCAGTTATTGGAGTTTTGTTAGTTTCCTTTGATGTTGTCATGTTTATCTGATATTTTGTGATCCTTGATTCCTTACATTGGTATGTGTACATTTGAGTAAGAAGTCACCTTTTCCAGAGTGTACAAATTTACTTTGGTAGAGACAATTCTTCACCAGTCTCCTCAGCTTGGTTTTCTGGATGTTTTAGCTGGTAATGTCCTTGGGCAGGTGGGGCTTGCAATCAGTCTCTTTTTTGGCTGGGCCACTGCCCATGCTCTGAAGTTGGGAGGGGGTGCTTCTGGCTCAGAACACTTGGATAGGACTGCTGGCTTGATTCTTTTTGCATGTGAAGCGGTAGGATGTGTTCTGCTGTTGCCTGGGTTCTCTCATCAGGCTTCCTATGTGGTCAGAGCAGTAGGCAGGTTATGAATTGGCTTCCATGCTTTGGCAGGGCAGCAGATCATGCCCCTAGGCCTACACTGCTTATGGTTTTGGGAACCAATTCTAGTAAGACTGTGCACTGAATTCCCTGGGCAGATGGGGCCACAAATTTTGCTCTGCAGATGGGAAAAGCCCTGGGTTATGCTTTCTGTTCAAGAGCCACAATAAACAGTGTTGTAAGATGGGCTATGCAGCTTCTTGAGTGCTCTGTTTAAATTCCCTCGTGAGGCAGGCTGAAGGTTATATTCAGCAGTTGGTGGAACTAAGTTTCCCTAAGTTGGTGGAATTAGTTTCCCTCTCTGGGTGAGGCACTTTACAACCCCCAAGGCTAGCAAGGCTCTAGTTTGGGGATCAAGTTAGGTTGAACTATGCACCAAATTTCCTCACCTGGTGGGTCACTGTCCTGACTCTGCAGATGGGAAGGGTTGCTGGCTGGGTTCTTCACTCAAGTGCCGCTGTAATGGAGCTGCAAGATGGGCTACACAGATTCCCAGGAGCTTTGGTTAGGATTCCTGATGAGGTGGGGCTGGATGCTGTATTCAGCTTTGGGCAGGGCTATACATTAGCTTCCCTGCTCAGTTGGGACTGTAGAACAGATTTCAGGGCTAGTAAGTCTTTGTTTTGGAATCACATCAGACAGACCTGGACACTAAGCGTGTTGGACAAATGGGGCCACTCTCTCTTGGCTCTGTAAATGCAGAGCCACTGGCTGAGTTCTTTGCTCAAGTTCTACTGTAATCAGGGATGCAGGGTGGGCTACCAAGATCTCCAGGAGATCTGGTTAGGTTACCCTTCTAATGTGACCTGTCGTGGTCTCTGTGGTGCAGGGGGTGCTTCAGCCTCACCTCTGTGTTCTAGGATTTTCTCAAGGGTGTCTTGTCCATTAATAGCTGTTAGTGGTTTTTCTTGTGAGAAGAGGTGACATGAGGAATGACCATTGGTGCCATCTTGGTGACATCACTCGTTATCTTGTTCAGTAGTTCTCAAAGTGCAGTCTTTGCACCAGCAGCATCAGCATCACTTGAGAAGTTGTTAGAAGCTACTGTTGAATGTTGAGAGTTCATCATAGTTACTAATATTTTCTTGTATGTGTGGTTTGCAAATATTTTCTCCCAGTCTATACCTTTTCTTTATGTCCTCTTCACATGGTCTTACACAGAGCAAATATTTTTAATTTTGATGAAGTTCAATTAGCCATTCTTTTCTTTTATGGATTGTGTTTTTGTTATCAAAACTAAAACTTATTCTAGATCCCAAAAAATTTCTCCTATGATTTCTCAAAGTTTTATACTTTAACTTTTAAATTTGCATCCATTTTCTATTTTGAGTTATTTTTTTTAAGATATGTGGTATAGGTAAAGGTTCATTATTTAAACCTACATATGTCCAATTATTCCAGCACTATTTGCTGAAAAATTATCTTTCCTCCATGGAGTTGCTTTTAAACCTTTGACAAAAATCAGTTGAGCATATTTGTATGTATCTGTTTCTGGGTTCTCTTTTCTATTTCATTTATCTATGTGTCTATCCACAACTCTCACTGTGGCTATATATTAAGCCTTAATATCAAGTAGAGTGATTCTCCCCATACTTAATTCTTCGTCAATATTGTTTTAGATATTCTAGAACCATATACACTTCAGAATAATCTTGTCTATGTACACAGAAACCTTCCTGGAACTATTATACAAATTTCGTTAAACCTATAGACCAGTTTGGGGAGAATTCACTTCTTTACTAAGTTGACTCATTCAATCCATGAACACAGTATATTTCTCTAAGTAGTTAGATATTCTTGGATTTCCTGTCATCAGGAAGATCTTGCCATTTTAAGCATAGAGGTCATATACCTATTTTTAAGCATATAACTAAGTATTTTATTTCAAGTATTTGAAAATGTTATGTTTCTCATTTTTGTTTTCACATATTTATGGTTAGCCTATAGAAATTTAATTGATTTCTTTTGGTTGATCTTGTATCCTGTTAGCTTGCTGAACTCATGTATTATTTCTAGCTTACTTCATAGATTCCTTGGGATCTTTTACATAGACAATCATGTCATCTGTTGAATAGGTACAATATTGTTTCTTCCTTTCCAATATGTAAGCCTTTTATTTCATTTTCTTGCTTTATTGCAGTGGCCAGAACTTCTAATACTATGTTGCATAGGAGTGAGGAAAGTGGTTATCCTCGCCTTTCTTCCAATCTAATGGATAAATTATTCATCCTGTCACCATTAAGTATAATGTTACTTGTAAGTTTATTGTAGATGCCCATTATCAATTTAAGGTAATTTCCTTCTCTTCCTAACTCCCTGAGAGCTTTACTAAGGAATAGGCATTGAGTTTTTCAAAAGTTTTTTCCACATCAAATAATATGATCATTCTTTTTTAGCCCATTTATTTATTTTTTTATTGAGGTATAATTGACATATAACGTTGTATTAGTCTCAGGTGTACAACATAATGATTTTATATTTGTACGTATTGCAAAATTGTCACCATAATGTCTAGTTAACATCCATCACCATACATAGTTACAAAATTTTTTTCTTGCGATGAGAACTTTTATTTACTCTCTTAGCAACTTTCAAATATATAGCAGAGTACTATTAACTATAGTCATCATGCTGTACATTATATTACTACAAGTTATTTATTTTATAACTGGAATTTTGTACCTTCTGATCCCTTTTACCCATTGCAACCCACCTCTGACAACCACCAATCTGATCTCTACATATATTAGTTTGTTGGGTTTCATTTATTAGTTTGTCTGTATATTTCACATAAAGTGAGATTACATAGTATTTGTCTTTCTCTGTCTGATTTACTTCACTTAGCATAATGCTCCAAAGATCCATCCATGAGGCAACAAATGGAAAGATTTCATTTTTATGACTGAATAATATTTCATTGTGTGTGTGTGTGTGTGTGTATACCACATTTTCTGTATCCAGTCACGTATTGATGGTCATTTAGGTTGTTTCCATACCTTGGCTATTGTAAATCATGCTGCAGTGAACATGGGGGTCCATGTATCTTTTCAAGTTAGTGTTTTTATTTCTTTTGGATAAATACTCAGAAGTAAAATTGCTAGACCATATGATAGTTCTACTTTTAATTCTTTGAGGAACATTTATACTGTTTTTCATAGTGGCTGCATCAATTTACATTCTAATTAACAGTGCACAAGGATTCCCTTTCTCCATATCCTTGCCAATACTTGTTATGTCTTGTCTTTTTGATGACAACCATTCTAACAGGTGTGAGGTCATAGCTCATTGTGGTTTTGATTTGCATTTCCCTGATTATTAGTGATGTTCAGCACCTCTTCGTGTACCTGTTGGCCATCTGTACGTCTTCTTTGGAAAAATGCCTATTCAAGTCCTTTGTCTATTTTTTAATCAGATTGTTTGTTTTCTATGAATTATTTATCTATTTTGGATGTTAACTCCTTATCATATACAGTTGTCCCTCTGTATCCACAGGTTCTGCATCTGCAGATTCAACCAACTGTGAATCAAAAGACTATAATGGTTGTGTCTGTACTGAACATGTAGAGAATTTTTCTTTTCTTGTCACTATTTCATAAACAATACTGTATAAAAACTATATGCATAGCATTTGCATTGTATTATGTATTATAAGTGGTCTATAGATGATTTAAAGTTTATGGGAGGATGTTGTAGGTTATATGCAAATACTACACTATTTTATATAAAGGACACAAGCATCCATGGATTTTGGTATCTGCAGGGATCATGGAACAAATCCCTTGTGGATACTGAGGGACAATTTTATATGATTGGCAAATATTTTCTCCCATTCAGTAGGTTGCCTTTTCATTTTATTTATGTTTTCTTTTGATGTGCAGAAGCCTTTAGTTTGATGTAGTTGCACTTGCTTATTATTGCTTTTGTTACCTTTGCTTTTGATGTCAGATCCAAAAACATAATTGCCATGACTGATGTCAAAGAGCTTATTACCTGTGCTTTCTTATAGAAGTTTTATGGTTTCAGGTCTTCCATTCATGTCTTTAATCCATTTTTGTTAATTTTTGTGTATGATGTAAGGTGGTGGTCAAGTTTCAGTCTTTTGCCTTTGGCTGTCAAATTTTCCAAACATCATTTATTGAAAAGACCCTCCTTTAACCATTATATATTCTCGGCTCCTTTGTTGTAAATTAATTGACCATATAGGTTTATTTCTTTACTCTCTGTTCTGTTCCACTGATTTATGTGTCTCTTTTTATGCCAATACCAATACCATACCTTTTTGATTACTATAGCTTTGTAAAATAGTTTGAAATCAGAAACTATGATGCCTCCATCATTGTTCTTCCTCAACATTGATTTGGCTATCCAGAATCTTTTGTGGATCCATACAAATTTTAGGATTGTTAGTTCTATTTCTGTGAAAAATGCCATTGAAACCAATTACAAGAAGAAAACTGGAAAATTCACAAATATGTGGAGATTAAACAACAAGCTACTGAGCAACTAATGGACCATAAATAAATAAATAAATAAAAAGACCTTGAGACTAATGAAAATACAACATACCAAAACTTATGGGATACAGAAACAGCAATTCTAAGATGGAAGTTCATAGTGATAAATACTTACATGAAGAAACAAGATCTTAAATAACCTAAATTTACACCTCAAAGAACTAGACAAAGAACAAACAAAGCCAAAAGGTAATAGATGGAAGGAAATAACTAAGCTCAGAGCAGAAATAAATGAAATTAAGATTTAAAAAACACAATAGAATAGATCGATAAAACTAAGAGCTGTTTTGTGAAAAGATCCACAAAGTTGGAAAACATTTAGCTAGACTCATCAAAAAAAAGAGAGGACTTAAGTAAATAAAATCAGGAATGAAAGAGGAGACATTATAACTGATACCACAGAAATACAAAAGATCATAAAAGACCACTATAAACAATTATATGCCAACAAATTGGACAGCCAGGAAGAAATGCATAAATTCCTGGAAAGATACAACCTAATAAGACTGAATCATGAGGAAACAGGACATCCAAATAGACCAATTACTAGTAAGGATATTAAATCAGTAATCAAAATCCTCCCAACAAATGAAAGTCCAGGACCAGATGGCTTAACTGGTGAATTCTTCCAAACACTTAAAGAAGAATTAATACCATTACTTCTCAAACTCTTCTGAAAAATAGAAGAGGAGGGAACACTTTGAAACTCATATTATGAGGCCAGCATTACCCTGATACCAAAACCAGAAAAATACACCAAAAAACAAAAATGATAGGCCAACATTCCTGATAAACAGATGCAAAAATCCTTAAGAAAATATTAGCAAACCGTATTTAATGATACATTAAAAGGATCATACACTATGATCAAGAGAGATTTATTCCAGGGATGCAAGGATGGTTCAACATCCACATCAATCAGTGTGGTACACCATGTTAACAAAATGAAGGATAAAAATAATATGATCATCTCAATAGATGGAGAAAAGCATTCAACATATTCAACATCTGTTTATGATAAAAACTCTCAATAAAGTAGGTACAGAGAGAACCCACCTCAACATGATACAGGCCATATATGACAAGCCCACAGCTAACATTATACTCAATGGAGAAAAGCTGGAAGACTTTCCTCTAAGGTCAGGAGCAAGAGAAGGACATCCATGCTTGCCACTTTTATTCAATGTAGTATTGGATGTCCTCACTAGAGCAATTGGACAATAGAAAGAAATAAAAGGCATCCAATTCAGAAATGAAGAAGTAAAGCTGTCACTATTTGCAGATGATATAATATTATAAACAGAAATCTCTGAAGACTCCACCAAAAATCTGTTAGAACTACTAAATGAATTCAGTAAAGTTTCAGGATACAAAATCAATACACAAATATCAGTTGTGTTTCCATACACTAATAACAAACTTTCAGAAAGAAAAGTTAAGAAAACAATCCCATTTACAAATGCATCAAAAAAGTAAAATACCTAGGAATAAATTTAACCGAGGAGGTAAAAGACCTGTACACTGAAAAGTATAAACTATTCTTGAAAGAAATTGAAGAAGACACAGATAAATGGAAAGAGATTCTGTGCTCATGAATTGGAAGAATTCATATTGTTGAAATGTCCATATTACCAAAAATAATTCAATGCAGTACCAATCAAAATTCCAATAGCATTTTTCACAGAAATAGAGAAAACAATCCTAAAATGTGTGTGGAACAACAAAAGATACCAAATACAATTGGTGTTTGTATATTGATCTTGCATCCTGCAATCTTCTTGAACTTGTTTATTAGTTCTAATAGATTTTTGGTGGCTTCATTATGATTTTATATATATAAGATCATATCATCTGTGAATACAGATCATTTTATTTCTTCTGCTTCAATTTTGATACCTATTTTTTTTTCCTAATTGCCCTGGAGAGAAGCTCCAGCACAATGTTCAGTAGAAGCAGCAGCAAGAGTGAACATACTGGTCTTACTCTTGAGCTTAGGGGGAAGGCATTCAGGCTTTACCATTAAGTATGATGTTAGTTGTAGATTTCTGCAGATGCCCTTTATCAGATTGAGGAAGTTCCGTTCCTTCCTAGTTTGTTGAATGTTTTACTCACATTGCAGTGTTGAATTTTGTCAAATGCCTTTTCTGCATTTATTGTGAAGATATCACTACTTTTATCCTTTATTCTATTGTTGTAGTGTATTATGTTAATCAATTTTCAGATGTTAAACCAACCTTGCATTCCTGGGATAAATCTCATGTGATCATGGTATATAATGCTTTTTATATATTCCTGGATTCAATGTACTACTATTTTGTTGAGTATGTTTGCTTCTTTTTTTATAATAGCACTATTGGTTTATAATTTTCTTTTCATGTAATGTATTTGTCTAGTTTTGATATCTGGGTAATCCTGGACTTGTGGAACTAATTGTTGGGAAGTGTTCTCGAGTTGAGATTTTCCATGTTATTGGTATGACAAGTGACTTGTATCCTGAACTTTTTGGTTATTGTGATATGAGACTTTGGATTCTATTTGATTGTCTTTTTTTCCCAAAATTCACCTTTTTTATGTATAGTGCAAGGTCCAGGTGGAAGTGCATGGTTATCTTTCTGCTGGACCCACTGCTACCACCCTAGAAGATGCAGTTCTTGGACTCCCACCACCTTGCCCTGCCTCATTGTTAGCAGGTGAGGGTGGAAGTTCAGCCTCCTGCTTGGTGCTAGTTACACCTCTCAGCAAAAGCAAAGCACTGAATCACACCACTCATTGTTTCTATGTGACAGCTGTAAGATCAACTGTCCTTTGGGCCCCAGTGGCATAGAGTGAGGAAAGAGGATGAGCGTGGAGGAAATTAAGGTGCAAACTACCATCATCTTGCACTAATTCTTTCTGTCCCATTGCCACTGATTTGGAGTGGAATATCAGCTCCCTGTTGGACCCCACTGTCACTGGGAAGGGTGGACAGGAAGTGGAGTGCTGACAAACACTGCCTAGCACCACATTACTCTGCCTTCTTGCCCAGTGGAGGTTGAAAGTTTCAGCTACCCTCTGGGCCCTGTTGATATGCAGTTGAGAGGAAGCAGTATGTCATTGAGTACCACCTCTCTCTATTTCATATTGCCTCATTCCACCCCGTTGCTGCCTGGTAGAGGTGGAAGTTCAGCATCCCCTGGCTCCTGCTGATACTGGGTAGGAGTAGGGAGTACTGACTAGCACTTCCCCATGCCACTTTACTCTATTTCATTGCTGCTAAGTGTAGATTGACGTTCAGCATCACTACCCATCATGCCCTACTGTCACCACCTCTGCAAAAGTGGAGTGCCAACTTTCACTAGGTTGCACTAAATCAAGGTGGAAGTTCAGTTTCCAGCTATGCTCTGCTCATATTACATTGGCAGGGAAAGTGGAGTGCTGTCTTAGCCCTGCCTTGCACTACCTTGTTCTACCTCTTTGCCACTGGGTAAGTTTAGGAGTTCAGCTCCTTACCTTGCACTTCTGACAATAGAGGGGAAATAATGGGTGGAAAATTTTTTCTTTTGATGTTTGGCTACAGTAGGACAAATATTCTTTAAAAAGTTTCTTGTCCTGCTATACCACCCTTATCCAAATCATTTGGCGACAAGGAGCAGGATTTTCTTGTAGGTTGTTTTCCTTGTGCTTATTGTATGTTCCAGGTTGCACACTTCTCACAAGCATCTCATAGGGATATATGAGAGCCTAAAAGGAAACCCAGGGAGCTCCCCACAACATTGTTCCTCAAGTTCTGAAGTCCCCAGGTAGTTTGCATTCTTCTTTCTACTTTTCTATCTTTGTTTATTATATTATTTCCAGAGTTCATTGGTTGTAAGAGAGAAGACTAGTAAGGAATTGGGTAACTACTTCATCTTGGCTGGAATTGGAAATCAGAAATTTGTGTTTTAACAAGCCCTCCAGGTCATTCTGAGGTATGCTTAAGTTTGAGAACCACTGCTTTGCATAGTTTCCCAGCCTGTTCCTCCCCACATGATGCCAAGTTCAGTTTGATTTAGAAACATGGAATCTCAGTGTTGGGTGAAACCGTCAAGACCTCCCTCCCTTCCCCAAAACATCTGATTCTTGGAATGCTAACAAGAGGTCCTGAGGCCTCAGCTTAGATATATCCAGTGATAGGGAGCTCACTTTCTATCAGGAGGCCAGGAAAGTTCTCCCTTGTTCTGAGCTGAAAATTCTCTCTATAGCTCATATCCATGCATCCCAGCTTTGACCCTCTTTGAGGTGTCGGCCTTCAGAGTTCAGAGACAGACAATCCTCCTGAGTTTCCTCCAAGCCAACCAGCCTTCAGATCAAGGGAATTGGTTTCTGATATTCTCACAGCCTCATGACCTCCCTGTGAATATATTCCCATTTATCTGGATTCCCCCTTAAAATATGAGACCTAAATAGAGTCTAAACAAATATAGTATCACATTTTTAGTACTGGATCATTATTCCCTGAAGTGCATTTTACTGAATACTGGTCACATAAAATATTCTGCAGAGAAAAATTTCTATGGTCAAATAAGTTTGGGAAACACTCTATCTATAATTCTCTCATGGAGAGTCACAATGCACATTAGCATATTAGAGAGTCGAGAAGTCTATCATCAAAGAAAGCTCTTTAATTTCCCCTAGCTTGGAATTTCCCAAATGTATCTGCACGTAGAGGGTTTTTTTCACATTAACTCCCACTGACAACTCACAAGAAGGAAACTTGGTTAAGAATCTCTGTTATATAAATAAGTAGTTTTTAAATTAATTTGTTCATTCTTTCAAATAAATATGAATTGCCTACCATTTGTTAGACTGAGTATTATGAACGTTAATACATTATTTAGTTAATGTTTCTATTCATCCACCCTAGAATACCATTTCTTTTGTTAGCCACATCTTTCTATTAACTCATACTGAGTTTACAGGCAGGTACAGCCCCTAAGCTTTGTTTACAGATGCCAGGGCTAAACCTTATCTCCTTTCTTTGATACCACTTTTTTGGTTGTAATTGTTGTTTGTTTTTTTGTTGACATAAGTGCATAATCTTACATGCATATTCCAATTAAACTTCTCCTTCTTGTTTTTGGCTCATCATCCCAGCCTTTCCAAACATTTTTTGGTTACTTAATCCTACCCAAAGCCCTTGTTCCACAATGAGTTCTACAAAGTGAGTGCTTAATAATGTGTTTTAATTGACAACTCAGATGAGATAGGGAGAGTTTCATGCCCATCACAGCTAAGATGAATTCAGTAAGCCCATTTGTTAGTTACAGAGTGAATCTTACACTGAGGATGCTGATAATGACAATTAGGTATAGATCTGTAGCTGTTTAGGGTAAGACTCTCTGGAGCCTTGGGGGGTGGAGTTAGTGAAACTCTTAAGACGATTGAAACCATAACCTAGAATAATGGTAATAGCAATAATATTCCAAGCCCTTACATTTGCACAGCACTTTACAATTTTCAAAGCTTTTTCACATAGATTGTCTAATTTGATTCTCAGAACAACCAGTACAACAGGATGGGTAGGTTATTGGACTGAACACTTGGTAGCACTTATTCTTCTTGAATACTCAGATTAGAAGAGTCGACTGTGGGTTATTTGGATGAAACCCCTGCCTATGTATAGGACTCACTCAACCATACTACATATTGGTATAGTGTGGCAGTTGCTAACATCAAATCTGTTTCAATTAAGCATTTTCTTTTACTGCATAGTAACTACTTAATACAACTTTTGGGACTGACTGCATCCATTTGTGGTCTGAGCCTTCTCCCTTCCACTGATGCTTTATTGGACATTCATCTTTAATGTGCATTCTAGACTAACTCTTGTTACAACTCTGAGTGTTACAACTTTCACCCTTTCAGACTTCTATTTTTACATCTCTGAAACATTGGAGACTGAATTGGGGGACTTGGACTCGCCATAGCACTATGGATTTTTATAGAGGGCATCTCAGGGAGTGAGAAGGCACTGACAAGGCAGCATTCCGAGCACTCTTCTGACCCAGTTAAACCAGAGTAGCATGGTTTTTTGTCTATTTTACTAACTGGGTTCCTTTTCTTGAAAACAATGACAAACAAACAAAAACTCAAACTCTGGACTAGATGATTCTTCAAATCCTTTTCAACTTTGACCTTTTGTGGTTTTATGACCTAGAATCCAAGATGAGCAGTAGCAGAGTAAAAAGAATATTGGCCTTTGTAACTGTAACCAAACTTGGATTTGAACACTGGGACTTAAAAGCTGTGTGCTCTTAAACAAATTATTTAATTCATTGACCTCAGTTTTCTCATCTATAACATAAATTGAGTTCCTAATTTTGGGGGTTTAATGAGGTGGTGTCTACGATTCATTGAATTCTTAGTCATGTCAGACAGTGTGTCAATTGTTCCACATACAGTTCATAATTTTTCTTCATAACACTTATCAATACTTGACATTATATTACATATTTTGTATCTTCTTTTTGTCTGCCTTTCCCCACTCAATGAATAGGAACCTCAACTATCTTGTTAAATGAATTGTCACATTTAATTTAATACCCACAATGACTCTTTGAGATATTATTGCCATTTTAAAATTGAGGAAATATAGATTCAAAGGTAAAATAATTTTCCCCAAATCACACAATTCGTAAGTGGTAGAGGTGGGATTCAAACTCACATCTGCATTACTCATAAGCAATACTTTTAATCTCGACACTCTGTGGTCCTACCAGCTGGTGGTAATGCTGACCAGAGGTTTGTCTATGTAAAATCAATCCCACATATCTACCCCCAAATGTCATCGGAATTCTGGGCACATCTTTCTAGTAACAAAGTCCTTTCTTCCTTTTCTCCTTCTACCCCTTGTTTTCGTATTGCCTACTTTTGACTCCTTTTTCCCTTCTAAGATATTATTGTAGTCAGAAGGTACCTGCTCACACAAGATGGTGAAGCTTTGGGATCGTGATGGGGCACGATTTCAGTAGCAAGAAAAGCTCCAAATGGATACTTTTCAAGTTTTGGTAGGGGCACCTGGAATTTAAATTTATTCCACTTGTTGGGAACCTTTAAGAAGTTTTCAAGTGACTTTGAGTATCACTGGTGGTATTTCCCCTAGTGTAGACCTGACTAAATTGTGAATGACAGGGTGAGTTCTGAAAGGAGGGAGGAATAGGATTGATGAGACCTTGGCATGTTCTTCTCAGTGCCAGAGAGGCCTGAACCATCAGCAAGTTCAATAAAAGAAAGGTTTTTTGTTATTGTTGCTGTTGTTCTCCTGCCCCTTTCTAACGACAGAACTTCACTTACATATTGGAATCAGAAGGAAATATAGTCTAGTTGAGTTTAGATTTAAGTAACTTGGCAGTCTGTGTGGGTATTTCAATGGAAGCTAAAGGACCTTATCCAAAAGATAGCTGTGTGGAGACACAGAGCATTGAGGCCAAAGGTGAGTCTCCAATTTCAAGGACAATGGGAAAGGAGACAGGACAACAGGGCTTGATCCCGGATGCAACAGCAAATCCATTGCTTTTGTATTTTGCTTAAGAGAAGGCAACGTTGGGAAAGGGCTGGCTTTAGGCTGTTTGGTGAATTTTATTTACCCTGGCTTGAAAGAGTCAAGGGAAGATTCCTGAAGCCCTGTACTGAGAGGAGAAGCCTCTGACCTTTATAGAGAGCATGGTTCAAGAGATACTGGAAAGCTATAGGCTCATAAAGCTTCTCCAAACACACCAACCACTATGCCTAAAATTCATACCATTAGTCTTAACACCATATCTCTACAAGGCTTCTGTTAAAGGCACCGAATAGAAGGGACACCATATAGAGCAGTTTTGAGGGGTATTTGGGAGGAAATGAGCAGGCTCTATAAGGTAGCCAGTAAGGGACTGGATCTTGGATAACAAAATGGTTTCAGGAGAAGAGCTTGCTTCCTAGGGTACAAGTGCTTTACTTTCCCTGCTGCTGGCTTGGATGTGGGTAGATTTTGACCTCTGGAATCTCAGGGAGAAAGATGTTAGCTTAATATAAGAAATAATTTTTCAAGTCAGCATGGAAGATTAAATAAGACTTCAAATTCTTTGATACTCTTTCCATTTAGAGATAGATTCTTTTCCCCCTCTCCTTGAATCTCAGTAGGCTCTGTGACTGCTTTAACCAAAAGAATATGGTAAAAATGATCCTATGTCAGTTTTAGGTCCTAGACCATAATAGAATAGTAGCTTCCAATTCCTATTCTTTGAACACTCTCTGGATACCCTTTCTTTCTTTTCTTTTCCTTTTTTTAATTTTTCCTTCTTCTCTCCAAAGCCCCCCGGTTCATAGCTGTATATATTTTTTTAGTTGTGGGTCTCTAAGTACCATTTCTAATTCCTGTACCTTAAACACTCTCTAGGAAATCTGAGCTGCCATGTAAGAAGTCTGAGTAGCCTGACAACACCATGCTGAAAAAGCCACATATAGGCACTTTAGTCTACAGTCCCAAGTGAACCTAGTCTTCCAGTATTCCCAGCCAAGGAACAAGACATATAAGTGAAGCAATCCTGGACCCTTCAGACCAGTCAATTTCCCAGCTGAATACCACAAAGTGACCTCAGTCAATGCCATGTAGGGGAGAAAATCACCCAGTCAGACCCTGCCTAAACTCCTAACCAAGAAAAATGATATAGTGTAATAAAGTGGTTGTGTTTTAAGACACTCAGTTTTGGGGAGTAGTTTGGTTCACAGCAATAGATAACTATAACAGTTAGAGCTATGCAAAGATGAACTGGTCTGCCTTTGGCCCCTGGATATTATTAGCTGCTTGTCACTAGAAAGGTGTAGGCAGGATTTGGATAGCAATTGGAGAGGATGTTTTAGAGGAGATCTCGGTAACGGACAGAAAATACTTTGGGCCTAAGTTACTAGCTTCTAAACATGGCTACCCTTCAGAATCTCCTGGAATGCTTGTTTAGAACACCGATTCTTGTTCCCCAGTGTATTAGTCAAAGTTCTCCAGAGAAGCAGAAGCAATAGGATGCATATATAGACAGAAAGAGATTTATTTTTAAGGAATTGGTTCACGTGACTTTTGAGGATTGGTGAATCCAAAATCTCATGTGAGATATCAGCAGGCTGGAGACTCAGGAAAAAGTTGCAGTTCAGGTTCAAAGACAGACTGCTGGAGAATTCCATCTTGATTGGGAGAGGTCAGCCTTTTGTTCTATTCAGACCTTCAACTGATTGGATGAGGCCCACCCACACCATGGAGGGCTATCTTCTTTAATATAAGTCCACCAATTTAAACGTAAATTTAATCTGAAGGCACCTTCACAGAAATATCAGAGTAACGTTTGACCAAATGTCTAGGTACCTTGGTTCAGTCAAAGTTGAAACATAAAATTAACCATAACACCCTGCTTCCCTCTGCCCCCCAAACACATATTCCAATTCAGTAAGCCCAGAATGCATCTCAGGAATCTGTATGTTTTTTTTGTGTGTGTGTAAGGAAAATTGGCCCTGAGCTAACATCTGATGCTAATCTTCCTCTTTTTGCTTGAGAAAGATTGTCCCTGAGCTAACATCTGTGCCAATCTTCCTCTATTTTATATGTGGGTCACAGACACAACATGGTTTGATGAGTGGTATGTGTCTACATCCGGGATCTGAACCTGCACACCCCAGGCTGCTGAAGCAGAATGCATGAATGCATGAACTTAACCACTATGCCAATGGGCTGGCCCACAAGAATCTGTATTTTAAACAAAGATGATTTTGATGCTTAGTCGAGTTTGGCACTCACTCCACAGGATTAACTATAAGTTCTCTTCTAGCCCCAAGTCTGTGAATATATGAGAAGTTGATGCTGAAGTAATCTTTACACAAATACCCCTACCAGATTGAATTTGGCACTGGACTTGTGCAGCAGAATGTTGATCGACGTTCAGCCTTGAAGAAACTGCTCTAGTTGTCACCACTAGCACAGTCCCTGTGACTTCACTCTGTAGGTTAACATTTCAGATGGACGGCTAAGCCAACAGATTATTTCTCTGGCCTGTATCACAGGCCTAGGACCCAAGCTGAGGCACCTGAGCTCTTTCTTGTGAAAAGAAAGAAGTCATTGTTACATAGAAGACTACATTTTAGTCCTCAGAAAAGGATAAATATTTGGCTTCCATCCAAAGAGACATGTAGTTTTCTTCTGTTAACCCTGGCCACAGCCCATGTAATTAGTCTTCTATCCTGAATACCAGCTAACTTTTCTTTACTGACCCTTGCTATTTGAGCAATTGGAGAGAATAATTATAATAATAATTATAATTGCTAACACTTGTTATTCATTTACTATGTGGTGGTTAGTCTTCTAAATGCTTTAGAATTCACTTAACACTTAAAACAGCTCTATGAAATATATACTCTTATCACTCCCATTTTTCGCTTTAGAAAACTGAGAGATAGTAAAGTGAAGTAATTGCCCATAGTTACAGAGGTAGTAAATGGAAAAACTGGGATTTGAATCCAGGCAACCATGCTCCCTAGCCTATGCTTTTAATTTTTATGTCAAGCTTTTTCTGGTTTCAGATACCGATGTCTCCTGAACACATATCATCATAAGGAGTTAATCAAGCTCCACAGGTTTCCACCAGCTTTACTCTGCCAGCTTCTATTCCCAGGCAGAACCCTCAGACCTTGGAGACTCCCAGTAGCTCCTGGATAAATTGCTTAGACCCCCCTACTTGCCAGATTCATTAAAAAGAATCAGAGAACCACAGACCTTTTAGTGCTAGTCATTTAATTGGTTAGTTCCAAGGCAGGATGATTATTAGAATGACCAGTGAAACAGGTTAAAATACTGACTCTGGACACAACCCTAAGCTTACTGAATCATAATCTTTGAGGTGGGGATCTGGAACCTGTATTGTTAATATGCTATTCTGATGATAGGTCAGGTTTATGAATTGTTTTACTTCAACACTTCCCACTTGAATCCCCTCTAAAATATTCCTACTACACATTATTTCAGACCCTGTTTGTACCCTCTGTTCTTTGCCACTCCCCACTCCCACCTGTACACATGCATTCTTACTCACAAACACACCACAGATCTGATTAGTCTCAAGTCAGCTTTATCAGCAGGTTTTCCTCCCTTAAGTTGACCTGAAATCTCCCTCTTTATAGCTTCCACCATTGGTCCTGGTTCTGCCATCAGAAGTCAGAGTTAATGTCTAATATGTCTTCAATTAAATAGTCCTTTATATCTTTGAGGAGAGCTATCAAATTTCCTCTGAGTTTTCTCATATTCTAGGTAGATATGTCAGTTCATTCGCTCCTCCTCATATGACAGTTTTGAGTTTCTGCATCCTTCTCACTCTTCTCTGGGCATGTTTCACTTTATAGTTTGATCCCATTTAGAATACGGCATCTTGATCCGAACAAATTCAGATGTGATATGACCCTTGCTGACAACTGTCCCTCCTACATTCTGAACCTTCTATACCTATTAATAGAGCCTAAAAATGATGTTAGTATTTGGAGCAGCCTATCACCCTCTGCATTCATAGGGCTTGCAAACATCTATCCCTCCCCTTTAATTCTTTTTCACATTAGGAAATGAGTATTATCTACCTATATAAAAATGCTCTGGTGGGCTTAAGAATGTCTCCCCAAAGGTGTCCACATCCTAATCCCCAGAGCCTGTGACTGTGTTACCTTACATCGCAAAAGAGACTTTATAAATGTGATTCAGTTAAAGATAGGAAGTTTATCCTGGATTATCTGGGTGGCCTCAACATAATCACAAGAGGGAGTCAGGAGGGTCAAAGTGAGAAACAGATTTATGTTTCTATGCTGTTAGCTTTGAAGATGGAGGAAGAGGCCACATGTCAAAAAATGCACATGACCTGTTGCATCTGGAAAAAGTAAGGAAACAGATTCTCCCCTAGAACATCAACAAAGTAACTCAGCCCTGCTGACTCCATTTTAGCCCAATGAGATCTGTGTTTGACTTCTGACATTTAGAACTGTGAGGTAAAAAAATTTTATTGTTTTGAGTCACTAAGTGTATGGTAACTTGTTACAGCAGCAATAGAAAACTAATACAAATGCATCAGTTCTTTTGTAAGACTTTAGAGTGACGGATTGGAAAAGTACCAGTAGATCATCTAGTCAACCTAATGAGGATACAGGGGCTCACAGAGGGAAAGTTACTTTTCCAAAGTCACACTGAAAGTAATTAGTAGGCCTAGGACTAGACTCCATGTCAGCTTTTTGAGTTAGGGCTATTTTCCCCACCCTCTAGCTACTTCTCTTATGGAATAAGAGAGAGCTCAAAGTGCCCTTATAGAGATTTATAGGATTGAGAATCCTACACTTTCAGAGCATGAAAATGTGGTCCATAGAAGGAAAGGAAATTACCTGAGGTGCCACAATGAGTCAATGCCAGAGCTGAGCCTGTGACCCTGGTTTCTAGATTGTTGTGTCTGTTTACTGTGCCACGTTGCCTGTTTTTGGACTCACGTCTCATTTCCTTTAACCATTTGCAGCCATTTTCTGCCTCTAGCTCCATTTACCCATGTAGCTCTGATTAGTGACAAGAGTTGAAAATAAATGAGGGTAAAATACACCTATATGGTTTCTGGGCCAACATAGTTTTTCCAGTTAGAGAACACTTGACATTTGGAAGCATTTCACCTTGTAAAAGTGTATTTTGTGTTGGCTTTGTTTAATAGGAAAATAAAATTTAATTTTAAACTTCCAAGTTTTCTTTAGCATATTTTGCCTGCAGCAAATGAATGCAAATAATTTTGCTATTTGCTCCTTTTCCAAGCTACTGGCTCTTTGAGAGCTGGTGGGAAACTAAAGTAAGGTGGTTGAGGAACACCATCAAATAACGCAGAGCTGGGGGAAAGGACAGGACTGACAGACCTTCTTTGGAGGATTCTATTGATAAGCCCTATAGTGAGACAGACATTGGTTCAAATCCCAGTTTCATAACTTATTGGTGTGTCAATTTTGGCAAGTCACTTCACTTCTTGATGAGTTTCCTCACATGTAAAGTGAGGACAACAATGGTATTTACATTTTAAGTTGTTGAGAGGATTAAATAAGATAATACATGTAAAAGACTTAGCAAATAACGGCACAGAGGACGTACTCAAGAAATGGTAGCTGTTTTAATTTTGGTGGTGTTGTTTTCATATTGCAGCCACGACAAAGTCTGGAATATTCAAAACAGGCTGATGAGGCAAAAGAAACTGCCTAATTCTTTCCCTAGGTCTAACAAGTGCTCAATGCATCTTGGTAGGCATCCAACAAGTGCTAAGATGCTTTAGTTGGTATCTGGGATGACTAGATACTTGTTTCAAGGCTCAGGCTAAAGCCAGAGAGTATACCAGATAGGTAGAACTCTGGCCTAGAAAGCAGGAATCCTTTGTTCTAGTCTCATATTTGTCACCCACTTGCTCAATGAACATGCCCTGTTACTGCCTTCCCTAGGCTTCAATTGCCTCATCTGTAAAATGGGAGTAAAACAGATTAGGTTATTAATTCATTCACTCATTTATTCATTCTAGCATATCTCACAACTGATAACCACACCCAAGAGTGTACCAGCAATGAGAAGCTCTTTGACTGGTTAGTGAAATGGTCAAATTCATATTTCCTTGATAGACAACTCTGGGAAATATGAAGAATGGTCTGGAAGGGGAGAAAAGAAGGCAGAAAGACCTTTTAGGAGGCTGGTGTGATGGTCTAGGCAAGTAATAATGAAGACTTGGCCTAGGGTAGAGGCAAGACCACAAAATTGCCTGCCAACAACTGTGTAAACCTTTGAATCATGGCAGGACAGGCCCTGTGGCCAATTCCGCCAAGAGGTATTTTCACAATGGGTTGACCTCATTGTGTATATCTCTATATATCAGTATGTAGCTTTTACACTTTTCATAAATGATGTTAGTGATATGACACACACTGGGAGGTCTGGTCTCAGAAGTGTGAAAAGCACGCAGCACTTCATCTTGCAGCCAGCTGTCATCCTGGCTTTTTCTCAGAGGAAGTCAAAAAGTACCATACTTCCAACAAGTTTTTTGAGGAAGGTCAATGTGTGTGAGGTTGGGTTGGAGGAGTGGAGGTGGTGGTGAGGAGGATTCCAAAAGCTACTTCAGTTAGTTTCCAAGCTACTGAACACCTAGACTCATTTGTCACCAGCATTTAGTAACTATTCTGCTTTGATTCAGGGTTATGATGTAGCAATATACTTTAAAATTTATTTTTAAGGATTTAAACATTTTTCTTATTATTAAAGAAATGCATTTTCATTGTGGAAATTTTATAAAATACAGAATACTAAACATTTATAACAAACATGTATTGAATACTCACACAATGTGCCAGACACTGTGCTAAACACATTGCATGCAAGAGCTAATTTAACCTCTTAACAGCCCTGTGAGTTATTCTTTAGTTCTCCGTTTTTATGTGAGAAAACTGAAACTCAAAGTGACTTACTCAAGATCACACAGCTAATAAGGGGTAGAGCTGGGCTTCGAGGTACATTCTGTCTGACTCTGAAGTTTATGTCAGTTTTTAATTTTTTTAATTTAAAAAATATTTTTCTCGCTTTATTGAGGTATAATTGGCAAGTGAAAATTGTATATATTCATGGGCTACAATATGATGTTTTGATATATGTATACATTGTGAAATGATTACCACAATCAAGCTAATTAACATATCCATCACCTCACATAGCTTTTTTTGTGTGTGGTGAGTAAATTTAATATATACTCTCAGCAAATTTCAAGTATACACTACAGTATTATCAACTGCAGTCACCATGTCATGCATTGTCTCCAGAACTTATCCATCCTGCAAAACTCAAACTTTGCTTCTTTTGACCAGCAGCTCCCTATTTTCCCCTCCCCACAGCCCCTGGCAACCACCATTCTACTCTGTTTCTATGAGTTCAACTTTTTTAGTTTCCACACGTAAGTGAGAACACACAGTATTTGTCTTTCTGTGCCTAGCTTATTTCCCTTAGCATAATGTTCTCCAGGTTCATCCGTGTTGTCATAAATGACAGAATTTCTTTATTTTTTTAAGGCTGGTTAATATTTCATTGTCTGTGTGGGTGTGTTTGTGTATAAACACATACCAAATTTTCTTTTTCTATTTGTCTGTTGATGGACATTTATGTTGATTCCATATTTTGGCTTTTGTGAATATTGCTGCAATAAACATGAGAATGCAGATATCTTTTTAAGATACTAATTTCATTACCTTACTGTATATACTTAGAAGTGGAATTTCTGGATCATGTGGTAGTACTATTTTTAATTTTTTAGGAAACCTCCATACCATTGTCTATAGCGGCTATACAAATTTCCATTCCCAACAATAGTGCACAAGGCTTCCCTGTTTTCCACATTCTTGCCAACACATCTTATTTCTTGTATCTTTGATAATAGTCATTTTAATAGGCATGAAGTGGTATCTCATTGTGGTTTTGATTTATAGTTCCTTGATGATTGGTAATGTCAAATACCTGTTCATGTACCTGTTGACTTTTTGTATGTCTTCTTGGAAAAATATCCATTCATTTGCCCATTTTTTAATTGGGTTATTTGTTTTCTTGAATAAAAAAACACATAGAGAAATAACTACCCATTATTGCACCATCCAGAGGCAAACACTACTAATATTGTGGCATATTTTCTTCCAGCCTTTTTGGGATGTTTTTAAAAAAATATATAATTGAGAGACAAAATACTTTAAAAGAAATGTGAAACTCTTTACTGACCTTTTGAAGAATGAGTTAAGTATATAAGGAAGTGAGGGAGATTACTCTAATGGGTGATCCATTATAAAAGTAAATTAAAAATTTCATAAAATATGGAAATAAAAGTAAAAAGTCCCAAGTCCCACCATTCAAATACAACTGCTATTAGTATTTAGGCACAATGACTGCCTTTTTAAAATACCCCCTTGTTAACATATTTACAATCAGTATCCTGCTAATTTTATAATCTTATCTTATACCATTGTTTTGTTTTGAATTGCAGCATATTTTATTAAATGTATCCTATTATTTGACATTTGCATTGCTTTATATTTTCCAGTATCTTAAATAGCACTGCAGCAGAATTTTTCTGCACACGTACTTATTAAATTTATAGAATTCACACATACTTATATTTTTTAATAATTTATCATGTAATTTTATATGTAAAAGCACACAAAGATATTTAGAGTAACAATACCCATAGTTCATCTTCTGTGATTGAGCTGACTATAGTAAGATGGTCATCATGAAAAATGCCTTCAATATGTTGTAATTAATGTCTTGATTGCTACTAATAAGTAACTATGGCTAAAACATAGAAATTTGAAGGAAATGGCCCTAGGCAATCTGCCAAAAACTTTTTAATATATTTAAAATAAACGAAATGGACAAAAGTATCCACAAGGATCCAAAGAATCTTATTGTTCACAAAACGATGCAAATATAATAAGCACCTGTTAGAAATACAAAATTAAGCTAAAAGTGGCTGTAGCAGAACCTAGATAACTACTCACTAAAATCTCTGTTCTTCTGAGCACACGTCTAGACTATATTTCCAAGCTTCTCTTGCAGTTAATTGTGGCCATTTGACTGATATCTAATTAAGAGAATGTGAATAAAAGTGATTTTTGACACTTTCAGGCCTGGCTCGAAAAATCTTCCACATGACCTTCCACATTCTCCCTCTTTCCACTGGCTTGATACAAATGATCACATTTGGGAAACTATGGGTTAAACATGGAATAGCCAAACATGGAAAGAGCTTAGGTCCCTAAATCACCATTTATTGACGAGCTATCAATTTGTAACACCACTCATTTTGCATTTTTTGGAGTAAGAAATAAACTTCTATCATGTTTGAGTTATTAAACATGTGGTGGTTTATTTATTATAGTAGCTAGTATTGCTTTGACTATTACGTGCCCATCAATAAAATGCATTAAAAATCCTTAAAATGTCCCTATACATTTTAGGATTCTTTGTTCTATTTCGGTGAAAAATGTTGTTGGAACATTGATAGGGCTTGCATTGAATCTACAGATTGCTTTAGGAAGTATGGACATTTTAACTATATTAATTCTTCCAATCCAAGAGCACGGAATATCTTTCCATTTCTTTGTGTCGTCTTCGATTTCTTTAAACAATGTTTCACAGTTTTCGGTTACAGATCTTTCACCTCTTTGGTTAAGTTTATTCCTAGGTATTTTATTCTTTCTGTTGCTATTGTAAACAGGATTGTATTCTTAATTTCTCTTTCTGCTACTTCATTGTTAGTGTATAAAAATGCAACCAATTTTTGTATGCTTATTTTGTAGCCTGTGACTTGACTGTATTCATTTATTATTTCTAAAAGTTTTTAGTGGATTCTTTAGGGTTTTCTATATATAAAATCATGTCATCTGTAAAGAGTGACAGTTTCACTTCTTCTTTTCCAATATGGATCCCTTTTAGTTCTTTTTTCTTGCCTGATTGCTCTGGCTAGGACTTCCAATATTATGTTAAATAAGAGTGGTGACAGTGGGCATCCTTGTCTGTTTCCTGTTCTTAGAGGGATAGCTTTCAGTTTTTTTTCCATTGAGAATGATATTTGCTGTGGGTTTGTCATATATGGCCTTTAGTATGTTGAGGTATTTTCCTTCTATACCAGTTTTATTTAAAGTTTTTATCATAAATGGGTGCTGTATCTTGTCAAACACTTTTTCTGCATCTCTGGAGATGATCATGTGATTTTTATTATTCATTTTGTTAATGTGTTGTATCACATTGATGGATTTGTGGATGTTGAACCATCCCTGCATCCCTGGAATGAAACCCACTTGATCATGATGTATGATCTACAAAAGACCCCAAATAGCCAAAGGATTCCTGAGAAAAAAGAACAAAGCTGGAGGCACCACAATCCCCGATTTCAAAATATACTACAAAGCCATAGTAACCAAAACAGCATGGTACTGGCACAAAAACAGACACACAGATCAATGAAACAGAATTGAGAGCCCAGAAATAAACCCACACATTTATGGACAGCTAATATTTGACAAGGGAGCCAAGAGCATACAATGGGGAGAGGAGAGTCTCTTCAATAAATGGTGCTGGGGAAACTGGACAGCCACATGCAAAAGAATAAGAGTAGACCATTACTGTACACCATGGACAAAAAATCAGCTCAAAATGGATTAAAGACTTGAATGTAAGACCTGAAAGCGTGAAACTTCTAGAAGAAAACATAGACAGCATGCTCTTTGACATCAGTCTTAGCAGCATATTTTCAAGTACCATGTCTGACTGGGCAAGGGAAACAAAAGAAAAAATGAACAAATGGGACTACATCAAACTAAAAATCTTCCACACAGCAAAGGAAACCATCAACAAAATGAAAAGACAATCTAACAATTGAGAGAAGATATTTGAAAACCATATATCAGATAAGGGGTTAATATCCAAAATATACAAAGAACTCATACAGCTCAACAACAAAAAAACCAACAACCCAATTAAAAAATGGGCAAAAGATCTGAACAGAGATTTCTCCAAAGAAGATATATGGATGGCCAACAGGCTTGTGAAAAGATGTTCAACATCATTAGCTATCAGGGAAATGCAAATCCACACTGCAATGAGGTATCACCTCACTGGTCAGAATGGCTATAATTAACAAGACAGGAAACAACAAGTGTTGGAGAGGATGTGGAGAGAAGGGAACCCTTGTACACGCTGGTGGGAGTGCAGCCTAGTGCAGCCACTATGGAAAGCAGTATGAAGTATCCTCAGAAAATTAAGAATAGATCTACTATATGATCCAGCTATACCACTGGTGGGTATTTATCCAAAAAACTTGAAAACACAAAGGCATGAAGATGCATTCATCCCTATGTTCATTGCAGCATTATACACAATAGCCAAGACTTGCAAGCAACATAGGTGCCCATCAAGGGACGAATGGATAAAGAAGATGTGATATATATACACAATGGAATACTGCTCACCCATAAGAAATGACAAAATCCGGCCATTTGTGAAAACATGGACGGTCCTTGAGGGTATTAAGCTGAGTGAAATAAGTCAAAGGGAGAAAGTCAAATACTGTATGATCTCATTCATAAATAGAAGATAAAAACAACAAACAAACACATAGCAATGGAGATTGGATTAGTGTTTACCACAGGGGAAGGGGGAGGGAGGGCAAAAGGGATGATTAGGCTCACATGTGAGGTGATGGACTAGTTAGTTTTTGGGTGTTGAACATGATGCAATCTACACGTAATTTGAAATGTATTATGACATACATCTCAAAGCTACATAATGTTATAATCCAATGTTACTGCAATTAAAAAAATCTCATTTAAAAAAATCCTTAAAATGTCAAAATAGCTTACCAAAAAATGAGTAATCCATTTCATAGGATAAAGTATAAAATAGAATTTTAGATGAAAGGAGCATTAGACAAACTTGCCTAGTACTACAAACAAGGTGGTGGGAAATTATAAGGAGAGTTATGTGAGAAAAAGAGTTGGGTTAAAAGACTTTTGAATGGGAAAATCCAACTTTAATAACTACAGCAAACACTTGAAATTTACTTAAATTCTACATTAAGGTCAATTAAAGAGTAATAAAAAAAGAAGGAAGGAAGAAGTCGATGTAGTGGAGGAGATGTGAGACAGAAGTACAAAGACATTGGAATGGAGACACAGACAAGTAACTAATGAGATGTCTACTCTAATGACCAGGTCCTTTTGGTCCTGCTTCGCCCACAGCAGACCTTTTCTAAGAATAGCTTCCTTGACTACAGCCTCCTTTTGGAAAGGTAGCCAAAAGTGTTTCACTATAGTTCACTCTCATGAGATTTTGGCATCATGGCCATAGCTAATTAAGTCCAGAATTGGAGCCACTTGAGGCAAAAGCAATCATCCACATGCTATTCATGGCCAATGACAAAACCTGACAGGAGAACTCCATCTAATCCAGTATTCTAAACCTAGTTTATAGCTGCCAAATCACTGATATCCTATTCGGGAGATGTCTAAATCCAAGACAGATGGAAGGTCAGTTAATCAACAGCACCAAGATCAGTAGAGGTTCAAACGGAATCACCATGTGGCAAAATACAAGATCAGAAACAAGTGCTACCTTGCTTTGTAAGAGACAACAATGTACATCACTGAGTCACCTTGTATCCTGAATAACCCAGTGGTTCCTATTCTACTTTATTTCTCCATACAGCCTTAAAATAACTTTCCATTACCTGAAGTAAAGCAAATTTGTTTCTGTAATTTGCTGACTAAAAAACTCTCTAACTTAGGGCATTAAAAAAGACACGATGATGTTTAGAGGGAGAGTTGGGATTTTTAACTTGAACTCTAGTGTGGATGGAAACAAAATGACTTCCATGGAATTCTTCCCTGAAAATGTAATGGATGTCAACGAGAAAAAAAATATTTTATATGCTTTATGTATGCCATATGCCATATGTTAACAACTCACAAATGTTATCTCTGTGCAGCACCTCTTCACTGAACTTTAGACTTGTTCATGCAAACATGTACTTTACAACTTGACTTAGACATACAATAAACATCTCTTACTCACTATGTCCTAAGTCAAACTCCAAATCGTCTCCACCCCAAATTGTTCATATCCCAACTTTCTCCATCTCAATCAATGGAAACTACATCCCTCTAGATGTTCAGCCAGAACCTTAAAGTCATGACTCCTCTCATACTACCACATCGTATCTGCCAGCAAGTTATATTTGCTTTAATTCCAAAATATATCTAGAATCTGACCACTTCTCACCACCTCCAGTGCTACCACTCTGGTTTAAGGCATTATCAGCTTCCATGTGAATTTGTGCAATAGCTTTTATTAATCTTCATACTTCTATACTTGTACTTTTATGGTTTTATTCTTAAAACAGCAGCCAGAAGATGACTTAGATCCATTTTCTTTGTTTTTCCTAGCTAAGTACAATTATAAATCATGAAAATAATGGAAGAGGCTACCAAAAGAGAACTCTGAAAGGCAGAAAGAGGAAGGAAAAGTGGTTAGTGACCTTAAGACTAGAGAAACCACATAGCACTATGGTGTCGTATGACTCTCTCCTTACCAAAAGAAGAAGGCAACTCAGGCCAAGTGTTTCCCAGCCCCACTCTAGCAACAGAAGGAAACCCAGGTATGCTTATTTCTCTCCCAGATGAAACAGAAGTCCACTTATAAAACATAGAGAGCCTGGCAACACCAGCAAAGGTGATTAATCAGGAGCCCCACTGACAATAAATGGACAGGGGGAGAGCTTACCTTCTTTGCTGGCCTGAACTTCCCCCTCTGCCACCAAGAGACACTAGGCAACTGGGCAGCACTGGCACGGGGTGTCTCACCACAAGTGGTCCAGCCTGGGAAATGTCCCTCTTTCTTGCAGGCCAGAAATTCCCTTCTCTCAACCTAGATACAAGAGGTGAATTGGCATGGGTAAACATCTGCATTTCAGGTAGCACCAACAGAGATCAATGGGAGTTTCAGCAACCCCAGATAAATCAAGCACACCAAAATAATACCACAAAAGTTACAGGTATTAAATTGTCATTGGAACCAGAGTCCACAAAAGTAGGCCAGGACCTGCAAGCTAAAGCTAATCAGGATGACTATCTGCTAAAAAAATATATATATATGATGAAAAATCTCTTAATGTAATAGCCAAAGTCTAGAGGATAAAACAAAAAATCACTTGTCATACCAACAACCAGGAAAATCAAAATTTGAATGAGAAAAGAATCAACTGACACTAATACTAAGCTGAATCAGATATTTGAATCATCTGCAAAGGATTTTAAAACAGCTGTCATAAAAATGCTTCAACAATCAATTACAAAAATTTATGCAAAAAATAGAAATTCTCAGCAAAAACATAGAAGTTATAAAAGAGGAACCATATGGAAATTGTAGAACTAAAAGACACAACAACAGAAATTAAAAACTCATTGGATGGGCTCATTAGTAGAATGGAAATAACAGTGAATAGAATCAGTGAACTTAAGGGCATATCATTAGAACTTACCCAATCTGATGGACAAAGAGAAAAATAGACTGAAAAAAAATTGAACGGAGCCTCAGAAACCTGTCCGATAATAACAAAAGATCCAACATTTTTTATCGTCAGAGTCCTAAAAAGAGAGGACAAAAAGAGTGGGACTGAAAGAGTATTCAAAGAAATAATGGATAAAAACTAGTGAAAGAGCATAAGATGCAAGAGACTCAGCCAATCCCAAAGAGGACAAACCCAAAGAAATGTACACGAAAGCACACAATAATTAAACTTCTGAAAAATAAAGGCAAAGAGAAGATCTTGAGTGCAGTAAGAGAAACAACACCCGACATACAGGGGAACCTGATTAGAATAATGAGACATCTCATCAGAAACCATGGAAACCAGAAGGATGTGGCGCAAGTTGTAAAGCAAAAGAACTGTCAACAGACAATTCTATATCTTACAAAACTCTCCTTCAGAAATAAAGACATTTTTAGACAGGAGAAAACTCAAGAGTTGGTTAATATTAGACCTACCTTTAAAAAATGGCTAAAAAAATTATTCAAACAGAAAAGAAATGATAAAAGAAGGAATCTTGGATCATCAGGAAAGAAGAAATGACAACAAAAAGCGTAAATAAGGGTACAGACAATAGAATTTTTCCTCATGAGTTTTATATGTCATATTTGATGATTGAAACAAAAAATATCACATTATTTGATTTGAAAAGCCACACACAAATTTGAACTCCTGCCACATTATCTGTCTGACCTCATTTCCTACCACTGTTCCTGTCACTCACTTTGTTCTGGCCACACTGGTCTCCTTGGTTTTCCTCAAATACATCAGGGAATGCTCCTGCCTTTGGGCTTTGGCACTCACGATTCATTCTGCTTGGTGTGTTCTTCTTTCAAACTTCCACGTGGTCTTTGCTCAAAAGTCACCTACTCAGTGAGGCTTTCCCTAACTATTTTCTTTAAAATTGATCCCCTGTACCCCCAGCAAACTCTATTCCCATTTCTTGTTTTACTGTTTACTTTCCAAGAGTGTCAGCTCCATAAATTCAGAGTTTGTTTTCTTCACTTTTGTATCGCTAATGTCCAAAAGAGTGAGTGGAACATAGTGGAGATTCATATATTCGAATGAATGAATGAATCATTGGCAAATTCAAGACTCTTTTCTCTTGGGAACTCTGAGGATGACTTAATGCCACATTTGGAATAGAATGCATTTCTCCCCTTTTCCTGGACTGAGAGAGAGATCATCACAGTCTAGAAGGACCATGAAGATGGAGAGCATTTAAAAATATAAATATAAATATAAATATTTATCAACTCATGAAGGGGGGATATGTCAGGAAAGCCTTCATGAAGGGAGTGGTCTTTGAGTTGGGTCTTGAAGAATAAGTGTGGGGGCCGGCCCGTGGCCAAGTGGTTAAGTTTGCACGCTCTGCTTCAGCGGCCCAGAGTTTCACCGGTTGGGATCCTGGGCACAGACATGGCACCGGTCATCAAGCCATGCTGAGGCGGCATCTCACATGCCACAACTAGAAGGACCTACAATTAAAAATACATAACTGTGTACCAGGGGGCTTTGGGGAGAAAAAGGAAAAATAGACTCTGAAAAAAAAAGAATAAGTGTGAGCTTTTGATTTAGAGAAAGGGAGGTGGATGTTTTCAGAAATAGGGGATAACAAATGTGAAGGTATAAAGTGTTAAAGGACATGTCAGGAAAGGCAATTACATGGTGGATAGGCTGAAATTACAGCTCTAGGGCCTGGCTGCATTCATATTCTGCCTTTGCTACTTCCTAGCTGTGAATCCAAAAGAAAACTACTTAATCTCTCTGTGTGTCAGTTTCCTCCTATATAAAATGGGGATAATAATAATAAAATATATCTCATAGGATGGTTGGGAGAGTAAATGAGTTAATATTTGTGAAATATTTAGAATGGTATCTGGCACATAATAATCCTTTAATTACTGTTAGCTACATTAATTTTATGTTAATTAATTTTATATTTTAAAAACAGGAGATTTTATTTTTTATACTCTGTTTCATTAAGAAATTACTATAGATGAAAGATAGATGATAGATGATATAGATAGATAGATAGATAGATAGAACAATCTAGAGATATACATATTGGGATTGAGCAAACTTTAAGATGCCTGGTTTAACCAAAGCTTGAGTTAGATTGCATGAGAATAGAAAGGTAGAGGTTGAGTTCAGATGACAAAGGTTACTATATTTATACGACACAAAAGTTCTGTAGATTTTACTCTATAATAAATGGGAGACTTGGATGGATCTTAAGCAGAGTGGTATGATCAGATTTGTGTTCTTAGACAACTCTGACTCCAGTGTGGAAGGTGGACTGGAGGGGAGAGACTAAAGACAGGGAGAGCAAGTGGGAAGCTGTCGAAAAGATACAAGATAGAAATGATAATACCTAATCTCAGGCAGTGGTAGTTAGAGTGTCAAAGAGAGCATGGATTTGTGAAGGAATCACAATCCACAATACTTGGTTTTTGATTGGGCATAAATGGGATTGGAGAAGTGTGAAAGAAGAATGGAAGAACTCAGATCTGGAACTATCTTGACTCTCTCCCAATGTTCTTATCATTTCTCTAAGCCATTTATTTTTCCTGCTGCTGCCATTAACTTGTGCTGGACCTCTTCCATGACACAGCAGCCTGCTCTTTCAGTGGAATATCCTATTTGTCCTACTTGTCTCTATTGTTGTACTAAAGGGTTCTAAGCTGGGAGTGCAACTTCTCTCTTTGCTCTATGTCCAGAGATGGTCAATTTTAGAAACATTCCCCACGTTGGCCATCCCTTAACCAGGAGCCCCGATGGTCCTTGGGTGGCCTGGGCATAGGCACAAGGATTGAGGAAGGTGCCTAGAGTCCTCTGCCGCCTGATGGCACAGTTCTCTGGGATCCACTTCTGTGTCTTTGTGGGAAATCTCTGCTAATACTCTGTGATCCCAGTCACCCTGGAGGCTTTGCCCAAACAGAGAGTGCTCTTGGCTGAGCCACTGCTCCTTCCATTTCTAAACTTTGTATATTTCAAGGGAAATCTGATCTGGACCCTTCTGATTCATTTACACTTAAATCATCCAAGGGCTCTTTTGTAAGAGTGGACTCAGCTCCAGAAATGTCTTATAAGCTTTGGTTATAAAACTCCCTAAGATTTTGTGCACTAGAGTTTTTTTACTCCCCTTTGCTTTGAAACAAGATGTTGTGACTTTGCCAAGAGTAAATGGATTTCCAACCTCAAAGAGGTCGTGTTTGGTTCAAGAGTCAGAAATCATGAAGCTCAAAGGCTCAAATGCATTCTTCAGGAACTGGCAATAATGAACCCCAGGAGGATGGGATAAGTGATAAATCTAGGAGTCTCTGGATGAAAGAGTGACAGGGGGCATGCATTCTACCCTTTGGCTGAGTGCCCCAAAGCCTCAGAACTTTTGTGCCTTAACTGGGGAAATGGGACTATGAGACAGCACACTTCTACAAGGCACCAGGAAAATTAGGCAGAGCGACAACTTTTATTTTTAACAAGTGCCCGACAGTTTACAGAGTTCTTTTCACAATTTTTCCTCTCCTTTAATCTCCAGCATCCCTGTGGACTAGGGATAATTATCCCCATTTTCCAGAAGAACAGAATGAGATTCAGAGGAAGTGAAATGACATATTCAAGGCCACAGAACTGATCTACAGCCAAGTCAGGAATTCTCTTCAATTAAATTCAGATTGCAAGAGGCTGGGAAGAAATAAGATCTAGCCACTTACCTTGAGGAGCTAACAGCCATGAAGGCAACTACGTCAGAATGGCTATCGCACTAAAATTGTTCCTAAACAAAATTGAATATGTGGAGTAACAATACCAATGATGTGCATGTATAGAGTGTGGATGTTCTCTTACTTTTAAATGTACTTAGAAATTGCTGTCTACTCCTTTGCTCCTATATTTTCTGAACTTTGTATCCATTCCCTTAGCCTAGAATAGTGGCTGGTCCAAAGTAGGCATTTAGGCAGTAGATGAATGAATAAGGTAATGAATGAATGCACAGAAGAATGGGTGTAAGTCACAGTAACTGACTTAGTCTAGAACAGTACTTCTCAAAATTCCCTTGTGATAAAAATTACTTGGAGCACTAGTTAAATATACATTACCTTACCTCTTCCCTGGAAATCCTGATGTAGCAGTTCTAGGTTAGAATTCAGGAATCTGTATTTTAACAAGTTCACTGGTGGTTCTCATCATCAGCAGTTTGGGAAACACTGGTCTAGGAAAGCCTCAGCTTAAATTTTACTTAAGTGAGTTCAGTGTTTCCTGTCTCCAATCCAGTGAGATTGAAACAGGGGCTCAGAGGAGGCTTCAAGTTTAAAAATATATATATCATGTCCCCTAATATGTATAATTCCTCACAATTAACCAAGGACTTTTACATCAATGTCAGAGATTATTGATACCCACAAATAGCCATGTTTTAATCCTTTTCCTGCACATAGAGCTAGACAACTTTTCCTATCCTCCTTTGCACTTGGATGCAGCCATATGACTGAGTTTGGTCAATAGAATATGATAAGTAATGTGCATCACTTTGAGCTTAACCCTATCAAATTCCCCTGTGTACTCTTCCCTCACTTTCCTCATCCACCACCTGAATGGAGAGTGCTTCAGGTACCAAGAGAAGTGTAGAGCTACAAGATGGAATGAGTCTGGATTCCTGAATCACTGTGTAGAACAGAGTCCCCCACTAATCTGCACTGGATTGTGAAATAAGTGAAAAAAAGTATTTTTTAAGAAACAATTTTTTTTGGTTGTTATAGGTTCTTATTAGAGCAGTTAATCTATGTGGACTAATACAATATCCATCATCTCAACTGAACATCCATTATCTCAAACTGAGCTTCATTACAATCTTGTGACATAGAGACAACCTCTCTATTTTGTAGACAAGAAAACTGAGTCTCAAGGAGGAAATATTTGCTTACCAAAGGCACTTAGCTAGAAAACAATACAACTGGAATTAAAGAAAAGTTTACCTGCCATGTGTTTGGTTTCTTAGGAATGTTATTCAGCCCAAAATTACCAGAAAAATGCTGGCTAAATTATGAAAACAAGAAAAACTATTGAAAATCTGTCTTATCCTTAGATCCATGGTCCAAGGAGATCTCCTCTAGGAAGTTTTCCTTGATGATCCCTGCTAAGAGTTGTTTTTTTGCTTCATTGGAGCCCCATGGGGGAGTTTGCTCATGCATCTCTTAGAGCATGTTTAAGGTTCTCTTTATTTTACAGTTTTTTTTGTGAATTTATCTTGTAATCTTCATACTCATTGTTCTCCACACTTCACCAGACTACAAGCATCTCAAAGGCTGAAATGGATCTTACTTATCTTTCTGTCCAGTTTCTAGTTCAGTGTCAGGCACAGGATAGGGTTGTCTCCCACTAAGTGTTGAATAGATACATGTGCAGAGAGTGAATACGTAAGCATGTACAGGCATGAATGTGTGTATATGTTGATATGTGTTTGTGCGAGTGTGAGAATGTATGCATTTTAGAGATGTATAGATTTTGGTTGGGGGTGGTGAGTGTGTATCTGTGTGTGTTAGAAAACTGTAGAGCTATATGTATGCATGTATGTCTGTGTGTTTATTGGGAAGATGTAATTCTTGAGTGTGCTTAGGGGAGAGGCCTGGACAATTTTTGCCCTGGGACTGGGTAGGAAGGTGACTGTGCTTGCTGAGATAGTTCTTTGACAAAACCAAAGGATTTTATGGGTGCTGTTCAGCCCTGAAGGTGCCAAAGGCTAGCCTTAAAGACATTTTCAAAGACTCTTCTCATGCTCTCCCATATGGGAATGGGTCACAAAGCCAAGAATCCACCGTAATGAAGTAAGCAAAGTTCACACTTGAAGACTTTACTTCCCTTTTCTGCGGCCTTTTCTGTTCACTCCCTCTCCACACCCAGCCCCTAGGGCCCTCAAGTTGAAGCAGGTCTCCTAGGAAGAAGGAAGATGGTTGGTAAGTAGGGTTGGGCAGATAGAGACCCAAAGCCTTCTTTCCAAAATTGAAGACTCTCAGGTTCTTCTTGGCTCCTGCTAACTTCCTGAAGCCACCACTCATATGCTTTAGGAGCATCTCAAGATTTTCTAAAACCTATGACCTTTGAGATATAGAGCAATTGGGTTGGGAAGATAGAAGCCATCCTACAGGAATTCCCTTCTTTTTGCACCACTAAATCTATAAATCTATTTACAACCGGACCTATTTTTCCACTATTCCTCCTGTTATAATGGAGGAAGGGTTTCTTATACTACCTAAGGACAATTTTTCTACTTGTATTTTGAATCCTAGCTCTTTTCACCTTACCAAAGACTTCACTTATTCAGTTTCTACCCATGCCGCTCTTCCATATCTTCTTTCCTACTGGATCATTCTTGCTATAAACATGCTCTAGTGTTTTTCAGTTATAAAAACATTTTTACTTGATTCCGCATTCCCCTTTAGCTACTCTCTCTAGCTATTTCTGTTTCACTTAACAGCAAAATTTCTCAAAAGAGTAGATCACTAATAATTTCCATGTTGAAAAATCCAATGGATGCTTTTCAATCTCAAGTTATTAAAACTCTCAACAACTTTTACATGTTGATCACTCCATTCTTTTTTTAACTATTAATTCTTTCAGCTTCCATGATGCTACACTCTTTTGGCTTTCTTTCTATCTTACTCATTCTTTCCTGGGCTTCTTTGTTGGCTTGTCTTCCTTAAACATTGAGTTTCCTTTAGGGCACTCATGGGTCCACTTCTCTCTTCACCTTTTATTCATAGTTGATGCTTTCTAGCCCCATGGCTTTAAACTTGATCTATATTCACAATGAACAAATATATATCTCTAGCTTTGACCATTTTCCCTGAGCTCCAGTTCATATGTTTAATTGCCTACTTGTTATCACATTATAGATGTCTCATTGACATCTCAAACAAAACCTGGCCAAAATAGAACTTTTGATCTTCACTTTTAAATCTGTTCCTCATAGTCTCCCTCATCACAGTAAATGGCACCAGTATCCACCCATTTACTCAAGCCAAAAAAGTAAAAGCCATCCTTAATTACTCTCTTTTCCTCATCTCTCACATCCAGCCCATTAGTAAGTCCTGCCAATTCTACTACAGATATAGAGTTCTAATCAGTCCACTTCTCTTTATATGCATCGTCATCATCATCTCTCATCTGGAGCACTGCAGTGGCTTTCTTTCCGCTTTTACTCTTTCCCACTGTCCCAACCAAATCCATTCTAGACAGAGCAGCTGTAATGCAGATGTCACTCTCTTGCTTAACACACTTCAAAACTATTTCATTCCATTCAAAATAAAATCTAACTCCTTAATAAGGTCTATAGGGACCTCTATGACTTTGGCCCTGACCGACTTCTCAAATCTCTTCTTATCCCACTCTCTTTCTCATTCATTATGCTCCAGCCAGACTGATCTCCCGATATTTGAGACTATTTTCTCCACCAAGCTTTTGCCCTTGATGCTTTCTAGGCTTGGAATCCTCTTCCTCCATATTTTAGCATGGTTGGCTCCTTTTCTTAAAATCTTTTACAGGTTGGCACCTGAGCTGACATGTGTTGCCAATCTTCTTTTCTTTTTTTCTTCTTCTTCTCCCCAAAGTCCCCCAGTACATAGCTGTACATTCTAGTTGTAGGCCCTTCTGGTTGTGCTATGTGGGACGCGGCCTCAACATGGCCTGATGAGCAGTGCCACGTCTGCACCCAGGATCCTAACCGGCGAAACCCCAGGCCCCTGCAGTGGAGCTCGTGAACCCAACCACTCGGCCGTGGGGCCAACCCCTCCTTTTTATCCTACAGGTCTCAGCTTATATCTAGTTTGTCACAGTATAAAGCTTCCCTGGGTAACCTACCTAAAGTGGCAGTCCCAAATCCCCACCTTTACTATCTTCCACATCACTGCTTATTTTCTTCATAGCACTTATTGTAATCTGTGCATTTATTGTTTTGCTTATGTATCTATTTGTTTAATATCCAATTCCTCCTGCTAGACAGTAAGCTCCATATGAGCAGGGACTTTGTCCCATTCACTGTTGTATCCCCAGTATCTAATACAGTTTCTAGCACATAGTAAATGCTCGATAATCATTTTTTTAATACTATACTAGGTGCTGTCTTCAAAGGTATCTGGATTCTTAGCAAATAATCCCTCAAATAATGGGAACCACTTCTCCATAGCAGCTAGGTTACTGACCATTTCTTGTTCCCTCAAATGCCTTAAGTGAATACAGTATTTATTCCAAATATATGCAGAGAAATTCAAGTAACTGAAATTATCTTCAGTTCCTTATGTTTAGAACTTTCACTGCAATATATTTCAAATCTGTCCAGGTCTTGCTTTTGAGTACACCAGCTCATGACCTTCTCAATGACAATGTATCCTATTCTCCTACTGACAGTTACGTCTTTGAAGAAGATTCCCTATTTTCTGGGAAGATAACACCACATCAGCGAGCCCTAAACCCTTTATGGTCTCACATCTTCCATAACTATACAAGTTTTACAACATCTCCTTCCACATTCACCCTGCTTTCTGGGAAGATACAATGATTACACAACCCCAAGCTATAATGGATGTTATACTTTTCTCCTTTCTGTTTTCTGGCCTATCTCTAACCTTTCACCTCTCACATTATCCAGAGATGGCCATTTCTCAAGGTGGTCTCACTGATGCATCACCAAGGGGACAGGGGGTGATCGGATGTGGTATTTATTGGGAAGCACATATTTGGCAGGGTGGCAGTGATAAATCAGTTTTCTCTGGTAAGGCAGAGGCCAGAGATGAGTAAAAAGATTAGAAAGGGAGAAAAACATAGCAGGTTGTTGTCATGATAGCCAAGGAAGGAGATTGGTCAAATAAGTTCCCTCCAAGAGCACATCAATCAGGCTGTACTTTGCCAACCAAGGAGTCAGAGCAACTTAGTAGTGGACTGGAAAATGATGCAGTTTGAATCTAGGGAAGAGGGTGGGGGAATTATTAGGTGGCAGGGTAACTTCAGTAGAATATGGAAGGAGGGAGACTGGATGGGGAAGAAAAGTGGATGTTCTGACACCTCTCTTGTACACAGAGCTTTACTCAAAAGCTCTTCCATCTTTTAGCTCACAGGTTCTTCCCAAAAACCCTGGAAGGAGGTTGAAAAGGATGGCTGATCTATTATGGTAAGATATACCTGGAGTGTTCAACTTCCTCATGCTCATTTCTTGATTAGCTTTCAAGTGAAACTAGGATAGATGCACGCCAATGAATGGCTGGTCAGTGTAGGACCATATGCTAAACTGTCATGGAAATATTTATGATTATCTTCACTTTAAAGATAGGTGGAGAAATCTTGGTGAGGTGACTTGATTTGCTTCAGGATATCCAATTAGTTATTGACAGGGTCCAATTTTCTCCTAATATTCTCCCCTCCACACCTTGCAATCTGCCCCTGTGGGCAGAATTTGGACCCAGAGCTTACTGAGGCGTATAAAAAGAAGAATGGCTCCAAGAATGCCTGCATGATGATAATGTAGGACAAGGAGCCAGGCTGACAAATCTGTCCTTACCAGTAGACTGTCTTCACCAACTGCACCCCAAGCCCACTGTGCCACGGGCCACATGGCTCTCACATTCAGACTTAATTGAAAAATGAATCTAGAACTCAGAACCAAGTGACCCACTACCACACAGTGTTTCTGTTTGTTTGCTCTTAGAGCTTTAATGCAATGTAATATTCATCATTTCCCAAAGTTTCCTCCTTTGTATGCCTCTCTCTCATCCTTTCCCCTTCCCCATTCCACACTTCACCCCTGTCCCCAGGCAACTACTAATGTACTTTCTGTCATTATAGTTTGCATTTTCTAAAATTTTATGTCAATGGAATCATTATAATTTGTACTTTTTTTTTTGGCTTCTTTCAGTCAGCATAATTATTTTGAGATTCATCTATGTCATGGTATGTATCAATAATTCACTCCTGTTAATTGCTGAGTAATGTTCCATTGTATGGATGTTCCACAATTTCTTTATCCATTCACCTGTATGTAGACATTTGTTTCTAGTTTTTGTCTACTGCAAATAAAGCTGCTATGAATACCCATGTACAAGTCATTGTATGGGCATATGCTTTTATTTCTCTTGGTTAAATACCTAAGAGTGGAATGGCTGGGTTGTGTGTAGGCATATTTAAACTTTTAAGAAACTGCTGAATACTTTTTTTGTCTCCAATGTCTTCTTTAAAAATTTTCCATTATGTACCTTTTCAAAAATGAACACCAAAAAGATATTGGTATAATTACACCCCCCCAAACACACACACATACCCGTGGGGGCCAGGGATCTAATGTCAACTGAACTGATAATTATCAATAATTTATCAGTATTATTTCATATAGTACCTTGTGTCTTTTTTCTAGAATATTTTAAAGCAATTGCTGAGCATTGTCATTTAACCCATAAATTTGAGTGCTTTTTAAGATGTTTTTAAAAATTTATATATTTTAAAATAAAAATTGCAGCGTCTGGCCCAGGGGCATAGAGGTTAAGTTTGCGTGCTCTGCTTTGGTGGCCCAGGGTTCTCCAGTTCAGATCCTGTGCACAGACATATGCACTGCTTATCAAGTCTAGCTGTGGTGTGTACGTCCGCCCCCAGGATCCGAACCAGCAAACCCGGGGCCGCTGAAGCAGAGTGGGTGAATTTAACCACTCAGCCATAGGGCCGACCCCCTCTCTGAGCTTCTGATTTAAATTCCTTTGGATATACACTCAGAAGTGGGATTGCTGGATCATATGGTGCTTCTATCTATAATTTTTTGAGGAAACTCCATACTATTTTCCATAATGGCTGCACCAATATACATTCCCATCAATGATATATAAGGGTTTCCTTTTCTCCATATTCTCACCAACATTTATTTTTTGTCTTTTTGGGTTTTTTTTTTTAGGAAGATTAGCCCTGAGATAACATCTGCTGCCAATCTTCCTCTTTTTGCTGAGGAAGACTGGCCCTAAGATAACATCCGTGTCCATCTTCCTATATTTTATGTAGGACGCCTGCACAGCAGCTTGACAAGTGTTGCATAGGTCCTCACCTGGGATGTGAAATGGCAAACCCCAGGCCACTGAAGCAGAACGTGCGAACTTAACCGCCACACCACCAAGCCAGCCCCTATTTTTTGTCTTTTTGATAATTGCCATTCTAACAAGTGTGAGGAGATAGCTCATTGTGGTTTTGATTTGCATTTCCTCGATGATTAGTGATGTTGAGCATCTTTTCATCTATCTATTGATTATTTGTATGCCTTCTTTTGAGAAATACCTTTATAGGACTTTTGCCCATTTTTTAATCAGATTGTTTTCTTGTTAATGAGTTGTTTGAGTTCATTATATAGTTGGATATTTATCCCTTATTAGATGTATGGTTTGCATGTATTTTCTCCCATTCTGTAGGTTGTTTCATCACTCTGTTGATTGATTCTTTTGCTGTGCAGCAGCTTTTTAGTTTGATGCAAACCCATTTGTCTATTTGTGTTTTTGTTGCCTGTGCTTTTAGGGTCATATAAATATAATCATTGCCCAGAGCAATGTCAAAAAGTGTTTTCCTTATCTTTTCTTCTAATAATTTTATAGTTTCAGGACTCACATTTGTCTTTTATCCATTTTGAGTTTATTTTTGTATATGGAGTGAGATAAGGGTACGATTTCACTCCTCTGTATGTGGAAAACCAGTTTTCCTACCACCATTTATTGAAGACTGTCCTTTCCTCATTGTGTATTCTTGGCATCTTTGTCGAAGATCAGTTGACCATAAATGCATATATTTATTTTTGGAATACATATCCTGTTCCATCAGTCTATATGTTTGTTTTTATGCCAGTACCATGCTATTTTAATTACTATAGCTTTTTATTATATTTTTTTGAAAAACTTTTTATTGAAACCAGATAGGGTGTTGCCTCCAACTTTGTTCTTTTTGCTCAAGATTGCTTTGACTATTTGTGGTCTTTTGTGGTTCCGTAACAATTTTAGCATTGTTTTCTCCATTTCTGTGGAAAATGTTATTGGAATTTTGATAGAGATTGAATTGAATCTGTAGATTCCTTTGGGTAGTATGGACATTTTCACAATATTAATTCTTCCAATACATGAACACTGAGTATATTTCCATTTATTTGTGTCTTCTTCAATTTCTTTCACCAATGTTCTATAGTTTTCAGTGTACAAATCTTTCACCTCCCCGGTTAAATTGATTCTTAAGTATTTTTTTAGATGTTATTGTAAGTCAGATTGGTGTCTTCATTTATTTTTCAGATAGTTTGTTGTTATTGTGTAGAAATTCAACTGTATTTTTATGTTTATTTGTGCCCTGCAACTTTACTGAATTCGTTTATTAGTTCTGACAGCTTTTTTGGTGGAGTCTTTTGAGTTTTCTATATGTAAGATTATGTCATCTGCAAACAGAGATAATTTTATTTCTTCCTTTCCAGTTTGGATCCCTTTTATTACTTCTTTCTTAATTGCTCTGGCCAGGACTTTCTGTACTATATTGAATAGGAGTGACAAGAGTGAGCATCTTTGTTGATTCATGATCTTAAAGGAAAAAGTTTCAGATTCTCACCATTGAGTATGATGCTAGCTGTGTGCTTGCCGCATGTGGTCTTTGTTATGTTGAGGTACATTCCTTCCATACCTAATTTATTGAGAGTTTTTGTGATGAAAGAGTGTTAACTTTGTCAAATACTTTTTCTGCATCTATTGAGATGATAATATGATTTTTATCCATCATTCTCTTAATGTGGTATATTACTTTTATTGATTTGTGTATGTTGACCCAACCTTGCATCCCAGGGATAAATCTCACTTGATCATGGTGTATGATCCTTTCAATGTACTATTGAATTTGATTTGGTAATATTTTGCTCAGAATTTTTGCATCTGTGGTCATCAGAGATATTGGCCTAACAATTTTCTTTTCTTATAGTGTTTTTGTCTGGCTTTGGTATGAGAGTAATGCTAGGCTTTTAAATGAGTTTGGAAGTGTTCCCTCCTCTTGTATTTTTTGAAAGGGTTTGGGAAGGATTGGCCTTAATTTTTCTTTAACTGTTGAGTAGAATTCACTAGTGAAGTCATCAGCTCCTGGGCTTTTATTTGTTGGGAGATTTTTGATTACTAATTCAATATTTGTACTCATTATTGTTCTGTTCAGATTTTCTTCTTCATGATTCAGTCATGGTAGGTTGTATGTTTCTAGGAACTTATCAATTTCTTCTAGGTTATCCAATATGTTGGCATATAAATGTTTGCAATAGTCACATATGATCTTACTTCTGCAGTATCAGTTGTAACATCTTCTCTTTCAATTATAATTTTATTTTTTGAGTCTTCTCTCTTCTTAGACTAATTAACGGTTTGTCAATTATGTTAATCTTTTCAAAAGCAACTCTTAGTTTCATTGATCTTTTCTATTTTTTTCTAGTCACTATTTCATTTATTTCTGCTCTTATGCTTATTATATTCTTCCTTTTGCTAACTTAAATTTTAGTTTGTTCTTTTTCTAGTTCTTCAGGTGAGCGAAAGCAAGGAAGAAGCAAGGAAGAAAATGGAGTATGTACTTCGAATGCAAGGAATTTTAGTTTGGCTGAAGCATTGGATAAGAATGCAAGAAATAATAGCTAACATCTACATATCAACTGAGTTAATCCCTGTGACAAACTTTTCAGATAGGTGCTATTATTGCCTCCATTATGTAGATGAAGAAACAGAGGTTCAGAGAAGTTAAGTAATTCACTAGATGTCCCACAGGTAAAGAGTGGTGAAGCTAAGATTTAAAGCAAGGGCAATGTTTCTAAAGCTCATGTCCTTAACAAATAATAAGGGTTTGGACTTTACTGTGTGTAAGAGGAGCCACTGTGAGTGCTAAATAGTGAATTGGATTGAATCACATTAGAGTTTTGGTAGGTCTCCCTGGTAACTAGGCAGAGGCTGGATTGTAGGGACACTGGAAGCAGATTGACAATTAGGAGACTGATAATATTTTTGGCTTGGACCAGGCAAGTGGCAGAGAAGATAGAGAAAAATAGATTGGTTTGAGAGATAGAGTTGTGGATTCAATGAAGACTGAACAAAGACTCAGGTTTCAATGACAGATTGAAGATTAATATTATGAAGCCAGCATAGTTAAATTGTTCAGAGCCTCTGTCCTTGAAATCAAATCTGATTTTACAGTCTGTGCCTTGCTATGTCTACAGGTATATGATTTTCCCACGTTCCCCTAGTTAGAAAGTGGCTAAGCCAGGATTTAAACCTGACTTACATTATTCTTAAATCCCACACACTTTCTACTACATTTCACAGCAAACCACAGGTACAAAGGTATAGGCTGTAAGACAAATGTGAGTCAAGAGTTCTGGACTTTAGTCCTGGCTTTGCTATGTGAACTTGGACAAGTCATTTCAACACTCTGCACTTCAGTTTCCTCATCTAAAATATGAAAAGGATAATATTTACTTAAATATGTTACTGTAAGCTAATGATGGAGGAAAATGAAACATATGCATGCCTTACTCAAAGTACGAGGTACAAAACACATCAGGCAGTATTAAGACAACTAGGAAGTGGCAAAGACTGGCTCTGAGTCCTACACCTGATTCCTTGGCCTTCAGCAGCCTTCCAGGGACTTAGAGTCTAGTGGTTTCTATTTTTATTTTTCTTTTAACCTTGAAACCTGTTCTTTAAATAAAATCTTACCTAAAAGCCTGATTTGTGAAACAACAAAAAAAGCAGATATGGTCAAAGTGGAATGGAGAGTCCAGAGTTTATTCTTTCCAGGTGCTACTAGCAGACCCTAAAGGCGGTGCTCTGTGGTTTGCAACCCAGTTGTGGGCTTAAAATAAATTTCCTGGGTCAAGACCAGCACTTTAAAAACATGAAATAAGATAGAATGAAATAGAAAATAAAATATCAGAATGCAGCACATATGAAGTGGTAGGTATGAAAGTTTTATTTCAGTTACATTTGTGTGAAATAGGTCAAATATAACATCTATTTTACATTTACAGAGTATAAAAGTTTGAAGATCACTTCCCTTGGGAACTCTGTTAAACTCAGTTTCTAAACCATGTTTTAATAGATGAAGTAAGAGTAGTATACAACCAAGTAGAATACAAAGTGAACAGCCACAAGTACTAGAATGGAGGCCCATTTCTTGTCATTGACATCAGGAGAAAGGCTTCCAGCAGGTGCCAAGGGTTGTACAGGATGGAAGCATAATTTCAAGGGCAAGGGGAAGAACTTCAACCACAGTGATGGAGTGGCTACTTCACTTCAGCATCCTTGTACAAATGGGCCTTGTCAGGTGGAGAGGCTTCGCCATGCTGGGATCTGTAGACGGAGCCAGACTCCTTTGCCCTCCCAGTGGGAGAGTCTGTGGAGTAATCTGGAAGACTCTAGGCTTGACAACCTGGAGTTAGGAGTTAGGAGACCCAGACTCTAGGGGAACTGAGAGAGCACAGGCTTTATAGTTGGACTCTGACTAACTTACTCTACCTCTCTGATCCTGATTTTCCTCAACCGTATGTGAATAATAACAGCTATCATTCATTGAACACTTACTATATTCCAGAGTGTCTTTCATACATTTTTCTCATTAAATTGACACAATAATCCATTTTATATATGAGTAATAGTGTCATTTTACAGATGAAGAGATGTACAGAGGAAGAGGAGTTAAGTAAATTGGCCAACATCACACAACTAGGAAGTGCCAGAGCCAAGGTTTAAACCCAGTTGGGCTAGAAGTAGATTGACTCTTAACTATTACTCTGGGTGCACTTGAGCCCAACTGTGTGATTTAAACACATTTCGCCAATCTGTAAGTAATCACTTTGTATAAAAGACAGAGGAGCTTTCTGAGAAAAGAACCATTCTAAGGGAAAAGTTAACAAAAAGGCAAGTTTGACCCATACACAAAACCTTGGGTGACAAAGAGAGCAAAGGTCATAAGTATTCTGTGGTAATTTGGCTCTGTCCCCATAGCCAAGCCCTTCCTTGAGGACTCCAGCACAGTGCCCCAGTGCCTAGAGACAGAGTAAATGCCTAAAACAGTTCTGTACTGTAAATACTACCCAGATGATCATAGTAGCAATGGTGATGGTCATGAGGTACTCTCAGATAGCATCTTGGGTAGTTAAGTGACTTCACTAAAAGGTGTCAAAGTAGTGAAGGACAAAAATGGTAGGCTCCACGAAACTGAGGGATGATGGCAGCAGCTCTTTATCAATTAGTATGGACATATTTCAGCATTTGATTGTATGTGAGGGAGTGGAAAGTGTAGTAAAAAGGAAATGGGCTTGGGAGTCCAACTGATGCAGTCAATAGAGGTGAGCCTTTAAGGGCACATGGCAGCGTAGAAGAGGGTAGAGAGTGGATCTAAGAGAATGGAGAATAACCAGAACAACTGAGGCACAAGATCTTTTCTTACTTGTATTCCTGATCTGTTTGGTCTGAGATGGAGGAACAGAAGGAAGCTAGTTTATGGGAGGTTTTTATGGACCAAGGCTGCAAGTGGTGTGTATCACTTTCACATACATCCTTTTCGCCAAATCTCAGTCATATGACTACCTGCAAAGGAGGCTGGGAAATGTAGAATAGATGTGTGATCAGGAGGAAATGGAAATAGATTTTGTAAACAGCTAACCAGTCTTTGCCATTGTACCATCCTCAACATTTTAGATATACGATCTAATTTAATCCTCCAATAAAACATTAAAGGTTATTACTGTTATTACTATTATTACCCCATTTTACAGATGATGAAATTGAGAAAGTGCAGAATCATTTGCTCAATATCAGTCAGCTATAACATGGAAAACTTGGGGTTCAAGTCTATTCCAATTCTGAAGAATAAGCTTATCTATATCTACAAAAAAAAAAACTTTCTGGGATTTCAATAGGAATTGTGCTAAACAGATAGATCACTTTGGGAAGAATTGACATATTTACTATGTTGAGTCATCTAATACATGAGAACAGTGAGTCTGTCTCCATTTATTTAGGTTTTCTTGATTTTTTTCCAGAATTTTTCAATTTTCAGCATACATATCCTGTACATGTTTTGTTAAGTGTATATCAAAGTATTTCATTTTCTTTAAAGTGACTCTTTATGTTTTTAATTCTGATTTACCCATTGTCATTCTTAGTACATAGAAATGTCTTGATTTCTGTGTGTTTATCTTGTATTCTGAAACCTTGCTGAAACCACTTATTACTTCTAAGAGTTGTTTTTGTAGTTTCATTGGGATTTTCTACGAAGCAGATACTGCCATCTATAAATAAGAACAGTTTTATTTCTTGTTTTCTGATCTATATGCCTTTTGTTTCCTTTTCCTGCTTCATTTCAGTGGCCAGAATTTCCATTAACATGTTGGATGAGTGATCTTATCACCTTTGCCTTGTTCCCAATAATGGGAGAAAGCACTCAGTCTTTTAACATCAAATATGATATTGGGTGTAGGTTTTTGCAGGTGATCTTTATGAAGTTCTAATTATTCCTATTCTTAACTTCCTGGGAGTTTTTATCATGCACATGTGTTGAATTTTGTCAAATGCATTAATTGACATTTTCTGCATTAATTGGTATCACCATATGAATTTTCTTCTTTAGCCTGATGATGTGGTGGATTGCGTTGATTGATTTATAAAAGTTGAATCAATCCTGCATACCAGGAATAAATCCCACTTGGTCATATTGTTGGATACAGTTTGCTAAAATTTGCTTGTGCAATTTTGTTTCTATGTTCATGAGAGATATTGGCATGTGGTTTTCTTCTTTTTTATTTGGAATATTCTTTGTCTGGTTTTGGTATCGGATAATACTGGTCTCATAACATAAGTTGAGAAGTGTTTTCTTCTCTTCTATTTTCTAGAAGAGAACATGGAGAATTGGTGCTAGTTCTTTTCCAACATTTGGTGATAATTGTGCAGTGAAACTATATGGGTGAAGAGAGTTCTTTTTTGGAGCTTTTAAATCATAAGTTCAATTTCCTTAATGGTTACAAGGCTATTGAGAATACCTGTTCATCTAGGTTGAAATTTGGTAGTTTGTGGTTATCAAGAAATTGATACATTTCTTATAAATTGTCAAATTTAAGAGTGTTACATTGTTTGCAGTATTCCTTCATTATCTTTTTAATGGCTGGAAGATCTGTAGCAACATTCCTTGTTTCATTCCTAATGTTGGTGATTTGGTCTTCTCTCTTAGGTTTGAAAGTTTTATTAGAAGTTTAGTGATTATTTTAAAATTTTATTTTTTCTCCCCAAAGTCCCCTGGTACATAGTTCTGTATTTTTAGTTGTGGGTCCTTCTAAGTTGTGGCATTTGGGATGCTGCCTCATCATGGCTTGATAAGCGAAGCCATGTCCATGCCCAGGATTCAAAGTGGCAAAACCTTGGGCCGCTGAAGCAGAGTGTGCAAAGTTCACCTCTTGGCCATGGGACTGGCCTCAGGTTTAGTGATTTTACTGATGTTGTTAAAAAAAAACCCAATTTTGTATCATTGATTTTCTCTATTGTTTTCCTGATTTCAGTTACATTGATTTCTGCTCTTATCTTTAATATTTCCTTTCTTCTGCTTGGTTTGGGTTTAGTTTGCTCTTTCTTCTAGTTTCTTGAGTCAGGAACTTAGACTATTGCTTTGAAATTTTACCTTGTTTCTAATGTAAGCATTTAGTATAAATTTCCCTCTCAGCACTGCATTAGGCATATCACACACATTTTGGTATGTTACATTTTTATTGCCAGTCTGTTCAATATTTTTTTTCCTTGAGACTTTTTCTCTCATCTATGGATGGCATAGGAATGTTTTTTTTAATTTTTCACGTGTTGTGATATTTTCCTGTAGTCTTTCTCTTACTAACATCTAATTTGATTTGATAATGGTCAGAAAACATATTTTGTATTATTTCACTTCTTTTAAATCCTTAAGGTTTGTTTTAAAGTGCAGGATATGCTTTATCTTAGTGACTATCCCATGGACACTTGAAAAAAAAAGTATATTCTACTGTTGTTGAGTGGAGTATTCTGTATATATCAATTATATTTTGTTGGTCAATTGTGTTTTTCAGATCTATATCCTTGTTGATTTTCTGCCTAGCTGTTCTGCCAGATGCTAAGAGAGTTCATGAAGTCAGCAACTATAACTGTGGATTTGTGTTTTTCCCTTTTCAGATCCATCAGATGTTGCTTCATTTGTTTTAAAGCTCTGCTGTTTTGTGTGCACACATTTATTATTGTTATATTTGCCAGGTGATCGATCTTTGTTCCTTTTTCTCATTATGTAATGCCCCTCTTTGTTTCTAGCTGTTTTCTTTCCTATGAAGTCATTTTATCAGATATTAATTTTGCTACTCCTGGTTTTATATGATTAATGTTTGTTTGGTATATCTTGTTTAGTCTTTTTATGTTCAACTTACCTATGTCTTTGTTTTCAAATTTGTTTTCTGTAAACATCATATAGTTGCATCATGTTTTTTATCTACTCTGCCAGTCTCTGTCTTTTGATTAATATATTTAGACTATTTACATTTAAGGAAATTATTGATATATTTGAGCATAAGTCTGCCTTTTTCCTGTTTCCTCTATTTTTCATTCTTCTCTTTCCCTTTTCTTGTCTTCTTGGTAATTACATGAGCATTGTTTAGAAATCCACACTGATTGATTTCTAGTGCTTTTCTTGAATGTTAACAATCTGTATAGTTTTTGTAGTGGTTGCTCTGTGTATTATTCTAAATCTTATCAGTATACTGGTATTAAATAATATTATTTTTACCACTACGAGTGCAGTGTAGAAATCTTCCCCACTATTAATTGTCATTGTGTTGAGTATTAGGTAGTGTTATAAGTTTTGTTCTAATCATCAATTATGATTTAAAAACTCATGAGGCAAAGATTACTCTATTGTCTGCTCCCAAATTTCTGTTCTTTCTGTGTTGTTTCTTCTTTCCTGATGTTCTAGGAATTTTTTTTTCTTATTTTTACATTTGAAGAATTTCCTTTAGCCAGTCTTTAAAAGTAGGTGTGCTAGTGCCAAATTCTTTGTTTTCCTTTGTCTGAGTATGTCTTCATTTCCCTTTTATTCCAGAAGAATAGTTTCGCCAGATATAGAATTCACAATTGACAGTTCTTTTCTTTCATCACTTGAAAATTCTATGCCACTTCTCTCTGGCCTTCATGATTTCATATGAGAAATATACTGTTTTTCATATTGGCGTTTCAGTTTCTCTCTGGCTGCCATTAATTTGTTTTCTTTTTCTCTGGTTTTCAGAAGTTTAATTATGAGGTGTCATGGATTTTTTTCGATTTTTCCTGTTGGGTTCTTTAATCTTCTTGCATTTGTAGGTTTGTGTCATTAGTTAAATTTGGGAAGTTTTCAGCTATTACTTCTTCTATTCTTTTAGTCCCACTCTCGTTTTCTTCTCTATCTGGGACTTCAGTGATACAATGGTGTACATTTTGTTATTGTCCCACAGGTTCCTGCAGCTCTGTTTATTATTTTTTCAGTCTATTTTCTCTCTGTTATTAAGATTGGGTACTTTCAATTGATCTCTCATCAAGTTCACTAATTTCATCCTCTGCTATTTCCACTCTACGATTGATCTCATCCAGCAAGATTTTATTTCTATTTTTTCCTTTCCTATAATTTCCATTTGACTCTTGAGCATAAGTCTGTCATTTAATTATTAATTTCCTGTTTCCTACTTCTTTATTGAGATTTTCCTTTTTTTCATGAGAATTTTTAATTCTCTTCTGTGATGGCTGCTTTAAAATTCTTGTAAAATAATTTCAACATGTGATTCATCTTTGTGTTAGCATCAGTTGGTTGTATTTTCTCATACAAGTTGTGATTTTTCCTGTTTGTTGTTATGATGGATGAGTTTTTTTCTTGTTGTATCCTGGGCATATTGGCTGTTCTTTTAGGGGACTCTTCATCCTATTTAAATGTTTTGTTTTAGCAGGCAGTCACTCTATTTAGGTTTAGCATGTAGGTTGAAACCTACGTTTGTGTCTGTGATTTTGATGGCAGGTTAATTTTCAGAGCCTTCATGGTGTTATTTTGGTGTTGGTGGGGCTCCATTTGGTGCCTGCTGATGCTGCCCAAGATGATGGAATGTGTTTTCCCAGGTAAGATCGTTTGGTATTTCTCTTTGGGAAAAGGGAATCTCAGGATCAGGAAGTTGCAGGAACAAACAGTCTTTCTGGCTCTTGGGCCCTTGTTTTGTAGGAAATCTTTGCCCGTGGGAGATGGATAGTGTTTGCCAGGCTAGGTTCCTATTGTGACAAGGTCCCTGTTGCTAGCTCCACCTGACTACCTCAGTAAGGCCTATGGGGAAAAAAGACCTTCTGAGTTGGGCTCTTATGGTAGGGGTGGGTGATTGGAGGATGTTGCTAATCTCCACTCCTCATCTCATACTCAGGAGCTTTTGACATGCAGCGTTGGTTAATAACCACTGGGCTATGATCTCTGAGGCTCTCCCATCTGTGATCCTGTGAATGTTTTTAGGGAGAATCTTGGCCCTCAAAAGGAGTCTCTGGAGAGTTAGAAGACTGACTTTGTATGGGATCCTCTTCTTTTCACTGTACTTGGGAACAAACAGGAGCACATAGGCTCAAAGATGATAGAAGCTGTCACTTTGTGATCTATACTGTAGACTATTGAGGGGCCTACACAAGTTACAGTAATAATGTTTATATTGCTTTGAAGGCTTTCATGTGGTTGAAATGAGAACAAAAAATGTCAAAGTGTTTTGTAAATGCTCACAGCTGAAGAAGTTGCAAATTGTAAAACAAGAATATTAAATTCTACATTTCAAAATGGTGATAAGGATGAAATTGTGTCATACAAAAGTGCTGGGCAGGAATTGGAATCATGTAGATGGCATGTCAAGAGTGTGGGCACATATCACACAATAGTGAGTAAGCCCAGTTGTGTACTATGCATTTACACAGCAATTAGTTATGTCCTCAGATTTAAGGATTCCTGAAGTTCTCTGGGTATATTTCCTTGAAATGGCAAATGGTTACTGGATAGTCTTAAATTTGCCTATTGAATATAAAATCAGAGCTGAGGAAGTTCAATGAATTTATGAAATATTCCTGAAGTAGCTATGGTGAAAATTAGGATGGTTTTGCAAATTAACCTAAAATGTGTAAAATTTGGGGCCTGTGCATCCTTTCACCATTCATTGCCCATACCAACCTGTGTGTCTCTTCTTTGCTTTTATAACACACAGGGCTCTCCCCACACATTCCTCACCCTGACCTCTATGCAGCTTTCTAATGGGCATATTCTTTAGGCAAATGCATGTATTCAGTTATTCTCCTCTTGTTCTTTAAGGCAGAAGATTTAAACTGGAGTACATGGTAAAACACAATTTTTTGTGTCAACATTTTTCTAGGGAGAACGACCATAGCTTTTTCCCAACTCTCAAAGGGGTCTGTAAGCCAGAACTTTTAAGAACTACCAGTTTTAAGATGACTTAAAATTTTAAGATGACAATTTTACTTCCTTCCATTCAGAGTTCTAAGAGGGCTCCTAACCAATGCCCATGGTCACACAACTAGGAAATGAAGCTTCTGAGGTTTGAACCCAAAATTAATGGGGTTAAATGTAGGTCTGAAACCATTCTCAGTCAAAAGCCAAGGTCACTTTCACAAAACACTATTCCGGAATGATTTGGGGGCATCTTGCCAGCTGTTGGCTCATCCTTGCCCCTCCTCATCTAGAATTAGGCTTGGGCAGCCTTGGGTTTCCCAGAATGCTTATCAGACTCCTATCTTTCTCATACTGAAATGTTTTCAGCAAACTGAGTTATAGATCTCAGGATTTTCAAGGACATCATTAAGTTTATTCATCTGCCCCCAAGATCATTTAAAAGATTAGTGTACCTTTTGGAATGTCAGATACCTTCTAAAGTTTTCTCTGGAAGTAAGGAACAACATCAGATGTTCCTATTTTAAGTTGCTTTCCTATGAGTCCAGCTCTTTCTCAGGTTGTTAGAATATCAGAGCCAGAGGAGTCCTGAGCCAGAAATGAAAATTTTACAGGTAGAAATGGGAAAACACTTGCCCAGGGTCATGGAGTGAGTTAGTTGAAGATCAAACCAGAAACCAGAGTCCTTGACTCCCAGTCAAAACTCATCCATAGTCAAATGCTCATCAATGGATGAATGGCACAGTTCCTTATAAACTTTCCCTCTCTTCTCTGCCCCACTCCCAACCCACTCCCCATGAACCTGTAACTTATGCCAGTTGCTGGTAAGCAGTGAGATATGAGAAGGGCAAAGGGACAGGTAACGCGTACAAAAGGATGCGCCAACGAAGGAATAATGCTCTGGCCAGTGGTTATTCTTAGGCTTCCAGGCCCTCTTCTGTCTCTCAGAAGTTCCTGAGATGGTCTGATTCACTGTGACCAAGCTTAGCTTAGTAGGGCATCAAACTGTCATCTTGTGGGAGTGAGAGAGTACACTCACTCCACTCAGCTAGCCATGAGAACCCCTGGAGGCCAATACAGTGAGCAGGGAACTGAATAAGTTTTCATAACAATTAGTATAGATATTTCTTTTTTTTTTGTGGAAGATTATCCCTGAGCTAACATCTGCCACCAACCCTCCTCTTTCCACTGAGGAAGACTGGCCCTGAGCTAACATCCATGCCCATCTTCCTCTACTTTATATGTGGAACACCTACCACAGCATGGCTTGCCAAGCGGTGACATGTCCGCACCTGGGATCTGAACCTGTGAACCCCGGGCTGCCGAGGTGGAATGTGCACACTTAACCGCTGCGCCACAGGGCCAGCCCCAGATATTCCCATTTTTTTAAACACTTACTATGTGCCAGACCATGAGAAAGGTATTTTAAATATATTTAGCTCATTTATTTTTCCCTAAACTCTAGAAAGTAAGTACTGTTAATATCTCAATGGCAAAACTGAGCCCCCAATTAATGAGCTGACTTCCACAAGGTTACACAGCCAGTAAATGCCATTGCTGGAACTAAAACCCAGAGAGCTGACCACAATGAGCATGTACTTTCTTGAAAATAAGAGCTGTTATTGATTAAATTTTATATTATATGTAAGGGACTGTATAGGTTCTTGGGTGTAGCATTAAAATCTTTAGAATAAACCTGTGAATTAGATATTGCTACTCCCATTTTACAGGAAAACAAAGAAAGGCTCAGAGAGTAAAGGTGACTTACCTAAGATTCACATAGCTAGTAGACAGTTTGGTCAGGACTTTAAGCCAGATTTATCTGACTTTAAAGCCCACATTCTCCACCATGCTGCTTATTTCAGAGATTTGGGAGCATGGTACAGAGAAGATGAGTGAGGCTTTCAAAGGGGAAGCTCCTCTTGATGGCTTTGGGGACAGCTTAAATATTTTACATGCTCAATCTATGCTGTTATAATTTTAGGAGGCATAAACAAACTCAAGGAATAAAATTGGGTAGCTGTGATGTCTGTATCTGAGAGAACTGATCAGTCATCCAATCCTACTCTACATGCTAGAAACATTTGGATACAATGAAATTAAGGCAGATTGGGAGACTGAAGGAACTCCCACTGGGATCAAACTGAGCTGGAACCTCTTAAGAGACCAAAGATCAACTCCTCCCCTGGAGAGATATGCCCCATTGTGCTTCCAGGGACTGCTTCCCTAGAGTAAATTGTTATAAATAAGGAAACTTGTTGCTGGTTTTCTACTACTTCTGTTCAACTGATTCTTTTCAGTCTTTTGTAAAGCACCATCTATCACTCCAAATTGTGTAGGATCAGTCCAAATCAGACATATACCACCTGTGCTCTACTTCTCTTGAACTTAACCCGCAGAAGTGACAGCTAAGAGCTTGCGGCTGGTTCATAGATTTCCATCTTTATAGTAAATCCACCCCTTTCAACTTTTTTAGGAACCTCTGGGTTTCAGTGTAATCCTCTCTAAAATTATAAGTGATGAGTTTATGGTCTATTAGCTTGGTGGCCTTGGATTTGCACCTTTGTGCCCCAGTAGCTTAGCATAGTGCCTGGCCCCAAACAGTGCTCAGAAGGTGTTACATAATTGAATGAAATCAGCTTCACAAAGCACTTCCATGTCTTTTGTTTAGCAGGCAGGGCAGGCAAAACAGAAGCTCAGAACTTGACCAGACCTCCAAAGTCAGCTCATCTAACCCCAACCTGGTTCCTTCTAAGCATCTCCACCCAACTGATCTTTCAACTGCTTGCACACCTCCAGTTACAGGAACTGATGAGTACATAGTTGACTTACAGAGGTCTTCCTTGTGCTGAATGAACTCTGTCTCTCTGTGGCATCCGTCTATGGATTGTAGCTTCTTGATATCACACAGACTCTGTCTTTTCTGTCTGTCCTATCACAAGGCCTGAGCCCCAGTTTATTCAATGATTCCACACAGAATCTTCACTCATGTCTCTTCTTCACTGTACTGACCTCTCCTCTGTACCCACTCTACTTTTTCTGTATTATTTTTGAAGAATGAAGACCAAAGTTGGAAATAGAACAACAACTGACAGTATAGAATAGAGAAGAATGTCACCTTCTTTGTTATGAAAAATAATAACTCTATTGATAAAACCTAAAGTGAGATTTGTTTTCTTGGAAACCACTTCACACCTTCTTGATAAGGGATCTGCAAACTATGGCATGTGGGTCAAATATGGTACAGTGCATGTTTTTGTAAATAAGTTTATATTGGAACACAGCCATAACCATTCACTTACATATTGTTTGTGACTGCTTTTATGCTATAAGGGCAGAATCGAGTAGTTGCTACAAAGACCATATGCCTCATAACATCTAAAATATTTACTATCTGGCCCTTTAAAGATGTTGCTAATCCCTCTTCTTGATTTATACTGGGCTCTTTGATTAAAAGTCTGTTATTCATACCAAGCTTATTGGTAAAAGCAAAACCTGAAAGTCTAAACTGATACTCAGAGAGCTTAAATGACTTGCCCAAATTCACACAGCTTGAGCATGACCAGAGATGAATTTTGAACCCAGGTCTGTTGGTTCACAGTCCAGGGTTCCTTCACCTCATAGTCTCCTCGGTGTTCACAATCAACCATGTCAAGCTGGGACATGCTGTGTTTCTATGGTTCCATGGTTTCTAGCTGCCCTAGTTGAATTCACACTATCAGCCAATGCTTTCCTAGGCCAATTCTTCCTGACTCAGGTCAGTTCTTCTTAGTCGCTCCCTTCTTCCATCCCTGGTCACTTTGCTGCTGGGGTCAAAGTCTCCTTTGCGAATGATCAGGATAGGCTTTCTAGAGAATAAGCCATTCAGGAGCCTTTGCCTACAGGAGTAGGGAAACCTGACTGGCTGAACCTCAGGGCACAACAGGGCAAAGAGAGAGCCCCACCCAGTCTGTGTCACAGTCCACAGGGAGGAACCAAGGGCTGACCAATGATGTTGTTTCTGAGTCCCCATCCCTCATGTCCTTGAATCTGGAAATCTTTTTAAGGAAAAAAACTTGAGGGAGAGATGGAGGAAGGGAGGGAGGGAGGGAGAGGGGGAGGAAGGAAGAGAGAGTAAGAGAGAGAAAGAGAATAAGAATGAATATAAAGTTGATGAGCAAGAACAAACTGTCCTTGATTCATTCATTTCTTAATTAATCCTGCTTTTTGTAGCTGGGACCCCATTTAGAACCTTTCCTGGTTTCTAGCAGAGCTGGGCCCATCTGCCCAGACATTCTTCCCCATACTCTGAAAGGACTTGGCTGGGCCTCAAGACAGCTATGGCCAGTTCTATATAAGCAGTCCTAATCCAGGATGTACAGGCTACTGGGGCTGAGGGGTCAAAACAACCAGTGTAGGCTGCTATAAGTCTTACCCTCAGCCCTGAACCCATCTCCCAGCCCCATATTCACCCACAAAAGGCCCCAGCAATGAAAATCAGGGGTGCCTAGGAATACTAACAGAAAGGCATTATGGTATACATCTACCATATGAACTTTAGTATCAAGGAATATCAGAACTCAAGGGGCCCTTAGAGATCATATTGCCCAACTATCTAGTTTTACAAATTGGAAAACTCATGCTTGGAGAAGGGAAATGATTCATCTAAGATCACACAGCAGATCAATTCATATGCACAGAATCATTGGACTCTTCAAACTGAAACAACCATTAGAGGTCATTTGTCTAACTCCGTTTTACAAATGGGGAAACTGAAGCTCAATATCCAGGGTAGAAATTGTGCCTGATTCATTTACATATCCCCACACCTAATAAAGTGCCTTGCATACAGCAAACACTTAAGATGTGTTTCTTGAAATAAAGAGACATCAAATCTTAAGAAAGGATCTTTGACACTATATCATTTACCCACTTCCCATTTTTTAGAATCAAGGCCCAAAGAGGGAAATGGTTTGCCCCACATCCAGTAAGAAATAGAGCTGAGACAAGTACCTAGTCATACTAAGTTTAAGCAATGTGCCTAAGGTCCTACAGTTAATATATGACATTGCAAAATGAGTCAATTTTTTCCCTTGCAGAAATTTCACATTCACGACTTCCTTCCTTCTTTTCTTCCTTCCTCGTTTCCTTTCTTCCTTCCTTTCTTTTTTCTTTCCATCCTCAAACATTTCTTGAGCACCTGCCATGCTTGGGGGAATACAGTAATGCATAAAATCCAGCTCTTACAAACAAGGGGCTCACATCCTCTGGAAGAAACAGATGTGCAAACAGGCATTTACAAAATGCACTCCAATCGATATCTGGAGGTAGAAGTGCCTAAATCAGAATGTAAGATTTCTCAGAGGGATTGTTCTTTGAGTTGGCTCTGGTGGGATAGTAGGAGCTTACCAAGAGTAAAATAAGAAAGGACATTTAATGTAGAAAATATAGTATGCACAAAGTCATGACATATTTGGAGAACACTGAGTAGTAAAGCATGGCTGGAACATAGGATACCATGGCCAAGAGTACAAGAAACTTTTAAGGGATAAGAAAAATGAGAGCTAGATTATAAGGGCCTTGAATAACAAGTTAAGGAGCATAAAATTTAGCCTGAAAGTCAACAGGAAAAGTTTTGAAGTAGAGGACTGATGTAGTCACCTTTGTGGTATAAACTGATTATTATGCAGGAGTATAGACATCTCTTACCTCTGTCACAAGATACCCTTGACCTTACTTTTGTTTACCCTGCCCCATGCTTTGTCCTTAGGGCCCTCCTGAGCTTAGTAAGCATTGAGTGTAAGATTCTCAGTATGCTTTTAAAGACTTCCCTGGCCACCTAGAAATTTCTCTCCTCTTACACTCCCCCCTCCAATTGTTTCTTCCTCTCATCAGATTCAAAGGACTGGGGCAGTGCAACATAGTACGTGGAATATATACTGGAAAGGTATAAAAGACTCAGTTTCTGATACTGGTTCAGTCATTTCAGATGTGGCCATGGAGGCAAAGAAAAACTTGGTAGAGGGCAAAGTCAGAGGCAATGGAGAATAATGGACAAGAGAGTTTCTCTCAAAGAAGAGAATCTGTGTCTAACAAAGGAAGTAACTTCACTATCAAGGCAGGGAGTCTTTGTGATTTTTGCCCAGCAAGATTCATTTATTTTTATAGACCAGTGTCTGTTGCGTATTTCTCATGCTCTCTTCTTCTATTGTAGTTATTCTGTGTCTATTTCACCATTGCTTTTAGGGTATGGGAAAGGGACAGAAAACTTATCATTTATATCTCAGTTACATGCTGTGAATCTCAGAATATAAGAGCTCGCAAAACGCGTATAATTGTTCCTGGATAGATGGGAACTCTGAGGCCTAGAGACGGGGAGTGTCTTGCCCGAAGTCACAAGGCGGTTTGGGTAGAATAAGGGCAAGAGCAAAAGTATGATTCCCTGCCTGGTGCTCTTGATCCTGCAGTTTAGTCACCACTCCTTGAATTGTTAGAGCTTGGAAGGACCTTCAAACCATTAAGTTCAGCATTCCCAAAACTGTGTTACATAGACTTGATAGGTGTCACACAAAAAAAATTTCTTCATTGATATAATTTTTTGAAATTCTGGGTTAAACAAGAAGCTAGCTAAGATTTAATAGGTTTTATTTCTGATTCTGCTATGTTGCCATAGGTAAGTTTCTTAATCTTTCTGTGCTCTGATTCTTCAATTCTAAAATGAGGCTAATGAAAGTATTTACTTTGTGTAGTTCTTGGTAGGATTAAATGAGTTAATATTTTCAAGTTCCTTTGTAAACTAAAATATATATCTATATAGTTATAATGTAGAAATAAACTGCAATATTTTTGTACAATGGAATACTACATGGCAATGAAGATGAACAACCACTGCTATACACAATAACATGAATGAATCACACACAAGATGTTCCACAAATGAAGCCAGACACAAAAGAGTACAAGCTGTATAATTCCATTTGTGAAAGGTTCTAAAACAGACAAAACTAATCTATAGTGATAGAAGTTGAGATAGTGGTTACCTCTCAGAAGGTACAGAGGTTCTGACTAGAAAGGTGCTCAAGGAAGGCTTCCAGGATACTGGGAATGCTGTTTCTTGATTTAGGTGCCGAGTACATGCCTGTTCACGTTGTAAACACTTTTTAAGCTGTACTGTCATGGTTTGTGCACTTTTTTGTATGTGTGTCATACTTCAATAAAAATATATATTTTACAGGTCAAGATGGTGGTGTAAGAAGACTCTGAACTCATCTCCTCCCATGAACACAACCAGGTTACAAGTATTTTTGGAAAACTTACGCGGGATAGAAAAGAACCCCCACAACAAGGAACAGTCCTGACTAAGGCAGAAGAGACAGAAATTCCTTCTGGAGAGGAAAAAAGCCACCTTTGGGAGCAGCGGAGCTTCTCAGCTGACCAGGCGGGAGCCACCCTAAGGTACGCAGCCCTCCCTGGAGGAGTGAGGTCCAGAGTGGGGCTGATACTGCTATAACCATACTTCAGACTCAGCTCAACCGAGATGAGAGTCTTACTATCTGGCTTTGCTGGATATTAACTGCAGCAAGGATACCCCCCAGAAAAGCTATCAAGGATACCTCCTGGAAAAGCTATAGGCCGAACGCCAAAAAGATCTGGATCTTAAAGGGCCCACGCACAAACTCACTCAGTGCAGCAACCTAAAATCACCAGAGAGAAGGCTGACAGTCCTTTGGTGAAATGAGACTCACCTGATGGGCTCTGAGGGCATCTTGGTGAGAGGAGGGACCTCTCTGGAGACTGAGACATTGGTAGGGGCCATTGTTCTGACCTGGTCCAGGCATGCTGACACAGAACTTGATGGGCACCATTGAGGTTTATCCCTTGGCCTGTTAGCCCAGGGGTCTGTCACACCCACTAAAGCACAGATTTAATCCAGTTCAGCCAGGGCAGGCAGCCCACCCTAGGGACCAGCCCTACCTAAAAGCAAGTCCTCAGGCTACTTGTCGGCCTGCATTGACTGGATGCCTTGATCATCTACAGGCAGAATTGAGTGCTCCTGTGCCTAGGGCCAGCCCCATTCAGCTGCACTCTTAAGAGAATTGACAACAGCCTTGTAGGCCTGAGGCCTAACCCAACTTTAAGCCCCTGACCCTAGCAACCAGCTACACTGGGTGCCAACCTAATTAAGAGGAAAGTTGCAATAGGACTGTGCTGATAGACTCTGTAGCCAATGGTGCCGAGGCTCCCCAAACCAGATTTACAAACAGCTGGCCAGGGAAGGAAAGACTAGACCCCCTGGGTACCTGCAGTAAGAGAAACCCTGCCACAGCAGAAAGACACAAGTAGCCCACAAAGGGGTCACTCCTGGATCATTTGCACTGGTGACAAGAGGGAAGCACACTACTGGGCCTCATAAGGCATCTCATACATAAGGTCACTTCTCCAAGATCAGGAGACATAGCCAACTCACCTAATACATAGAAATAAGCACAGAGAAAGAGGCATAATGAGGAGACAAGGGAATACTTTCCAAGCAAGGGAACAGGACAAAACCCCAGAAAAAAGTGTAGATGAAACAGAAATAAGTGACCTACTCGACAAAGAGTTCAAACAAAATATCATAAAGATGGTAACAGATATTGGGAGAAGAATGGATGAACCCAGAGAGCTCATCAGCAAAGAAATGGAAGATATAAAAAAGAACCAATCAGAAATGAAGAAGACAATGCTGGAAATGAAAAATTCACTAGAGGAACTCAACAGCAGAGTAGAGTATGCAGAAGAATGGATCAGTGAACTAGACAAAAGTCTAGAAGAAATCACCCAAGGTGAACAGAAAAAAGAATTAGACAGAATGAGAACAGTCTAAGGGAAATCTGGGACAATATCAAGCATGCTAACATTCAGATTATAGGTGTCCCAGAAGGAGAAGAGAGAGACAAAGGGGCAGAAAATTTATTTGAAGAAATAATAGATGAAAATTTTCCTAACCTAAGGAAGGAAACAGACATGCAAGTACAGGAAGCGCAGAAAGCTCCAAACAAGATAAGCCCAAAAAGGCCCACACCAAGATATATCATAATTAAAATGTCCAACATTAAAGATAAAGAGAGAATCCTAAAAGCAGCAAGAGAAAGGCCACAAGTGACATACAAAGGGAAGCCCATAAGGTTATCAGCAGACTTCTCAGCTGAGACCCTTCAGGTGAGAAGAGAATGGCACGATGTATTTAAAGTACTAAAAGGAAAAAATCTACAGCCAAGAATATTCTATCCATCAAGGTTCTCATTCAGAATGGAAGGAGAGATAAAGAGCTTCCCAGACAAGCAAAAATTAAAGGTGTTTATCACCAAGAAACCAGTTCAACAAGAAATACTGAAGGGACTTATTTAAGTTGGAAAGCAATGACCACAAATAGAGATAAAAACAAGCTACTTATCCCACAAAGGATTTATCTCCATAATATACAAAGAACTCACACAGCTTAACAACAAAAAAACAAACAACCTGACAAAAAAATGGGCAGAGGACATGAACAGACATTTCTCCAAAGAAGATATAAGTATGGCCAATAGACACATGAAAAGATGTTCATCATCACTAATCATCAGGGAAATGCAAATCAAAACTACACTAAGATATCACCTTACACCCGTTAGATTGGCAAAAATATCCAAAACCAAGAGTGACAAATGTTGGAGAGGTTGTGGAGAAAAAGGAACCCTCATACACTGTTGGTGGGAATGCAAACTAGTGCAGCCACTATGGAAAACAGTATGGAGATTTCTCAAAAAGTTAAAAATAGAAATACCCTATGACCCAGCCATCCCACTACTGGGTATCTATCCTAAGAACCTGAAATCAGCAATCCCAAGAGTCCCATGCACCCCTATGTTCATTGCAGCATTATTTACAATAGCCAAGACATGGAACCCACCTAAATCCCCAGAAACTGATGACTGGATAAAGAAGATATGGTATATATACACAATGGAATACTGCTCAGCCATAAAAAAGGACCAAATTGTTCCAGTTGCATCAACATGGATGGACCTTGAGGGTATTATGTTAAGCGAAATAAGCCAGACAGAGAAAGACGAACTCTATATGACTCCACTTATAGGTGGAAGTTAACATATAGACAAGGAGAACCAATCGGTGGTTACCAGGGAAAAGAGGGGGTGGGAGGAGGGCACAAAGGGTGAAGTGGTGTACCCACAACATTACTAACAATAATGTAGAACTGAAATCTCACAAGGTTGTAATCTATCATAATCTTAATTAAAAAAAAACAAGAGCTGGTTCAGCAGGGAAGACAAACTTAGCAGCCCTGGCTCTGCCAAGATTGCTTCTCCTGATCACAACAGCAGCCTCAAGTAGAAAGAGAAACCTCACACCTGTCAGAATGGCTATTATCAAAAAGACTATAAATTACAAGTTGGTGAGGATGTGGAGAACAGAGAACCCTAATACACTGTTGGTGAGAATGTAAATTTGTGCAGCCACTATGGAAAACAGTATGGAAGTTCCTCAAAACATGGAAAGTAGAACTACCATACAATCCAGCAATTGCACTTCTGGATATATATCCAAAGAAAACAAAAATTCAAAAAGATACATGCACCCCTATGTTCACTGCAGCATCATCTACAATAGCCAAAATATGGAAGCAACCTAAGTGTTCATTGATAGATGAATGGATAAGGAAGATGTGGTGTATATATACAATGGAATATTACTCAGCCATAAAAAAGAATGAAATCTTGCCATTTGCACAAACATCATTGGACCTAGAGGGTATTATGCTAATAAGTTAGATAAAGAAAGACAAATACCATATGATTTCACTTATATGTGGAAGCTGAAAAAACAAACCGAAACAGACTCATAGATACAAAGAACAAACTGCTGGTTGCCAGAGGGGAGAGGTAGGGGGATGAGCGAAATACGTGAAGGGGACTCACAGGTACAGACTTCAAGGGGCTGGCCCAGTGGCATAGTGGTTAAGTTCACTCACTCTGCTTCATCAGCCCGGGGTTCATGGGTTCAGATCCCAGGTGCAGACCTACACACCGCTCATCAAGCCATGCTGTGGCAGCATCCCATATGCAAAATAGAGGAAGACTGGCACAGATGTTACCTCAGCAACAATCTTCCTCACCAAAAGGAAGAAGAAAAAAAGGTACAAACTTGTAGAAATAAAATAAATAGGTCACAGGGATATAATGTGCAGCATTGGGAATACAGTCAGTAATATTGTAATAACTTTGCATGGTGACAAATGGTAACTAGACATATTATGGTGATCACTTTGTAATGTATAAAAATATCAAATCATTACATTGTACACCTGAAACTAATATAATATTGTCTGTCAATTATACTTCAATAAAAATGAATAATTAGGGCTGGGAAAAAAAACCCACAAAAAAAACAGGCAATAAAACCACTTGTAAAGGTAAAAATATAGTAAATGTAGCAGATAAACTACCTGTGAAGATAATATGAAGGTTAAAAGACAAATGTACTAAAATCACCTATTTCAATGATAAGAGGGTAATGTATAGACATACTAAACAAGAGACTATATATGATTTCAAAAACATAAAATGTGGGAGGAGGGGAGTGAAAAAGTAGAGCCTTTAGAAAGAAGTCAAGCTAAAGAGTCTATCAAATTGATATAGACTGTTGTATACATAGAATGTTAAATAGGATCCTCATGGTGATCACAAATCAGAAACCTATAATAAGCAAGCAAAAAAGTAAGACAAAAGAAATCAAACATATTACTAAAGAAAGCCATCAAACCACAAGGGAAGAGAGCACAAGAAAAAGAAAGGAACAGAGAAGAACTACTAAAACACCCAGTAAAAAAGTAACAAAATGGCAATAAATACATACTTATCAATAGCTACATTAAATGTCAATGGACTAAATGCTCCAATCAAATGTCATAGTGTGGCCAACTGGATGAGAAAACAAGACCCATGTATATGCTGCATGCTAGAGACACGCTTCAGACCTAAAGACACTACGAACTGAAAGTGAAGGATGGAAAAAGATATTTCATGCAAATGGCAAAGAAAAGGAAGCGAGGGTAGCAATGCTTATATCAGACAAATACACTTTAAAACAATGGTAACAAGAGACAAAGAAGGGCAGTACATAATGATAAAGGGAACAATCCACCAAGAAAATATAACACTTGTAAATATCTATGCACCCAACATATGAGCACCTAAATATATAAAGCAACTATTAACAGACGTAAAAGGAGAAATAGACAGTAACACAATAATAGTAGGGGAATTTAACACTCCACATACACCCATGGATAGATCATCCAAACAGAAGATCAATAAGGAAACACTGGCCTTAAAGGACACATTAGACCAGATAGACTTAGTAGATATATACAGAACATTCCATCCAAAAACCACAGAATACACAGTGTTTTCAAATGCACATGGAACGTTCTCCAGGATCGATCACATATTAGGCCACAAAACAAATCTCAATATATTTAAGAACATTGAAATAATACCATGCACCTTTTCTGACAACAAAGGTATGAAACTAAAAATCAACCTCAGGAAGAAAACTAGAAAAGCCACAAAAATGGGGAGATTAAACAAAATGCTACTTACCAACGATTGGGTCAATGAAGAAATCAAAAAATTCCCAGAGACAAATTAAAATGAAAATATGACATGCCAAAATCCCTGGGATACAGCAAAAGTGGTTCTACGAGGGAAGTTTATAGCAATTCAGGCCTACCTCAACAAACAAGAAAAATCCCAAATAAACAATCTAAAAACGCATCTAAAGGTCCTGGAAAAAGAACAACAAAGAAAGCCCAAAATCAGCATAAGGAAGGAAATAATAAAAATCAGAGCAAAAATAAACAAAATAGAGACTGAAAAAAATAGAAAAAATTAATGAAACCAAGAGCTGGTTCTTTGAAAAGATAGACAAAATTGACAAACCCTTAGCTAGACTCACCAAGAAAAAAAGAGAGAAGGCTCAAATAAATACAATCAGAAATCAAAGAGGAAAGATGACAACAGACACCTCAGAAATACAAAAGATAATGAGAGAATACTATGAAAAGCTGTACGCCAACAAATTGGATAATCTAGAAGAAATTCATAAATTCTTAGAAACATACAACCTTCCAAAACTGGACCAAGAAGAAGTAGAGAATTTGAATAGAGCAATCACGAGTAAGGAGATCAAAACAGCAATCAAAACCCTTCCAAAAAATAAAAGTCCAGGACCAGATGGCTTCCCTGGTGAATTCAACCAAACATTCAAAGAAGACTTAGTACCTATCCTTCTCAAACTGTTCAAAAAAATTGAAGAGGAAGGGAGGCTTTATAACTCATTTGACGAAGCCAACATTATCCTGATACCAAAACCAGACAAGGACAACACAAAAAAAGAAAATTACAGGCCAATATCACTCTGAACATCAATGCAAAAATCCCCAACAAAATTCTAGAAAATCGAATACAACAATATATTAAGAAGTTCATACACCATGACCAAGTGGGTTTCATTCCAGCAATGCAGGGATGGTTCAACATCCACAAATCTATCAACGTGATACACCACATTAACAAAATGAAGAATAAAAATCACATGATCATCTCAATAGATGAAGAGAAAGCATTTGACAAGTTCCAGCATCCATTTATGATAAAAACTCTAAGTAAAATGGATGTAAAAGGAAAATACCTCAACACAATAAAGACCATATGACAAACCCACAGCAAATATCATTCTCAATGGAGAAAAACTAAAAGCTATCCTAAGAACAGGAATCAGACAAGGATGCCACTGTCACCACTCTTATTTAACATAGTATTGGAAGTCCTAGCCAGAGTAATCAGGCAAGAAAAAGAAATAAAAGTAATCCACATTTGAAAAGAAGAAGCGGAACTGTTACTCTTCACAGACGACATGATTTTACATATAGAAAACCCTAAAGAATCCACTAAAAAACTTTTAGAAACAATAAATGAATACAGTCAACTTGCGGAGATACAAAATCAGCATACAAAAATCAGTTGTGTTTCTATACACTAACAACGAAGTAACAGAAAGAGAAATTAAGAATACAATCCCAGGGCCGGCTCCGTGGCCGAGTGGTTAAGTTCGCGTGCTCCGCTGTGGCAGCCCAGGGTTCGGATCCTGAGCGTGGACATGGCACTGCTCATCAGGCCACGTTGGGGCGGCGTCCCACATCCCACAACTAGAAGGACCTGCAACTAAGATATACAACTGAGTACTGGGGGGTTTGGGGAGATGAAGCAGAAAAAAAAAAAAAGATTGGCAACAGTTGTTAGCTCAGGTGCCAATCTTTAAAAAAAAAATACAATCCCATTTCCAATTCCAACAAAAAGAGTGGAATATCTAGGAAATAACTTAACCAAAGAGTTGAAAGTTCTGTACACTGAAAACTGTAAAACATTGTTGAAAGAAATTGAAGAAGACACAAAGAAATGGAAAGATATCCCATGCTCTTGGGTTGGAAGAATTAACATCGTTAAAAAGTCCATACTTCCTAAAGCAATCTGTAGATTCAACACAATCCCCATCAAAGTTCCAACAACATTTTTCACAGAAATAGAACAAAGCATCCTAAAATTTATATGGAACAACAAAAGACCCCAAATAGCCAAAGGATTCCTGAGAAAGAAGAACAAAGCTGGAGGTATCACACTCCCTGATTTCAAAATATGCTTCAAAACCATAGTAACCAAAACAGCATGATACTGGCACAAAAACAGACACACAGATCAATGGAACAGAATCAAGAGCCCAGAAACAAACCCACGCATTTATGGACAGCTAATATTAGACAAGGGAGCCAAGAGTATACAATAGAGAAAGGAGAGTCTCTTTAATGAATGGTGTTGGGAAAACTGGACAGCCACATGCAGAAGAATGAAAGTAGACCATTCCCTTACACCATGCACAGAAATCAACTCAAAATGGATTAAAGACTTGAATGTAAGACCCGAAACCATGAAACTTCTAGAAGAAAACATAGGCAACACACTCTTTGACATCAGTCTTAGCAGCATATTTTCAAGTACCATGTCTGACTGGGCAAGGGAAATAAAAGAAAAAATGAACAAATGGGACTACATCAAACTAAAAAGCTTCTTCACAGCAAAGGAAACCATCAACAAAACAAAAAGACAACCTATCAATTGTGAGAAGATATTTGTAAATCATATATCAGATCCAAAATATACAAAGAACTCATACAGCTCAACAACAAAAAACCCAACAACCCAATTAAAAAATGGGCAAAAGATCTGAACAGAGATTTCTCCAGAGAAGATATATGGAGGGCCAACAGGCATATGAAAAGATGTTCAATGTCATTAGCTATCAGGGAAATGCAAATCCACACTGCAATGAGGTATCACCTCACTCCGGTCAGAATGTCTATAATTAACAAGACAGGAAACAACTAATGTTGGAGAGGATGTGGAGAGAAGGGAACCCTTGTACACTTCTGGTGGGAGTGCAAACTGCTGCAGCCACTATGGAAAGCAGTATGATGTATCCTCAGAAAGTTGAGAGTAGATCTACCATATGATCCAGCTATCCCATTGCTGGGTATTTATTCAAAGAATTTGAAAACACAAAGGCATAAAGATACATGCACCCCTATGTTCATTGCAGCATTATATACAATAGCCGAGACTTGGAAGCAATGTAGGTGCCCATGAAGGGAAAAATGGATAAAGAAGATGTATTTATACACAATGGAATACTACTCAGTCATAAGAAATGATGAAATATGGCCATTTGTGACAACATGGATGGGCCTTGAGGGTATTATGCTGAGTGAAATTCGTCAGAGGGAGAAAGTCAAATACCGTATGATCTCACTCATAAACAGAAGATAAAAGCAACGACAAACAAACACATAGCAATGGAGACTGGATTGGTGGTTACCATAGGGGAAGGGGGAAAGGGGAGGGCAAAAGGAGTGATTAGGCTCACATGTGAGGGGATGGACTATATTTAGTTTTTGGGTGGTGAGCATGATGTAATCTACGCATATTTCAAAATATATTACGATGTACATCTGAATGCTATATAATGTCATAATCCAATGTTACTGCAATAAAAATAAAATAAAAAGTAAATAAAATAGTATTATTCAGAGACTTTAATATGTTAATATGTATTGGAATTCTCTAATAAAGAAATATAGTGCTCCAAACTTCACCACAGAACCACTTTTGAGTGGTTCTCTGTACCTAAAGTAGGCCAAAAGTCAGGTAAGATAGAATTCCTGCCTTGAAGGAGTTCACAATCTAGGATGGGAGTCAGACATATACTGCCTACTATATGTTGGGCATGTATACAAGTACATGTATACAAGCAAAGCTTAAACCAAATGCTGGGGACACATAGTGGGGGCAGCGAGGTGAACTCTGGGTATTGGCAGGATCAAGCATGTCACCAAGCAAAAGAAGGCATTGAGGATGAGTTTAGAAGGGTGAAGAGAGTTTAATTTTATAAAGAATTGGATGTCAGAACAGAGGAAAATGGGTAAGCAAGGGACCAGAGCCATTGCTATTGCTACAGGGTCTGGTGGGATGGCTGTCTGGCTCCATGATCTCAGCCGATGATGGTAGAAAGAAGATTTTCCCTGGATTCCATTTCCTTAACCTTTTATAGCTTCTACTGCTTATTTTGGGTGTGCTTTTATTCATTTAATACCTACATTTGAGTACTTCGTCTAAATCACACCATGTGCTAGTTACTGAGGAGAAAATGATGAAAGAAAAAAAAGTTAATAAAATCCCAGTCACTGACCTTAAGGATCTCACATGATAGGGCAAGGGCTTGAATACAGGAACAGACACTATGAGCCCAGTGATTTGAGAAAGACAGGAGCCAGAGGGTGGTGGCATCTACTCCAGCCTTGGCGGGTCAGACAAAGCTTTTTGGAAGAGTTGATATCTAATCTGACTACTTCTTACTACCTCTACTGTTACCATCTGGATCATATGCCTTCTGTTTGTTCTTCCTGCCTCCACCCTTGACCCCCATTCAGTCCTTTCTCAATGCCAGAGGAATTCTATTAAATTGTAAGCCAGATCATGTCACTTCTGTGCTTTTTAAACCATGAAATGTTTTCTCATCTTACACAGAGTAAATATCAAAGCCCTTATATGTACTCTTGTACACAGCCCTGCATGAACTTAGCCCCATTCCCTCTTTAGCTCATCTCCTAGCACTCTTCCACATTAGTCCTGGCTGTTCTTCCAATGCACCAGTGGCATTCTTCCCTTAAGGCTTTTGCACTGGGATGTTTCCTCTACCTAGAATGCTCTTTACTCAGATGTCTTTAAGGGCTTGCTCCCCCAGTTTCTTCAGGTATTTACTAAAGTGTCATCAAGAATGTTTTCCCTGGCTACTCCATCTAAAATTGTAACCCTATCTCATATACGCAATTCCTATCCCACTTTACTTCATAGCATGTATCACTAGCATACTATATGTTTAACATTTTTTTTGGATATTCTGGGGTTACGTTTCCCCATATAGAATGTAAGCTCTGTGATTATGTTACTATTGAGTTCACCATTGTATCCATAAAGTCTGACACGTAGTAGGTGTTCAGCAATTATTTGTCAAATGGATAAATGAATCAATGAACGAATTGGAGACCTGATGGAACTGTTGAAGACAATCAGACATGAGAGGGGGCAGTTGAAAAAAAGCATCCTAAGCAGCAGAAGTAGCATTTACAAAGACCCAGAGATGAAAGAGAGCATTAGTTGAACTACAGATAGTTCAGCCTGGCTGGAGTATATCAATGTGGAAACAAGAGAGAGGAACAATAAAACAGGGGACAAATCTTAAAAGGTTTTGTAAACCACATAAAGTATTATGGACTTAATCCTAAAGGCAATGTTGAGCCACTGAGCGTGTAAGTAGAAGAGAAACAAGGTGAGGTTAGCCCTTGGTAATACCTTTCAGCCCTTTCCTGGTTTATGCCTTTAACAGATGAGGACATTAATTTCTAGTAGCCATATCAAGAAGCAAATTTTGTGACTGGAAAAAAATTTCAGACTCAGTTTCCTCATCTGTTAAAGAAAGACAATGAAAATACCTACCTCGTGGAGTTGTCACAAACATTAAAAACAAATTAAGTAAAGATCTTAGCCCAAATGTGAGGCATGTATTAGGTGCTTAATAAATGCTTGTTGACTAGGAAGCTCTTCTCCTTAGTTTTCTTTTGGTGAAGTAGTACAGTGCCACACGTAGATGGAACTCAAAGATTTTGGAGTCATACAGACTTGGGCTCAAATTTCAGCTCTGCCATTTCTTCACTGTGTGGCTTTAAGTCGGCTCCCTTTGACCTTCAGACTTCTCCTCTCTCAGAAAGTGATGGAAATATCTGACAACTCCCAACTAAGGGGCTGAGGTTATAGCTTTTTATGCTGTGTTGAGGAGCTAGACTGGGATACAGCCCTGATGGGAACTTGCTGGTAGAAACTAAGACACGTGCCAGGCAGAGGTAAATACACATGTGGTCTGCCTCTCCTGGTAATAGCCCCTGCCTGCTAAGATCCCAATCCAGCCACCACTCACACTTCAGCATCACTCTCTTAAAATTACAACAACCAAAGGTAGACAGCATGAGGTTCTAAAAATGGTTCACTAGGAAAAAGAAATTCCCAATGTGAATTGAGGATCTTAACTATAAGAAATGATACAGTGTTGGAATTAATCTCACACACATATTTTAAGTCAGTAGTGCTCAAGCCTAGATGCGCATTAGAATAGTCTAAGAGCTTTTAAAAAGCATGAACGTTTGGGCCCCACCCACAGAAATGCTGATTTATTTGATCTGGAGTTAAGCTTCGGCATCAGTATTCTTTCTCTCCTGCTCTCTATAAGACAAATGACATTAGGGTGAAAAATAAATGGTTAAAGACCCATGCTGGACCAGGCATGGCCTCACTGAATATTTACAACAAATTAGCAGTGTAAGTATTATGTGCCCCATTTTACAGATGAAGAAACTGAGGCTCAAAGAGCTAAAATTAATTGTCCAATGTCACAGAGGTAGTAGGTGGCAGAGTCAGAATTCCAGCTTAAGTCTATCCTAGTTCAAAGCCCTCCAGTTGCTTACGATAAAGCCTTAGGAGCCCAGAAAGAGTAAGGTTTAGGGCTCAGGGAGGGCTACTTGAAGTGGGCCTCATGGAATGAATAGGAGTTCCCTGCACTAGAAAGTCTTATAAGCAGCAATATAGCATAGAGATTGAGAACATAGCTACAAAAGACAATAATTGCTTTGGTTCCTTTCTTAATTCTGCCACTTACTAGTTACATGGACAGACTAATTAACTTATCTCAGTCTTGTCAGCTATTATAATGACAATAATAATGATGTCTACTGCACAGGGTTGTGATGAGGATCAAGTGACTAAATATCACAATGAATTTAGAACTGTGTCTAGTGTAGAAAAGGGGTTATGTAAGTTCTTAGAAAACAACTAAAATTAGAAATACCTATTCTAAAGTCATCTCACAACCCTGCTGTTGCCACCTCTGAAAACACGGTAATTATTAGTATAAGCAACGTAAAATGGGTGAAATTCCACTTCAATACACAAAACCACAACAAAACCACAGACCTGTTAAGGAAACCAAGAAAACAGTGGCACTTGAGCAGCTGTACTGTCCCCAAATGGAAGTGAACTGACGGAAAAGGTGGAAGGGCAGCTCTGCGTGGGAGAGAAAGTAGAAAGAAGAAACGCTGAGTTTGTAAAGATCAAAGCCTGACTGTCACCCAGATTAAAGAATGAGGTTTCTAAGATCATTTACTCCAAAGTCTTTGTTGTCTAAGGGAAGAAAAGTTGGATGAAAGAATTGGATCACAAATGAAAACCACTGGTATTGTTATAACAACTGACATTTACATACAGTTTTATAACTCAAGAGTACCTAGCATGCAGTAAGCTCTCAGTAAATGATAATTTTATTGTTGCTGCTGTTAATATTCTTTTGCTACCCTTATAGATAGGGAAAAAATTTCAGAGATGTATAGGGACTTAATCAAGGCCATATACAATACAAGTAGTGAATTGGGGAACAAGGGCTGGAAGTCAGGTCTTCTGCCTGACTCCAAACCTCCATTCTTTAAACCATATCATTTTCTTATGATATTTTAAGACATTGAAGCAAGCTAAACGTGTAACTCACTGTGTAACCCATCAACTTTCTCTTTTTTAGAGAGAGATAAGATGATAAATTTTGTAGCAAGAAGTAGAACATTGTATTCATCAGAATTCCAAGAAGGCTAAGGAGGGCAGACTGGCCTAGCAGGGTTGCTCTCAGAAAAAGAAAAAATCAGAGTGAAAGTGATAGGAGTAGGTTTCCCAGGAGGCTGTGTCTGGTGGAGAAGCTCACATTTCAGATCTATAAACCTGCTGGTAAACGGCCAAATCAACACAACATGCATTGTGCAGGAGTGGAGAGAAGAGTGAATTTCAGGGACACCTACTCCTCTATATTTTAAGACATAAGTATAGAATATTTAAGACATCTCCATATATAGAAATGTATTCTATACTTATATACATATGTATAAAATAATATATATACTTACATAAATACCAAGATATTCTTATATAAAATATAAGACTAAGAAATATCTTGAATATTCTTTGAAAATCCATCCTTGATTTCAATCAATCTAGAAAATGGCTGCCTACTTTCGAAGTGCCCTTAGGTGACACCAAAGAGAATTTCAATCACATCATGAACATACATTTTAAGACAGACCATCCTGAATATATTCTCCAAATTTGATGAAAACCTGGCTAACGGTATTTTTTGCAAATGTAGTTACAAACACATAGATTAAAATTTTTTCTGATTTATATAGATTTAATCCTCACAAGAACCATATAAAAATACTTTTATCATGTACTTTTTACACATCAAGGAACTCAGACTCAAAAAGGTAAAAGGACAGAATTTGAACCCTGGCATATTTGAATTCTGCATCCATGATCTTTCATTGTCATTGTGTTGTATCTTCAAGCATGTTTGTCAGGTTTTGTGTTATACTGCTCAGTATTTGCATGGAGTTTTTTCAAAGCTTAGCTGCTTGAAAATCTTACTCAGACCTAATCCTTTTCTATGGTGTCTCCCATTTCCCTATTGTGTTAAATAGGGCTTGCTTCATCTAAACAAAAAAGGTTGATGTCTAATTTTGTGACTGTAGTCTTAACTATTCTAGACTTTTTTAGAAGTCTGGGATTGTTGGACGCTAAGAAGAGATTCCCCTCTTCTTGGTGTGAAATTTGCACTTTTAGTCCTCTGGATATTGAGAGACTGTTCTTTTATGTCCTTTCTTCCCATGCTCTAATTCCTGTCTCTGACCAACGCCAACCCTTACCTGCATCCCCACCCCTACCCATAAATATTGTAGAATATCTTAGACACAAGACTAGTTTATACTTCCTAGCATGCAAAGACTTTCATAATTTGTTCCAAGCTTATTTGTCTAGCCTTATTTCCCAGCACTCCTTCCCTCTATACACTTTACCCTCCAGCCACACTGAACTCACTTTTCTCAAAACATACCAAGTCTTTTCATGCCTCTGCCAGGAATGTCATTCCTTTCTTTCACAGGAAAACTACTACTCATCGTTCAAGGCCCAGCTCAAAGATTAATTCCTCTGCCTCCAGTCTCTCTTCCCGCACTGCATCATACATTATAGGTCTGCAATCCCTTGGATGCATGGCTGAGTTCAAGTGTGTTTCAGAATTTAGAGTGTTTTGGATTTTAGAAATGTAACACGGGGGCCAGCCCCATGGTCGAGTGATTAAGTCCGTGCGCTCCACTTCAGTGGCCCAGGGTTTCCCCGGTTCGGTTCCTGGGTGCAGACTTAGCACCACTCATCAAGCTATGCTGAGGCAGTGTCCCACATAGCTGGACTAGAAGGACCTACAACTAGGATATAGAACTATGTACTGCAGGGCTTTGGGGAGCAGAAGGAAAAAAAAGAAGATTGGCAACAGATGTTAGCTCAGGGCCAATCTCACACACACAAAAAAATGTAATGTGGTGCCTTCATTGTTTTTTATGCAACCTCCCCATTGGGGTCTGGGGAAGGATCATATATTCAAACAATTTAATGTTTCAGTAGCAAAACATATGAAGAGTAACACTAACTACGATAAATAAAGCTTATAAATAATCTTGCATTTGGTCAGATCAGGTTTTGCTGCCAGATGAGCTATTTTTGGCTTTCAAAGAGTTTTGATGTAGTCCCATTTATTTTTTCTTTTGTTTCCCTTGCCTGAGGAGACAGGGTACTCAAAAATATACCATTAAGACCAATTTCAAAGAGTGTACTGCCTATGCTTTCTTCTTGGAGTTTTATCGTTTCAGGTCTTACATTCAAGCCTTTAATAATCCATTTTGAGTTAATTTCTGTGTACAGTATAAAATAGGAGTCTACTTTCATTCTTGTAGATCAAACTAAAAAGCTTCTGCATGGCAAAGGAAACCATGAATGAAATAAAAAGAAAACTCACCAACCAGGAGAAAATGTTTCAAAATCATACATCCACAAGAGGTTAATTTCCAAAATATATAAAGAACCCCTATAACTAAACAACAAAAAAATGAAAAACCCAATCAAAAAATGGGCAGAGGATATGAACAGACATTTCTGCAAAGAAGATATACAGATGGCCAACAGGCACGTGAAAAGATGTTCAACATCACTAATTATTAGGGAATTGCAAATCAAAACTACAGTGAGATATCACCTCACATCCATCAGAATGGATATAATTAACAAGAAAAGAAATAACAAGTGTTGGAGAGGATGTGAAGAAAAGAGAACCATCATACACTGCTGGTGGAATTGCGGACTGGTGCAGCCACTATGGAAAACAGTATGGAGATTTCTCAAAAAATTAAGAATTAAAATACCATATGATCCAGCTGTTCTACTGCTGTGTATTTATCCAAAGAACACGAAAACACTAATTTGAAAAGATATATGCACCTTTATGTTCATCGCAGCATTATTCACAACAGCCAAGACTTGGAAGCAGCCTAAGTAACCATTAATGGATGAATGGATAAGAAGATGTGCTGTATATATACAATGAAATACTACTCAGCCGTAAAAAGACAAAATCATGCCATTTGTGACAACATGGATGGACATTGAGAGTGCTATGCTAAATGAAATAAGTCAGACAGAGAAAGACGAATACTATACAGTTTCACTCATATGTGGAAGATAAACATATAGATAAGGAGAACAGATTGGTGGTTACCAAAGGGAAAGCAGGCAAGGGGAAGATGAAAGGGGTAAAAGGACACATATGTATGGAACCTACTTTTGGTGGTGAACATAATGCAGTCGACACAGAAGCTGAAAAATACAAATGCACACCTGAAATTTATACATTGTTATAAACCAATGTTATAAACTCAATAAAATAGTTGAGAAAAGAGTTTTGAACTTTGTAAATATGAATAAAAGACTGTAGACTTTGTATTGCTGGATTAATTATATCACAAAGTAGGGTTCATTCCACAGTTGCAATAATGGTTTAACATTAAGGAATATATTAATCTAATGCACCATATTAATAGCTCAAAGGAGAAAAACTATGTGATATCTCAACAGTTTTCAAAAAGGCTTTTAACAAAATCTAACATGCATTACTGATTTCTAAAAAAAGGAATATGTGAGTCCATACCATATATATGCCTGGATCATTCTAAACAGTATAACATTAAAATTAGTTCCATCAAATGGAGCAGGACATGAATGCAACTTATCTCCATTGTTAGTTAATGGTGTACTGGAAGTATTAGCCAATGCAATTAGGCAAGAGAAATAAATGAAAGTTATAAAAATTAGAACATTGACTTCACTTCATTTGCAAATATATAGGATTGCAAATTCAAAAAAGATAAATTACTAAAAACTATTCAAAGTAATAAGATGAATAAGTAACATGATTGGTTACAAATTTATTACATAAAATCAATAGCTTTCCTATACACAATCAGATAGAAAATATAATAGTATAATATCTTATTTATATTGGCAACCAAAAAGATAAAATTCTTGGGAATAAACAAAAATGCATAATCTATACAAAGAAAAAAATGTCTTAAAAGAAGACATAAGTAAATGGAGACATGCTATTGTATCTCATCTAAAATTTTAATGCAATATTAAATGTGAATTACAATAGAAATACTGGCAAGGATATTGGAGGAAACCTGAAAAAAAGTTAGTAAATTTTTTATGTAAGATATCCAGAAAAAATATGAACTATAAAAGTAATATGATGATGGACATGAACAGTGAGAGAGGGAGAACAGGACGAGGCCAGCCCTACTCAATATCTTTAAAAAAACATATTATGAAACTATAAAGACTAAAACAGTCTGGCACTGGGAAAGAAACTGAGAATTCCGTAGAATAAAATAGAGAGTCCTGAAATAGATCCAAATTTTTTTGTAAATTTGGCAAATTATAAAGGTTATATTTCTGATCAGTGGTGGAAAGAGTTTTGTTTAATAAATGGTCTTGGAAAAACAGACTATTTGAAAAAAAAATTTCATTACTTACACCAAAATAAATTCCAGATGTTTTAAAGATGAAAACCTAAAGAAATAAAACTATAAAAATTCTATAAGAAAACATTAACAAATATATTTATAATCTTGGCGTGGTAAGGACTTTTCTAGCAAGATGCAAAATCCAGAACCCATAAATGATAGATAAATGACCATATTAAAATAATAATTTAGACATCTCCTCTGTATGACCAAATCTAAATCTAGAAACAAAGTTAAAAATACAAATGATGAGCTAGAGAAATAGAAATGATGAACGAGGGAGAGTGTTTGCTAATATGTGTATTAGATAGAAGGCTAATTTCTATACTCTACAAAGAGCTCGCACATCAGTAAGAAAATGGCAATCATTCCAACAAAAAATGGATAAAAATTACCAACAGGAAGTTTATGACAGAGGAATTCTAAGTGGTCAATAAACATTGGACATGATAGTCTAATTTTTATAATTAAAAACACGCAAATTGAAACAAGAGGATACCATTTTCACCTCTCAGATTGCCAAAAACAAAATGATTAATAATTTTTAGTGCTGGCAAGAGTATAAAGAAATAGATACTCTCCTGTCCTGGAGCTCATTAGGCTTGGGTAATATTTTGTCAGAGAGAGGCATAGGGATTTTATGTAACAATGAAATCCAACATCTATCTGGAGGTTTATGGTTTCCAAGTGTGCTGTCATTTAATCATTATAATGAACACCATATCAGCATGAGAAAACTGAGATCCATAAAAATTACTGATTTATTCAATCTAAATCCCATCCATTTGTCCAACAAGTATTTACTGAGCATCTACTGTGTGTCAGGCACTAGCCTAGTTACTGGAAATAGAACAGTAGCCAAAACAAAGTCTCTGCTCTCATGGAGCCTACATTCTAGTGGAAGGAGAGAGATAATAAATAAGTGAATATAAAATATTCAGGTTCTTAATAAATATGATTAAGAAAAATAAAGTAAAAAAGGATAAGAAGTGCTAGTGGGAGTGGCATGTTTCAATTTTAAGTAGAGTGATCCAAAAGGACATCAACCAGAAAGAAATATTTGAGTAAATATTGAAGGAAGTGAAGTAATGAACCATGTGGATATCTGGGAAAGGAGCCTAGCCCTAATGTGTGTTTAAGGAACAACAAGAAAACCAGGTAGCTGGAGAGGAGTAAGATCAGAGCAATAAGGGAGTGGAGGAGGCAGACAGTGTAGGACATTTGGCTTTTGCTCTGAGTGAGATGGGAGCTCAGTGGTGGACATGTCCTCCTAAGAGAATATGTAGGCAGGAAGGATGACTTTGTTGGTGGCCCTTGAGAGTCTATGCAGTCACTGGAACCAACCACAACCTATCTTCCCACTTTCCAGCCTGTCTCATTACCTCTCTTCCAGGGTTAGCTAGACCCTGCCTCCCAGGACCAGTCAATCTGGCCCTTTGATTCCCATGACCTGGTGAGATTGGAAGCACTCTGCTTGGTAGGCAGAGAGGCACAAGCAGATGTCAGCAATATGATAGTGGGAAACGGATTCTAGAGAAACGAGCTGATGAAAGGAAAGGATGACTGTCACACTGATAAGGTGAAGGACTTTATGAGAGGAAAAAGGTGACAATCTCCATCCCAGTTGGTGTTTAATGACTACGGATGAAGATACACTGGCTGGAGAGCTGCCAGCATAGAAGAAAAAGCAAAGATGTCCATTGCAGAGATGGGGGTCTTTTTGTAGGCACCCTGCTTTATGGGGAGTCTAACAGGATCAGAACAAAGAAACCCTTGAAATCTGTGGGCACAAGTTTCACTTTGGAGCTGTTGGAATGTTATTTGCATCTCATTTGCACCAATCCACTTAGTAAGTCTCAGGACTGGTGTTGATTACTTTGTTTGAGAGATGTAAAGACCTGAGCCTACTGCCTGGCACAGTAAGAGTTAGCTTTTATCATTGCTGCTATTGCTTTCGTTGTTAGAACTAGAAGTAACCAGTGAGAAATCATGTAAGCCTATAGATTTTTAAGTTTGGTTGGGTTTGTTTGTTTGCTTTGTTTCGGGGGGGCTGGTGAGGATTTTTTTTCCAGATAATTATTACAAAGAACCTCAATATATACATGAAAATAGAAAAGAGGTATTTTATTAGTGCAAACTTATTTGGTAAGTTCAAATTTGTAATGTTTACTTATTATAAAATCAATCAATGAAAATTAGGCTGTTTTGATGAGCAAAAAGAGTGAGCATACAATAATTTGATTATGCATATTTTTAATGGTTCATTTGTTGTCAACTTTATTCATTTATGTGTGTTGTTTCCATTATAGTGTTTTAAAATAACTGAAAACATATTTTGAAAAGGAATTCCAAATCAAGTATTTGCAAAGCTTTTGAAATATCTCTCTTGTATACAAAGCTTTCAGAAACAATTTGAAAATTACAGATATGGGATAAGACTTAAAATTGTACTCCTCACATCTTAGGGTCTTAAAGAAATACCCTCAGGGCATCTCTGGAATGAAGGGAAGATGATGTTTCATCTCCCTCCTCCTCTCAACTTGCTTCAACCGGAGCAGCTCTACTTTTGTGTATTTTATGTTAGACCTCCACTAAAGGTTTTATTTGATAGGTGCACTCCATCACTGTTAATGGCAGCACAGTATTCCATTGCATGAGGTGGGGGAGGAAGTGAGAGGAGATTCTATTATAAGACAAAGTTCTTGGGCTCGAAAGAGTTTGAAAATAACTGCTTTATTCCAACACACTCATTATACAAATGAAGAAACTGAGTCTTGTTTGTGGGACAGGTCCGACATAAGGTCATATAGTGCTTCATGGCAGAACCCATATTAGAGAGGTTCTCTGCTTAAAATTCTACAAGGGCTTTTATCATACAGAATAAAAGTCAAAATCCACTCCTCTTTTCCTGTCATCACTTCTTTGACTTATTCTTCTACATTCTCTCCCTTAGTCTTGCCACTCCAGCCACACTTGTCTGCTTGTTGTTTCCTATACACAACAGACATGCTCCTAACTTAGCTTGGAAAGCTCTTTCTTCCTGAAATGCTCTTCTCTCAAACAGCTTTATGACTTACTCTTTCCTATCCTCCAAATATTTGTTCAAATGTAACCTACTAAGATCTGACCACTGTATTTATTTTTATTTTATTTTATTTGAGGAAGATTAGCCCTGAGCTAACTACTGCCAATCCTCCTCTTTTTGCTGAGGAAGACTGGCCCTGAGCTAACATCCATGTCCATCTTCCTCTACTTTATACGTGGGACTCCTACCACAGCATGGCTTTGGCCAAGCGGTGCCATGTCCGCACCTGGGATCCGAACCGGCAAACCCCAGGAAAAGCGGAACATGCACACTTAACCCCTGTGCCACCGGGCCGGCCCCTGACCACTGTATTTAATACTGAAAACTGCCTCTATATCCAGCACTCCTGATGCCCTTTACCTTGTTCTAATTTTTCCCTTTTCCGTATAATTTATCATCTTCAGGTATATGACACAATTTACTTATTTATTAGCTTTACCGCTTGTTATCTTTGTTTCTCAATGGCATATGAGCTCCAGAAAAGCAGATATTTTTGTCTATTTTGTTCTGTTCTATGTTCTAAGCACTCAGAACAGTGATTAGTACATAGTAGGTGCTCAATAAATATTTGTAGTTGAATGAAGACCTATTTTCTCTTCCAAGGGTGTCTCTTAGAGCCTCTCTCCTACCCTGTGCTCCTCTCTCCCTGGCTCGATGTATCCCCATTCTCTGGCACTTACTCTGAGTTTTAAACACTGCAGAACACATGGCCTTTACCTATAGTGACAGGCTGTGAAGTCCTCATGCCATTTTGAGTTCCAGTCACTGTGGCCTTCACATATGGCTTGGATGCAGGGTTGTAAATAGCTAAAATGGACTGGATATGAAGACTACCATGGCCTTCCTGTCTAAAATAGACCAGGGGCTGTCCTCAAGTTTTCACGCTCTGCTTCAGCAGCCCGGGGTTACTGGGTTCAGATCCTGGGCGCAGACCTACACACCGATCATCAAGCCATGCTGTGATGGCATCCCACATATAAAATAGAAGATTGGCACAGATGTTAGCTCAGGGACAATCTTCCTCACCAATAAAATGAAATAAAATAAAATAAAATAGACCAAAAGAACTCTCTTCCTTTCCCCCTCAGGCAAAATAGGTGGGCTTGACTAAGCAAATTGGCAAGAATAATTGGCATCCCTCATCAGAGGAAGACCTCCCCCTAAAAAGTAGCCATTAAAGGTAAAAGCTGCAATAGAATCCTTGTATTTATTCGGTAGACCCTAAGGCTGCATCATGAAATAAAGAAATCCAAAGCTCCTCTGTACAATAATGGGGACCTGGTAATTTTAAAGACAAGGCTGGCCTTATGCTTTTCATTCTTCAATCTGGGTTTGGGCCACATTAGGTCTGAAAAAACAAAATTCATATCTGTCTTTTGGAGATATGCTTACTTTATGGCATACAAGTAAAAGAATAAGCAGCCCCACATCTTTCATTCCCGGGAAAACAAAGAGGAAACGTGAATTGGAGGATCCAAACCCATCCCCTTCCCCTGTGGGAAGTCAACATTGGTAGAAAGATGCACAAATCTGAAGGGATGGTCTGAAGAAAATAAGGTAAAAGAGGAATGACTGAGGTCAAATCAGACCACCTGATTATACAGAAGGTCAGGAAATGGGAAGAAGCGTGGGACTTCATGGATCTCTTTAGCAATACAGGAGTGAAATTGGGGTTGGAGTAGTAGATGATGGTATTAGAGCATGTGGGAGATTATTTTTTTGTTCTCTTTGTCAAGCATAGGGAGTGGGAGAAATCCTACCAGAGATTAGAAGGCAAATGACTCAACACTATCCTTAGGATTTTCCAAAGCCCTGGAAATATCCATAGAACATAACTTCAGAGGAACTGTGCCAAAGCAAAAAATTGCTTAAATAACTCTGGTGCCCCTTATGCTTTTGTCTTTTGATCAGAGGCCCATTTTTACTTCCATCACACACATAGCTGAAAACACTCATTGCTTTCGAGTCCCTGTGCAATGCAGGAGATGCATTAACTCTGTTTGGCTTGACTTAAAGAGGAACAGTACAAGAAAGAAGTCACTGTGGCCTTCACATATGACTTGGATGCAGGGTTGTATCCAAGTGTGTATACATTCACTCCCCAGGTAGAGCCTGACTACAGCCACCCTCAACCACTGAGTTCCTTGTAGTTGTGGATCTATTTGCATTGAAATTCTCACTCCATCCTCAGTGGTTCCGTAGTTACGCTTGTTCTCTTTCTCTCAGTGAACAAAGATAGGGAGACTCTCATCAACTTTCTATAATGTCTGCTTCCAAAAAAAATCTCTGGCTATTCTCCTTTGTCCAGCAGCCTCTGCTTCATGAGTAGTGCCATTCCTGTAACTCAGAAGGCTTCTTGAAAGAACTGCTCTGGAGATGTATAGGGAGTGAATGTGTTGGTATGGACAATGGTCAACTGGGGAGTCAAGGCGGTGGATGACTTTTGAAAGAAACTTGGAAAAATGTCTTGCAGTTTTGCCATCCCTAACTCACTAGAGGTCATGCCTGTGGATGTCAAAACCAGGTTTTATTTAAGATTTATGGCAAATTTTTAGCTACAATTAGAAACAGTCCTTAACCATGGTTGCTTTTGGATGACTTCAGGGCAGAATAAAAGCCCAAGTTAATAACTGACTAATATAGAGAATATACCTTTAATGAAAAAAAAGAGTGGAGGGGGTCACAGGAAGAACATCTCTGGTTAACTAAACATTATTGTTAATAGAGAGATTTCTGAGCTCATTCTCCTACCGTTCTTGCTCTTGAGCCATAAACACTGACACTTATGATCTTATTTACTACTCCTGTTTGAAACCCTAATGAGGGAGTATTATTATCTCTTTTCTGTAGACAGAAAAACAGAGAGACTAAAATGGCTTGTTGAAGGTCACATAATCGTTAATTGAGCTGGTTTTATTTCTAAATCAGCTATGTCACTCTTCCTCTAAGGCATTTTTACTATAGAAGAAATAGAATAATCAGAACCTAAGAAGATACTCTTAAAAATGAATTTGTCAAAACCATAGTATAGTCATGGACTCATAGTAATGGCTACCATCTACTGACTTCCTACATTCTAGATCTTTTTCATTCATTATTTTGAATACCCCATTTTGACAGAGGAGGAACTTGTGGTTCAGAAAGGTTAGCATACTGTAGAATTTATTTGTTGTGTCTATTATTTAACGTATGTCTCCTTGCAGTAGATTAGTAGATTGTAAACTCCTTGAGGACAAGGATGCCCAGTGCCTAGAACAATTGCCAGTATACAGTAAGTGCTCTAATGAAAAAGCTTTTTATATGAGTTCTTGTATCACAGGATTCTCCAGAGAAACAGAATCAGTAAGATATACATATGATTTCTTTTAAGATTTGGCTCACATGGTTGTAGGGGCTGGCAGGTCCAAAATTTCAGGGCAGGCTGGCAGGCTGGAAACTCAGACAGGAGTTGATGCTGTAATCTTGACATAGAATTGCTTCTTCCTCAGGGAACCTCAGTTTTTGCTGTTAAGGCCTTCAACTAATTGGGTTAGGCCCACCCACATTACCAGGGTAATCTCCTTTACATAAAGTCAACTGATTGTAGAGATTAACCATATCTACAAAATACCTTCACCAGCAGCATTTATGTTAGTGTTTAATTAAACAACTGGGTACTATAGTCTAGCAAAGTTGATACATAAAACTAACCTTCACAATGCTCAAGTTCATATAGTTAAGTAAGTGGTGTGGCTAGGACTTAAATCGAGGTCCCTATGATTCTAGAGCCTATCATTTTTCCTTTCTACCACAACAATGTCTAATCTGGAGAAAATTTTACTGATTATCTAGTTCATTCCTAAAACAGTATATATGAGAATATTGAGGGTGGACAGAGGGAGGAAGGGGTAAGTTACAGGAAGTTGCTTAAATTCAAGCTCAGATTCCCAGACCAGTGCTCCTTCTATGCTGACTGGGATTTTCAGGACCTGTTCTCAATCCCCGCTGTTATGATCAGGATTGAGGAGGACACTGGAGAAGGTATCAGAGACTGAGCTAAATGTGTGCTAAGAGTGACACAGGCCATATTCTGGGAATAAATTTTGTAAAAAGTTGCTGAGCTTTTTAGTGTCATTTTTCTCTGTCTTTTAAAAAGTTGATCACAGATACTTAATGCTATTGAACTTTATAATAAATGGTAAATTTTACATTATGTGCCTTTTTATATAATAAAAAAAGACTTGAAAACAGTTGATCACACAGTGGGAGTACAAACCTGAAATCAGAAATCTACTTATTTCATAAAGAAACATGTATTAGATGGGTGTCTACTACATTCCAGGAATTTAATTTACACGCATCTATTAGTTTATTTAATCCTCAAATCAACAATGTGAGCTAGTAAGTACTGTAAAAAAAACTAAGATGCAAAAAAGTTAAATAACTTGTCCTGGATGAAATAGTTAGGAGATAGGAAAGCCAGGACTTGAACCCTAGTGTCATAATTCTTATCCAGGACTATTTCAGTAACAATATAAAGATCAATAATGATGTTAATAATAAGGCATTATATGTGGAGAACCCCTGTTCAAAGACCTCTTGAGGGGAAGGCTATAGTCATCTTTTATCATTTATTTATTTATAATTAAAGATACATATATCCTTAATATATAATCAATTGATATAATATTGATATATATATCATTAATTATAATCATTAATTATATTTAGCATTAATATTTAACATAATAAATCTGTTTCTCATACCTGTCAAGTTACTTGGCAAGGCCTTGAATAGATGGGACATAAGACAGGTCAGTACATTAGAGAAGAAGGAAGAACTCAATTGTAGAATGATGTTGAGGAGGGTAGCCATGATAACGCCACCTGGAGGAGAGCTGGGCATTTAATAGAGCAGCTAAACACAATATTTCAGGGTTCACAGAATGAAGGCCTTTGGTTCTTTCTCTATCAGCAGAAAGGAGGGAGCACTGGTTTGATATTCAAAAGTCCTGGTTTCTTGCTCTAGTTTCTGCCTCTACTAACTGAATGGCCTTGGGTAAATTCATTATTCTCCTAGAACCTTAGTTCTTCTATTTAAAAAAAATGGTAGCACTATAGTATTCTTAAACTTTTGGGATCATGGATCTCTTTGGGAATGCTATGAACTTTCTACCTAAGAAATTTACTTACACACAAAATTTTGCTTCCCATTCCAGAAAGTCTACCAGGCCTCTGTGTCATATCCAGGGTATGTGTCTTCCCCCATACACCCACAGGTTGAGAGCCCATGGATTAGATGATGTCCAGATGATATTCTGTGCCCCAAGTCCTAGCCCAAGAGTGAGTGTGCTGAATGACTGTGCTGGCTCAGGAAAACTAGAGACCTTGTATCTGGAAGTAAATAACCCTAAGAATCAGGCCTGTCGCTTTACTCATTTGGAAACCTGTGCTTGACTTTCAGACATGCTCATAGCTACACCTTGAATTCAACTCCATTGCCTCCTTTAGCATGGACCAACGGCAGCAAGTTGTCTGTGTCATTTTGGCCAAGCCAAAAGATAAGCTAATAAGCTAATGGCACCTGGGGTTGCCCCCTCTCACAGCTATTGATCAGTTGTTACAGAGGTGTTTTCTGTTTTGGTTAGTGGGAACAGGTGGGAAAACACAAGTGCTTCACAGGGAACTAATGAAGCTGGGTGGGAAAAAAATCAACTCAGCTCACTGGCTTAGAGTGACTTATATAGTCTAAACAAGGCATATGGCAGGTAGATATTAATAAGGGAATGGACTCAGCAAGTCTAGCAAGTAAAAAACCTGGGTCTTCATTGCTGATGGGTTCAGAGTTGCTCTACAGTTTTCAATAGCTATTTTGACCTCTCTGGGCTTCCATTTCTACAGTAAGTGAATCAGTACTAACTCTGCTACTGGTTAGCCGTGTACTAGGACAAGGCTGTACTTCTCTCTGTGCCTAAGTGTCCCTTTCTGTGCATTCAGAGAATTTGGGACTAGCTAATCACCAAGGACCACTTCAGCTTTGAAAGTATAACATTTTAAGACTCTTTGAGTGTTCTGACTTCCTTATTACTTTGAGATTCAGGAAAAAACAGTCATCCTCAGGAGCCACAGAAACAGAGCTTGCTATACAGTGGGGATCAATAAATTCTTGTTGAATAAGTAAAATCAAAATAATAGTATCCAACCCTTATTGAGCACTTACTATGTACCAGGCCAGAGCTGAAATTCGCATCTGAGAGACCTGGAGAGCAAGGTCCTGTCTGATTCATCTTTATGTCCTTGAGGTTGCAATCATTGTCACACTGTAAGTAATTGATAAAGCCAAAATTCAAATCCAGGATGGCTGGCTCCAGAATCCATGCTCTTAAATGGCTACACTCATGCAATATTTCACAAAGGGCTGCTACTCAGTAAGTACACTATAAATATTTGCACAACTAAATGAACTTGCACTGGTAAATTGGCTAAACTATTTGTGCGCTCGCTATGTCAAGACCTCATTAAGTAAGGCAGTGGTTTTATGTTACCTCAACAAAAGCAGTAGCCATAAGAGTAAAAGAAATGAGTTTAACTTCAGGTTCTAGAGTGCATTAGCTTTGTGAATCTTTAGTGAGAATGTACCCTCTCTGAGCTTCCATTTCCTCATCTATCAAGTAGTGTGAATAACTGCAAACTCACAGGGTTGTGGTACACACAGTGAAAAGGGAAAAGTGAAAGCCTCTAGCACTGTGCTTCACAGATCAGGAGCCTAATCCAGAACTGTGAGCTTTACTTTCCTTCCCTGAGGATTAGAAAGGCAAGGCCCTGAGAAAGTAGGAAGCAGCTTGCATAAATGGGGAGGGGACAAAAAATTAGGGTGAAGAAAGCAAGCTAAGCTTATAGGTGTGGTCCTGGAAGGGATGGAGAAATGAAAGGGAAATATTGCTTTCCAGTATTGCACCCACTGAGTTTCTCAGACTCACAGGCTGGTCTTTAGCATGTCAAACAGCTCATTAATTCTATTAGTCCTTCTCAAAACTTTTTTGTTCCATGAACTACTCAAGCAGCCAAATGATACAAAAGTCACAACCTCCTCTCTCTTGTCTGAAATATCTGTGTTGGCATCAAATAAAGCCAGAGACTCCGTAAGTTTCCAGCTTGGAAAGATCTCAAGAAGTCAAAGGTCTTCTCTTTGGGGAGGGAAGGTTCGATGCTGAATCAAATTTTGTTCACCAGTACAATTTCTGGCACACAATACGTGTTCAATGATTATTTGTTGAATAAATCAAAGTATTACTTGTTTTTTCAAAAGGTACAACTTGCCAAAGCAAAGATCGTCTTTTTTTATCAACTGTTTTAGCTGATACTACACATCTACAGCCACCAACCTTGCCCTCTAGGAGCCGGCGACAGAAGGCAGACAGATTCCCAAAGGAAAAATAGACACATGGACAAACAATGTGCAAACACACATATTAAAGGCTCTCTGCAAGCCAAGGAATAAGTACCTATTTATTTCTTAGTCTTCACTCTCTCTCTTTGCGCACTTAGTATGGAGAAGCTGGCATTTCATATTCCAAATTCCTGGCAGCATTTTTAATGAGTTTGCTTTCACAGAGATGTGCAAATTATCTTAGTGAAAATACAGCCAGTGATTTACAGGCCCACAGAACATAACGACTGTAAGGACCTTTAACTTCAACCTGAGCAAGGACACTGGGGCCAAGAGAAAAGAGGATGATTGTTCAAGGTCACAGAGTCAGAGACTAAGCTGGGACTTGAATCTAAGGCTTCCACGACCATGCAGTTTCTTTTCTGTCCCATTGCCCATTGATACGTAAACCACTGATGTGGGGAGTATCTAACCCACATCCATGTATTAAGGCAGAACCATAGAGACCTTGATTTAGTATTAATTTACTTAACCAGGTTTGTTAATTTGGCATATGCAACTTGCTATTTTGACAATATCCTATAAAAACAGAATTCTCCCTCATTTCTTTGACTTCTGTATCTGAACTCTCCAATAGCACAATATGGTACTCCATAGCCACATGTGGCTTTTGTGGTCACATGAAATGTCTAATAGAACTTTCAATGAGTTCTATATCTACACTATCCAATATGGTGGTTATTAGCCACATGTGGCTTCTGAGTACTTGAACTATGGCTAAAGTGCAACTAAGGAACTAAATTTTAAATTTTATTCAACTTCCATTAATTTAAATGTAAATAGCAATCTGTGGATAACGCCTACCATTTTGGGCAGCACAGCTGTAAAATTAGAACAAGGATCCCTGCTTTGCCTTACTTCCATGACTGATGAGGATGGAGGGGGCAAAGTTCTGCCAGTCTAAAATGGTAGAAAGAGTTTCAGAGTCAGATAGACTTGAGTTCAAACCTTGGCTATATTACTCACTAGCTGTCTGCCCTTAAGCAAGTCCCTTTATAACTTAAAAACTTAGTTTCTTCATCTGTAAAATGTGGATAGTAGTCTCTAATATCACAGGATTTTGAGGCAAAATCACATGAGATTGTCCAGCACCGGGCTTAGCATGGGACTGTGCTCAACGACTATGTATCGTGCTTTTATTCTCTTCTGGTATCAAGGTCATCAGTGATCCAGGGCAGGACCTACTAGTGGCTGCAAGAGAGGCTTTGAAGAGTAAGCACTCCCCAGGAAACAAAAGGGCACATGGTGACAGGTGTAGGGGGAGTGGAAGGTTAGATGTGGAAAACCAGCCTGCAAAGCAGGTTCCAGCAGGCTTGCACCAGAGAAAGGCCTTGCAAAAGGAAGCCAAAGTTGAGGTAAGTGAAGGACCTGAGGTTAGGAGTCCAGAGACCCAAGTTGTAGACCCCCTCCCTGAGCCTCAATGTCATCATCCATAAAATGAGGTGGGAGTATGGGGTAATTGTGGAAGGTCGTGATTAAACTATAAATCTCTAAATTTCCTCTGGCCTTCCAACTAACCTAGTCTATGGCACCCAAGAGTAGCAGTTCCCTTGACCCTTAGGGCCAAGTCCTAGCATCAGGGCCCAGAGTGAGCCTTACCAGCCCTAGCTCCCTCCTCTATGAGCAAACTCTCTTTTCTAACCTTCTTAGGACTCAATTGTTTAGTTCTCACAAAGCCCTTTCCCCAGTTTCTTCTGTTCCAAATACTCCTCACCCCTTCAGGCCCACCTAAAAAGATACCTCCTTCATGAATCCTTGCCTGTTCTACTAGACAAAATTAATAGTCTCTTTGTTTTTCTTGACAGCATCTTTTTTTAAGGAAGTCAATGGTGCATGGAGAGTGCACAGAACTTGGAGTTAGAAAAACCAGGACATTAGGTAAATTCCTCCATCTCCCAGGGCCTCAGTCTTCTCAATGGTAAAACAAGGGTGGTAGTACCTATTTTCCAGGACAAACAAGAGAATAAATGTGTCAGCATTTTGTAATCTGTGAAGGACAGTACACATAGAAGAAGTTAGCAAATGAACTTTTATTCTACTTTGCTTATACCTCAAGGGAGCAATTACTTGTCTGCCATGTTTTAGAGTCAGATGTTGACCTGTCTGTCTCCCTCCCCACATTTTGACCTCCTGAAGGGTCCAGACTGTATCTTAGTTATGTCAGTATCTTCAGCCCCTAGGGTAGTGCCTGATACAGAATAGACACAAAGTCATCCTGCAACAGTACATTTAACCCATACAGAGCTGAACCTCAGAAGTAATAATTCTATTTTTGTTTTATAATTCAGTCCAAGAAAAAACTTTGTTTCTGCACAGAAACTGCTAGTGTTGCTAATTTTGTCTTGGCTACCAGGAAGCTCAAGATACAGCAATTAATTATCCTTCCCACAATAGTCTGGTTCACCCTCTCCTTGTTCTTCACCTTCTTCTTCTATTCATGAAACACCATAGATTGCAGATGTTTTTGTACATAAGGTGCAGCAAATACTTTGTGAAATGGCATAATGATTATGCATATGCGTTCTATGGTCAGACACAACTAGATTCAAATCTTTGCTATACTATTTCCTGACTGGGTGGCTTTGGACAAATTACTCCATTCCTTGGGGCCGATTTTCTTCTACCTTATAAGGGGGGTAATAATTTGTACTTCACAGTGATGTTGTAAAATTTAAGGAGGTAATGCACAGTGCCTGGCACACCATGAGCATCCAGAAATCAGTTGATATATAACATATACACATGTAAACATATGAAACATATACACAAGGCTTTTCTGCTTGTTTTTTCTCCAAGAGGTAGGTAAAAGTGATCATACATACCCATACTTACATTCTATTCTTTTTCTGCTTCCCACTTGGAGCCAGAGCCAAGGCCAATGACCATCCAACACTATAAGAAGAAAACACAGCAAGTCAGAGAACATGTCTCCTTCAGGACATTAAAGCAGAGGTAGGCAAACTAAAGTCCCGGGCCAAAGTTTGTAAGCTAAGAATGGTTGTTAAGTCTTTTAAGAAGAAGAAGGAGGAGAAGAAGATTTTCTGTTGCTGACTACCTACCTAGAAGATGGACGCTCTTGCCCAAGACAGAGAAAAGCATAGCATAGTACTAGAATGAGAATCTAGAGTTGAAAGGCCTAGATTCTTGTCCTACTGTGGTTACCTCTGCTCTACAGCCCAGAGTCATTGTGAGGTTCAAATGGGATAATATATCTGGCATTCAATTTAGTTGTAGCTTTCCTTTAGCTCCCATTTGTTTACGTAAATGGATAAATGTGTGTAAATCTGGGGTTCATAATTCAGGAAATGCCTAGTTTTACTCTCCCTTTTTCAATCCTTTCTCTTCAACTGGGATGTCCAGTTGATATGAGAATGATGAGAACCCAATATATCTTTCCTTATTGCTTTGACCTGAGGTGGAGAAATGCCAGAAGCATCTCCAGAGAGAGGTTCCCTTCCTGTTTAAGTGCCTCTTTCCCCGGGTTATATTCATGAGAGTATAGAGTGGTTTGAATATTCTAAAAGCCCTCTTGGGAACTAAGGTTGAGGGAGGAGAAACAGTAGACCCAGAGTTCCATGACCTTCATTCCCAGGCTTCACTTGAACTGTGGAATTTGGGGATGTCAGGCCAAAGAGTGGGTAGCCTTCTGGAAACAGAGATAACTATGTGGCTTTTTCCCACTGAGGGGGCTGATGAGCAGGACTTATGGATCCTGAGAATCATGTAGGGAAAGAATATATGCTCCTTCTATATGATTTGAATAATATTCTTTGCTTTGCATTCTTCAAAAAGCTATGTTGAGCCTTAAAATTATATAATGGATGTGGAAGTGAATTGTAAACTGTAAAGGGCTATGTTAATGTGAGGATCTTATTCTTATATTCAGGGGAAGAGGCTGGCATTATGTTACACAATGGATCTGTGCTTGAGCCATGACTGATTCTTCCATCTCTCTGCCCCTGAACCTAGCACTTCTACCAGTATCTCCACAGCAAACTTCACAATTAATGGCCTTAGAGTGTTAGGTGAGAAAAAGAAAGAAGATGGAGGTGGTCTGAGCAAGTAGCCTAATTACCTCACTCCCTTTCCAAGGGAAGAACATCAGCCCAGCAAGCAGATTCCTGTGTCCTTCTCACTTCCCTGCTATAGAATTCTCATGTCTGCATTATATCCCGGATCTGGGCAGGAAGAGAGCAAAGGAGGTAGAGGAGGAGGAGAACAAGCTATTGCAGCAAAAGAAGGAAGCTTCCAGACCGTAATTGGTAATCCATGGCTACCATTCAGGTTGGCAAACATCCCCTAAGACTCTCCTCTGGTCAGGCTCTGGGTCACATACCAGAGTTGAATGTGACTTGGCCCCCTCTTCAGAGAGCTTCCAGTCTTGTGGGCATGCCCTCTAAGTTCAGCTACAGCTTTAATACTGCACAGAGTATCTAAGTGTAGTGGATGCAGTATGATGGAGCATGGAAGAGAGAAACCTACAGGCACAGTTGCCCCCCCTATTCCCAGGGCCTACCTTGAGCAAGACCTACACAGTTTGACGTGTCTGGTCCCATCATCATGTCTGGAAGCCATAATAATAATAATAATAATAATAATAATAATAACGACATTTATGCCAGTCATTGGACCAAGCATTTTTCACATATTAACTTATTTATTCCTCTCAACAATTCTATGTAAAAGGTATATTATTATCCCTGTTTTATAATAAGAAAATTAAGATATAAGGTAGTCCCCAGGAGACTGCAAGGGAACTAAGCCATCTTGATTCTATAAACATTGAGCACCTACTATATGCTAAACTCTGTGCTGATGCTGGGAGTGGAAAGCACCACAGAAATACATACATAATCTCTCATGTGAGAGAGTAGAAAAGTGAACAATCAGACATGCAGTCACCAGTTATATATACAGTTGTATACACAGTGCCTATTATATGCCCAGCAGTATGCTAAGTACTGAGGTTAGATGATAAACAAAACAGAGTATTACATCATACAGTGACAAGTGCCATGGCAAGGGTAAGCATGGGGGCTATGGATCTCAGCCTGGAGAATGGCAGGGAAGGTCACATAAGATTTCCTGGAGAAGGTGATCTTTTGGGCAATTGCTGCCCCTAAGATATTTACAAGAGACCAGCCTAAGCTCTTCTTTCCTAATTAGAGCCAGATCCCTCATCCTCCATCTCTTTGGCCCCAGGAAACTCACAGCTAATTTTTTTTCTTAGAGTTAGGTCAAGTTTGAGAGGCTTTCTGCCCACATGCAGGTCAGGGCATTCAGCCCCAGAAGCCTCCCTCTCAATTCTCCTCTCCCTGGCAATAGGTACAATCTGTCTATTTGATTTGCCTTAAAAACATCCTGCAAGATGCCTAAATATAAAGGAAAGACTGGCATTTCACTGCAGTGCCTGGCTCATTGTCTCTATGGGGAATACCTTCAGACAGCTCTTGCCCGGAAGTTTTGTCTGCGGCATTTTTCTATCCTTTCATTATATTCATATTTATTACAAAGGCATAAGCAGCGTCTGAAAGTCTGTGTGCTCAGCACAGCAATGAGATTTTTTTTATATTCAGGATAAAATTTGGTGTTTTTTTGACAAAATACTCTCACTCTCAGCAAGAATGTGTGTAAGTATATAGACATGAGGATGTGGGGAAGAGGGGATTTGTACATGACTATGTCCAAGAAACTGTATGTGTCTGTAAGCATTTCTCTGTGTGTTTGTGAACATGAGCTGGTTTAGATGTCTAAAAGACTTACTGAAAATTTCCCAAAGGACTGAATTCCAAACAATTGTCTTTTCTTTAACTTCATGGAGAAAGAGGTCATGAGTGATGCTGCTAGCTTAGATGATGGTCTTCACGGAAATTATTTTCTTAAAAGTGGAATAGTAATAATAATAATAATAATAATAATAATGAAAATAAATACCCCTAATATAATTGAAGCTAGTGCTGTGGCAAACTCTTTATATATGTTACCTCATTTCACTCTCAGAACAATCCTCTAAAGGAGGCATTATTTCATCTCAATTTTATAGATGAGGAAACTGAGGGCCAGAGAGATTAAGTCATTTGTTCAAGGTTGTACAGCTCATAAGTGGCAGAGTCAGGATTCCAATGTAGGATTCTGATGTCTGAGTTCCCACTCATAATCACTACACCCTTCTAGATTAAAGCCAAGCCACCATTCAGTGTTAAGTGCAGATAGAGCATCTTATTGAAGATGTCAAAGACAAGAATATGAAGTTTAGAATTAATATCAAAGGCATTGGGAGCCACTACCATTTCTTGACTAGAGGAGTGTGTAGAAAATAGTCCTTTGGGGAGGTGGTTTTCTAGAGAGAGGAGACAACAGCTTTGCACCAATTATCTGTGTGTTTATTGCCCTGGTTTGTGTGATCCTACCAAGGAAACAGGAAGAAAGTTGGGCTTTCTTGGGTCTCCTGACCTTTCTTGAGGTCATGGTAGCCAGTGTTGGGGAGGTGTTGATATGGGAGGAGGACACAGGGTTTTGACTTTTAGGAAAAATCCAAGATGAACTTGCTGCAGTTGCCTGGAGGCTAACTTGGCCTTTAGAAACTTCCAAAGGTTCTGATCTTATTTCCCTACTTTATTTAAGCAGCTTTAGGTCTCACCCTATCTATGTTTATCAGATGTGCACGTTATTTAACTTCTCAGTTTCTGGAAGCTAGTATTCCATTTCAGTTCTCTACTCCTAACCTCCCCACAAACACATAAAATTCAAGGCTAAAAGACATCAAAGGAAGTATAGAGGGGTAGGGTGTAGGCTACTCTTTTCAATAACAAGTAATTTCATATTATTGTAACAAATAATAAAGACAGAGACATACAACAAAAAAGTTAATTATTTCCCCCAAGTCCCTTGCCATCCCATTTTCAGAAGGTAAACTGATATTATCAGTTTGGCATAATTCCTTCCACATCTTTCTCCATGCTCTTACAAACTTATTTAAACAACTACGCACATATGTAGAGTTGGGATTCTTCCCTAGACAAAAGCATCGTATTATGCATATGTTTTTATAAACATCATCTCATTTCACCTTCAGATGTAAAAATCAACTTGCTTTGTTCATTTAATATTTAAAAGATCATGGACTTTACTATAGGTCAACAATCATTGGGCAAAGACCAACAGACTCAACTACATGAAAATAAAAATCTCCTGGATTGAAAAAAAATTAAGTATAATAAGGACATTAATCCTTTATCTGTCATATGAGTTGGAAATATTTCTCAGTTTATTCTTTGTCTTTTGACTTTGAATTTCCTGTCTTTTGTCAGAGAAAATATTTGCATAATCTTACAGTGGAGGAGACCTTCCTAAATGAGGCAGGAAACTCAGATGTTATAAAGGAAAAGATAGGCATGTTTGACTACATTGAAAAAAAAGTTACGGCTTTTAAAGTGTCTCTCTCCAGGCAGAGGAAAGGCTTATAGTGGGATCATGTTGACGAAAGTCAAAATCCAGGCGAAGAAACAGAAGTATCAGATTAGCATTCAAATAGCTACAGGAAGGGCAGTTTGACCTGAAGCTGGGGGTTGTACCTAGAACTAGCAAGAAATGGAAGAGGGCCTGTCTGGGGAACAGTAGTGATAAAAAGCAACTCATTTTGTAAACCAGAGTAAAGCCCTGGAAGAATGACCTTCCCCAGAGAAACCCAATTCTTTATCTAATATACTGAAGTACTGACAGTAGTGAGAGAAGGGTGGAGGGATTCAAGACATTCAGATGATCTTGAGGCCACAACCCTTCCAGCAAGATAGCCCCTAAGGGTCTCTGAGGGTTTCCTCTAACTGTGATCAGAAGCTTTACAACCCTAAGTGCCTCATGGATTCCATTAACGCCCTCCATCCTCACTCCCCATCTCAGGTCCCTGGGCCAGATGCTCTTAATCCAGGTGATATTTATTATCACTTTGGCAGTAGAATGAGCAGAAACCTCTGGACCCTTAGAGTAAGGTTTTGCAGTGAGTGTCTGGTACTCTCTAGCTGTGTGAACTTGGGTAAGCCATTTTCCCTCTGAGTTTAAGTTTCCTCATTTGAAAGAAAAGAAGTTAATGCTGACTTTGAAGGTTTTTTAAAGAAGAAATCAGATGACTGATGCATGTGAAAGGGCTTCAAGGAATGTAAAGGCCAATAAAAATATAAATGATTACCATGATGCTAGTTTAGACAGACAATCTGAATTAAGGGAGTCATGCCAAGCAGTAGGGTTCTCCTACCCTTGGCATCTGCAGGCCATTTTTGGTGGGAGAGGGGAGGCTATGTTTATGTGGCTGGATGGGATCAGAGAAGATCCTAAAGCTTCCAGAATCCACCTGCTGCTAGCATCACCATGGCCCTCCATCCACACAACTCCTGGAGTGGATGCCACAGTCTGATGAGACATCAGTGAGGTGATGTCTAGTATTTATTCAATATCTTCAGACAATTATTAATTCAGGTTAGAAAACCAAGCAGAAAGTATAACATGTTATCATCACCAATGCTGAGGAGGAGATCAACCTCTGGAGCAATAGGGGGTCCAGAAAGATGCCATTAAGAGAGTCTGAGCTCTGAGAGGCAGATGAACAGCCAAGCACATGTGTAACAAGACCATATACAGTCTCAGAACTGGCTGAGGGTGTGGAAGCAAGTGGCCTGGATAGGGATACAACAAAGAGATTAGTAGTCTTCACCTCTGTATGGGCTCTGGAACCAGACTTCTTGGGTAGCAATCCTGGCTCTGCTGCTTACTGCTTGTGAGATATTGGACAAATTATTTAATCTCTGTGTGCTGCAGTAATAGTATTTTTCTTACAGGATTCTTTTGAGGATTAAATGAATTCATATTTGTAAAGTGCTTAGAATAGTGGCTAGGGCATAATGTTACATAAATGCTGTTTATAAATAATAATTAAAAAATAAGTAAACAATTTTCTTAGTAGGGCATTTAAAGTTTTTTTCTTAATCAGGCCGCTATCTATCCTCCAGCTTCAGTTTTTACTGCCTCGTCTTAAAATTGCATGCCCCAAGAACAAAATAGATGCAGCATTACCCAATCATATCAGGTGATTGTATGTCTCTGTGCCTTAACCTTGGCCTGAAATGCCCTTCCTATTATGTTCATTAACAAAATTCCTCTTCTCTTTTCAAAAGCCGTCTCAGGCATCACCTCCTCCAGAAACCCTTTCTTGCCACTTTACTTTTCCACCCCCTTGACCTAGGCATTCACTTCTTCTCACAATCTCTTGACTTTGTACACATTTCTATAGTGATGACTCGCATTCTGTACTTCGATTATTTCTTTATGGGGCTGTTTGTCACAGTAACATCATGAGATCTCGAATGCAGAGACCATAATGTTATTCACTGGTTTCTTCCCAACCCTGAGTCCATAGTTTGGTACACAGTAGGAGCTCCAAAAATATTGGCTGACAAGACTTTAATGCAACACATTTTTAGTAACTACTGATCTTGTGCCATTCTTGCAACAATGTGGTGTAATAGGCACCATTATTAGCCTCATTTTATGTATGAGGCATTTGAAGTTGAGAGAGGATAAGAGTACATCAAAGTCTCAAACAGCTAATGAGTAACAGATCTGTGACTTAATGCCAGACATTTTTTAAGCACACTGCTCTTTCCATGGCAATGCTTTAGTTGTCTGCTTGATTTTATTATTAGTAATAATAGTTAACATTTATTGACTACTTGTTATGGTCAAAGCACTAGGCTGAACCCATAACACAGATTATCTCATTTAATCCTCTCAACAATCCTACAAGGCTCATCCTATTATTATGCTCATTTACAAATGAGGAAATCTAGGCATAGAGAGGTTAAACAATTTGCCAAAACATACACAGAATTTGAACCCCGTGTAAATTTATAGCAAGAGCTGTTAGCTTTAATCCTCTAATTTTCAACTAAGACCCTTGCTCAAGATTCTACTTCTAGCAAATGGGTTTTTGAGCCCAAATCCTGGTGTCTCTGAAAATCTCTTTCCATCACAACATGTGGCTGCATTAGTGGCCGAAAAAAGAACTCTATTTAGATGGGGGATGCTTCTAGGGAGTTTGGAGTTCAATTACTCAGCTTGGGATGTGGGGATCATGGATCCTCATTGTGTGGATTTTTGAAGGGATATAAGAGAGGAAAGGCAGACTCCGATTCATGCTCTGTCTTCCATCCTTAGGGATTTGCAACGACCACATGTTACCTACCATGATAAGAAAGGAGAGGCAGACACAAAGGACAATGGAGTTGGGGGAAAATCAATTACTGAAATGAAGCCTTACGTAAGCGAGCTTTCAGCAAGACAATATTTTCATCTTCTGCTTTCCCAGTGATAATCTCCATAGGTAAGTACTTATTTAATAGGAAAGGGCAAGGGAGTTCATCATTTTTATTTTATTTGTGGCAGTCATTGGAATTTGCCCATCTTTGCACTGGTAGTGGTAAGTAAAATATATCGTCTGATCTCCCAGATTTATGAGCAAAGATGAGCCAATCACAATTGCCTCAAAGTGTCTAAGAATGATGCCTAAACACAGAAAGAGAACAAGGCAAAGAGAAGAATTTAGGAGCTTCCTGGTTAGGAGAGAACTTGCTAAGAGGCAAAGGGACACCATTGATAAAAGTGTGTGGTGGAGAGAACATTCCGGAGCCAGACAAGCCTGGTGATTCAAGGCATCACTCAATCATTAAAAAAGCTGCTATGATGCTAGATCTCCAGACCTCCCCCTGACAAGTTGATCTGTCTTATTGGGAGACAGGGGAATGGCTTGAAATAATCTGACTCAAGGACATTGCAAACTTGTGTTGCCTTAGCAGGCTAGGGAAATAGATGTGTGTTTCTTCGCCTGAGAGCATGAGTCATGCATGAAAGCTCTCCAGAGTGCCCAAATTACACTTTGGAAAACTGAGACTATGGCAGAACTCAGACTAGAAACTGGGACTTTTGATTCCAAGTCCAGTGTTCCTACTACTTCATTATCTCTGTAGGTGAGGGAAGAGATTTAGATAGTTGAGCAGACAGTGCACAGGAGAAGAATTGGAGCTAACTCTTAGCACTTGTGTTTCCAAATAGAACAGAGGTTCAGAAAAGTGATGGATTTGCAATCAGATGCCCAAGTTTCACTCGCACATATGCAATTACTTGGGTGATCTTGGGCAAATCCCTCTACTCTTTTGAATCTTAGTTTTGCCATCTTTAAAATGAGGAAAATGAAACCTGTCTAGTGGGTTTATGGGCAGAGGGATTGTGCAGGTTGTCTGAGGTATGTGAAAGCTCTGAAGAGATGGTCGGGACCATCTTGGGACCAATAGATCACTCTGTAGCTTTCCCCAAACATTTATTAGCCACCAAAAGTTTTTGGTTTTACCTTTTAAATGGCTTTCATTTTGTGTCCACAAAGATTTCTTGAACATTTGCAATGTGTAGAATGTCATGCTAAGTGCTGTGAGGGATGGAGAGATGGGCCTTTCCAAGAAATAAAAAAAAGGCAAATGAATGATGACTACAGCTACAAGCAATGAGCTGAGGGCCATTGGCAAGTAGGCCCCTATCTCCAAGACAGCCTTTGAGCAGGCCTCATTTGGATCACTGTTTAAGTCCTCCCACTAGCGCTGCTTCCTTCAGTGCCTCCTTCCCTACCATATCCATCCTGTATATGGTCAGAAGGTGCATCAAGTCCAAATTCTTCTGCTTGGCATTTCAGTCTTCACATCCTGGCTCTAGTCATCTGTTCTCTCACTGGTCCCCAGTATCAATCACCCATGAGCCTCAGGCTGATTCCTTACAGAGCTCACTCTTCCCATGATCTCTCACATTCCTAATACTGTCTTCACTCCAATCTCTGTCTCGCTACTTGTCTCTCTATTTCTTTGCCTATAGTAAGCCTACCTTCGCATCTTTCAGATACCAGCTACAATTCCACTTCTTCCTCAAGGTCTATCCTCTATGAGTTCCTAAAATACGAACTATGTCGTTTAGTTCTGAACTACCAAAGGCTCAGGTGATTCCAAGCTGTTTGTCCTGCCCTCTTAATTTGAACCTCAGCTTTTTGAAGGCAGGAATCAAATCTCCTTTCCTTGGTTTTTGTTTGTTTTTGTTTTTGCTGCAAAAATCAGGACCTGCACTCTGACACTAGTTTGAGTAGAACTCAAAGAAATGTTCTTTGGTTGTCAACATATTGACATTTCTTGACTATTTAAATAATTTCAGCAGTTTATGACAGGGGTATTCAACCTGCTTTTAACAATAGAACTTTTACCACAAATAAAATTCAACAGAGACCCAAAGTATAAAAAAAGCAGGTCAAAGTGGAACTGTTTTGAGTGAAGTGAAAAACCATTCCTTCTAGATAATTCCTAGGATACCTCCATAGAATATTTTAGGGTTCACGAGGTACAGTTTTAAAATAGCTATCTCAAAAGACCTATGGGTCAAGATACGTCAAAATTAAATACATACTTAGTGACTGATGACTTAACTGTTAAATGCTGTAACTCAGAGAACCAGGGGGCCTGAGATGGGCTGTGGGGCCAGGGCTTGGGTGATCTGTTTAAAGATTGATTTATAGTAAAGGATAGGAGTTGTAATAAGCACCCACAGAAAGAAATAAGGAAAGCTCCAAAGGGCCTTCATAAGGCTATAGAAATGGGGCAACCAGATTTCTAAACCCCAGGTGCCTGGTAAGGAGCCTCTCCTGCCTAGTCAAGGCAAGGGTCCCGGCCCTGCCTTCAGCAATTCCCCCACTACTCTATTTAAATCTCTCCACCACCAAGGTAACAAATCCCTTGTTGGAGAACCTGCTTCTCTCAAGGTCCATTTCCCACTGTTTGAAACTATTTCCAGTAATCATCTTGCTGCATTCTTTCCTGTGTGGCATCCAAAGAGTCAGACTTTTTCCATGAGGGAATTCAGTCTTTTTAAAGAAAGTGTGAGCATACTTTAGTGTGCATTTAAGACACCACTATGGCCCTTTCAGGAACTCATGTAAAGCCTACAATCTATTTAGATGTCAGGACAGTCTGGATGATATTTTTCTGAAAGGTTCTCAGCTTGTCACACATCCCATTTCCAACAAGCCAGATCTGGACCACCTTTGCAATGACTTGTGTGTTATAAACTATGCTCTCTATATTTGAGGTCCCATAGAGGTGTATTAGGAGGCAACTGTGCTGTAAGCTTAGCCCCATGGGTTCCCAGTTTTAACAATAATTAACTAATTAGCATTGTTCTAAATACTTTGCCTGTATTAACTTAGTACATTTTCACAACAACCTTATGAGATAAATGCTATTTTTATCTTCATTTTTACATGAGATCGAGTCACAGACAGGTTAAGTAACTTGCCCAAGTTTATACAACTAGAGAGTCACAGAGCTAAGATTCAAAGCTAGGCATTCTGAATCCAGAGCCCAAGTTATCCATACATTGTACTCTCATGTCAGCTTCTTGTAGAGGAAGAAACTGAGGCCTTGAAAAGCAAACCAACTTGTCTATATTAGTTACGTGCTTCTTCATCCACCAAGGAACAGTCTTTGGTCCCTTCTTGGCTCTCTCCTAACTTCTATGGCTTGAGCCAAGAAGAGTGACCAGATGAAGGAAAGCACAATTGTCCAGGAGGCCAGTGGTTTGGATTCAAGTCATTTCTTTGTTATTAAGTCTCTTTGTAACCCTGGAGAGGAAGACTCTTCCTCTCTTTGGATATCTGTTTCCCCAACTGCAGTATGATGATTTACAAGTCTACATCTCAGACTTTTTCCATTCCAAGTCAGAGTACAAATTCTTTATAGATTCGTTTTTCCTTAAAAAGCTAATCTACATATTTTGCATTCCATTCCATAACAAATATGTCTTTATTTCAATATAATTATTCAAAATCTTCTAGTGAAGTTGATTTTCCAGGAGAGAGTGGCCCTATAGTCCATGTACTTCCAGTGCACTGGGGAGGACCCCCAAGGTATGTGCATTCCTGTTTCAGAGTCAGTGATCCAAAGTGTCTCCAAAGGCCCTCTTTGTTCTAACATTTTATGATCTTAGAATTATTCTTTTAATGCAACAAAGCAAGTGTCCTGTCCTAATTACTGCTTAACCCTGTGCTGCTAGGTAAAGGAAAAGAAAAAGGAGGTGGAAGGGCAAATGGACTGAGTGTATTCTCTGAACTCTCTCAGATTCTCTACTTATTTGTGAGAAAGAGGCATCAGGGCAAATTCAAGGAGTAGTTTAGCAGGAAGTCCATTCCAGTTTCACTACAAACAAGTTGTGTGACCTGTGAATCAGATTGTTTCTAAGATCATCTAGTCCAGCCACCTCATTGAATGGATGAGGACATTGAGGCACAGAGATGGAAACTTGTTCATCTGAGGTCACACAGCAAATAGTGAGATTTGGACTGGAACCATGGCACCTTGTTAAACCTAAAGAGTCATGCCAGTCACATCAAGTTCCTGTGCCTCCATTTTAAAATGGAAGTGAAAATCATTGTTCTATCCCTAAGTTGTTATGCTGATCAGATTAGGCAATGAACGTGAGAGTTCTTTGGATTGATCACTTCTTGCCATCAGAGAAGTAGGGAAGAGAGTACCGGGACACTGGGAACTTGAAGAGGAGTGTGGTGCTTGACGGGGAGTGGAGGCTTGACGTGTAGCCAAAGAGAAAGCCTCAGAAAGGAAAGGTGGGGATTTCTAAGAAAGCCTTCCTCTTGCCACTGGCTGGCTTGGGGTATTGGATTTGCTTATAACTAAGTGAAAACCTTGTTTGTCTTATTTAAAAAATACTTATATAGTGTTTACTGTGACAAGTACTGCTCCAAGTGTTTTAAAAATATTAACTCAGGTAATCCTGACAACCTTGTGAGGTGGGTTATATTATCATCCCTATTTTACAGATGAGGGAATGGAGGTACAGAGAGGTAAAGTAACTAACTCAGGGTGACAAAGCCAGTAAATGGCAAAGAATAAATTTGAACCCATGTCATTTGCCTTGAGAGTCCCTTCCCTTAATTGCTAGATGTCATCTATTCAAGTGAAATTGGTTGTGTGTAAGGTGATGCCATGGGAAAGTACAGATTCTAATCTAAGCTTTGCCACTAAAAATGGGTTAGTAATCTTGGGTAAGTCATTCTACTCTATGCACCTCCTTATCTGTACAGATTTCCCTTTGTTTTGCCCATTTCTGGTTCTCTAAGAGACCAGCACTTTCTCCATTCCAGAGACATTTTCTCAAGCAACAGCTTTGGTTTCCATCCCTCAGCCCTACTTCCAGCACAGCCTGACATCACCTCCAGGGAATAATGGCCTTTCAGCATAAAGAAGATTCCACTGGAGCAGATAATCTTTTAGTTTTGTGTGTGTGTATGAGGAAGATTTGCCCTGAGCTAACATTAGTTGCCAATCCTCCTCATTTTTTTTTTGTTTGAGGAAAAGATTAGCCCTGAGCTAACATCTGTGCCAATCTTCCTTCACTTTGCATGTGGGATGCCTCCACAGCATGACTGATGAGTGGACTGGGTCCACAACTGCGGTCCAAACCTGGGAACCCTGGGCCACTAAAGCAGAGCACATGGAATTTTAACCACTTGGCCATGGGGCCAGCTGCAATAATCTTTTACTTTTAAGAGCCTCTAGATGCCTCAGCAATAGTCAAGATCCAGGAAATTTCACTTTGCTCTTGTTCATTTAGATTTGATAAGATAATTACTGTTATTTAAATATTGTTGAGTTATTAGAAAAATTAACAATTTCTTTCCTTTAACCTGTTTGTTTACCGTATATTCTGGAACAGAGTTTCATTAAATAAGCATTATTGAACAGATTTTTTTCTTTGTGCTATAAATGTTAATGTAATTTTGAAAGGCAGCACAGGACACTGTCACCTTTTGCCCATGTAACACTGGGAACATCATTTAACTTTGACCCCAACCAGTCAGAAGGCAGCTCTGTTGATCACTTGAGCAAAGGCCTTGACTTTTTACAAAGTTTATTGTGGTAGAGATGAAATAGATTGCCTATGTGTACCAGCTGCCACCAATGAGGAAACTGAGGGCACAGGAAAGGGAATTGCCCATGGGTTCACTGAGAGTGAGTGATCCGGAAGTATAACTACTATACTGGAAGTCTTGTGAGGACAGGGATTGGATCCAGTTTGTTTGCCACAGCTTTCTTGATATCAAACATAATGCCAGGCCCAAAGATGACAGTTGAAAAATGTTGTGGACTGCCTGATTAGCATAATCCAGGTCTCCTAACTTCCAGGTGAGATGTCTTGTCAGTCAACCACAACTTTAAGCACCCTTGCAAATTAGTATGGTCATAGAGGCCCAGGGCCTGAAAGAAATCAGGTTGTGAATAAGACATTTTTTTTTTCAGCTAAAAATACCAAATTCTCCCACTTACCACAATCTTTATAATCCTAGTGCTATTTTTCAAGCTCCAGCCCCTTATAGCCCCAAATAGGTTATTTCTCCCAACATGTTGGGTGAGAGGAAGGGCTTTGAGAGTGAGGACCAGGGAGGGAGATGTGGCAGCTGAGGCAGTGAGACCAATGTGGTGTGGGTCATTTTGTGTTTCTGGTTTTGTTAGTTATATATTGCTGCATAACAAGTTATCTCACAACTTAGCATCTTAAAATAATGCACAGTTATTATTTCACTTGAGTCAGGAAACCAGGCTTACCTTAGCTGAGTTCCTCTGGCTCAGGGTCTCTCATATGCTGCAGTCAAAGGGTCAGCTGGGATGTCAGTCATCTTAAGGATCGATTGGGGATTAGGTTCTAAGCTTACTCATGTGGCTGTTGACAGGGGTCATTTCTTTCATTTCTTTGTGAGCAGCTGGAGTGAGGGCCTCAGTTCCTTGCTAGTTGTTGAACAGAGACCTCCTTCAGGTCCTTGTCCCATGGGCATCCCCCTAGAGAAGCTCATGAAATAGTAGCTTGCTTCTATCAGAGGCAGCAAGTGCAGTCCTTACTCAAGGGGAAGGAATTACAAAAGAGAATACCAGGAGTCAGAGATCACTGCATGCCATCTTAGAAGCTATCTACCACAATGGTTTTTCCCAGCCCTGGTCACAGCCCTAACTTTGTACAAGGTAAGCACACTATGTGCCTAGGACCAGCAAATGGCAGTAATCAGAACACTGGAGAGTTTGGTTGTAGTCCCTGCTCTACCACTTACTCCATGGACTTTGGTAACTTACCTCACCTCTATCAGCATTACTGTCCTCACAAGCAAAATAGATATAAAATGCCTGCCTCACAGGGGTTGTGGGGATGCGATGAGATTGTGGATTCCATAGAGCTGGTAGTCCAGCAAGAGGTAAGAGTATATGCACTATTTTGCAAAGAGGGCCCATATCTTTGCCAAAGTCTCAATGGGACCTTTAACTCCTTAAAATGGAGTGAATGATTCATTCCACACTTTGTAAATTTTATTATTCATCATTCATTCAAAAACTATTTATTGAACACCTACTATGTACAAGGTACTGTCCTAGGCACTAGGGATACAGCAGTGGAGAAATCAGACAATAATCCCTGGCACTTACATTCTAATGAGGAAGGTAGAAACAAGGAGAATAAGTAAAATATACAATATGTTAGATAGTGGTAAGTGCAAAGCAGGAGAATAATAAAGCAGGGTAGATGGATAAGAAATATTGGGAGGATGGGTGTAAATTTAGATAGAATGGACAAAGAAAGTCTCCCTGAGAAGATAACATTTGAGTGTAGACCATAAGTAGGTGACAGTGAGCCAGGTGAATATATGAAGTCCAAAAGTCATAGTGTATCTGAATTGTTCAAGAAACCGAAAAAAACAGAGGGGCTGGAGTGAGCAATGTGAAGAGTAGTGGGAGATGAGGTCAGAGAGGTGGTAGGGAAGATCATAGAAGGCCTGTAGACCATTGTAATGAGTTCTCAATATCATTGTCGCTGCTGCTCTTTATACCACCCCTGGCTTCCACCACCCACTTCTGATGCCTCCTCAAGCTTCCTTAGTTTTTTCCCCCAGGGCCTTGATTCAGTCATTGCCCTCCTGGGTCAATTAGAGCTGCTGTTAGTGCCCTTCTCTCCTAATATATTCTTGAACCTTCTCTCTAACCTGATTATCTCAGGAAACCTCTACAAAGCAAGGCTCACATATTATGCATCATTAAAGCCTGAACATCTAGCCCAATGTTAACAGAATGTATGGCTGAGAGCAGCCATTTAACTAAAGTTTGTTGAAGGAACTGATTTTGTTTGCTACCTCGAGGCTGTAAGGTGACAATGCCCTAAAATAATATGCTATGCTAGTCAGTGCAGGTCATCTTCCTTTCCTGGCAAGAAGAGAAAAGTCACAAATTCAGAAATTATACCAACAGGAAGATCACCTGGCCCAATTCTCTCCTAAGCTACTACCTATTAAATTCCTATTAGGTGCCAGGCACCGTGCTAAATTATCTCATTTAGCCTTTGTTACAACTACTTTTACAGATGGGAAATATGATACTCAGAGAGTGGGAAGGGATTTGCTTAACATCACACAGTGAGTCAATGGCAAAGCAATGGGTATTGTGGTTGCTGTGGGCCCACATCAGTGAAAATGGCCTTCACTCTCCTGCCAACCCAGCATCAACTCCCATGCCTAATAGCACACCTCAGCAAGACAGGTCTCAGGTGTGAGGGGTAGGGCCTGAGGCCATTGCTTAGACTCAAGTAAAGCTTACTGTTTCAAGAAACAGAAGGCAATCTCCTTTAGAGGCAGACAATCTTGGGACTGAACCCCAGCTCTGTCACTTACAGTCATGTGAACTTCAGCAAATTGTTCCTACCCTCCATTTTCCTCTCTGTGAAATAGGATTATAATGCCTATCTTGGGTAGGGGACATGTAAAGGGTAGTCAGTGGGGTCTGAGCATTAAGTGAGATAAATATATATGAAGTCATTTAACACCATGTCTGGCATTACTCAATGAATGACAGTTTTCTTACTTTTCAGCCTTTGAGTGGCTCAACTCCATTCCTGCTGGGGCTGATGACCCTTGATATGTTTATGGTCATTCTCTACTTTTTGCTCAGTCTTTTCATCTTGACCATAAACATCAGGCCAGTCTTAGTGACACCAGCCTAACCCCAGGCTTCCTCAAGGCTTCATATTTCCCCCACATTAGGAACACTTGACAGCTGGACGCATATGCACAGAGCTCTAAACAGAAATAAATCTGAGCCAAAGAAATGGCTTGGCAAGGGATAGGTGTGGAGAGGCCTTTAGGCCCTCTTGCTGTAATCTCTATGAGCCTCTCAAAGCCATCCAAAATCACACGGATTGTATGTAAAATCAATGCACTTGTCCAGACAAATGCCTCCTCTAATTCTCCTTTATACAAAGATTCTGGAGCTTCCAGCATCAGGGAAGAGTGGGCAGGGCTCAAAGCTTGCCAACCTTTTTCTCCTCCTTTTCTACACCCGGCACGCAAACACTATCCACTGATTCTGACATTGTCCCTAATAGGTAGTTTTTAAGTAAACTCAGAGCAATAGCTGCAGAGGAGCTCAGACAGGAAGCTGGGGGCCTGTTCTACAACCTCAGGTCAAGGAGGGCAGCTCTGACTGTGGGCAGAGTATATAAGGGCTCCAGGAGAATTAAGGTCCTGCTCTCACCAGGACCAATGTTTCTAGGGATCAAGGCAGGAATAAAGGGAGTTGACATGGAGGCTGCTTATGCATATCCCATACCTAGGTGCCAGTTACGCCAGGGTTGAGGTACTACTGGACATGGAGTTATGGGAAAGCATCTTGAAAGACTTGAGGGCTGAAGATTAGACTTGGAAAGGTGGTACAAAACATTTAATGCCCAGTTTTCCAGGTGAGACAGACTGATCCTAGGAGAGACACATTGCTAAGCCTCCTTCCCCTTTTTGACACTTCATGCACATTCTCACCCTCGACTGCAGTCCCATTCCTGGAATTTATCACCTAGCTAATTGGTCAGACCTCACTCCAATGGTTGTATCAAGCTCTGGGCTCCAACACTTTAAAGGGGTAAGCAGCAAATTAAGAACTTGTACAGAGAAGGATAATCAAACTAAAGAGGGAGATCCCCAGAGTCATGAGGAATAGTTAAAGGAAATGGAGCTGTTTTGCTGGAAGAAGAGAAGGCTCATGGGGATATAGAGTCTAGAAGGTTTCTGAAGGGCCTTTCACAGGGTAAAGAGAATAGCTAGGATCTGGGGAGCGCAGGGGACAGAGAAAAGGCCTGTGGATGGAATCCACAGTGACCCAAATTTCAGTTCAATGCAAAGAATAATTATCTCTCAGAGTAGTCCATGGAAGAAATGGGCCATGTTCATAGGTAAAGCTCTCCATAAGTGTTCAAGTAGGGGGTACTAGCATGCCTTTTCAGGTATCCAGCAACCCTGATATTCTGTTAGTTTTATGTAATCATACAGCTACTAAGAAATGGATCCAGGGCTTGGAATCTATGAATCCTGATGTCTAGTGTTGCACTTTTGATCTCAGATCCTGGCTCTTGACCAGGGTGGAAACACAGTCCAGCCCCAAGCTCTGGGAAAAGTAGTGATACTGCCTAAGGAAGAGTGTATCTCCATTTTCCCAAATCTCGTTCTCTCAACTCATAAAAATCAACTACCACCATCTACACCATGCTGTCACTGCCCCACAGCTCTTTGGGATACTCAAAGAGAGGAGTCTTGGGAGGCTGAGTTTTCAAGGTTTCTTCTAGACTCTCTGCCTGCTTTCTCTTCAGCCTGCTTCTTTTAGACAGTAGCCACTACATAGCATGTGTGTCTGTGAGTTGTGGTATAGTGGTGGGAGGCAGTAATTTCCCTGGTATGAGCTGGTGTGCAGGCGAGCTGACCACCTACACTGTTCCTTAGAGAAGACTTGCCTCATGTGCACCCACTGCTTAAGGAGTTTCAGTTACCACTTGTTTTACTCGACATTTAATTTTCTTGCTTTTGACAGGAAAGAAAAATAGGAAGGGGGGATAAAAAGAGAAACAACCTAGAAAGGGGTGAAAGGGAGGGGTAGCGGGGGCACTAAAACCACTGCTGTGCAACCAGCCAACAGTGATACTGCATGTTTATGGGCTTTGGTTGCCGTGGAGATGGTTACAGAACTCCAACTGGTGGTGAAATTTCATACTGCTTGTGGTGGTGAGCGATATTTCAGTCACTTAGGGCTACTTTTAAAGAGAACAAATAAAGTAGCTGAGGGGCCCTTTGTCTTGCAGGCTACAACGCACACCAAGTTTCAGCCCCACACGCCAGTCATTTTCCAGTTTTTTGTTTGTAGCAAAATGTTCCCAATTATTCTCTGAGTAGAGCTGGGCACTTACTCCTCTCCTCTGCCCAAAATGGCTAGGCTTGATGCTAGAAGCAAAGAGAAAAAAAAAATAAAAAATAAATGGCCCCCTTTTGGCATAGAAAGCCTGTGTGGAAAATTTCAGCTTGGAAAGCTTGTTTTTTTGGAAAGTTATGACTTGAGAGGAGGGCATCTATTCAGCAGTACAGAGTCCAAAGGCTAGGTATGTTCTCTGTGTTTTCTGTCTCTCTTTCTCTGTCTTTCTCTGTCCCTTTCTTTCTCTCTCTCTCTCTCACACACACACATACTTGAACTCACATGCACAGTCATATTCAATCTCATCTTTACTTCTAAACATTTACATTCACATGCATACTCATGTAGATTCACATTCACATACACTCTATCAAAAACATACACATTAGAATCCTCACACAATTCATTTACACAAAAATAGACATTTGTTTGAAAGTACACATTCATTTACTCACAAATATGAACCTTGGCTTGTTAATGCACAATTCACTCATACATCCCCAAATACACATGCAATCTTACATACTTACATACCAGGCTGAACCATATGAAACTGCCAATGTTAAAACATTATGAATCTATAAAAATAGCAATTTCATATGGTCCAACCTATACACTAACATCCATATATACATGCATACTCTCATGTGCATTCACTCTTGCACAAACTCTCAGAATCTCATAAGCCCACAGTTAGTCATATTTCCTCTCTCACATTCTTACTCGTGTTTTCAGACAAACATGTTAGCTCTCACACAAATACCCACACACATTTATTTTTCACCTATTCTCTCACACAATACCTTTACACATTCCCATTGTTCCTTCCTCTACTCTCTTTTTTATTTAATTATTTTACTGGCTTAAAAGCATTGTGGAAATTTCAAGTGTACATTATAACATATCAGTTTCTGTATAGACTGCAAAGTGTTCACTACCAACAGTCTAGTTTTCATCCCTCACCATACATGTGTGCCCCTATACACATTTCACCCTCCTCCCACTCACTTGCACTCTAGTAATCACTAATCTGTTCTTATCCATGTGTTTGTTTATCTTCCACACGTAAGGGAAACATACAGTGTTTGTCTTTCTCAGTCTGGCTCATTTCACTTAGCATAATACCCTCAAAGTCCATCCATCTTGTCCCAAATGGCATAATTTTGCTTTTTTTATGACTGAGTAGTATTCCATATATATATATATATATATATATGTACCATGTCATCTTTATCCATTCATCTATTGATGGGCACTTGGGTTGCTTCCACATCTTGGCTATTGTGAATAACGCTGTGATGAACACAGGGATGCACAAATCTCTTTGAATTGTTCACTTCATGTTCTTTGGATAAATGCCCAGTAGTGGGATAGTTGGATTGTATGGTATTTCTATTTCTAAGTTTTTGAGAAATATCCATACTGTTTTCCATAGTGGCTGCACCAGTTTGCATTCCCACCAGCAGTATATGAGAGTTAGCTTTTCTCCATATCCTCTCCAGCACGTGTTATTTCTTGTCTTGTTAATTATAGCCATTCTGATGGGTGTGAGGTAGTATCCCATTGTAGTTTTGATTTGCATTTCCCTTATAGTGTTGTTGAACATCTTTTCACTGTGGCTCTTGGCCATTTGCATATCTTCTTTGGAAAAATGTCTGTTCATATCCTCTGCCCAATTTTTAATTGGGTGGTTTGTTTTTTTGTTGTTGAGTTGTATGAGTTCTTTGTATAATTTGGAAAATAATCCCTTGTTGGATATATGATTTGTAAATATTTTCTCCCAGTTGGTGGGCTGTCTTTTTGTTTTGTCGATGGTTTCCTTTGCCTTGCAGAAGATTTTTACTCTGATGTAGTGCTGTTTGTTTATTTTTTCTTTTGTTTCCCTTGCCCAAGTAGACATGGTAATCAAAAAGATGCTGCTAAGACTGATGCCAGAGTGTACTGCCTATATTTTCTTCTAGGAGTTTTATGGTTTCAGGTCTTGCATTCAAGTCTTTAATCCATTTTGAGTTAATTTTTGAGTATGGTGTAAGATAATGGTCTACTTTCATGCTTTTGCATTTGGCTGTCCAGTTTTCCCTACATCGTTTATTGAACGGACTTTCCTTTCTCCATTGTATGTTCTTGACTCCTTTGTCGAAGATTAGCTATCCATAGATGTGTGGTTTTATTTCTGGGCTTTCAATTCTGTTCCATTGATTTGTGTGTCTGTTTTTCTGCCAGTAGCAGGGTGTTGTGATTTCTGTAGCTTTGTAGTATATTTCAAAGTCTGGGATTGTAATACCTCCAGGTTTGTTCTTTTTTCTCAGGATTGCTTTGACCATTCATTATCTTTTGTTGTTCCATATAAATTTTAGGATTCTTTGTTATATTTCCGTGAAGAATGCCATTGGGATTCTGATTGAGATTGGACTAAATCTGTAGATGTCTTTAGGTAATATGCTCATTTTAACTATGTTTATTTTTCTAATCCGTGAACGTAGAATATCTTTCCATATCTTCATTTCTTCTTTGATTTATTTCAATAGTGTCTTATAGTTTTCAGTATATGGGTCTCTCACCTCCTTGGTTAAATTTATTCCTAGATATTTTATTCTTTTTGTCATGACCGCAAATGGAATTGTTGTCTTGACTTCACTTTCTGCTGGTTTGTTGTTAGTGTATAGAAATGCAACTGGTTTTTGTATGTTGATTTTGTACCCTGCAACTTTGCTATAGTTGTTGATTATTTCTAACAACTTAGAATTACTGATTATTTAGGGTTTTCTATACATAGAATCTTGTTATCTGCAAATAGTGAGTTTTACTTCTTCCTTTCCAATTTGGAGTCCTTTTATTTCTTTGTCTTGCCTGATTGCCCTGGTCAAAACTTCCAGTACTATGTTGAATGACTGTTGAGAGTTGGTACCTTTGTCTTGTTCATAGAGGAAGGGCTTTCAGTTTTTACTGTTAACTATGATGCTGGCTTTGAATTTATCTTATTGGCCTTTATTATGTTGAGGTACTTTTCTTGTATACCCATTTTATTCAGAGTTTTTATCATAAACGGTTGATGGATCTTGTCAAATGCTTTCTCTGCATCTCTTGAGATCATCATGTGATTTTTATTCCTCGTTTTGTTAATGTGGTATATGACATTGATTTGTGGATATTGACCTATCCCTAGATCCCGAGACTAAATCCCACTTGATCATGGCATATGATCTTTTTAATGTATCATTGTATTCGATTTGCTAGTATTTTGTTGATGACCTTTGCATCTATGTTCATCAGTGATATTGGCCTGTAATTTTCCTTTTTTGTGTTTTTTTTGTTCTGGTTTTCATATCAGGGTAATGTTGGCCTCATAGAATGAGTTAGGAAGTGTCCTATCTTCTTCAATATTTCAGAATAGTTTGAGAAGGATAGGCATTAAATTTTCCTTGAATGTTTGGTAAAATTCACCAGGGAAGCCATCTGGTCCTGGACTTTTGTTTTTGGGGAGGTTTTTGATTACTGTTTCAATCTCTTTGCGTGTGATTAGTCTATTCAGATTACCTGTTTCTTCTTGATTGAGTTTTGGGAGGTTGTATGAGTCTAAGAATTTATACATTTCTTCTAGATCATCCAATTTGTTGGCATACAGCTTTTCATAGTATTCTCTTATAATCCTTTGTATTTCTGTGGCATCCATTGTCATTTCATCTCTTTCATTTGTGATTTTATTTGTTTCAGTCTTCACTCTTTTTTCTTGGTGCATCTGGCTAAGGATTTTCAACTTTATTTATCTTCTTAAAGAACCAGTTCTTAGTTTCATTGATCCTTTATATTGTTTTTTTAGTGTCTATTTCATTTATTTCTGCTCTGATCTTTATTATTTCCCTTCTACTGAATTTGCACTTTGTTTGTTCTTCCTTTTCTAGTTCTTTTAGGTATAGTTTAAGATTGCTTATTTGAGATTTTTCTTGTTTGTTGAAGTAGACCTGTATTGCTAGAAATTTCCCTTTTAGGATAGCTTTTGCTGCATCTCATGAGTCGCTATGTTATGTTTTCATGTTCATTTGTCTCCAGGTATCTTTTTATTTCTGCTTTGATTTCTTCATTGATCCAATCGTTGTTCACTAGCATGTTGCTTAGTCTCCACATATTTATAACTTTCCCAGCTTTTTTCTTGTAGTTGATTTCTAGTTTCATAGCATCATGGTCTAGTTTCATAGCATTGTGGATTGATATGATTTCAATCTTCTGAAATTTATTGAAGCTTGCCTTATTTCCCAATATATTGTCTATCTTTGAGAATGATCCATGTGCACTTGAGAAGAATGTGTATTCTTCTGTTTTTGGATGGAACATTCTATATATATCTATTAAGTCCATCTGGCCTAGTTTTTCATTTAATTCCACTGTTTCTTGTTGACTTTCTGTCTGGATGATCTTGATTCAAGTGGGATGTTGAAGTCCCCTAGTATTATTGTGTTGCTGTCAATTTCTCCCTTTAGCTCTGTTAATAGTTGCTTTATATGCTTTGGTGCTCCTGTGTTAGGTGCATATATATTCATAAGTGTTATGTCTTCTGGGTGGAATCTCCCTTTTATCATTAGATAATGTCCATATTTGTCTCTCATTATCTTTTTTATCTTGAAGTCTGCTTTGACTGGTATAAGTATGACTACACTTGCTTTCTTTTGTTTGCCATTTGCTTGGAGTATCATCTTCCATCCCTTCACTCTGAGCCTATGTTTGTCTTTAGAGCTGAGATGTGTTTCCTGGAGGCAGCATATTGTGGGGTCTAGTTTTTTAATCCATCCAGACACTCCATGTCTTTTGATTGGAGAATTCAATCTATTTACCTTTAGAGCAATTATTGATATGTGAGGATTTCCGATTGTTTTGTTATTTCTATTGTTTCTTTTCCTTTGTATTTCTGACTGCCATTTTAGTTTGGCATTTTTCTCAATTTTCTCTTTATTTATGATTTGTGACTCTGCTCTGGTTTTTTGTATTGTGGTTACCATGAAGTTTGTATAAGAGATCTTGTAGATGAGATAGTCCATTTTCTGATAGCCTCTTATCTCCATTAGCCTAAGCAGGTTCCATCCCCATCCTCTTCCCCTTCTACATTTTTTGTTGTCACAAATTATTCTTTTTTGTGTTGTGAGTTTCTGACTAAATTGAAGTGTTTATAGTTATTTTTGATGTTTTATTTCCTTTTACCTTTTATATTATAATTGTTTGCTAACCTATTCTAATAGAGAACTACAATTTTCTGATTTTATCTGCCTAATTATCTCTTTGTTCAAAGTTTTTAAACCTTTGACTTTTTGTTTCAGGTAGGACAGCTCCCTCCATCATTTCCTGTAAGGCAAGTCTAGTGGTGATGAAATCTCTTGGCTTTTGTCTATCTGGAAAAGCTTTTATTTCTCCATCATATCTGAGGGATAATTTTGCTAGATAGAGTATTCTTGGCAGATAGTTATTGTCTTTCAGTATTTTGAATATATCTTTCCATTCTCTTCTAGCCTATAAGGCTTCTGCTGAACAATTCACTGAATGCCTGATGGGAGTTCCTTTGCAGATTATTTTCTTCCCTCTTGCTGCCCTTAATATTTTGTCTTTGTCATTGACTTTTGACAGTTTAATATTATATGCCTTGGATAAGGTCTTTTTTCATTGATGTAATTAGGATTTCCATTAGCGTCATGTACTTGAGTGTCCATTTCTTTCCCTATGTTTGAGAATTTCTCAGCTATTATTTCTTTGAACAAGCTCTTTGCTCCTTTCTCCTTCTCTTCCCCTTCTGTGATACCTATAACCCTTACGTTACTTTTCCTAATTGAGTCAGGTATTTCTTGAAGAATTTCTTCATATTTAAAAAATATTAGTTCTCTCTCTTCCTCCACCTGAAGTATTTCTAGTTTTCTATGTTCAAGGTAACTAATTCTCTCCTCCATAACACCTACTCTATTTTTTTTTTAAAGATTGGCACCTGAGCTAAGAACTGTTGCCAATCTGTTTTTTTTTCTGCTTTATCTTCCCAACCCCCCCATACATAGTTGTATATCTTAGTTGCAGGTCCTTCTAGTTGTGGGATGTGGGACACCGACTCAACGTGGCCTGACGAGTGGTTCCATGTCCACGCCCAGGATCCGAACCCTGGGCTGCCGCAGAGGAGAGCACGAACTTAACCACTCAGCCGTGGAGCCAGCCCCTACTCTATTTTTTAATGCTTTCTACATTATTTTTTCACATTAATGGTGTTCTCCATATCCATAATTTCTGTTTTTCTGTTTGTTTTTAGAGCTCCCTTCTCTTTGGTGAAGTATTCTTTCTGTTCACTAATTTTATTCCTGAGCTCATTGAATAGTCTTTCTGAGTTTTCTTGTAAGTCATTGAGTTTTTTATTACAGCTATTTTCAATTCTCTGTCAGTTTGATTGTAATCTTCTGTGACTTCAGATTTGGTTTCTGGAGAATTGCCATTTTCCTTCTGTTCTGCAGTGTTACTGTAGCTCTTCATGGTGCTTGATGAATTTTTCCTCTGCTTGCACATGTGTGGTAGTAATCACTTTTTCTTATTTAGATACAACTTTCGTTATTTTGGCTCTGATCACCTGGGTCTCATGTTCCTCCACTGCCTTTCCACAGGCTTGGATGCTGCTGACCCATGCACTACCTATGCTGCTGTCCCCAAGTTGTCTTGGGGTGCTGTTTGCACCACTGCCAGGGGTGCTGGGTTCATGGATGTCATTGTTGCTGTTGGGGTCCTGGGGACCCAGGGACTTGTATACAGCCCCCACTTCTGGTGGAGTGGGTGTTGAGGTTGCCACCAATGGGGGCTTGGTCACCAGTTCTGCTGTGGTTGCTGTTGCTCCTGGTCATAGATTCCACCTGCCACCGTTGGGGAGGTCAGGGGTTGTTTTTTCTATTCCTGCCCTGTCTGCTCATAGTTGTGCTGGTCAGCCACTCTGTTTGCATGGGCAAGGCCACAGCCACTCAGTTGGGTGCCTTCATGTAGGCCAGAACACCACTACTTGGCAGGAAATTTTGTAGCTGGGGCTGCCACAGCACAGTGAGCACTCCTGTGAGCCAGACTACTGCTACTCTGCAAGTGTTTACGTGAAGGCCAAGCTTCCCCTTTCTCTGCTCACAGTTGTGCTGGCCACTGTGTGAGCATCCACAGACAGGATCACTGCCACTGGGGAGGAGGAGAAAGCTTCTCCTGTGGGCCCAGTCCACCCTCCCTCAGATGTATAGTTGCATGGATCTTCCAGGCATCCTATTGTGCTGTGTAGGTAATCCTCTGTTGGTTAATAGATGTCTGTTTAGTTGTAACTTAGAGGGAATAGACAAAGGGAAGAATTCATTCCACCATGATGCTGATGCCCCTTTCCTCTATTTTCTCACACCCAGTCATGCATACTCAGTTACACACATTGACATGATGAAAGTCTTTCATTCATATACATTATATCACTCACTCACTCATACACACTCACTATGGAGGCAACCTGGACCCAAAATTTTCCAGTGCTTAACTGTTTTCCCAACCATTCTGAGGATCTCATGGGTCCTCAGAAGGCACCCTGGGAAAGGAGGTGAGAAAGGGACTGTTACCCTTATTAGACAGATGAATTAAAGGATGGAGAGAAAAAAGTGGCTCAAGTTCACACAAGTAATACACAGAGATGTGAACATCCTAGACATTTTAATGTCAAATTCAGTGCTATTGCCCCTGTGGCACTTGCCTGCCATAGGTAGGGTAAAGACATTTTGGGTGAAAGCACTCTGCATGATGTATTGAAACAGTAAAGCTCTGCCTCTGGAGAACCATCTAGGAGGTCAAGGCTAGGCTTTATATGATGTCTCTGGCCCCTTCCCTATCTCACCTATCAATGGGCTAGATGTCATTCCATTTAGCCGCATCAACATTTTCCTCTCAACTTGGTACCACTTCTGCCTCCCTAATCATCCAGTTGTCTCCCATCCAGCCTTGTTTGTCTGGCCAATGAACAAGGCCAGCCTCTGCTCTGTGACTCTCAGGTTTCATTATTATTTATAGAGTGACAACAGCTTGCCTGAATAGTACACAGAAGAGCATGGTGCACAGAAGAGCAAAAGACCCAATATCTGCCCTGAAGCTGAAGCAATTCAGTCATGCTACATGTATCCCAGATAAGTTGATAGTGTATTTCAGGGTCAGTTGGATTCTCAGGAGAAAGGTTTCTAAAAGGATTCTGGAGCAGTGAAGTTCTAGAGTCAAAAATTCCAGGAAATTTCTGATTTTAGAAGCTTCTGTGAGTAGAAAGTTCTAGATTGCATATAGGAGTTGGAAGTATCTGGGGTCATAGGATTTAGATCTGAATGGATGTCAGAGTAGAGATAATTAAAGAAGTAAAATAGATTTTGTGGCAGGGGAAAAGTGGTATAGGAGGCTACATTCATCAGCCAAACTGTGTGGGCTAGCTTCCTTTCACCTCTCTTCACTCTCCTCCAACCTGCTCTCTGGCTCAAGAGGCTGACTTGTACATTAACAAGCTCCAGTGATCTCTGGCCTCCAGTTGAGTTTGGTCATGGGGAACCGTGGAAGACGATTGGAGGCAGGGAGAAGTGTGGAATCAGGGTCTTTATTCCCGCAGCTCCCTTCATGCAGTGTCATCTTGAGCTGGCTGTACCTCTTGACTGAAGGTCAAAGCTACTCTCCTGACCGCCCTCTCCATAAGACTCTTGCCTTCCAAATTTCAGTAACTCTCTCCTCTCGCCCATTCAGGCAAGAGTGGTGACAAAGTCCCACTAGGAGTACTGCATGAGGCCTTGTGATTTCCCTACACACCACTTACACCTTTGCAAATGGTCTCTTTATTAAAATATCCCCATATTCTCTCTCTTTTTTAAAAAAGATTTTATTTTTCCTTTTTCTCCCCAAAGCCCCCCGTACATAGTTGTATATTTTCAGTTGTGGGTCCTTCCAGTTGTGGCATGTGGGATGCTGCCTCAGCATGGCTTGATGAGTGGTGCCATGTCTGCACCCAGGATCCAAACCAGCAAAGCCCTGGGCCACCAAGGCGGAGCGCACTAACTTAAACACTCGGCCACGGAGCTGGCCCCTCGCTGTATTCTCTTAATTTGTATGTGTTTACTATTTCTTTCTGGAACCAAAGTGCAAGGGAAATCTGTGGGAAACAGGTGTATTATAGTCCCACTGAGCTCTAGACCCAGGTTAGAAAGAAGAAGAATCTGGTTTGATTTTCCTATGTTGCCCTGTCTTTGTTACCTTGGGGACCCTCTCATAGTGGGCCCTTAAGCAGTACTCAAAATGTTTGTCTCAGGGCCCTTCTAAGCCACAAGCCCATTTCAAGAGGTCAGAGCCCTATCCATGGTCAAAATGTTTCTTTTCTATCATTTCAACTTGCTCCCTACTTCATGTCTTTCACAAACAAGGACTAAGGCCTGTATCCCAAACTGAAAGAAGATACATAATTTTCCTAATGGTCCTGGGCAGAGCCTAGAATAAAAATCATCGATATCACTTCACAGAGCTTCTTCAGGTAGGCAGGATGCTGAGGGGTTCCAACATAGGACATCAAGTAAAGATGAAGGAAGGACTTTCTGCGTCAACAGCCAACTTTTCCATCAGGGCTGCTTGAGCCTTCCCATGTTGATTGGTGTTGCCCTTCTAGTGTCAAAAAGACAGGAACAGGTCCAAAGAAGGAAACTGATTTACTTGACAAAAGTTGCACAGCAAGTCAGGGCTGGAATCAGAAGAGGACTTGGGAACCCTTGGTTCCTACTGCTGGCTAGACCATTCCCAGTTAGAATTTGTGTCTCCCAACTGCCCTTTCTCATTCTCATCCTTAGAAGTAGGAGTTGTGGGGAGAGGAGCCACGTTCTCAACCTCACTCACTACCTGACGATCAACCAACGTTCCTGGATTACTTTTTTTGTGAAATATTGAGAAGGGAGGTCCTAACATTACCTAGGCCACTTTCCTTTTCCCTATTCCCAGGTACCCCATTTTCCCTATCATCATCAACTATAAGAAATTCCTATTTAGATGGGTACCTCCAGACTATTTAGATCAGAAGTTTTCAAATCCTGTTCTCTCAAGGTGCTTTGGGCCTACCATGGGGGTGTGAAGGTGAGTATAAGCAGGTAGGGCTCCAGGGAAAAATCCCCTTCTCTTAACCACTACTGTGCCTGCCATCCCAACCATCTCTGCTACACTCAGCTCACAACAGCAACTCTGTTGTTTTTCTGTTTTATGTATCAGATTTTGATTGAAGGTTGCATTTGAAAAAACAGTAATTGATACTTAAAATAATTAGAAAACTACTGATTTATTCCAAGACTTTTGTTGTTCTATATGTGAAATGGAGATAACTTAAATCATAGGGTAGTTGTGAGGATTAAATGAAGTGATACAGGTGAAACACCTAGCTCAGGGTCTAGGGCTGTAGTAAGCTACCTCTATGTAAGAATTAGCTATTATCGTTACTATTTCCCCAGCTCTTGGAGCGAATTGAGAGTTTTGGGGGCCAGGACCCAGCCAGGTTATGGCCCATTCAGGAAGCAAATGCCACAGAATAGTTTCTAGGAAGGAGTGGAAGACAAAAATAAGGAAATTATTATTTATCTTGTTCCTGCTCTATGGCAGATATTTTATTTTTACATCAAAGTTATATCATTGACTTCTCAAAACAGCCTTGCAAGCTATGTATTATACCTCTCTTTTTTTGTATGAGGAAACTATGGCTGATAAAAGTTTAATAATTTATAAAAGTTTACCCAGAATCAGGAGTTAAACCCACATATCTGTACACCAAGTCCCATGCATATTATTTCGACTTACGACCAGGTAGAGCTGATGTGGAACTGCGGTGACAGAACTACCATTGGAAATGTGAGGGCAATGAATCAGAGGTGGTGCCATTTTGTTTGTGCCTCCAACAAACTGGGAAATCCTCAAAAACGGAATGAAAGTTATGCGAAACCGTTGCATCCTGCTTTAACATCTCAACTTTTCTAGTTCTTCCAGTGGAATCTGATGACCATGTCCAGTTCCTTCTTCTCTGTCTTCTGGGTATTCAGGATGCAAGACTCTGGGACAGTATATCATTTATGACATCTCTGAAGAATGCTTGTGTGCTGTGGGCTCGGGACATTCTCAAGAGTCAGAACCAATTCCTTTGAAGCTTTATTAGGCAATGAAATATCAAAGAAGCAACCCAAAGTCCCAAAGAAGCAATCATAGGAGAGCCAGAAAAAATATTGGTGGATATAATATGAAACTACTAGAGCTAAAGTAGTGGCAAAGCCCACATTTCCCTCTAACCCTTGCCCATTTTACCCTGAAGCACTACTTCTGGGCATGGGAAAACCCAAGGCTGCCTATAAAGCTTTGCCTGTAATATGAAATATGTATTTTGCTTCTAAGAGTGTAGAAATAGGGTCAAGACAAGTAGACACACTACTCTTTGTATGTCATTGTCAGCTCTTGGGTCAGGAGAGGAAATTGTGAACTGAGCTGGTAGAAAGCAATTGTGAACTTGGAAGCAGTAGTCTAGCTTGGGAAAGGGTAGACAGAGACATAGATAATGAGGAAGTTATACAAGCAGGAAGACTTTGGCCAGCTCACCAAGGAGTTAAGTTAAACTTACAATAGGCACCAACACCCACACATAACACAGCAGAAATCGCTACACACTGGGAAAGTAGGAAAGAACAATGTTGGGCAAGCAAGGAGAGAATTTCACCTGGCTGATAAAACTATTGGAACAAACTTCCTACATCAAAACTCCTACATCAAAGCAGTAGTAGACTTTGGGGGATGATTAGGTGTGAGTGGAGGGTGTTTATGATCTTCAGAAGGATGAAAGGTCAGGATAAGAAAAGGATGGCACTAAGCTCAATCTACAACTACTTTACCAGCTCCCAAGTCCCAAGTGCCTTACAGTGCCCAGCCTGCTGTTGGCATTCAGCAAAGGATATTTATTATTATACTCATAGAATGAGACAGGCAGGAGTCATGAATCTTGGCAGGAAAACAAGGCCAAAAGATTTACTTTGACTAAAAGTCATATAACTTGAAAGGTTTATTGCTCAGCTGATTATGTAATATAGCTTTGAAAGAGCAATATTTAAAATAAATATTTGAAGCCCTTAGGCAGGTGTGGAAAGACAGTTGGAGAAAGGACCGAATTCATTAGTAGACCAATTAAGAACTGTCTGCCTTTTAAACATAGTTTCAGACTGTAAAGCAGGAAGGCTGTGGGGCATGGTAAAGGGCACTAATTTGGGGTCAGAAGACCTGGGATCAGCCAATCACTCACCGTGACTTCAGGCAAGTCCTTTCCCTTATCTGTGTATATGTGTCCCAGACATACTGGTGGACAACGGAGTTAGACTTGAGCATCACTAAGAGCCCTTTTAGATCTGATGTCTTAGTCTTCAGAATAACCCTACTTTCCATACCCAGGTATTTGACTCTCTACTTCCTCCAGAGTTCACCAAAGGACCTAACTGGATAAGACCTCAAGGTGGGCATTCTTCCCTTGGACCCTTCTCTCCTGGTCTCTTGGCCTAGTTTTCCACTCTGGCAGTCCATTAGACTCACACAGGAAACTTTAAAAATGCTGAGGCTCAGGCCCCACTCCCAGAGATTCTGACTTAAAAGCTCCTCTAATGATTCCCATGTGCAGCCAGGGTAAAGAATCACTGACTTAGACAAACTATCTGATAGACTTGATGTAAATAGCCCTAACTTCTTTAATCTTGATTTCTTGCCTCATGTGTTGTTGTCTTCACATTTGCTCAGTGGTCTTTTGATCACTCACAACTGTACATTGCTAATGCATTTTCTACCCATGAACTTACTATTTTAACATTGGTTATTCCCTGAAATGAAGTCTCCTAGTCACCCCAATTAGGTTCAGATCAATTTTTAGCACTCTTATCTCTAGGCACTAAGGTAATTAATGTTAAATTGATTTTATTTGTTGATTCATAGCCTTACATTGATAATAAAATATCTCATTCATGCATATCATATTAATTCAGATTTTGTACTATTTGGTCAGGGGTTGAACTTAAGTTTATCTCAAATTATCTAAATTTATTCAAGTATTAATTAATTCCTTATTCTTTGAGCAGCTTCAAAGAAATATAATTTACATACCATAAAATTTGCCCATTTAAAGTGTACAATTCAATTCTCTCTCTCTCACTACCCATCGCCTTGCTGTGTTGCCCAGGTGTACAGTGTACCCTCCAGGACCTATGAGTAATAAACCTTGGTTTTTTTCAAAGTTCTCTGATGGCTCTTGCTGAAGTACATCTTGCAATCATAACAAGAACCACAAGAGCCAGTCCAGTGACAACATTGACTCTGGTTGTAGAAATGTTTGTGGGGGCTCACTATAAGTAGCATGGGCCCCGGTGTGTTCCCCCAGGCATTTCTAGCTGATAGCATCACTATCAATAGGCTGAAACTGATCCAAAACACTTACATATTCTAGATACAAATCCCTTATTGGATATATGGTTTGAAAATATTTTCTTCCATTCTTTGGTCTGTCCTTTCATTTTCTTGATGGTGTCTTTTCAAACACAAAAGTTTTTAATTTTGATAAAGTTCAATTTATCTCTTTTTTCTTTTGTGTCTCATTCTTTAGTGTCGTATGTATGAACTCTTTGCCACATCCAAAGTCGTGAAAACTTTCCCCTATGTTTTCTCCAAAGAGTTTTATAAGTGTTGCTTTTAAATTTAGACCATTGATCCATTTTGAGTTCCAATGTCATCCTTCTGCTTGTGGCTGTCCACTTGTCCCACTACCATTTGTTGAAAAGATTGCCTCCCCATTGAATAGTCTTGGAACTCTTGTTGAAAATTAGTTGACTATAGATATATCAGCTTATTTCTGAACTCTCAATTCTATTCTGTTGATCAATGCGTCTATCCACTTGCCACTTCCACACTATCTTGATTACCAGTGCTTTGTAGTTAGTTGTGAAAGTGGGATGTGTGAGTGCTCCTACTTCATTCTTCATTTTGAAAGTTGTTTTGGCTATTGTGAGTCCCTTCAATTCCATATGAATTTTGGAATCACTTTGTCAATTTCTACAAATAACTCAGTTGTGAATCTGATAAGAATTGTGTTGAAACTGTACACCGGTTTGGAAAGTATTGCCATCTTAACAATGTTAAGTCTTCTGATCCATGCACACAGGTTGTTTTTCCACTTATTTAGATATTATTTAATTTCTTTCAACAAAGTTTTATAGTTTTCAGAGCATAAGATTTTCAGCTCATTAAATTTATTCCTGGGTATTTTATTTATTTTGATACAATTGTGAATGAATTTTTTTCTTTATTTTAATTTTGAATATTTTATTGCAAGTGTATAGAAATACAATTAATTTTTGTTTATTGATCTTGTATCCTAAAACCTTGCTGAACTTGTTCATCAGTTCTAATGTTATTTGTAGTGAATTCCTTAGGATTTTCTACATATACAATCACGTATGTAAAAATAGGGATAGCTGTACTTCTTCCTTTCCAATTTGGATGTTTTTATTTCTTTATTTTGCCTAAATGGCGTGGCTAGAACTCCCAGTACAATGCTGAAAAAAAGTGAAAATCCTGATCTTAAGAGAAAGGCATCCAGTCTTTTATCATTAAGTATGATATAAGCTGTGGGTTTTTGTAGATGTCCTTTATCAGCTTGAGGAAGCTCCCTTCTTCTTCTAGTTTGTTGAGTATTTTTGTCATGAAAGGATGTCGGATTTTGTCAAGTATATTTTCTGTGTTAATTGAGATGATCATGTGGTTTTTGTTTTTTATTCTATTGATAAGATTATTGCATTAATTAATTTTCAGATGTTAAAGCAACCGTACATCCCTGGGTAAAAGTCCCACTTGATCATGGTGTATAATTCTCTTTATATGTTACTAGATTTAGATAGTACTTTGTTGAAGATTTTTTTTACTCTATCTTGTTGACCTTAAACAGATAGACAGCCTGTTATTTCTCCAGCAAAAATGGGTTTATTTGGGATCAGCAAAGAGTTGCAATTCAAGGTCTGCAAATATGGCAAGCCATGTGCAAGTTCTTAGTGGTAAGAGGAGGAGAAACTCTTTTATAGAGGGGAAGAGGAATCTGGAAGGGCTACTGTAAACAAAAAGTCCATTTGAAGAAACTGGAAGTTCAAAGTATAGTGACTTTTCATTGGCGGAGCTGTGACAGTCTCTCATTGGCTGAACTTCTTGCCAGTAAAGAAGAGGAAGTCTCTTCTTCCTGTTGGGCTCGGCTATCAATATAGTATTGGAGTTGACCCTTTTAGCTTCCTGACTCCATTTTACTGAGGCTTCTGTTTGTTAATTTCCACAGTCACCTTTTTTGATCAAGATCTTTTTCTGAAAGCATTACTGATCAACAGTCATGTTTTTCCAGTTTTAGCAGCCTTTTTCCCCTCTGTTGACTCAAAATAACTAGTAATAATTCTATAAATAAGACAAATAAGGTGAATTTTACTTGAACTAGAGTGAGGGTTATAACCTGGGAAGGCCTTAGAAAGCATTCTGGAGAAACATGGTTTTCAGTACAGTCTCATATCTTTTTAGAACAAAGAACATACATTAAACACACCCAGGATACATTTTAATCAAAGTTTCAAAAAGATATTTAGTTTAAAATTAGCAGATCAACATGATCCTGATGTTGGGAAACGGACTAATCCAGGCATTACCAATAGGATGTTACCAAGAGGGCATTACCAATAGGGCATTACCAATATAGTGTAGGAGGGGAGGTGAGCATTCTTATCTTAAGAGAGTACATTCTTTGCTTTAATGATTAAGCAGATATACAACGTATGTTGGATATGCCATAAATCAGGCTTTTTAGTTCAAGCTGAATCAGTTTTGAACCCAAATAGTTACCCCACATACGTCAATATGTAAAAAATCTCCTGCCACCTCAATGCCAGGAAAGACCTTTCCTGGGTTTCATGTCCCACATCAGAGGGAAAGTACACAGAATGGAAACCTATTGAGGGCATATTTAAGTGACAAAGAGAGGTAAGAGAGATAATTCTCAGGTACTTTTTATCTAGAGTCTATATGTTAAGATCATAGGCATTGGAGATCATCTGAAGCATTATGTCAACATCAAAGGTTTAGCAGACAAGGTTCCAACAGGCCTGGTTCTGACATCTTGGGAAAGTTGTCTCATCGGATGTCTTCTGCTTCAATTTTGGGAACGTTTTACTTTCAACTCACCAGATGGCATTAAGCTCCAGTCAGGGTTTGGTGCTTTCTTTAAGTGTGTCATGTGAATCCAAGAGTCTATTCCTGGAGTTTTGGCACAAGATTTAGTTAGCAGTACTGATAGAGACTTTTCCAGCAAGGTGAAAGAGAGTCTTTCTGGAAGTGTCTTTTCCAGTAGATGAAATCTGCAGGTTGCAAGGTGTGATGCTTAATTTCTGTCTCCTGAGAGTGCTCTGTGAAAATATTGCTCTACCAAAATACGATTATTTTTTTCAACATTTTATTGATATTATGATAGTTTAAGTATTGTGAAATTTCAGTTGTACATTGTTGTTTGTCAGTCATATCGTAGGTGCACCACTTCACCCTTTGTGCCCACCCCCTAACCCACTTTCCCCTGGTAACCACTAATCTATTGTCTTTGTCTATGTGTTTAAATTCCACATATGAGTGAAGTCAGACAGAAATTGTCCTTTTCTATATGGCTTATTTGACTTAACATGGTACCCTCAAGGTCTATCCATGTTGTTGTGAATAGAACGATTTTATCATTTTTTGTGACTGAGTAGTATTCCATTGTATGTATATACCATATCTTCTTTATCCAATCATCACTCGATGGGCACTTAGGCTGCTTTCATGTCTTGGCTAATGTAAATAATGCTGCAATGAACATAGGTGTGCATGGGACTTTTGGAATTGCTGATTTCAAGTTCTTTGGATAGATATCCAGTAGTGGGATGGCTGGGTCATATGGTATTTCTACTTTTAATTTTTTGAGAAATCTGCATACTGTTGTCCATAGTGGCTGCAACAGTTTGCATTCCCACCAGCAGTGTATGAGGGTTATTTTTCTCCACAACCTCTCCAACATTTGTTATTTTTTCTTTGGGTTATTTTAGCCATTCTAATGGGTGTAAGGTGATATCTTAGTGTAGTTTTGATTTGCATTTCACTGATGATGAGTGATGATGAGCATCTTTTCATGTGCTTATTGGCCATCCATATATCTTCTTTGGAGAAATGTCTGTTCATGTCCCCTGCCCATTTTTTGATCGGGTTGTTTGATTTTTTTGTTGTTGAGTTGTGTGAGTTCTTCATGTATTATGGAGATTAACCCTTTGTCGGATATATGATTTGCAAATATTTTTTCCCAATTGGTGGATTGTTTTTTTTGTTTCAATCCTGTTTTCCCTTGCCTTGAAGAAGCTCTTTAGTCTGATGAAGTCCCATATGTTTATTCTTTCTATTGTTTCCATTCTCTGAGAAGACATGGAGTCCAAAATGATCCCTTTAAGACTGATGTCAAAGAGCGTACTGCCTATATTTTCTTCTAGAAGCCTATGATTTCAGGTCTTACCTTTAGGTCTTTGATCCATTTTGAGTTTATTTTTGTGAATGTTGAAAAAGTATGGTCAATTTTCATTCTTCTACATGTAGCTGTCGAGTTTTCCCAACACCGTTTGTTGAAGAGACTTTCTTTTCTCCATTGTATGTTCTCAGCTCCTTTGTCAAAGATTAGCTGTCCTTGGGTGTGTGGTTTTATTTCTGGGCTTTCAGTTCTGTTCCATTGATCTGTGCACCTGTTTTTGTACCAGTACCATGCTGTTTTTATTACTGTAGCTTTTTAGTATGTTTTAAAGTCAGGGATTGTGAAGCCTCCACCTTTGTTTTTTTTTTTTTTTTCCTCAGGATGGCTTTAGCAATTCGGGGTCTTTTGTTGCCCCATATGAATTTTAGGATTCTTTGTTCTATTTCTGTAAAGAATGTCATTGGGATTCTGATTGGGATTGTGTTGAATCTGTAGATTGCTTTAGATAGTATGAGCATTTTAACTATATTTATTCTTCAAATCCATGTGCATGGAATGTCTTTCCATCTCTTTATGTCATCATAAATTTCTTTCAGGAAAGTCTTATACTTTTCATTGTATAGGTCCTTCATTTCCTTGGTTAAATTTATCCCAAGGTATTTTATTCTTTTTGTTGCGATTATGAATGGGATTGTGTTCTCGAGTTCTCTTTCTGTTAGTTCATTCTTAGAGTATAGAAATGCTACTTATTTATAAAACAAGGTTATTTTTAATAGAAGAAATTAAGCCTTTGAAATATTGGGGTATACCTCCTTTTATCAGCTGTGGGTCAAAAGTGATAAGACCCAAGTGCTCTGGGTGTCTTGTTACTATCTCAAATGGTGAGATTTTATGAGTTACAAAGGGGGTGGATCTGAGATTTAGTAGGACCAATGACAATGCTTTCAGCCAAGGTATTTGGAGGGTCTATACAAATTTTGATAACTGAATCTTAATGCTGTTAGTGCATTTGACTAAACCACATGATTGAGGGTGGTAAGTGCAGTAAAAGTTTTGTAACACTGGCCAAATGGCACAGACTTGTTGAAATACCTGGCCAGTAAAATGGGTTTTTAAATCACTATGAAGTTCCAAAGGAGTTCCCCAGGTAGAGATAATCCTTTCCTAAAGGACATTAGCCACGGAAGAGGCGGTAGCCTGTCTGCAAGGGGAGGTTTTAGTCCAGGGAGAAAATATACAAACCATAACTAAAACATATTTATATCTATGAGACAAGGAAAGTTGTATGAAATCCATTTACCAAACCTGAAATGGTCGATTAGACAGTTTCAATTGTCCAAGAGCAGTACACACAGACATCCCTGGATTGTATTTTGGACAAGTGGGACAAGTGAGGTAGGGACTTTTTCCATCCTTACTAACATTTCCCCACCAACATTGATTCATGAATGCTATCATTTTGTCACTAGACCAATGATTTAATACATGTACCGTGGTTAGGAGTGAGAATTTTAGATTATTCAGTAAGACTGGGTTGTTATTTGGTCCAAACCAGAGCTTTCTCTTTTTAGTAAAACCATTAAATATTGAATTTACAATCTTGTTTTTTCCTTTCCTGGGGCCAATTTTTGGGTTTCTCTATTCAGTTTTTCTAAGTTATTCTTTGGGGAAATGTACCTTTGGACCATGACATAGGTTTGGCTGTTGTTGGTTCCTTTAAGGGCTACATTCCTTGTGGAAATGTCAACAAGATGATTTCCTTTAGTTCCAGGGAGTCAAGTTTAGAATACCAGGATCTTAATAATCGCTAAAGTGGCAGGTAAAAGTATAGCTTTCAATAATTCCTGAACATAGAGGCCATTTTAAATTTTATTTTCACTGGAAGAAAGGAAGCCACATTGCTTCCACAACGTTCCAAAATCATGAGCTACTCTGAAAGCATATCTACTCTCAGTATAAGTATTGGCAGTTTTTCCCTTGGCTAAAGTACAAGCCCATATAAGAGAATATAATTCAGCCTGTTGAGCCAAAGTAAACATAGGTAAATGTTCTTCCTCAACAATATCAAAAGGAATTACAAGAGAATATGCAGCAAAGTATTTGCTATTGTCACCCTTCAAATAAAAATCATCAGTAAACTAAGAGAAGTCAGGGATGCCCAAAGGAGTTTTCTGCAGATCATCATGAGGGTTTAGGAGGTGATCCATCAGGGTTAAGCAGTCATGAGGGACTTGATCAATGATGGAGGGGAGAAGAGCAGCAAGGTTAATACAATGTAAAAGAGTTATGTGAGGAGCAGTTAACAAAAGAATTTCATAGGGGGTGAGGTGTTTGATTGAAAAATATTGAGTGTGATGATAATTCAGGAGGGCTTCCACAGCATGTTACAAAAATGGTTAAAGATGATCTCGCAATGATTTTCTTGGTGGCCTTAATCAAAAGCGCAGTGGCAGTGATGGTTCGTAGGCAAGAGGAGTATTCTCATGCCATGGGGTCCAGTTGCTGGCTATAATATCCTATGGGTTGATGGTAGGTCATTGTGTTTTGGGTGAGTACCTCAAGGGCATTCCCTTCTTTTCACATACAAAAAAATAAAAGGGAATCTGATAATTGGGACGTTCAAGGGCAAGTGGGTCTATTAGTCTCCTTTAAGGCTTACAGGCTATGTTGTCGTGTTCTTCCCATAAAGTTTGGTCAAGTTTGTTGTTAATAAAACATACAGAGATTTAGCTGTCAGAGAGAAATTTGGAATCCCATTTTGGTAATAATCAACTAGGCTGAGGAAATCTCACAGTTGATGCTTAGTTTTGGGTTTTGGGAAACTTTGGACACTATGAAGCCTGTCTTGACCTAGGTGTAGCCTTTGTTCTGATGTCAAATGCCCTAAATATTGAGTCTGGTTATGGGAAAATGGCAATTGTTCCTTGGAGACTTTATATGCCTTTAAGGCTAAAAGCTTTAGCAAGTTGATGCTGCCTTTCTATCAGGAGACTTGGGAGGGAGAGCAAAGAAGCAAATCTTCCATGTACTGCAACAAAGGAGAACCTCTAGAGAACTTTATATCATCCAGATAAACCTTCAGGATTTGTGAAAAATAAGAAGGACTCTCAGTGAAACCCTGAGGCATTACTGTTCAAGTGAATTGTTTTCCTTCCCAAGTGAAAGTGAAAAGTACTGACTTCATCAACTGGAATACTAAAAAATGCACTGCATAAATCAATTACAGTAAAGAATTTCCTTCCAGTGGGAATGGATGTTAGCAGTGTGTGAGGGTTAAGAACAACAGGGTGTTGAGGTATAACAATGTTGTTTATTGCTCAGAGGTCCTGGACAAACCTCCACCCTCAGCCCTTGGGTTTTCTCATAGGTAAAATAAGAGTACTACAGGAACTAGTACAAGGGATAATGAGGTCTTGAGCCTTGTAATTATTTATTATGGGCTTTATATTTTGAAGGGCTTCTTTACTTGTAGAGTACTGATTAATTCTGGGGAGAAGTTTTGAGGGATCTATTTGAATCATGTTGGGAGATCCTCTGTGAATTTTACTAGTATCAATTAAAAATTTTTCTCATCAGGGAGGGTGGTAGCTGATTCAATAGGTATAAATGATCAGTGTTTCCAGAATCAGTTTGAGAACCATCAGAGATGGAGCAAATAAAATATGTCAAAGGGTCATTTCATTCACCTGGTTGGCTGTTTTGATAGCTACTGTCAATTCCTAGAATTATTTTCCCCTTTTGAGAGAAAGAAACTCCAGCATGATACTTCTCTAAGATGTCTTGGCCTAATAGATGGATGCAGGCAGAGGAAGTAAGGAGGAAAGGGTGTGTATTTCTTATAGGGCCTAAATAAAAGGGAATAGATTTAGAGACAGGAACCTTCTGAGGTTTATTAGAAATCCTCATTGTTTGAACTGTTTTAGTACTCTGAGGAGGGAGCTGCTTTATAGTAGTGGGACTGAGTGCCAAGAGTGTGGCTCTGGTGTAAATTAGGACAGAAAGAGACTCATCTTCAATTTGGAGAAATGTTTCTCAGATGCAATTAAGAGAGAGTATTGGGAAAATCTCCATGTAGTTCCTTGGAGCCCCATCATTGAGAATTTTTAGGACACTGAAAAGGTTGGTTAAAGTGCTGGAGGTGACCAAAGCACTTAAATTTGTAACAATCTCTTTTCCAATGTCCTTATTTTTTTCAATAACAGCAGAAACTAGGGGGTTTTGGGTTTTTTAGGGGCTTCCATTTGCTGAATTTGAAGGTTAGGAATTTTAGTGGTCTTTCTTTTAGGTGACCTATCTATGGTGTGAGAGAGTTGGTTTGCAAGATTAATTAAATCTGGAGTGGACATAGTTTCCCATTCCATCCTGGTCCTTTTTACTCAGTTCAGCTTTTTTTTTCTTTTCTTTCTTTATTTTTTTATTGCAGTAACATTGGATTATAACACTATATAGCTTTTGGATGTACATCATAATATATTTCGAATTCTGTGTAGATTACATCATGTTAACCACCCAAAAACTAATTATACTCCATCCCCTCACATGTGAGCCTAATCACCCCTTTTGCTTCCTCCTCTTCCCCCATGGTAACCACCAATCCTTTCTCCATTGCTATGTATTTGTTTGTTGTTGTTTTTATCTTCTACTTATGAGTGAGATCATACAGTATTTGACTTTCTCCCTCTGACTTATTTCACTCAGCATAATGCCATCATTAGCTATCAGGGAAATGCAAATCAAAACTTCAATGAGGTATCACCTCACTCCGGTCAGAATGGCTATAATTAACAAGACAGGAAAAAAAAATTTTGCAGAGGATGTGGAGAGATGGGAACCCTTGTACTCTGCTAGGGGGAGTGCAAACTGGTGCAGCCACTATGCAAAGCTGTATGATGTATCCTCAGAAAATTAATAATAGGTCCACCATATGATCCAGCTATTCCACTGCTGGGTATTTATCCAAAGAACTTGAAAACACAAATGCATAATGATACCTGCACCCCTATGTTCATTGCAGCATTATACACAATAACCAAGACTTGGAAGCAACCTAGGTGCCCATCAAAGGACAAATGGATAAAGAAGACGTGGTATTTATACACAATGGAATACTACTCAGCCATAAGAAATGATGAAATCCGGCCATTTATGACAACATGGATAGACCTTGAGAGCATTATGCTCAGTTCAGCTTATTAATAAACATAGAATTAAAAACCACTAGAGTGGAACCAACATCTGAAGGAAGATCAGGATTTCTTTTAAAAACAATCTGTACTCAATTGTAACAGTCATGAACAAGTTCATGAGGTTTTTATGCACAAGTCTGAATTTTGTTCCAATCATTAGGCTTTGAGAAAGCCCTAGGAATTGCTCAATGAAGACATCTAGCAATTGCTTGAGCCTGATAATGCAACAGGTCAGTGGGTTCGTCTCCTGGTTGTATTTTAAAGACATTTCAGAATTTTCCCAATTGAAGGTTTTCATCCAATGTAGGGCTTAGCTTTCACTGACAAGCACATGAGTTAGCTGATATAAATCAGATAAAATAGGTTGATAAATTGGAATGACTATTTTAAATTCCTCAGTAAATTTGTGAGGATCTTCAGTTACTTTGGGAAAATCCTTTACTATGGCTCACAGGTCAGCTTTAGTCCAGGGAGTATAAGAAATTAAGGGCTTAGCATTTGGACCCTCAGAAGTCTTAATTTTAAAGAGACAGGTTCTGATAGTTTCAGAGGAAGAGAATGTGGGGAAAGGTTAAGGGAAAAGGAGAATTTTGGTGAGAGAGTTAATAAGGGGGACTTGAGGGTACAGAGGAGATGTAGGTGGTATAGAAGGGAAGGAGGAAGATGGTACCAGAGGATGGGCCTGAGCACAAGGAGCCAGGGGTAGGGCTAGGGGAGTGGGAGCGGAGATGTGGGCAACATGATGGCACCAGAGGCAGAGCCTGGGACAAAGAAGCTGAAGAACAGATACATGAGACTTCAGAAACCATTTTATCATTCTTAATGGTTTGTTTGCATCAGTTAAATCTTAAAATTTTATTTTGCAGAGTGAATTTTAGACTTCTGATAGCGTTCGGAAGCCTCAAAATTCCAATTTTCGGTTTTGTAAATTACAGAGCAATGTAAATTACAGGGCATTTTTCTTTTTAAAGATTGGCACCTGAGCTAATGTCTGTTGCCAATCTCCTTTTTTTTCCTTCTTCTTCCCAAAGCCCCCCAAGTACATAGTTGTATATTCTAGTTGTGAGTGCCTCTGGTTGTGCTATGTGGGATGTCACCTCAGCATGGCCTGATGAGCAGTACCATGTCTGCACCCAAGATCCAAACGAGTGAAACCATGGACCACCTGAGTAGAGTGCAAGAACTTAGCCACTCAGCCACAGGGCCAGCCCCCAATTTGGTTTTAAGAAAAGTAAGTTTGGGGAGTTCAAAATTAACCCACAATGGCCATTAATATTCTAAATTACTTTTGGTTAAGTCAGTCCCTTTAGTTAGAAACGTGCATGAGGAATGAACATAGTTTTTAAACATAAATGTGACTGGAGTACCTGTGGAGGGTTGCCCTAAAAATATTTAGATAATTGAGATGCCATTTCTTAGAGGTTTTTCTCTAGAGCAAAGGAATAATTCTCAAACAACCTAAGCAGTTTGTATCTCAAATAGCTGGAACATGTCAAATAGCCTTCAGGCTTAACACCAGTCTGTTCCAATAGGAACAGTTCAATTTCAGCGAGGTGGACTGAAGGTTGAATCAACACAATCCCAATGGCATAGTCTGATTCCAAAGAGAATCAAACCTAAGGTTGATCCATGCAGTTCCAATGAAACAGCCTGTTCCCGAGGTAGTCAGGCCAAAGACTGGATCAGCACAATTTCAACTGGAATATCCTGCTCCCAAAGGAGTCAGGATGAAGCACCAGCTCAGGTCCAAGTAGGAACCATCCAGCTCCAAAGGCATTGGACTGAAGGCTTAGCATAGTTCCGGTAGAAACAACCTGATTTCAAAAGAATCAGGCTGAAGTTCCAACTGAGTGCTCACAGACAAACAAGGCCTTAACCAGAAATGCACAAAGCCTTAAAATAGATCTTGGATAAAGCATTGAGAGCATCAAATGCAAACGGGGTCGAAGCTTGGCTCCAGGAGAAAAGACTCACCCTCAATCTTCAGGGTCATGAGAAGCACTAAGTTCAATGGGCTTTGTTTTGAGTCCCACATGTGTTTGCTCACCAGCCTCAGAATTGTCAGGGATCTTCTCTGGATCCCCATATGGGCCAGCAAAATGTTGACCTTAAGCAAACAGACAGCCTGTTATTTTTCCAGCAAAAATGAGTTTATTCGGGCTCAGCAAAGAATGGCAACTCAGGATCCACAAACATGGCAAGCCATGTGCAAGTCTCCAGCAGCAAGGAGGGGAGAAACTCTTCTATAGAGGGGAAAAGGAACTTGGCAGGGCTATTGTAAACAGAGTCCATTGGAGGTGACTGGTAGTTTGAAGTGTAGTGGATTTTCATTGGCTGAGTTGTGACAGTCTCTCATTGGCTGAGCTTATTGCTGGTCAAGAAGAGAAAGTCTTTCTTGTTCCTGTTGGGCTCAGCTATCAATTTAGGATATGAGAGCTCCCCCTTTTGGCCTCTTGACTTTATTTTAATGACATTTCTGTTTATTGATTTCCCTGATCTTTATAAGAGATACTTGCCTGTAGTTTTCTTTTCTTTAGGTATCTTTGTCTGCTTTTGTTATCGGTGTAATATCAGCGTAATATATGAGTTGGGAAGTAATTTCTCATCATCTCTTTTTTTGAAAGAATTTCTGAATATTGATATTAATTTCTTCTTGAATGTTTGGTAGAATTCAGATGTCGATGCAAAATAGCCAATAACCATTCTATAGATAATGGAAATGAGATGAGTTTTACTTGAGCCAGAGGGAGGATAATAACCCAAGAAGGCCTTAGAAAGTGTTCTGGAGAAGCATAGTTTTCAGTACAGTCATATTTTTTTAGAACAAAGATCACACATTAAACACACCTAGGATACATTTTTATCAAAATTTCAAAGAGATATTCAGTTGAAAAGTAGCAGATCAACGTGACCTTGATGTTAAGAAAGGGACTAATACAGGAATTACCAATAAGGTGTAGGAGGGGAAGGATGCATTCTTATCTTAAGAGAGTGCATTCTTTAATTTAATGGTTAAGCTGATGTACAATGTATGTTTGATAGGCCATAAATCAGGCCTTTTAGTTCAAGCCAAATCAGTTTTGAACCCTAATAGTTATGCCATATACCTCAATATTTGAAAATCTCTTGTCACAGAAGTAAATCCATCTGGGCCTTACCTTTTCTTTGTGTGTAAGTTTTAAATTACTGATATAATATATTCACATGTATAGTTCTATACAGATTGTTTATATCTTCTTAGTCAGTTTCAGTAGTATGTGTCTTTCTAGGAATTTATCCATTTCATCTAAGTTAAATATTTTTTTTATGCTTTATCTCCCCAAATACCCCAAGGGTACATAGTTGTATATCTTAGTTGCAGGTCCTTCTAGTTGTGGCATGTGGGACACCACCTCAACGTGGCCTGACGAGTGGTGCCATGTCCATGCCCAGGATCCAAACCAGCAAAACCCTGGGCCGCTGCAGTGGAGTGAGTGAACTTAACCACTCGGCCATGGGGCCAGCCCCCTAAGTTAAATAATTTGTTGGTAGACAGTTGTTCATAGTATTCCCTTAAAATCATTTTTATTTCTACAATGTTGGTAGTAACGTCCCACTTTTATTTCTGATTACAGCAATTTGAATCTTCTTTTTTGCTTGAGCAGATTAACCAAAGTTCTGTCAATTTTTTTGATAAAAAGGCATGTCAATTTTCAAAGAACCAGCTTTTGGCTTCATTGATTTTCTTTATTGTTTTTTTCTATTTTTTTAATTTCCATTCTAATCACTATTATTTCATTAATTCTGCTGGCTTCAGGTTTAGTTTGCTATTATTTTTCCAATGACAAGATTGAAGATTAGGTTATTAATTTGAGATCTTTCTCCTTTCTTAATATAGGCATTTATAACTATAATTTTCCCAGTAGGCATTGCTTTAGCTATGTCCCATAAATTTTGGCATGTAGTGTCTTCATTTTCTTTCATCTCAAAGTATTTTCTCATTTTCCTTTGATTTCTTCTCTAACCCATTGATTGTTGTTGTTGTTAGTGCCTAGTGCTGTGGAGTTCATTCTGACTCCTAGTGACCTTGTCTACAACACAGTGGAACCCTGCCCAGTCTTTTTACATCATCCTCTCATCTTCCGCTGTTATATCAGATGATACTCTGCTGCTATTCATAGGGGATTTCATGGCCAATTCTTTCCAGAAATGGGTGACCAGGTCCTCCTTCTTAGTCTGTCTTAGTCTAGAAACTCCACTGAAACCTGTCCACCATGGATGACTCTGCTGGTATTTGAAATACCAGTAGCATAGCTTTCAGCATCACAGAACCATGAAGCTACCACAGTATACAAGTGACAGATTGGTGCTGTGTTTCTCTGACTGGGAAATGAACCTGGGCCATGGCAGTGAGGGTGTCAAATCTTAACCACTAGACCACCAATTGCATTTTTATGAGTGCATTACTTAATTTCCACATATTCATGAGTTTCCCCAATTTTTCCCAATTATTGATTTTTAATTTGATTTGAAGTGGAGAAGATATTTTACACTGTTTTGTTCTTACATTTATTGAGGTTTGTTTTATTGCCTAGAATACAATCTATTCTGGAGAATGTTTCATGTGCAATTAGTAAGAATGTATATTCCACTGTTATTGGGTTGTTGAATGATGTGTTCTAGAACTGTGTTAGGTCTCATTGCTTTACAGTATTGTTCAAGTATTTTATTTTCTTGTTGAGCTTCTGTTTAGTTATTTTATCAATTATTGACAGTAGTATATTGAAGTCTCCAACTATTATTGTTAGATTGTCTATTCCTCCCTTCATTTCTGTCTATTTTTGTTTCATGCATTTTGGTGCTCTCTTAAGCGCATACGTGTTCATAATTGTTATATCTTCCTGCTAGATTGACACTCATATCATAATAAGATGTCCTCATTTACCTCTAGTAACATTTTTTCTCTTAAATTTGATTTCACTTGATATTAATATAGCCTCTTCAGCTTTTCCGTGGATGCTGTTTGCATGATAAAACTTTTCTTATCCTTTTAACTTCAGTTAGTTTGTGTATATGAATCAAAAGGATATCTCTTGTATACAACACATAACTGGAACTTTTTTTCCCAGTCTGGCAATCTTTGCCTTTTGTTTGGAATGTTTAATACATTAACATTTATTGTTAACATATTTAGAATTATGTGTCACATTTCACTTTTTGTTTTCTGTATGCTCATGTCTTTTTTATTCTGTTATACCACACTTACTGGTTTGTTTTGCATTGAATAGATATTTTCTAAAGTAGCATTTTACTTTCATTAATGATTTTTCACTGTATTTTCAAGTTTATTTTTAATGATTGCCTTAGTGTTTATCATATATATCTTAATTTATCTGAATCAATTTCAAATTTATACTTGCACAATTCTAGCGATATGTAGAAATTTAATTCCTGTATAGCTCTATTACTTTTTACCTTTTCTGTGATATTATTGCTGTACATATTACACCTATTAATGTTACAAACCCAACAGCACATTTTTATAGTTATTATTTTATCATCTGTTGCCATTTTCTTAATCTATTACAGCTTTTCTCCCATCTACTTCCTTTGTGATATTATTGGCAAATATATTACACATACATTACATTTCTATTTATGGACCCAGAATGCATTAGATACATATTATTTTATATAATTGCTTTTTAAATTGGTTAAGAGTAAAAAGGAGAAATGAATATGCATTTATAGTGTCTTTTATAACCAGTTTTACTGATGTTTTTCTTCATATGGATTCAAATTACCATCTAGGGTTACTTACTTTTAGCCTTAGGAACTTCCTTAATATTTCATGTAAGGAAGGTGTGCAAGTAATAAATTATCTCAGTTTCTGTTTATCTGTTTTTGTTTTTCTGTGAAAGTCTATTTTTCCTTCACTTTTTAACAATAACTTGGCTGGATATAGGATTTTTAGTTGACAGTTTGTTTCTTTGAGCACTTCTCAAAGCATTTGTTGTCCCACTGCCATCTGGCCTTCGCTGTTTCTGATGAGAAGTCAACTGCTAATCTTATTGGGGTTTCCTTATAAGTGATGTGTCATTTTTCCTTGCTGCTTCCAAGATTTTCTCTTCATCTTTGATTTTCAGCACTTTAATATGTTATGTGTCTTTGTGGGTCTCTTTGTATTTATCCTATTTAGAATTTGCTTAGCTTCCTGAATATGTAGCTTATTGTTTTTAAACAAATTTGGGAAGATTACAGCTATTATTTCTTCAGATATGTTTCCTTCTCCTTTCTCTCTTTTATTTCTTTCTGGTACTCCCATTACATGTATGTTGGTGCCCTTAATGGTGTCCCACATTTCTTTGAGGCTCTGATTACTTTCCTTCATTCTTTTCCTCTTTGTTCTTCAGCTTACATAATCTCTGTTGATCTATCTTCAAGTTTACTAATTCTTTCTTCTGCCAGTTAAAATCTACCAGAGAGGGCTAGTGATTTTTTTCAGTTATTTTAATTTTCACCCCAGAATTTCCACTGCTTTTTTTTCTAAATTTTCATCTTTTTATTGATATTCTCTATTTGATGCAACACTGTCATTCAATCTTTCTTAACTTCTTCAATCATACTTTCCTTTAGTTCTGTGAACATATTTGTAATGACTACTTTGCAATCATTTCTTGTTCAATCCAACATCTAATTTTTCTCCCAGGAAGTTTCTGTTGCTTGCTTTTTTACTGGTGTGAAGGTCATGCTTTCTTGTTTGTCTTCATACCTCATAATTTTTGGTTGGAAACTAGGCATTTTAGATAATATGTTGTAGCAACTCTGGGCACTTCTCTTCCTTCTGGGATTTGTTATTGTTCTTTTCTTGCTTATTAGTTCAGTGTCTAGCTGGATTATATAAGTGAAGTCTATTCCTCTCCACAGTGTTAGGTCTCTGATGTTGCTTCTCAGTGTGCCACAGCTTTGGGTATGCCCACTGTCATCCTGGGATGATGGTGGTACTGGTAGAGTTCTCTTCTTCTCTTACCCTGACCACCTCCAGCTGTTATGATCCACTTATTGCTGTCTGATTGCTCTATTATTTCCAAAAATATCCTGGGGCATACATTTTTCTACAAACCAATCTTATTAAATTGTATCTCTTTTGATGGAATAGTTTCTGAGGTCAGTGTTTGATATTTGTTCTGACCCCAGGAGAACTTCTCCCACCTGTCCTATTCCCAGTTTCTCTACTATAAGCCAGATGGACCGCATTCTAGTCTGTATCTTCATTAAGTCTATGAATCCCTTTAATTGCCTGTAACCACAACCTCCACTGTTCTTGAGAGTGCCCTCATGTCTAAATTTCTCCATGCTCTGTTGTAAATGAAGTCAGTTCCTTTGAGAAGAGATTAGAAGCTGCCTGTTTTATGGACTGTTTCTCCCTCCAGGCAAAATCTCTGAGCCAGAGCTCTGAGCTGAGAGTGGGGACAATTACAAGCTTCTAAGTGACAGCCATTCTCCAGGAGCTGACCATTTAGTGGAGGAGTAAGGTGGTCAACAGCCTGGGATGATCTGGGCTTACCTGTCTTTGAGTGGAACCACTACTCATGAGCTGGAAGAATGGCTATCAGTGACCCAATATTCTCAGTGTGCCACACCCAAGAGAGACCTATTCCAAACGTGGGAGTAAGGCAGAAGATGGGAGCCCCTACCACTCAAACACATTCACCTGGGGCTTAACTTCACCAATAGGTACCTGGAGACAGGATGAAAAATACTGAAGTCATGCTCCTCCTGGAAGTAAAGCCCTTGGTTCAGAACTGAGGAGAGAGGTAACCTTGTGTTTTTCGTAGCAGTCTGGAGAAGATTCACTGCTTCACTGAGATGGGAGAAGTGAGAGATAAAGCAGTCTTGTTTAAAATACTATAAACTCTCACCTTTATTACCATATTTTCATAGATTTTCTTGAATAGATATGTCCTTATTTGTTGTTTGACATTAGGACTATTTCCAGAGGCTTTAAGTGATTGTTTTTTCACTGCTTTTACCAGTTTCACTAAAGGGCAAGTCAACAGAGTGCCTCATTCAGTCATGCCAGAAATAAATTCCCATTCATTTATCCTTTCAATAGATAACTACTGAGGGTTTATGTGTGCCAGACCCATTGATGCTGATGAGTATTGTTATGGACTGATTGTTTATGCTCCCACCCAAATTCACATGTTGAACCCATAACTTCCAATGTGATGGTACTTGGAGATGGAGAACTTGGGAGGTAATTAAAGTTAGATGAGGTCACAAGGAGGCCCTCATGATGGGATTAGTGCCCTTATAAGAAGAAACACAAGAGAGCTTTCTGTCTCTCTTCCTCCCCACACATGCAAAAAGAAGAGACCGTGTGAGCATACAGTGAAGTCATGGCTACCTGAAAGCCAAGAGAAGAGGCCTCTGAATGAAATCTGCCTTGTTGGCCCTTTTGTTCTTGGATGTCCCAGTCTCCAGAACTATGAGAAATAAATTTCTGTTGTTTAAGTACCCAGTCTATGGTATTTTGCTATGGCAGCCCGAGCAAACTAAGACAAGTATACATTGATGAGTAACAAAAACCAGTTACTATCTTCATGTACTTTTAGTGAAGGAGATAAACATTAATCAAATAACCATTGAAAAATATGTAAAAGTTACAAATCTGACAAGAGTGGCAAAGGAACATGATGACATAGAACATATAAAACTTCATTTGACCTAATAAAAGGTCAGGAATTAAATACAGTCACATGTTACCTATCAACTGGGATAAATATGAGAAATGCATCATTAGGCAATTTTGTCATTGTGTGAACATCATAGAGCATACTAAAGGTGAACAAAATTTGCCATCTCCAAATGTTTTTCTTTAACCTGAGGATCATTTTAGGCTGATTATTTTTAAGAAACAAAAGACAGAATTTTTTTCTTCTTTCTTCCCCCTTGACTGCCTAAAAGAATTTGGATTAAAAATCCTCTCCCAGGAAGAGAACTATCACCTTAGCATAACCTGAACTAGGTAGTAGACAGGGAAGAACCCAGAAAAGCCTGTTTTGGGACTCCCCTCTGTGTTATCATGTATCTGTGTGGACAAACACTTGTTTTACAAACATTTGCTCCTTTTCATCTACCTGTGAATTGCCTTCCTTCTCTTTGAAGTCCCTGACTTTCCTCACCCCCAACATTTTTTGTCTTTAGTTGAGGATAGTATTTAAGGTGAAGGCTTTGCTTATTTTAGTGAGTTACTCAGTTTTCCTGGATTTCTGCCACGTATACGTGTTATTAAACTTTCATTCTGTTTTGTTTTTCTTTGGTTTCACCTGTGAATCTGTCTCATGCCAACTAATTCTTAGACCAGCCAGAAGGACATAGAGGGATAGAGGAAAATTTCTTCCTCCCCTACAGTACTTACACAAACCTAGATGGTATAGCCTACTACACAGCTAGGCTAAATGGCACTAATCTTATGGGACTACTGTTGGATATGTGGCTCATTGTTGACCAAAATGTTTTTATGCAGTGCATGACTATATTGAGTTCTAAAGGAATAATATAAAATTCTTTGTTGAGGAAGGGGCATTGTAGACTTAGGAAATAGCATTTTTTGCCCTAAGATTAATAATGGAAAAACCATTAGAGTTTTTAGAAGGGAAATGACATGACCATCATTGAGTTATGCAAAGCTTCTTCTGGCAGCAGTGCGGAGAATGTTTTGGAGGAGGCCAAAAGCAGAAGCAAGGAGACCAGACAAAAGATGACAATAGCTTAGACTAGGGTCCTGGCAGAGTTGAGAAGCTGAGGATGCAGTAATACGAGATAAAGGGTTGGAGAGATTAGTTAAATATATAGTAAGAAAGAGGACTACTTCATGGATTAAAAAGAGGATTGGCAAGGAATAAGGGAGATCACAATGATGAATCCAAGGTTTCAGTATTACCATTCAGAAAGATGGTGAACACTAGAAGAGGATCAAGTTTGAAGAAATGTGCCATAAGTTTAGTTTTTGATCCTCTAAGTATCAGTCAAAAGTGTTTAGTCTTTCAGGTTAGGTTGCAGCAAGACTGTAAGGAGAAATTTTAAGCTACTTGAGTTAATTCTAGTTAATTCATTTCTGTTCATTACAAGCTCATTCGTGGAATCCATATTTGGTAGCTCTTTACTCAGTAAAGTTTTCCATCATTCCGACAGAGGCCACCTTATAGCAAAGGAGATCATTATTTTCAAAGTCAATCAGACCCCTTGTATGACACTTAACCAGACAACAGTAATTATCCCAGGGAATTCAGGACACGTGATTCTACAGGTAGGGCAAATTTGAGCTCCAGCCCATGAGGTAGAAGTCAGAAGATCTAAGTTATAGTGCCAGCTTAGCCATTAACTGACTTATAAAACCTTGAGCTAGTCTCTTCCTTTGCAAGGAACTGTGTGGCTTCATATTTATAATAGTCCAAATGACCCTTATATTTTAGAGTTCTATTAAGTAGTCCAAGTGCAGTATGATAGTATCAGAGGAAAAATCAATGAAATAATTTGTTCATATAACCTTCACAAATTTAAAATTTAATTGTGATTTCCCCAGAAATCTCATTATGTTCTTTATATAGATTAGGTTATTAAAGGTTGTGGTGTTAGGAGTTGAATTGTGTCCCCAGAAAAAGTTATATTGAAGCTCTAATCCCAAGGACCTCAGAATGTGGCTTTATTTGGAAATAAGATTGTTGGAGATGTAATTAGTTAGGATAAGGTCATAGTGGAATAGGGCAGACCTGATTCTAATATGACTGGTGCCCATATAAGAAGAGAAGAGACACAGAAACACAGGCACAGGGGGAACTCCAAGTAAGGAAGGAGGTGGAGATTGTAGTGCTGCATCTACAAGCCAAGAAACACCAAAGATTTCTGACAACACCAGAAACTAAGAGAAAGTCATAAAATATATTCTCCCTAGATCCTTCCATGAAAGCATGGCCCTATCAACACCTTGACTGTAAATTTTAAGCCTCCAGAACTTTGAGAGAATAAATTTCTGTTTCTTTAAAGCAACTCGGGTTGTAGTACTTTGTTAGGGCAAACCGAACTAATACACAGGGAAGCTCAGGGTTTCAAAGTCAAGCGATCTAAGAAACAAAAAATGGAATTAAGCTCTCTTAAGGACTGGGACTAGATACATGTACAGTGTCATTTCCAACATATGTCATTGCTTACAGTAGTCAGAGAGCACCCTCTCAGATTCAAGGAAAAAGGACAGACCCAGCCTCTTCATGAAAGGAGTATTTAAAAAATGTGGCAATATATTTAAACAACCATATTGCTTACGTTTGTTAAATTTGCATAGTTGCTGTCATCTTTATGTTTCATGATATCCACAATTTAGAAAAATTTCTGTCATATTGGACTAGTGGGTCTCTCATAGTGCAACCTGAAAGCAACTCAATTCTTTTCCCCCTCTGCCCATTTGAACCTATTGTGTCTGGGTAGTTGTTTCCCTGGTATTGGGAGAAATCTTGGGCAGACACCATCTGCTCATTATTAGGTAATAGAAAGCCTCATTCACTTTCTGTCACAAGAATAGCCTTATTTAATAATTAATATGCTCTTTTCAGTGCGATAGTAAAGAGCCCTGACTTCATTTAAAATTAAAATTCTCCTTTCCATCAGCTCTTGTCTGCTTTAGGCTTGCTGCCTATAGTTGGGGAAGGGAGGCACGGTTATCATCTCTAGGTCTCCATCACGTCCTTATAACCCATCTCTCCCCTCACTATACTACCTCCAGTTTCTCCAGGGTAAAGGAAGGATACAAACTTCCAACTTGACTGGTACAGACCTAATCTAACATTTGTTTCCTCTTTTCAGGGAAAATATAAGGTTGACTCTCTTAGGATAGTAACTATAGTCACCATGCTGTACATTAGATCCCCAGAATCTATTCATCTTATAGCTGGAAGTTTGTACCCTTTGACCAACATCTCCCCATTTCCCCTATCCACCACCCTCTTCCTATGGTAACCATCAATCTACTCTCTGTTCTTTTAAATGTTTTTTTAGATTCCACATGTAAGTAATATCATACAGTATTTGTCTTTCTTTGTCTTACTTGTTTCACTTAGCATAATGTCAACAAGTTTCATCCATGTTGTTGTAAAAGCAGGATTTCATTCCTTTTTATGGCCAAATAATATTTCATTATATATATAAGATTATGTACATATAACATTTTCTTTATCCATTCATCCATTACAGACATTTAGATTGTTTCCATGTCTTGACTATTGTAAATAAAGCTGCAATGAACATACAGAGATATGTTTTTGAGATAGTGATTTAATTTCATTTGGATATATCCAGAAGTGGAATTGCTGGTTCATATGGTTGTTCTAGTTTTAATTTTTTGATGACCATTCATACTGTTTTTTATAACATCTGTTCCAATTTACATTTCCACTAAGAGTGTACAAGGGTTCCCTTTTCTCCACATCCTTGCCAACATTTATCTATTGTCTTTTTGATAATAGCCATTCTAACAGGTTTAAGGTGATATACCATTGTGGCTTTCATTTGCATTTCCCTAGTGATTAGTGATGTTGAGCACCTTTATGTGCACCCATTGGCCATTTGTGTATTGTCTTTGGAAAAATGTCTATTCAGATCCTCTGCCCATTTTTTTTTTTTTTGGTGAGAAAGATTGTCCCATAACTAACATCTGTTGCCAATCCTCCTCTTTTTACTTGAGGAAGGTTAGCCCTGAGCTTACATTTGTGCCTCTATTTTCTATGTGGGTCACCACCACAGCATGGCTTGATGAGTGGTGTAGGTCCATGTCCAGGATCTGAACCCACAAATCCTGGAACACTGAAGCAGAGAATGCTGAACTTAACCACTACACCACCGAGCTGACCCGATCTTCTGCCCATTTTTTAAATCAGATTTTTTTGTGTGTGAGTTGCATGAGTTTCTAACATATTTTGGATATTAGCCCCTTATCAGATAGGTGGATTGCAAATATTTTTCCCCATTCTGTAGGTTACCTTTTAATTTTATTGCTCATTTCTTCCACTGTGCAGAAAGTTTTTAGTTTGATGTAGTCTCACTTGTTGACTTTTGCTTTTGTTGTTTGTGCCTTTGGTGTCATATCCAAAAAGTCATTGCCAAGATCAATGTTGAGAAGCTTTTTCTGTATGTTTCTTCTAGGAGTTTTATGGTTTCTTGTATTACATTTCAGTATAATTCATTTCAAGTTACTTTTACTAAGTGGTGTAATACAGGGGTTCATTTTCATTCTTTTGCATGTGAATACTCAGTTTTCCCAACACCACTCATTGAAGAGACTATCTTTTCTTCATTGATTATTCTTGACTCCCTTCTCAAATATTAGTTAACCATATATGCATGGGTTTATTTCTAGGCCCTATCACTGTATCCTCAGCTTCCCAACTCCACCAGCACCCTAGACTAAGATACTGTTGTGTTTTGTTTGGTCTCCTTGCTTCTGCTTTTGACCTCTTTCAAAATATTCTCCACACTCTTGCCAGAAGAATCTTTGCATAACACAAAGATGGTCATGTCACCTCCCTGCTAAAAGCTCTTTAATAGTTTTCCCATTGTTAGTCTTAGGAGAGAAAATGCTGTTGCTTAGGCTGGGAACACCCCTTCCTCAATAAAGAATTTTCTATTCTTCTTTTAGAAAGCAATATTTCCTTCCTGACTTTTTTTTATTAGGTCAATTGAAGTTTAAGGTTCAGATGAAATTAAAGTTATTAACAAGCTGACCCTGAGATGGAGAGATTATCTTGGATTATCTGGATGAATCCAGTGTAATCACAAGGGCTCTTATAAGTGGAAGATGGAGGCAGAAGAGGGAGAACCAGAGAGATAGTAGTATGAGAATGCCTTAGCCTGATGTTGTTGGCTTTGAAGATGGAGAAAGAGGTCCATGAGCCAAGGAATGTGGGTGACCTCTAGAAACTGGAAAGGGCAAACTCCAGAAAGAAGCTTAGTCCTGCCAGCATCTTGATGATAGCCTGGTAAGACCATTTCAGATTTCTGATTTCCATAATTATAAGATATTATTTTAGTCTAGCAAGTTTATAATAATTTGTTAGAGAAGCAATAAGAAACTAATACAGGTAGGAATACAAATAGTAACATAAATTTTGCAACTCAATATAATGTCATGAATGTGAATAATAAACAAGACTACAATATACATCTAAAATAGAAAATTGCATTGTTTGAGAGAAGTGAATTTGTGTGTGTGTTGATATCAGTCAAGCAGTCAAAAAAAGTGTAACTAAAAAACAATATGGATATCTGAAAATTGTATTTTATTGAACTGATAATGCATTATTTCTTATTTCTCAGTTTGGTGTTATAAAAATTTGTCAAGTGGTGTCATGAAACCATAAAATATTTTGCATAATTTTCAAATAAAACACAATAATCTCCCTAGTAAACCAATCACATTTTCCCAAAACAAGTGCAAAACAATACTTTAAGTACAACTTTTTTTAATGTAAATTTAGAAAAGATATCAAAAGTAAACAGATACTATTCAAAGATAAACTATACACTGAAATAATAGGTAATGGTATTACCAAGGAACTTGTGCAATCAGCTGCCATGCTAATATATAATATTACTCTCAAAGGGAAAGCCAAATGAGTTATTGGAAAACATTTTAAAAATTATTGCCTATTGTTGCACAATGGTGTGTGATGTAGAAGATCAATTACCGCCATCTGTGTGTTCTTTCATCATTGTTCTTTCTTATTGAACAAATCAACTGACGTGCAGAGTCTGAGTCTGAATCAATCCCTAGCATAAGGTGATATATATATGATGGAGAAGTATCGTATGTCTTTTTGTTAGTTTTTCACTGAAAACCTTATGAAAGGAAGAAAAGATTTTTTGTTATTCTATTGTTATGTTTATGCAGTTACTCATTTCACTTTCTTTGTTTTTAGTGAGCTCTTGTATAGACTGAAAAACTTGCTAGTATTAGTATTTACAGAGAAGCAACATTTTGTAGCAAGAAAGAGCATTGCTACACAAATAAGAGGGGTTCCTTTGGATGCCAGTATATGCACTACTTTATTCACAGTGAACATTTGGTGGCCAATCACAAATCTCTTAATTCTGATTCAGCTTTGAATGACACAATGACATAGTAAAAATTGTATATATGTCCAAATTATGGCTATTGAACGTACTTATTTTCAAGAGGCTGTGTGAAGAGATGAACAGCAATTAGAAGAATCTGATTTTCCACATGAAGTACATTAGTTGCCAAAGGGGAAAGTCCTTGCATAAATTTTTGTAATCAAAGATAAAATTAGAAACATGACATTAATAATGGTAATTTTAATGACATCAAGTGAGTTTCTTAACTGGTATATATTCAGTATTTTGAATAACCAGACATATATTCAGTATTTTGAATAGCCCAAATCTATCACTTCAGGGCCAAAAGATCACAATTTTTAATCATGAGGATAAGATATCAAGTTTTCTTAAGAAAGCTAGTGTGCAAATAGCTCTATCACCAAGATATTTACTCTCACATAATATGTGATGGTTTTCATCACTTATTAGAAAAATAAATTGATACGGAATATTCGTATTGGAAATGAGATTGCTTTCTTAATTTCTCTTTGTGATAGTTTATTTTTAGTGTATAGAAATGCAACAGGTTTTTGTATATTGATTTTGTACCTTGAAAGTTTACTGAATTTGTTTATTAGTTCTAACAGTGTTTTTGTGGAATCTTTAGGGTTTTCTATATATAAAATCATGTAATCTGAAAATAGCGACAGGTTTACTTCCTCCTTTACAATTTGGATGTCTTTCATTTTGTTTTCTTGCCTAATTGCTCTGGTGAGGACTTCCAATACTATATTGAATAAGAATGTTGAGAGTGGGCATTCTCTTCTTGTTCCTGATTTTGGAGAAAAAGCTTTAAACTTTTCACCATTGAGTATGATGTTGCTTATGGACTTGTCATATGTGGCTTTTATTATGTTGAGGCAAGTTCACTAAATACACACTTTATTGAGAGTTTTTATCATAAATGGATGTTGAGGTTTGTCAGATGCTTTTTCTGCATCTGTTGAGTTGATCATATTACTTTTATCCTTTATTTTGTTAATGTGGTGTATCACGTTGATTGATTTGTGGATGTTGAACTATCCTTGCATCCCTGGAATAAATGACTCTTGATCATGGTGTATGACGTTTTAAACGTATCGTTGAATTCAGTTTGCTAATATTTTGTTGAGGATTTTTGCATCTATGTTCATCAGGGATATTGGCCTGTAATTTTCTTTTTTTGTGGTGTCCTTGTCTGTTTTTGGTATCAAGATAATCCTGGCCTGGTAAAATAAGTTTGGAAGAGTTTGAAAAGGATTAGTATTAAGTCTTCTTTGAATGTTGGGTAGAATTCACCAGTGAATCCATCTGGTACTGAAGTCTTATTTGTTGGGAGGTTATTGATTACTAATTCGGTCTCCTTGCTAGTAATCTGTCTATTTAGATTTTCTATTTCATCATGATTCAGTCTTAGAAGATTATGTTTATAAGAATCTTTCTGTTTCTTCTAATATATCCAATGTGTTGGTGTATAATTGTTAACACTAGTCTCTTATGAGCCTTTGCATTTCTTTGGTATTAGTTGTAACTTCTCCTCTTTTATTTCTGATTTTATTTCAGCCCCCTCTTTTTTTCTTACTGTGTCTAGTTAATGGTTTGTCAAATTTGTTTATCTTTTCAAAGAACCAGCTCTGAGTGTTATTGGCCTTTTCTATTGTTTTTTTATTCTCTACTTTATTTATTTCCACTCTGATCTTTATTATTCCCTTCATTCTACTAACTTTGAGCTTTGTTTGATATTAGTTTTTTAGTTCCTTTAGGTGTAAAGTTAGATTGTTTATTTGAGATTTTTCTTGTTTCTTGAGGTACTCCTGTATCACTATGAACATCCCTCTTAGAATGATATTTACTCCATCCCATAGATTTTGATATGCTTTGTTGTGTATCCATTTTCATTTGCCTCAAGATATTTTTTTATTTCTCCTTTGATTTTTTCATTAAACCATTGATTGTTCAGTAGCACATTGTTTAATCTTTACATATTTGTGATTTTTCCAGTTTTCTTCTTGTAGTTGATTTCCAGCTTCACACCATTGCTGTTGGAAAGATGCTTGATATAATTTCAGTCTTCTTAAATTTATTGAGATTTCCTATGTGGCCTAACATATGATCTATGCTGGAGACTGTTTCATGTGCACTTGAAAAGAATGTTTATTCTGTTGCTTTTGAATGGAGTGTTATATATATCTATTAAGTCCATCTGGTCTAATGTGTCATTTAAAGCTGATGTTTCCTTATTGATTTTCTGTCTGGATGATCTGCCTATTGATATATGTGGGGTATTAAAGTCCCCTACTATCATTGTGTTGCACTCAATATCTCCTGTTAGGTCTTTTAATATTTGCATTATATATTTAGGTGCTTCTATGTTGGGTGTATAAATGTGTACAAATGTTATATCTTGATGTTGGACTGACCCTTTTATCATTATGTAATGCCTATCATTGTCTTTTATTCTAGCCTTTGTTTTAAATCTATTATGTCTGGTATATGTATTGCTACCCCAGCTTTCCTTTGGTTTCTATTTGCATGAAACATCTTTTTTCATTCCATCACTTTCCGTCTGTGTGTGTCCTTACATTTGAAGTGAGTCTCTTATAAGCAGCATATAGATGAGTCTTGTGTTTTTAGCCACCCAGTCACTATATGCCTTTTGATTACAGAATTTGGTCAAATTACATTTAAAGTAATTATTGAAAAGTATGCACTTATTGCCATTTTGTTGATTGTTTTCTTGTTGTTTTTGTAGTTCCTCTCTGTCTTTTCTTCTTTTCTTGCTCTCTTCCCATGTGGTTTGATGACTTTCTTTAGTGTTATGCTTAGATTCCTTTCTCAGCATCTTTTTTTGTATCTACTACAGTTTTTGCTTTGTGGTTATCAGGAAGCTTACATATAACAGCCTATATATTTAACAGTCTATTTTAGGTTGATAGCAAGTTAAGTTTGAATGCATTTTAAAATTCTTCACTTTCCTCCTCCTCAACATTTTGTCTTTGAAGTCACATTTTACATCTTTTTATTTTGTATATCCCTTAGCTAATTATTGTAGTTATAGTTATTTTTACTACTTTTATCTGTGAATCTTCATACTATCTTTATAAGTGATTAATCCACTACCTTTACTATATATTTCCCTTTACCAGTGAGATTTTTATGTTCATCTGCTTTCTTGTTACTAATTAGTAACAGCTTACAGAAGTCCCTCTAACATTTCTTGTAAGATCAGTTTAGTGGTGATGAACTCTTTTAACATTTGCTTGTCTGGAAAACTCTTTATCTCTCCTTGAATTCTGAATGAAAACCTTGCCTGGTAGAGCATTCTTGGTTGGAAGTTCTTTGTTCAGCACTTTGAATATATGGTGCCAATTCCTTCTTGTGTGCAAAGTTTCTGGTGAAAAACCTGCTGATAATCTTATCGAGGTTCCCTTGTATGTAAAACGTTGGTTTTGTCTTGCTGCTTTTAAGAATCTCTATTCATCTTTAATTTTTACATTTTAATTCTCTGTCTTGGTGTGGATATTTTTGAGTTCATCTTGTTTGGAAATCTCTGGTCTTCTTGGATCTGGATGTCTGTTTTCTTCCCAAAATTAAGAACATTTTCAGCCATTATTTCTTCAGATGAGTTTTCTGCCCCTTTCTGTCTCTCTTTTCCTTCTAGGATCTTTATAATGCAAACGCTATTCTGTATGATGTTGTGCCACAGGTCTCTTTAACTATCTTGACTTTTTAAAATTCTTTTTCTTTTTGCTGCTTTGTTTGGGTTAGTTCTACTGCCATCTTCTGGACCACTTTTCCTTTTTTCTACTTCATCTGGTATGCTCTTTAACCCCTCTAGTGTATTTTTAAGTTCTGTTGTTTTATACTTCAGCTGTGTGACTTCTGTTTCATACTTATATTTTCTATCTCTTTGTTGAAGTTCTCATCGTGTTCATCCATTCTTATCCTAAGTTCAGTGACAATTTTTATGAGCATTACTTTGAGTTCTTTATCAGGTAGCTTACTTATCTCTGTTTCATTAAGGTTTTTTTCTGAGATTTTATCTCATTTTTTCATTTGGAACATAGTCCCATGTTTTCTAATTTTACTTGACTCTCTGTATTTGTTTCTATATATTAAGGGAAACTGCTACCTCTCCCAGTCTTGAAGGAGTTGCCTTGTGTAGGAGATGAATCTTATTGTTCAGTCTTGTCCTAGCTCTTACCTGTCTCTCAATCTTTGTAATGGTCTAAGCAGCCTGATTTATTCTTAGTACATCCCAGTTGTTGAAAGCTTTCCAAGACTTGTCAGTGTTCCAAAAGGAGAGATCTCAGTCAGCTCCTAGTTTCAGGCTGATTGGAAGCCAGACCCTCAGGCAGCAGCTTTTAAAGTATGTAAATATACACAGTCCTGTGGGGCCACAATCATAAACCCTACTGGCTTCCAAACCAGGTAATCTGGAAGTTTCCCCTTGATGACAGTTGCTAAAATTTGGGCTCCAGATAAGTGTATAAGCTCCTTTCTTGGAGGTACTGGCTAGCTCTAGTGAGGCCAAGGGAGAAAACAAAGATTCCCTCCCCAACCTATGTTCCCTGAGGGCACCTCTGTCGCCTCTAGATATGTCACAAACCTGAAACCTGTCCATCAGGTAGAGACAGAGTATGAAAATTGTGCCCACGAGTGTCTCTGTTCTCATAGAGAGTCCCAACAGACCACTGCTCCTCTGGCAGAAGCGTTAAGATTAAGAAATGGATCTCCTTCAGGTATGATCCAGGTTTGGTGCTGGGTCCCAGGGCGAGTGAGTTTGCATGCAAGCTCTTGAAGGGTGAAATCTTTGTTTCCTACAGCACTTTGTGTCTCCTGGATTTAAGTTCCATTGGTTTTCAAAGCCAGACATTTTGGGGGCTCATCTCTCTGGTGCAGGTCCCAAGGGTTGAGGTGACTGATATTGGGCACAAACCACTTGCTCCTCAGGGAGAATCTCTGTGTTTGTTAGATTTCTTCTGATTGTGGGTTGCCATGCCAGTGGTGAGGATTTTGGTGAGACCACATCTATGCCTCACCTAGTCATCTCAATGTGGTCCTTTTATCCTTTGTTGTGGAGGAGTTATGCAGCTAGTTTTTAGGTCTTTTTCAGAGGCAATGTTTCCATATGTAGCTGTAGAATTGATGTGTCCATGGGAGGAGGTGAATTTTGAGTCTTCTTACACTACCATCTTGAACTTCCCCTGCAAAATTTCTTATAAGCTAAAAATTTACCTTTGGCTAACTCAAAAAATTAATCCAAAGTAGTGAAGTTGGCTTGTTGTATTATAGTAGGCAATTCTTATCAATGTTTTTTACATTATGTATTCATAGAAAATACAATATCTTAATGGCACATTAAGGTAAAGAAAAGAAGTTGCTTGAAGCCAGAGGCAAGAAGGCCAGGGGGAACTCCTTGCTACAGAGCCCTCTATGCCTCCTCAAGAACTAAGTATCTTTAGCCATATAGAGCAATATCTTAGTAGACCTGAAACTCTTTTATGGTACAATGGTTAGAAAGTTCTGCTGTAGGGATTAAGCACTTGAATTCCAGAGTAAGAAAGACCTGTGTTTGAGGCCTTTGGGACATTTACTTAATTTCTCTAACCTTCAGTTTTCTCACCTATAAATTGGGATAACAATTACTTCATAGGGTTTAACTGAGACAATACATGCATTTATTAATTTGTGCAACAACTGAGCATTAAGGGACAAAACACTGAGCTAGGCATTGAGAACAAATTAGCAATAAGACAGACATTGTCCCTGGCTTAATGGAACTTACAGTTATCAGCAAAGATAGATATTGAACAAGTAATTGTAAGTGTATTGAGTACTAAAAAAAGTGCAGAGTTGGAATGTATTAGGGATATGTGGAAATATCAGGAAATTTCCTGAAGAAATAATATACCTACTCATTCTTCAAATTAAAAAGCTATTTCAGCTTTGAAAATTTTTATTTTTTTCAAAGCTCCAGCTCATGAAGCCTCTTTTATGTCATATTGAAAACCTTGCCATTTATCCTAAGAATAATAGGGAACAACTTTTAAAGTTTAAGCAGAGGAGTAATTAGATCTAAATTGTGTTTAAGAACAAAAAACAATCACATAGACACATGTGAAAGATGAATTAGGGGGCCCAAAACAAGGAGATAGTTGCAGTAATCTAGTAGGTAGATCGTGAGGTAATGAGAGCCTTGACTGGGGAGAACAGTGGCATCCTGGGATGAATAGGAAAAGAAAAGCTGAGGAAGATGATAAAAATGATAATGATGATGCTCATGGGAAAGAAGATAATGTTCCTAAGTGTCATATTGTCTGGGAAATAACATTCACAATCCAAAACACTAGTTTTATAACTTCATTTTCAATACACACCAACTGGGGTAGTTTCACTCATCACTTCTTTTTTGTAACACTCAATTCACTTATAATTCTTTCCCCAGTGTCCATCTTCCATGACAGCCTGTTGATTCTGTGAAGACATCAGAATAATCTGCTTCTTTATGTCAGAGATATTTTCATAGAACAGGTATTGGATAAGGTCAGGGCATCTGAAATTTGAACAAGAATCTTAAATGATTCTAGTATAGTAATAGTCCATAGACAGATTTCAAAAAATAATCAAAATAATCATAAAAATAACCAGAGTAACCATAGTCATAATAATGAGCTGGTATTATGATAGGAATTTCATTGAATACGTAGATCAATTTGGGGAGCATCGACATTTTAACAATATTATGTACTTTGATCTATGAACAAAAGACGTGTTTCTATTTATTTTGGTCATTAATTTCTTTCAGCGATATTTTGTAACTTTCAGTCTACATTTTTCAGCTTTTTTGCTAAATTCCTTCCTAAGTGGCTTATTACTTTTGATGCTATTTATTTATTTACTTATTTTTAAGATGGCTCCTCACATTCACAGACATAATACAATGCATAGATGCAGCAGCTTAATTCACCACTTTCAATAATGTGTTAACACTCTGTGTCCCCCACTCTAACACCTCATTCACTCACTGTCCTCCTGATATATTTTCATTCTCTTTCCAACTGCTGCCAACACTGAGGAGTTTCTTAAACATTGGCATATATCTGAACTCCCGCCATAAAAGTCTTAGTTGAGCTGTAAAATTCTACCCAAATAAGAAAGATAAGATAAATTTGCCAGAATTCTCAATCTTCTAACCTTTGACTAGATTTTGAATTTATTCTTGCATTTTTAACTCTCTGCATTACTTGCTCTGAAGCAATAAGTAGAAGTAAGAAATGGAGTTACTTAGTCAGTTTATAATAATTTTGTTTGAACATATGTTAACATTATAGTTGTATTTATCCATAAAAATTAGACTATGGCAATTTTGGAATTCCTCAGAATTTGTGATGACAAGTCGTTTGAAGAAAGATAGGGCTAGGGGACTTGTCTTAAACCTGTGCTTGCATTTTTTGTGGGTAATTGTGTGGGAAGTGGGCTGATAAACATTACAGAGACTAACTCTCCCCACCCCCATCCCCAATCACGTCTTAATCTACATGTCTCTTAAAGGAAGTTGTAATTGCTGAAATCATCCATTCTGAAATTAAGAAAAATACAATGAAATACATCTAATTTTCTCCTGGGATAGAGCTACAGATACTATTACTCAAATGTCTTGATAGGTATAGGTTTGATAAAGAAACTTTGTAACATTGTTTCAATGACGTGAGAATAAATCAAGTGTACTTTAAAATTTCATATTCTATTATATAATTAGCATTTCTCATATTTTGACCCTCTCATGATTATAATTCTCGAGCTCATATAAGATAGCTGTTCTACAATTGCCATTTATTCAAAGACCCTTGACACAAGTTTAACATGATTATTTACAAAATAATTTTCAGAGGCCAGACCATTGGCACAGTAGTTAAGTTCATGCAGTCCACTTCAGAGGCCCTGGGTTCAATGGTTCAGATCCCAAGCATGTACCTATGCACCATTTATCAAGCCATGCTGTGGCATCATCCCACATATAAAACAGAGGAAGATGGGCACAGATGTTAGCTCAGGGCAAATCTTCCTCAGCAAAAAGAAGATTGGGGGTGGGTGTTAGCTCAGGGCTAATCTTCCTCAAAAAGAAAAAAGATAAAAAATAATTTTCAAAATGTCTCGAGTAGTTTTTTTCTTGTGCTATTAACTGTTAAATGAAGTCAATAGTTAGTATTGAATAGCTGGCTGTTTTATTGTTTCATGGAAATGATTATTGTTGGCTTAAAAACTTTTAAAAATCTTGATTACATATGTCAACGCTTTTCTATTGTTAATATATTTGATCACCTCTGTAGTGATAGGAAAAGAAAAAAGAAATAGGATAATATTCTTCTAAACTATGTTTAGAAAAACTTTTATGCTTAAATCTCAATAAACAGGGAAAGGTAATTATGTACACACACACATTTTACTAAGTGACATCTAAACTCTAGGTATCGCAGTCTAGGAACTTAAACCCTGGCAATAGTGAGTGAAATTGTACTTATCATAAAATGATGTAACTTTTCATAGGAGTAAAAATGCAAGACTTTGTATATCAGTCAAGATTCTTATTTGCCAACAATAAAGACAAGCTCTGGTTGACTTAAGCAGAAAATAATTTGACTAGTTGGCAATTGGTTGATTCAAAGAATCAGGAAAGTATTGATAATCAGAAAATAGGCAGCAAATCTTTCAGTTAAAGATTATGGATTGAACATATCTACATCCATACATTTATTTAACTATAATCCAACCTGAAACCTTTCTAAAATAACAGGAAAGTAAACACACACATACAGAGCAAAAACCCACAAGGTCAAACAAAATGAGGAGAAGAAATGATAGCAACCACATTTGGGGAGTCAAATTGCAGAAGGATAAGTTTGTAACAGACTTATCAGACTTGATAAAACTGAATGCTAAACTAGCAGAAGGGGGATACTAGGAAGCAGCTTCAGTTCACAGTACAGAACCCCCAGTGGTCCAAGAGAGTTTATGCTGAGAAAACTACAAGCAAAATTGTGCCACAGGAAGAGATTGAGATGTCTCTAATAGAAACTGGACAGCTGGGACACTGGGCAATGTCACCACTGCCACTGCCAGAAAGACTTTTAGGGCAGAGCTACTTAAAACAAGTTCCTCCAGACTGGTAGCATTAGCACCATCTTAAACCTTGTCAGATATGTAAATTTTTTTCAGCTTTATCAAAGTATAATTAACAAGTAAAATTGTAGCTATTTAAAGTGTGCATTGTGGTGATTTGATATATGTATACATTGTGAAGGGATTCCCACCAAGTTAATTATCACATTCATTCCCTCACATATTTATCTTTTTTTATATTCCACATAAGTGATACCTTGCAGTATTTGTCTTTCTCTATCTGGCTTATTTCACTTAGCTTAAGGCACTCATGGTCCATACATGTTGTCACAAATGTCAGGATTTCTTTCTTTCTCATGGCCAAGTAGTATGCCATTATATATATATATATATGCCACATCTTCTTTATCCATTCATCTGTTGATAGACACAGGTTATTTGGCTATTGCGAATAATGCTGTAATGAACATGGGAGTATAGATATCTCTTTGATATCCTGATTTCATTTCCTTTGTATATATACCCAGAAGTGTTTTTACCGTATTAAATGGTAGTTTTATTTTTAACATTTTGTGGAAACTTCATACTGTTTTCCATAGTGGCTGCACCATTTACATTCCCACCAACAGAGCACAAGGGTTCCCTTTTCTCCACATCCTCACCAATACTTGATATCTCTTGTCTTTTTGATGATAGCCATTCTAACAGATGTGAGGTGATATCTCATTGTGGTTTGGACTTGTATTTCCTTAATGATTAGTGATGTTGAGCACCTTTTCATGTACCTGTTGGCCATTTTGATGCTATTCTAAATGGAATAATTTTATTAATTTTATTTTTGGATTGTTTATTGTTAGAGTGTAGAAATACAATTGATTTTCATATATTATCATTTATCTTGCAACCTGGCTGAAGTCATTTATTAATTTTGATAGACTATTAGTGGCTTTTTATGATTTTCTATATACAAGATCATACTGTCTGCAAATAGAGATAGTTTCACTTCTTCCTCCACTCTGGAAGTTGTTTATTTCCCTTCCTTACCTAATTATCCTGGCTATAGCCAACAGTACAATGTTAAATAAAATTGGTGAGAGTGAATCCAGTATTAAGTATGATGTTAAGCTATGTGTTTTTGTAAATATACTTTACACATTGAGGCAGTTCCTTTGTATTTCTAATTTTTTAGCACTGTTGTCATGAAAGGGTGTTGGATTTTGTCAAATGCTTTTTCTGTGTGTATTGAGATGATCATATGGTTTTTGTCCTTTATTCTGTTAATGTGGTATATTTTGCTGTTCGGTGGCAGATGTTAAACCAACTTTTCATTTGTGGAGTAAATTCTACTTTGTCATAGTGTGTGATCCTTTTTATGTGCTGCTGGATTCATTTAGCTCACATTATGTTGAAATTTTTGTGTCTATATTCATGAGGAATATTGATCTGTAGTTTTCTTTTCTTGTGATGTTTGTGTCTGGTCTTTGTTTCAGAGTAACACTGGTCTCATAGAATAAGTGTGGAAGTGTTCTATTTTCTATTTTTTAGAAGAGTTTGTGAAAGATTGGTATGACTTAATCCCTTTTATGGATGAATAATATTCCATTATAGTACATCACATTTTGTTTACCCATTCATTCATTGATGGATATTTGAGTTTTTACTGCCTTTTGACTATCATGAATAATGCTCTTATGTTCATTCTAAGAACATTGTATATGAACATTCACATACAAGTATTTATGTGGATATGTTTTTTCCATTTTTTTGGGTATATACTTAATAGTGGAATTACAGGAACATATGTTAACTTTATGTTTATTTGTTTGAGGAACTATCAGACTATTGTCAAAAATGGCTACAGTATTTTCATTCCCATCAGCAGTATATGAGAGCTCAAATTTCTCCACTTCTTTGCCAAAACTTGTTATTACTCCTCTTTTTTATTATAGTCATGCTAGTGCATGTGAAGTGATATTTCATTGTCATTTTGAGCTGCATTTCCGTGATGACCAATGGTGTCAAATACCTTTTCATGTATTTGTTGATGATTTGTATATCTTACATGGGGAAATCTCTATTCAGATCCTTTGCCCATTTTTAAATGGATTATATGTCTCTTTAATATTGAGTTGTAAGTGTCCTTTATATATACTTGATACAAGTTCTTTATGAAATTTATGATTTGCAAATATTTTCTCCCATTCCATGGGTTGTATTTTCACTTTTTTTATGGTGTCCTATGAAGCACAAAATTTGCAATTTTGATGAGGCAAATTTATTTATTTATTTTTCTATTGTTGTTGATACTTTTGATGTCATAGCTAAGAATCGTTTGCCAAGCCCAAAGTCATAAAGATTTATCCCTGTATTTTTTCTAAGAGTTTTAGAGTTTTAGTTCTTCCATTTAAGTCTTTGATCCATCCATTTTAAGTTAATTTTTTATATAAGATGTGAGGTAAGAGTCCAACTTCATTCTTTTGCATGTGGCTGTGCAGGTTTCCCAGCACTGTTTATTGAAAGCACTATTTTTTCCACATTGAATAATCTTGATTCATTGAAAATCAGTTAACCATATATGTATCGGTTTATTTCTGGACTCTCAATTCAATTTCCTTGACCCGCATGTCTATTCTTGTGCCTGTACTACACTGTCCTGATTACCATTCCCTTGTAGAAAGTTTTGAAATTGGAAAGTGAAGAGTCCTCCAACTTTAGTCTGCATATTCAAGATTATTTCAGCTATTCTGGGTCCCTTTCAACTTCATTTGAATTTTGGACTCACCATGCCAATTTCTATGAAAAACTCAGCTAGGATTCTAAGCTTGATTGTGTTGAATCTGTAAATCAGTTTGGGGAATAATGCCATTTTGACAATGTCTTCCAATCCATGAATGTGCTCTCTATTTATTCAGAGTCTTGAATTTCTCTCACTAGTATTATAATTTTCAGAGTACAAGTTTTGCATTTCTTTAATTAAATTTATTCCTAAGTAGTTTATTCTTTTTGATGCTATTATAAATGGAATTGTTCACTTCATTTCATTTTCAGATGGCTCATTGCAAATGCATTTCTTGATTTTTGTATATTGGTCTTGTTTCCTACAATTTTGTTGAAGTGATTTATTAGTTATATTAGCTTTTTAGTGGATTTCTCAGCATTTTCTATATACAAGAGCATGCCATCTATAAGTAGAGATTGTTTTATTTCTTCTTTTCCATTTAGATGCTTTTTATTTCTTTCTCTTCCCTAATTGCCCTGGCTGAAACCTCCAGTACAGTGTTAAATGGAAGTGGTAAGAGTAAACATCCTTGCTTTGTTTCTGATCTTAGAGGGAAAGTATCCAGTCTTTCACCATAAAGTATGATGTTATCTTGGGTTTTTCATAGATGCCCTTTATCAAGTTGAAGATGTTCCCTTCTATTCCTGGTTTAGTGAGTGTTTTTTCATAAAAAGGTGTTGGTTTTTTTGCTAATGCTTTTTCTGCATCTACTGAGATGATCATGTAATTTTTTTTTTATTTTATACATACAGTGTGTTACATTAATTGATGTTCAGATGATAAACCAACCTTGGATTCCTGGGATAAATCCTACTTGGTCATGGTGTACAATTATTTTTATGTGTAGCTGGATCCTATCTGCTAGTAAATTTGCTTGTTTTTCATTTTGGTTATTACACTTTTTTGTAATTTTTAATTTTTTTTAAAAATTGTATTTTTCCTTTTTCTCCCCAGTGCCCCCTGGTACATAGTTGTGTATTTTTAGTTGTGGCTCCTTCTAGTTGTGGCATGTGGGATGCTGCTTCAACATGGTTTGATAAGCAGTGCCATGTCCACGCCCAGGATCTGAACTGGTGAAACCCTGGGCCGCTGAAGCAGAACGCGTGAACTTAACCACTCGGCCACAGGGTTGGCTCACATTATTATACTTTTCAAATCCAGAATTTCCATTTGAAACTTCTAATTATTTCTTTCTTTTTATACATATTCTCTATTTGATGAGACATTATCATCATAACTTCCTTTAATTTTTTGTGGATTGTTTCCTTTAGTCCTTGGAATATATTTATTAGAGTTGCTTTAAAGTCTTTATCTGCTAAGTTTAGCATCAAGGCCTCTTCAAAGATAGTTTCTATTGCCTGATTTGTGTGTGTGTGTGTATGTGTGACACTAATCCTGTTTCTTTCCATGCCATTTTTGTTGTTGTTGCTGTATAAACCTGGACATTATAGACAGTATATTTGACCGACCCTGGCTACGGATCCCACTCCCCCATAACCACTCACTGGTTGTTGTTTCTGTTTTGTTCACTTGTTTGTTTATTTGCCTAGTGGCTTGGATGAATTAATTTTGTGAATTCCATTTCTTCTGCAGCATACTTCCTCTGGTATCCCCACTCAGAATTTTTCCCCTTGATTTTATTTTAGCCTGGCTACTAAGGGTCTGCACCTGGATTAACCTAAATTACTTATTGGTCAAAGGTAGTGCTTAAGCTCCCTTGCCAGTTAAATTTCTATCCTTTACTAATGGATATGTGTGTATGTTGACTGGAGGTTTCTATCACAGTTCAGGGAATTTACACGTTTTTTGCGCCACCTTTATCTAGGGAAATGTAGCTTAGAGGTTCTCTCTCTGATTGCTCCAGATAGGGCATGGGTACAGCCTTGGGCTTGCACACAGTCTTCCAGACTGTTGGGGATGAATGTGATATTATTTTTATACCTGGAATTCTAGGAGTTATCCATGGTTCAGAGTAGCTTATTTTACATCAGTATTTGATCAGAAGTTGTGTTTAAGCCCCAATGAAGCTTTTGCCCTGTTTTGATGGGTCTGTGCCTTCACCTGGGACTCATGTCCTGCTCTGATTGCTCCTGTATAAGTGCAACCTAGAATATACACACAGCCAGCCTTTCAACAGCCAGAGTTAATTGTGCTCCCATGAGGGTTCTTCTCCGCTGTCTTTCTCTGATTCTCAACATTAAACTTATGGTTGCTCTATTGTTTTGCTTTTTACCAGGGAGATACAAGCCTCCTCTTAATTGCTCTTCACCAAGATCTCCATTGTTTTTGAAAATGCTAATAGGCATGGAGTTCTCTGCTCTGTTTCAAGTAAAGTCAGTCCCCTCAGGCAAAGCTGGTAAATTCTTTGTCTTTATGGCTTGCCTTTAACCCAAGTCAGAACTCCTGTGCTACTAAGACTAGAAGTGAGCACCCATTTTTCCCAGAGTAACACCTCTGCTGTGCAAGTAGGCACTGGTATGGGAGAGGGTGTTTGCCCCTGGCTATCTCAGCTTGTCCCTTCCAGTGTGGAACCTTCATCCAATGAGCGAAGTGGGTTGAGAGGGATGATTGGGGCCTGAACATGCTCTACATGGGGTAAAGATTCCATTCTAGGGAATGGGTGGAGGAGAAGAGATCTAATGCACTCAGCCACACATGTATAAAACAGAGCTTCAGTGACATGGGGCTGGGGCCTGGGAAATGGCACTGATGGCCTGCCTCTGCCATGGTAAAACTATGGATTTAGACTGGGAACTGGGAGGGGAGGGAACCCCCACCTTCTTGGTAGCACATGTCCATAGTAGAGCACACAGGGTAGAATTTTGTAAAATTAGAGGGTTAAAGATAGAGGGTTAAGGCTAGGGGGTAAGAGACAGATTGCAGTTCCAATGCCAGACTCTCATTCTCACCAAAATTTAGTAGATTTCCTTGAATGAACAATTCTGTATTTGCTGTATGATCTTAGGACTATTTCCAGAGACTTTAAATGATATATTTTTAAAATCATTTTCACCAGTTAAATTGTTGTTTTGCTGAGAAGGTCCACCAAGCTCTCCTTATTCTGTCATTCCAGAAATCTTCTTGAACAGTATATTATTTTACGTCTTGGGTATTATAGAAAGTGTGTATGTGTTATGTGCGTGTGTGCATATATATATATATATATATATATATATATGAGACTATATATTGATTCTATGGACTTACCTTTTTTAACTCAACATTGTTACTATGATTTATTCATGTTGTTGCACATAACTAGTACATTAATTTTCAGAGCTGTTTGTGTGAACATAAAACAGTTTATCTCTATACTACTTAGTATTGTCAGACTTTTTAATTTTGCCAATCAAATGTATACAAGATGATATTTCCTTGTGTTCTTGATTTAATGGACAAGTCTTTATGTCTACATGGATAAAATGACTTCTGGAGAATCTTGAGAGTTATTTATGTGATTTTGTGATTTTAGAATAGGAGTTAGGAACTTATTGCATAATTTTTAATTTTCAATGCCACATGAGCTAGTTTCCACCACATGCTCTTCTCCCTATTTCTAAAACATCCACGTTCTACTGCCACTACTTCAGAAAACCACCCCCATTAGCCACTGACATTTCAGATATCTTGCCTTCTTGTGGGAAGTGACATAATAGTGCTTCCGATATATAGTGACCTCCAACAGGATCCAGCACTTTGAAAAGTGGCTAAGAACCATTCAAGACTTGATTTGACCAGTACACCATAGCATTTCTGCAGATCTCTCTCCAGTCTCCCAACACTGCTTTTTAGTTAAAGTGTCAATTTCTAATCTTAATGTTGCAGTTTATAGAAACACAAAAGTGCACATATTAATTTTTAAGAATTTGATATGTTTATATAAGTTAATTTTGAACATATTCCCCCAAATATATCAACTTTTAAATGTGCATCACATCTCTAAGTTAAAGCAACAGTAGCAAATACCATCAAGGTACTTCTAAGACATGAATGGGAATGTCTGTCTATCCAGTCTCATATAAGGTCTTCCTCTAAACTCAATATATGCTGTATTTGTTCTATTTTTCAAACACTGTTTTTACTTTTAATCCTTTAGTCAGCGGGCTTCCAACTTAAGTGTACATCTGAATCACGTAATGAGCTTCTTAACATGCAGATGCCCAGGACCAACTCGAAGAGATTCAGATTCAGTAAGTATGGAGGGGCTAAGAATTTGCATTTTAATAAACACTCTAGGGAATCCTTATGTCCATTCGCATGTCAGAACCACAGTCCTTAAGGAAGAAATCTACAATATAAAGAGATTATATTTTCCCCACAGCTGAGATGTTTCTATTTTTGCCAAAAGGCACCATTGACCATTTCAGAGCTGGTCCAAGACATTGCTGAGTCCAGTCAGTGTTACTAAGCCAGTATTCTCTCTACTCCTGCTACTCAGCCTCTAAATTCAAGCAATTCCTTCCAGCTTTCTGAACAGGGGCAAACCAGAACCACTTTCAATCCAGCCCTGGAAGGAAACTCTATAAAATCCCAGGCCTCAGACTGCCTCCTCCCTGTCTATTTCACTCAGTGGACATGCTTGATGACCCTAGTCATAGCCTCCACATAGCTCTGCCACCCACAGCTTCTCACTAACAATTATCATAATGAGAACAGAAAGTAAGGAAGAACAAAAAGCTATTTCTTCAGGTTTGCTGCTCAAGATTTTTAGACTCAGAATATTCAGGTACTAGCTCCTTCATTCCTGCATAACCTAAGCTAGGCCTGGCTTGGCTGAGGTTCTGGTGAGAGAAATTAGTGAAGAGGGGGGATATAAGAGAGATGCACTAATTTACCTGTACCCAGAGAAACGGAATGTTAAGAAAGTATAAGTCATGATTTGGACATATTCTTATAACCATTACTTCAGAAATTTGGAGCAAAAAACAATATTTTAGCATTACTCATTCAAGCCCAAGTTATACTACATCCCTCCTAAATGATGTGCCAGCAGCAGATTTCCTTCATCCAGTGAGACAGCTGATTCTACCCAATGATGGCTCTGATTAATAGAGTTATTCCTTGTGTTGCGCTGATAAAATCTATCCTCTCCATGGCTTTCTAAAGTCTTGCCCTGAGGACATACTGAAAATATTTGCTCCTTCTGCCTTTTGATAGCCTTTCAGAGGTCTGATGTCTAAGTCCCCCCTAATTTTTCTCTTCTTGAGACCAAACAGCCCTAGCAACTCCAACTCTTCCTCATGAGACTTATTTTTCAAACCACTCCTGTTATGAACTGATTGTTTGTTTCCCCTCTAAATTCATATGTTGAAGGCCTAACCCCCTAGTGTGGCTGTATTAGGAGTAAGGAAGCAATTAGGTTAAATGAGGTCATAAGAATGGGGCCCTGATACAATAGGATTAATGTCCTTTTAAGAAAAGATGACAGAGCCCTTTCTCTCTCTGTCTGTCTCTCTCTCTCCCTGTGTGCATGCACTAAGAAAAAGCCGTGTAAACACACATCAAGAAGATGGTTATCTACAAGCCTCCAGGAAGACACCACTCACCAGAAGCCAAATTGGCTGGTACCTTGATCATGGACTTCTAGTCTCCAGAACAGTGACAAAATAAATTTCTGCTGGTTAAGCCACCCAGGATGTGATAATTTATTATGACAACCCTAACAGACAAATACTCCTCTTGAGACACCTCAATTCTCTCTGGACAGGACTCAGTTTGCTTGTGTCCCTCCTGATGTGTGGGGTCTGGAGCTATTCCCCTGATGTGGGCTGGCCAGGAGAAAACAGATCTAGATTAATAATTTGGGTAATAAACTCTCTTTGGAATTCTGTTGGTCCTTGATTCACAGTCAGCTCTCCTGATCCAACCCAGCATGTCTGCCATGCATGCCTCTCCAGATGAAGCCCCACCTGAGGACACCGATCCCTGAGACAGATAGCCTATTTCCTGCTCTGCTTTACTCCTACTCTATTAATTTATTTAACAAATATTTAGTATACTATATTCTTTGAGTTTATTTTTTAAGAGCAGTTTTAAGTGTACAGCAACATTGACAGAAAGGTACAGATATTTCCCTTATAACTCATGCCACCAAGCACACACAACCTTCCCTATTATCAGCATCCCCCATCAGAGTGGTACATTTGCTACTATTGGTGAACCTACATAGACACTTCCTAATCACCCAAAGTTCATAGTTTACATTAGGGCTCACTCTTGGTGTTTTACATTCTATGAGTTTGGGCAAATCTATAATGACATATATCCATCATTATAGTAACATGGAGTATTTTCACTGCCCTAAAAATCCTCTATGCTCTGCCTATTCATCTCTCCCCTCACTCTAATCCCTGGCACCCACTGATCTTTATACTGTCTCCATGGTTTTGCCTCTTCCAGAATGTCATATATTTGGAATCATACACTATGGAGCCTTTTCAGATTGGCTTCTTTCATCTAGTAATATGAATTTAAGGTTTCTCATGTCTTTCCATGACATGAAATGCTGAATAATATTCTATTGTCTGGATGTACCACAGTTTATTTATCCAGTAACCTAGTGAAGGATATTTTGAATACTAAATATCCTTCATTTATACTAAATACAGTATAAATGAATACTAAAAATATTCATTTTTAATGCTGAATAATATTCTATTGTCTGGATGTACCACAGTTTATTTATCCAGTAACCTAGTGAAGGATATTTTGGTTGCTTCCAAGTTTTGGCAACTTATAAATAAAGCTGCTATAAACATCTGTGTGCAGGTTTTTGTGTAGACATAAGTTTTCATCTCTTTTGGGTAAATACCAAGGAGCATGATTCCTGAATCATATGGTAAGAGTATGTTTAGCTTATTTTTTTGTTTTATTGAGATATAACTGGCATATTATACTGTAAACATTTAAGATGTACAGCATAATGATTTGACTTACCTTTGGTGAAATGATTATTATGATAAGTTTAGTTAATATTCATCATCTCATATAGATTAAAAAAATCCTTTTTTCTTTGTGATGAGAACTCTTGTGATCTGCTCTATCAACAGCTTTCAAATATACCATACAATAGTGTTGATTATGGTCATTGTGTTGTACATTGCATCCCTAGTATTTACTTATTTTGTGACTGAAAGTTTGTACCCTTTGACTACCTTGATCCAACACCCCCTCCTCCCTGCCTCTGGTAACCAAAAATCTGATCTCTTTTTCTATCAGTTTTTTTGATCCACATATAAGTAAAATCATACAGTATTTGTCTTTCACTGTTGAACTTACTTTACTTAGCATAATGCCCCAAAGTCCATCCATTTTGTTGCAAATGGAAGGATTTCCTTCTTTTTTATGGCTGAATAATATCCCATTTTATACGTATATATACATATCTCACAACTTCTTTATCCATTCATCTTTTGATGGATACTTAGGCTGTTTCCATGTCTTGGTTATTGTAAATAATGCTCCTATGAGCATAGGAGTGCATATATCTCTTCAACATAGTGTTTTCATTTCCTTTGAATATATTCCCAGAAGTGCAATTGCTGGATCATATGGTAATTCTATTTTTAATTTTTTGAGGAAACGCCACACTGTTTTTTATAGTGGCTATACCAATTTACAATTCCACCAAAAGTGTACAAGGCTTTCTTTCTGTCTACATCCTAACCAGCATTTGCTATCCTTGTTTTTGTTTGTTTGTTTGTTTTTGAGGAATATTAGCCCTGAGCTAACATCTGCCAGCAATCCTCCTCATTTTGTTGAGGAAGACTGACCCTGAGCTAACATCCATGCCCACTTTCCTCTACTTTATATGTGGGACGCCTGCCACAGCGTGGCTTGATAAGCCATGCATAGGTCCTCATCCAGGATCCAAATCTGCAAACCACAGGCTACTGAAGTGGAACATGCAAACTTAACTGCTGCACTGCTGGGCCAGCCCCTTTTATCCCTGGTTTTCATGATATCCATTCTAACAGGCGTGAGTTGATATCTCATTCTGGTTTTTATTTGAATTTCCTTTATGATTAGTCACGTTGAGTACCTTTTCATGTACCTGTTGATCAGTCGTATTTCTTTTGAAAATTGTCTATTCAGATTCTCTGCCCATCTTTCAATTGGATTGTTTCTTTGCCATTGAGTTATATGAGTTCTTTATATGTTTTGGATATTAACCCCTTATTAGAAGATTTGGAAATATTGTTTTTACTTAATTATTTTATTGAGGTCATGTTTCCTTATAACACTGTGTAATTTCAGGTGTACATTATTATATATCAGTTTCTTTATAGTCTGCATTGTGTTCAGCACCAGTAGTCTAGTTTTATCTGTCACAATACATATGTGCCCCTTTACCCCTTTCACCTACCCTATGACCCCCTTCTCCTTTGGTAACCACTAATCTGTTCTCCTTATCCATTTATTTATCTTCCACATATGAGTGAAATTGTATGCTGTTTGTCTTTCTCTGTCTGGCTTCTTTTGCTTAGCATAATACTCTCAAGGTCCATCCATGTTGCAAATGGCACGATTTTGTCTTTTTTATGGCTGAGTAGTATTCCATGCTGTATATATGTACGACATCTTCTTTACCCACTCATCCATTGATGGGCACTTGGATTGCTTCCATATCTTGGCTATTGTGAATAATGCTGTGATGAACATAAGGATGCATAAATCTCTTTGAATTGTGGATTCCATGTTCTTTAGATAAATATCCAATAGGGGGATAGCTGGATCATATGGTATTTCTATTTTTAATTTTTTGAGAAATCTTCATACTTTTTTCCATAATTGCTGTACCAATTTGTATTCCTGTCAGCAGTGTATGAGGGTACCCTTTTCTCCACATTCTCTCCAACATTTGCTATTTTTTTGTCTTGTTAATTACAGCCATTCCATAGATTGCCTTTTATTTTGTTGAGCATCATCTTTGCTGGGTAGAAACTTTTTAGTTTATTGTACTGCAACTTATTTATTTTTTATTTTGTTGCTTGTACTTTAGGTGTCATACCCGAGTAATCATTGCCAAAACCCATGTCAAAGAACTCTTTTCCTATGTTTTCTTCTAGGAATTGTATGGGTTCCTGTCTTACTTTTATGTCTTTAATCAATTTTGAGTTAATTTTTGTGAATGATGTAATATCAGAGTCTAGTTTCATTCTTTTACATGTGAGTATCCAATTTTCCCAGCATCATTTACTGAAGAGACTCTTTTCTTCATGAGAGTTCTTGGCTCTCTTCTCAAATATAAATTAGCCATGTAGGCATGGGTTTATTTCTGGGTATTGATTCTGTTTCATTGACCTATGTATCTGTTTTTATGTCAGTACCATACTGTTTTGGTTACTGTAGCTTTATAATATGGCTTGAAACCGGGAAGTGTGATGCCTCTCGCTTTATTCTTTCTCAGGATTGCTTTGACTATTTGGGGTCATTTTTGTTTCCCTATAAATTTTAGGATCCTTTTTTTCTATTTATGAAAAAACGCCATTGGAATCTTAATAGGTATTACATTGAATCTATAGATGGCTTTGAGCAGCATGGACATTTTAGCAATATTAATTTTTCTAATCCATGAACATTGGATAGCTTTCCATTTATTTGTGCCTTCAATTTCTTTCTTCAATGTCTTATAAGTTTTAAGCATAGAGATATTTAACTTCTTTGGTTAAATTTATCCCTAAGTATTTTATTGCTTCTTTTGTTATTGTAAATGAGATTGTTTTCTTTATTTCTTTTTCAGATAATTCATTGTTAGTTTATAGAAATACTACTAATTTTTGTATGTTAATTTTGTATTCTGCAACTTTACTGAATTTGTTTATTAGATCTAACAGGTATTTGGTAGAGTCTTTAGGACATTCTCCATATAAAATCATTTCATTTGAAAATAGAGCTAATTTTAACTCTTCTTTTCCAATTCCAATGTCTTTTGTTTCTTGTGCGATTGCTCTGGCTAGGACTTCCAGTACTACATTGAATATGAGTGGTAAGAATGGGCATCCTAGTTTTATTCCTGATTATAAAGGAAATACTTTCAACCTTTTACCATTGATTATAACATTAATTGTGGACTTGTCATATGTGGCAATTATTATGTTGAGGTATTTTCCTTCTATTCCTAATTTAAGAGTTTTTGTCATGAACAGATGTTAAATTTTGTCAGATGCTTTCTCTGCATCTATTGAGATGATTATGTGATTGTTCTCCTTCATTCTATTAATGTGATGTATCAGATTTATTAATGTGCATATAGTGGGCCATCCTGGCATCCTATGGATAAAGCCCACTTGATGATAATGAATGATCCTTTCAATGTGCTGCTGAATTCTGTTTGATAATGTTTTAATGAGAATTTTGCATCATATTCATCAGGGATATTGGTCTATGCTTTTGTTTTCTTTTAGTCCCCTTTTCTGGCTTTGATATCAGGGTACTGCTGTCTCATAACATGAGTTTGGGAGTGTTCCCCTCCCTTTGATTTTTTGGAATAGGTTGAGAAGGATTGGTGTTATTTTTTATCTTTAGATGTTTGGTAAAATTCACCAGTGAAACCATCTGGTCCTGGGCTTTCCTCAGTTGGAAGAGTTTTGATTACTGATTAAATCTCCTTACTACTAATTGATCTCTTCAAATTTTCTATTTCTTCCTGATTCAGTATTGGTAGGTTGAATGTTCCTAAAAATACTTCTATTTCATCTAGGTTGTCCAACTTTTTGACATACAGTTGTTCAAAGTAGCTTCTTATGATCCTTGGTGTTTCTGTGGTTTCAGATGTAATGTCTCCTTTTACATTTATGATTTTGTTTGTTTGGGTCATCTCTCTTTTTTCTTTTGTTAGTCTAGCTAAAAGTTTACCAATTTTGCTTATCTTTGCAAAGGACAAACTCTTAGTTTTGTTAATATTTTCTATTGCATTCTTGTCTATCTTTTATTTATTTCTCATCTAATCTTTATTATTTTCTTCTTTCTGGTAAATTTGAGTTTAGTTTGTTCTTGTGTTTCAAGTTCATTGAGGCTTAGAGTTAGGTGATTCATTAGAGATTTTTCCTGTTTCTCAATGTAGTTGTTTATTGCTGTGACCCTCCCTCTTAGAATTGCTTTTGCTGCATCCCATAAGTTTTGGTACTGTGTTTCCATTTTCATTCATTCATGATACATTTTTATTTCTCTTTTAGTTTCTCTTTGATCCATTACTTATTCACGATAGTGCTGTTTAATTTCCATGTGTTTTAGTATTTTCCAATTTTCCTTCCTGTTATTGATTTCTAGTTTCATACCATTATGGTCATAAAAGATATTTGGTATTATTTCAATCTTCTTGAATTTGCTAAGACACGTTTTGTGGCCTAACAGATGGTCTATCCTAGAAAATATTCTATGTGCATTTGATAAGAATGTGTACTCTTCTGATGTTAGACAGAATGTTCTGTATAGTGATGTCAACATCATTGCAGAGTTGTTTTGTCTCTACACTCTAAGGTACAACTAGGAGGATATCCAGTGACGAATAAAGCACTCCTTACACAGCATACCAGAATGCATGAGAGACATCTATACATCTAAAGGTAAGTGGACTGGACCTCTGGGAGGCAGTGGAACTAGGGTAACTTTGCCCTCCCCCCGCTGGCAGCAGAAACTCCAACACCAGCCCTCCCATAAATGGGGGCTGCCTCCAAAATGCAGATGGCCCTGGCAGTGGTGGTGGTGCTCTTAACTGAAGTTTCAAAAAGTGCACTGGTGCCAGAAACCAGAGGCTGCAGGAGCAGCAATGGAACTCACAGCTCAGCTCATGCCCCTCCCTCAGTTGTAGTGGCTGGTACCCAGAACCTGAGGCTTCAGGAAATATAGTGGTTCCAATGACCCAGTCCCCACCATCTCCCCCAGTAGAAGTGACTCCAAAGTCCAGCTTTTCAGCCACAAGGGCTGCTTCCCAAACACAATACCCCCAGTAGTGGCAATAGTAACTGTGATCTGAGGTGTCAGAAAGTGCACAGGTGCTCGACACCAGAGGCTGCAGAAGCAGCAGCTGTGATCATGGCTTACTCCCACCTCCTCCCCCAAAAGTGGCAGATGGCTATAGTCTGAGGCTTCAAGAAACACAGTTTCAGTCGTGACTTAGCCCCTTCTCTTCCCTCAGTAGTAGTTGGTGGCATCTGGGACCTGAGGCTTCAGGAGCCACAGCAGTACCCATGACATAGCCCCCAGTGGGTGAACCTCCAACATCAACTTTACCTGCAACAGAGGCTGCATACAAGACCCTAGTCCCCTGGCAGTGACAGTGACATCTTTGAACTCAGCACCCCTAGCACCAGTGCTTGCAACAGTACTAGAAACCCAGGAAACAGTTCAAGTGGTGCATGAGCCAACAGAACCCAAGCCCATGGAGAGCCAGTGGCGTAACACGAGATCCATGTGACCTCAGAAGCAGCAGAGGTGTTTGCAGCCTGGTTACGTTGGTGGTGACACCTGAAACTGCAGTGACATCATAAGCAGCAAGGCACCAGCAACCTTGGACACACAAGCAGCACAAGGAGGGCACTACTGATGCCTCCTGGCAGAGGCCGTAAAGGGTAGAAAGTGCAGGCTTTCAAATACAACCAGAAGCAGCTCAGAATCAAAGTAACCAAAGCTGTACCCAAATAAGAAAGGTATTCACTATCACCAATGCACTGGAAAAAGAATAGCTTATCAAACATGAAGAACTACAGTAACACAGCAGCAGAGTAAGAAAGAAAATAACAGCTCTCCAGAAACCAAACTTGAAGTCACAGAAGATTGTGACTTATCTGGCAGAGAATACAAAATAGCTGCCATGAAGAAACTCAATGCAGTACAAGAAAATTCAGAAAGACAGTTCAATGAGCTCAGAATAAAATTAATGTACAGAAGGAGGCCTTCACCAAAGAGACTGAAGCTCTAAAAAAACCCAAACAAATTCTGGAGCTGAAGAACACAGTTAACGAAATGAAAAATAAATTAGAAAGCATTGGAGATGGAAAAAGAAACATATTGAAGAGAGAAGCTAATAAAACTACTAATTATCTCAATGCACAAAGTTATTCTCCAAGGCACATTACATTGAAACTATCAAAGGTCAATGACAAAGAAAGAACATTAAGGGCACCCAGAAAGAAGAAAATAAATTACAAAGGAACCCCCATGAGGAATTTGTGGATTTCTCAGGAGAAACTCTATAGGCTAAGAGAGAGTGGAATGATATACTCAAAATAGTGAAAGACAAAAATTATCAGTGAAGCATACTCTATCCAGTAAATTTACCCTACAATATTAAGGAGGAATAAAGGCTTTCCAAGATAATCAAAACCTGAGGGAAATGATTGGCACCAAACCTGCCATACAAGAAATGTTGAAAGGAACCCTCTTACCTGAAACAAAAAGTCAGAGGTATACAAAACTTTGAGCAAGGTATTAACTAGACGGCAAAATCAGAAAATTGCAACTCTATACCAGAATGGGTTAGTAAACACTTCATTATAACCTAAAAACTAAAGGGAAAGAAAGCATACAAAATAAATATAACTACTTCACTATAGTAACAAACTTACAGTACAGAAAAGAATAATTTGTGACAGCAAAAATATAGAAGAGGAAGAATAAAAGGACAGAACCTGCATAAGTGAATGGAGATAAAATACTATCAACAGAAAAAGGACTATCTCATCTATGAGATCTTTTGCAAAATCCTCATAGTAAACACAAAACAAAAATACAGAGCAGAGTGGCAAAACATAGAAAAAGAGGAGAAACAAATCACAGAAAACAATCAAACTGAAATGGCAGAGAGAAAAGCAAGAAAAAGAAATAATGGAAATATAGAACAACCAGAAAACAAAAGATAAAATGGTAGTATTAAGTGCTCATATACCAATAATCACTCTAAATGTAAATGAATTGAATTCTCCAATCAATAGACACAGAGTGGCTGGATAGATTAAAAAACAAAACCCCACAATACGCTATCTCCAGGACACCCATCTCAGCTCTAAAGACAAACACAGGCTCAGAGCCAAGGGATGGAAGATGATACTTCAAACAAATGGCAACAAAAAGAAAGTGGGTGTAACTATACTTATATCAGGCAAAATAGATACTAAGCCAAACAAGAAACAAAGATGGGCATTATATAGTGATAAAAGGGACATTCCACCCAGAAAACATAACATTTATTAATATGTATGCACCTACCATAGGAGTACCAAAGTTTATAAAGCAACTATTAACAGACCTAAAGGGAGGAATTGACAGCAACACCATAATAGTAGGGGAATTTAATACCACTTACATCAATGGATAGATCGTCCAGACAGAAATCCAACAAGGAAACAATGGCATTAAAATGAAACATTAGGCCAGATGAACTTAATATATATATATATATGTATATATATATATATACAACATACCATCCAAAAGCGGTGGATTGCACATTCTTCTCAAGGGTGCATGAAAGATTCTCAAAGATAGACTATAAGTTGGGAAACAAAAGATGTTTCAATAAATTTAAGAAGAATGAAATCATATCAAGCATCTTTTCAAAAAACAATTGTATGAAACTAGAAATCAGCTACAGGAATAAAGCTAGAAAAGTCACAAATATGTTGAGACTAAACAGCATGCTGCTGAACAGCTATTGAATCAATGAAGAAATCAAAGGAGAAATTTTTCAAAATACCTTGAGACAAATTAAAATGAAAATACAACATACTGAAACATATGGAATACCTCAAAAGTGGTACTAAAAGGGGAAGAATAGAGCAACACAGGCCTACCTCAGAAAACAAGAAAAATCTCAAATAAACATCTAAAACTATACCTAAAAGTACTATAATAGAACAAATGAAGCCCAAAGTCAGTAGAAGGAAGAAAATCAGAGCAGAAATAAATGAAATAGAGACTAAAAAGATAATAGAGAGGATCAATGAAACTAAGAGCTGGTTCTTTGAGAAGATAAACAAAATTGTCAAGCCCTTAGCTAGACATACTAAGAAAAAAAAAAGGCTCAAACAAATAAAATCAGAAATGAAACAGGAGAAATTACAACATATACAAGAGAAATATGAAGGACTATAAGAGAATACTATGAAAAACTATACACCAACAAACTGGATAACCTAGATGAAAAAGGTAAATTCTGAGAATCTCCCAAATTAAAACCTCCCAAAATTGAATCAAGAAGACAGAGAGAATCTGAACAGGCTAATCACAAGCAAAGAAGTTGAAACACTAATCAAAAACCTCTCAAAAAACAAAAGTCTAGTACCAGACAGCTTCTGGTGAATTCTACCAAACATTCAAAGAAGATTTAATGCCTCTCCTTCTCCGACCATTCCAAAAAATTAAAGAGGACAGGATGTTTCCTATCTCATTTTACAAGGCTAACATTAGCCTGATACTAAAAGCAGACAAGGACAACACAGAAAAGGGAAAGTACAGGCCAATATCACCAGTGAGCATAGAGGCAAAAACCCCTAACAAAATATTGGCATATTGAATGCAATAATACATTAAGAGAATCGTACTCCGTGATCAAGCTGGATTTGTTCCAAGGATGCAGGGATGGTGCAACATCCACAAATCAATGTGATACACCACATTAACAAAATGAAGAATAAAAATCACATAATCCTCTCAGTAGATGCAAAGAAATGATTTCACAAGATTAAATGTCCATTTATGATAAAAATTCTCAATAAAATGTGTATAGAAGGAAAATATCTCAGCATAATAAAGGCTATATATGAGAAAACCAAGCCAACATAATACTCAATGCTGAAAAAGTAAAAGCTATTCCTCCAAGAACAGGAACAAGACAAGGATTCCCATTCTCATCACTCTTATTCAACATAGTATTTGAAGTCCTAGCTAGAGCAATTAGGCAAGAAAAAGAAATAAAAAGGATCCAAATTGGAAAGAAGGAAGTAAAACTGTCACTATTTGTGGATGACATGATTCTATATATAGAAAACTCTAAAGAATCCACAAAAAGCTAGTAGAAATGATTTAAAAATATAGTAAAGATGCAGGCCACAAAACCAACATACAAAAATCAGTTGCATTTCTGTACACTAACAACGGTCTAGCAGAAAGAGAAATCAAGAATACAATACCATTTACAATTGCAACACAAAGAATCAAATACCTGGGGATAAATGTAACCAAGGAGGTGAAAACCTGTACACTGAAAACTGTAAGACATTATTGAGAGAAATTTATTCAACTTCTCCAAGACATAAAGTAATAGAATATTAGTCCATGTTTATGGATTGGAGGAATGAACATAGTTAAAATGTCTATATTATATAAAGACATCTACAGGGCCAATGCCATCCAGTCATGATCCCAACGACATTCTTCATGGAAATAGGACAAGGACTCCTAAAATTTATATGGAAAAACAAAAACCCCAAATAGCCAGAACAATCCTGAAAAAAAAAAGAACAAAGCTGGAGCTATCATGCTCCCTGATTTCAAAATATACTTAAAATATTTCATAATCAAAAGAGCATGGTCATAGCAGAAAATCAGATACATAGCTCAATGTAATGGAAGTGAGAGGCCAGAAATAAACCCACACATCTATGGACAGCTAGTTTTCGGCAAAAGAGCCAAGAACATACAAAAACAAAGGAAAGTCTCTTCAATAAATGGTGTTGGGAAAACTGGACAGCCACATGCAAAAGAATGAAAGTAGACCACTGTCTTACACCATACACAAAAATTAACTCAAAACAGATTAAAGACTTGGATACAAGATCTGAAACTCTAGAAGAAAACATAGGCACTATGCTCTTTCACATCAGTCTTAGCAGTATCTTTTGGAATATGTGTCATCAGGCAAGGGAAACCAAAGCAAAAATAAATAAATGGAACTACATCAAACTAAAAAGTTTCTGCATGGCAAAGGAAACCATTAACAACACAAAAAGACAACCTATCAATTGGGAGAAGATATTTGCAAATCTTACATCTGATAAGGGTTTAATATCCAAAATATATAAAGAACTCATACAACTTAACAACAAAAGAAAAAACAACCTGATCAAAAAATGGTCAGAGGATATGAACAGACATTTTTTTCCAAGGAAGATATACAGATGGCCAACAGGCACATGAAAAGATGTCCAACATCACTAATTACTAGGAAAACGCAAGTCAAAACTATAAAGAGGTATCACCTCATGCCTGTCACAATGGCTATCATTAACAAGAAATAATAAGCATTGGAGAGGATGCGGAGAAAAAGAACCCACATGCACTTCTAGTGGGAATGATAAGTTGGTGCAGCCAATATGGGAAACAGTACGGAGATTTCTCAAAAAATTAAAAATAAAAATACCATACGACCCAGCTGCTCCACTTCTGGATATTTATCCAAAGAACATGAAAACACTAATTCAAAAAGATATATGTACCCCTATGTTCATTGAAGCATTATTCAAAATAGCCAAGAATTGGAAGCAAACTAAGTGCCCATCAATGGAGGAATGAATAAAAAAGATGTGGTGTATACACACATATAGACACAGACACACAACGACACACACACACCGGACTACTACTCAGCCTTCAAAAAGACAAATTAGTGCCATTTGGGACAACGCGGATGGACATTGAGGGTATTATGCTAAGCAAAATAAGTCAGATGGAGAAAGACAGTTACCATATGACTTCACTCATATGTAGAAGATAGACAAACAAGCACATAGATATGGAGAACAGATTATTCTTTACCACAGGGGATGGGGCAAGGGGAATAGGGAAAGTGATCAATGGGCACATGTGGTGGTGTTGGGTGGCAACTACATGCAGTCTATACAGAAGTCCAAATATAATGATGTACACCTGAATTTTGTAGAATGCTATGTGATTTCATTCAAGGTTCTTCAAATACATTGTTTCCTTATTGATTCTCTATCTGGAGGATCTATCCATTTTTGAGAGTGGGGTATCAAATTCCCCAACTATTGTTGTATCGCTGTTTATTTCTCCTTTTAGCTCTGTTAACTTTTGCTTTATATATTTACGTGTTCCAATGTTGGGTGAATAAATATTTACAATTGTTATATCTTCTTGATGGATTGACCTCTTATCATTATACAATGACCTTCTTTTTATGTTTTTACCATTTTTAGTTTAAAGTCCACTTTGCCTGATATGTCTAGCTACCCTTGCTCTTTTTGGTTAGTGTTTACTTGAAATACTGTTTCCATCCCTTCACTCTCAAGCTATGTGTCTCTTTAAGGTGAAAGTGAGTCTCTTGTAGGGAGCACATTGCTGGATCTTATTTTTTTTTTAATTCAGTCGTTCTATATCTTTTGATTGGATAATTTAATCTATTTACATTTAAAGTAATTATTTATAGGTAATGACTTACTATTGCCCTTTTGCTAATTGTTTCCTGGCTATTTGGTAGATCCATTTTTTCTTGCTTTTTTCTCCTGGTGTCTTTTTTTGTGTTTTGATGTCTCTTGTTATCAGTATACTTTGACTTCTTTATCCTGTTCTTTTGTGTAATTGCTACAGGTATTTCCCTTGTGGTTGCCATGGAGCTTACATACAATACCTTAAAATGATAATAGCCTATTTTAAACTAATAAACTCTTAACTTCAATAGAATTCCTAAACTTTACCATTTTACTTCTCCCCTCACATTTTAGGTTATCGATGTTACAGTTTACATAATTTTTATATTGTGTATCCAATAACAGATTCTTGTAGTTATGTTTTTTTTACTATGCTTGTTTTTTAACTTTTAAACTAGAGTTGTAAATGAATTATGCACCACCATTACTATATTACGGTATCTAACTTTGACTATATCTTTACCATTACAAGTGAGTTTTATTCAAACAACTCTCTTTAGAATTTCCTGCAAGGCAGGTCTAGTGATGACAAACTCCCTCAGCTTTTGTTTGCTCACGAAAGTCTTTATCTCATTTTCATTTTGAAAGTACAGCTTTGCTGGGTATAGAATTTTAGTTGACAGTTTTTTTTCTTTCAATATTTTGAATATAACATCCCATTGTCTCCTAACCTGAAAAATTTCTCTTGAAAAATGTGTCCTAGATTTTATGGGGATTCCTTTGCGTACAACTTTTCTCTTGTTGCTTTATAAATTATTTCTTTGCCTTTGACTTTTCACAATTTAATCATAATGTATTTTGGTGTAGACATATTTGGGTTCAACATGTTTGGGATCCTTTGGTCCTCATGGATCTGAATGTCCATATCTCTTCTCAGATTTGGGACATTTTTAGCCACTATTACTTTAAACATAATTTCTGTCCCTCTCTCTTTTTCTTCTTCTTTTGAATTTCCCATAATATGGATATTGTTTCTCCTAATTGTGTCCCATAAGTCCTGTAGGCTTGCTTCTTTCTTTTTCATTCTTGTTTCCTTTTGCTTCTCTTGCTGGAAAATTTCAAATATCCTGTTTTCTATATCACTGATTCTTTCTTCTGCCTACTCAAGTCATGTGTTATTTTCCTAATTTCATTTGTTGTCTTTGTTCTTGTAGCTCATTAAACTTCTTTAAGAAGATCATTCTGTATTTTTTTCTGACAGCTCATAGATATTCATTTCTTTAGAGTCAGTTATTGTACTTTTATTAGTTTACCTTGGAGGTCTCATATTTGCCTGATTTTTCATTATCCTTGATTCCTTACATTGGTATCTGTGCATCTGACTAAGTGGTCTCCTTTACCAGAATTTTCAGGTTCACCTTAGCAGAGACAGTTCTTTACCAGTTAGCTCAGTTTGGGTTCCTGGATATTTCACCTGTTAATGTCCCTAGGAAGGTTGGGCTTGCTATCAACTGTTCTTTTTGCATGAGGCCATTACTTGAGCCCTGATGCCAGAAGTGAGTGTTGCTAGCTGGGAAAAGTTGGATAGTAGTACTGACTTAGTTCTCTGCCCAAGTGAGGGAGAAGGATGTGTTCTGTGGTTGCCTGGGATCTCTACTCCGGCTTACTAGACATTCAGTACTGCTACTATGTTCAGTAGTAGGTGAGGCTATGAATGCCTGGGGCAGCAGAATAGGCCTCAGAGCCCTCACAGTCTTTGTTTGTGCACACAAATCAGGCAAGACTATGCACTGAATTCCCTGGCTAGACAAAGCCTCCAGTTTCGCTCTGCAGATGAGGAAAGCAACGGGCTTTACTCTTTGTTTAAGCGTCACTGTAAGAAGGATTGTTTGATGGGCTAGGCAGCTTCACATGTGATCTAAGTTCCCTGTTTTGACAGGCTGAAGGTTGTATCCAGCAAAGGGTGAAACTACAAATTAATTTGCCTGCCCAGGAAGAGTGGGAGAACCAGCTTCAAGTCCAAAAAGATTCTTTGTTTATGGTCTTGATTCAAGCCAACCCATGTCCCAAGTTCCCTGGCCAAATGAGGCCACTGGTTTTGCTCTTTCTGCCATACTCTCTGCTCCAGTTTTGCGCTCGTACACAGCTTCCCTGTGTTCCATCCAGGCTTTCTGGCCAGGCAGAGCCAGAGGCTACACTCAGAAGTGGGCATGACTCTGACTCAGCTTCCTTGCCAGTGCAGGGGCAGATCAGGCTACAAGCCTGGAAAGGCTCTTAGTTTGAGGACCTGCATGAAGCAGACCTGCACGCTGCTGAATTCTCTGGTCAGATTGCACCACTGTTGTGGCTCTGAAAATGAGCAAAGCAGCTGGTTGAGACTACTCCTTGTGCACTGCAGGGAGGAACTTCGTCTTCCAAGATATGAGTGCTGGTTATTGAAAGCCCATACCTCCTTCTTCATCACAATCAGATTCCCAGAGGTCAAGTGCTGCAGACTTCCCCACCATCCCTGTGGGGTGAGACTGGAGTACGGGCACCCAAGAAGCGACCCACAATGCTGGTAGAGCTGAATGTCTACCTGGGGCTCTTTTTTTCTCACTGGAGAGCCCATAGACTCAGGGGAGACCTGTCAGTGTGTTACTGCACTGGCCTTGGGAAGGGGCAATAAAGTCAGCATGTAGACACTCCTGTTACCCTTCTAATGTGATGTCTTGGTCTCTGTAGTTCAGGGGTATGTTTCAGTGTCTCTCCTGTGTTTTAAGATTTTCTTAGTGGTGTCTTGGTCGTGAATGGTTGTTAGTTGTTTTTATTGTGAGGAGGAGCAAAGTCAGGAATGTCCTATGTTGCCATCTTTCTCAAGTATGTTTAGCTTTATAAGAAACTACCAAACTGTCTTCCCAACTGGTTGCACCATTTTGTATTCCCATAATCAATAAATAAGAGTTCCTGTTGCTCCACATCTTAGTCAGCATTTGGTGTTGTCAGTGTTCTGGATTTTGTCCATTATAGAAAGCGTGTAGCCATATGTCATTATTATCTTAACTTACTTTTCCCTTGTGGCATATGATGTGGAGCATACTTTCATACGCTTATTTACTTTGTGTGAGGTGTCTGTTAAATTCTTTGTCCTATTTTTCAATTGGATCATTTGTTTTCTTATTGTTGAGTTTAAAAAAATTTTAGAATAGTTTGGATAATAATCTCTTATCAGATTTGTCAGTAGCAAATATTTTCTCCAAGTCTGTGACTTGTATTCTCATTCTCTTGACAGTTTCTTTTGCAGATAACAAGAATTTAGTTTTGATGAAGTCCAGCTTATATATTTCTTTCATTGATCATGCCTTTGGTGTTGTACCTAAAAAGTCATTGTTTTCCTAAAGTCATCTAGGTTTTCTTCTAAGAGTTTCTTAGTTTTTCATTTTACATTAGGTCTATTATCCATTTTGAGTTTATTGTTGTGATAGGTGTAAGGTCTAGATATATTTTTTTGCTTGGCCGTTTGCATTTTTTTTGATGTCTAGTTGTTCCAGCAATATTTGTTGAAAAGACTATTTTTCCTCCACTGTATTGCCTTTGCCTAATTATCAGTTGACTATAAAAATGTGGGTATATTTCTGCACTTTCTATTCTCTTCCATTCATCTATATGTCTATTCTTTCACCAATACCACACTGTCTTGATTACTGTAGCTTTATAGTAAGTCTTGACATTGAGTAGTGTCAGTCTTCCTACTTTGTTCTTGTCCTTCAATGTTGTGTAGGCTATTCTGGGTCTTTTTCCTCTCCACATAAACCTTAGAATTAATTTGTCCATCTAAAAAGAATATCTTGCTGGGATTTTGATTGGAATTGCATTTAATCTATAGATCAAGTTGGGAAAACTGACACCTTGACAATACTGAGTCTTTCTAGCCATGAACATGGAATATCTCTTCATTTATTTAGTTCATTAATATTGTTCATCAATTTTGTCATTATCCTCATATAAATCTTGTAAATATTTTGTTGGATTTGTACCTATTTCACTTTGAGGGGGAGTACTAATGTAAATGGCATTGTTTTATAAATTTAAAATTCCATTTTTTCATTGCTGGTATGTAGGAAAGCAATGGACTTTTGTATATTAACCTTGTATCCTGAAACCTTGCTACAATTGATTATGAGTTCTAGGAGGTTTTGTTTATTGATTGTTTTGAATTTTATACATAGATGATCACACAAGTGAACAAAAATAGTTTTCTTTCATTTTCACCAATCTGTATACCTTTTATTTCCTTTTCTTGTCTTATTGCATTAACTAATACTTTCATCCAATGTTTGGAGTGGTGAGAGGGGCACCCTTGCCTTGTTCCTGATTTTAGTGGTAAAGCATCTAATTTCTCATCATTAAGTATGATGTTAGCTGTAGGGTTCTTTGATTTCTTTATCAAGTTGAGGAAGTTCTCCTCTATTCCAAATCTGCTGAGAGTTATTTTCTTGTTGGAAATGGGTGTTGAATTTTGTAAAATGCCTTTTCTGAATCTATTGTATGATGGTTCAATTTTTCTTTTTTAGCCTGTTGATGTGAAAGATCGCATTAATTAATTTTCAAAAGTTGAACTAGCCTTGCACACCAGGCTTATATCCCACTTGGTCATGGAGTATAATTACTTTTGTATGTTATTGGATTTAATTTGTTAATATTTTTGAGGATTTTTACATCAAATTTCATGAGCGTTATTGGTCTGTAATTTTCTTGTCTTGTAATGTCTTTGCTGGTTTTGATATTAGGCTAATGCCAGCCTCACAGAATGAGTTAGAAATATTCTCTCTGCTTCCATCGTCTGAAAGAGATCATAGAATATTGGTGTTATTTGTTCCTTAAATAATTCACCACTGAACATATCTGGGCTTTCTGATGTTTGTTTTGGAAGGTTATTAATTATCGATTCAATTCCATTAAGAGATATAGGCATATTCAAATTCTCTATTTCTTGTTTTGTGAATTTGGGGGAATTCTGTCTTTCAAGGAATTGGTCCATTTAATCTAGGTAATAAAATTTGCTTGGTAGTCTTTTCTTATCCTTTCACAGTTGATAGGATCCCTAGTGATGTCTCTTTTTCATTTCTGATAGTAATTTATGTCTTCTCTTTTGTTTTCTTGGTTAGCCTTGGTGAGAGGCTTATCAATTATATTGATCTTCTCAAAGGATCTGCTTTTGGCTTCATTGATATTCTCTATTGATTTCTTCTTTTCAATTTCATTGATTTATGCCCTAATTATTATTTATTTTCTTCTGTTTACTTTGGATTTAATTTTCTCTTCTTTTTCTAGTTTACTAAGGTGAAAATTTAGATTATTGATTGTAGCTCTTCCTTCTTTTCTACTATATGCATTCATTGCTATAAATTTCCCTGTAAACACTGCTTTTGCTGCATCCCCAAAATTTGATAAGTTGTGCATTCATTTTCATTTAGTTCAAAATATTTATAAATTTCTCTTGAGATTTCTTCTTTGACCCATGTGTTATTTAGAAGTGTGATTTTGAAATTTCCAGTTATCTTTATACTATTGATTTCTAGTTTAATTCCACTGTGGGCAGACATTGTATGATTTATATTCTTTTATATATATTAAGGTATTTTTATGGCCCAGAATATGGTCTGCCTTTGTGTATATTACATGTGAACTCGAGAAGAATGTGTGTTTTGCTGTTGTTGGATGAAGCTTTCTACAGATGTCAATTATGTCTAGTTGACTGATGGTGTTGTTGAGTTTAACTATGTCCTTACTGTTGACTCTGTCCATTTCTGAGAGGAGGTGTTGAAGTCTCCAACAGTGATAGTGGATTCACCTATTTTTCCCTGAAGTTCTGTCAGTTTTTGCCTCATGTAGTTTGAGGTTTTGTTGTTAGGCTCATACACACTAAGAATTATTATTTCTTCTTGGAGAATTAATCCCTTTATCATTATAGAATCCCCTTCTTTATCCCTGATAATGTTCTTTGCTTTAAAGTCTGCTCTGTCCGAAATTAATACAGCTACTCCTGCATCATTTTGATTACTGTTAGCATGATATATTTTTCTCCATCTATTAACTTTGTATCTAAATGAGTCTTTATGTTTAATGTGAGTTTCTTGTATTCAACATATAGTTGAGTCTTTTTTAGATACTCTGACAATTTCTGACTTTTAATTGGTGTGGTTAGACCATTGGCATTCAAAGTGAATATTGATATAATTGGACTAATATCTACAATATTTTGTACTTTTTTTCTGTCTATTGCCCTTGTTCTTTGTTTGTATTTTTGTCTTTCACTTTTTTTCTGCCTTTGAGTGGTTTTGGATTTTTTTTTTCTTTTTACTTGAGGAAGATTGCCCCTGAGCTAATATCTGTGCCAATATTCCTCTATTTTGTATGTGGGACACCACCACAGCATGGCTTGATGAGTGATGTGAAGATCCACGCCCAGGATCCAAACCGGTGAACCCTCAGCTTCTGAAGTCGAGTGCATGAACTAAACCACTATGCCACCAAGCCAGTCCATTGAGTGGTTTTAATTGATCATTTTATATGATTTCATTTTCTCTCTTTTGTTACCATATTACTGTACAACTTTTTTTAGTGGTTGACTCAGACTTTGCAATATATATTTACAACTAGTCCAAGTCCACTTTCAAATAACACTATACCACTTTATGGATAGTGTGAGTACATAATAGTAACAAAATAACTCTAATTTCTCTCTCTCATCCTCTGTATCATTATTGTCATTCACTTCATATATGTATATACGTATATTATATATGTATATTACATAAGCATACATAATCAAATACATTGTAGGTATTGTTATTTTGAACAAAGTGGTATCTTAACAGATCAATTAAGAATAAGAAAAACAAAAGTTATTTTATCTTCACTTATTCCTTCTTTGACGCTCTTCCTTTTATTATGTAGATCCAAGTTTCTGATGTATATTATTTTCCTTCTTTCTGGAACTTCTTTTAACATTTCTCGTAAGGCAGGTCTACTGGCAGAAAATTTCTTCAATTTCTGTTTGTCTGAAAAAAGTTTTTATTTTTTCTTAACTTTTGATAAATAATTTCACAGGGTATGGTATTCTAGGTTGTTTTTTTCCCCCTCAACACCTTAAATTTTTCACATGACTGTCTTCTTGCTTTCATGGTTTCTGCGAAGAAGTCAGATGTAATTCTTTCATTTTCTAGCCTTATTTAGATATAATTGACAAATAACATTGGGTACGTTTAAGGTGTACAATGTGATTATTTGATACACTGTAATTCTTATCGTTGTTCCTTTGTAGGTAAGTTAGTTTTTTCCTCTGGCTTCTTTTAAGATTATTTCTTTGACTTTCTGTGGTTTGAAAACATGCCTACTTGTAGACTTTTTGGAATTTATCCTGCATTGTGTCTCTTAGTTTTCTGGATCTGTGGTTTGGTGTCTGAAATTAATTCAGGGAAATTTTCAGTCATTACTATTTTGAATATTTCTTCTGTTTCTTTCTCTTTTTGTTCTCCTTATGGTATTCCCATTATGTGTATGTTACACCTTTTGTAGTTGTCCCACAGTCCCTGGATTTTCTTTTCTGTTTTTTTAAATCTTTGTTCTCTTTGTTTTTCAGTTTTTGAAGATTCTATTAATATATCCTCTAACTCAGAGATTATTTCTTCAGCTGTGTCTAGTTTGCTAATGTGCCAATCAAAGGCATTATTCATTTCTGTTACAGTGTTTTTTATCTCTAATATTTCTTTTTGGTTCTTTTTAGGGTTTTTATCTTTCTGTTTACATTGGCCTTCTATTCTTGTATACTGTCTGCTTCATGCATTAGAGCCCTTAACATACTAATTACAGTTTCTTTAAATTTCTGGTCTGATAATTACCACATCTCTGCCATGTCTGGTTCTGATACTTATTCTGTCTCTTCAAATTGCCATGTTTTTGCTTTTTGATATGCCATATAGTTTTTTTTTATTAACAACTGAACATGATATATTGAGTAAAAGGAAATGCCGTAAATGTGACTTTAGGTAATGTGATGTTAAGTTGTAGAGGGAAGGAAAGCATTCTATAATCTTATGATTAGATCTCAGTCTTTTAGTGAGCCTATGCCTCTGGATTTTGAATTCCAAAAGTGTTTCTCAGCTTTTTTCTCCCCCGCTTAGGTGGGACAGGATGGGTAGAGTGGGCTGGAGTTGATGATTTTCCTTCTCCCATGTGAAAGGCTAGAGCTGACTGGGTATTTTCCTTCCCCCTGGTCAATTAGGCTCTGATAATACCCCAGCAGGTTAGGCAGTGGTTAACCAATTTTTCCTGAGTGCGGGCCTTGTTAAGAAGAAAAAAGTTCTCTGCTATACTTCAAAATCGTTCCTTTCCCCTTCCTTTGCTGGAAACAAGGGGATTATTTTTTCCCAGCTTTATTCATATATAATTAACATATAACATTGTGTAAATTTAAATTGCACAATATGATGATTTGATACATGTATTCAGTCATGTGTCACTTAATGATGGGGATACTTTTTGAGAAATGTGTTGTTAGGTGATTTTGTCATTGTGTGATCATAGAGTGTACTTCCACAAACCTAGATGGTATAGCCTACCAAACACCTAGGTTATATGGTGTTAATCTTATGGGACCATCATTGGTGATGCAGTCCATAATTGACCAAAACATTTTTATGCAGTGCATGGCTTTATATTGTGAAATTTTTCCCACAATAAGGTTTGTTAACACATCCTTTACTTCACATAATTACTATTTTGTTTTTGTTGTTATGATGAGAACATTAAAGATCTACTCTCATATCAACTTTCAAGTATACAATATTGTTTACTATAGTCACCACTCTGTATATTAGATCCCCAGAACTTATTCATCTTTTAATTACAAAGTCATACCCTTTTACCAACATTTCCCCATTTGCTCAATGCCTCAGCTGCTGGTAACCACTGTCCTCCTCCGTGTTTCTTTGAGTTCCATGATTTTGGATTCTACATATAGGTGAGATCATACATTATTTGTCCTCCTCCTTAAGCCTGTGTGAGATTTCACTTAGCATAATGCTGTCAAGATCCATCCATGTGGCCACAAATGGTAGGCTTTCCTTATTTTTTATGGCTGAATAATATTCCATTGCTGAATATATATATATGTATGTATGTATGTATGTATATTTTCACATTTCATCCATTTATCTGTTGATGGGCACTTAGTTTGTTTCCATGTCTTGGCTATTGTGAATAATGCTGCAGTGAACATGGGAGTGCAGATAGCACTTCAAGATAGTGATTTCATCTTCTTCAGATTTATACCCATCAATGGGATTGTTGGATCAATTGGACAGTTCTAGATTTAATTTTTTGAGAAACCTCCATATGGTTTTCCATAGTGACAGTACTAATTTACAATCTCATCCACAGTGCACAAGGCTTCCCTTTTCTCTGCATCCTCACCAGCACTGTTATCTGTCATATTTTTGAAAATAGCCATTCTAAAAGATATGAGATGATATGTTATTGTGGTTTTGATTTACATTCTTCTGATTAGTAATGTTAAGCACCTTTTCATGTGTGTGTTGGCCATTTGTATGCCTTCTTTGGAAAAATGTCTATTCAAGTCTTCTGACCATATTTTAATCACCTTGGACTTTTTTTTGCTGTTGAGTTGTATGAATTACTCATGTATTTTGGATATTAATGCCTTATCAGATATATGGTTGCAATTCTTTTCTTTCATTTGATAGGCTGCCTTTTCATTCTGTTGACTGTTTCTCTTATTGTGCAGAAGATTTTCGGTTTGATATGGTCCTATTTGCTGATTTTTGCTTTTGTTGTTTATGCTTTTTCTGTCATATACAAAAAATCGTTTCTAAGACCATGTCAAGGAGATTTTCCCCTATATTTTCTTCTAGAAATTTTACAGTTTTAGGTCTTATGTTTAAGTCTTTAATGTATTTTAAGTTAATTTTTGTGAGAGGCGCAAGATAAGGGACCAATTTCATTCTTTTGCATGTGGATATTTAGTTTTCCCAAAACCATTTATTGAAGAGATTATTCTTTCCCCATTGAGTATTCTTGTCTCCCTTGTCAAATACTAATTGACTATAAATATATGAGTTTACTTCTGGAATTTCAATTCTATTCTATTGGTGAATTTTTCCCCAATATTTACTATGTGAACCTGGTTGAGCTCCTGGAGATAAATTTCACAAATTGTGCCCTCCGCCCCCACCATGACTAGTCTTCTTGGAGTTTTTAACTCTAAAAGTTGTCCACATTGAGCCTCCAGCAACTGATCAATTACAGTTCAGGTTTTCCTATGTTGGAAATATCTCCTGTGAGTTTTGCTTGTGAGTTTCTGCTTTGGTAAGCCTTGACTCTGTATTTGCCTGTATGTTTCTCCAATCTTGGTGGCAGCAGTTTGCCCCGTGTCCTCCTCTCTCTTACAGATCTAAGAAAAGTTGTTTATTTTTTAATCTGTTTAGCTTTTTACTTGTTAGGATGGAGTAGCAGCTTCCAAGTTCCTTACATGCAGAACTGGAACTCATATTTACTATAATATTTATACAATAAATATTACTACTATATGCCAGGCAGTGCTCTGGGAACTGAGATAGAGCCCTAAATAAAGCAGACATTTTTCTTCTCTGCTGAACTTATATTCTACTGCGAGGAAGCATATAATAAAAAGTTGTTTTCTTGCCTCCTGGGAAGGAACAAAATAATACTTAGCAAACCAGAATCTCAAAGAGAGGATTGTAATACTCCTACCTCAGAACTCATCCTTAACAGAGTTCTCCCTATGCTTGAGGGAGCCAAGACTTCCCCCAACCCCCAAAAGAGTCTATGGAATTTCTGCTGGGTTGAAAACTGTGGGCTGACAGCCAGAGTCCTGTGGCAGTCACAAAAACTTTCTTAAGATCCTAGGAGCTGGAGAAACTCAGGCTAAAAAAATGAGCATGAGGCTCCATAGGGGTTTCTCATAAAGCACTGTAAGTCTTCCAGGATGGAAACTTCACAACAAAATATTACTAGTGCTATTATTCATAAGAATAACAATAAACTAATTAGGGACAGACAGCTTAGGCCAGCTCTGGAGTTTGTGGAACATCTTGACCTGTTTTTCCAAATGTTTGGGGTTCAACGTTTTATTGTGGCCTTATTTTATTTTTCAATACAGCTGAATGTATAATAAATTTAATATGATCATTTGAGGGCAAGAATACGATACTTAGATGACAGGGGGATAAAAATCACTTGGTAACCAGTGTGAAAAATAGCCCAACCCCCTCCAGATGATGACAAGAGCAAGATAGGAAGTTGCTGTCACTTCAGGCTCCAAGAGAATGATCAGTTTCCACACTAGCTTGTACTCCTCTGCCACAATCTTAGACTTTTTAGATTTATCTGTAGCTATTACAGCTTGATATAGTAGAATAATGAAAGTGTGCTTTGGAATTTGGATTTGGTTCAAATACCAGCCTCATCTTCTGTGCCACACAGCTTGTGGCCTTAGGCAAGCTGGTGAACACTCTGAACCTGTTTCCTTACCCACTTTATGGGTTGTTGTCAGGAGGTAATGGAGATATGACTTCAATGGACTTGACTTGTTTGGTATTCTTCAGCAATTTCACTTCTCTTTAAAGCTCAAACAGCCTTCATATCAATTACCATAGGAAGTCACATCTCTTACCAGATTTTCCTTCTCAGGATGTTTCTGGTATTTGCTTAGGAATAAATCTATGTTGTACTGGTATGTTCTGGTCATCTTTCTTCTCATCACCTCAGCCAGCAATCTCATGCCACAGCACTACTCTACTCTCTGCTGGTCTTGTCTTTCTCTCTCTTTACTGCTTTCTCCAGTCTCTGCTGCATTGCTTTTAGGTCCCACCTCCCACCTCCACTCCCAAGGGTGAATTTAAACTTCCAGCCCAAAGAGGAGAGCTCCTGAAGATTTTGTCAATGTTTGAAAGGTTCCAGGGACATTTTCTCAGGTGGGGATAAAGGTCAGAGAACCTGAGATTCCTATTTTCCCAGAGTTTTTATGAGAGGAAATTGTTCTTCAAGCCAGTGACCTCGGATTGTGGGCCCAAAGCTGATATAGGGGGAAAATAGATCTTCCTCTATCTCACAAAACAAATCTCAGGGAATGGTATTTTTTTTTGTTCTGATGATAGATGAAAAGTACTTGGCATAACTTGTTGGCAATGGACCTGGCACAGAGAGTGAGGCAAAGGGAGAGACCCAGAGATGAGCAATATATAGTCCCTAACCTGCAATTCAGTAGGTGAGGAAAACACATTTGCAAGTGAAAGGCCTGTTTGGGAGATTACTTTTGCACAAAAATTCTGAGTGACATTGTAGAAGGTAAGGGTATCAACCCCTTCAACTTGGCCTCTGGGAAAACAGCTCTGACTAGACAATCCACTGGCCAGTCGGCTGATGTCATCCCAGCTTTCTTAAGAATCTTTGTCTGCAGTGCTCTTCTGGTGCCTGAGGGTCTCCCATTATGCCAAGATCTTTCTCGAGTCTCTCCAAGATTGATGTTGTGGCTTTCAAGGAAAAGAATCTTCTGATCCCAGGACCCCTGAAGTTCTGAGCAACATTCTCAGTCCATGAGCTCTGTTCCTAGACAGTCTTTAGCTTTCAGCCTTCTCATGACACTTCCTTCAAACTGTGGCCTTTTCAGAATGCCTGTGCTACTGCACCTTCCCTGGAAGAACCACTGGGCCAAGCAAGGAAGCTATCTTCTGATCAGAGCATTTATGGTCTTCATAAAGAAGGACAGAGGCATGCTTATCTCACCTTTGGCTTTCTCCTCTAGAGTTCCAGATACACCAGAGTTTTTCCCACGTCTCTAAAACGTAGTGATCTTTCACATATTCATATCTTTGCTTGGAATACCACCTCCTGCCCTCAACTTCTTGTATTATGACCAGCAAAATCTTATATAATCTAGATCCTGGACTTATCTCCAACTTCATCTTGTACCACTCTCTTTCTCATTCACTATTTGCCAAATACAGTAGTTTCTTTTTTTTATTCTATCATTTGATCCCATCAAGCTCATGCCTTTTTTAGGGCCTTTGCACTAGCAATTCCCTCTACCTGGGCTGCTTTTATGTTACTACTTAAAGTTTTATTTTATATCTATTTGTTTATTGTCAGTTTCCCCCTACTAGAATGTACAGTTCATGAGGGCTGAGACTTTTGTTTTGGCTGTCTAGCACAGTGCCTGGAACACAGTGGTATTCAATAAATATATTCTAATGAACATGACTTACTATATTTTTCAAGCAAAGAGCTGGAGGTGCAGAGGCTATATAAGTACCATCCTCATAGACTACTTCATTTCTAGGAGAGAGTGATGGAGATGTATGGGTGGCATCTCTGTTTCGAGATCCATGCTGGAAATTCAAGTTTCCTTTCTCTGGCCTTTGCTCTAATCTTTTTTCCACAGAGTAGTGTAAGTGAACTTTTTATAACATAGTTGTTTTTCATGTCACTCCCCTGCTTAAACTTTTCAGTGATTTCCCATTACACTCAGGATGAATTTATTCATTCTTTTACAAAAATATATTGAATGCTCTATTGCTTTTCTATTGCTACATAATAAATTACTACAAGTGTACAGTCTAAAATCCACATTCATTTATTAGCTCATGGTTCTTTAGGTTAAATGCCTGGGCACAGTGCAGCTGGATTCTCTGCTTGGAGTATCACAAGGCTGAAATCAAACCAGTAACTGGGCTGAGTTCTTATCTGGAGGCTCTGGGGAAAAATTCCCTTCCAAGTTCATCCTTGTCATTGGAAAAATTTAGATCCTTGTAGTTGTAGGACTGTTTCCTATCTGGCTGTCAGCCAGTGGCCACACTCAGCTCTTTCCATTTTATGCCAGCAGCAGCGCATCAAATATCTCTTGTGTTTTGAATCTTTGGCTTTCTCTTTTACCACCAGTTGGAGAAAACTCTGCTTTTAAAGGCTCAAGTCAAGCTCATCTGGATAATCTCCCTATCTTGATATAAACTGATTTGGAACCATAATTATGCCTATAAAATCCCTCCACAGCAGTACTCAGATTAGTGTTTTATTGAATAACTGCACACCAAGGGCCAGGAATCTTGGGAGACCATTTTAGAATTCTCTTTACCACAAACATCCATTCTGTTAGGCACTTAGATACTGTGTCTACAACATTGAACGAAATAACCAAAATTAGGGCCCTCTGGGATTTTATATTCTAGTACAAGGAGACGGATGGCAAACAACTGAATAAGCAAAATATATAGTATGCTAGATGGTGATAGATAGCATAGAAAAATAAAGCAGAGGAGAAAGATTGGAAGTGCCAGGAAAAAATGTTTCAATTATTAATAGGATGGTCAAGAAAGTCCTCACCAAGAAGGCGACATTTGAGCAAAGACCTTAAGGAGATGGAGAGTGAAGCCTGGCGGAATCTGGGAGAAGGGCATTCCAGGCAGAGAGAACCATAAGTACAAAGGCCCAGAGGCAGAAATTAAAATCCTTATTCTTCCTCCAACCTTGGCCCCTGTCTCCCTCTCCAGCTTCTTCTTAGTCCACTAGTCTCTCATGTTCTGAGCTTCAGTTACATTTTTCTCTGTCTTGCTGGCTCTTCTCGTTCAGATCCTGGCTCATGCCATTTCTCTGTTCCATTGTTTTGTTTTGTTTTTTAAACAGTTAAACACATAAATTTAACGTGAATAATTTCTTATTTTGAAGGGATAATGTTTACTTACTGCGTAAGATGAGCACTACAAGCACTAACAGGAAACCTTTTTTCTTTTTTTTTTTTTGGTGAGGAAGATTTGCCCTGAGCTAAAATCTGTGCCAATCTTCCTCTATTTTGTATGTGGGACGCCACCAAAGCATGGCTTGGTGAGTAGTGTATAGGTTTGGGCCCGAGATGCGAATTCGCAAACTCTGGCTGCCAAAGTGGAGCACACAAACTTAACCACTATGCCACCAGTCCAGCCTCCAATTTTGCCAAAGATGCTCAGACCTATAAAAATTACTATATCTTTTTTATATTTAATCAAATTCTGATTTGAATACATTTTAAAAAACAGTTTATTTAGGTATAATTGGCATACAAAAAACTGTTCATATTTAATGTATATAACTTGATGAGTTTGGTGGTAAGTATACATCAGTTAAACCATCACCACAATCTATGCCACAAGCATCCATCACTGTCAAGAATTTCCTCCCTTCCCCTTTATTTATTATAATTTTTTGTGATAAGAACACAATATTAAATCTACACTCATAGCAATTTTTTTTGTGAGATTGTTTTCTCTACTACATAGTAAATTTCATGTGCACAAGGATCATGTCTGTTTTGCTTTTCACAATATTCCCAGCATCAGTGGGATCATAATTTACATTGTACAGTGCCTGGTACATAATTTTTCCTCCAATGGATAAGTTAAATGAAACATAATGCAGAAATAAACTGTTTGTGCAGGCTAATATACAACTGCTATCTATAAATCCTTATTTTAAATGTTTGTGATCATCCAAATAATCTGTGTCCTCATTATTGAATTTGTATGTAAATGTCACATTTTAATTTATAAAATATAATAAATCAAATATCACTCACTTCTATCATATGGTTGTTTTTGGGGGGTAAACTTTTGTTTGAATAAAGGCATTCATTGTTTAAAAAATGGCTAAAAACTTTGATCTAATCCAACCACCTCATTGTACAAAATAGGAAACTGAGGCCACAGAAGGGGAAGAAGTAATTTTTTTAGAGTTATATAGTGAGTCAGTGGCAGCATTAATCCCCTAATCAGGTCTTTCAACTCTTTTTCTAGTTTTCTCCTGCTCTATCTTCTAAGTCAACTCAAATGAATTGTGACATGATAGAGGATATGGAAGATGGGGTTTCAGATGACAGCTGGACTCCTCTGAGGACCATGACTCAGGAGGAGGCAATGGGAAATATAGTTTGGGTCAAGATGAGTCTGCAGGACTAGGCTGGAACACAGAGCACTGTGCTCAAAGACTCAAGACATGGTCTGCAGAGCTGTACCCTAGTCCCAGAATATACAACATGGCCATTCCCTTACTCCTCATTCCCAAAGGAGCACACCGATAAAGTTCACTGGACATCTCGTGACATATTCATAGCATTTGAAGGGGGTAGGAGATCCTAATGTATCTGTACAACTGGTTTCTTCTTCCTGGGATATAAGCAGACAAGATAATCAAAATCTTAGCAGTACATGGAACATTCATTCATAAACATGTATGGAGCAGTCACTCAGTGTCAGACAGTGTGTTGGGTGCTGAGGGTACAATGTTGAATAACTTTTCAAAAATAAAGAAATTCTGCCATTTGTGACAACATGGATGAACTTGGAGAACATAATGCAAAGTGAAATAAACCAGTCACAGAATGACAAATACTGCATGATTCCACTTATATGAGGTATCTAAAATAGTCAAATTCTTAGAAGCAGAGAATGGAATGATGGTTGCCAGGGTCTAAGGAGAGGGAGAAATAGGGAGTTTGTGTTCAATGGATGTAAAGTTTCGGTTACGCATGATGAGTAAGTTCTAGAGATCTGTTATGCAACATACTGCCTATAGTTAAAAATATAGTATTGTGCACTTCAAAACTCGTTGAGAAGCTACATCTCATGTTAAGTGTTTTTACCATAAAACAAACAAACAAAAACAAAAGGGCAGAGGAAACTCTGAGAAGTGTTGGATATGTCTGTTACTCTGATTGTGGTGATGATATCACGTGTGCTTGTATATGTTCAAACATCAAATTGTACACATTAAATATGTGTAGTTCTTTGTATATCAATTATACCTCAATAAAATTGTTTTAAAAAGGTAACATCTTAAAAGAAATGACACTCTCCTGATTTATCAGCCTAGAAAATCCATCACAAAATAAAATTAAAATAATTTTAAATGGTTTAATCGTAGGGAACCCAAGAAGGCTCCTGGTGATTTCTTTTGTAAGTTCCCATAAGCCATTTAATATTGTCCCCTAGAATTTTGATTTGCATCAAATTTCCTGGTCCCAAGTTGTCAGGATCTGACCTTTACCCTTTTATTCTTTTTAAGAAAATCAGTTCATTTGTCAATCGCTTGACTCCCAAGATTAACAGCAATGTTCTTGGACTGGGCTGCTTTGGAGAACAGTGGCCAAATTCCAGTTTCAGGCTCTTTAAAGTTTTGAGGCAGCTAGCTTGAGACAAGGTGTTCCCTGAGAATGACCTTTCTGTACTTAAACTCCTTCCAGGATTAATAAACTATTGAAGGAAGGAGCCTCCAAGAGAGCACTGAGCCTTGACAGACCACAGCTTTGGTACTGCTTTTAAAAAGTTCTCAAACAGGTTTAGGAAATGTCTTACTTAGATTCAGAAATTTTCTTTTGAAAATGTGTTAGTATAATCTGGTCATTTGAATAGTCATTCATTCATTCAATAAAAAATTTAATACCTACTAGGAACATAGAACTGCATCAGATATGGGACCTGACCTTAAGAAGCTCACAATCCAGATAGGAGATGAGAATGGTACATAACTGAAAGGACTTTTGAGATTAATTGATAGGACTGAGAACAACTTTATTCTTTAAACATACTCTTATAGCTTTGTAACCATATTGTGCTGTAAATTTCTTTTTGAGGCACCTTGAAAATAACTATATCATCAATGGAGGCAGCATGCTAGGAAGATCTTAGCAGTATCAGGAGATAAAGGCCCTAATCTAAGCTCTGTCACTGCCTGCCAGATTGGCCTCATACCAGTCCCATTCTTTCTGTGGGCCTCAGTCTCCACATCTGTAACCTTAGGAGGTAGGAGGACATGAGATTATCAGAATTAGTTCTTTCCTAAAATATGCATATCAACCCGGGGTATACCATAGAACCTCTAGTGGGTTTCCCTCGTGCTGTTTGTTTTGTACACATTTAACAGAAATGAAATAAACAGTGATTGCTGCTTAAGCTCAAGCAAGAGACAGAGCATTATCCACTAGCTCTGTATGAACTCCATGAGATCTTAGTGCAGGTCAGTGAAAGACAGTCCCAAGCAGGAGACACAGAGAGCTCTTTGTAAAGACTGTATTCCAGAATGTCTGACAGAGGAGAAAGCTCTATACATCTGGGCTTCCTCCAACTGAAAGATATAAATCCTTCAACAATAAGAAGAAAGTCAACAGAAGAAAAGGGCAGGGGGCACAAAGGAAAAAACTCACATATGCTGAGCACCTACTGTGTGCCAGACTGTGTGGTATGCTTTGAAAAAAGAGAGAGCAAATTGAAGCTAATCCTGCATTCAAAGAGCTAAATTAATTATTCAGGAATATATCTTTTCTCAAAGCCACCTATGAATTCAATGCAATCTCTATCAAAATTCCAATGGCATTTTTCACAGGAAGAGAAACACAATCCTAAAATGTGTACAAAATCACAAAAGACTCTGAATATCCAAAGCAATACTGAGAAAGAAAAATAAAGCCAGAGGCATCACACTTCCTGAATTCAAACTACACTGCAAAGCTATAGTAATTAAAACAATATGGTGCTGGCATAAAAAAGAGATGGAACAGAGTAGAGAGTGCAGAAGTAAACCCCCACATATATGTTCAAGTAATATTTTACAAGGGAGCCAAGAATGCTCAAAGGGGAAATGATAGTCTTTTCAACAAATGGAGTTGGGAAAACTGGATAACCACATGCAGAAAAAATGAAATTGGACACCTATCTTACACCATGCACAAAAATTAACTTCAAATGGATTAAAGACTTAAACATAAAACCTAATACTGTAAAGCTCCTAGAATAAAACGGAGAAAACTCCTTGACTTTGGATTGGGCAATGATTTTTTGGATATGACACCAAAAGCACAAGCAACAAAAGCAAAAATCAATAAGCAGGACTACATCAAACTAAAAAGCTTCTGCACAGCAAAAGAAACAGTCAACAAAATGAAAAGGCAACCTATAAAATGATAGAAAAAAATTGCAGCCATATATATATAATAAGGGGTTAATATCCAAAATATACAAAGAATTCATACAACTCAATCACAAATAAACACAAAACCAAACGTGAGCAAAAAAATAGGCAGAGGATCTCATAGACACTTTTTCAAAGAAGACATCCAAATAGCCAAGAGTTACATGGGATCATTCTTTCCCATAAGGAGATTTCAGTCTAATGAGCAAACGGCTACATAAATGGATAATTATAATATGGTGCAACAAAAGCTTTAATGAACATATGTACAAAGTGCCATTGGATCTCAATGAAGGAAGCAGTGGATTTCAGAGGGGCCAGAGATGTCTTAATGCACTAAGTGATGTTTCATTCATCCTTTTAACAAAGATTTATGTGATGCCTACCATGTGCCTAACCTGTGCTACATGCCAGTGACACAGCAGCAACTGTGACTGAGGCCCAACATAAGGAATAGCTGAGTACCTAAAAAGAAGTATTTGCTTCTGGAACAGACGAGGCCAAGGTATAATCCAGGACTCTCATGATTGCCAATGCAGGCGGTTCTTTCCCATGCAGCTGAAAAGTCCAATAAAAGGGACTGTTGGCAGCCACTTAGAAGGAGATATGCTTTGGAGAGAGAAAAGAAACAGAGATCTCAAATAAACTCAAATAGACTCTGCTAAGCAATCTAACATTGCTTCAGTTCCATGAAATGGAAAGGTGAGCCTAAAACCACACTCTGTTTCAATGGTTAGGTCATGTTGGAGCCAGCTTCTGAGATCTCAAAGCACGGAAAACTGATTTTGTGGAGTACATTTGGAACGCAGACAAAGAACTTAAAAGTGGGATTACAAGAGCACATTTCAAAATGGTGTGGTAAAGGGTGTTAATATAAATCCTCCAGCTACCCTTGAATGGCCTTATTTTCTTTCAAAATTTGTAATACCTGAGAGCATTTGCTCTATAGCACAACCATTATTATAAATCACAATAGCAAATGCTCCAAAGGCAGGCATTGAGTTGTGATGGAGCTGCTTCTCACATGGGCAAATCTACATCGCATGCTATAGAATGAGGAGCTTCAGGGATTTATAGTAGAACAACAAATGTGCTCTATAAAGTAGTATGTTTCAAAGTTTAAAATTATCACAGTTCCACATTAATCATTACAAATAAAAGTAATAGTATAAATCCAAGAATAATTATCTTATTAGTTCTATTAAACTGTATTTAATAAGGTTCTTGGTGTCTCTGAGCAGCACCAGTTAAGACAGCTAGTATTAGATATAAAAGTTAGAAAAGACATACCTAAAACTTAGTGCAAGTACTTATACTATCCATAATAGACTATTATCACAATACAAAATGTTACATGTTCTTCCGATATTGTGCAGCTGACTGTCATGTCCACAAGAGTGCATATGCCAAACCAATGGGCCTGAACCTTGGTTGTCCACTTGAGTACACACGTACAGACTGAATTCAAAGAAAGACTAAGACACGACTAGCACCTTCATTAACAAGGACACAATTAGAAGAAGGTTAACTATAAAGTGCAGGCATGCCAGGAGCCTTATTTCAATGTCTGCATGAAAAACAAATTAACCATGCAGTCCAAGTTAATGCATAACTAGTTTCCAAAGAGTTCAAATTTAGTGCATCACACATTTATACATTTGACTGTGAATGTTGTTTTTTACTATAATTGGTTAAAACATCCTTAAAATATATTCAAAATTAAACTAAGATCAAATGCCTATGGATTTTCTGAAGCAGTTCCATCAGACCAGTTAATAGTTGCCTATTAGCACAAAAAGTAATCAGCAAGGGTAGAGATTACCTAATTTCCTTTAGACCAGTGTTTCTCAAACTGTAGTTTATAACCCATTAGGAAGCCGTGAAAATAATTTAGTGGGTGGATTGGTACTAGTAATTTCATAAACATATGTATATATTCAATTTATATATATTATGTGTTCACATTCGATTTATATATAATGTGTATATATTCAATTTATTTCAAATATGTACACACACAAACACACATGATATCAGAATGTGTCATATTGGTCTTTAATAATAGTTATTTTCAGGAAAGTTTGATTTCTGTCATACATATACACACACCCATTCACTTACGTGTGTGTGTGTACTGAGTAGTGATGTATATTTTCAAAAATATTGCTTTGTGGCTCTTAATATTTAGACCCCCTTAAATATTTAGGGGTCTTAAATATTTAGACTCACTTTTCTTCCATGCATCAGAGCTTACAAAGGCCCCCATTTGTCTCTCAAGCCTAAATCCTCTGGATAGCATCCAATACCCATATTAATTTGGCCCCTCTCTACCAAAGTTATCTCCTATTGCTTGCTTCAAAGAGACTGAATTCCTTAATCTCAGCCTTCTCACCACACCCAACCACATATAAACCATAATCATTCCTGTCTTTTAGGCTTTGCCCCCCACATCTCTCTTGCCTAGAGTACCATTTATGTCTTCTGTACCTATCCAATTTTCATTCCTGCTTCAAGACTTAACACAATTGTGACCACTCAGATTAAGCCATCTCTGACCATGCATTTCTAACTATTGGCAGTCACATTTCTCTCCTCTCTTTCTGATCTGACCAGGATACTTATCTTCCATGCCACACAGCTTTAATACTTAAAGAACAGTGAGAATCTCAAAGGTGGAAGAAATCTGAAAGTCTATTTGGTCTAACTCTCTACCGAGGGAAAGGCAGTCCAGAAAAACTTGCATCCAAATTGCTCAGGGAGTGTATTTCAAATACAGATTCCTGGGTCTTAAGGTCACCTCTTGGATCAGAATCTCAGAGGTGAGGCCAAGGAACATGTATGTGCATCATTCTATGGAAGTCTCTGATGCCCAATTGGGTTCAAGAACTGTGGGTCTAATTTGACCTACCCAGGGACTGTTGCTTTCCTTATTTTCCTGGGAAAAGTTCAGGGTCATTGCATCCACTGGTACTTATTCTCCTTTTTCTGGCACTGCATACCTGAGCAGCAGGGGGTTCCCATCTTGCAGCTTTGTGGAGACTCAGAATATAACTTTGCCACCAGGCAGGAACAGGACTGAGAAAATGATGCCATATTCCCAGGACCACAGGGAGATAACCATTGCACTTCCCCAGGACTTTGTGCCTGTTTCTTTCTTTCTCCATCTACTGCTATGTATCATGAAGTTCAAAAATACCACTTCCACGATCACTAGAGCATGAGCCCATAATCCCAACTCTATATTTACAGCTCAGCAGGTTAACTGCCCTGAGCATGAGTTTCCTCATCTGGAAAACAAGGGTACTAATGGTACAGATTTTACAGGGTTGAATATGAGAATTAAATAAGGTTATGAAGAGGAAACTGGCTGTCTAGGAGAATCCCAATAAATGATAGTTGTTTTTATTCCCATAGTCTCTCTGTTTCCCAATGGCCTTCAACTCTTATTTTATCACCCTGGCTCAGGCAGGCAATTCTAAGGCACAAAGGACACTTTACTGCATGCTATGAAGGTTGAATGTGTTCAACCTCTGTACAGCCAGTCCTCAAATGGCAACAAAATTTGATGACCCAGAGGAGGCTGGAGATAAGGCTGGATAAATGGGCAGGGACTGATCACCAAGGGCTCTTGGTCTGCTCTGCATGGGAAGCCATCTGAAGCAAAGTGGAGTGATAGGACAGACTTGAGAGACAATTCAGGGAACTGAAGACTAGATAAGGAGATTTGGGGGAAGCTTTCCAAAGCCCTGTTCTAAGCTGCTTCCAGTTCCCACCCTGCCTCAGCCCCAGGCAAGCTGGCTGGGACAAGGGTACTCTGGGAACTAGAGGCCAGGGATGAAACAGGCAGGGACTGTGGGTGGACCACTGGAGAGGAGTAAGGGGCAGGTCGCTTGGCAAGAGAGAGGGGAGAGAGACTTGCTCAGGGGCCTGTTGGGGGCATGATCCTCACTTGCCGGCAGTGTGTGCAGGATTGAGGGAGATGGCAGGGCTGAACACAGGTCCCAGGTAGGAGGCAGATACAGGGACTCAGGCATGATGGTCACAAGACCCAAATGCCCTCAGTTATAAGAACTCGACCATCTGGCAGATCCCAGAGCAGAAACTTTCAAACCCTACAGAGGAGCCTCTGGGGCTTTGGGTGGGGCATGGTGAGTGGGAAAAACACTCTTCCACTATACACACACAAACACACACACACCCCGACACACACACACACACACACACACACACAGAGGTACCAAAACAGTTTAACATTTGCTTCAAATATTGGGGTTTTGAAAAGATTTTGTTTGAAAGAAAAGATGAATTCTACTGATTTAAAATGAAGAAGTTAGAACATTCACCATTTTATAGACTGGGGCCCAAGAGGGAAAAGGACTTGCAAAAGCTTCTGTGGGGCAAGAGCTAGGACAGGCTCTCAGCCTGCCTATCAGTCCAGTGCTCTTTCCCCTCCTCACTTCTGGCATCAGTAAGTCTTAATCAGCCAACTCTCAACAGGCTATTGCCCAAAGTGGGATTAGAATCACTTAGGGGCATTTGCTAGAGATGCACATTCCCTGGCGCCACCCAAGACTTCCTGAATTGGAACCTGAAGTTGGAGGCCCAGGAATCTCAATCTGTATCTAACTCCCAGGTGATACTGATGCACTGCACCCTCAGTTTTGAGAACTATCATTCCAGTCAATGTAGAAATCTGGTTATACACTAAGGTAGCTTCTCTTTGCACAGCTCTGCTGGCAAGAAATTTAGTACTCCTTGAAGCAGCCCACTCTATCCAAGGACGTTGTTGACTGGCTAAAAGTTCTTTCTTATAATAAGGTGAAATTTCTTCTTGCTCTAAAGTGGCCACCTGTGTCTCTCAGACCAAATCTGCTCCTTCTGCCCTGTGAGAGTCCTTCAAATGTCTGAGTCCCTGTCCATCTGAATCTTCTCTTGGCAGAACACCTCCATCTTCTTCAGTTGTCCTTTTAAGGACCTCAGCTTCAGGTCCCTCGCCAGCCTCCAGACTACCCTCTGGACACAATTCAATGTGTCTGCAACCTTATTAATATTTGAGGCCCCAAGCTTGCCGTATATACCAAGTGAGGGTCTGTCCTGTAGAGACGGATTCTGAATGCTATCTGACACTGAGATGCCCATCATGAAATACACTAAGCCTAGGTTATATATCCTACCTCTCTTCTGTTTGGTCAACCATGTACTGATATAGGAGTTTTATATTTTTTCCACTAAATATGACTTTTCTCCAATTTGTACAAATAAATGTTCAGTTATTTAAAATCCTAATTAACTATCCCACCTAGCTTGATACCATCCATAAATTTGAACGACTAATGACTTCCTCTAAGTTACTTATACAAATATAAAGTTGGATAGAGCTGGAGATAAAACCCTGTAGAGCTCAGACACAGAGCTTCACATTAATTGGCCCCCATTAAGATTAGTCGTTCAGTCACAAACTCACCCAGTAGGCCACAATGATGTCACAACTTTGAACAACTTTATTTCAATAATGTGTTAGTCGACGTCTGCCTTCATGCTGTCAGTCTAGTCACACTGTCAATGGACAAAATAGGATTAATATTGTATCATTTTTGTTACTATCATAGGAAATTTTATTTGCATTATTTTCATGGATTTCTGAAAATGGAAAATGTTGCCTGAATTGCAATATTTTTTCCACAGTAAAATGCTGTATTTTATCTTTTTTTAAAAAATACTTCTGGGGGTATACAGTTCTATGAGCTCCCACATATGCATACATTCATGTAACCATCACTACATTCAGGATCAAGCACAGTTTCAATGACCCCAAATTTTACCATACACTGTCCCATCATAGTAACAATCTCCCCTATCTCTAACCCCTGGCGACCATTGATCTGTTCTCTGTTCCTATAGTTTTGCTTTTACTACAATGTCATGTAAATAGAATCATATAGTATGTAGGTTTTTGTCTCTGGCTTCTTTTACTTAGCATAATGTATTTGCTATCCACGCTGTCACATGTATCAGTAGTTGGTTTCTTTTTATTCTTGAGTACTATCCCACGGTATGGATATATTACAGTTTGTTTACCCATTCAAATGTTAATGGGCATTTGGGACATTTCCAGGTTTTGGTAATTTTTTTAACTTTTTATTAAGATTACAGTAGTTTACAACCTCTGTGAAATTTCAGTTGTACATTATTGTTAGTCATGTTGTAGGTGCACCATTTCACCCTTTGTGCCCTCCACCCACCACCCCTCTCCCCGGCAATCAGTAATCTGTTCTCTTTGCCTCTATGTTTAACTCCCACCTATGAGTGGAGTCATACAGAGTTCATCTTTCTCTATCTGGCTTATTTCACTTAACATAATACCCTCAAAGTCCATCTATGTTGTTGTGAATGGGACGATTTTATCCTATTTTATGGCTGAGTAGTATTCCATTGTATATATAGACCATATCTTCTTTATCCAACCATCTGTTGATGGGCACTTAGGTTGCTTCCACATCTTGGCTATTGTAAATAATGCTGTGATGAACATAGGGGTAGATGGGACTTTTGGAATTGCTGATTTCAAGTTCTTTGGATAGATACCCAGTAGTGGGATGGCTGGGTCATAGGGTATTTCTATTTTTAATTTTTTGAGAAATCTGCATATGTTTTCCATAGTGGCCACACCAGTTTGCATTCCCACCAACAGTGTATGAGGGTTCATTTTTCTCCACAACCTCTCCAACATTGTCACTTTTTGTTTTGGCTATTTTTTCAACTTTAATGGGTATAAGGTGATATCTTAGTGTAGTTTTGATTTGCATTTCCCTGATGATTAGTGACGATGAGCATCTTTTCATGTGCCTATTGGCCATCTGTGTATATTCTTTGGAGAAATGTCTGTTCGTGTCCCCTGCCAATTTTTTGATCGGGTTGTTTGATTTTTTGTTGTTGAGCTGTGTGAGTTCTTTATATAGTATGGAGATTAACCCTTTTTTGGATAAATAACTTGTAAATATTTTTTCCCAACTAGTGAGTTGTTCTTTTGTTTCAATCCTGTTTTCCCTTGCCTTGAAGAAGCTCTTTAGTCTGATGAAGTCCCATTTGTTTATTCTTTCTATTGTTTCCCAGGTCTGAGGAGTTATGGTGTCTGAAAAGATTCTTTTGAAACTGATGTCAAAGAGTGTACTGCCTATATTCTCTTCTAGAAGACTTATTGTTTCAGGTGTAACCTTTAGGTCTTTGATCCATTTTGAGTTTATTTTTGTGAGTGGTGAAAAAGAATGGTCAATTTTCATTCTTTTACATGTGGCTGTCAAGTTTTCCCAGCATCGTTTGTTGAAGAGACTTTCTTTTATCCATTGTAGGCCCTCAGCTCCTTTGTCAAGGTTAGCTGTCCATAGATGTGTGGTTTTATTTCTGGGCTTTCAATTCTGTTCCATTGATCTGTGCACCTGTTTTTGTATCAGTGCCATGCTGTTTTGATTACTGTAGCTTTGTAGTATGCTTTGAAGTCAGGGATTGTGATGCATCCAGCTTTGCTCTTCTTTCTCAGGATTGCTTCAACAATTTGGGGTCTTTTGTTGTCCCATATGAATTTTAGGATTCTTTGTTCAATTTCTGTAAATAATGTTATTGGGATTCTGATTGGGATAGCGTTGAATCTGTAGACTGCTTTAGGTAGTATGGACATTTTAAGTATGTTTATTCATCCCATCTTTCAGGAAAGTCTTGTAGTTTTTGTTGTATAGGTCTTTCACTTCCTTGGTTAAATTTATCCCAGGGTATTTTATTCTTTTTCTTGCTATTGTGAATGGGACTGGGTTCTTGAGTTCTTTTTTTTGTTAGTTCATTGTTAGCATATAGAAGTGCTACTGATTTATCTATGTTGATTTTATACCCTGCAACTTTGCTGTAGCTGTTGATTATTTCTAATAGTTTTCCTATGGATTATTTGGGGTTTTCTATATATAAGATAATGTCATCTACAAACAGCGAGAGTTTCACTACTTCATTGCCTATTTGGATTCCATTTATTTCTTTTTCCTGCTGAATTGCTCTGGCTAACAACTCCAGTACTATGGCAAATAAGAGTGGTGAAAGTGGGCACCCTTGTCTTGTTCCTGTTCTCAGAGGGATGGCTTTCAGTTTTTGTCCATTGGGTATGAAGTTGGCTGTGGGTTTGTCACATATGGCGTTTATTATGCTGAGGTACTTTCCTTCTATACCTATTTTATTGAGGGTTTTTATCATAAATGGATGTTGGATCTTGTCGAATGCTTTCTCTGCATCTATTGAGATGATCATGTGGTTTTTGTTTCTCCTTTTGTTAATGTAGTGTATCACGTTGATTCACTTGCTGATGTTGAACTATCCCTGTGTCCCTGGTATAAATCCCACTTGATCATGGTGTATAACCTTTTTAATTTATTTCTGTATTCGGTTTGCCGGAATTTTGTTGAGGATTTTTGCATCTATGTTCATCAGTGACATTGGCCTGTAGTTTTCCTTGTTTGCATTGTCCTGGCCTGGTTTTTGGATCAGGGTGATGTTGGCTTCATAGAATGTGTTAGGGAGTGTTCCATCTTCCTCAATTTTCTGGAATAGTTTGAGAAGCATAGGTATTAAATCTTCTTTGAATGCTTGGTAGAATTCTCCAGAGAAGCCGTCTGGTCCTGGACTTTTATTTTGGGGTGGTTTTTCATTACTGTTTCCATTTCTTTACTTGTGATTGATCTATTCAGATTCTCTATTTCTTCCTGCTTCAGTTTGGGGAGGTTGTAAGAGTCTAGGAATTTGTCCATTTTTTCTAGGTTGTCAAATTTGTTGGCATATAGTTATTCACAGTATTCTCTTATGATCCTTTGTATTTCTGTGGTATCCATTGTGATTTGTCCTCTCTCATTTCTAATTTTATTTATTTCAGTCTTCTCTCTTTTTTTTCTTAGTGAGTCTGGGTAGGGTTTGTCAATTTTATTAATTTTTTCAAAGAACCAACTCTTTGTTTCATTGATCCTTTCTACTGTCTTTTTTGTTTCAATATCATTTATTTCTGCTATAATTTTTATTATTTCCCTCATTCTACTGACTTTGGGCTTTGTTTGTTCTTCTTTTTCTAATTCTGTTAGGTGTCATTTTAGGTTGCGTATCTGAGATTTTTCTTGTTTATCGAGGTGAACATGTATTGCAATGAATTTCCCTCTTAGGACTGCTTTTGTTGCATCCCAAATGAGTTGGTATGGTGTGTTTTCATTTTCATTTGTCTGCAGATAATATTTGATTTCATTTTTAATTTCTTCAATAATCCATTGTTTGTTCAGTAGCATGTTGTTTAGTCTCCACATTTTTGCCCCTTTCCCAGCTTTACTCTTGTAGTTGATTTCTAGTTTCATAGCATTATGATCAGAAAAGATGCTTGATATTATTTCAACCATCTTGAATTTATTGGTGCTTGCTTTATTTCCCTAGATATGGTCTATCCTTGAGAATGTTCCATGTGTACTTAGGAAGAATGTGTAACCTGCTGTTTTTGGATAGAGTGTTCTATATATATCTATTAAGTCCATCTGGTCTAATTTTTCATTTAATTCTATAATTTCCTTGTTGACTTTCTGTCTGGATGATCTATCCATTGGTGTTAGTGGGGTGTTGAGGTCCCCTACTATTATTGTATTGTTGTTGATGTCTCCTTTTAGTTTTGTTAATAGTTGCTTTACAAATTTTGGTGCTCCTGTGTCAGGTGTCTATATATTTATAAGTGTTATGTCATCTTGGTGGAGTGTCCTTTTTATCATTATAAACTGCCCATCTTTGTCTTTATCTGTTTTGCTTTAAAGTCTACTTTGTCTGATATAAGCATGGTGACACCTGCTGTCTTATGTTCATTATTAGCTTGGAGTATTGTCTTCCATCCCTTCACTCTGAGTCTGTGTTTGTCTTTGGGGCTGAGGTGTGTTTCCTGGAGGCAACATATTGTGGTGTCTTGTTCTTTGATCCATCCTGCCACTCTGTGTCTTTTGACTGGAGAGTTCAATCCATTTACATTTAGAGTGATTGTTGAAATGTGGGGGCCTACTGCTGCCAAATTTTCACTTGTTTTCCCATTTTCTTGCATTTCCTTTGTTTCCCGTTCCATGATTTTTGGACTACTAATTTAGGTGGGTAGATTTCTATATTGGCTTTCTTCTTATTTGTAATTTGTGTCTTTATTCTTGTTATTTGTTTAGTGGTTACCAAGTAGTTAGTATAAAACATCTCATAGATGAGATAGTCCATTTTCTGACAGCCTCTTATTTCCTTAAATTAAGACATTCCATCCTTTTTCTCTTCCCCTTCTGGGTTGTTATTGTCCGACTCTTTTTTTTTCCTTCCTTCTGGTGTTGTGAGTTTGTGGTTAAAATGACAAGGTTATACTTATTCTTGGTGTTTCTCTTCCTTTTATCTTTAATGTTATATTTAACTTTTGCTAACCTGTTCTGATGGAGAGCTTCTACTTTTTTTATTGTCCTTCTACTTATCTCCTTTGCTCTGGGTTTTGAAACCCCTTTCCTTTTTTTGATTTTTCAGGTATGAGGGTCTTCCTGAGCATTTCTTGAAGAGGAGGTCTTGTGGCAATGAACTCCCTTAACTTTTGTTTGTCTGGGAAAGTTTTTATTTCTCCATCGCATTTGAAGGATATTTTTGCTGGGTAGAGTACTCTTGGCTGCAGGTTTTTGTCCTTCAGAGTTTTGAATATATCATTCCACTCTCTTTTAGCCCATAAGGTATCTGCTGAGAAATCTGCTGACAGCCTTATGGGGGTTCTTTTGTAGGTTATTTTCTTCTGCCTGGCTGCCCTTGGTATTTTCTCTTTGTCATTTACTTTTGCAAACTTCACTACTATTTGCTTTGGGGTTAGTCTTTTTACATTGATAAAGTTTGGAGATCTATTGACTTCTGCCAGATGGTGTTCCATCTCTCTCCCCAGGTTTGGAAAGTTCTCAGCAATTTTTTCTTTGAACAGGCTTTCTGCCCCCTTCTTCTCTTCTCCCTCTGGGGTACCTATAATCCTTATGTTGCATCTCCTAATTGAGTTGGATAAATCTCGGAGAGTTTCTTCATTTCATTTTAGTCTTAGTTCTCTCTCCTCCTCTTTCTGCAGCATTTCTATATTCCTATCCTCCAAATTGCTAATTCTGTCCCCCATATTATCGACCTTACTGTTTAAAGAGTCTCAATTTTCTTAATCTCCTCCATTGTGTTCTTCATCTCTAGTATTTCTGATTGGTTCTTCTTTATAGTATCAAGCTCTTTTGTGACATACCTCCTGAACTCATTGAGTTGTCTATCTGTATTCTCTTTTTTTTTTTTTTTTTTGGAGGAAGATTAGCCCTGAGCTAACTACTGCCAGTCCTCCTCTTTTTGCTGAGGAAGACTGGCTCTGAGCTAACATCCGTGCCCATCTTCCTCTAGTTTATACGTGGGACGCCTACCACAGCATGGCTGCCAAGCAGTGCCATGTCCGCACCCGGGATCCGAACCAGTGAACCCCGGGCCGCCGAGAAGCGGAATGTGCGAACTTAACCGCTGCGCCACCGGGCCGGCCCCTATCTGTATTCTCTTTTAACTCATTGAGTTTTTAAAAAATGGCTGTGTTGAATTCATTGCCATTTGGGTTATAGATTTCATTGTCTTTGGGATTGTTTTCTGGGTACTTGTCATTTTCTTTCTGTTCTGGAGATTTAATATATTTTTCATACTGCTTGATGGTGTGGATTTGTGCCTCTGCATAGAGATAGAGTTTATTTACTGCTTCCACTTGCTTCTACTGGTGTGGGGGGGGAGCAGCTGTTTAATCTGCACCAACCTGGAACCCTGTCAGCTGTTGCTGACTGGACCTGGGCCCCTCCTCATAGTCACAGTAGTCCTGTGGGGTCTCTCATCAGATGTGGGGACAATCGCAAGGGGGCCTCAGGCTGCTGGTGCCTACTGTCACAGATCACCTAGACACGCTCCCTCCTTAGGGTCTGCAGCAGTGTTATGGCCTTTCCCAGTGGCCGGGAGCAGGTTCACCTATATTCACAGCTCTGTCACTGTCAGGGCCCACAAGATCTCAGTTGTCCACTATGGGCCATAGCAGAGCTATGGGTACCTACTGCAGTCTGTGGTTAGCTCACCCAGCTGTGCCACTTCTGTCTCAGGGTCTTCCAGCCTTGTGATTTCCAGGCAGGGCCTCTCCACTAATGTTGTGCAGAGGCTTTCACTGTTTCTGCTGTGGGACCGTGGATTCTCCCCCTGGGCCATTGAGCAGGGCCGCTGAAGCTCCACCCAACCCCTGGAAACTCCCACACACTCACTGGGTATTGTTTGCCCCCTTTGGGACACTGCCAGAGTCCATGAGTCAGAGGTGGTTGGTGGGCTGCTGACCAGCTGGGGATCCTCCTGTCCTGGAGCCTCCCAGGGTTCTGAATGCTGGGCAGGGCCTCTCCACGAACGCCAAGTAGAGGCTTTGCCCGTGGCTGCTGTGGGACCATAGAATTTCCCCCTGGGCTTAGGGGCAATCGCAGGGTCTTAGGTAGGGCTGTAGTCACCTGTTTCTACTGTCACTCTGCTGGTGCACACACACGCCCACCCTTGGTGTGTGGCGATGCTATGAGTGTGTCAGCTGGAAGAAAGTCGCTCGCAGGTACTAGGCTGTCTGGGGGTCAGGAATCAGAGAGTTTTCACCTATCTCCACCTCCTCCCTGGGGGAAGTCCATCCACCTTCTGATGTATAGCAGCACGGGTCTCTCAGGCATCCTGAGATGCTGTATGGATATCCTTTGGTGACTGACAAATGTCCAATTAGTTGTAGATTCAAAGGGGGAGAGACTAAAAAGAATACTCACTCAGCCATGTTGCTGACATCACTCTAGTTTTTGGTGATTTTGAATAGGGCTACTATAAACATTCATGTACAGGTTTTTGGGTGAACATAAGTTTTAATTCTCTACATTAAATGTCTAGAAGTGGGTCATATGGTAAGTGTATTTTTAGTGTTTTGAGAAATTGCCAAACTGTCTTCCAACGTGGTTGTACCATTTTAGATTCCTAGTACATCACTTGGTTGTTGTGAACCAGTACTTGTTTTCAGTCTTATCACTCCACTGGTGAGAATCCAGGGGCTTCATCTCTTCATGCCTCATAGTACCTATGTCAAGACCAGGTATAAAGCAAGTAATCAACAACCGTTGGCTATCATTTATGGCTATGTATTTTTCCTTCCACATTTCACATATGTGCTTTTAAAATTCATTCTGCTTAATGAATCCCTTGTCACTTGTAGAATAAAAGCCAAATGCTTCAGGGTCGTATCCAAAGTCCTTCATAAACTGGTCCTCACATTCCGTTCCCAGCCTTCCAGCCCGGTTGCCAAGTGGTTAAGTTCGTGCACTCCACTTCGGTAGCCTGCAGTTTCACCAGTTTGGCTCCTGGGCATGGACCTAGCACTGCTCAGCAAGCTGGGCTGAGGCAGTGTCCCACATAGCACAACCAGAAGGACCTACAACTACAGTATACAATTATGTGCTAGGGGGCTTTTGTGAGAACAAGAGAAAAAAAAGCTTGGCAACAGATACTAGCTCATGTGCCAATCTTTAAAAAAAAATTAAAAAAAAAGAAATGAGAGTTCAAATAAATTAAGTAATCTCCCAAGGTCACTCAGCTAATGAGTTCTAGAGCTGGAAATAAAACAAACAACAACAAGGTAGAGCTCCAGATCCTTATCCTAGCATTCAAGGCCCTTCATGATCTTCTTCCAGCCTTTGTTGAAAGGTAATGTAATATAGAGGTTGTGAGTATAGGTTCTGTTTGGATACAAACTTCCTGGGTTTGAATATTTGGCTCTTCAACTTACTGGCTGTGGGCTCATGAGCAAGTTACTTAATTTCCCTATGCCTCAGTTTCTGAACTGTCAAGTGGAGATGATAATAATAATGATAATGACATTAACCTACCTCACAGGGTTTTTGTGAGGATCAATTAAAACATATTAAACTCTCAACACTGTGCCTGGCATATAGTAAGTGATCCATAAATATTAACTGTCAGTATTACTTTCTATCCTCATCTTCTCTCACTTGCATCAGTACATATCCTGTATTCTGCATTATCCTGACTCCATGCACTTATTCATGCTGTTCCCTGCACTTCATCTATATATATGGAAATCCAGTTCATTCTTCCTCACCCAGGTTGAATGCCACCTCTTCTGCATATCCTTGGATTCCTCTAGCTAGAAGCCAGCCCTCCCCGCTCACCACTCTCAGAGTAATTTGTCTGTACTTCTCTCATTATAATGCTTATCAATTTCTGCCTTTTATTAATGTGTGTTCGGTTCCTGTCTCTTCCATGCCTTCCTATTTTTAAGGACAGCAACTTATTTCTTTATGTGTTTCTCACAGTGTGCAGCATGATGCATGGCACTGGGCCTTCAGGTGCAGTAAATTGCTGTTGAATTGCATTCATCTTTTTCCACCTAGCAGTGCCAGCTGAAGCCTGGAACAAGCTGATGGAAGCTTCGCTCTGAAGTTAAGCCAGTCATGGCTTTCATCTCCTCTTTGCAGACACTTTTATTTTGATTTAATATTTTCCATGTGGACATCTTTCAACCAAAGCCCTGCAGGTAGGGGTGGCTAGAATTGGCCTGGAGCAGACAAGCCACTCTATAGATAATATAGTATATAGTATACAGATAGTACAGTATATAGATAGTATTATCCACTTTGGGATTTGCTCTTTTTTTTTTTAAGATTTTATTTTTCCTTTTTCTCCCCAAAGCCCCCCAGTACATAGTTATATATTTTTAGTTGTGGGTTCCTCTAGTTGTGGCATGTGGGATGCTGACTCAGCATGGCTTGATGAGCAGTGCCATGTCCGTGCCCAGGATCCAAACCAGCAAAACCCTGGGCTGCCAAAGCAGCACGAGTGAACTTAACCACTCAGCCATGGGGCCGGCCTCTGGGATCTGCTTTTTTAGTGGAGATGAGAGAGTGAAATTAGAAGGGCACCTCTAATTTCTTGACACTGATTCTGATGACACCAGATACTCCCAAGCAATTCCACAGGGCTGAAGCCCTCTAGATTTCTGACATCCAGGGTAGCTTCCAAGTTGCCCCTATCTGGGTTCTTCTAGGCACAGACGACTTAAACATATGAACAAGTAATGCGCAGCTTTCTGCCTCTTGCAACGATGCAGACAGGAGTCTTTTAGGCTGATCTGTCCTCTGCTATCTGCTGGGGTGGGGATGGAGAGTCAGTGGGGAGTATGGATAGGCAGGACTTGGAATGAGAGAGAACTTGGACTGGCAAGAGAGAATTAGTAATGTTTTATCCCCAAAACATTGTGGATGAACTCAGCAGGAGAGCTATTATTTATTGAGCCAGCAAATTGATTTGCTCCTCCATCCCTATAGGGAAAAATACCCCCTCTCAGCTTTAGATTCATGTCATCTGAGTATATTGACCTTTACCCCTTTTCTTTACTATCACTTCCTAACTTCCTGGTCAATCTTCATCATTTGTTGTACACATTGGCACCTGGCCCACTGTCTTCTTCCCTGCCTTCACCCTAGATGACTTCAGGCTTCCCAGAGATAACTCAGCTAACATCTGGGCTCTCAGGTCCTCTGACTTTCTCGTCTGCAGTGTTTTTATCCTCCATCTCTCCTCGGCCACCCTGGCTATTGTCTTTATCCAGAACTGCTCTACTCTTAAAATATCAAATTCAAACATCCAGTTACTGCTACACATCCTTCCAGCTTTCCCTTCAGTTACTCCCAGACAACCCCTGTGCATTATCTCTATCTAAGCAGGTTCCTAATATGCCACAATCATGTTTATGACATCTCCAAAAGCAAGATCCGGGTCTTTAGTCCCTTCCATCTTCCTGTTACTGAAACCAAAGTGGGTTTGCCTCATGGTGAGTTAAATAAGACTCTCCACCAGAAGTAATTGTTTCACAAAGTAAGGCATATTTTCAGCAAATAGGAGACCATGAGGAATAATTTGCAAAGTCATAGCATCCCTGAACAAAGGGAAGCCGGGACCTTTTATTTCAGATGGAGAATGAATATTCAAAAGGGAGAGGGGGATTTTCGCTTGTGCAGTCACAGTTGGAAAACATGCTTCCACATACACTACAGGCTATGGTAATAAGACCTAAGCTCTTCCTGGGGACAGCTTAGATTAAAAATAAGGCAAAGGTTGTAGGTTTAGCTCTTGTGGTAAGGCTTAGTCTTGTTCAGGGTGGTTGGTGATTGCATCTCCTTAACATAACAAAAGGGGAAAAAAACAATTTGGAAAAACAGTTAAATGCTTCCAAACCCACCCTTGACTTCCTGGGGCAATTATCAGGTGACATTCCCTCCCCACCCTCTAACCTTAGTCCACTCCAGCAGGAGATCATATTACAGATGATCTTCCTCCTTAGCCTAGGAAGGGACGTCTAGACCAAACCACCAAGGCCATGCCCTATCAGCCACTGCTCTCAGTTGGGCTCCTCAGCTTAAAATTAACCAATGATTAGGTTAACCAGAAACCCAGTCTCTCATCGCTAGGGCTAGAGTGTGTAGGTATAACAGTGGTCTTGCTAGAGTATTGTATGTAGTGGGGTGTGTATTTTTAATGGTTTTGGGAGAATCCTCTTTAGGGGCATTGAACCTCCAAGCAAATGCCATTTTTAAATGAGACTTTGTTCCTTTGGCCACCAAAGTCTTCTTTTAATGATTTAAAACCTGCAGGCCTTAAGTGAAAAGCAGACAGAAAGAACTTGATTATAATGCAGCAATTTCATTGGGGCCCAAATACTGCATTTCTAATGTAATAGAGGCTTTTAGCAAAGTAATTGGAAAGGGCTGGTAAATTACTAATGCTTGGGCAACCTAGGATTTGAATACCTGGCTGCTCTTGACAAGAGTTGTGACGATACGCAGGGCCTTCTATTCATGGCAGCCTGAAGTAAGTGGACAAATATCCTGGTGTCAAACATTGTTGCCATTCCTGCTAATACCTTCCATTAGAATTGTTTACTATAACCAAAAAGGACAGATCCACCTTCCTTTTCTATAGTCTGCCCAAGTGGGAGAAGCTCTAATCCTTTTATTCCCCCTGGTCCAGACAAGAGGTGACTCTAAAACTTGCCTTTGTTTTACTCACTTCTGTGAGTCTGTACTTTCTGCATAAAGGCCCGCCTTTGGAACTAGAAAATCCATCATAATTAGATAAGGATAGATGTGTGAGAGGCAGAGTTGGGAAGACAAGTGAAGCTGAGTCACACCAGGAGACACCTGGGCCACCACTGGGGGGCATGGTAGGCGTCTGGGTGCCTATTCTACTGCCACAGTTAGCTGATCTCTCCAAAAACTGAAAGGTAGTGGGAAGAAATTACTCTAGCAGCAGAATGCTTGGGTTGGAAATTCTAACCACTTCCTAGTTGTGTAAACTTGGGCAAGACAGTTCACTTCTCTGAGTCTCAAATTCTCCATCTATAAAATTGTGATGCTACCTGTTCCACAACATTACAGTGACTTCTGAATAAAATGTTGAGTATGGAAGCATCTGACTTGTTAATCCAACCACAGCATCAGTAGGGAACTGGATAGGGAATTCCCCTTGATTAGCAATGTACCCAGAGACTGAAGGGTAGCAGATGCAACAGGTGGGATATTTGAACCTTTTGTGGTACTCTGCCCTGTGCCTGGCCCTACAGAGTGCCAGATGAGGTAATTTTTACCTAAGAAACCACACCTGAGAACTCTGAATCCCAAGGCTGCACTAAGTGTTTCCTTCTCAGGATCTAGCAGTTAAGAGCTTGAAATTTAGGCAGTAAACTGACTGTGTTCAAGTCCTGCTCCATAATTTACTAGCTATGTGACCTTGTGTGAATGACTTAATTCTCAGGCCTCAGTATCTAAAATGGAGATAATAATGGAGTAAATGTATTTAAAACATTTAGAATAATACTTCCCATAAGTGCTACAGAAGTATTTACTTTTATTACCATCATCTCAGTGTTAGTCAAAATGCATTGCCCTCATCTGTTGTTAGTTTGTGACACTTCTCCCCCTACCTGACTGGGAACTCATCCAATGCAAATAATATATCCTCAATGTAAAAATTTCAAACAATAGTACATGAGTAAAATAAAGAATGAACATCCTCTTTATCTTTCCCCTGGAGATAACCACAGTTTTCTTCTATGAGTGTATAATATCTTTGAAAATGTATATGTGTGATCATACTATATATACTGTTGTATCACCTGCCCTTTTCACTCAACAAAGAATCATGGCATTCTTTTCCTGTAAAGTCTCCTTTTTTAGTTTCGAAAATTCTGAGGTCACCCATGAGATCATTGTTAATATGTTAGCAAAAGGTGAATGAGAAAATACATGTACACTAAAGGCCACACTAACTCTGTATCACAGCCATATCTACGAATCTTTTAAAAAATTGTAGCTCCTTTATGTCTGAGGCAAATTGTTTATTTAGCCTAGAGATGTACCTATGGATTAAAAGAGTCCTTACCATAACTCTAGGATCCCACAGGGATCTATGACCCACAGGTTAGAAGCCTGTGATGCTATCAAAGGAGTCTTAGATCTGACAGTCTATGGTGTTATGTAGGATGGTAGACACTGGTGGGTCATAGTGGTTCCTCTTTTGCTAATCAACCTCTTGAGCTGGCCTTGGATACTAGGTAAAATTGCCCTGTTGTTTTAGGAACAAGACCTCTGTGTGAGTCAAGCAGTTGGGAGAGATAAAGAGAGGGAAAAAGGAATGCAAGGGAGAAAAGAATGCAGCCATCCGTGAGTCCACCAGGAGCACCATTAAAGTAAGCTATTATCAGGGAGATGATGGGGGAATTAGTTATAAGGAGGGGAGGATATTTGAGCTCTGAAAACTTTGCAGCTTCTGCTGAGGCTTGGAGAGAACACTGATAAAAGTCTGTGAAACACTGGGGTTTTTTTTCACATTACAAATGAAAAAGTAATAAAACAAAAATACAAGTGTCCCAGTCCTCCTATAGCCGGGAAATCAAGATATACTTAGAAGTCATAAACACTTGTTAACAAGCCAGAATAAGAATTTGCAATTCATGATTCTTGTGTTTTCAGCCCCAAATAACTGAGAGCAGGAAGTCAAAGAAACCTGGATAATAAGGTACATCCTGCCCAACTCTGTACTTCAGAGAAATTCAACTCTGAAATCCCTGGAAAGATGGTGCCCTTGCCCAGTGCTTCCTAGACTTGTGGATTTCACAGACCAATACATTTTCTTTTAGGAGGACCTTTGTAAGGTTATCAGCTCTTTGTTTTGCCAAATAAGGACATTAAAACAACAACAAAACTACTTCTACTGATTGCATCATTTCTTAAAATAAAAGACATTTCAAGACCAAAAAGGTAGGTATCATTAATCTCAGTAAAGCCACTTTTTTTAACTAGAGAAGCTTAGCTTTATGCAGCCTTACAGCATAGTCTTTATTTTTATCATTTCACTATGCGCCAATGCAAATATAGCCACATAGACCTTGGGCTCCAGTATTTGGAAATATCAGCCTGCATTATGTTCTTAATAATCTTACCAATAGAGAATAAAATCATTTAGTGGAACAGATCATTTTCTGCCTAGCATAATATCTTCTATTGCAATGTCTGAACTTTATCTCTTTCTCTATCCTTGACAGAGACAAAACACTTGGCCAGTACCCTTCTTAGGGTAAATCTTCAGTTTCTATAAAAGCATTGAGTAACTCCCTCCATCAGTTAGGGTCCTGAGAGGAAACAGGTAGCACACTAAAATTGGGAATTTAAGGTGAGTTTAATAGAAAAAATAGCCTATTTACAGAAGATGCTGACAGGGTGGCATAGCACTTTGGGGCTATAACAGTAGTGCTGAACCCACCTCCTCCAGGCCTGAAGTGATTAAGAGAAACACATGAAGATGCAGCCATGACAAAACCCCTCCCAAGGGAGGAAATGAGGGAGATAAATACTCTAATTTTACTATCCCTTCTCTTTCTGATCTCCTTCCAGGGAATCCCATTGGCCAAACCCAACCAGAAATTCTACTTGGGTCAGTCTCCTGATGAACAAGTGAGGGTGGAGCATGAATCTGGAGGGGCAAATGGAAAGTATCCGGCCTACCTCATATCAATTTTTTTTTTACGTTTAATTCCAATTATAGCAGAAACATTGGGATAGCTTGGGACATCCTAAAAGCCAAGGCAAAGAGATAATGAGACAAGATACCAGACATTTTACTAAAGAAAGGAAACTACCATTGCATCAGGAAAGTAATTCTTTCCCATCTCTGTGCAGATTTTTTTTTTTTTTAGTATGTGACATTCAATATCATTATGCTGTCTTGAGTAGCAGTTTTACAAGCAATGTAGAAATGATCTCTATATGGCAATTTCTTTATGCAATTTTAGGTCTAAAAATGATTAAAGTCATAGTTAAATTATAATCCAATAAGAAATCCTATATAGTACAGAGTACACAACTTTCCGGAAACATAAACAAAAAAAGAATTTGGTATATATTAAGCACCTACTGGGTACCCACTGGGCTAGAAAGCATTATTTACTGTAATAAAATCCTGAAAATTAGGTTTTATCCTCATTAAATAACTTGTTCAAGTATGCTGCATTTATTCATTTGTTCACTAAAAATATTTATTGAGAAATTATTATGCGCCAAGCATTGTTCTAGGTGTTGAGAATACAGCAGTGAAAAAAGTGCTAATCCTTGGACTCATGTAGCTCACATTCTAAAAATAGTGGCACTGAATATCAGAAGATGAGATTAGAAAGCTAAACTGAGGTCAGAGATGAATAATGCTTTGTGCTATGTCAAGAAGACTGGAATGCAATTTTGTAGTTTTCTTCTTTTAAGCAGTGAGCCTTCCTTTCAGTGTGTTTGAGAAAAATAGAATGTTTTTTCTTTTTACTTTCTTTTACTTATTTTTTCTGAAAAAATAGGTTTATTAAAACAACTGTGCACAAACAATAGTTAGCATGCATTACATTATAACTTGGAGCAATATTTAAGGAAATAAGGGCATTTAGCTACAGTTCAGTCTCTTTTACAGTGATCTTCATGTATTATCAATTAAAGCTTAATTGTTTTTAAAATGATATCCTAATTTTTTCTTGCTGTAAGGACAACATTTGCTCATTATAAAAAAAAGTAAACAATACAAACATATGTAAAATATAAAGTGAATGTCTTCTATAAGCCTCATCCCTATCCTAAAATAATAGTATTAACTGGTATATATCCTTTCAGATACTTTTAATAATGTAAAATGTATATACAGAAATACATATGTATAGTCTTTTTTTTTTCCAAAAATGGACCGTTCTATATCTACAGTTCTCTGTGAGAGCAACCAAAAAAAATTTAATTAGGCTTAAATCCTTTACTGACCTCTAAGCACTTAGGAGCTCCTACTTTGTGCATCAGTAGTGCCTGGCACGTATTGAGTGCTGCATAACTATTAACTAGTTTAGAGATCACAAGATCTCCCCAAATAAAAATAAGTTGAACAAAAATAAGTTGATAATGATGATACATTTCAAAAGGAGCAGAACAAATATGGAAAGTCATAATCTAATATCATAATCTTTGAAAAGTGGTCCTAGAGAAAGACAGAATCGCAGCCTTCTTAAAGCAACTATTGGTGGAAGGAAAGAAGGTAAGTGAACAATATCCAGAAAAATCTCAATAATGAACTTCAGTCTGGAGAAAAAGCAGAGGGGTTTGGATAGGTACACTTCAAACCACTGAAAATGAATCTATCTTTTGTTTCCCTCTACTTCAGTATCTCAACAGAGGCCTGCCATTTTCATTTTGCCTAACTGGAAGGAAAGATAGGGATGGAAAACAGAATGGTCATAATCACTAAGAGAGAATTAATTCCAGAAATATTTGAGGATTTAGCAGATTGGAAAAGAAAAGAAAAGAAATAGGACAAGACTATCCAATGGAGTGGACAGGACAGGGAGCAGATTCACAGGGATAATGACAATTAAAGTCCCCCCAACCCTCTGATCTCATTATTATGCCTAGGCCATAACCCATGGGTTTTACTTATCTTTTCCACTTTTGGGGATGAACATAGTTGCTAGGGATATGAGGGTGAGGTGCAGGAAGTAAACAACATGATTGTCTCTCTCCGTTGGATACAAAGTCTCTAGTGCTCCACTCTGAATCAAGGACATGGTCCAGAGTGAATTGGCACCCTCCACATATAGGGATAGGATACCCCTTAGCCTAGGTGGAGTCAACTTGGGTACAGAGTATATATCAAAATTACATAAGGGAAAGCAGAATCCAGGTTCTTGAACAAGATTGTTCACAACAACAGCAAAGCTGTTTCACTCTACTGAAACTCTCAGGCTACAGAAAGGCATATCAAATTAACAGTACCTAATCCTTAAACAAAATTTCAGAGGAAAAACAGACCTAGATAAAGAGGCGCAGAGTCAAGGATTTACACATATTATATCTGAGCAAATATAAAATTTTGATTAGGCCACCAGCTTTGAATATGTGAATAATTCAAATAAATATTTTGTCAGATGTGCAAAAATACTACAGCCATACAAGGAAGAGAAGAATAAAGAAAGGAAAGTGTTACAAGAAGATATGAAGAATCCATCCTTGGAGAAAACATGGTACAAAAAGTGAAAGAAATATGCTATCAGCGTTTCAAACTGTAAAAGTAATTACATCAAATATTAGTTCAATGAGGTAAGACATCAAAGATTAAGTGATAAAAATGTGATAAAATGAAGATTGCAGAGCTAATTAAGCAAACTGAGGGCCAAGCAATAACAGTACAGAAGAAAGACATATATAGAAGCAGAAAATGTAAAAACAGAATATATATGGCTGAAGATATAGAGGAAAGGGGCTTGAAATAATCATAGTGAAAGCAAAGAAAAAGATACAATCATTAACAAAATTAGAGAAAAGTTAGTAACGTAAGAAGCTCACCAATGAGCCACCATAAGGAAAACTTGTCCCTGAGGTAGACTTCCCAGCAAACAGAAATGAAAAGAAAATCAAAGATATACTAAGAGATTTCCTGAACTGAAAAATATAGCTGATTCCATAGACCAAAAAGTATACTGTATTTCGGGGGGGGGGGGCAGAGACAGACTTATAAACATGAATTCACATTCTGACAAAATTTTACAATTTTAGAATAAAAAATATTCTTTGGTATTTAGGCAGTAAAAACATGTCACAAAGGGCAAACAATTAAGTCTGTAACTCTTCTTAATGGCAATCATCACAATAAATAAAATCATAAAATTGAAGGTGGCAGCAAGGAAAATAAGAAGTATAAAGATCTTAATAAACTAATTTTGAATAGAGGAAGAATCAACAAATATTGTCTATAGTTGATAAATCAAGAAAAAGAAGTTTATGTATATTATCCAAAGTTATAATTTCTACCAGAAGAAACAAAGACACAATAGGTGATGTTAGCATCACGGCAGAGTGAGTTGTTCCTTTTGTCTCTGCCCTGTAAGTTACAACCAGTAGGACATCCATAGACCAACAAAGGAGTCTTGGCATGGCACACCAGAATGCCTGAGTCATATATATATCTATACATCTGAAGGTGGGTGGTCTAGACCTCCTGGAGGCATGGAACCAGGGGAGCAGTGGTGGCAGTTCCCAAGACTGGAGACTCCAGAAAATGTGGCCATGCCTGTGACCAGAGACGCCAAGAACTTAGGTAACACCCACAACAGTAGCCCCAGGAACTCAAGCAGCCTACACTCTCGGAGGTGCCAGGAATTGCTGTAGCACCTGAAACCAGAGGCTCTGGAACCACAGCCGTACCTGCAACACAGCTCCCTCCATCTCTCCCAGTGTTGGTGCCTTCAGCCCCGACCCTATCAGCAGCAGGGACTACATCCAAGACTTTGACACCTCCAGAACTGACAGTGGTGCTCATGACCTGAGGTTCCAGAAATTGCACTGGTGCCCAAGACCAGAGGATCCGGGAACCTCAATGGCGCTCATGACGTGGCCCTCCTCCTCCTCCAGCAGAGGCAGGTGGAATACATGACCTGAGAAACTGCAGCAGTGCCCACAACCCAGACCTCTCCACCTCACCCAGTGGTGGCAACCTCCAACCTGTCCCTTTCAGCAGTGGGGGCTGCATTCAGTCAATATATACACTCATATACTGTATCTTCTTTATCCATTAATCCATTGATGAGCACTTACGTTGCTTCTAAGTCTTAACTATTATGAATAATGCTTTAGTGAACATAGGGGTACATAATTCAAATTAGTGTTTTCATGTTCTTTGGACAAATACACAGAAGTGGAATTAATGGATCATATGGCAGTTCTATTTTTAATTTTTTGAGGAATCTCCATACTGTTTTCCATAGTGGCTTCACCGGTTTACATTTCCAGCAGCAGTATATGAAGGTTCCCTTTTCTCCACGTGCTCTCCAAAACTTGTTATTTCTTGTCTTATCTTTTTAATAATAGCCATTCTGCTAGGCCTGAGGTGATATCCAATTGTAGTTTTGACTGGCATTTCCCTAAGAATTAGTGATGTTTAACATCTTTTCATGTGCCTGTTGGCCAGCTATATATCTTCTTTGGAAAATTTCTGCATAGATCCTCTGCCCATTATTTTGCTCTGGTTGGTTTTGTGTTGTTGAGTTGTATGCATTCTTTCTATATTTTGGATATTAACCCCTTATCAGATATATGATCTGAAAATATTTTCCCCTAGATGGTGGGTTGTCTTTTCATTTTTTTAATGGTTTATTTTGCTGTGAAGAAAATTTTAAGTTTTATATAGTCCCATTTGTTTATTGTTTCTTTTGTTTCCCTTGCCTGTGGAGACATATTCAAAGGATACTGCTAAAACTGATGTCAAAGAATGTACTAATTATATTTTCTTCTAGGAATTTTATGGTTTCAGGTATTACACTCAAATGTTTAATCCATTTTTAGTTAATTTTTGTGTATGTGTAAGGTAATCATTTGCTTTCCTTCTTTTGCATGTGACTGTCCAGTTTTCCCAACACCATTTATTGAAGAGACTTTCCTTTCTCCATGTTCTTGGCTCCTTTTTTGAAGATTAACCGGCCATAGGTGTGTAGGTTTATTTCTGGGCTCTCGGTTCTGTTCCATTGATCTGTTTTTCTGTTTTTCTGCCAGGACCATGCTGTTTTGATTACAAGAGCTTTGTAGTATATTTTGAAATCAGGGAGTGTGATGCCTCTAGCTTTGTTCCTTTCTCTCGAGATGCCTTTGGCTGTTTGGGGCCTTTCGTTGTTCCGTATAAATCTTAGAATTCTTTGTTCTATTTCTGAGAAAAATGTCTTTGGAACTGCATTGAATCTGAATCTGTAGATTGATTTAGGTAATATGGACATTTTAACTATTAATTTTTCGAATCTGTGAAAATGGAATATCTTTCCATTTATTTGTGTTGTCTTTGATCTCTTTCAACAATTTTTTTATAGTTTTCAGTGTATGGTCTTTCACTTCCGTGGTTCAATTTATTCCTAGATATTTTATTATTTTTATTATAATTGTAAGTGGGGTTGTATTCTTGTTTCTCTTTCTGCTAGTTCATTGTTAGCATATAGAAATGCAACTAAGTTTTGTATGTTGATTTAGTGCCCTGCAACTTTTCTGTATTTGTTCATTATTTCTAATACTTTTTTTGGGATTCTTTAGGGTATTCTATATAAAAACATGTCATCCACAAATATGACAGTTTTACTTCTTACTTTCCAGTTTGCATACCTTTTGTTTCTTTTTCTTATCTAATTGCTCTGGTGACTTCCAGTACTTTTTTAGGACTTCCAATACACTGTCAAATAACAGTGGTGAGAGTGGGCATCCTTGTCTTGTTCCTGTTCTTAGAGAGATAGCTTTCAGTTTTTCACCATTGAGTATGGTGTTAGCTGTTGGTTTGTCACCTATAGCCTTTATTATGTTGAAGTACTTTCCTTCTCTACTCATTTTATTGTTTTTTTTCACAAATGGGTATTGAAACTTGTCAATTGCTTTCTCTGCATCATTGTTAAACTGGTGTATCATGTTGATTGATTTGTGGATGTTGAATCATCCCTGTGTCCCTGGAATAAATCCCATTTGATTGCCATGTATGATCCTTTTAATTTATTGTATTTGATTTGCTAATATTTTTTGACTATTTTTAGATCTGTGTTTATCCATAATATTGGCCTATAATTTCCTTTTTTTGTGTTGTCCTTATCTGGTTTTGGTATCAGGGTAATGTTGACCTTGTAAAATGAGTTGGAAGGTTTCCCATCCTCTTCAGTTTTTTGAAAGAGTTTGAGAAGGATAAATATTAAATCTTTGAATGATTGGTAGCATTCACCAGAGAAGCTGTCTGGCTCTTGACTTTTGTTTTTTGAGAGGTTTTTGATTATGGTTTCAATCTCTTTACTTGTTATCGGCCTATTCAGATTCTATACTTCTTCCTGATTCCATTTTAGGAGGTTGTATGATTCTAAGAATTTATCCATTTCTTCCAGGTTATTCAATTTTTTAGCATGTAGCTTTTCACTTATAATCCTGTGTATTTCTGTGCTATCTGTTGCATTTCTCCTCTTTCGTTTCTGATTTTACTTGTTTGAGCCTTATCTGTCTTTCTCTTAGTCATACTAAGGGCTTGTCCATTTTGTTTATCTTCTCAAAGAACCAGACCTTAGTTTCATTGATCTTTTATATTGTCTTTTTAGTCTCTACTTCACTTATTTCTACTCTGGTTTTTATTATTTCATTCCTTATACTGATTTTGGGTTTCATTTGTTCTTCTTTCTCTGATTTTTTAATTTGTAAGCTTAAATTGTTTATTTGAGATTTTTCTTGTTTCTTGCAGTAGGCCTGTATTGTTATTCCTGTTAGTACCATGCTTTAAAAATTATTTTATTGAGGTCCTTTGGTTTCTACTATTGTATAAATTTCACTTTTGCTGCATCCCATCTATTTTGGTATGTTGTGTTTTCATTTTCATTTGTCTCCAGGTGTTTTTTAATTTCTCATTTGATTTGTTAGTTGTTCACTAAAGTGTTATTTACTAGCTACACATTTGTGACTTTTCTAGCTTTCTTCTTGTTGTTGATTTCCACTTTTTTTGGAAAAGTTTGTTGATATAATTTCATTCTTCTTAAATTTCTTGAAACTTGTTTTATTTCCTAACATATGGTTTATCTTTAAGAATGTTCCATGTGTACTTGAGAAGAATGTGTATTCTGCTGCTTTGGGATGGAATGTTATGTATATATCTATTAAGTAATCTGGTCTAGTGTTTTAGGTAGGCCTCGGTTTCCTTGTTGACTTTCTGTCTGGATGATCTATCCATTGATGTAAGTGGGGTGTTAAAGTCTCCTACTATTATTGTGTTGCTGTCAATTTCTCCCTTAAGATCTGTTAATATTTGTTTTATATACTTTGGTGCTCCTATGTTACGTACACATACATTAATAAGTGCTATTTCCTTTTGGTGGTATGTCCCTTTTATCATCATACAATGCCCATCTTTGTCTCTTGTTATCTTGTTTGGCTTCAAGTCTATTTTGTCTGATATAAGTGTGGCTGCATCTGCTTCCTTTTGGTTGCTGTTTGCTTGGAATATCATCTTCCAATCCTTGGCTGTGTCTGTTTGTCTTTAGAACTGAGATGTGTTTCCTGGAGGCAGCATATTGTAGGGTCTTGTTTTTCAGTCCTTCCAGCCACTCTGTGTCTTTTGACTGGTGAATTCAATCCAGTTATACTTAGTGATTATTGATATGTGAGGGCATAATATTACCATTATATCTTTTGTTTTCTGGTTCTATATTTTCAGTTTCTTTTCCTTTGTGTTTCTGTTAGCCATTTCAGTGTTGTTTTCTTTGATATATTTCTCAATTTCCTCGTTTTTGTTTTTGTTTTGTGACTGTGTTCTGAATTTTTTTTGTGTGGTTACTGTGAGGTTTGTACAAAAGATCTCATAGATGAAGTAGTCCTCTTTCTGCTGATAGCATGTCATCTCCATTAGCCTATGCAAGTTCCATCCTTTTCCTCTTCCTCTTCTATGTTTTTATTGTCACAAATTATCCCTTTATGTATTGTGAGTTTGCTATGAAACTGAAATGGTTATAGTTATTTTTGATGCTTTCTTTTCCCTTAGCCTTTATGTTATAATTGAGTGTTCACTAACTTATTCTGATACGGAGTTGCAATTCTCTGATTCTCTCTGTCCATTTATCACCTTGCTTCAAGATTTGTATATCTTTGCCTTTTTGTTTCAGGCAGGAGAACTGTTTTCAAGATTTTTTGTAAGGCAGGTCTACTGGCGATAAATTCTCTCAGCTTTGGTTCATCTGAGAAAGCCTTTATTTCTCCTTCAAATTTGAGGGATAACTTTTCTGGGTAGAGTTTTCTTGGCTGACAGTTTTTATCTTTCAATATTTTGAATATATCATTCCACTTTCCCCTTCCCTCTAGAGTTTCTTCTGAGAAATGTGCTGATAGCCTAATGGGGGTTCCTTTGTAGGTTATTATGTTTTTCTCTCTGGCTGTCCTTAATATTCTTTGTTTGTCATTTTTTTGACAGCTTTAACAGAATGTGCCTTGGAGGAGGTCTTTTTGCATTGAGAAAATTTGGTGTTCTGTCAACTTTATGGACTTGTATATTCATTTCTTTTCCTAGATTTGGGAAGTTCTCAGGTATTATTTCTTTAAGTAAGCTCTCTGCTCCCTTCCCCTTCTCTTTCTCTTCTGATACCCACTATCCTTATGCTGCTTTTCCTAATTAAGTTGAATATTTCTCATAGAATTTCCCCAATTTTTTAGATCTTAGTTATCTCTCCTTTTCCATGTGAATCATTTTTAGATTTTTTCTTTAAGCTCACTAATTCTGTCTTGAGTATGGTCTGCTCTATTTCTAACACTTTCTACTTTATTGCTTATCTCCCTTATTGTTTTCTTCAGCCCCAGAAATTGTTTGGTTCTTTTTTAGAGTTTCATTGTCTTTTATGAACTATTCCTTCTATTCATTAGTTTTATTCCTGAGTTCATTGATCTATCTTTCTAAGTTATCTTATAGCTCATTAAGTTTCTTCAGGACAGCTATTTTTAATTCTCTGCCAGTTAAATGACAACTTCCATGACTTCCATGACTTTGGTTTCTGGAGAATTGTCATTTTCTTTTTGTGCTACTGTGCTACTGTGGTTTTTCATGGTGCTTGATTTGTTGTTCCTCTGCCAGCACATTTATGATAGAAAACACCTTTCTTATTTGGATAAGGCTTTGTTTACTTTGCTTCTGAGCTACTTCTGGTTGTATTTGAGAGCTGCAGTTTCCACCCTTGACTTTCTCTGTCAGAGGTGTTGTCAGTGCCCTTGTTGTATTGCTTGTGCCTCTGAGGTTTCTGGTGCCTTGTTGCTTATGGTGTTGCTGCAGTCAGAGGCATCACCACTGGGGTCACTGTGCTGATGAGCACCTCTATTGCTTCCAAGGTCAGCTCTGTCATAGGTTTCTCCACTGTGGTGGTGGAGGGGAGAGAGTATAGTGAGAGTTAGGGTCACAAGTACCTCCACTACATCTAGGCTTGTTAGGTCTACAGTTGCCATTGCCATGGGTGAGGTGGAGGATGTCACTAGTGCCACTGCAGCTGGAGGGGAACAGGGTTGTGATCTCCATTCTTGCTGTTACAGTGCTCTCCATGGGCTCTCCATGTGGTCAGGCACTGCTGCTGCATGCTGTGATGCTCCTGGGTTTTCTGAGGGAGCTGGCACTGCTGTGGCCAGAGGCACTGTGTTTGTGGGTGTCACTGCTGCTGCTGGGTGGACCAGGATCATGGATGATACCACCACTACCCTGGGTGTGGGGTATCTGGATCATGGAAACCTCTGGGCTTCCTGAAGCCTCTGGTCTCAGTTGCTAGTAGTGTTCTTGGAACCTCAGGTCATGGGTACCACTGTCACTGCTTGGGGCCTGGGGTCTTGAATGCAGCCCCCATGGCTGAAAGGGCCAGTTTGGAGGTTGCCACCCTGGGTGAGGTGGAGAGGTCTGGGTTGTGGGCACTGCTGCAGTTTCTCAGGTCATGTATTCCACCTGCCTCTGCTGGAGGAGGAGGAGGGGCCACATCATGAGTGCCACTGAGGTTCCCGGATCCTCTGGTCTTGGGCACCAGTGCAATTTCTGGAACCTCAGGTCATGAGCACCACTGTCAGTTCTGGAGGTGTCAAAGTCTTGGATGTAGTCCCTGCTGCTGATAGGGTCGGGGCTGAAGGCACCAACACTGGGAGAGATGGAGGGAGCTGTGTTGCAGGTACGGCTGTGGTTCCAGAGCCTCTGGTTTCAGGTGCTACAGCAATTCCTGGCACCTCCGAGAGTGTAGGCTGCTTGAGTTCCTGGGGCTACTGTTGTGGGTGTTACCTAAGTTCTTGGCGTCTCTGGTCACAGGCATGGCCACATTTTCTGGAGTCTCCAGTCTTGGGAACTGCCACCACTGCTCCCCTGGTTCCATGCCTCCAGGAGGTCTAGACCACCCACCTTCAGATGTATAGATATATATATGACTCAGGCATTCTGGTGTGCCATGCCAAGACTCCTTTGTTGGTCTATGGATGTCCTACTGGTTGTAACTTATATAGGGGAGAGACAAAAGGAACAACTCACTCTGCCATGATGCTGACATCACCTTTAAAAGACAAAAGGAGAAGCAGACAGTAACACAATAATATTAGGGGGCTTTAAAACTCCACTTACAGCAATGGAGAGCTGATCCAAAAAGTAGATCAATAAGGACACATTGACCATGAATGGCACATTAGACCAATTGGACTTAGTATACAGATACAGAACATTCCATCCAAAAACCACAAAAGTCACATTTTTTTCAAATGCACATGGAAAATTCTCCAGGATAGATCACATATTAGGCCACCAAACAAGTCACAATAAATTTAAGATGATGGAAATGATAACAAGCATCTTTTCTGACCACAAAGGTATGAAACTGAAATCAATTACAAGAAGAAAATTAGAAAAGCCACAAAAATGTGGAGATTAAACAAATTGCTAGTGAATAATGATTAGGTCAATGAAGAAACCAAAGGAAAAATTAAACAATACCTGGAAGCAAACAAAAATGAAAATACAACATGCCAAAATCTATGGGATACAGCAAATGTGGGTCTAAGAGGGAAGTTTACAGAAATTCAGGCCTACCTCAAAAACGAAAAACTCTCAAATAAACAATGTAACAGCTCACCTAAAGGAACTGGAAAAAGAAGAACACGCAAAGTGAAAAACCAGCAGAAGGAAGGAAATATTAAAAATTAGAGCAAAAAATAATGAAAGAGGCACTTAAAAAACAATAGAAAAAAAGCAATGAAACCAAGAACTCGTTCTTTGAAAAAATAAACAAAATTGACAAACCTTTAACTAGATTCACCAAGAAAAAAAGAAAGAAGGCTCAAATAGATAAAATCAGAAGCCAATAGAGAGAAATTACAACAGACACCTTGGAAATACAAAAGATTATAAGAGAATACTATGAAAAGCTATATGCCAACAAATGGGAAAATCTAGAAGAAATGCATAAATTCTTAGAATCATACAACCTTCCAAAACTGAATCAAGAAGAAATAGAGAATTTGAACAGACTAATCACCAGTACGGAGATCAAACCAGTAATCAAAAACCTCCCAAAAAATAAAAGTCCTGGACCAGACGGCTTCCTTGGTGAATTCTACCAAACATTCAAAGAAGACTTAATACCTATTCTTCTCAAACTCTTTCAAAAAATTGAAAAGAGGGGAAGTGTCACAACTCATTCTATGAAACCAACATTATCCTGATACCAAATCAGGCAAGGACACCACAAAAAAGGAAAATTACAAGCCAATGTCACTGATGAAGATCAATGCAAAAATCATCAACAAAAATACTAGCAAATCGAGTACGACAGTACATTAAAAAGATCATACACCATGATCGAGTGGGCTTTACTCAAGGGACGCCAGGATGGTGCAACACCCGCAAATCAATCAACACAATAGACCACATTAACAAAATGAATAAAAATCACATGCTCATCTCAATAGATGCAAAAAAAGCATTTGACAAGATACAGCTTCCATTTATGATAAAAACTATAAATAAAATTGGTATATAAGGAAAATACCTCAACATAATAAAGGCCATATATAACAAACCCATAGCTAACGTCATTCTCACTGGAGAAAAACTAAAAGCTATCCCTCTAAGAACAGGAACCAGACAAGGATGTCCACTGTCGCCACTCTTATTTAACATAGTATTGAAGTCCTAGCCAGAGCAATCAGGCACTAAAAAGAAATAAAAGGGATCCAAATTAGAAAAGAAGTGAAATTGTCACTCTTTTGGATGACTTGATCTTATATATAGAAAACCCTAAAATATCCATTAAAAAACTTTTAGAAATAATAAATGAATACAGTTAAGTTTCAGGATATAAAATCAACATGCAAAAATCAGTTGCGTTTCTATACACTAACAACGAAGTAGCAGAAAGAGAAATTAAGAATACAACCCCATTTACAATTGCAACAAAAAGAATAAAATACCTAGGAATAAACTTAACCAAAGAAGTGAAAGATCTGTACACTTAAAACTATAAAACATTGTTGAAATAAGTTGAAGAAGACACAAACATATTCCACAATCTTTGATTGGAAGAATTAAAATAGTTAAAATGTCCATACTTCCTAAAGCAATCTGTAGATTCAATGGAGTCTTTTTCAAAGGTCCAATAACATTTTTCACAGAAATGTAACAAAGAATCCTAAAATTTATATGGAACAACAAAAGACCCCAATAGCAAAAGGAATCCTGAGAAAAAAGGACAAAGCTGGAGATATCATACTCTGATTTCAAAATATACTACAAAGCTATAGTAAACAAAACAGCATGGTACTGGCACAAAAACAGACACACAGATCAATGGAACAGAATCAAGAGGCCAGAAGTAAACCCACACATATATGGACAGCTAGTTTTCAAGAAGGGAGCCAAGAACATACAATGGAGAAAAGAGAATCTCTTCAATAATGGTGTTGTGAAAACTGTACAACCACATGCAAAAGAATGAAAGTAGGCCATTACCTTACACCATGCACAAAAATCATCTCAAAATGGATTAAAGACTTGAAAGTAAGATCTGGAACCATGAAGCTTCTAGAAGTCAACATAGGAAGTACACTCTTTGACATCAGTCTTAGCAGTATTTTTTCAAATACCATGTATGACTTTTCAAGGGAAACAATATAAAACCAAACAAATGGGACTATATCAAACTAAAAACCTTCTGCACAGCGAAGGAAACCATCTACAAAAGGAAAAGACAACCTAACAATTGGGAGAAGATATTTACAAACCATATATCTGGCAAGGGGTTAATATCCAAAATATACACAGAACTCACACATCTCAACAATAAAAAACCAACAACCTAATTAAAAGATGGGCAAAAGATCTGGACAGAGATTTCTCCAAAGAAGACATACGGATGGCAAACAGGCATATGAAAAGATGTTCAACATCATTAACTATCAGGGAAATGCAAACCAAAACTACAGTGAGATATCAACTCACTCCAGTCTGAATGGCTATAACTAACAAGACAGGAAACAATAAGTGTTGGAGAGGATTTCGCGAACCCTTGTACATTGCTGGTGGGTGTGCAAACTACCTCAGCCCTTATGGGAAACAGTATGAAGTTTCCTCATAAAATTAAGAATAGAGCTACCACATGATGCAGCTATTCCACTGCTGGGTATTTATACAAAGAACTTGAAGACACAAGTTTATAAAGATGCATGCACCCCTATGTTCATTGCAGCATTGTTCACAATAGCCAAGACTTGGAAGCAACCTAGCTGCCCATCAAGGGACGAATGGATAAAGAAAGTGTGGCATATATACACAATGGAATGCTACTCAGCCATAAGAAATGATGAAATCTGGCCATTTGTGACAACATGGATGGACCTTGAGGGTATTATGCTGAGTGAAATAAGTCAGAGGGAGAAAGTCAAATACCGTATGATCTCACTCATAAGTAGAAGATAAAAACAACAAACAAACAAACACATAGCAACAGAGTTTGGATTAGTGGTTACCAGAGGGGAAGCGGGGAGGGAAGAGGGCAAAAGGGGTGATTGGGCACAAGTGTGTGGTGATAGATTGTAATTACTCTTTGGGTGGTGAACATGATATAATCTACACAGAATTAAAAATATATTACGATGTACACCTGAAAGTTATATAATGTTATAATCCAATGTTACTGCCATAAAAAAAGAAAGAACAATAGCGTTTCAATAAAGACAAATGGAGTTGTGTTATTAACATTATAATAATTTAAATTTAAGATTAAAAAACATTAGAGATAGAAAGGGCATTTTACAATAATAAAGATAGAATCAATAACAAGTACATAATAAATATATAACTGTCAAATATTTATATGTGTCAATTATCATCATAACAAGTATGGTATAAATTATGGGAAATGCACAGCCAAATTGGCAGAGCACTATAGTAGTAGGAGACTTTAAGTCACTTTAATTAACCAATGGTAGAGCAAGTAGACCAAAAAAATTAATAAACAATGAAAATCTCTAAATATTATAATTCATAAATTTGGCCTAATAAACATATATTGATAACATTACCGTGACTTTAGAAAATACAACTTATTTTCATGATCCATGGGACATTTACAATAGCTGACCCCAACAACAAGTCACAAAGAAAACAAGAGTAGGTATAGTATAGACCATATTCTTTGGTCAAAATGCAATCAAGCTAAAAATTAACTTTAAGATACAGAAATTAATTTAAAAACATAAATTGAGTAGAATTGATAAATAAAACTGAAGTCTGTTTTCCTGGAAAAAAAATATTGAAATTCATAAAATACTTTCTAAATCAATATCAGGGAGAAAGTACAAATATATAAAATTAGAAATTTTTTATAAAGGTTAAAATTAGGTAGGTTTCAGACTAAATAGGCTTGTAAAAGAATACTTTGCAAAATTCTATGCCAATTACTTTGATAAGTAGAATGGAATGGATGATTTTTTTCCTAGGAAAATATAAATAAGGAAAATCAACACCGGGAAATATTACAATTTTAAGTAAATCAAATATAGAAGAAAGTGAGAAAGTTATAAATATATTGCCCCTCAAAGAGCACCAAGCCCAGATGTTTCATAGGTAAAATTTTCAAATCTTTAAGGAACAGATCATCTTGATCTTTTTAAACTTCTCCAGACATTAGAAAGAAATGCTTCCAAATTCTTTTAATTCAATCATCATAAGAAAGATACCAAAATATGACAAGCACAGCACAGGAAAATAAAGAGAATGAGAGAGAGAGAGAGATTGAGAACAAGAGAAAGAAGTGAAGTACACTTATGAATGATGCAAATGCTTAAACTATTGGCTAATGGAATGCAGCAGTATTTTAAACAAATGGAAAATTATTTTAATATTGAGAAATTTATTAATATAATTTATCATGAAGTGATTAAAGATAAAACTATGATCATCTCAATTCGTGCCAAAATGGCATTTGACAAAATCCGATATCTATTTCTGATTTAAGGCTGATTTTACTTTTCATTGACTAGTGGAACATATGGCTACTTCCCTAATGATAAACGTTTTCTTAAACTAAAAGTCAGAATCTACTTAAGAATGAAACATAGGAGTATTTTTATTAAAGTCAGTAACAATACAGGTTCAACTATAAAATAATTCTTAATGTTGCTGTGCAAGTATTAGCCAAGTACATTTGACAAAAGGGGAAATAAACCCTAAAATCTCATTATTAAAAAAATAATTCAAAAGCATACTTATTTGTAAATGAAATGATTATATACTTGGAAAATCCAATAAGCCACTAAAAAAATTAAAGAAAAAGGAGAATTCATTAAGTTGTCCAGTTACAAGATTAATAAATAAAAAATTAATAGATTTTATATTTTAAAAAATTTAGAACAATTCGGAAAATTTACTGGAAGGAAAACTCTACTTGTAAGACAAACGAAAATAAACATAATATCTTGAAGCTTCTTAACAAAAATTGGTAGTATCACTATAAAGCCTCCTTTAAAGCAACTCTAGAACATAAAAGAATATAAATAAGTGGAAATGAATACATTGATTTTAGATAGGAATACTTAATAGTGTAAAGATGTCGGCATTCGGAAATGTAGCTATACATTCAACGTTATTTCAATCAAAATGTCAAGAAGATTTTCTTGGCAACATGACATAATCATTTCAAGTTCATCTGGGAAAATAACTTTGTGAGAGTAGCAAAAGAATTGGGGGAAAACCCAATATATGGAGGTTACCTCAGCTAGATATTTAAATATATTAGCAAGATAAAAGAATTGAAATGCTTTGAAACTGGAGAAGAAATATATAGACTGAAAAAATGTAATAAAATAGAATCCATGAGTGGATCCAAATACACTAACAAATCTAGTGTATTTTAAAAATGTTATTTCAAAGCAGTCAACAAAATATAATATTCAACAGTTGTATTGGTAAAATGGCTAGCAATTTCAAAAAATAAAACTAAAATGCTTCCTCATTCCCTATACCCCTTCAATAAAATCATTGATGAATCATGCATAAAATATGAAAGCATAAAATTTATTTTGAAGAATAAAGATAATAATAATAGCTCAGATTCTGTGTGGAAATTAAACATCACACTCATAAATAACCAATGAATGAAAGAAAAAAATCACAAGGGAAATTAGAAAATATTTTGAGATGGATTAAAACAAAAACACAACATACCCAAATTTAAGGAAAGCAGGTAAAGCAGTGCTTATAGAGAAATTCATAGCTGTAAACACATACATTAAAAAAAAGAAAGATCTCAATTCCATAATCTAACATCCAATCTTAAGAAACTGGGAAAAGAAGAGCAAACCAAACCCAAAGCAAGCAGAAGGGAGGAAATAATATGAAAGTAGAAATAAATGAAAAAGAGAATAGAAAAACAATAGAAAATATCAATTAAACCAAAAGCTGTCTATTTGACAAGATTAACAAAACAGACATCAAAAAGAAAAAAAGGAAAAATTCAAACTACAAAAATAAGGAGGGAAAATCACGATTGCCCTTACAGAAATAAAAGGAATTATAAGGGAACACTATGAACAACTGCATGCCAACAAATTAGATAAATTAAATGGAATGCATAAATACCTAGAAAGACAAGAAAAACTACTGAAATTGACAAAAGAAGTGATAGAAAATTGAACAGATTTATGGCAAGTAGTGATTGAATTAATAATCAAATAAAATACCTACCAAAAAAGTCCAGGCCCGGATCGTTTTAAAGGTGAATTTTACTAAATACATAAAGATGAATTCATACCAATTGTATTATTCAGAATTCTCTAGTAAAACAGAACAAATAGGATCGGAAACTGATTATAAGAAATTGACTCTCTTATTTATGGAATCTGAAAAGTCCCAAGGTCTGCAGTTAGGAAGCTAGAGACCCAGGAAAGCTGGTGGTTGTGTTTCAGTCTGAAGGCAGTCAATCAGAAGGAGTTCTCTCTTCCTCAGCTTTTTTGTTCTATTTAGGTTTTCAACTGAATGGATGAGGCCCAACCGTATTAGGGAGGGCAACCTGCTTTACCAACTCTGCTGATCAAAATTTTAATCTTATACAGAAACACCCTCACAGACATACCAAGAATAATGCTTGACCAAATAGCTGAGCAACCCGTCTTGCTCAGTCAAGTTGACTGACAACCCAATCAAGTTGACACATAAAATTAACCTCACGCAAATTCTTCAGAAACTCTCCCAAAGTGGGAAAAAAAGGGACACAATCCAACTTATTCTTTGAGACCAGTATTACAATGATACCATAATAAGGAAAAAAAATCATAAAAGTTAAAACCACAGATGAATATCCCTGATGAAAATAGATGAAAAAATACTCAACAAAATACTAGCAAATTGAATCCAGGAATGTAAAAAATGATAGTATATCATGACCAGTGTTGGTTTAATATAAAGAAATCAATTTAAAAAGCATCATATTAATAGAATAAATGACAAAACCACATGATTATCTCAATAGACACAGAAAAAGCATTCGAAAAAATCCCGCACCCCTTCATGATAAAAACACTCAGCTAACTAGGAATAGAAGAGAACTTCCTCAATTTAATGAAGGGCATATACAAAAAATTCACAGCTGACATCATAGATAACAGTGAAAGACTGAATATTTCCCCCCTAAAATTAGAAACAAGACAAGAATGTCTGCTTTCATCACTTTTATTCAACATCATACTATAGGTTCTAGCCAGGACAATTAGGCAAGATATAAAAATAAAAGGTAACCAGATTGGAAAGGAAGAGTAAAACAAGCTTTATTCACAGATGCCATGATATTGTATGTAAGAAATTGTACAGAACCAACCAAAAATATTTAGAAATAATAAGTTTATTAAGCTTGTATAATACAAGATCAATAAACAAAAAACAATTTTATTAGCAGTGAAAATACTGAAAATCAAATGAAGAAAGCAATTCTACTTAATATAGCATAAAAAGAAATAAATACCTAGGAATGAATTTTGCAAGGGAATGAAAACCTAGTACAGAGAAAACTACAAAAATTTGAAAAAGGTAAAAAAGATGTAAATAAATGTAAAGATATTTCATGTTCATGGATCAGAAGACATAATATGACTAGACGACAAAAATCCTCAATTTCATCTACATATGCAGTGAAATCTCTGTCAAAGTCCCCCAAATTGATTAGTTAATCTTAAAATTCATATGGAAATGCAAAGGACTCAAAATAGCCAAAACAATCTTGATAAAAAATAAGAAAATTGGAGCACTTACTTTTTACAATTTCAAATCTGATATTAAGGCTAAAGTAATCAAGGCAGTGTGGTACTAGCATAAGGATAGTCATATAGATTAATAGAATAGAATTGAGAGTTTAGAAACAAACCTTATTATTTATAGTCAATTGATTTTCAACACAAAAAAATTAATACAAAAGATATCATAGACCTAAATGTAAGAGTTAATATGATAAAGCTCTTAGGAGTAAATCTCCATGTCCTTGAGTTAGGCAATGCTTTCTTAGATATGACGCTAAAAGCAAAAGTGACAGAAGAAAAAATAGACAAACTGAACTTAATTAAAACTAAAAGCATGTGTGTCAAATGATACCATCAGAGAATGAAAAAACAACCCATGAAATGGGAGAAAATATTTGCAAACCATATATATGATAAAAGCCTAGTATTCAGGATATATAAAGAACTCTCACAACTCAACAATAAAAAGACTAATCCAACGAAAAAATGGGCACAGGATTTGAATAGACATTTCTCCAAAAATGTAAATGACTTATAAGCCCATGAAAAGATGCTCAGCATGTCTAGTCATTAGGGGAATGCAAATCAAAACCACAATGAGATATCACTTCACCCCCACTACGATGGCTATAATCAAAAAGACAGTAACAAGGATGTTGGCAAGAATGTGGAAAAATTGGAACCCTCATACTTCCCTGATGGAAATGTAAAATGTTGCAGCAACATTGGAAAATATTTTGGCAATTCGTCAGTTAATTTAGAGTTGCCATATGGTCTAGCAATTCCATTCCTAGGTATATAACCTAAGAGAACTGAAAACATATGTCCATACACAAACTTGTGCACATGTTCTCATAGCAGCATTATTAATAATATTCAAAAAGTGGAAGCAACCCAGATGCCCATCAAGTGATGAATGTATAAAAAATATGTGCTGTATCCATGCAATGGAATATCATCCAGCAATAACAAGTAAGGAAGCACTGATACATGCAACAACAAAGATAAACCTTGAAAATGTTATGCTAAGTGAAAGAAGACTGTCACAAAAGACCACATAAATTATGATTTTATTTATACGAAGTGTCCAGAATTGGAAAGTCCATGAAGACAGTAGATTAGTTTTTGCCTAGGTCTGGAGTGGTGAAAGGGGAGTAAATCCTAACAGTTATGAGGCTTCCTTTAGGGGTGATAAAAACATGCTAAATTTGCATAGTGATGATGGGTATACAGCTCTGTGTCAGCGATAACCAGTTATACAATGCAATATACAAATCAGAGTCCATTTATAACAAAATCAAAAATGATATAAATATAGAATAAAATGTACAAGATGTTTATGGAGCAAAAATCCTGAGGAATAAAAAGTAGATAAATCACTGGAAAAACATATTATGAGTCTAGAAGGAAAGGCATTTATTCAGGTAGATGATTGTTCATTGCTGGCACAGTAAAATAATGTACTGTTTCTATAGATAGATCATATCTTCTTTGAGAACTCAAGGATTTTGATACAATAGTTAATAAATAGCTATATTCTGTATTTATATTATATTCTATAATAGATAGAATGGATTCTGTCTCCAGACTTCATTATTATGCAGTAAGTGGTATCATTTTTGTTTGAAGACCTCAGGTAATAGCAGTTAAAAATGGAGGAAAAATGTTAAAGAACTGGAGATCAAAGAGAGTTCTAGTTGGTTCAAGAGACTCAAGAAGCTCTCTCAAATTCCAGCCTGTGGCTAAGAGGCTGTTCTCAGACCCTGAGGTTGTCCGCTTCATATTTTTGTTTGCTTATTTTTCTATGTACATAATAATTAACCCTAAACTGTCTACCAGAGATATAAAACTCATTTTGATACAATCAGGTAGTATATTTGTTCCTTATTTATGAGAGCAAGAGGCATTTCTTCTAGGACAACTCTTGCTCTTGTTACCATCTAGATTTATTTGCTCACTAGGCCCAAAGCACAGCTGCTTTTTATCCTAGAGCCATTGTGGTGAGAATTGCCTTTCTGTTTCTCCTGCATTTGATTCCAAGTTTCCTCTATCCAATACCTTCACCTTTTCCTCTTTCTTAGTTTATTCTCTAGGTTTTGGTAGAGAATATTCCCCAGTTGAGAAAAAGAGTGCATGTTAGGTAATTTTTGAGATTTTTCATTTTCTGAAAATGTCTTTAATACTGCCCTCAAATTTGATTAATAGTTTGACCAGGTATAGAATTCTAGAATGGAAATAACATACCCTTGAATGTTATTCTATTGTCTTCTAGCTTCCAGTATTGCTGTTAAAAAGTCTGATTGTTTTTTGACACAGATCTCTTCCCTCAAACTTTCTTCTTTCTGGAAGCTTTAAAAATTTTCTCTTTTGCATTTCTGAAATTTCACACTTAGATATCTAATTTTCCAGCTTCTAAAATTTGTCAGCTTTCCCCTACCACTGTATTTTCTCCTGTTCTAATTTTGTATTTGTGGTTATGCTTGCTTTATTCCTTTGATGTCATTTTGGTAAAGTGAAGGACGTAGCCTACATACTGAAAGTCTCATTTTTGTAAAACATAATGAAAATAAAATCACACACAAACATCTTCTGGTGATACTTTGAAATAGATAAATAAATAACAAATTCTCCATGTGCTTAGGCAGAATAAGGAAGTTATTTATGAAGGAATAAAAATCAAAATATTTTTATACTTTTATGCAATATCAAATGCCAGGAGACAATGGAAGAATGTCTATAGTTTTGAGGAAAATTTTGCAATTCAAGAATTCCATGTGCATCAAAGTTGTTATGCAAAATGAGAGGAGAAATACATTTTTGTGTATACAGGAAATATTCCACTCATAAACATTTCCTGAAAAAGTCTTTTAAGGTATACTTCAGCTAAGTGAAAGATGAATCAAAATAAACTCAAGAATTGGAAAGTCACATATATACAGTACCAGGAGTTACTGCAACCATTTCAATATAAAATTTTGTCTTTATTGTAAATATTACAACAAAAAGATGTTGTATGACTATTACTGAGTGAAAATATAAAAATAAAATAAATTTATTAATAATACACAATGAGTGACATCAGCAACATGGCAGAGTGAGCAGTTTTCTTTGTCTCTCCCACTTTGAACTACAACTAATTGGACATTCATTGCTCAACAAAGGATATGCACACAGCACTTCAGGACGCCTGAGAGACCCTCACTGCTATACCTCAGAAGGTGGACAGACTTCCCCCCAGGAGAAGGTGGAGATAGGTGAAAGCTCTCTGACCCCCAGACAGCCTAGTACCTGCAAGCCACTTTCTACTGGCTGATATGCCCATAGCATCACCATGGCACCAACGGTGGGCATGCGTGTGCATCGGTGGCATGACTGTGGAAACAGGTGACTACAGCCCTAACCACCCTCCGTGATTGCTCCTTAGCCCAATGGGAAAATCCACAGTTGCCCAGCAGCCACAGGGACAGCCTCTACTTGGCCTTAGCCAAGAGGCCCTGCCCAGCAATTGGCCCACTGGGAGGCCCTGAGGCAAAAGGGGCCTGGCCAGCTGAGCAACCTACCAGGCAAATCTAACAAACAAAGCCCTGCTGTGGTCCTGAGCAGGCAAGGGAGACCCAGTGGGATGGTGCAAGTGGGCGGTGGCAAGTTGGAGCCCCAGCCTGACTGATCCTCGGTCTGGGGTAAAATCCACAGTCCCACAGCAGCTGCAGGGAAAGCCTCTACTCAGCTGTAGTGGAGAAGACTCACTCAGCAATCAGACCACTGGGAGGCCCTGGGGCAAAAGGGGCCTGGTAGACTGAGCAACCTACTGGCCACATCTAACAAACAAAGCCCTGCTGTGGCCCCGAGGAGGCAAGGGAGACCCAGTGGGATGGCACAAGTGGGTGGTGACAATCTGGAACCCCAGTCTGACTTCTCCTTGTTCCAAGAGGGATATCCATGGTCATAAGGAAGCTGCAGGGAAAGCCTCTGCACAGAATTAGTGGAGGGGCCCTGCCCAGCAACCAGAAGGCTGGGAGGCCCTGGGGCAGAAGTGACACAGCTGGGTGATCCAACCACAGACTGCAGTAGATAGCCATAGCTCTGCAATGGCCCACAGTGGACAAGTGAGATGTCGCAGGACCTGATGATGCCAGAGCCACGAGTCTAGGTGAACCTGCTCCTGGCTGCTGTGAAAGCCCATAACACCACCATAGACCCTAAGGAGGGAGTGTGTCTAGACGGTTTGCGAGAGTAGGCACCAGCAACTGGAGGCCCCCTTGTGATTGTCCCCACAACTGAAGATGAGAGACCCACAGGGCCACTGCAATCACGAGCAGGGGCCAAGGCTCAGTCAGGAACAGTTGACCGGGATGCTGGTTGGTGCAGATTATACAGTTGCTGCCCCCTCCACCAGAAGAAGCAAGTTGAAGCAGTAACCAAACTCTATCTCTATGCAGAGGCACAAATCCACACCATTAAGCAATATGAAAAAATATATTACATCTCCAGAACAGAAAGAAAATGACAAGTACCCAGAATACAATCCCAAAGACAATGAAATCTATAACCTAAATGACAATGAATTTAAAACAGCCATCATTAGAAAACTCAATGAGTTAAAAGAGAATACAGATAGACAACTCAACGAGTTCATGAGCTATGTCACAAAAGAGCTTGATACTATAAAGAAGATCCAATCAGAAATACTGGAGATGAAGAACACAATGGAGGAGATTAAGAAAAATCTAGAATCTCTGAACAGTAGGGTCAATAATATAGAAGAAAGAATTAGCAATTTGGAGGATAGGAATATAGAAATGCTGCAGATAGAGGAGGAGAGAAAACTAAAAAGAAATGAAGAAACGCTCCAAGAAATATCCATCTCAATTAGGAAATGCAACATAAGGATTATAGGTATCCCAGAGGGAGAAGAGCAGGAGCAGGGGGCTTAAAGCCTGTTCAAAGAAATAATGGCTGAGAACTTCCCAAACCTGGGGAGAGAGATGGAACTCCATGTGACAGAAGCTAATAGATCTCCAAACTTTATCAATGTAAAAAGACCAACCCCAAGGCACATAGTAGTGAAGCTAGCAAAAGTCAGTGACAAAGAGAAAATATTAAGGGCAGCAAGGGAGAAGAAAATAACCTACAAATGAACCCCCATAAAGCTATCAGCAGATTTCTCAGCAGATACCTTACAGGCTAAAAGAGAGTGGAATGATATATTCAAAACTCTGAAGGACAAAATCTTGCAGCCAAGAGTACTCTATCCAGCAAAAATATCCTTCAAATATGATGGAGAAACAAAACCTTTCCCAGATAAACAAAAGTTAAGGGAGTTCATTGCCAGAATACCTCCCATACAAGAAATGCTCAGGAAGACCCTCATACCTGAAAAATGAAAAAAGGAAAGGGGCTACAAAGCTGAGAGCAAAGGAGATAAGTAGAAAGACAAAAGCAGAAAGTTGCAAATCTCCATAAGAACAGGTTAGCAATGGCTAAGTATAACATTAAAGATAAAAGGAAGGGAAACACCAAGAATAAATATAATCTTGTCATTTTAACCACAAACTCACAACACAAGAAGGAAGAAAAAGAAATCTGACAATAACAACCTAGAAGGGGAAGAGGAAAGGGATGGAGCAGCTTAATCTAAGGAAATAAGAGGCTATCAGAAAATGGACTAGCTCATCTATGAGATGTTTTATACAAACCATATGGTAATGACTAAACAAATAACAAGAATAAAGACACAAATTACAAATAAGAAGAAAGCCAATATAGAAATCTGCCTACCTGATTTAGTAGTCCAAATATCATGGGACGAGAAACAAAGGAAATGCTAGAGAACCAGCAAACAAGCAACAAAATGGCAACATTAGGCCCCACATTTCAATAATCACTCTAAATGTAAATGGATTGAAGTCTCCAATCAAAAGATAGAGTGGCAGGATGGATTAAAGAACAACACCCAACAATATGCTGCCTCCAGGAAATTCACCTCAGCCCCAAAGGCAAACACAGACTCAGAGTGAAGGGATGGAAGACGATACTCCAAGCTAATAATGAACATAAGAAAGCAGGTGCTGCCATACTTATATCAGACAAAGTAGACTTCGAAGCAAAACAGATAAAGAGAGACAAAGAGGGGCAGTTTAAAATGATAAAAGGGACACTCCACCAAGAAGCCATAACACTTATAAATATATATGCACCCAACACAGGAGCATCAAAGTATGTAAAGCAACTATTAACAAAACTAAAAGGAGACATCAACAACAATACAATAATAGTATGGGACCTCAACACCCCACTAACACCAATGGATAGATCATCCAGACAGAAAGTCAACAAGGAAATTGCAGAATTAAATGAAAAACTAGACCAGATGGACTTAATAGAAATATATAGAACACTCCATCCAAAAACAGCAGGTTACACATTCTTCTCAAGTGCACATGGAACATTCTCAAGGATAGACCATATCTTGGGAAACAAGCAAGTCTCAACAAATTCAAGAGGGTTGAAATAATATCAAGCATCTTTACTAACCATAATGCTATGAAACTCGATCAACTACAAGAATAAAGCTGGGAAAGGGGCAAAAATGTGGAGACTAAACAACATGCTACTGAACAACCAACAGATCATTGAAGAAATTAAAGAAATCAAATATTATCTGGAGACAAATAAAAATGAAAACATGCCATCCCAACTCATTTGGGGCGCAACAAAATCAGTCCTAAGAGGGAAATTCATTGCAATACAGGCTCACCTCAATAAACAAGAAAAATCCCAGATAAGCAATCTCAAACAACACCTCACAGAATTAGAAAAAGAAGAACAAACAAAGCCCAAAGTCAGTAGAAGGAGGTAAATAATAAAACTTATAGCAGAAATAAGTGAAATTGAAACAAAAGAGACAGTAGAAAGGATCAATGAAACAGTGTTGGTTCATTGAAAAAATAAACAAAATTGACAAATCCTTAGCCAAGCTCACTAAGAAAAACAAAGAGAAGTACATACATAATACATAAAATTAGAAATGAAAGAGGAGAAATCACAACGCATACCACAGAAATACAAAAGATTATAAGAGAATACTATGAAAAACTATATGCCAACAAATTGGAGAACCTAGAAGAAATGGATAAATTCTTACTGTTACAATCTCCCAAAACTGAAGCAGGAAGAAATAGAGAATCTGAATAGACCAATCACAAGTAAAGAAATTGAAACAGTAATTGAAAACCTCCCCAAAAATAAAAGTTCAGGACTAGACGGCTTATCTGGAGAATTCTACCAAACATTCAAAGAAGATTTAATACCTATCCTTCTCAAACTATTCCAGAAAATTGAGGAAGATGGAACACTCCCTAACACATTCTATGAAGCCAACATCACCCTGATCCAAAAACCAGGCCAGGACAACACAAAGAAGGAAAACTACAGGCCAATGTCACTAATGAATATAGATGCAAAAATCCTCAACAAAATTCTGGCAAACCGAATACAGCAATACATTAAAAAGATTATACACCATGTTCAAGTGGGATTTATACCAGGGACACAGGGATGGTTCAAGATCCACAAGTCACTCAACGTGATACACTACATTAACAAAATGATAAACAAAAACCACATGATCACCTCAATAGATGCAGAGAAAGCATTCGACAAGATCCAACATCAATTTATGATAAAAACCCTCAATAAAATGGGTATAGAAGGAAAGTACCTCAACATAATAAAGGCCATATATGACAAACCCACAGCCAACATCATACCCAATGGACAAAAACTGAAAGCCATCACTCTGAGAACAGGAACAAGACAAGGGTGCCCTCCTTCACCACTCTTATTCAACATAGTACTGGAGGTGTTGGCCAGAGCAATTCAGCAGGAAAAAGAAATAAATGCAATCCAAATAGGCAATGAAGTAGTGAAACTCTCGCTATTTGCAGATGACATTATCTTATATAGAGAAAACCCCAAATGATCCATTGGAAAACTATTAGAAATAATCAACAGCTACAACAAAGTAGCAGGGTATAGAATCAACATACATAAATCAGTAGCATTTCTATACTCTAAAAACAAACTAACAGAAAATGAACTCAGGAACACAATCCCATTCACAATCGCAAGAAAAAGAATAAAATACCCTGGGATAAATATAACCAAGGAAGTGAAAGACCTATACAACAAAAACTACAAGACTTTCCTGAAAGAAATTAATGATGACATAAAGAGATAGAAAGACATTCCATGCACATGGATTGGAAGAATAAACATAGTGAAAATGTCCATACTACCTAAAGCAGTCTACAGATTCAACACTATCCCAATCAGAATCCCAATGACATTCTTTACAGAATTACAAAAAGAATCCTAAAGTTCATATGCGGCAACAAAAGACCCCGAATTGCTAAAGCAATCCTGAGAAAAAAAGAGCAAAACGGGAGGCATCACAATCCCTGACTTCAAAACATACTACAAAGCTACAGTAATCAAAACAGCATGGTACTGCTACAAAAACAGGTGCACAGGTCAATGGAACAGAATTGAAAGTCCAGAAATAAAACCACACGTCTATGGACAGCTTATCTTCGACAAAGGAGCTGAGCGCATACAATGGAGAAAAGGTCTTTTCAACAAATGGTGCCGGGAAAACTGGAAAGCCATATGTAAAAGAATGAAAATTGACCATTCTTTCTCACCATTCACCAAAATAAACTCAAAATGGATCAAAGACCTAAAGATAAGACCTGAAACCATAAGGCTTCTAGAAGAAAATATAGGCAGTACACTCTTTGACATCAGTATCAAAGGATGTTTTCTGACACCATGTCTTCTCAGACAAGGGAAACAATGGAAAGAATAAACAAATGGGACTTCATCAGACTAAAGAGCTTCTTCAAGGCAAGGGAAAACAGGATTGAAACAAGAAAACAACCCACCAATTGAGAAAAATATTTGCAAGTCATGTATCCAACAAAGGGTTAATCTCTATGCTATATAAAGTACTCACAGAACTCTACAACAAAAAGTCAAACAACCTGATCAAAAAATGGGCAGGGGACATGAACAGACATTTCTCCAAAGAAGATATACAGACAGCCAATAGACACATGAAAAGACGCTCATCATCACTAATCATCAGGGAAATGCAAATCAAAACTACACTAAGATATCAGCTTATACCCATTAGAGTTGAAAAAATAACCAAAACAAAAAGTGACAAATGTTGGAGAGGTTGTGGAGAAAAAGGAGCCCTCATACACTGCTGGTGGGAGTGCAAACTGGTGCAGCCACTATGGGAAACAGTCTGGAGATTTCTCAAAAATTAAAAATAGAAATACCCTATGACCCAGCCATCCCACTACTGGGTATCTATCCAAAGAACTTGAAATCAGCAATTCCAAAAGTCGCATGTACCCCTATGTTCATTGCAGCATTATTTACAATAGCCAAGACATGGAAGCAACCTAAGTGCTCATCCACTGATGATTGTATAAAGAAGATATGGTATATATATACAGTGGAATATTATTCAGCCATAAAATAGGATAAAATCATCCCATTCACAACAACATGGATGGACCTTGAGGGTATTATGCTAAGTGAAATAAGGCAGATAGAGAAAGACAATCTCTGTATCACTCCACTCATAAGTGGAAGTTAAACATGTAGACAAAGAGAACAGATTACTGGTTACCAGGGGAAAGGGGGCATGGGGGTGGGCACAAAGGGTGAAGGGCTGTACCTACAACATGACTGACAAAGAATAATGTACAACTGAAATTTCACAAGGTTGTAAACTATCATAATCTTAATGAAAAGTAAAATAATAATAATAATACACAATGAAAACCTGGAACAAGGAGTTGGAGATGGGGTATGAGAAGAAGTAAAAGCATCTTACTTTCCTTATTGTATTAGGATGGAGTTGATAGTTACTGGTTACTTTTAGTTATTATTATATCATTTTTGAGAAAATATGTAATTAATACATGAATTTTTTTTTTTTAATTATTGGCACCTGGGCTAACAACTGTTGCCAATCTTCTTTTTCTTTTAATTTTTTCTTTTTAAGGATTGGCACCTGGGCTAACAACTGTTGTCAATCTTTTTTTTTTCCCCCTGTTTTATCTCCCCAAACCCACCCTGTACATAGTTGTATATCTTAGTTGCAGGTCCCTCTAGTTGTGGGATGTGGGACGCCGCCTCAACATGGCCTGACCAGCGGTGCCATGTCCGCGCCCAGGATCCGAACCCTGGGCCGCCCCAGCAGAGCACGCGAACTTAACCACACAACCATGGAGCCGGCCCCCATGAATGTTTTTTTACTATAAAAAACTTCAAATAATACTTTGAGTAAAAATAATAGTTTCCACTAATATGGCCCAAACCCCAACTTGGCCCACTAATCACTGTACTCTCTACAAAAGTAACCAGTGCTTCTAAACTTAATTCACACAAAATAATTTCTTCTCTGGTGAGATAGATTACTCATATAACTTTCATCTGGTTACCCAGGCTGGAGACTGTAAAGCCATCTTTAATTTTCTCTCTGTATGCTTCTCACATCTAAGTACTCATCACCTTTCTTTGCTGTTACTTCATTTTACTTTCTTTGGCATTCTATCTGCTTCAACTTTGATTAAGTCTTATTGCACCTTTTTTCCAGGCCATTCTACAGTAAACTCCTAACCAGATTACTTGCTTCCAGTCTTACATTGTAGCCATGCATGTTGCACTCAGCCCAGATTAATTTTCCCCTATTAATCCATTTCGGTCTTTTAGTTTTTCTCCTCCCACAAAATTTAGCCCGCTCTGGAGTCTCTGTAACATCTGCTTCCTGACCGCCCTGGTTGCCGGCAAGTGTCCTCCATTCTAATCAAATGGGTTTATTTACTGATTCTGAACATGCCTTGTGTTCGGTCAGCGAATAGTGACTATCTCTTATTTCTGCGTCATTGTTTTTGCTTGTCGTTTTCCCTTCTTGGAAATCCCTTCTATTTATCTAATTTTACCCATTCTTCAAAGGCAATTTCAGATTTAATTGAAAGACCAGCTCCATATGGCTGCCTTCTTGAGCTTCTTTAACATATCCTGTTTCTCTTTTTATCTTAATTAGTAAGTACCTCTGAGCCAAATGTGGAGCTCCATCCTGATAGCCATCTCTTATCACAGGCTATAGTCACGTTTATCTCCCTCTCTCCACAATTGATTTTTGATATTTCTTTTATTTCCATTTTATACTCTCTTTGGAATAATGCTTTTCTAACAAGAGGTCTCAATTGTACAAGTACTGACTCATGGTAAGCTCTGAATAAATTTTAACTATTAAGCAAATAAGAAATTATGCCAATTATTTTTTTAAAAAGTAACCAATGCTAACTCTTATGTATATCTTTCCAAACTTTTTCTATTAAGTTACATATATGTACATATATAACTTCAAATTTTTTAAATTATAACGATTCATTTTATTTTTATTGTTCCACAGCTTATGTTTTTCATTTAATTATGTTTTAGGGATTCTTCTGATGATGTGTTTTAGGGACCTTTCTATATATGTTTGTGTAGGTCATTTTTTAGTGTATAAGTGTGAGAACTTTTCTCAGATAGATAGATAAAAGTAGACTTGCTAGGCTTGGAGTTTTTACATTTTGAAACATTCTGTTAAACATACTTCCCAAAAGACCTTACTAGTTTACACTCTCTCTAAACATGTATTTGACGTTATAAACATGCGAACCAGTTGTCCCACACTTTAACTGTCAGTGAAAATGATCAACCTTTAAATTTTTTCCAATCTAGTCTAAATAATTGTTTAGTACTGTTTTAATTAGAATTTACGTGATTGTGCATGAATTGAACATCTTTTCATATATTTATTAAACATTAGTATTTCTTATTCTTTGATATATGGCTATTCACATATTTTTTCCATTTTATTATTAGTCTATTTGTTATATTCCTATTGATTCATATATTTGATATTAATATTTTTGTTATAAATATTTTCTCCATGTGTGTCGCTGTTTAACTCTATGGTACCTTCATCATTCATAAGTTTTAAGCATCTGTGCAATCAAATCTTTCATTCTTTTTGGGGAGGATGGCTTCATAGTTTTAAATATTGCTTAATCAAATAGCCTTCTATACACCAATAATTATCAAAATGTTCTCCCATATGTCTTCAAATAGTTTATAGTTTACAGATTTAGCTATTTTAAGCTTCTAGAATTTATTTCTGCATTTGTTGCTTAGTAGGGCTTCAAAACTTGTTCCAACTTTATACTCAATTGACATAATATTTATTGAATAGTCAATCATTTTGACACTGATTTGAAATCTACCTTTATCTTTTATTACATCATCTAAATTTATATCTATATCTCTATTTCTATACTCTCAATTCTAGTCCATTGACATAGTCTTCTCTTTTCATGGCAATACCACACTGTTTAAATCACTGGTTCTATGGTGTATTTTTGTATCTGGCCAGGTATACCACTCCTCTCCTACCACTGTTCTTTATCAAAATATCTGTGGCTACTCTCTTGTATTATTTCTTCCATATAAACTTTACAGTCAGCTTCTCAGGATCTACGAAACTCTTATTGGGATTCTGATTAGATATGCATTGAAACGAGGAGTAATTTTGGAAGGAGAAATAGCATCTTAACATTAGTTAATCATCCCATCTAAGAACATGGCATATGTCTCCCTTTATTTATGTCTTCTTTTGTGTCCTTCACTAAAGTTTTATAATTTAACTTACATAAGTTTTTATCATTTAAAAACTTGAGATATTTTTATAGATTTTGTTTCTGATGCGATTGATATTTTCATGACCTTTTAAATTTGTTATTACTGCTGTACTTGGAAGCTATTGACACTTACTTAGTGTTTTAGTTATACTTAGCTACCTACTTTAATAGTTCTTATTTGATTCTCTTTTATTTTTGATGTAGACAATTATCTGCAAATTATGATAATTTTGTCTTACACTTTCCAATATTTATTTCCCTAATTTTTTATTTATTTTTTATTGTATTGGCTAAGACTTTAACTACAAAATAAATAGTACAGGTAATTGATAGTGTCTTTGTCTTGTTCATGACTTTCATGTGAATTTTATCATGTTTTATACATCAAAAATTATCTCTTTATGGATTTCAGAAGTTTCATTTTATTTCTAGCTTCCCAAGAAATTTTTTGTTTTCATAAAAAATGGGGATAGTTTTTTATCAAATTTGGGGAGATTAATCTATTCAGATGATCATATGGTTTTTTCCTTTAAATGTTTAATTTAGTGAATGAAATTACTAGATATCCTGATATTGAACCATCCTTGCTTCTGGGGTAAATCTCACTATATATTATTCTTAAGTGAACCAATGGATTTTATTTAATAATATTTTGTTTGAATTTTTGCATCTATATTCATCTTCCAAATTACTAGTTCCGTATTTAGCATAATTGATTATTATTCATTCCATCTACTGCAAATTTAATTTTATCAACAATATTTTCATTTTCAAGATTTTCTTGTTTCTTATTCTTTTCTTCCATTTTAGACCATCTTTTTGTTTTATGTACTCAATGGCTTCTCGAATCTTATCAAGTCAACTAGAATTATGTTTGAATTTCTTCTGTGTTCCCTGCATCATCTCTGTTTTCTAGGACAAGTTATTTTCTTGTTCATCTTCACCCTTCTCTTTTGTGTTGTCTTCCTCAAATGTTTGGTATTTTTGCCTATCTGTTCATATTTATGATTGATGCATTAGTTTGATTAATATAGGTAAATGACATGGGTTTCCTTTGCAATTGTGTAGTTTTTCTTGTCCAACAAATTTCTCCTTTGAATAACAGGGCTGATGTATGGGATTTGTGTAAGTGAGCAGGAAATATACTGAACAGGTTTCACATTAGACCATGTGGCCATAAAGCAGGCAGGTAAACTAGAGATAATTCCTAACCTTTCCTTCTGTACTCCCACACACAACAGTGCATAAAAGTGTCCAAATAAGGAAGACTTTATTCTTTAGGGGAACACTCAGAGTATTTTCCTCCTGTAAAGAGAAGTTACTTTTTGTTTCTTGCTGGGCCTCACACTCTGTAGTTTCTGTCCTGAGTTTGCATATCCACACCTAGTGCTCCTCTTGTGCCAGACATTTTGGTTTTACTCTTCTTCCATTTTTATTGAGATAGAAATGACATATAACATTGTGTAAGTTTAAGTTGTATGATGTTTTCATTCAATAAACTTATACATTGCAAAATGATTACCATAGTAACGTTAGCTAACACTACCATCACTTCACATAAATTTCTCTCTTAGCAACCTTCAGGTATATAATACAGTATTGTTGACTATAATCACCATGCTGTATATTACATCCCAGAAGTTATTTATCTTACAACAGGAAATTTTTACCCTTTGATCAACATCTCTCCATTTCCCCCACCCACCAGCCCCTGACAACTACCATTCGACTCTCTGTTTCTACGAGTTCTGCTTTTTTAGTTTCCACATATAAGTGATATCATGCAGTAATTGTCTTTCTCTGTCTGATTTATTTCACTTAGCATAATACTCTCAAGTCCATTCATGTTGTCACAAATGGCAAGATTTCCTTATTTTTCATGGTTGAATAATATTCCATTGTTTATATATACTACATCTTCTTTATCCATTCATCCATAGATGGACATTTCCTTTTTCACAGGTAGTTCTCAGGTTATAATCTGAAGTCCAAAGCTGCTGTTGCTGCTAACACCTTAGTATAATTAATGGGAGGAGAACCTAAGCAGTCTAGCAATTGTGAACTAAGCTTTAAATACTCAGATTATTACATTTATTAAGTCTGAATTTGGAGTTTCTCTGCATTTGGTTTTACCTTTGAATTCAAGTTGTCCTGCATACATTGTAGACCAGTGTATCAAGAAACTTTAATATCCATAGGAATCACATGGAGAGCTGTTAAAATGCAGATTCTGATTCAGGTGGTCTGGGGTGGAGTTTGATATTTTACATATCTAAAGAGAGTGCTGATAATGCTCCCCTGTGGGCAATGCTTTATCTAGACAAATTTTAGACTTTCTTTGTTTTTGTTTTTCTATATAGAGAGCACGTCTACTTTCTCTCTTCCAGGAATTTCTCAACTTTTGGCCCATTGATGGCTTTCTTTTTTGCTTCCCCATGCTGTTTTGGATTTCTTTTTAAATAAAATATCTGTTTTGTCATTTTAAAGGATTTGAGGTTATAGGAAAGGTAGAAAGATGTGCTATATCTGTTATCTTGATCCAATTTTCATTTGTCTTCTTCTTGAAAATGGTAATAAAGGAAATGTAGGTTTAAGGATCTTTCAGAACATCTTTAAGTAACACTATTAGAATGTAAAATAGCATGATTATTGTCAAATTACTTGACAAAAATCACATAAAAGCATAATTCATATAGTAAAAAAGGGAAAACAAATGAAAATGGCAAAACACGATATTAGATAACATAAATAAGACCAGCATGAAAATTATAGAATTGATTTAAATGAATTGAAATAGGCGTGACCAAAAACAAAATTCCAATGCATATTTTCGACAAAAGACTCACTTACCACAGAGTGACTAAGGACAAACACATATTCTTAATTTAGAGGACAAAGTAATTCCTAACAAATGCAAATAAACTATACCAGTATTTACAATATCAGGAGAAAGAATCAATTCAAAGCAGAATATTAGTGTAACAAAAGAATATGTATTTTTTGGTGAAGAGCATAATTTATTTACTCATTAGAACATATTGTTTACGCATACTATGTGCAAGATACTTTGTTATGTGCTGGAGATATAAGGGTGAGGAAAAATAGCAATATATTAAAAAGCACACCATAATTAAGCTTTATTTTAAGAAATGGAAGCAACCAGAAATGTTAAAAAAAGAAAGTTATCATAATAAACTCTAAATAGAGATGACCTCCTTTCTTCTCTCAGTTTTTGCAAAAGATAGAAAATTATATAAAGTAATAAATGTAACAATGTTTCATTGGTAGCATACCCTATATAGATAAATTTTGTATGATGATAATAGTACAAAAAGTGGAGAAGGATGTAAACCCATACAGGAGTAAAGTTCCTATGTGTCACTGGAATTAGATTAGTATAAATTTGAGATAGGTTTCAATAAATTATGATGTGTATTGTAAGCCCTAGAACAACCACTAAAAAGAAACTCAATTATATTGTTAGAAAAATCTTTAAAGGACTTAACATGTTACACTGTAAAATAGTCACTTAATGGAAAAGAAGGTGATTGAGGAAAAAGAGAGGACTAACAAAGAAGAGACATTTAGAAAACAGAAAGCAAAATGGCAGATATAATTCTAAGCACCTAATAACATAAAGCATCATCAAATATTATTAAATGTGAGTGGATTAAAAATCCAATCAAAAGACAGAGGGTATTTTTTTGTCAGACTGGACAAAAAATAAACAAGATCCAACTATATGCTCACTATAGGAGATATACATTAGATTTACAGATGCAAGTAGTTTGAAGGTAAAAGGATGGAAAAAGATATCTCATGAAAACAGCAAACATAAGAGAGATGAAGTGGCTATACTAATATAAACCAAAAGAAACTTTCAACAAAAATTATTACCAGAGACAAAGAAGGACATTTTATAATAATAAGTGGATCGATCTATTAAGGAGACAAAACAATTATAACAACAGAGCCTCCAAATACATGAAACAAAAACTGGAAGAATTCAAGGGAGAAATAGAAATTTCAACAATAACAGCTGGAGAATTTAATATTCCACTTTGATTGATGGATAGAAACCTAAGCAGATGATGAATAAGGATATAGAAGGTTTGACAACACCAAAAACAAACTAACCTTAACAAACATCTATAGAACCCTCCACCAAACAAAAGCAGAATAAACATTCTTCTCAAGTAGACATAAAATATTCCCCAGTATAGACCATATGCTAAGCCATAAATAAAACTTGATAAACATAAGAGGATTGAAATCATACAAATTATGTTCTCCTACCAAACTGAATTTAAATTAGAAATCAATAACAGAAAAAATTTGAGAAATTCACAAATATGTGGAAACTAAACAATACACATCTAAATAACCAATGAGTCAAAGGAGAAAGCACAAGGGAAATTCGAAAATATTTTGACATGAATAAGAACAAAACCTAACATCCCAAAATTTATGTGAGGAAACTAAAAAAGTTCTTACAGGAGTTTATAGCTGTCAATGCTTACATCAAAAAAGTAATAATACCGCAAGTCAATAACCTAAACTTTCACTTCAGAAACTGGAAAAAGAAGAGCAAACTAATGCTAAAGCAAGCAGAATAAAGGAAATAATAAAGATAAGAGTGGAAGTAAATGAAAAAGAGAATTAAAAGAAGAGAAAATCAGTAAAACCGAAATCTGGCTATTTGACAATACCAAAAAAATTAACAAATCTTTAGCCAACTGTCTGCCGAAACAAAAGACTTATAATACAAAAATCAGGAATAAAAGAGGAGTAATAACTACAAATCTCACAGAAATAAAAAGGATTGTAAAGGAATATCATGAAGAACTGTACATCAACATCTCAGATAACTTAGATGAAATAAACAAATTTCTATGAAGACACAAACAGCCAAACTTTGTGAAAGAAGAATAAAAATCTGAATAGTCAGAATAGTGAAGATAATGAATTAGAAATTTTATAACGTTTTACAAAGAAAAGCCTAGGCTCAAATGACTTCGCTGGTGAATTGCAGGAAACATTTAAATACAATTAATATCAATGCCTCACAAATTCTTCCAAGAAATAGAAGATGATACATCAATGCCCAACTCATTCTATGAGCTCCATATTACTCTAATACCAAACTAAAGTCATTAAAATGAAAAAAAACTATAGCTCAATATCCCTTATGAATATAGATGCAAACGTGCTTAACAAAATACTAGAAAACAAAATCAGCAATATATGAAAAAGATTACAAACTATGATCAAGTGAAATCTATCCCAGGAATTTAAGATTGGATTAACAAATGAAAATCAATTAATGTAACACACCATATTAACAGCACAAAGGACAAAAACTACATGATCTTCTAAAGAGATACACAAAAAACAATTGACAAAATCCTTTAATCATCTTTGATGATAAAAACGCTTAACGAATAGGAATAAAAAGAAACTTCCTCAACCTAATAAAGGTCATCTATGAAACACCCACAGCTAACATCATACTTAATAGTGAAAAACTAAATGCTTTCTTTCTAAGATCAAGAACAAGACAAGACTTGTCCACTCTCACTATAACTATTCAACAAATTACTGAATGTTCTAGCCAGGGTAATTAGGCAAAATAAAGAAATTAAAGCCATCCATATTGGAAAGGAAGAATTAAAACTATCTATATTAACGAATGACATGATCCTGTATGTGGATAATTCTAAGGAATCCAGCAAAAACTATAAGAACTAGGGGCTGGCCCCGTGGCCGAGTGGTTAAGTTCGCGCACTCCCCTGCAGGCGGCCCAGTGTTTCGTTAGTTCGAATCCTGGGCGCGGACATGGCACTGCTCATCAGACCACGCTGAGGCAGCGTCCCACATGCCACAACTAGAAGAACCCACAACGAAGAATACACAACTATGTACCGGGGGGCTTTGGGGAGAAAAAGGAAAAAATAAAATCTTTAAAAAATAATAATAAAAAAAACTATAAGAACTAATAGCAAGAATAGCCTTTTCAACAAATGGTTCTGGGACAAGTGTATATACACATAGAGAGGAATGAAGTTAAACTCCTTCCCTACACCAGACATTAAAATTTAACTCAAAATGGGTTATATGTCTAAATGTAAGAACTAAAACTATAAATCTCTTAGAAGAAAACATAGTGGATCATTGTCATGATTTTGGATAGGCAATGATTTTCTAGATATGCCACAAAAACACAAGTGACAAAAGAAAAAATAGAAAAATTAAACAATAAAAATTTAAAACTGTTGTGCCACAAGCAATACTATCAACAAAGTGAAAAGACAACCCATAGAATGGGAGAAAATACTTTTAAATCTTATATCTAAGGAACTTATATCCAGAATATTAACCCTGACACCTTGCTATGGACTGAATGTCTGTGTCCCCTAAAAATTTATATGTTGGATCCCTAATCCCCAATGTGATGGTATTTGGAGGTGAGGTCTTTGGGAGGTAATTATATTTAGATGTGTCCTAAGGATGGAGCTTCCATGATGGGATTAGTACCCTTATAAGAAGAGGAAGACAGCAGAGCCCTCTCTTTCTTTGCCATATTAGGACACAGCAAGAAAACAGCCATCCACAGGCCAAGAAGGGTGCCGTCACCAGAATTTGACCTTGCTGGCTCTCTGATTTCAGATTTCTCAGTTTCCAGATCTTTGAGTAAAAGTCTGCTGTTTAAATCACCTAGCCTGTGATGTTTTCTTATAGCAACCTGAGCTGGGAAAGATAATCTCAACAATAAAAGACAATTAAAAATAAAAAAACCCGAATTAAAAAGTAAACAAAGAATTTGAGTAGACATTATACCAAGGAGATATACAAATGTCTAATAAGCACATGAAAAGATGCTCAACGTCATTAGAGAAATGGAAATCAAAACCACAACAAAATACCACTTCACACACACTAGGATGACAGATGAAAATAAGTATAAGTATTGCAAATGATGTGGATAAATTTTGACCATGATACATTGTTTGTGGGAATGCAAATTGGTATAGCCACTTTGGCAAACAGTTTGGCAGTTTCTTAAAAACTTAAATATAGACTTATTACATAACTCAACAAATCCACTCCTAGATATGGGAAATGTAAATATATATATACATAAAAACTTGTATATGAATGTTCATAGCAGCAGCATTTATAATATCCTCAAAGTGGAAACAACCCAAGTATCTAGGTGAATGGACAGAAAAATATGATATATCCATACAATGGATTATTATCCAGCAATAAAAAGTAATGAAGTGCTGATACATGCTACAACATGGATGAACTCTGAAAACATTAAAATGCTAAATTGAAAGAGGCCAGTCACAAAACATCATATTTTGTATGGTTGCATTCATTTCAGATGTCTGGAACAGGCAAATCAAATCCATAAAGACAGAAAATATATTAGTAGTTGCTAGGGTGGGGGAGGGGAGATCTAGGGGAAATGACTGCTAATGATACAGGAGTTTGGGAGGAGGTGAAGAAAATATTTAAAATTAGATAGTAGTGATAGTTCCAAAACTCTGTGAATATACTAAAAATAATTTAATTCTATACTTTAAATCAATAGATTTTATGGGATATGAATTATATTTAAATAAAACTGTTTTAAATATCAATGTAATTCACCATATTAACAGATTACAAAGGGAAAACTACTCAATTTCAATACATACTTAAAAATCAGTTCACAAAATCCTTTCATGATAAATGGTTTGGTAAGTGAAATGAACATACATTTAAGATTTTTAAAAACTCTCATGATTAAAACTCTAGGAATATAAATGAACTTCCTTAACCTTATAAAGGGTACCTACAAATACCTAAAGCCAATATAATATTTAATGGTGAAATATAGAATGCGTTCCCCACCATAACTGAAAACAAGTTAAAGATTTCCACTCTCACCAACTCCACTGAACATTATTCTGGAGGTCCTAACAAGTACAATAAGACAAGGAAAAGAAATAAAGTATGTATTGATTGTGTAGGTAAAAAAGTAACACTGTCTTTACTTGCAGGTGATATTATCACCAAAGAAATCTGAAGGGATCTACAGAAAATCTACAAGAACTGGTAAATGACTTTAGGTTCACAGGCTATAAGGCCAATATACAAAAATCAATTGTATTACTATGAGCTAGCAATGAACAACTGGAAAATGAAATTTAAAAACAATACCATTTACAATACATCCAAAAAATGAAACACTTAGGAAAAATTCAGAAAAATGTGTGAAAAAAACTGTATCCAGAAACTACAAAACTCTATTGAAAGAAGTTAAGGAAAGCCGTAATAAATGGAGAAATATATCACATTCAAGGCTCAGAACACTCAATATTGTTAAGATATCTGTTTTTCCCAAATTTATCTGTAGACCCAACACAATCTCAGTCAAAAATCCCAGGAGATTTTTTTTGTAGAAATTACAAGCTAAGTATAAAATCTACATGAAAATACAAGGAGCCTAGAGTAAGCAAAGAAAAGATGACGATGATGATGAAGAAGAAAAAGTTGGAGGACTTACACTATTTTATTTCAAGACTTACTGCAAAGTTACAGTGATAGAGAAAGTGTGGTATTTATATAAATATAGACATATAGATAAATGGAACAGATCTATACAGAGTACAGAGTTAAACCTACATATATATGATCTATTTATTTTGAGTAATGTCCCAAGACAGTTCAATGGGAGAAAGAATAAGCTTTAAAGCAAATAGTACTGGGAAAATTAAATGTCCATATGTAAAAAACAACCTCAATCCTTATCTTACACCGTATTAAAAAAGTTAACTTAGAATGAATCATACTCTGAAATGTAAGATCTAAAATTTCCAGAAGAAAATATAAGGAAAAACAATTTTAGAGAACTTGGATTAAGCAAAGATCTTGTAAATAGGACACAAAAAGAGTAAAGCAAACAAAGAAAAAAATGATAAATTTGAATTTCATCAAAATTAAGAAGTTTTGCTCTTCAAATAGAAATGTTAAGAAAATGAAAAAGCAAGCCATAGACTAGGAGAATATATATGCAATAACTATAATTGATAAAGGACTTGTATACAAAATACATATACAATCATGTGTCACTTAATGATGAGGATACCTTCTGAGAAATGCATCATTAGGCAATTTCATCATTGTGTGAACATCATAGAGTGCACTTGCACAAAACTAGATGTCATAGCCTACTACACACCCAGGCTATATGGTATAGCCTATTGCTCCTAGGCTACAAACCTGTACAAAATGTTACTGTGCTGAATATTGTACGCAATTAGAACAAAATGATATTTGTGTATCCAAACATATTTAAACATAGAAAAGGTATAATAAAAATATGAATTAGAAGATTTAAAAATGGTACACCTGTATATGGCCCCCACCATAAACAGAGCTTGCAGGGCTGGAAGTTGCTCTAGTGAGTCAGTGAGTGAGTGGTGAGTGAATGCAAAGGTCTAGGATATTACTGTACACTATTGCAGACTTAATAAACACTGTACACTTAGGTTACAGTAACTTTATAAAAAAATTCTTTCTTTAGGAATTAAATTAGCCTTCGCTTACTGTAGCTTTATTTTACAAACTTTTAAACTTTTTGTTTCTTTTGTTATAACATTTAGCATAAAATAAAATCACATTGTACAGTAGTACAAAAGTCTTTCTTTATGTTCTTTTTCCATGAGCTTATTGTCTATTTTTAATTTTTTAAAATTTTTTTGTTAAAAACTAAGACACAAATACACACATCAGCCTAACTACACACAAACTAATTAGTTCATTAGTTTAAATACACACATTTAAACTTTTTTGTTAAAAACTAAGACACAAATACACACATACTCACTGACGCAAATACACACATTAGCCTAGGCCTACACAGAGTCAGGATCATCAATATCACTATCTTCCACCTCCACATCTTATCCCACTGGAAGGTCTTCAGGGGAAATAACAGATGGAGCTGTTGTCTCCTATGATAACAATACCTTATTCTGGAAACTCTCCTGAAGGACCTGCCTGAAGCTCTTTTTGAGGGGATGTCACTCTTTTAAGAGACACGTCTATGGTGGTTTGCTCGGTTTGTTTCTTTTTTAATCATAGATTTGCTTGTAAGCAGGTCATGCACCATAAGCATTTCTCTCTATTAATGAAAACCTTTTGGTTTGGGGGTCCATGTTTTCAAACTTTTTAAGGAGTTTCTTGAGGTCTGAAAAAGTTTATTCTAAACCCTTCACTGTGAATTTTCTTTGGGGTTCTTCTTTTTCTTCTCTTGCAGTTTATTTTTCTCTTGCCTCTTCTTCAGTTATGCATTTCTGTTCCAGTTCCAACAACTCCTCATTAGTCAGTTCCTCAGGAACCCCCTCAAGGAGCTCCTCAATGTCATCTTCATCCATACCCAGGTTAAAGGTTTTTGCCATCTCAACCACAACCTCATTGATTTTTGCAACTTCGTCATCCTTGGTAAATTCTTTAAAGTCAAGGATAAATCTCTGGAATGCTTTTTCCAGATACTATTCATACTCTCCTTGGTGAAATCACCCCAAGCCCAACCAAGATTCTTGAGGCAGTCATAGATGTTGTAATTCTTCCAGAATTTCATCAGTGTCTTCCTCAGTTGCAGCTGCAGCCTGGGCAAAGCCCCTCCCTAGGTAGTAGGCCTTAAAAGCTTTGATCCAATGGTTGGATCAAAGAAGTGGTGTTTGGAGGAAGAAACACTGATTTCATATTGGATTAAGACCACCAATACAAGGAAGATGTATGGGAGCATTATCAACAATAAGTAAAATCTTGAAATGTATCTTATTTTCCAAATAGAATTTCTACATTTCATTGGTGTAGCAATTCAGGAGGGCATATTGGAAGAGGAGCTGGGTCATCCATGACTTCTTATTGCTCCTGTAGTACACTGGCAGTGTGTGCTTATTGGTATGCTTGAAGGCCCTGGGGTTCTCACTGTGCCATACCACAAAGGGTTTCAATTTGTAGCCTGCAACATTGCCCCCAATCAAGACTGTTATACTGTCCTTAAAAGCCTTGGAACCTGGCATTGACTTGGCCTTCTTATGAATGAAAGTACTTTTAGGCATCCGTTTCCAGAATACAGAGCTTTCATCCATATTGAATATTTTCTCTGACCAGTAATTTTCCTCCATCATCGGCTTACTTAGTGTTTCCAAAAATTCTTCACCTACCTTCACATCAGCGCTTGCAGACTTAGCACTCATTTTCACATTATGTAATGAATAATAATTCTTGACTTGTTTAAATCACCCAGAGCTAGCAGTAAATTCAACATTGTAGTCAAGTCCAGCCTTTTCTTTCAACATCACAAACAAACTTTTCGCTTTGGCTATTATCATAATGGTTCTGAGAAAGATAACCTTCTGTGTCTTGTCTTCAGTCCAGGTCATTAGAAGTTTCTCCATGTCTGATATAGGCCTTTCTCAAAATTTTATTACTCTCATTGTCTTCAATGAAGCAGATCCTCTAATAGCTTCTTTCACTTTGTTCTTGTTCTTCAGGATCATAGCTATGTAGAATGTGACATGCTTGACTGGTAAGCAATAACCATCACTGATTTTCCACCTTTGGAGTCCTTAATCACTTTTAATTTTGTTTCCAGGTCAATCACTTGATGTGGCCTCTCACTGGCAATATTAGCAGTGAATTTTGTACATTCACGGGCCATTATGAACAAAACAATATGAGTTTAAACCAAGCATAATATAAAATGTTGCAATCAAGAGATGTGGTAAACACAAGATATATGAAGCTGCTGCTGGTGTATCATGGCATACTGTTTTACAGTAAACTTTTTTCATAAGTAGAAAGAGTACACTCTAAAATAATGATAAAAAGTGTAGTATAGTAAATACACAAACTAGTAATATAATCATTTATTATCATTATCAAGTATAATGCATTGTACATAATAGTATGTGCCATACTTTTATATGACTGGCAATGTAGTAGTTTTGTTTACACCAGCATCACCACAAATGCATAAGTAATGCATTGTGCTACAATGCTACTATGGCTATGACATAGCTAGGTGATAGGAATTTTTCAGCTCCATTGCAATCTTATGCAACCATCATCATATGTGCAGTCTACTGCTGACTGAAACATTGTCATGCAGTGCATGACTGTATATAAAATTCTTGCAAGTCAATGACAAGAAGACAAAAAACAGCAACTAAATGGGCAACAGATTGGAACAGACACTTCATCAAAGATATATAAATGGCCAATAAGTGCAGAAAAAAATGTTCAACATAATTCATCATTAATAAACTCCAATAAAATAAAACCAAATGAGATGCCAATACAAACCCACTAGAAAGGCTAAAATGAAAAAGACTGAAAAAACAAATGCTGACAAGGATGTGGAGCACCTGGAACTCTTATACGTTGCTGGTAAAAATGCAAAATGGTACAACCATCTTGGAAAACAGTCGCAGTTTTTTATAAATCTAAATATACACTTAACATATTATCCAGCAATCTTTTTCCTAGATATTTACCTAAGAGCATGAAGACATATGTCCACACAAAGACGTGTATATGCATGCTCATAAAAAACGTATTCATAGTAGTCCTAAACTGAAAACAAGCCAAATGACCATCAACTGGCTAATGGACAAACTGTGATACTTCTATACAATATAATACTACAATAAAAATGAACGAATCGCAAATACTGCAACAACATGAATGAATCTCAAAAACATTATGTTAAGTGAAAGAAACCTAGAATTAAAATGCCTCATACTGTATGATTCTATTTATACGACATTCTAGAAAATTCATAGCTATAGAGACAGAAATAAGATCACTGGTTGCCAGGCACTAAGGATGGGGGTAGGAGACTTACTACAAATGAATAGTAGTGAACTTTTGGAGGTAAAGAAAATATTCCATGTTTTAATGGTAGTGGTGGTTATATGACTATATAAGTTTGCCAAAATGTATAGAAATGTACTCATTTAAAAAGGTGAATTTTTATTGCAAGTAAGTTATGTACTTCAATAACCATGAAAAATACTCAAAATCTAAGGAGAGAATATTTAGAATAGACCTACCCAAAAGAAGGAGAGCCAAAGGAATAAGCATAAATGCAGATCATAAAGAATGAGAAAAAGTATAACCATAGACACAGAGAACTTTCAAAATCATAATAGAATATTATTTACTGTTCCCTGCTAATAAACTTTAAAATCTCAAATAAATAAAAAGGCAATATTTAACCACATAAGATCTGGTTAAATAAATTATGGTAAGTCCACTTGCTAGAACACTATGTAATCACTGAAAATAATAATGTAGAAAACAATTTAATGACATTATTTCATTAATTTCAAATGAGGGAGTAAAAATCAAAGACCATTATCATGAAAGACACGAAGAGAGGGAGAATAGCCTTGGTCACAAAATCCAGAATAAGAGAACTTGGAGCCTCTTTCCTTAAAGTTTGAAAGAGATAATTTTAAGGCAAATTTTAAAAAGTGATATTTTACACAGCAAATAGTAATTTTAGGCAATTGCTATCCCAAAAGGTAGTATTGAGTAGGAATTGAAATAAAATCCAAAAAGGTTTAGGTAAAGTAATAGAAGACAATAATGTGCTATTATTAAGGGAAGCTAGTAAGTGAATGTGATATGGTGCAAACAGCAGTGGACTAGAGATTCCTGAGTTGAAGGCCTGAGTTCTGGCCCTTTCATTGAGCCATTTGGGACCTTAGGAAAATTCCTTCTCTTTTCTGCACTTCAATTTTCTATATGTCAAATGGAGGGATTAGACTAGACCAGAATTTCTCAAAGGGTGTTCTTTTGAATATTAGTTCCATGAAATCCTCTGCAAAAGGAGCTTCCATAACTAAATGATTTGAACTAATGCTAAATATTATACTTTTCTCTTAGAGATTTACAATATATATTAGAGTATTAGGGGCTCTTGGATGTCCCAAAGTATAGTACACCGTTAAATTTGTTTCACCCAGCATTTTTCAAACTTATCTAATCATGGACTCCATTTTTCTTAGAATACTTATTAACATAATATAGGCATACTGTTTCATGGAACTTTCTTTTAGGGAACTGCATTCTCCCTTTGAGGGACCTGATGTTGGTTAAGTCAGGCCTGGCATGCATTCCACAGAATGGTGTCCTTTTGATATAGGATGGGTAGCAAGAACATGTGTTGGAGAAATTTTATATATATATATAACATATATACACACATTTATCTATGCACACGTATACATTCACATGCACACATGTAATGTGTACATGTGCATACACAAAGACACATACATGCCAGATATCTTGCATTCTCCCCTCAAAATCTACTTTCAGAGAGGCTGACCTAAATGAACTTCATATCTAGGCTGTCGTACCCACTGAGTTCAGCCAACAGGAGACACCATCAGAAAACTGCATTAAAAACAGTAAGGTCAGGATTCCTATCCCCTTGGCTTCCTCTCTGAGAACTTGCCTTGGGCTTCTTGTTTCTCTCAACTGAGAAACACTGCTTCTTTCAAGATGGCCAACTCTACAGAACTGTCTCTTCCTCCAGATTTCCAGATTCTAGCAACTGTTCTCTCTTTCAGTCCTCCCCTATGGGTGGTAACAGATCAAGGGCTATTGTCTTGGTGTATTGCCCTAACTCATTGTTCCCCTACATTTATCCCTTTGTAAGTAGCCACTTTTTAAGAAAAAATCTGGCTCAAATTGTCCTATGTTGAGTGTGCTGTCTGCTTCTGGTCAGGACGCTCACTAACGCACTGTTTTCAACAGGTTGAATTTGAGGGTCATGTGGGACCTGGAGACATACAGAAGGAGAGAACTGGATCAATAATTTTGAAGCTCAGGGAAAGGGCCTAAACTAGATCTAGAGATTCGGGATTCATGTCTTATAGGAGGAAATGGAAGCTGTGGCAGTGGAGATAATTGTCCAGTGGGAGTGGAGAGTGAAAGGACGACTTATGGCAGAAAAAAAACCTGCAAGGAGGGAACTCTCACCTGAAAAGTCAATTATTAAGCAAGTGCAGAAGGTAGTTTAATGATCAAGGAGCCAGAAAAAAAGGAGGTGTATAAATTTAAGGGATATTGTATCCAGACCATCTCCACCTATTAGAAACAATTTTTCTAGTGACTTGAGTTTAGAGGTCCTTCAGATTCTGGTGGTTCTTAGACGTCTCTGGATACACATTATGAACTGGGATCTTTCTGATACTCTGTTTTTTCTGCGTCCATAATGATCCTCTGTCTTCCTGATTCACTCTTTAGGTGTTGACACATCTCTTTAGGTGTTGACACAAGTGATTAAGCTATAACTAAGTCATTCTTTCTTCTTCAGGCAGAGAAATATTTTCTCTTGATATTATGTATTGATTTTGTTGGCAAACTTTTAAGATCTGAGATTGTATAGATCACAAAATATATCACTGCAGTACTTCCTTCAAAACCAATTACCAGTAGAAACATCAATTTTCATTCTTGCTATTATGGGAAAAGTATTCTAGCCCATAGGAGTTTAAGGATAGGTTTATAAGAAGATGTAGAATGGAGTCATAAAAGGGTCCTTAGATTAGCATTCAGAAAGTCTAGATTTTAGATTTGGAAATGAACTAAATTTCAATGTGGCTTTTGACCTTAGTTTTCTCATCCATAACATGAGAGAATTGGACTAGATCAATATTTTTCAAAATATGTTCCTTGGAGCCCTGGGGAACTACTTCAAATGGCACTTCCAGAAGCTAAAGGAGACTGAGAAGGTGGGCTCTGGGTCAATATCCCAACTCTTCCAAAGCAGCTCTGATTTTTCTCTTATAGATCTTTGATTCATGTAAGATTTTCATTTGAAGTAAAGACTTCATTGCAAAACCAACCAATCAACTAACCACCACCACTGCCACCACTATCACCAACAAAAACCAAGCAGCCTAGATTGTCTTTGAGATCCCTTCTACTGCTGACAGTTTAAAAGTCTATAGATGAAAACATAGAGAGGAGTGTCCTACCTAAAGAAGACTGCTTTGGGAGATCCTCTTTTTTGCTCACAGGAATGGTCATTATGCAGGCAGAAGAAGGCCATAGCTTGCTGATCTCAACCTCCTGGTTCTGGTGCTGCCTTAGTCTGTTTTAATTCCTAATATATAGCTTTGCAGTGGCATAAAGAGGGAGCCTAGACATTATTATGATGTGTTTTTTGTCCCCCTTCCACTCTTCAGTATTCAGGACTATGTGGGAGAGGGTTACTATTTAGGTAAGATGGGCTAGGCTCCAGAATTAGAAAGCAAATAAACTTAAAATGTTTCTCTCACCAAATTATGGTCTCTAATCTCTGTCCTTCCATCTTTATTTATTCTTCTGTTAACTTTCTGGTTGGAACAAGTCTAAATATAAATGAAATCTCCCCCAGCTGGTTATTATCTCCAGTCAGATCCCAAAGTACAGGGAACTGTTGCTGTCACCACTTGCTTCACATCTGGAATCTCAAAAGAGGATGGAGCAAGGGCAAGCCTTGGTCTATGCTTCCCAACAGGAATCCTGATGCCGGGCTGGGTGAAGACTGAACCAGAGAAAGTGATGAAAGAGAATCTTCTCTTAGTTTTAGCAAGGAAGTTGAGGCAAAATAGATAAGCCTCAACAGAAGACGTGAATTGGTTGTCAGGAATTTTGTTTGCAAGGCAGGCCAGAGTAAAACACCTAATGAGAGCCCTCAGAAATAAGATCCCAACTGACTCCACAGGAACTCCAGAAAGGAAAAGGGAACTTTTAGCTCAAATTACTGAGAGATGCTAAGAAGAGGCAGCAAACATGATGTCATAGGATGAAAGAAGTTATTCCTCTGTTAGGGTTGCTGCCTCTTCTCACTACTCCTCCCTGCCTTCACTTCTTCATTTCTGAGGGACATAGGGAGAAAGAAGTAGGACTTTAGAGTGGAATCCCCTTGGGCTCTGTAATATCATTTTTTAAGTTTGTCTACAGGCAAAGACCTGTAGATGTAGTATCCTAAAAAGTTTAAGTTCATTTCAATAAACACTGACTTGAGTGCCTACTAAGTGTTAAACCAAGAAGTTCATGGCTCAATGGGAGAAAAAGTAAATGGAATTTCAGTACAGAGCAGTAAGTGGACTGATAGAGGTATGAACAGCATTCCATAGAAGCATGAAGAAGGGGTACTTAACTTAAAGAAACAGAGTTTTACAGAACATCAGAGCTGGAAAAAAATAGAGAACATGTAGTGCAATCCCTTCTCTGTACAGATGGAAAAAATGAGGCCTAGAGTACTGAAGGGATTTGTCCAAGGTCATAGAGCCAGCCAATGGCAGAACTGGACTTGTAGTTTAGAGAATCAGGCTTAGTCAGCCTTCTGCCATTCTGCATAAACAATAAAGTTTTGGCTTCCTTCAAGATGAGTCCTTTAGCCTGTAAATTGTCCCATAACACTGACTTGGGAAAACATCTAAGAGAAGTTGGTGAAGGTTTTCTGCAGTGTGTAGACATGCCTACTGGCCTCCTGGCAAAGCACAGTAGATCTGTCTCCATGTGTCCTCTCTCTTCTTATTATAGGCTCCACATTAGCAGGCCTCACTCAGAAATTTAACTTTAACTAGAGGCGCAGCAGTACTAGGGGCCCCGGGTTTATCATCCCCAAAGCAGTGCATGATTTTGGGTGGGAAAGGGACCACTTTGGTCCCCTTCTCTCTCCCCCACTTCAAAATTTGTAGTTTCTAATAGACTCTCATGGCAGAACAAGGGTAGAAAATTTTCTCTAATCCAATTCCACTTACCAGTTTTGATATAATTGGTCAGGTGGTCTTTCAACCATTGCTTGTATATCTCCAGTAACAGGAAGCCCAGTCTCCTCAGAAATAGACTGTTCCATCTCAGGAAAAACCTGTTAAAAAGCACTATCTTATGCCAAATAGACAGACATCTGCTTCCCTGAAGTTTTTGCTCTTTGGGGATATTCTCATTAGGTTGGTCTCTTTTTTCTTTCAGAGATTTAAAGACCATAAATATATCACCTTGAGTTTTCTCTTCTCCGGATTCAGCAGTCTCATATTCTTCAGTTGTTCCTCATGGGATTTGGACACTAGCCCTCTGCCTGATTGTGATCGTCTGGAACCATTATTGCTTGAGCTTAAGAAGAGGGTGACGAAGGACATACTCTTTCATAAGCTGCTGGTAAGAATGTTAATTGGCAGAGATTTGGGATAGTTATTTGGCATTTATAATCATTTGCTATATGGATACCTTATGACTCAGGAACCCTACTTCTAAGATTTCATCCTATAGAAACAGTGGCATCTATATCTATACACATATATATACATAAATTGCTTATAACAGAAGGAAATGGAAAAACTGAAATGTTCATTAAAAGAGCATTGATTTAGAAAATTTGATATAACCATCCTATGAAATAAAATGATAACTCTAATATAATTGAAGTAGAACTATGTAATGATACAGAAAGATTCCCAAGGTATATTAAGTTAAAAAAGCAAGTTGAAAATCAATTTGCACTGTATGATTTCATTTTTGTGAAGGAAACAAAGTTGTATATTGATATCTTTATATGTAAACTTAATTTTATGGGCATAGAAAACACCTGGAAAGATACACACTATACTACCTCTGAGAAATGGGCTTAGTGTGACTTTCACTTTTTTTCTTTATAAGCTTTTGTATTGGTTTCAATAAGCGTGGATTTACTTTTGCAAATTAAAATAAATTAAGATGTCAAAAGAAAAGATAGCTAAAGAAACCAAGTTGATCTATCCTCTCTACTCCCTTATTCACAACAGCCACCCCAGAGGTATTTATACAGAGGCAGCTATAACATAGAGTTGACTGTGGGCCTTGGGGCCAGACTACCTGGGTTTGAATCCAAGCTCTTTGACTTAGCATCATGTGACCTGAGCCAAGTTAATGTCTCTATATCCCAGTTTCCTTCTCTGTGAAATGAAGATAAACAGAGTACTTACTTCATGGAGTTGTTCTGAAGATTAAAAGACTTAATATGTGTAAATCACTTAAATGGTGATTGGCACATAATAAAAGTCTTAAATATATTAGGTCAAGCCATATGCAATTTCTATTTATTTAGAACAGAAAGCATTGGATAGCAGCAATTTCATGTAGTTGAACCTAATACCTTGCCAAGATTTCACAAATCTTTTTATTCTTTTCCTACATTAGGCCATTAAGTTTGGACTGCTACAGCAGTCATTCCTCTATTTGATATCCCTAACCTCTGGGTCTCTTCCTACACTAATCTGCCTTACATACATTCCTCTGATGAAGTCTTTACCCTAAACCCACTGATCACACTTCATCTCTGATCGCAACCCACCAATGGCTTCCTATTGATCACAGCAGAAGTCCTAATCCCCTTTTCTAACATGAAACAATGTTCAATATATGATAACCTCTTATGGACGTTCTCAGATTTTGGCAAACTCCCAAACAAATTCTGCAGGGTAGTGAAGGAAATTTACTTCAAATTTCTTTTGGTGTGTTATTCATAGAAACTTGATACAAGACTGTGAGTAATGAAATCAGCCATTTGAATTAACTTGGCTATTTTGAATGATGCCAAAATAGATTTACCTGATAACTTTTAGTGTTTTTAAATCACTTCCAGTGATTTCTTTTTTGAATGAGGAACAAAATTGATGGAAGTAACCCATCAGCTTCTGGGAAACTTGCTCAGAATTTGATTTGAAATGTCTCTAACTTGTTTGTAACTGTTGAACAAGTAAACTATGACTGGACACTCCCTACAACAAGGCATTGTGGTTTGCAATTGCTTTTATTACCACTTCAACTGAACCCTAAAATTCTAAAATCACCTTTGTGTTTGCACACAGTATATATTCAATGAGCCTTTACTATGTACTAAGCATTGCCCTATATTGTGTTCTCATTAACAGAGGCATTCACCATCTCATTCTCACCCATGTACAAAGTAAATGTAGGGGTGCTTGGCATGCTTTCTTTATCTATCTTTGATTTCTTCCTAATAAGGAATGTACTTGAGTATAAGGTAAAAAAGAAAAACTTAAGTAACTACAGAGCTGCAACTCAGAAGTCCTTATAATCATGGTCACCAAGTATAGAATACGTCAAGAATAAGACTGGGTAATTATAAGGGTGAGAATTATGTGTAATTCTTATTAAGCTAGCTTATAACTCCAACCAACCTTCTCTTTTGCTCAAAAAAGCACATCAGAAAGCAAATTAGTGAAGATCGTCTTATTATAGGATAACCGTGAGTCTACTTTACTTGATTTTCTTTTTAGGTAAATCATTTGCAAACTTTGATACTTCAACTCTTATAGGTAACAAATTACTTTCAACACATCAGTGGGTTGCAACACTGGTTCTGTTCTTCTGAATAAAGTCCAAGGCCTTTTGGCTGGCCTTCAGGAGTGCCTGTACTCTGACCCTTATCTTTTGTAAGTACCTTTCCCGTAACCTATGCTCTAATCAAAGGGAGCTCTTCACTGTTCCTTATTCACACCAAGTCACAGTGCTTTCTCTTTATATCGAGGGCTGGTATTAGAGCCAGAATTCAATCCCAGGCAGGCAGTCTGGCTTCAGAGTCCAGATGCTTAATCACTACATTCTACTGTCTCTCAGATAGTTCTTACCTTATAGTGCTTGCTCTCTGAGATGGAGAGAAGACGGAACGTCTCTTTCCTGTGTGTTTGCGTAGTCTACAGAATCTTGCATAGAGGAGGCCTACTCAGTTAATGTGTTGAATCAATACCCTATCTTGCTGGTATGGTAAAAATGTAAGAAGCATTTAAAAATAAATTTATTAAAGTTTAGAGAAACTACATTTAAAATTGTACACAATGTATTTTTATATCAGATCCTGTGGCAAACCAAAAAAAGACTACTGGAGATAAGAAAGCCAACTGCCTCCTGTGATTCGCATAATCTAAGTCCCTATCAGCTGTAAGAATACAGTTCACTGTTTATTGCTTCACAAAGATTACAGATGGCTTCTAGCATAGCTACTCCTTCAGGTTGAAAAGTTAAAACCTCTAAAACTACAAGGCAATTTACACAGCCATTGCATTAGAATTTTATTGCTTCATATATAGTACATTTTATCTCTTCCGTTTGTTAGTTATTTGACACTAAGTGAGTTGAATGTCTGAGCTTTGCTTCCCCTATATGTAATATGGAAATAGGCCCTCCACAAGGTGCTTATAAGTATTGAATATCATAAAGTATATAAAACACTTAGCACAGTATGTGGCACTGAGTAGAGGTCCCAAACATACTAGTTTTCACAATTATCTTATCCCTTCATTGAGATTATAAATTTCCAGCATGGGGCTAACTATAAGGGAGGATCATAATATATGCTGTGATACATAGGTTCTGGCCAGTGGGCTTTGAGAAGACAAAATTGAAACCCATAGAATGTTAAGTAGCAATACAGTGTATTATTTATTTCCTGAAATCTGGAAGTCATCACTGGCCATTTCCTAATCACTAACTCCTCGCACCCAATTGAACACCAAGTCTTGACTGTTCTACTTCCTAAGTATGTCAGATATATCCTCTCATTTGTAACCCCCCACTACCTCTCACGCAGATGGTTGTAACAGCCTCCTAATTGGTCTCCCATTGCTCTTGCCTCACTTCAATCTGCTCTCCACACTGTTGCCAGAGTAATCTTTCTTAAGTGCAAATCTAATCATGTCACTCTTCAGCTTAAAACCCTTCAATGCTTCCTCATATTGCTTGTGGCACGATGAAGGGAAAACTCCTTATCATGTTCACTGGTCAGTAATGTCTGCTCCCTGCTTTTCTTTTCAATCTCATCTCTGGCTACTTCCTATACACACACTACAGTAAAATTGAACTACTTGCAGTTCTACTGATCACCATTCTCTTTCTTTCTTTCTCTCTCTATCTTATCCCTATATCTATCCCTTTTGTACTTATGCCAGTGTTCCAAAGTCCTTATTGTGGCCTACAAGCACCATACGTCTTTGCTCCAGACACTAGTATACTTACTTTTTGTTGAACAGAAAAAGCACACTCTCACCTTAAGGCCTTTACATTTGCGATTCCTTCTGCCTGAATTGCTTTCCCTCTACATTTACACATGACTCCCTTCATTTCCTTCACAGCTCTGTCCAAACATCATCACGATTCTGTCTATAATAGCACCCCACTTAATCACTCTTTATCTTCTTTTTATCTTCTTGACCTACTTACTTTTCTTCATACTACCTGATTATATATATATGTGTGTGTGTGTGTGTGACTAAATATATATATAGTCTGTCTCCAGAATATTTGCTCCATGAAAGCAGAGACTTCCTTCCATCTGTTTTATTCATTGTGACATTTCTAGTGCCTAGCAGAGTGCCTGTCATAATATAGGCACTCAATAAATATGGGTTAAATGAACACTCTTCCTTCTGGTTCAAACACTTTTCTTTCCTACATTTCCACCCTTTGCCTGGCTAATGTCTGTTTAATCTTCAGATTACACCTTCTTTGCAGCAAACAAGCTGGGTTAGGTATCCTTTTGCTGGCTTCCTCCAACTCCCTATGCTTTCCCTTATGCCAGCACTAATCAGATTATTTCTGTGTGGAAAGGTCAAATGGGCCCAGATCATGGCAGTCATTGAATGCTAACTCAAGCTATTTAGGCTTCATCCTGTTAGTTATGAAGTCTTTGAAAAAAAATTATGCAGGTGAGTATTGTGCCTTCAAAGAATATTTTGTAATATTATTCTTGCTACAGGATGCCGAATATATTAAAGGTGAGCAGGGAGAGCAGAAGCCTCTGAGAAGAGGGAGATAAAGACCAAGACAAGGAAAGAGACCAAAAGCATGCAGAATTGAGAATGGGTCTGGAGCTGTCATGAAGGAAGCAATAACAGAGTTATGTGACAACTGGATGTGATAATGGAAGATGGAAACCATGTCAATGACAGTACTAAGATATTGAGCCTGAGTGGCTATAAAGTCGAGCCAGAGTGATTCAAGGGGAAACCTAAATGGAAACGGTCAGCAAAAGTTAAAAGTGTCTTGATAGGTTTGGGAGTCACTCTTGTTAGATAAACTATGCTCCTGAAGAAGACAAGGGGAGGAAGAGACCTCCAAGTGTGGTGTTATTTATATGGTGGCATCTAAAGCCCTCAGTTTATTGCTTTTTTCCAAGCTCAGAGAAAATATTTCATCAGAAAGAAACTATGGCTAAAGTGGATGAAGTTCTGCCTTTGTGCTAGTTGCTATGCTAAGCCTATAGTAGGCATTTGATTCTCACAATACACCTGTGAACTAGGTTACGGTGTCCCCATTTTAAAGGTGAAGAAATAGAGACCCAGCAGTTTCATACAGCCAGCAAATCGCACAGCTCATATTGGAGCTCAAATCTTTGTGACTTCTTTCTGTCGTGCCAGTTCTCAATGAACAATTACCATCAATAGACCTATTTTGTGAAGATGTACTCTTCTGTTCCTTATTTATTAACTTTAAAGGTTTGGGGATGACATAGCTGATGGGAAAGAGGATTGGCCTATGATGGATGTGTAGTAGGAAAATGCCTCTGTGGTTTGCTCTGAAATGGTTAGGTTTGAAGAGATCTACTGACCTCCGTGGCAGGCTGCCCACTCCTTGTATATGCTCGGACTACTATCAAGAGAGAGAAGGCACTCCAGTACTTGCTCGAGAAATGAACCTGGGTTTATGGAGGGTTTTATGGACAAAAAACAAAACTAACTTCAACTCTTTCCTCATTCTTTGTACTCTGGAAATTGAGGCCTAAAATCGTATTTGAGGGTGTGGGCTCTGTTTTGAGGGAAAATTATTTAAATGTACTTGACAGTTATAAAAAGTTAAAACCATAATCTTAATCTGGAATGAACAATGAAGAACTAAGTGAGTCATTTTCTGCTTGTTTGTGCAGTTTTGGTAGCGGGCTTCTTTTATGTGAGGTTTAGGGGATGGATTTGGGGTGCTGGGTTTTTTTGAAGATTGAAAGGATCAGAAAGAAACATTATCTGGCAACATGATGACCTGAGGAAGTAAGGCATGGTAGATAAATTCTGGGAGCAGTCCTCTCTAGTGTCCAGTTTAAAGATTTTCTTTTCCTACATTATAATTCATTTTAGGAAAGTTTGAACAATACCACAGTCTGGTGCTGCCTGTGTCTTGGGGAATAAGGACAGAAGCCTGCATCTACTCTGGGGGAAAGGAGTTCAAGAACAACAATACCCATCTGGTAGTATGGTGGTCAAGAGACAACTTGAGAAGAAAGGCAGAGAAGTCTGAGGTTATAGGTGATAAGAGACCCCCAGGAAAGATTTGTGGCAAATGTAAGCACTCACTAGGAAGTCTTCAAAAGAAGTAGGGAGAAGAGTCAGTAACCATGGAGTTTCTTCTGCCACAGCAAAGTCCCCTACCATTCTGGCAACCTGGGCCATTCTGTGGGTTGACACCGCAGCAGTTCTTGGCTAGTGCCAGTCTACCTCCTTTTCCTGAGGCCATCTCCTCACCAGGCCTTCTAGTTTCCTTCTGTTTCATTGAGCTTTGCTGGCGGCAGGGAGGAGGGAATGTTAGAGTTATCGGCCTACATCATCATTCCTGTCCCCTTCCCCCTAGGAAGCTGGGGCGGGGAAGGAGGCTGCTGCAGGTTGGAACAGCAAGTTACCCGCAGGCCATAATGAGGGACAGGGGGCCTTTGATCAGTTCCCCGTTACTGGGCTGTTTTTCCTCATGTCTCTTTTTTGGTCTTTAAAAATTTATTTATTTATTTGCCCATTTGGTCTGTGCTGAGCAGACACAGTTAGCTATCTAAAGATCACTAGGATGGAACCATTTGGCCAGAGCCCAACATTTCAGCTTTGCTAGAAACAGTCTGTTTTACTGTACCTCAGCACTGCCAAAAGCACACAATTTAAGCCCATTTTGCTTCTTCCTTCCTTATTTTTCTCTTTCTCCTTTTCTTATTCCCATTCCTTTGGTTCAGATACTCTAATTGTATCTCTCTGTGTTCTCTCTTTTCCTCCTTCCATTCTTTGCAGTCTCTATTCTCTTTTCCCCGTGCTTGGCCCCTTCTTCTGGAGTGGACTTGAAGCAACTCCTCTTGGCAAGTGGAATATCTCTGGGCCTGGTTATCTGGGAAGGTAGCAGATAGGGAAGAGAGCAAGTATTGTTTTAATCTCTAAAGTGGAAGCAAATTTAACCTATTGGTGAGGTCTTAGTAGAATGCTGAACTGAGGCAAGAACTGGTAAGAAGAGGTAGAAGAGTCACATTGCAGAGGGTGTCTTACATGGGAAAGAACTGAGGGCACATGAAAACTGTCAGAGAGGGAAACTAGAAATTATATTTAAGAGCCAGAGGGATTGAGCTCAGAAGTTTGAGAGGCCTTGGGACAGCCAATTTGACATGGCTTCTGGGATGACCCTATCCTCTTGATCCTCACACCAATCATCCCTTCTCCTAATTTGCTCCATTATCTCTCCATCATCACCATGACCAAAGCTCAATCCACTACCACCACTCAACTATGGTTTACTAGCCTCTTCTCTCACCCAAATCTTTTTCCCCCAGGCCTTTTGCAGAATACCTCACAGCTCTTCTGAGGTGATTTCTGAATCACTCTCTTAGTGCCCTAGTTTATAGCTATTCTTCTTTGGGAAATTAATGAAGTGACATGAAAATGAAAGGGCCTGCTGAATTCAAATATGTAGGCCCACTTCCCATCTCCCAGCTCCTAGAAATAGCTCTTGCCTAACTCTTGCCATGGGCATCAAAGTTCAGGCACAAGGACTTAACCTCTATCTGTTATCCCAGCCTATCTCCATGCAGGTGATGCCCAGTGTCCTGGACCAAGACCCTAGTGGAAAACAAGGAAGCCTAGTTTGAAAGACTAAGGATCATCTCTCCTTGAGAAAACTAAACCATAGCTGGGGGAGGGATAAGATCCCTGAAGAAAGGAGGTGACAAGTTCATAGGCACTTTTATGGAAGTGAGGAGAGGTCACAAATTTAAAATGACAGATGTAGGTCAGATGATACAAAAAGCTTTTTATAATGTGGGTTCTCAAATAGTAGCACACGTAACTGTCAAAAGTTTTTGCATTTTTCCAAGGAGATTTTCAAGAATGAGGTATCCTCTCTGCTTTGGAGAGGTTGATGCTATACTCCCTGGGAGTCCTACAACTAGTTCTTGACTCTACACTTATGAAAGACATTGGCAAATTGGAGTTTGCCCAGAGAAAGCCGAAGTACAACTTAAGCTATGGCCTGGACAGAAGAGCTGCAAAACGCCTTATTCTGGGAAAGCCAAGACCCATAGAGAGTGTGATTACCATATTTAAACACTGAAGGTCTAAAGTGCAAGAAAATGAATAGATATTCTCCATGTGCCCTAAGTTTATATCTGGGAAGAATGAGGCAAACTCTATGGGGGTGAGAGGAGGGATAGTAAGTGAGAATGAGGCCAGACAGAAACCTTGAGTGATCCTACGCTGTCTAAACCTTCTTGGAAGAGGAAGGGGTGCATGTAACAGTCAGAGTCTCAGAGCATCTATCTGCCAGCCTGTGCCCGGTGAAGGCCTTACAGGGCTAGAAAAAGGACTTTCACAGTGAAGTTAGAGTAGGTTTGAGAATTAGGAGCAAATGTGTCCCAGCTCTCATTAGAGATAGCACAGCCTTTGAAACCAGACCTACTGGATCACCCTTCCTCCAGACTCCTGATGACCTTTGACCTCCCTTCATGCCATAGCCCAGTGTCTACTTCTTGAAGAAAAGAGACATCAAGAGATTCATCAATGGGTGTTTTTTCACTTCTCTAAAGTCATACATTCCACTCCAGATAGGAGAAGAGTAACCTTGAATAAGCCTTCCAATCCTGAAATTCTGGGACATCTGCTCAACCTTCACCTCTATAACTTGAAGCCTTTCTATAAGCTCTTCTTTCTCCTTCAAATGCCTTCTTTTTCTATGTCAAGCTTTGCCCCTCCCCTGGGAGGCAGTGTTGTACAATGAAAAGAAGGGATTTGGATCCTAGCACAGTGAGACTCAAATCCCAGCTCAGCCTCCCACTGCCCATGCAGTCTTGACTAAATAACTTCACTTCTGGAGTCTTAGATGCTATGTCCATAAAATGAGGATAATACCACTCATACGATAGGATTGTTATGAAGACTAAGATAAAGTATATAGATTTATAAAGTGCTTAGCACAATGCTTAAAAAATAGGTGTCACTTAATAATTATTTTTATAAATATGATTGCCTCCAACTCTTCCCCTAGATTTCTGATTCTAATCCTTTGACTCACCCTGGGAGTTCCTTAAGTATTTGTGTCTATATAAACACATTACAATTACTTGGATCTTAGTATGGTTGTATGCTTGCCTACTCTGGAGAAACTCCATGCCATCCTAAAAATACAACATGATGTCATAATTGACTGGGTCAAGAACTGTTTTCTTTCTAAGCCATTCTGGGTCAGTATAAAGACAGGTTGCCTAATAAGTCTGGTTTTGTTTAATACAACCTGGAGTCAGAATCTACCTTTATGAATTTGAGAAAAGTATTTCATGGGAACCAACCCTCTAAGCTTTATCCTAACTCCAAGAAAGAGTCAGCCAGCGGCTAGAGTGGGCTGATGGTCTTGTTCTCAAGGGGTGTTGACCAGTAGATGGGCAATGGAGGGGACAAAAACTGGTTAAAGAGCCACCTCTCCCATCTAAGTGCCCCAGAATACCTCTCCAAAAGCCAGAACTGTCCACTGAAGAAATGACAGGAGAAACTTACCTATATTTTGCTTTCTGGACATCTGCTTGGTCATGTCCAAGAAAATAAGCAGATGCCTTGGGAGAGGGGCACCAAAGCACCAAGTGAAAGGCTTACTTGAAATTGCTAAGAGAATATATGTTAAATGTTCTCACCAAAAAGAAAAAAAATGGTTATTATGTGAGGTGATATATGTGTTAACTAACCTTATTTTGATAATCATTTTGCAATATATACATGTATCAAATCATCACATGTGCATCTTAGCTTTACACAATGTTATATGTCATTCCATTTCATAAAGCTGGAAAAAAAAGAAAATCCTGTGGCTCAGTACAACATTCTACATGATTATGAGCACTAGTCTTACCATCAGCTGTTAGAGAGACTCCACCAGTGACAGGACAGGCTCCCCAAAACCAACTGACTCTGATGTAGAGGTCATAGAGACCTAAGACCTGCTGAGCTGGACATGAGAGGAAAACTGGAACTTTCTCAGAACTACAGCATGGAAAGTGAGAGTGAAGGTGAGATGGACAGAAGGAACATTTTAAGGATTTGATAATGCCCAACATCAAATAAGTAGGACTTTGCAGTGTAGTTCCTACAAACCTCACAATAGCACACATAGCATGGGCCAGGACTCCCAGGAGGAAGGGAAAGGAAGAAGCATTAGGAGAGTCTTTTTAGGAGCAGAGACATCTAGCTGACCCTAGAGACAAAGGGACAGATAGCACCAGGGTCTAATCAGATTGGTAAATGTAGTTAAGACAGGAAAGATTAAAAAAATTCATCAGATAACAGGCAAGATCCATAAAAGTTCTTAGCAGACTCAAATGATAGATCTAAACTCACAAAATGGAGTATCACAGAGAGACCTGTTATCATTTCTATACTTGTATACAGAAAAAAAACCCACAAGATTATAAAACGATGAGAATGACCAACAGCAGGACATATAAATATCAACAAAACTTAGAAATTTCAGCTAAATATGCCAGAACAGGAATGATTTGGTTGTCCAGAAAGATAATTTTGTTAATGTTAGGATGCCTTACTAGAAGCATAATGTGCAAAGTAAGAAAAGTGATAATCTTACTTAATACAATTTTAGGTGTCATAATTTAACAGTCTCAATGATAATTTGAAGGATGTTCAGAGGAGAAAAACTGGAGAGATGAAGGTGCTGGAAATCATAATCTTGAGGAGAAGCTACAAGAACTAGAACTATTTAGGCTGGAAAAAGAAAAGACTCAGCAGGAAAAAATAATAGCCATTTTCAAAGACCTTTTGGGAAGTCACGTGAAAGAGGGATTACTCCTGCTGTATGTAGGTCCAGAGGATAGAACTCAGATCATAAAGTACAAGAAGGACATATGGGGTCACTCCAAGTAACAAATTGTCCCAGGAGATGATGATTCTCTTTCACATTCAGAGAGATGAGTTTAGTTAACTTCCTTATCAACCTCTGAGATTGTACCAGATTAAATTCTATGTGACTTCTAGAACCCCCAGAGAACGTAGAATTTCTGCAAGAGGGCTGAGTGAGAAGCATTAGAACCTTGACTTTTTAATAGAATATACAAAGATCATGCCTGGGTATAGGACCACCCTGAAACTGAGTGACATAAGCACAGAGAAAATCATCAAATTATGATATCATACAAATCTTGTTTATATATATGTTTGTTGTACAGACTAGCAATGTCTAAATAAATATGATGCAAGTCACTATATAAATTCAAATTTTCTAGTGGCCACATTTTTTTTTTTTGAGCAAGATTAGCCCTGACCTAACTACTGCCAGTCCTCCTCTTTTTGCTGAGGAAGCCTGGCCCTGAGCTAACATCTGTGCCTAGCTTCCTCTACTTTATATGTGGGATGCCTACCACAGCATGGTGTGCCAAGCGGTGCCATGTCTGCAGCCGGGAAAGCCTGGCCCTGAGCTAACATCTGTGCCCATCTTCCTCTGCTTTATATGTGGGATGCCTACCACAGCATGGTGTGCCAAGCGGTGCCATGTCTGCAGCCGGGATCCGAACCAGCAAACCCCTGGCCGCCGAGAAGCGGAACGTGCAAACTTAACTGCTGCGCCACCGGGCCAGCCCCTCTAGTAGCCACATTTTAAAAAGTGAAAAGAAATATGAGACATTTTATTTTAATAATAACGTATTTTATATAACCCAATATATCAAAAATATTACCATTCTAAGATATAATCAATATAAAATTATTAATAAGATATTTTATGATCTTTTTTTCATACTATGTCTTCAAAATCTGGTGTGTATTTTGCACTGATGGCACATTTTCAATTAACACCATCCATGTTTCAAGGGCTCAATAGCTATATATGGATAGTGGCTACTGTATTAAATAGCAAAATGTCTGTGAGCAGCAAGAACTGTTTGCACTTGTATGGAAAGAAGTGTTAGAGCCTCGAAGGAAATGTAAAACACGGTATAATTATGTGTAAAACACAAGTTCTTGTTTGACAAGCTTTATTATTTGGTTTCTCCTGAGAACTTTTTATTTCACATTAAATCAGTGATTTTCAAACTTCATGGACCACAATTCACAGTCACAAATTCTTTTTTATATAGGACACACACAAACACAAACATACACACACACACTGAAAATAATGGTTTCATGAAAGAATATTAATCTTTACTATATGTGATACCCTCTAATTTTTTCTTTTCTTCCTTTTCTTCACTATTATAACCAGTTTTATCCATTTCTACCCTAACCAATTTCCTTTTTTTAAACTTCTGGCTCTGACCTAATAAATTGATTTCACAGCCCACTAATGCCTTAAATATCAACTGGCAATGCATACAAAGTTGGGTAGGGAGGGGAAGAAAGGGGAACCCAGGTCTGCCTCAGGTGATCTGATATCAGGCCACAAGTGAGTAATACATCAGAAAACAAAAAATTCAATCAATAATATGCTTGTGGCCAAGATAATATATGAAAAGCACTTAGTAAAGTGTTTGGCACACAGAAGGAGCTGAATGGTCCTGGCTTTGTTATGGCTCAGCCTGGGTGTCCATGCACGTAGGCACATTTATGGGTGTGGGAATCACCTCAACATCCTCATGCCACAGGACAGAGGTAAGGTCAGATTTACATAATAATCACATCCCCATTTTCTTGAAAGTTTCCAGAATGTTGGAAATAGTAGAACAGAGTTTAGTATTAAAAACAGATTAGTTCTGAAAGTAAAGTAGGCAAGTAACATGGTTTAAAGTACACTGGGAAGTCCACCCACCAAAAATTTTTCCAACACATACTACATGGTCAAAAATTTCATCATTAGAAATTCAATTCTTTGGATCTCAGTATTCCAAAATTACCTACTAAAATGCAGGGGACCAGATACTGGGCCTTAAATTTTCATCTGATAAGCCCTTAGTATATATACTATAGCATATAAAGATCAAAGTGGACCATTAGGGTGAGACATAAAATTAGCCTCAGATTTGGAAGGGTGACCTGGTAAATAAGAATAGGAGAATTTTCAACAATTATGCTTTATTTGCATTCTTCTTCTCAACAAGTCTCATACTTTCCACACCTCCTCACACACACGTACATTTTATTCTTAGATCTGGCTATGATAGAACCTGGTGTGGTGCATTGTTCTTTCACTGCAGCATATGAGCACTTACACACATGCACATGAGTGCACACACAAGTGCACACACACTTTTTTTTTTTTTTTTTTTGCTGAAGAACATTCACCCTGAGCTAACATCTGTGCCAGTCTTCCTTTACTTTGTATGTGGGTCGCCTCCACACCATGGCTGATGAGTGGTGTATGTCTGCACCCAGGATCTGACCCCATGAACCTGTGCTGCTGAAGCAGAGCCTGCTGAACTTAACCACTATGTCATGGAGCCAGCCCCTCTACTCTTCTTATCTCGCTACTTAAGTGCACTCAGCTAACCTGCTATGTTCTCTTCCCTTCATCCCTCCTATTCTACCTCTCAAATTGTAACCATCCTTCAAAAAAAACCAAAAATAACCTCATCTGTTACACTTCCCCTTGTAGACCACCAATTTCATTGACCTCCTGCTACTGAAACTTCTTTTGACAATTAGAATTTGTTTCACACAATTCCACATTCAATTCTGGGTTACATGTTGCACTTACCATGTTCTCTTTTGTTTCCCAGTAAACTGTGTATCATCTCATCTCTTCTACTAGTCTGGGAGCTCCTTGGGAGCAGAGGTGGTGCCTAATTCTTCTCTGTTCCCCACAACACAGCAAGAAAACTCATTCCTATAACTGAAGATTCAAAAATACTGGGCCTCAATTCTCCACAATCTTTTGCCATATAGGTACTCCCCAGTACAATGTCTTACAAGTCCAAATATTTGAAGACTCAAAAGCTCCTTCTCTCATGGCTTAAAGAGGACTCAGGCTCAGGTTCTACCCAAAGTATTGTGAAAGAGAAACACTCCTGCTAAGACATGGCTCTTTTATACTTCTTAGTGTAGATACTTATCGCATAGTGGTTAACGACATGTGCCTTTGGGTCAGACTTCCTGTGTTAAAAGCCTGGATCAACCACCGTCCAGCTTGGTGACTTTTCTCAAGTTACTCATCTTCACCAAATCTCAGATTGCTCATTTGAAACAAGGGGATAATTGTGAAAAATTAGCTCCTGAGACCGTACATGCCCAGTAACTACAGCCATCTTTAGCACTATCGTCAATATCATAGTCTGTAAAGAAATCAGCTGTCTGAGCCTTCAGAGTCTACATCAGTATTCCTGACCTAGCCACCCTCTCCAGAAGCATTTCTTATTTTTTAATCCCAGTCTTTCTTTAAACTGAGATCTCTCCTCTATACTGTTCATCTCCCTCCAGTACAGAAATGTATGTCCCTTTCAGATTAGCGTTATTTTACACCTGACCCTAACAGACTTCTGTGGAGTATACACATGGGGCCTTCCTCATTTGTCCCCCAAATAATTAACACACACCTTTTCACAAACCACTTGTCCACTAAACAAACAGAGAGAGAGCTTTAATAGTCTACACAGGATCCACCCCAGTCAATGAGGAGTCAGGAGCTTTGTTTCTCTATTTTAAATTGATGAGTAACTATGGCTTATATTCCCAGAAGATAGGACCAAAGTAGACAGGGCTTCAGAAAGAATTTACAAGGCTCATTAAGAAAGAGTTATTAATTTAGGGGCAGTGGCCTCATAGTTCATCCAGCTAACCTGATTGCATTCTTAGGAGGAGGCTGGTGAGCTTATTTTCTACCAATAATTACAATAATCAAATTTGGGGACTGAAAGAGACCCTAGAGATGAAGAAACCAAGACCCATAGCAAAGGGATTTTCTCTAGGTTACAGTGGATTAGTCATAAAATTGGGAGGGGCACTGAGGTCTTTTTGGACTAAAGTGAACATTTATTCCACTTAACCATGTTGGAAAAGCTATGAATTATACCTTTTCAGAGAAAGAGAAGGGTAACACAGCTATGGTTTTTAAGCTTGTTATGAATTGTATTAAGATTTTGCAGAGGTACCTCAAAGACAAAGGTGGATCTTGACAGTAGGACTCTAAGTCCCACATCTCTCCTTTAGGGAGAAAAGCTCTTGTTTCCTATATTTTACATACCAGCTGTATTAGTTTCCTGAGGCTGCCACAACAAATTACCACAAACTGAGTGGCTTAAAACAACAGAAATTTATTGTCCCACAGTTCTGGAGGTTAGAAGTCAAAAATCAAGGTGTCTGCAGGGACATGCACCCTCTAAAATCTGTAGGGGAGAATCTTTGCTTGTCTCTTCTTAGCTTCTGGTGGTTGGCCAGCAATCTTTAGCGTTCAGTGCCTTGTAGATGCATCACTACAATCCTGTGTCTTCTCATGGTGTTCTCTCTGTGTCTCTTCACATCATCTTCTTTCCGCATATATATCTCTGTATCCAAGTTTTCCCTTCTTATGAGGACACCAGTCATATTGGTTTAAGGCCCATCCTTATGACCTCACTTTAACTTACCTCTGTAAAGACCTTATTTCCAAATAAGGTCACATTCTGAGGTACTAGGGGTTAGGAATTCAACATTTCTTTTTGGGAAGACATAATTCAACCTATATCACCAGACTTCAATGTAAGAGTTTGTTTGGGAAATAAAACTGGCTCCATGACTATAAAATCTAAGTGGTTCAGAGATCTGTCTCATCTGTCTCTGTTTTATAGTCTGACCAATAAACATTGACATAGACTTGGCTGTCATCCTTTGCAAAAGAATGTTGACCAGATTCTAGAAAAGTGTGGCAAGGAAATGCTAACAGAACAGACACATCCAGGGGGTCTAGACTACGAGGATGCTTTAAGCCTAACCTTTTGTGTGCCTTCTGTTCTAATGGGCTTTCCTAAGGAGCAAGGTGATTTGTGCCCAGGATAAATGTTATTCTTTTCTAAGGAAGGAGAGAAGAGTCCTTTCTGAGGGTTGGCTTCTGGGGATCTAATCAGCTCTCAGGAAGATGGTCAACCCTAGCTATGTTTGGAAGAGAAATCTTCCTCAATACCTTTTCTCACAACTAAGCTGATAATTAATCAAAAACTCGGCCCTTGTGAGAAGGAAGGAGGAATGTGAGCACACAAAAATATCCACCTTCCATGTGTCTATGGAGAATTTTTCCAACTCTTATTGTACCCTTCTTAATTTATTTTCTTTATAAGGAGCTCTTTTTCCAGAGATCCTTCATGTTGACTACACATATTAGCTCTGAGATAATTATAGCTCTGTAGCAAATGGCTTTAATATCATATTTCTATTGGTCACAAGGGAACAGTTAATATGACTCTGAGAGAGCTGTGAGGACCCAAAGAGAAAAGAATCAATGGAGTCTGTGGAGAGTTGCTGTTCAACCAGTGTAAATTTCAGTTATGCAAAATAAGTTCTAGAGATCTGCTGTACAACATTGTGATTAGAGTTAGCAAGGCTGTATTGTGCACTTAAAATTTGTTAAAAGGGTATATCTCATGTTATGTGTTCTTACAATTTAAAAAATTAATGGAGTCTATACAATGGAGTGTATGGAAAGAGGTAGTTGGATGAGGCCTGTGAAAACTCAGATTATTGGGGCTATACCACTCACTTTGTCCCACTGCATGTATTTTGGAGGTAGGACCAACCCCCTGTTAGCAAGTTGGGGAAATTTCCATGGCACTAAGCTGGGCAGAGTTTTGAAGGAAAAGTGATGTCCTGTGAGGTATCAGTGGGGGGATAGAGACAAAATGAAGGCAGTCTGGTAACTTCTTCTTAATCTCTGGGCCTGGTAGTGGAGGAAGACTGCTACTATGGAGTGAGGGAAAATAGCTACCTTTAACCAGCATGGGCCTGGCCCCAAAAGGTAGGCCAATATATGAAGGGATTAGGGACATGGCTCTAGCTGGTTCCTTCTCTCAAAGAAATCCTATAGTATCATAGGAATAAGAAGCACATGATAAAGCTTGTCATGGAACCCCTAAACTGAAAGTTGCTCATATACGCTGCTGCTTGAATCCAGCTGCCATCACATAAAATCAAGGGTTCCTCATTTTTACTTATTTTGTGCTTCCCTGGTTCCAATTTTTTCCTATGACAAGTAGACTTCATGTCAATCAATTTAAGAAGAAAAACTCCTCTCTGTGTTAGTGAGAAAATATCAAGAATATATGTTCTGAGCACACTGATAAAAATGTCTATCATAGTACCTGACACATTAAAGGTGTTAAATATGCTGGGTGCTTTGTTTTGTTTCATTGTTTTGTTTTCACTTCTCTACAGTAAGACACAACTCAGACACTACCTTCTTCATATCTCACCTCTTTCAGCTATAGACTAGATCTTCTGTCTGAGACACAGTTCTTGGGATTATTAGAACATTTCTGGCTGGATTCTCACCCCAATCCTGTCACTGCATTAGCCTCCTGGCCCTTACTCTACTTCACTCATCCCCAGTTGCCCTTCAACAAATTCTGACCTGAGAAAGACCCTCTCTACTTATGTCAGTTTCCAAAGTAGCTTATCTTTTAGACCTCTAGTCCTAACTCTACCTAACTCTGTCTCCTCTTTTGCTCAGGGCAGCTACTGCACTAACCATCATGTCTTCGTTGTACTAAAGCCTTTCCTAAATTCTTCCTACTCAATTTTTCTTAAACTGATTTATGTCTTTTGGTTATCTCCCAGAACTCACTGCCTCTTCTGGAGGTACCAGAATAAGTGTGAACCACCTTCTAGCCCATCATTATAACAAATACATCCACCACCATACCATTTAAATCAATCTACATGAGATAATTTTCTTGAAGAGACTAGAACTACAGTATTTTTAAATCTGTATACATGTGTGTGTGCAGAGAGAAAGGTCTTCAGATCATAAGAATCACACAACTGCACTTTAATGGTCTGCAATCCAGGAATTGGCAAAGTTTTCCTGTAAAAAGACAGATAATAAATAGTTTAGGCTTTGAGAACCACACAGTCTGTTTTACAAGCATTCAAACCTGTCATTGCAGAACAAAAGCAACCACAAAGAATATGCAAATAAATGGGTGTGACTGTGTTCCAATAAAACTTTATCTGCAGAACCAGCCTGTGAGCCAGATTTGCCCAATAGGCTAGAGTTTGCTGATCTCTGCATCTTGTCTACCAAAACATCAAAATATTTTTGTATAGTTTGATGTAATAATAATAACAATAATAATAATGGTGATGGTGATGATAATGATGATGATATGATGATAAATAGCTTCTACTGAGTACTTACTGTGTGATGTGCCCTGTACTAACCACTTAACATGAATTATTTCATTTAATCCTCACAAAAGCTCTATGAGGTAGACTTTACTTTTAGTCATATATTAGAATGAGGAAACTGAGGCACAGAATGGTTAAGTTAGAAGTGGAGTGAGAATTGGATTTCAGTCCTAGCTCTGAAGGTATAAAAGTCACTTAACCTCTCTGAGTCTCAGTTTTCTTCTGTAAAATAACAGTACAAATAGTACTTGCTTGTTGTGTACACACAAGTACTATGTGCTTGTGTATACAGTACACAAGAGAACTATGATGGACGGTTAGAAAAGTATGATGTAAAGTATTATAGAGGTGTAAGTTATCATTATTGTTATAGCTTTTTATACCTTGTCTCATTCCAAAAAGTATTTGAGGTGACATTTGCTGGTATATTTACCTTATTCTAATAGGTACACATTCCTTGTTAGTAAACTATTCTCTAAACAGAAATCATTACTCATACTGGGCAAGTGGCTACTTTCAAGGCTGACGTATCAAACAAGGCAGGGATTCTGTCGTCCTTATGGATGAGGTGACAAAACTTGTGGTGTGTCTATGATTCAGCCAGAGAAAATAAAGATAAAGACTCAAATATTGAAAATAGGCCAACGGACACCTTCAATATAACCTACCTCAAACCAATCTTGTTATATTCCTCAAAAACTGGCTCCTACTCATGAGTTCCTGATCTTATCTAATAGCATAATCACACGTCTAGTAACCCAGTCCAGAAAACTGTGTCTTCAATTTTTATTTCTTTTCCAGCTTCCCCCATCCAATCAATTTCTAAGTTTCACCATTCTGCCCCAGGCATTTATCAATTTTACTGGACCATTGCTATTGCCTGCTATCTCCTGCTCTTCACTCCAATCTCAATTTCTTACTACTTCCAAATTATCTTGCAGAAACCTAGCTTTGATCATGTCTCTCTTCTGCTCAGAAACCCTCAATGTCTCCTTACCACACCCTCCACAATTTAGACCCAAGTCCTCCTTCTTGTTTATTTCCCATTACGTCCCCTTTTGAACGCGTCTTCCTCATATGTGAAAACCCAGTTAAAATTCAATCCCTTTTGTATTGCCTTCCTTAAGCCCTATCCCCCGCATGAGTATTAATACTTCATTTTGGAACATAGCATATTATCTAAAATTATATATGTGCAGGCTTATTTTCTACACTGGAGTATAAACTCCTAAAGGGCTGTTCGGTAAGTATAATCATAACAATGGCCCCCCAAAGATATCCATGTCCTAATCCCAGGAACCTATGAATATGTGGGAACCTATGAATAAGAGACTTTGCAGATGTGATTAGATAAAGGACTTTGAGATGGGGAGGTCATCCTGGATCATCTAAGTGGGTCCAATGTAATTACATGGGTCCTTAAAAGCAGAGAACCTTTCCCAGCTGCAGAGAATCAGAGAGATGGTAGCACAAGGAGGACTTGGCTCGCTATTGCTGGCTTTGAAAATGGAGGAAGGGGAGCATGAGTAAAGGTATGCATGCAGGCTCTAGAAGATGGAAAAGGTAAGGAAATGGATCCTCCCTTAAAGACTTCCAAAAGGTAGAAAGCCCTGCCAACACCTTGACTTTAACCAAGTGATACCTATGTCGAACTTGTGACCTACAAAACCATAAGATAATAAATTTGCAGTGTTTTAAACCACTGAGTTTGTGGCAAATTTGTTATGGCAGTAATAGAAGACTAATATAGGCTGTAATCTCAGCTGACTCCTAGCATAGTGCCTTGGCCTTGGGCACTCACTGAGTATTTGGGTAGTGAGCTGAGAAGGGCATGTCCCAAAACATTTCTCCATGTACATTAATAATATAAGGTTCTCCTCCCTGCTTGAGCCAGATTCTTCTTTTTCTATTCCCCATGTCACGCTATTAAGGGACCCTCCAGCATCAGTTCATAGTAAATGTGTACAGCCTTTACTTTTTAGTCACAAAACTCAGCCTATTCTATTGTTTATACCCTGAGCATCTGTCACCAAGTTAATTTGCTTGGTTATTCTAAAGCAGATTTACAAATCAAAAGCCAAAATCAACATACGCAACTGCAGTCCTTGTTGGTTACTCAGTCGTTTTCTGCCCTGTCATCGGAGAAGCTGAGAGATGCTAGAAATGGAAAGAGGGATTCTAGCCTGGAGTAAAATGTGTAGTACATTAGGAAGAGCACAAAATTGAGAATCAGGAAGTTCAGGTGCCAACCCCAGCTCTGCCAACCATTAGCTGTGTGACTTTGGGCAAGACAAGCCCTCTCTCTGAACTTCAGTTTACTCATCTACCAAATAGGGAAGAGGTCTAGGTTAGTGGTTTTCAAATGACGTTAATGCAGAACTCCTTCCTGGGTTATGGCAGGTACAGCCACAGGCCCAGAAAGCCTAGCAACTTTGGATTTATCTGTGGAAGCTTCAATTTGAAAAAAGGATTCCATGAGTCAATAAACAACTTGAAACTCCCTGGATTAGCTAATCTCTGAATTCTCTTCTAGCTCTGTCACTGAATAAGCTAAACTAAGGAGGGTATAGTGGTGAAGAGCCTGAGCTTTGGATCTGGACTGCCTGATTTCAGAGCCCAGCTCTGACATTATATATCCATTATCCTTGGGAAAGCTCCTTAAACTTATCTATGTGCATTTCCCCATCTAAAAAAGGGACAGCAATTGTACTTACCCCCAGGATTTTGTGAGGACTAAAATGTTAATTGTGGTTAATATACACGAAATGCTTAGATATGTGCCTAGAACACAGTAAATACTCAACAAATGCTGCTTTGGGAAGATCAAAGGGAAAAAAATGCCTGTGCTTTTTGGGAATGCTTTTATTTCAGTTCACTCCTAAGCAAGTAAAGCCTACTCTAGAATGCACTCCACTTAACCCCCCTTCTGCCCCTAGAGAGTGAAGAGAGCTCTGGAGGAAGAATGAAAGGAAAAGGCATTCCAGTTCCTTTTTCTCATATCTCAGGCTTTGATTTCTCTTCCTCTCACTGTGTAACTGCCCTATGTCATACAGGAATAGAGACTTGGAAGCATGGGGTAATAGCCAGGCTTTCTCAAAGCTAGCTTGAGCCCCCACAAAGGAGCAACAAATATCTGTTGGGTTAAAATGAAAGGTCACCTGCAAAGAAGTCTCAGTTCAGATGGGCAGACAACAGTTATACTTAACCCAAGACAATGTTTCTCAAAAAGTAGCCTCCTACCAGTGCATCAGAATTGCCTGGAAGCTTATTAACAATGCATTCTTGTGTCCTCTTCCAGATATACTGAATCAGACTCTTTGGGGACCAAGATGAGAATCTGCATTTTTATTCAATTCTCCATGTGACTACTGCTATCGTAGGTATTAAAAGAAGGGCAATGTGGGAGTAGAAGAGAAGGATCCATGGAGATAGGTAATAGTAAGAATAAGGTGTCTGGAGAAAGACTACCTAAATTCAAATCCTAGCTCAACCACTTCTTGGCTATGTGAGCTTGAGCAAGTTAGTTTGTGCCTCAGTTTCTTCATCTGCAAAATGAAATAATCAATAGCACATACCTCATAAGATTGTTGGGAGAATTAAATGAGATGATGTATACAAAATGTCTAACACAGTGCCTGAAATATGTTAAGACCTCAATAGACATTAACTACCATTATTATTACAAATTTTAAGGGAGGGGGCCCTGTTGGAGGAGGTGGAAAAGTGTCACTTTGTCACTTTTCTCAAGACAGGTTGACAGGAGGATGTCTGTGATTCATATTACCAGGTTTCTTGGGTTAAGAAGGTCACAGCCAGATATAACAGGTAGAGAAAAGGGGAAAAAATAGCCACATACCACTGAAAACTACACAATTTTCAATAGGTTCTTGACTCCTGTTCTAAAACAATGTAAGTATATAAGCAAGATCTCATTTGTTGGCCATTGGTAAAATCTGATTACCCCGTCACAAAGGCAACCTACTCAAAGTTTCCCCAAAGGGATGAGTGGTAGAAGGTGTACCCATGATGAAATCCATATTTATATGCAGCCCTTAATATGTTTCCAACCATCTCTCCACAGGAATAGGTGGCTGGGGTTAAAGGTAGCGATCTAACTTTATGCAAAATCCAGATGCAAATCCAGGCCAAGGAGAACCTGAACTTGCTGGTTGAATTAAAGTGGTCAATTACTTGGGAGCTTTTTTTATTTTTGAGACAATGATGAAATGTAGCTCTCTCTTTCCCAAAATAACATTAATTTTAATTTCATTAATAAATATAATGTAGATAATATGGGGGACAGTGATAGTATCTCACTTCACTTTTCTTGTCCTATCTTGGGTTTTCTGACTTATTCTGGAGGGATATTGCCAATTAGAAGCACATTCAGAGATCAATCAAAGGGTGCAAAAGTCCAAAATCCACAATGTAGAAAAATGAAATGAAAGAACTGTGGCTAGATAGAATAGAAAAAAGACAAGTGGAAGACCAGAAACATTGTCTTCCAGCAGCTAAAAGGTTGTCCTTTGGAAGAGAAAGCTGACTTAGTTCTGAAGCCCTAGAGACAATAAGGGCTGATGGTAGGAATCTATGGAAAGATAGATTACAGCTCCCTTGAAGAACAACCTAACTGAGCTCTTTGACAAGAGAATAATGGGAAACTCACTATTCATTAGATAATGATTTCTCCATCATGGGAGGAATTCAAGGAAGAATTGTTTGAGTTTTTCCAAGCAAATATACCAAGAAGAACATAGATAAAACTCATATATCAGATGCAAGGGTTCTTAACCTGATGTCCTTGGATAAAATTCAAGGAATCTATGAATTTTGATGGAAAAAGTACATCTTTTTTTGTACTAATTTCTGACTGTAATTTACCATTTACTTCAATTATGAATGTAGACAATACATTACAATAGTACTAACAGTACCTGCAGTATTGTCTCCAATGTAAACCACAGATAACTTTAAATCACATTACATTTGTTACAGACATCTTGAAATATCATGTATACTCATCCCTACTTCAAAATTTTGGACCTGACACCAGACCTAATTTTTTCTTTTGTTAGCAAAGAAATTCATATATTACCAAGTCACATTAACTTTTGTATTTCAATATAATTGGTTTTCTTTGTAATCCTATGTGTTTTATTTCATATTTAAAAATATTATTCTGAAATGGAGTCAAAAGGGTCTAAAGCACAAAAAGTGTTAAGATTACCCAGATTACAGGGTAGGTCTGAATGACCTCTAAATTTCCTGCCAAATCTGAGATTGAAGGATTCTAGAAAGCTAGAATGACTGACAAGGAGAAACCAGATTGGGATACAGGAAATATTATGGCTGGATATTTGAATTGCTGCTATTTAAAGGCAAAGTACTTAAGAAAGCCTTTGAGCAAAATAAGTGATTGCATGGAGTTTGAGGACAGGGCAAATGAAATCTACATTCCATCCTGTTGTGAAGGAAGCTGCAGAGGCACCATAAGTAAAGGGCCTCCAAATGGCAGCTGCTTTTAAATCAACATTTCACGCGAGTTGAACATTTGGGAAAAAAAACAGCCCATGATTGAAAAATAAAATAAATGTATTTGAATCATGGAATGAGGAAGAAAAAGAAAGTTATCACAGCCAAATACACCCAGGTAGACTTTAGAACGGAGCTGGGATAATTGTTAGCTGAAGGATTGTCCAGGTGGGCAATGGGAACAGTAATCCTAAGAGCTACAGTGCTTCACACATTAGCTCATGTAACATTTACAACAAACTTATAAGTGGGAGGGAAGTTATTTTTACCCTCAGCCCATTTTATAGTTTCAGAAAATTGATGCTTAGGTTAAATAATTTGTCCAAGGTCAAATAAGTGGTAAGTGGTTGAACTAGGATTTGAACCCAGATCCGGCTAACTGTAAAGCCAAAACTATTAACCATAACACTATACTGCTTCTTAAGGTTTAAGATTCAAATGCAAGTTGTCTTTTACTACCTGTGTATCTGTTGGCAAGTCAGAACCTCACCTTTAAAATGGAAACAATACCAACCTTGAAAAGCTCTTATGAGGAGTATGTTAAGTGTAAATATTTGAGCATATAAAGCCCCCAGCAACTGTTAGCTTTTCCTAAAGTGTGTGCATGGGGGCAGGCAGTTGGTAATGATTAAACAGCACGATGTGTAAATTGCCTATCCCTGATCCTGACCAAGCAGCAAGCTACATGAGGTCAGAAACCATGACTACTTTCTTCACTGAATCCTGAGCACCTAGAACTAGATTCGGCACATACTATGAATGATTAAAGAACACATGCATTATTTTATTTAATAATAATTTTAAAATATTATTCTATTATGGTATGAATGATCAGATGGTATCTATAATAAAAAAGTTCTTCTCTGCAGTAAAAAAGAGATCCACAAAGGGAAGGGAAAGCAAACTCAAACAATTAAAAGATGCAGTTATGAAGGTATTAATGACTAACCAACCAATCCCTCCCTCTCCACATCCAATCCATCAGCAAGACCTGTCAACTTTACTCCTCAAAATATATCCTGAATCTGATTACTTCTCACCACCTCCACTATCCTAGGCCAAACTGTCATCTCTCATCTGGGCAACTACAGTAATATCCTTCTTCCTGGTCGCTCTACTTCCTCCTACCGTCTGTTCTCCTCACAGAAGCCAGAAGGATCTTTTATAAAATGTAAATCACACCATATCTGTCCTCCATTTAAAAGCACTAATGCCACTAAGAATAAAGGCTCAACTCGGGGTCAGCCCCGTGGTCGAGTGGTTAAGTTCGCGTGCTCCGCTGCAGGCTGGTCAGTGTTTCCTCGATTCAAATCCTGGGTGTGGTCATGGCACCGCTCATCGAGCCACACTGAGGCAGCGGCCCACATGCCACAACTAGAAGGACCCACAAGTAAGAATATACAACTATGTACCAGGGGGCTTTGGGGAGAAAAAGGAAAAAAAAATAAAATCTTTAAAGGCTCAACTATTTATCCTAGCTGCCTAGGCCCTCCATGATGTGGTCATTGCTTACCCTTTGGATTCTGTTTCCTATGATACACCTCCTATTTACAACATCCCACTCACAGAAGCCTTCCTAATAATCCTAGACCCCTCACTGTTCATTCTTGTCTTAGGACCTTTGTGTTTTCTGTTCATTCTACTTAGAATACCTAACAAACTCCCTCACTTCATTCACGTTTCTGCTGAAATGTCATCTCTTCAGAGAGGCCTTCCTCTATCATCCTATTAGAATAAGACACACTTCTTGTCGCTTTTTTTCACTGTACCCTACTGTATTTTATATAGACCTAAACACTACCATGAAAGTTACAATTTACTGTATTTACATGTTTACTGTATCTCCATAACTAAAATATGAGGACAGAATATAACAGTGGTTAGGAGTGCATATTCTGGTGCTGGACTCTTTGGATCTGAATCCTGATTCCATGGCTCCTTTACTTGCAGGCTTATGACCTTGAGAAAGTTACTTAATCTCTCTGTTTTTTAGTTTCCTCAACTGTAAAATGGGATGAGGATGACAACTATCTTATAACATTGTAAAAACAAAAAGAAATGAGATAATTCCATGCAAAGCAGCCAAAACAGTGCCTGGCACATAATAAATGCTATATAAATGTTAGCTATTGTTATTATTCTTTTCTCTATCTCATTACTTGGATCATCTCTTGGAATATATCAGGTGTTATTAAATATTTGTAGAATGATTATGTGTGTAAATTGTGGACCTAATTTTCAGAGTAGCTGTAAGATTGAGTTGAATGTTTGAAAAGCACAGAAAGGTTGGTGCTACTGACTCCTATCTCCAGGCACGCCAGAACAATGGAAAATGACACGGAGGATGAAGGAGTCACTCAGAGGGGGAGGAGAGAGAAATAGAGATAAAGACAAAAAGAAAGGAAGAGCGATAGAGAAAAAATGTGTTAGGAAGATATGATATACACACACAGTGATGAAATACTTTTCAGTTTAACCCACTCACCCACTAAATATGCAACCCTTCCCTCATTCATGGTAGACAGAATACTAAAGAAAATGAAGATCTGGCCAATTGGGAAATGGAGTTAGAAGAACACTAACTCCTTTCTATCCCTAAGAGTCTGAGATTCAGTAAATGACCACCAAGAAGCCAGTTCTGCTGACAGCCAAGCCACTTGCCTGAATATCTAGGCAATCACAACTGTGAATACAAAGCCATTGAATAAGAAATGGGTTGGATGAGATGAAGAACTTCTGAATCATGAAAGAGCAAAAGCCTGGATTCTCTCCTTAGGAAGAAGAAGGACAGACTCCATTTCCCTTCCCTCACTCTAGAATCTTCAATCAGAGGCTGGCTAGTGGCAGTAATGGTCGGAATGGGTCTACCACCATATGGTAAGGAAGCGAGGAAAAGTATAGGACATGACCTAACTATACAACCCCTTGCCTTTGTCTCCTAAAGAGGGAAGAAAGTCAGGGGGTGAGCCAGCCAAAGGCTGTATTACTTATTGTTATGTCACACCCTCTTTTTGCCACAATCTGGGACAATAAGAAGCAAGCTGAAAATGAAGTTATTCCATTTTCTCTGCTTCCCCTTAACCTGGCCCCATCTTAGTACTACAAGATCTTCTCAAATAATTATCTTGACCCAAATATACACTGATAAGGGCTTTAAGCTGTCACTCATCTCTGAAAACTCAAAAGACCTTAAAAATCTTCCAGAAGAGGAAGAATAAACTGACTGGAGACTCACTGTCAGTCTATGCCACACCAAAAGTGTCTCAACGAGTCAATTCAGGAAAAAAAAATCAAACTGTGACTAGCCAGTTTGATGTAAAGCCCATCAAAGTCACTCCATGTAGACTCAGGCTAAGAGGAAAGATCCAATCCTCCCACCCCCTTCTTCTGTTTCATGGGATTTTAGTGGATGAATGGGAATAGAAGCAAAACCATAAATTCAGCTATTAAGAAAACCGTGAACAGGGCCAGCCCAGTGGCCTAGTGGTTAAGTTTGGCATGCTCTGCTTCGGCAGCCAGGACTTGTTTCCCAGGAATGGACCTACACCACTCGCCTGTCAGTGGCCACACTACAGTGACAGCTCAGATACAAAAAGAGGAAGATTGGCAACACATTGGCTCAGGGCAAATCTTCCTCAGCAAAAATAAAAATAATACAAGAAAAAGAAGAAAACACTGAACAACGTCTTATCAGACCTAATGTATATAAATTGAACTTAGAGAGTCATCCCCAGGGTATGGCAAATCAGGGCAATTAATTCTTACAAACTCAGATCTTTAGAGCTTTAAAGGCCCTTGAAGAGCATGTCATACAATTTCCTTATTTTACAGATATGTAACTTGAGGCCAAGAGGACCTCATACAGCAAGGTGGTGGCAGAGCTCAATCTAAAATCTGAATCTCCAGAAAGCTCATCCAGTGCTTTATCCAAAGTACCTGCATCTCTCAGTTTTTAGGAAGGTCTCGCTTCTACTGTCCTGGGAGAGGCCAGTGCTTTGTGTTTCAAATCTGAGGATAGCTGTGGACCGTCTTCCCACCCCACTTCCAAAATGTACACATGCAACATAAGAACAATTTTGCACACATTGTCAGAGCCTAAGAGACCTCAAGTTAAAACTCTTGCCTGAGGGTACATTCAGATCCCTATCTCCTCCAAATTCCTAAGCCTTACCCTGTTTTCCAGTTGGGAAATGTCAAGGCAACCATTGTATCTTTGAGGCACTGTACCTATTCCACTCATGCTGTGCACTCCATCCTTAGCCCAGCTAAATTGGCCCAGAGGTGAACATGTCTATTTTGAAAAGAACTTTACTAAGTAACTAAGAAAATAGAAAAATATAAAATAGAAGCACAAACAAATGTGAATCTTTGTTGTATATATTTCTGAACACAAGATTATCTTACTTTGGATGACTTGCTTGATATAGATTTCTACATGCAACAGACATGATTCTGTCTCACCTTGGAGAAATTTCAATCTACAAAAGTTGTCACTGTTCAAGTTGCTTTAAGAGGTACTAATAGGTTCTCCATTCTTTCCCAAAGTAAGCTCTTTGCCCCTCATTCTGTGCTGGCCTCTGCAAGCATGCTTCCTGTTAGACGTGGCCTGGAGTCCTGAGTGAGAAAGGCCACCTTCTAGCTGAGATCCAAGAGCTGTCTTTTCCCATCAGCTCTGGAGCCTACAAAAAGTTTTTTTCCCTCCTCCTGCAAGGATCCATAATTTTAGTCTTCTATCTCTGGACATTGAGTACCCCAAGTCAGATTTCAAGGCTCCGCAATATCTTAATTACACATACACAGTGCTGGCACTGGACCTTATGGAGACTTTCTGTGAATTAGAAATAGGCACACCTTGAACTTAGGCCTATACCAGGGTACATTGACCCAATTCACTTTCTGGGCCAGACACCACTGGTAGTGAACAATCTGCACAATTGTATGCATCAGTAATACTGATTGACATATCCAGATATGTACTTTGCTTTGTGGGAGCATTTGGAAGAGAACAGTGTGGTTTTGCTACCTAGCAAAATAGTTGAGGCATTCTTCCTGGAAGTCCTTGATGTTCCCTATAGTAACTAAAGAAATAAGAGAAAGAAGGAAAGAAGCAAGGAAGGAGAAAGAAGTCTGTTGAGAACTGGGAGGTTTAGCAGAGCCTAAGTCATGAACTAAGATATATAGAGAAGAGGTGAGGGAGGGAAGGTAGAGGAAAAGAGGGAAGGAACCAACAATGATTGAGCACGTACTGTGAGCCAAACCTTCTGCTAGTATCAAATTACTTACAGCTCACAATCCTACAGGGTAAGTATTTTAGCTCCATTTAAAATTTTTTTTTACTTTTAAAAATTGTGGTTAAATGCACATATTATAAAATTTAGCATTTTAACCATTTTTTGTGGTAAAAATACTCATAATATAAAATTTACCATTTTAATCATTTTTAAGTGTACCATTTAGTGGCATTAAGTGTATTCACATTGCGGTGCAAACATTAGTACTATTCATTTCCAGAAAACTTTTCATCTTGCAACAATGTTCCCATTGTTTAATGGGAACAGAGTAATGAGTAAACAATACTCATTCTTCCTTCCACCCAGCCTCTGGCAATCACCACTCTATGTTCTGTCTCTATGAATTTGACTATTCTAGGTACTTCATATGAGTAGAATAATGCTGTAATGGTACTTCTGTGACTGGCTCATTTCATTTAGCATAATGTCCTCAAGATTCATCCATTTTGTAGCATATGCCTGAATTTTCTTCATTTTGAGGATGAATAATATTCCATTGTATGTATATACCACATTTTGTTTATCCATTCATCGATCAATGAAAATTTGGGGGTCTTCCACATTTTAACTATTATGAATAACACGAGTGTACAAATATCACTTTGAGACTCTGTATTCAGTTATTCTAGGTATAACCCTTAAGTGGAATTATTAGATTATATGGTAATACTATTTTTTAATGAAACATCAAACTGTTTTCCATTACCATCATTTTGCATTCCCACTAACAGTAAACGAGGGTTCTAATTTCTCCACATCCTCACCAATACTTCTTATTATCTGGGTTTTTTTTTTTCATAGTAGCCATCCTAATGGGTGTGAGGTGGTGTCTCATTGAATTTTGATTTGCATTTCCCTAATATTGAGCATGTTTTCATGTGCTAATTGGCCATTTGTATACCTTCTTTAGACAAATGTTTATTCAAGTCCTCCTCACTTTTTAGTCAGGCTGTCATTTCATTGTTGTGGTGTTGTAGAAGTAATTTATATATTCTGAATATTAATCATGTATCAAATATATTATTTGCAAATATTTTCTCCCATTCCACGGGTTGCCTTTTCACTCTCTTGCTTGGGTACCTTGATGCACAGTTTTTTGTAAACCACTTCATTGAGGTATGATTGACATACAAAAAGCTGTACATGCTTGACGTATACAACTTGATGAGTTTGAAGATAAATATATATCCGTGAAACCATTGTTACAATCACTTCCAAAGGTTTCCTTCTGCCATATTTATTATTACTACTTTATTATTATTTTATGATAAGAATGCCTAACATAAGATCTACCCTCAGCAAATTTTAAATTATAGAATACAGTATGATTAACTATGTGCACTGTGCTGTACAGTAGATCTCTAAGACATTCATTTTGTAAACTAAAACTTTGTACCCTTTGACTAAGACCTTTCCATTTACACCTTTCACCAGGCCCTGGCAGCTATCATTTTACCCTCTGCTTCTATAAGTTTAAATATTTTAGACTCTTCATGTAAGTAATAGGGTGTAGTACTTGTCCTTCTATATCTGGCTAATTTCACTTAGCATGGTATCCTTCAGGTTCATCCACGTTGTAACAAATGCCAGGATTTCCTTCTTTTTGAGGCTGAATAATATTCCATTGTAAATAAATGTAAATATATATATATATATATATCACATTTTCTTTGTTCATTTGTCTGTTTATGGACACTTAGGTTGCTTCCACGTCTTGGCTATTGTGAATAATGCTAGAAATGAACATGAAAATGCAAATATTGCCTTAAGATCCTGATTTAAATTATTTTGGATATAATACCCACAAGTGGGATTGCTGAATCAAAAGGTAGTTCTATTTTTAAGTTTTGAGGAACATACACACTGTTTTCCATACTGTCTGCATCAATTTACATTTCCACTAACAGTGCACAGGAGTTCCTTTTTCCACATCCTCACCAATATTTGTTATCTTTTGAGGTTTTTTCATGATAGCTATCTTAACAAGTATGAGATAATATCTCATTGTGGTTTTGATTTGCATTTCACTTACCGTTAGTGATATTGAGCACCTTTTCATACATCTGTTGGTCATTTGTATGTCTTCTTTAGATAAATATCTGTTCAAGTCCTTGACCCATTTTTTAATTTAGGTTATTTGTTTTTTTGCTCTTGAGTTTCTTATATATTTTGGATGTTAACCCTTTCTTGGTTATGTAGTTTGTAAATATTTTCTTCCGTTCTGTAGGTTGTCTTTTCATTTTGTTGATTTTTCTTTTGCTGTGAAGGTTTTTAGTTTGATGTAGTCCTACTTCTCTATTTTAGCTTTGGTTACCTATGTTTTTGGTGTCAAATGCAAGAAATCATTGCCAACATAAATGTCAAGAAGTTTTTCCCCTTGGTTTTCTTCTGAGAGTTTTGTAGTTTTAGATCTTAAGTTTAACTCTTTAACCATTTTGAGAAAATTTTTGTATATGACGTAAGATAAAGGTCCAATTTCATTTCTTGGCATATTGCTATCCAATTTTCCCAGCACCATTTATTGCAGAGACAGTCTTTTGCCCACTATGTATTCTTGGCACTCTTGTAGATAAGATGACTATATATACATGGCTTTATTTCTAAGCTCTATTTCTGTTCCATGGTCTATGTGTCTGTTTTTATGTTAGTACCATATTGTTTTGATTACTGTGGCTTTATAATATATTTTGAAATAATCAAGTGTAGTAATTCCAGATTTATTCTTCTTTCTCAGGATCACTATGGCTATTCTGGGCCTTTTCTGGTTGCATATGAATTATAGGATTGTTTTTTCTATTTCTGTAAAAAAAATGCCACTGAGATTTTGATAGGGATTGCAGTGAATCTGTACATCACTTTGGGGTAGTATGGACATTTTAAAAATATTAAGTCTTCTAATCTGTTACTGTTGCTGAACCTACATTGACAGGTCAATGTTGCCCAAAGTCTACAGTTTACCTTAGGATTCACTCTTGATGTACATTCTATGGGTTTAGACAAATGCATAATGACATATATTAATCGTCATAGTATCATACAGAGTATTTTCATTGCCCTGAAAGCCCTCTGTGCTCCACCCATTCCTCTCTTTCTCTCCCAAAACCCTGGCAATCCCTGTTCTTTTTACTGACTCTACAGATTTGCCTTTTCCAGAATGTCATATAGTTAGAATCATACAGTATATAGTATGTTCAGATTGGCTTCTTTCACCTAACAACATACATTTAAAATTCCTTTGGGGCTGGCCCAGGTGCGCAGCTGTTAAGTGTGCACGTTCCACTTCTCAGCGGCCCAGGGTTCGCCGGTTCGGATCCCGGGTGTGGACATGGCACCGCTTGGCACGCCATGCTGTGGTAGGCATCCCACATATAAAGTAGAGGAAGATGGGCACGGATGTTAGCTCAGGGCCAGGCTTCCTCAGCAAAAAGAGGAGGACTGGCAGTAGTTAACTCAGGGCTAATCTTCCTCGGGAAAAAAAAAAATTCCTTCTCATGTTTTCATGACTTGATATGAAATATAATATATATATAATATGATATAGTTCGTTTCTTTTTAGTACTGAAAAATATTCCATTGTATAGTTGTACCACAGTTTATTTATCCACTCACCTACTGAAGGACATCTTGGCTATTTCCAAGTTTTGATAATTATGAATAAAGCTGCTATAAACATATGTGTGCAGGTTTTTGTATAGACATAAGTTTTCAACTCCTTTGAGCAAACACCAGGAGTGTGATTGCTGGATTTCATGGTAGGGTATGTTTAGTTTTATAAGAAACTGAAAAACTGTCTTCCAAAGTAGCAGTAATATTTTGCATTTCCACCAGTAATGAATGAGGGTTCCTATTGCTCCACATCCTTCCCGTCATTTTGTGTTGTCAGTATTCTGGATTTTGGCCATTGGAATAGATGTGTAGTGGTATCTCATTGTTATTTTATGATAACGTTTTATATGATGACATATGAAATGGAATATCTTTTCATATGCTTATTTGCCTCTTGTATATCTTCTTTTGTGAGGTTTCTGTAAGGATTTTGGTTCATCTTTTAATTGGGTCATTTGGGTCATGGTTTTTTTATTGTTGAGTTTTAAGAGTTCTTTTTATATTTTGGATAACAGTACTTTATCAGATGTGTCTTTTCAAACATTTTCTCCCACTCTGTGACTTGTCTTTTCATTCTCTCGAGAATTTATTTGGCAGAGCGGAAGTTTTTAATTTTGAAGTCCAGCGTATCAATTATTTCTTTCATGTATCATGTCTTTGGTGTTGTATCGACAAAATCTTCACAATATCCAATGCCATCTAAGTTTTCTCCTATGTAATCTTCCAGAGAGCTCATAGTTTTACATTTTACACTTAGGTCTGTGGTAAACTTTGTGTTAATTTTTGTGAAGGGTGTAAAGTCTGTCTAGATTCACTTTTTACATGCCAATGTCCATTTGTTCCAACACCATTGTTAAAAAGATATTTTATTATTTTTGATGCTGTTATAAATGTGACAGATTGTTTAAACTTTCTTTGTGAATATTTTTCTGTACAGCAATGCAACTGATTTTTGCATGTAGGCTGTTTATCCTGCACCTTTACTGAGTTCATTCATTATTTCTGGCATTTTTGTGGTTTTCAACATACAGGATCATGCTGTCTGCAAACAAATAATTCTACTTCTTCCTTTACAATTTGGATGCATTTTATTTCTTTTTCTTACTTAATTTCTCTGGCTAGCACTTGAAGTACTATGTTCAATAGAAGTAGCAAGAGAGGGCATCCTTGTCATAATCCAGATATTAGAGGAAAAGTTTTTGTCTTTTAACCACTGAGTGTGATGTTAGCTATGAGCATTTTATATATGGCCTTTATTGTATTGAGGTCAGTTCCTTCTATACCTAAATTGTTGAGAGGTTCTTTTCTTTTTAACATGAAAGTGTGTATAATTTTGTCAAATCTGTTTCTGTATCTATTGAGATGATCATGTGAGTTTTAGCCTTGATTCTATTATTGTGCTGTATCACATTTATTGATTTGTATATGTTAAGCCATCCTTGAATCACAAGGAAAAACCATGATGCATGATCCCTTAATGAGTTGTTGAATTCGATTTTCGAATATTTTGTTGAGGACTTTTGTATGCATGTTTGTCAGGGATATTGGCCTGTAGTTTTCTTTTATTTACTATTTTTGTGTGGATTTGATATCAGGATGATGCTGGCCTCATAAAAGGGGTCTGGAAGTGTTCCCTCTTTTGCTATATTTCAGGAGAGTTTAATGATTGTTATTAATTTTCTTTAAATGTTTGGTACAATTCACCAGTGGAGCCATATGGTCCTGGTCTTTTCTCTGTTGAGAGGTTTTAGATTACTGATTCAAACTTCTTCATTATTGGTCTTCTCTGATTTTCTATTTCTTCATGATTTAGTCTTGGTATGTAGTATGTATCTAGGAATATATCCATTTCTTCTGGGTTGCTTAATTTGTTGGAGTACATTGTTTGTAATGGTCCCCTATGAGCTTTTTTATTTTTGTAGCATCAGTTGTAATGTTTTCTCTTTCATTTCTGATTTTACTTACTTTGCTGTTCTATCTTTTCTTCTTTGTTAGTGTAGCTAAAAGTTTGTCAATGTTTTTTATGTTTCAAAAAACCAACTCAGCTTTTTCAATTTTTCAATGGTTTTTATATTTTGTAATTAATTTATTTTTGCTCTAACAGTTATTATTTCCTTTCTTCTGCTAACTTTGGGCTTATTTTTCTAATTTCTTGAGGTATAAGATTAGGCTGTTTATTTGAAATCTTTCTTTTAGTCAATGTAGTCATTTATCAGTAAAAACTGCCTTCTCGGCACTGCTTTTGCTCTACCCATAAGTTTTGGTATGTTGTATTTTTGTTTTACTTTGTCTCAAGATACTTTCTAATTTCTCTTTTGATTTCTTCTTTGACCAAAAGGTTATTCAAGAGTGTGCTGTTTATTTTTTAAAAAAAAGAGAGAATGAACAAAGAATGTATTGTATAATTTCCGCATATTTGTGACTTTCCCATTTTCCTTTAGTTACTGATTTCTAGTTTTATTTCATTGTGGTGAGAAAAGATACTTGGAATGACTTCAATCTTCTTAAATTTGTTAAGCTTGTTTTGTGACCTAACATGTGATCTTTCCTGGAGAAAGCTCCATCTGCTTTTGAGAGAAATGTTTCTTCTGCATCCATTGGATTCTGTATGTATCTATTAGGTCTATTTGGTCTATATTGCTGTTTTAGTTTGCTGTTTCCTTATTTATTTTCTGTCTGGATAATTTATACATTTTTTTTTAAAATAGAGTATTGATGTTTCCTACCATTGTACTATTGCTATCTATTTTTCCCTTCAGTTTTGTTAATATTTGCTTTATATTTTAGGTGCTCTTATGTTGGATGCATATGTATTTATAATTGTTATACCTTCCTCTTGAATTGACCTTTTTATCATTATGTAATGGCCTGCTTTGTCTCTTATGACAGTTTTTGACTTAAAGTCTATTTTTTCTGATATAGCCACCTCTACTTTCTTTTGGTTATCATTTGCATGGAATGTCTTTTTCCATCCACTGACTTCCAGCGTATATGTGTCCTTAAATCTAAAATGAGACTGTTGTAAGTAGTGTATCTTTTGATCTTGTTTTTTAAATTCATTTAGCCCCTCTACACCTTTTGATTGGTGAGTTTAATCTATTTACATTTAAAGTAATTATTTGTAGGTATGTACTTAATATTACCATTTTTGTTCATTGTTTTCTGTCTTTTTTAGAGTTCTTTTGCTCCTAACTTGCTCTCTTGCTATCTACCTTTGTGATTTGATGATTTTTGTAGTGATATACTTTGATTGCTTCTTTTTGTCTTTTCTGTATCTACTCTAGGTTTTGTCTTTGTAGTTACCATGAGACTTGCATGGAACTTCTTATACTTGCAATAGTTTATTTTAAGCTGATAACAACTTCAATCACATACAAAAGCTATAAACGTTTACTTTTCCCACTCTCCATTTTGTTATTGATGTTGGAATTTACTTATTTTTATATTATATATCTATTAACAAATTTTTGTGATAACACTTATTCTTAATACTTTTATATTTTGTGTGTCATAGTAGGGTTAAACAAGATTCATGCACCACCATTAGTGTTACATTATTATATGCTTGACTATATATTTTTCTTTGTCTGTGAGTTTTATACTTTAATATGGTTTCGTGTTGCTGCTTTGCGTCTTTTTGTTTCAACTTGAGAGCTCTCTTTGGCACATCTTGTAAGGCAGGTTTGTTGGTGACAAATTCTATCATATTTGTGTGTGTATGTGTGTGTGTGTGAGTATGACTGGCCCTGAGCTAACATCTGTTGCCAATCTTCTTCTACTTGCTTGAGGAAGATTGTCATCGAGCTAAAGTCTGTACAAATCTCCCTCTATTTTATGTGGGATGGCACCTCAGCATGGCATGATGAGTGGTGCTATGTCTGCGCCCGAGATCCGAACCTGTGAACCCTGGGCCATCAAAGCATAGTGCATGAAATTCACCACTATACCACTGGGGTGGCCCCCAAATTCCATCATATTTTGTTTGTCCAGGAAAGTCTTTATCTTTCCTTCACTTTAAAAGTAATTATTGAAAAGTACTGACATTGCTATTTTTTTTAGTTGTTTTTTTTGGCTGTTTTGTAATTTCTTCCTTTCTTCTTCTCTTGCTTTATTCTGTTTTGATTTGATGATTTTCTTTGCTGGTACACTTAGATTCCTTTCTCTATATCTTTTTTTGTATGTACTGTAGGCTTTTGCTTTGTGGTTACCATGAGGCTTACATAAAACCACTTCTATTTGTAACAGTCTATTTTAAGTTGATAGCAACTTAAGTTCTAACACATTCTAAACCTCTACATTTTTACTCTTCACCATGTTTTATGTTTTTTATGTCACAACTTACATCTTTTTATGTTGTGTATCTACTGACAAATTATTGTAGTTATTTTTACTACTTTTGTCTTTTAATGTTTATACTATATTTATAGGAGATTTACCCATCACCTTTACAGCATTATATTATTATGAATCTTATATTTACCTTTCCCAATGACATTTGTACTTTCATATATTTTCCTGTTACTAATTAGTGCCACTTTGTTTCAACTTAAAGAAATCCATTTAACACTTCTTGTAAGGCTGGTCTAGTGATGATGAACTCCTTTAGGTTTTGCTTCTCTGGAAAAGTCTCTATCTCTTCTTCAATTCTGAAGGACAACTTTGCCAGGTAGAGTATTCTTGGTTGACAGATTTCTTTTTTCTTTCAGAACTTTGAATATATCATGCCACACTCTTCTGGCCTGAAAAATTTCTTCTGAAGAATCTGTTAATAGTCTTTCCAGGTAGAGCATTCTTGGTTGACAGATTTCTTTTTTCTTTCAGAACTTTGAATGTATCATGCCACTCTCTTCTGGCTTGAAAAGTTTCTCCTGAAGATTCTGTTAATAGTCTTATGGGGGTTCACTATACATGGCAACTTGTTTTTCTCTTGCTGCTTTTAAGATTCTATCTTTATCTTTAATTTCTGACACTTTAATTATAACATGTCTTGATGTCAGTCTCTTTGGATTCCTCCTGTTTGGAAGTCTTTGGACCTCCTAGATATGTATGTCTGTTTCATTCCCCAGGTTAGTGAAGTTTTTAACCATTATTTTTTCATATAAGTTTTCTGCCCCCTTTCTTCCTCTCTTCTCCTTCTGGTACCCCTATAAGACAAATGTTGTCTGTTTTGTGTTGTCCCATAAATCTCTTAAACTATCTTTACTCTCTTTCATTCTTTTTTCCTTTTTGTTGCTCTGATTAGATGAGTTCCATGATCCTGTCTTCACGTCTGCTGATCCTTTCTTTCGCTCTATCTAATCTGCTGTGGAATCCCTCTATTGTATTTTTCAGTTCAGTTATTGTGTACTTTAGTCCTATGATTTCTATTTGCTATTTTTTTGTACTTTTTATCTCTTTGTTGAAATTCTCACTTTGTTCCTATATTGCTTTCCTGACTTTGGTGCACATCTTTATGACTGCTATTTTGAACTCTTTATCAGGTAAATGACTTATCTACATTTCATTAAGGTCTTTTGCTGAGACTTTATCTTGTTCTTTTGTTTGTAACATATTTTGTTTCTTCATGTTCCTTGACTCTCTCTGCTGGTTTCTATTCATTAGATAAAACAGCCACCTCTCCCACTCTTGAAGGAATGACCTCATGTGGGAGGTGAACCTTATTGTTCAACCCTACCCTAGCTCTTGGTTATCTCTCAATGTAATTGTTGAAGGCTCCTACTTTGTTCTTAGTGTCTCCCAGTAGTTGAGGGTGTGCCAATACCTGTAAGTGTTCCAAAGGGTAGTACTTCAGTCAGCAGCTAGGTTGAAGCCAAATGGAAGCCAGACCCTCAGACAACAGCTTTTAAAGTATGCAAATATTCTCTTTGTGGGAAACACTGGGAGATGTACATTTCTGTCTACTCCCTCTGCACTGAGCCATGAGGTGATACAAACTGTTTCTTTTTTTCCTACTATCCCACTGAACCCATGAAAAAAAGCCCCCCTGGCCACCAGAGTCAAGCCATCAAGGAATGTGTACTCTGGGCAGTAGCCACAAAAGCCAAGGCACCAGACATGTGCACAAGCTCCTTTCTTGGAGACACTGGTGACCCAGGGTTGGGCAGAGGGAGAGTGTGAGGATGGTGACTGCCCTTCAAGTTCTCTGGATAGGGGTGCAGTAGGCCCTTAGACGTGTGTTTAATTAGAAGCCTGCCCAGCAGGCCAAGCTATGAAGAAAAGCAAATAAGCCTCTTTCACAGAAAGACTGTGCATTTCAGTCTGCTGAATTTCCACTATACCCTGCAGAGATAGCTAGTTAAGAACTATTTCTCCATTTGTTACCATCCTGTGTGACCTGCAAACATAAGCCCCACTGGCCACTGGAGACAGATGATCAAGGGCATCCCTTGGGTTAGCAGCCACAAAAATTAGGGTTCCAAATCTATGCACAAGTTCCTTTCTGGGAGATACTGTTGACCTGAAGTGAGACAGAGCGAAAACATGAAGATGACACTCACTGGCCTCTACAGTCTTTTTATGGTATTACAGGAAGCCTCAAGATGTGTGTTTAATTAGAAGCCTGCCCCTCAGGCTAAAACTTTATGATAAGCAAATAAGTCTCTTTCACAGAAAGACTGGAGATGTGTTTCAACCTGGTGTTTCTGTGCTGTGTCCTTGGAGGTACCTGGTTAATAACTATTGCTCTGTTTGTTACAGTCCTGTGAGACCCATGAACACAATCCCTGCTTGCTTTCAGAGTCAGGCAATCAAGAGGCATCCCCTGAGCAGCAGCCACAAAAACCAAGCACCAGACTTGTGCACAAGCTCCTTTACAGGAGATATTGGCATGAACAAGGAAGAAGGAGAATGCAAAGATATAGCCTACCTACCTCCATGGTCTTTGGAGAATATTTCAGGAGGAACCCTATATGTGTGTTACATTAGATGCCTGCCCCTCAGGCCAAATCTTTAAGATAAGCAAATCAACCTCTTTCGCAGATGGTCTGGATGTTTCATTTGGCTGCCTCTGTGCTAGGCCCTGAGGTGTAACCACAGTAAGTCCATATGATCCCTTTAAGAATTGTTTCTCAGTTCCCCATAACCTGTGGGTCTCATGGAGACAAGGCCTGTTGGCTTTCAAAGCCAGAAGTTTTGCAGTCTTGTCTCTCAGGTGCATGTCTTGAAAGTTGTGGTGCCAGATGTGGGGTTCAAACCCTTCACTCCTCAGGGAGAAACTCGGGGTTGTGAGTTCCTTATCAAATTTAGGTTACCACAGTGGGGGTGGGGTTTAAGGGAGATTGTGTCTCAGCCTCTCCTACCAGTTTCAGTGTGGGTATTGTTCACCAGATGTGCAGGAGTCACGCAGCTAGTTTTGGGGTTTCTTTTAGTGGAAGTTTTTTCATGTGTAGTTGTAGATTCAGTGTGTCTGTGGGAGGAGGTGATTTCAAGATTCTCCTATGTTGCCATCTTGAATCAGAACACTCTTTCCTTCATTTTTAAATGACAGTTTTGCTGGATATAGTTTTCTTGGTTGGCAGGCTTTTCTTTCTGTCAGCAGTTTGAATATATTATCCCACTCTTTACTGACGCAAGATTTCTGCTGATAAACCCACTAATAGTTTTAACAGTTACTCTTGTATGTGATAAGTAGCTTTTCTCTTGCTGGATTCAAAATTTTCTCTTTATCTTTACTTGACAATTTATTTTTAATATATCTGAGTGTAGATTTCTTTAGGTTCAATATATTTGGAATATTTCAGACTTCATGAATCTGAATGTCCATTTTCTTCCCCAGACTTGGAAAGTTTTCTGCCATTTTTTTTTTCAGTAAGATTTCTGACCAGTTCTGGGACTCCAATAATGTGTATATATTTTTCTTAAGTGTCTCATAAGTTCTGTAGGCTTTCTTAACTGTTTTTTATTCTCTTTTCTTTTTGTTCCTCAGATTGTATATGTTTCATGTGACCTGACTTCAAGTTCACTGATTCTTCTTCTGCTTGATTATATCTGCTATGGAAGTTCTCTATAGAATTTATCAGCACAGTTATCATATTTTTCAGCTCCAGAATTTCTGTTTGATTCTTACTTATGGTTTCTATCTCTTTGGTGAAATTATCATTTTGTTCATGACTGCTTAAATGATTTTGATTAGTTATGTGTGTTCTCTTGTAGCTCAATGAGTTTCCTTAATATGATTAGTTTTAATTCTTTGTCAAGCCGTTGAATTCTTTATCAGGTTCATGAGCCTGGTCCCAGGGTCCACAAACAGGCCTGCTGCCAGGGTACTCATGCAGATATGTTAAGCGCCAGTGTCCACAGGAAGGCAGATCTGGTGCCAGGTTCCATGGATAGTCTTTTCCTCTGTTTCCTCCATGGGAGAACTTACTGGAAGAGGCTATCTCTTTCAGTGCTTTCCTATACTGATTTTGGGTAGGGGTGATGCAGGCAAAGTGAAACTGCTCTTCTTTCCCTTTTCAACTCATCTTTTCTTGTTTCTGTGTTCCACTGGGCTGCTGTAACCTCTCAGCTGGGTTCTGCAGCTTTCATAAAGGTATTTTCATCTGTGGATGGTTGTTAAATTGGTGATTTTGTGGGGATGCAAGGGCTATGACCTTGTATTCTGTCATCTTGCAGAGAACACTAGCTTCACACAGAATTTTTAAACTTCAAGGCACTCCAATTTCGTCCAATTAGTCTATTTTTGTTGCTGTTCCCTATGCTTTCATTATAATATCCAGGAATTCATAGCCAAATCCAAAGTCATGAAACTTTTCTCCTACATTTTCTTCTAAGAGTTTTAGAGTTTCAGCTCTTACTTTTGAGTCTTTGATCCATTTTAACTTAATTTTTGTGTATAATGAAAAGTAAGAGTACAACTATATTATTTTGCACGTGAATATCCAGTTTTCCCAGCACTCTTTTGAAGAGAATCATTTAGTCATTAAATGGTCTTGATGCCATTATCAACAAACAATTTAAAAATGCGAGAGTTTGTCTCTTGGTTCTATATTCTATTCCATTTGTATAAACATATGATTTTGTGCCAATCCACTATCTTTTGACTACTGTAGCTTTTCAGTAAGATTTTAAATCAGGAAGTGTGAGACTTCCAACTTTGTTATTTTATTTTTATGATTGCTTTGCATATTTGGGTCTCTTGAGAGTCTATATGAATTGTGGGATGATATCTCCTATTTCTGCAGAATCATCATTGGGATTTTGATAAGAATTGCATTGAATCTGTAAATCACTTTTTACAGTATTAACATTTTAGCAATATTAATCTTTCTAATCTATGAGCATATATATCTCTTCTTTCATTGCAGTATTCTTTAATTTCTTTCAGGGACATTTTGTTGTTTTCAATGTACAAGTATTTCACTTCTTTGGTTAAGTTTATTCCAAAGTATGCTTTTTGATGTTTAGCAATTTTTTAAGGATAGGAAATTGAGACTCAGGAACACCCAGTAATAGCTATGCAGTTAGTCAGAGGGTGAACCGGGCTTTAAACTCAGATATATTTGGCTCTGGAGGCTATTTACTTTCTTTTATATTATATTGCTTTTCTTCATCCCATGAGCACTTATTGTCTATACATTCCATGTGCCAGGGGCCTGTTAAACCACTGTTAAATGAAAGAAGGTCCAATATAGTATTAAACTAGACACAACACAAAGGGCATTCATAAACAAACAGAGGACATTCACACAACACAATAGACATCTAAGAGGTCCACATAGCCATACATCTGAAGGTGAGGGTACTGGGCCCACCAGGAGGTAGGGGAAGGAGGTAAGCAAATCTGTCCTCCCTCTCCACTGGCAATGATATAGGGCATGGGACCTCATGTGCCAGCTGGTGTGTGACTCTGAGAGCAGAAGGGGGAAAAGGCAGCCTTCCACAGGAATGCTTTCACTCTAGGAGTTGCCTCCCAGCCCACAGGAATGCTCCACACTGAGGCTGCTAAGTAACCACAGGGCCACCCTCACCAAGCTGAACATCCCAGGAAGGCAGCCAGGTAGGGCAGAGTGGGAGCACAGTCAGGGTAAAATGTCCCCCTTCCCCCATCTTACCTGTCACATCAGCTCACTCAATCAGCCAGGACAAGTGTTCCCCACCAGAGTGCTTGCAACTACATGTGTAAAGCAGCAGCAGCCAGATGCAGAAAGCACTAACAGCACAGCTTCCAACAGATGGGCACAACAACCAGGGATCACAGAAGGCACAGAAAACACAGTTCCGCACCCCCAATGGTGGCAGGTGGAAACTGTGACCAAATACAGCCACTATGCAAGGGCAAAAGTTCATCCCATCAAATATCATGAAAAAATATGTTAACACTCCAGCACAGAAGGAAAATAACAAGTACGCAGAAACCAATCCTGAAGTCACAGTAATTTGCAATCTAAATGACAGAGAATGCAAAATAGTGATCATAGAGAAACTCAACAAGTTACAAGAAAACTCAGAAAGACAGTTCAATGAAGTCAGGAAGAAAATTGGTGAGCAGAGGGACTTCTTCACAAAAGATACTGAAACTATAAAAAAATCAATCAGAAATGTTGGAGATGAAAAACACAATGAATGAGGTTAAAAAATCTAGACTCCTTAAAAAGCAGAATTGATATTATGGAGGACAGAATTAGTAATTTAGAGGACAGAAATATAGAAATGCTTCACGTAGAGGAGGAGGGAGAACTAAGACTAAAAAGAAATGAAGAAACTCTCTGAGAAATATCTGACTAAATTAAGAAATGCAACATAAAGATTAGACATATTCCAGAGGAGGAAGAGACAGAGAAAGGAGAAAAGAGCTTTTTCAAAGAAATAATAATTGAGAACTTCCAAAACCTGAGGAAGGAACTGGAATTACATGTAAGTGAAGCTAATAGAACTCCCAATTACATCAATGTAAAAATGCCTACTCTGAGGCATATATTAATAAAACTGGCAAAAGTCAATGACAATAAAAACTATTAAGGGCAGCAAGGCAGAAGAAAATAACCTATGAAGGAACTCCTATCAGGCTTTCAGTGGACTTCTCAAGAGAAACCCTACAGGCTAGGAGAGAGTGGAATGATATATTCAAAATACTGAAAGACAAAACTTTCAGCCAAGAATACTCTATCCAGCGAAAATATCCTTCAGATATGATGGAGAAATAAAAACTTTCCCAGATAACCAAAAGCTGAAAGAGCTCATTGCCACAAGATTTCCCATACAAAAAATGATCAAGAAGGCCCTTATACATGAAAAAAATAGAAAGGGTTTACAAAGTCTTGAGAAAGAAGATAAATAGGCTGACAAAATCAGAATTGCAGCTCTCTGTCAGAACAGGTCAGCAAACATAATTATAACATTAAAGATAAAGGGAAGGGAAGCATCAAAAATAAATATAATCACTTCATTTTAATCACAAACTCAGAACACAAAATGGAATAAGTTGTGACAACAATAACTTAGGTAGGAAGAAAGGGATGGAACATGCTTAGACTAGGGAGATAAGAGCCTATCGGAAAATGGACTATCTCATCTATGAGATCTTTTATACAAACCTCACAGTAACCACTAAACAAAAAATCAGAACAGAGACACAAATGAGAAATAAAGAGAAAACTGCAAAAACCATCACAGAGAATCACCAAACTGCATTGGCAGTCAGAAATACGTGAGAGGAGAAACAAAAGAAGTACAGAACAACTGGAAACAAGTGAGAAAAAGGCAGTATTAAGCCCTCATGTATCAATAATCACTCTAAATGGAAATGGATAGAATTATCCAATAAAAAGACACAGAGTGGCTGGATGGATTAAAAAACAAGACCCAACAAAATTCTGCCTCCAGGAAACACATTTCATCTCCAAAGAAAAACACAGGCTCAGAGTGAAGGAATAGAAGATCATACTCCAAGCTAATGGCAAACAAATAAAGCAGGTGTTGCCATACTTATATCAAACAAAATAGACTTCAAGAAAAAAAAAGGCAATGAGAGAAAAAGAGGAGTCATATATAATGATAAAAATGACACTCCAAGAAGAAGAAATGACACTTATAAATATATATGCACCTAACACAGGAGCACCAAAGTACATAAAGCAACTATTAACAGATCTAAAAGGAGAAGTTGACAGCAACACATTAAGACTAGGGGACCTCAACACCCCACTTACATCAATGGATAGATCATCCAGACAGAAAGTCAACAAGAAACAGTGGAATTAAATGAAAATCTAGACTGGATTGACTTTATATATATATAACACTCTATTAAAAAACAGTAGAACACACATTCTTTTCAAGTGCACAAGGAACACTCTCAAAGGTAGACCATGTGTTGGGAAACAAGGCAAGCCTAAACAAATTTAAGAAGATTAAAATCATATCAAGCATCTTTTTGAACCATAATGCTATGAAACTAGAAATGAACTACAAGAAAAATTATGGGAAAGCAACAAATATGTGGAGACTAAACAACATGCTACTGAGCAACAAATGGATCAATGAATAAATTAAAGGAGAAATCAAAAAATATCTAGAGACAAATAAAAATGAGAATACATCATATCAACTCATATGGGATGCAATAAAAACGGTCTTAAGAGGGAAATTCCTAGGAATACAGGCCCATCTTAACAAACAAGAAAAATCTCAAATAAGTAATCTTAAACAACACCTAACTGAACTAGAAAAAGAATAACAAACAACGCTCAAAGTAAAGAGGAGGAAAATTATAAAAATTAGAGCAGAAATAAGTGAAATAGAAACCAAAAAACAGTAGAAAGGATCAATGAAACCAAGAACTGGTTCATTGAGAAGATAAACAAAATTGACAAGCCACTAGCCAGACTTACTAAGTTAAAAAGCTCAAATAGATGAAGTTAGAAATGAAAGAGGAGAAATTACAATGGATACCACAGAAATACAAAGGATTGTAAGAGAATACTATGAAATGCTATACGCCAAGAAATTAGTCAATCTAGAAGTGGATAAATTCTTAGACTCATACAACTTTCCAAAGCTGGAACAAGAAGAAATAGAGATTCTGAATAGACTGATCACAAGTAAAGAGATTGAAAAGAGAATCAAAAACCTCCCCAAAACTAAATGTCCAGCACCACATGGCTCATCTGGAGAATTCTACCAAAGATTCAAAGAAGATTTAATGCCTATCCATCTCAAACTATCCCAAAAACTTGAAGAAGAAGGAATGCTTCCTAATGCATTCTATGAGGCTGAAATTATGCTACCAAAACCAGACAAGGACAACACAAAGAAGGAAAATTACAGGCTAATATCGCTGATGAACATAGATGAAAAACCCTCAACAAAATGTCAGCAAATCGAATATAATAATATATTTAATTGATCATACACCATGAAAAGGAGGATTTATTTCGGGGATGCAGTGAATGTTCAACATCTGCAGATCAATCAATGTGATACACCACATTAACAAAATGATGAATGAAAACGACATGATCATCTCAGTAGATGCATAGAAAGAATTTGAGAAGATCCAACATCCATTTATGATAAGCACTCTTAATAAAATGGGTATATAAGGGCCAGCCCCGTGGTTGGGTGGTTAAGTTCATGCGCTCTGCTTTGGCAGCCCAGGGTTTCACTGGTTCGGATCCTGGGAGTGGGCATAGCACCACTTGTCAGGCCATGCTGAAGCAGTGTCCCTCATAGCACAACCTGAAGCCCTACAACTAGAATATACAACTATGTACTGGGGGACTTTTGGGAGAAGAAGAAGGAAAAAATTAAAATGAGTATAGAAGGAAAGTATCTCAATGTGATAAAGGCCATATATGACAAAGCCACACCCAACATCATACTCACTGGTGAAGAACTAGAAGCCATTCTTCTGAGACCAGGAATAAGACAAGGGTGTCCACTCTCACCATTCTTATTCAACATAGTACTGAAGGTTTTGGCCAGAGGAATTAGGCAAGAAAAAGAAATAAAAGGGATCCAAATTAGCAAGGAAGAACTGAAACTCTTGCTGTTTGCAGACATGATTCTATATATAGAATATCCTAAAGAATCTATCAGAAAGCTATTAGACATAATTAACAACTACAGCAAAGTTTCAGGATACGAAATCAACTTACAAAAATATCATTTGCATTTCTATGCTCAAATAAACTAACAGAAAGAGAACTCAAGAATACAATCCCATTTACACTCACAATAAAAAGAATAAAATTTCTGGGAATAAACTTAGTCAGGGAGGAGAAAGACTTATAGAATGAAAACTATGAAACATTATTGAAATAAATCTATGATGACAAAGAAATGGAAAGATATTCCATGTATGTGGATTGGAAGAATAAACATAGCTAAAATATTACCTAAAGCAATCTACAGATTGAAAGCAATCCCAATCAGGATCCCAATGAAATTCTTCACAGAAATAGAACAAAGAATCCTAAAATTCTTATGGGGCAACAAAAGACCCTAATAGCTGATGCAATAGTGAGAAAAAATAACAAAGGTGGAGGCATCACAGTCCCTGACTTCAAAATATACTACAAAGCTATAGTAATCGAAACAGCATGGTGCTGGTACAAAAACAGACACACAGATCAATGGAACAGAATTCAAAGCCAGAAATAAAACCACACATCTACAGACAGCTAATCTTCGACAAAGGAGCAAAGAACATAAAATGAAGAAAGGAAAATGTCTTCAATAAATTGTGTTGGGAAAATTGGACAGCCACATGCAAAAGAATGAAAGTAGACCATTATCTTATGCTATACACAAAAATTAAGTCAAAATGGACTAAAGACTTGAATGTAAGACCTGAAACCATAAAAGTCCCAGAAGAAAATATAGGCAGTACACTCTTTGACATCAGTCTTGGAAGCATCTTTTTCAATATCATGTCTACTCAGGAAAGGGAAACAAAAGAAAAAATAAACAAATGGGACGACATCAGACTAAAGAGCTTCTGCAAAGCAAAGGAAAGCAGGAACAAAACAAGAAGATAACCCACGAAATGGGAAAAAGATTTTTGCAAATCATATATCTGACAAGGGGTTAATCTCCAAAATATATAAAGAACACACACAATTCAACAACAAAAAAACCCAAACAACATAATCTAAAAATGGGCAAAGGATATGAGCAGACACATTTCCAAAGAAGATATACAGGTGACCAAGAGGCACATGAAAAGATTTTCAACATAATTAATCCTTAGACAAATGCAAATCAAGTCTACAATGAGATATCACCTTACCCCTGTTAGATTGACTATAATCACCAAAAGTAAAAAATGTTGGAGAGGATGTGCAGAAAAGAGAACATTTATACACTGCTGGTGGGAATGCGAACTGGTGCAGCCACTTATGTAAAACAGTATGGAGATTTTCCCAAAAATTTAGAATAGAAATACCATACAACCCAGCTATCCCACTACTTGGTATTTATCTAAAGAACTTGTAATCAAGAATTAAAGAGACATATGCACTCCTATGTTCATTGCAGCATTGTTCACAATAGCCAAGATGTGGAAGCAACCCAAGTGCCCTGCTATGGATGAATGGATAAAGAAGATGTAGTATATGTATATATACAATGGAATACTACTTAGCCATAAAAAGATGAAATTTCCCCATTTGCAACAACAAGGGTGGACTTTGAGGGTCTCATGTTAAGTGAAATAAGACAGACAGAGAAAGACAAACACTCCATGATTTCACTCATATGTTGAAGATAGACAAACACATGGACAAAGAGAACATATTAATGGTTACCAGACTGGAAGGAGGTTGAACAGTGGTCATAAGCGGTAAAAGGGCACATATATATGGTGACTGGCAAATAATAATGTACAACTGAAATTTCAAAATGTTATGAACTATTGTCACTTGAATAAAATAATAAATAAATAAATAGACAAATAAATGTGAAAAAATAAATTAGTATCACCAACTGAAGCACCTACTCAACTAAATGGTGAGGTAATTCAGTGGTTAGAATTTAGCACAGCTAAAGAAAATGTCAGGAGATCAGTACCTACATGGGATTGCTAGATTTGTTTTCTCCAATAGTACTATGAACACTCCTTACTCCATGCCCATGCCAAGTAGTGCCATGAGAACAGAAAAGGGGAGCAAACAAACCAATTCTGGGTCCCAAGGACAGTTTCACAGCAGAGTGATATGTTGAAGCAAATCTCAAAGTATGAGTAAGAGGTCATCATGCAGAGAACAAGTGAAAAGCCTTCCAGTGAAGAAGGAACAACTTATTCAAAGATGTAGAAGACTAAAGCAAGCCATGGGATCTGCGAGGAGTTCAGTGGTTGTGATCTCAATTTCAGGAAGGTTAAAAGGATTCGTAGACAAGGCTAGAAAAGTGAGTAGGGGCCAGATAGTGAAGGGAAGCTAAGAAATTTGGACTTGAGATAGTTAGCAACAAGATTAATAAGCATAGGAGTGACTGATTGTATAAGAAAGCTAACACCAGATATGTCTTAGAAAAATTTTCCTCTCTGACAACTTTCAAACCTCCCTATAGTACTTTTTCATAGTTATGATAAGCCAGTGATTGGTAGTAAACAAGAAGATGAGGTTGTATAGGCTGCAGAAAGATTTATAGAGGCAAGTACAGATTCTTCCACCGTGAAGATCTTGAAGAATTAGCTAATATTCTTCAGAAACCCCATCCTTATACCAGGGATTGTCTGAGAGAACCTGTAAGTTGTTTCAGTTGACCTATGATCTATTCTTTTTCTCTGCTAGTGAACAGTAAGGGGAATGTGGATGGAATTAGTTGGAGCAGGATTGCTTAGTGCTTTGATCTCAACTCTTGCCCATAGGCAGAAAAATGTGTTTTAGAGTCTTAATCACTACCATATCTTTTGTTGAGAGCCCCCATGGAGATAAAGGAGTTAATTGGAGGGGCAGCTTATATTCCTTGGAAAGAGCCAGATCCACACCATGCAATGTTTATTCTCTCTATATAATAGGTGGTATTGATGTCTTGTGTGCAACACAAGCACCTGATCCAGGATATTGCCACTGAGTCCTGACTGTAGCTTGCTACCCATAGCAACCTCTTTTCCATCTGAGAAATTATCCTACTCCCCCAGGAATTTTCCATTTTCCTCCCTATTGTCCACTGTGGGGGTCAGGCAGTAGCCTTACATGTGACCCTACTGCTGTATTTGTGTTGTCATGGCAATCCTCCATCTTCTACAGTGACCACCCGTTGACCTGATGGATGAAGCTGGCTGTGCCTTCTTGATTTTTTCACTTAAGTTTGGCTTTATTTACAAAAGACTCCTGCTTTCTGCCTGCTTATCCATGGCCATGGACCATGGACTAAATTAGGGAAGAGAATGGTTGAGAGGCTGCCCCTGGTTTTAAGGAGTATTTGGCATTGTATCTTCCACCCACATCCAAGTCTTTTTTCAGAGCCACCAACAGCAGCCTGAACAAAAATGTAAATAATCCTTTTTGTTCTGGTGATTTACTGACAGATTATGTGTAACCCACCCCCTAGGTCTCTTGCCAATGACTGCAGGAGCATGAGAGTTTGCTCACAGCCAACTAGCCATTCAGGTACAGGAGGATGTGCCACCCACAGGACACCTCTCTCAGTTGCAGGAACCTGCAGCTGCATTTGCAAAACTCTTTCTTTTGAACCTACCATTGTGAGGTCTCTTGAAACATTTTTCCTTAAGGCCAAGGTTTTCAGAGTGGATCTTGAAACTATGAAGAATTATTTTAGGGAGGTTTGAAAAAATAAACAAAAGTCAGAGGTTTTTCAGCTATCTCTGTAGGAGATGTGTTGGTAGGAAACAGACTGTCTCTTCTAAGAGAAGAAGACAATATGATAAGTGGGATGGACAAGAGTCATAATATAGCTCTGTCCTTTGTGCTAAGATCTGGCTGCTTCAACCTGACTTTCTCCTAGAATCATATATACTTATCTCAGGCCTGGAAGTAACTACCAGTCTCCTCTCACCAACTCTTTGTAGGGTCCAGTCTCCTTTTGAGCACATCTACCTAATAGCCTTCTAGCTTCTGGGTGTTCATTTCCCATAACTGTTGAACTCACTATCTTTTGAGGAGTCCATTCTATGTCTAGACAACTCTGATTGTCAGAAAGTTCTTTCTTGTTTTGAGTTGAAGTTTACTTCTGTATGTAGCTCCTACCTATTGGTGCTACTTCTCACTTTGGGGACACAAGTAATACATTTACCTGTCTACTCCATTTTCTCTGGTCAAGCCCTCCATCTTCTGATCTCCAGGCTAAGGAAACCTCACTTTTCTATCTATTTCTCAAGAGAGACAATTTCCTTCCTCTTTTCCCTGCATCTGCCTAAAAGTATACTCCAACTTGTTTGTGTTTCTTTTAAAGTATGACACTCAGAGGTGGAACTGGACTTGCTGGTGAGGTATGACTGGCCTTATTAGTGCAAACCTATAAGCTCTCTGTACTATAGAAATGCAGACTGATGTAGCATTAACATATTGAACTATCACATCACATTCCTATGGAAGCCATAAAAACTGCTAAAAGACTATTTTAACTTTTAAGTTAGTAAAAGACTAACTTTTTCACCCAGGCCCTTGTGCTTGGCCATATTCACCACTTATCCCTGTCCTTCCCCTTAGTATCCAAGAGTGAGCCTCCTTTGCCACTGGACTTCATCTTACTTCCTTCTTCTGTTTCTTCATCTTCACTCAGAAGATGGCTATCTCCAGAGCCCCATGCACTTAATACTCCCGTGGAACTCTCTCTTTCTTCTTTCTCTTTTGCCAGTTCAGAAGAAGTTAGCCTTTACTTTTCTCCCAGGCCCCGTGTCTAACCATAAAATCACCACAGTGACTTGATCATTCATCTACTTAAACTTACCTACTGTTGGGCTTCCCTAAAGCTAAGGCCAGAACCAGGTAGAAGGCAAGAAAAGAGTTTATGTGGACCAAACATTACTGTATCTTAGCGCATATGTAAAGAACTAGCATCAGATGGGCTTCCCTCTGAGGGAAGCTGGACCTGGGCCCAGAGCTTCTCATGCAGAGGGCAAGAGACAGCCAAGGAAAATTTTCTAGAGTGAGTCTACTTCCTGAAAAGATGCTCAGCTTTCTGTTCTTTGACTATAGATGCCAGCCCCTTCCACATGTGCCATGTTTTTTAGTTTCCAAAGAACATTCATATCACTTCCTTTTTTGGGAAGGAGTACACATCACCGTTTGTTGCCTTGATTTTACAGATACAGAAACTGGAACTCAGAGATATGGAGTAACTCACACAAAGTCACACAGCAAGTAAGTGTGACCTTATTTGGTGGCAAAGCCTCAAGGTGTTTTTGGAGAAGAAGATTCAGTCTAACAGCTTGTAGTCCTGGCATTATTACAAGCAAAATCTCCCATACCCTTAAGGCTAGTACCAACAACTAGAAACCTCTTAAAGAAATGGAATAGTAATTCTTATTGATTAAAGACTGGAACCAGGAACACCTATAGGTGAAAAATTGTCTATTTAAAACAGCCACCAATTAGGCCTTTATGTTTTTGTATTTCTCCTACCTAAGCCAAATGAAACATATTTCAAAACATGGAGCCTCTTGAAAGGAATTTAGGGTTGAGAGACAAGGCCAGGATCTGAGTGCAGCCTTTAACAGAGTACCTTAATTGAATTGCTTCTCTTCTGTGGGCCTGTTTCTTTACCTGGAAAAGATCCTCCCTACTTCCCATTGATTAAAGCAGAAGAGCTTAAAAAAATCCATCCAAAATTTATTGAGGAAATTTAAGGTAACTTCATCAAAGGCCAAAAACAAGGAATTTCTCATAAACAGGGAGACATGTTGTTTGGGGATAGGAGAAAACAGGCTAAGAAATTCTCCTCCAGTTGGTCATGAGACTGGTGCCCCAGAATTTGGGAAAAAGAGAAGGATTTTTTATGCATGAGGATGGTGAAATCCAAACAGAGCTTGATGCTGGGTCACTGAATAGACAGACCAAGTTCATGCTAGGGCATTAGCAAACAGATACTCCAAAAAAAGTGTTTTTCAAAACAATCTGATGCTTAATATTAAAAAACAAAAGAAAACAAAAACCCTAAAAGTAGTCAACATGAGGAAAAGTGTGGACTTCCGTTCACTTATTTTATGCTTCAGCGTGGTTTTTGTTTTGAAATACATATTGGGGAGGGACTCATGAAATCTCATCAGTGCTGATGGCTCCTAAAATGTCTTCCTGTGGCCCTAAATAGACAATTAGTATAGATGGTGTCTTCTTTGCCTGTTGTTTTGGCCTCCTCAGTTCCCATCCGACATGGCTTACTCCAATCTATGAAGGAAATGCAGTTGTCTCACTGCCCTCCTTCTAAGCTCAGCCCAAGGGTAACTTTGTCAATTTCATCAGCCTAACATTTGGTCGCTGTGCTTGCTGCGAGCAAACATTCATTGTGGGGGAATTGACTTCAAGTATATATTTTGTCCTTTCTCCTGACTCCTTGAAAGTCAAGGGAAAAGTGCACCAAATGACTAGTATGGTCCATTCCAATAGTGGGGTTTGAGGAGGCTATTAAATGGAGGTGGAGACTCTGTATACTTTGTTCATTTATTGAAGGAAGGGGTAGTACAAGACACTCTCTTGGCAGATAGTTCCAGTGTCCAACAGCCTTCACTCTCAGGAAGTTCTTATTTAAGTCTAACTTAATTTCTCTTGCTGAAACTGAAGCTCATTTCCATTTGCTCTGTTTTAATTAAAAGAGCTCATCAATTCTTTCTGTTTTAGAAGAGAGGAAGAATGTTATATTAGAAAGAGTTTTTCTCTGCCAAAGAATCCCTGAATGACCAAAGTCAAGACCCTTTCTTTCTCTAGGTGTCAATTTCCTCATCTGTAAGTCAAAGAAAACAATGCTTTACTCAAAGGGTTGATGTGACTATTCAGTGATGAAACATCTATGGAAAGGGTAGGTACCAGTTTCTGACATATAATAAGTGTACTCAATATACTGTTTTCTCAATTCTATATCCTATGATGACAGAACCAGTATCACAACATCACAACCCAGATTTTCGACTTTCTAATCCAGTGTAGGAACAGTGATCATGATCGTACTGCTGAGAATATTTGACCTGCAAGAAACTAGGAAATAAAAGTCAATGAGAGAAGGAGAGTTATTAGCCTTGAAAGCTGAGTAAAGAAGCTTGGATTTGACGCATAAATCAAGAAGCCATGAGAAGCCTCTGGAGTTCTTGTGCTGAGTGACAGGATGAATGGAATGATAAACATGTGTCTGAACCTTCCCTCAGAGTTTCCAAGAGGGAGTTCAGAACCCCATGAAAAAAAAGTTGGGGGCTCCCTAGCCAGGGTAGACAGGCTAAATATCTACACACAAGAGACCTCATTCCAGACGCCTGAGCCCAGTAATCTTTATCAGCTTTCCCTTGTTCTCGTTGGCTTTACTCATTCTAAGAGTATCCCCTCTCCTCCCTTCTACAACCTCCCTTTACTTCTGTGGAGCTAAGTACCTCTCACTGAATTTTTATCTGACATTTTTAGTTCCAGGGGAGTCCACACACCATTTGATATATTCATCTCTCTGCTATTGGCCAAGGTTTGGCAGTTCTCATCTACAAGGTTGGGATGTCCTAGGCCAAAGACAGTGGCAGAGCCAGGCTTGCTCTTGTAATTCTTGGAATCTTCAAAGATCAAAGCTAGAAGTGTCATTGATAGACCTTCTATGTCAACAGCCTCAAGCTAATGATAGATGACTGAAGCTTGGAGAGAATATTGTGGGGAGTAGCGTGAGAGACTCACCTAAAGTCACACAGATCCTATATCAGAACCCAGGTCTCCTAACTCCTAGACCAGTAGACTTTTAACTACACAAGTCCAATCCCTGAGGTCTTTCCTCAGTCCATTCCTGCCACTTCTGCTCCCAGTTTCCCTCTAGCAGTTCCCTTTTAGGGGAACATTTTAGTTCACACCACTCCCCCCTCCCACCTGACTCGGAAACCCATGAATTGGTCCCTTCATTCGATTTTCTCCTACTCTAAGGGGTCAGACTTAAGTGGCTTTCTCAACCAGCTCTCCCACAAGAGCTGGGACACAATAACAGACAGGTACATATCTGACTTGGTCCTTGATTGCATCTTCCAGGGCAAGCTGTGAATGCAATCCTAGCCAATGAAGTGGCAAACAGGAAACTGCCATGCTAAAGTGCCCCAGAACCAGGCTCAACTGAAATATTTCCATGTACCCTAGGACACGAAACTCCATTCCTGTTTACGGGACTTGCCTAAGAAGAAAGGGACTAAGAACGATTGTGAAGCCAATAACCTACTTGGTCACCAAAATATAGACAAAGAAGCATCTTTCTGAAGTATCTCAAAACTCAGACTGAAGATGTTGGCCAATATGGGTCATAACTTGAGACTTCAGAACTGGCTATTGGAGACCACCAAATGGATATCCTCATTAGGAAAGTGGAACAGAAGGATAGCTAGCCTTGGTGGAGTGAAGCAGCCTCCAAAGATGGCATGCATGCCCCTCATGTCCTGCTGTTACAGAAGCTGCTCAAATCCTAGGACGACATGCCAGGGACAGTCCATCAGATCACTTTGTTATGGGGTGTGCACTTAAAAATTTCTGCTGGCCAGTGTTCCAGAAAGCATAAAACTGGGCAATGAAGTGCAACTGTAGGCTGTCTTCAAAGGCCTGAACTGATGACCATAACCAGCTCTATGTAGGGAGGCAGTGAGATGGCATTAGTGGGTGAGCAGATCCGATTAGAGAAGTTAATCCCACATAAATAACAAAAGAAGAAAGATTAGGGCATCATAAAGACGTGGAAGAGTGGGGAAAGCCAACCTTCACTAGAAGGGAGTCTACTGAATGTGGCCCTAAGTTGGGGCAGAGTAGCTATGTAGTGCTAGACCAACATGTAGAATTTGTTAAACTGCTTTGCAGATCATAAGAGGCTAGCTCACAGACATAAGTTTCCACGATGGAAAGAGTCTGAGGATGAGCCTCAGGATTCTAGATCTAGCTCTCACATTGACTGGGAGAACACGGGCTATGTCCTACCTCTTTGTTTGCTCGCCATCTGTACAGTGGGCGGGGGTCCAATTAGTTGATAACATTTCCATCTCTAACATGTCATGCATGATTTTCCGTGGCAAAGCTAGCATTATCTTTGACTCACAGAAGAGGATTTGTGGGATAGTGGGAATTAGGCTACCATGGCACCCAGTTATGTTATTTCTGGCTCTGCTAGAGGTTGCTTTCAATTTGTATTCTCTGGGGGTCTGTCTCCGGAGACTGGTTGGAAATTCTTTAAGCCATGGGATGTCCAAGCTAGCATCAGCAAGGCTCTTTTCTGCTCTGATGTTATTCCCAATTTGCTTTTTAAAAAAATGAGGCTTGGAGGCAGAATTTCAATAACTTTAATCAGATGCAAAAATTATTTGGCTTCTTTTTGTCTACATTCCCCTTTCTCCATCTTATTCATGTGCATTAATTAATATTCATGTGTTTTATTTTTCTGTAGAAGAGCTCAGTTTAAGACAGGACAATCCAAAGTCCTAGCTGCCTGTTAATAAGCAGACTGTATCAGAAGGAAAGAGAGTGGCTTCACTATTCCATTTTTTTCCCCAGGGAATAGGGAAAAGACAAAAGTTGCAAAGTGAGTTGACACTTGAACAAAAGAAGAAAGGCATTTGCTGTACAAGCAAAAGATAGGAAAGAGGTAGCAATTACTTAGGGGATTCAGAAAACAATGATCAGTAGAGTTGAGTTCGCGTTGACAGTGGCGTATGTCCTTCAGACAACTGAATGAGATCTTAGGCCTGTGAGTCCCAGAACAAGGGAAGTGGTCATCCTGCTTTATTCTGTTTCAATTAGACTCTATGTAGAATATACCATCAGTTCTGGGATCCAAATACTTAAGCTTTTTTTTCTCCAAGTAAATATACATTCATGATACATAATTTGGAATATATATGAAAAGATGAAGAAAATAAGCATATGATTGCTAAGATGACACTCTTAAAGTGTTGGTTAATTTCCTTTTTTCTGTGTGATAAATAAATGAGAAGCAATAGGATGTATTGAAGTATATGAGAAAGCCATTTGTTGTAAAACTAATTTGGCCTGAACTTGTTTTTCCAAAAGGGCCTGACATGGCTGTTGAGCATGCATTGTATATCTGCTTTAAGTATTTACCATGTCCCAAAGACAAAAACAATGCCCTTAAAGATTAGGATGTAACTCCTCACACATTGGCATTTCCTTAAAGATAAGCATCTCCTAAAGGATTGATTGCTGGCCTGCTGTGCTCACCCTGTGACCACCCAGTTCGAGACCACAGAGCTGCTACCTGCTGAGTTCATCAATTGTTGTATGAAATGTGCCAAGATTGACAAGCAATCTTGTGACTATTGTAAAAGGGACATTTCAATCATATGTGACACATGCTCTTTGATGGTATGTAAAGACTCTGTCAACCCCTACTTCTTTGGAGTGCTCCATTCCTTTTTGAAAGGACTCTCCAGGGCTATATAGTCCTCAGATCTGGCTCATAATAAACTCACTCCATTTTGATTATACATTACTTAAGGATTATTTTCACCACGTGGATATATATTTGTGTGTCTGTGTATTTTTTTTTTTACAAACTTGAGGTCCTAGAGTACATTTAATTTTTCATAATAACTTTACAACAGTTTTTTGTTGAACACATCTTAAGCATTTTCCTATGATGATAGTCTCCAGATCATGATTTTAATAGTTTTATAGTACCCTTGCATTTAACTATTCTTTTACTGTTTATTTAGGTTGTTTACAATTGTTCACAATTGAAAATAATACCGCAATGAGAAGTCTAGTGCATACATCTGTTTACACTTCTGATTATTTCCTTAGGACATATTCTTAAAAGTAGAATTACTGGGTCAAAAGGGCATAAATATTCTTAAACTATGGAAAGTAACAGAATCAGTCATGACGGCAGCTGACATTCAGTTTTATCCATCCTTCATTTACCAAACTCTGTGCTAGGTACTTGGAAAACAAAAATAAATCAAATCTTATCCTTGCACCTAAGGAACTCTCAGTCTAGATGCGAGGCATATGAGAAAACAGACAATTATAATATAGTACAATCATTGTTATGAGGTGACCATGCACAGGGCAAAGGGGAAGCTTGAAAGAGTGTGGGGTCAAGTTAGGTAGAATGAAAGTGACTCCTAAAATGGGTTTGGAAGGTGAAATGTAGAATATATTGAGCTTCCTTCAGGCCTTGTTAACATGTATTCCTGATTAGCTGAGCCTTTCCTGGGAAGAAGAGACAGCAATGAACTTAGCCCTCCCAGGACACCTGCTATAGGTCCATGGGATTAATGAAACAAAGAGATAGGAGAGCCATAAACAGCTCAGAATGGATCACTGTCCAAAGCAGAAGTGGTGTGGGAATGAAGCTGTTAGATGAAATAATATCCATGTTAGGTGTGCTTGAGTTATAAGAATTTGAGGCTACATAGGGTCCCCTTTGGCCTTGAGATGTTGGTTGTAAACCTTAAGAAGAGCAGAGGATATACAGTGCATTTCAAGAAAAAATCAGGAAGAGTAAATAGGCCCCCATTGTGTACCTATAAATGTAGGATATGGCCCACATAAACTGGGGGACCTCATGACCATTGGCAAGGAGAGAGGAAAAATGTGAGGGAATCTGCATGTGATAAAGGCTGTAGATCATGAATAGGTGTCAAAGTTTTATCCTTTGCTCACAGCTTTCCACAACCACCACCGTCTTTTCCATCATCATTATAGTCTCTACAAATGCTGTATTCATTTCCTTTGAAGTACTTACACAATTTCTAATTATGTACTTGTCTGTGGATCTCTTTGTTCACTGCTTATCTCTCCTATTAAATTACCTTTTCAGGTAAGCAGTGGTGTTCAGCTCTCTATCCATGCTACTACTTAGCACAATTACAGGTAAATAGTAGAATTTTCCCAAGTTAAATGAATAAATAATATGTCTATGGTCCCATAAGCCCAAAAGAAGTTACATCACCAGGGTGTTAGAAAAAAGAGACCCGAACCTGTAAATCAGGAAACATAACTTTTTTCTTTAATTATTAGATTTTATTATACTTTGTTTAATTCAGACTTTTCACTGATTCACACTGGCTCTTGTCTTGAGTGGGCCAAATTGGCCAAATTTTTGGCACTATCGTCACCAGTACTAGGACTAGCATTACTTCTTGACGCATCTGATTTGCAGATCAAGGATCAGAATGACCCTGCTAGTTTAGCAATGTGGAACATAACTTTTTGACAAAGCTGCTTTCTGTTGTTTTTGATAGAAATTTTGACATGTATCCTAAAAAAACATTAAATGTGAACTTTTACCTAAGACATAGAAACATCACATAGCCTCAAATTGTCCCTGATCCCATTTCCCATCCTTGGGCCTTGTCATCCTTGGATAGGGTGAACACACGAGTAGAGGTGAGGGGTGAAATGGTGAACAGAAATGGGGTTGGAGTGAATGATGGGTGGGAGGTGGAGTAGGATAAGGATAAGAGGTGGAGTAAAGGTGAAGGATGTCTTTCACATACACTACTTGGTAACCAACCAATAGCGTTTTTACATGTTGAAAGCTATTTTCAAATGCTCTGCTTCAATGCCATGTTAACTTAGAGGGGAGTGCCTCGTCACCTTCACCTGTGCCAGGAGACATATTCTAAAACCTGAGGTATGGCTTAAGGGAAAGTTCTGAAGGGTAATAGGAGAAGTATTGGCTTTCCTGAGCTGGTTCTTCATGGGATAGGGCACCTTACACAGGCTCTACTCTTCCCTTATTCTCCATAAACCATCCCAGCCCCTGGTTGCTGCCTAAAATCAATCAGACCTGCATCCCTCTAAATGAGAGCTTATTCCCTCTTGTAGAAAAACCCCCCACTATGAGATCCCATCAACAAGATTAACATAAGAAAATGTAAAAGTCCAATCTTATCTTTATCTTCAGATAAAATGTAGTTTAGTGGAAAAAGTGACACGCTATTGTCTGAATGCTGCACTTCAAATCCTAACTTCATCATTTCCTGGAGAAGAAAGTCAATTCAGCTCTATGAGCCTTGGTTCCTCCTCTGCAAACAAGCTAATAATCTCTTCCTCCCAGGTTTTTGTAAGGATTTGTTTAAATGAAACAACATCTTAAAAATCTGTAGCACACCTCTAGTACCAAAATTGATGTTTATAATTATTTTGATCACCCCAATGGCATTAATAAATGGATTTGATCTTGCATTGAGGTCACAGTTTTCACAGGTGTGGCTTGCATGTGAAGGAGGAAGCTAAATAAGTTGAGTGGGAAGGGTGGAAGGAGAGAGTAGGAGGGCATAGATGACCTATGTGAAAGGGTTAGTTGGCCCAGGAGTAAGAAAAAGGGTAGACAATTCTCATCAACCTCCAACTTTGGCTTCTTTTGTCAAAAAAGCCTCTTATATATTCTCTTAAGAGAAGGAAAGAGACAGATTTCCATGGTTTGGGATCATACAGAGTGGAGCTACCATCCTGTCTACAGGATTGGGCTGTAGAAATGAGGTGCCCTAATTAGGTGTGGGTGCTGCCACCTAAAGCCCAATAGTAAATAATTGAGAAAGGATTAAGTTGATGCGTTCAGTTGTATCTTTCCAACACTGAAAACTCAATTTGAAGAGTAAAAATGTACTTTTGTATATATGGCATAAATAAAGCTGTTTAAATTTTATTTTTATCTGAATGATATTTTGATGCTATAAGCACAAATCTTGACTTCAGTTAAAAAAAAAAAAACAATGCTGGTCTTGGGTCCAAAATACATGGATTATAATTCTCTCTCTCTTGGTGACTTTGAATTACTCCCCCTCAATATCATCTGGAAATTGGGCAAAAGATAAAACTATCTAAAATGAATTACATAAAGGAAAACAGGAAAAAAGAACAAGGTATCAATGAACTGTGGGACCAATTTGAGTGGCCATATGCATTAATTAGAGTCCCTGAAGAAGAGAAGAGTTGAGGGATACAGAAAAAATATTTAGAGAAATAAGGGCCAAAACTTTTCCAAAGTTAATGAAAACTATAAAACCCTAGATAAAAGAAGTTCAATGAACCCCAAGTACAAGAAAGAGAAGTAAACTACACCAAAGTATATCATAATCAAATTGCTAAAAACCAATGATAATAGAAAATGGTAAAAGCAGCCAGAGGAAAAAAGACAGGTTTCATGCAGAGTAAGAAGTAAAAGTTTGACATGAGATATCTTATCAGAAGCAATGCAAGCAAGAAGGTAAAAAAGAAAATTAATTAAAATACTGAAATAAAAATACTGTCATATAGAATTTTTGACACAGCAAAAATATACGTCAAAACCAAAACCAGAATAGAGACACTTTCAGACATACAAAAGCTGAAAGAATTCAGTCAGCAGATTTGCCTCTAAGAAACGTTAAAGTATATCCCTTAAGCTGATGAAATATGCCGCCAGATAGAGATCTGGATTTACACAAAAAATGCACATACAAAGATATTTTAATCTAATAATTTATACCAATTTATAATGGCCATAACAACAAAAATTATGTTAAATAGGATATACAGTCACATGTGTGATCCGACCAGCAATCAGAAAATTAATAACAACAACTTCTGTGAGCATAATGTTACATATGTAACGAATTAGGCCAAACATTAGAATATTATTTGATATTCATTTGAAACTGGTAGATGCATTCATTAAAACTTGCCCTTTGAATCAGTATTACTTTTTTTGGAAAACAACTAGGCAATAATAATGGAGAAACTAAAAATGTTCTTACTCTTCCACACAATAACAATTGTCCTAGAAATTTGGGCAAAGAAAGTAAGCCAATGAAAAAAATATAAATTGACAAAATTGCTCATTTTAGTACTATTTAAAGCAATGCATAAGAATTCATGTAGTAGATTATATGTCCTGGATAAAATATCAGTTATCCATTAAATTTATATTAGAAAGACTATGTAGTAAACATGGAAAATCTTTATGAGGTTCAGTGATTGAAACAGATATAAAGTTGAATGTGTTCTATGATCACAGCCATATAAAAATTATTTTAGCTAAGAAAGCACAGGAAATGGAAGTTTAATTTGTCAGAATAACATAGTAGGGGTGAACTGTTCTCATTTTCTTGCTTTTTGATTAATGCTGTTTCACTTTTTGTATATTAAAATGTAGTAAAACTGACCCCATCTTTGTCCCCAGGCTGTTGTAAGAAATAATGAGATAACGATTAAAGTACTTTGATAATTGCTAAAGGACTATTCTGCAGTTTTAAACTGATTTATTAATTGATTTAAAATTATTTAAGCATAATTCTCATCGAATTACATTAGTAAAAGGTATTATTTGGAGCATTGCCTTATTCAGTTGTCTCCAAACTAGTATGTTGTATGAACATTGTAAAACGAACACAAAAATAGATTGAAAAGATAAAGTAAGCATGGGATCTCTGGACTAATAGAGAGAAGACATCTGAAAATATGCTTTTCTATGAAACCAATGAGACCACTGACAAAATTGTACAAATCAATATTCTTTTGGAATTCTACAATTAAGGAAAGGCTTATGACAATCCAAGGAGCATTTTTCCAGAAAAGGCATCCAAGAAAGAGAGGAGAGAGAAAAGGGGGCAGAAAGAATATTTGAAAAAAATAATTGCAAAAATCTTCCAAAATTTGATGAAAAGCATTAACCTACACATCCAAGAAGTTTAACAAAATTCAAGTTGGATGAGCTCAAAAGGATCAACATCTAGATAAACAATAGTTAAACAGGCAAAGACAGAGAGAAGGACACTAGACAGGAATCCAAATCCACATGAAAAAATAAAGGGCACTGGTAAAGGTAACTACACAGGTAAATATGTTTTTAAAAGCATATTGTGATTAAATAATAATCATAAATCTGTATTGATGGATTGTTTAAAAGTCTAGTTTATATGATAATAGTAGCATAAAAGAAGGATAGAGGGAATGGAGGTTTACTGGAGCAAAGTTTTTTTCATAATATGGAAATAAATTCAATTTAATACAAACTAGATTATTATAAGCTAAGAAGTTAACCAGGGTAACTCACTAAAAAATAACTCAGAAAATATAGTAAGAAAGGAGGATACACTGGACAATACTTATTTAACACAAAAAACACAGAAATGAAGGCGTAGAGGACAAAAAAGACATAGAACATAAACAGTAGAATTACAGATATAAGGTCACTCTATCTGAAATTATATGAAATGTGAATGAATTCAATACACCATTCGAAAGGCAAAGAATAGCAGAATGGATTTTTTTAAATGACATAACCATATGCTTTCTACAAAACACAGTTTAGATTCAAAGACATACATAGTTGAAATATAAAAGATGGGGAAAATGTATCATGCAAACAATAACTAAAAGAGACCTGGAGTGGCTATACTAATATTAAATTGAATAGGCTTTAAAACAAAAATCATTACTATAACAGAGTAAGATATTTTGTAATAATAAGAGAAACATGTGGCTGGCCCAGTTAGCCCTGAGCTAACATCTGTGCCCATTTTCCTCTACTTATATGTAGGACGCCTACCACACCATGGCATGCTAAGCGGTGCCATGTCTGCACCCGGGATTCAAATCAGCAAACCCTGGGCTGCTGAGAAGTGGAACGTGCGAACTTAACCGCTGCACCACCAGGCTGGCCCCAGGGCCAGTCTTCTTCAGCAAAAAGAGGAGGATTGACAGTAGATGTCAGCTCAGGGCTAATCTTCCTCAAAAAGAAAAAGAGAAACAATTTCATCAGGATGATATAAAAATTGTAAGCATAGGTGAAACTAACAGCAGAGTCTGAAATTGCATTAAGCAAAAACTGACAGATTGGAGAAAGAAATAGACAATTCACCAACAGTAGTTGGAGACTTCAATATCCCACTTTCAATAATGAATACAACTAATCAGAGATTTATAAAGAAATTGAAAACTTGATGAACACTACAAACCTGATAAATCTGACACACATCTATAGAATACTTGACACAATAAGAATAACACATAAAATGTTTCCAAATACACATGGAACATTCTTAATGATATGCCATCTGACAGATAATACAAATATCTTTAATAAATGTACAATGATTGAAACCATAAGAGCACATGATATTAGAAATAAAAAATAGAAGACAATTTGAGCACTGCACAAACATGAGAAAATTAAACAACACAGTCCAAATAACCAATGGGTCAAAGAAGCAATCACAAAAGAACTAAGAAAATATTTTGAGAAATGAAAACAAAGCCACCACAAACTAATCTTTTGGAATGCAGCTAAAACAGTGCTTAGAGGCATATTCATAGCTGGAAATGAGTAGTATATTAAAAAGAAAAATGGGGCTGGCCTGGCAGTGTAGTGGTTAAGTTCACGCACACTGCTTCAGTGGCCTGGGGCTCACGGGTTTGTATCCTGGGCACAGACCAACACACCATTCATCAAGCCATGCTGTGGTGGCATCCCACATACAAAACAGAGGAAGACTAGCACAGATATTAGCTCAGGGGCAATCTTCCTCAAGCAAAAAGAGGAATATTGGCAACAGATGTTAACCTAGGGCAAAACTTCCTCACCAAAAAAAAAAAGAAAAAGCAAAATGATGTCAAATCAATAACCTAACATCCCAGGTAAAGAAACTGGGAAAATAAGAACAAACGAAACTCAAAACAATCAAGATAAAAGTAATAATAAACATGACAGTGGAAATAAATGAAATAAAGAATAGAAAATAAGAGAATATCAGCAAAATTAAAAGTTAGCTCCTTAAAAAGTCAACAAAATTGACAAATCGCTAGCTAGACTGACTGTAGAAAAATAGAGGAAATTCAACTTATCAAAATCAGCAATGAAAATGGGGACATTACTACTAACTTTTAAAATAAAAATAAATAAGAAAATATTATGAACAATCATAATGCCAACAAATTAGATAAAGTGAATAAACAAATATGTAGAAATGCAAAAAGCACTGCAGTAACAAAGGAAAATATAGAAAATCTGAACAAATTTTTAACAGGTAAAGACATTCATTAAGTAATTCAAAATATGCCCACAAACAAACGCATAGGCCCCAATAGCTTCACTGGTGAATTCTACCAAATGTTTAATACAATCCATCACAAACATTTACAAAAAAGAAAGAACATTTTATAACTTATTCTATGAGGCAAGTATTATCCTGGCACAAAAACTACAGACCAATATCCCTGATTAAAATAGATGCAAAAATCCTCAACGAAATACTAGCAAGCTGAATAGAGCAGCAGAGCAGCATATAAATGTGATTATACATCAGTGTCATTGAGATTTACCCCAGGAATGCAAAGTGTATTCAACATATAAAAATCAATCAATATAATACATCTTGTTAAGAGAATAAAGGAGAAAAAAACACCTGAATATCTCACAAGATAGAGGAAAAAGACTTTAAATGATAAAAAACACTCAACCTCAGTAAACTAGGAATAGAGGGGGGCTTCTTCATATTGACAAAGACTATCTAGAATATTTTGAATATCTAGAAAATGCTGAGTTGAAAAGTACAATAACTGAAATGAAAAACTCAATAGAGGGCTCAATATCAGATTTGACTGAGAGAAGAATCAGCAAATTTAAAGGCAGTTTAATTGATATTAACCAGGTAGAGGGAGAGAAAGAAAAAAGAATGAAGAAAAATTAACAGAGTCTTAGAGACCTGTGGGACACCATCAAAATACCAGCATAGATGTAGTGGGAGTCTCAGAAGGAGAAGGGTGAGAGAAAGAGTTAGAAATAATATTTGAGGAAAGAATGGCCAAACTCTTCCCAAATTTATTGGTCTGCACATCAAGGAAGCTCAAAGAACACCAATAGGATAAAGTAAAATATATCAACAATTAGACACATAGTCGTCAAACTACCAAGAGACAGAGGAAGTGACTCATCACATAAAAGTGATCCTTAAAATAATAACTGATTTCTCATCAGAAGCCATAGAGCCCAGAAGGCAGTGGAATGACATATTTAACTACTGAAAGAAAAAAAATGTCAAGGAAGAACTCTATATCCCACAAAACTATCCTTCAAATATGCCATTGACCAAGGTGGCAAAATAGGAGGTTCCTGAGCCCTCCTCCACAGATGGACAAAGTGTACAGCTACACATTGAGCAATTCCCTCTGAAAGAGATCCAGAAACTAGCTGAATGACTCCTACACATTGGACAAATGAGAAAATATCCACATTGAAAAAGGTAGGAAAGTCTAAGACAAACTCTCACCATAATCCTCACCCTCAGTACAACACCATACAATCAGGAGAGAACCTTCAACTTCCTGGTTATCTTTGTGGAGCAAAGAGTTTGGACCCCACATATAGCACTCTAACTTCTAAGACTCTCACCCAGGGGCCGGCCCCATGGCCAAGTGGTTAAGTTCCTGCACTCGACATCAGCAGCCCAGGGCTTCCCTGTTCAGATCCCAAGTGCAGACATGGTGCTGCTCGTCAGGCCATGCTGAGGTGACATCCCACATAGCACAGCTAGAAGGACCTACAGCTAGATTATACAACCATGTAATGGGAGACTTTGGAGAGAAGAAGAAGAACAAAAAAGATTGGCAAAGGATGTTAGCTCAAGAGTCATTATTAAAAAATAAAAGCACTCTTTCCCAAGGTCCCACTCAAGGGCCCTAGCTCTGAAATGGTTTTATGTCCACAAGACCCACAAGATTATAACAAACAGGAAGAAGTTCTTAATGGGCATACCAGCATTTTCCATGGTGACTCCTCCAGGACACAGTGCAGAGGGAGTAGGCAAAAATGCCCAACACCCAGTTATTCCTTGAAAGAGGTTTCTCTACATACTTTAAAAGAGGGTGCCTGGTTACCAGGGAAAAGGGGGGATGGGGGGAGGGCACAAAGGGTGAAGTGGTGTGCCCACAACATTACTAACAATAATGTACACCTGAAATCTCATAAGGTTGTAATCTATCATAATCTTAATAAAAAAAAAAAGAGGGTGCCTGAAGGTCAGTCTTCTGATTTAGCATGCATCTAGGGGCTAGCTGTGATCCTCCCTGAAGAATAGGAAAGTCAATTGCCACCTTCCCTGCCTTTTCCTTTCAGCCCACTCCAAAAATAAAATCAAGTCACCAATATCTCCCTCTAAGGGGCTGGAAGGATGTCTGGCACCCCAGTTTTTATGGCTGCTGACCAAGCATTGGGCCCCTGGATAGCCTGGCTCTGGTAGCCAATGGGGCTTGCATTTGAAAGTCCAACAAGACAGTAGAAAACAAAAAAACAGTTTTTAACAGTTGCAGGAGCACCTCTCCTTCTCCACAGCTATACAACTGGGCGCAGCACAGAGGAAGCAGTCAAAGAAGCCCATCTCCAAGTTTCTCCCTGGAAGGGGCTTAACTACATACTTTACCAGTTGCTGCCTGAGGGTCCAGATTTTAATCAGCCTGCATCTAGGTACTGACTTCAATCCTCCACTTTGGGCCAATGATGGGCCTTGGCACACCCTCAATTACTGAGAACCACTAAGAAGAAGGAAGGTGACTTGGACAATCACAAACGTTTAAGAGACAAGTAGGAGCTTGGGCTTGACGGATTGACAAGTTTTATCTCTTACAGGAGATCACTATGTGAAGAGTGGCGCAAGTGACTATTTTATCTAATGTGCAAAACCAACACAGAGAGCCAAGGAAAATAAAGAAACAAAGGAATATGTTCCAAATAAAAGAAGATAAATCTCCACAAACAGATCCTAATGAAATGAAGATGAGTAATTTACCTAATAGAGAATTCAAAATAATGTTCATAAAGGTGCTCACTGAGGTCAGGAGAGCAATGAATAAACAAAGTGAAAATTTCAACAGAGATAGAAAATATTAAAAAGTATCAAACAGAAATCATAGAGCAGAAGAATACAATAACTGAACTGAAAAATTCAATGGAGGGGTTCAACAGTAGATCAAGCAGAAGAAAGGCAATGAACTCAAAGACAGGGCAGTGAAATTCATCCAAACAATGGAACAAAATGAAAAAGATAATGAAAAAGAGTGAAGATAGCTTAAGAAACTTAAGGGGTACGATGAAATGAACCAATATACGCACTATTGAAGTCCCAGAAGGAGAGGAGAGAGAGAGAAAGGGGAAGAAAGCTTATTAAAAGAAATAATGGCTAAAAACTTCCATAACCTGGGGAAAAAACAGACATCTGGATCCAGGAAGCCAAAAAAGAACCAAAGAAGATAAATCCAAAGAGACTACAATGAGAAATATTAATTAAATTGCCAAAAGTTAAAGACAAAGAGAGAATCTTAAAAGCAGCCAAAGAAAAGCAGCTTGTTACATACAAAGAAACTACCATAGGGCAACCAGCAGACTTTTCAGCATAAACATTGCAGGCCAGAAGGGAGTGGTATGATATATTCAAAGTGCTAAAAGAAAAAAAACTGTCAACCAAGTGAGTTTTAGTATATTCAGAATTGTACAACAATCAACACAACTAAATTCCGGTGCAATTCATTATCCCCCAAAAGAAAATTTATACCATTAGTAGTCATTCCTAATTCCCCTCATCCCTCAGCAAACAGTAATATACTTTTTGTCTCTGTGGAATTTCTTATTATGGGCATTTCTTACAAGTGGAATCATACAATATGTCGCTTTTTGTATCTACATCGTTTTACTTAGCATGATATTTCAAGGTTCATTGATGTTGTAGCCTGTATTAGTACTGCATTTCATTTTAATTGCTGAATGACATCCCATTTTATGGATATACCACATTTTGTTTATTCATTCATCAGTTAATTGACATTTGGATAGTTTCCTTTTTTTTGGCTTTTATGAATAATACTGCTATGAACATATTTTTTCAATTCTCTTGGGTTTATACCTAGGAGTAGAATTTTTGCGTCATATGGTAAAACCCACTGAGTTGTACTCTTTAAAATGACAATTTTTATTTTGTGAATTGCTATCAGTAAAACAATACAAAGACAAATTCTAGTAGGCATTCTTATATAAATTAACAAGCTGATTCTAAAATTCATATGGAAATACAAATGATCTAGCTAAAACAATTTTGAAAAAGAGCAAAATTTGAAGACACACTATCTGACTTCAAGACTTATTATAAACCTATAATAATCAAGAAAGTATACTATTTTTATAATTTTTTGGTAAGAGCATTAATAATAAGGGTGTGAGAGGAAACTTTGGGTGGTGATGGATATGTGTATGGGCTTATCAGTAGTGATGATTTCATGGGTGTATGCCTTTGCCCATACTCCTTGAGTTGTATACATTAAATAATTGCAGCTTTTTACATGTTAATAATATCTCAATAAAGTCATTTGCAAAAAAAGTGTACTGTTAGCATATGGATATCTAGATAAATGGAACAGAAAAAGAGTACAGAAATAGACCCATCCACATGATAAATTATTTTTTACAAAAGTTCTAAGACAATTTAATGAGGAGAGAATAATTTTTCAACAAATGGTGCTGAGAAAATTGGATACTCATATGCAAATAACAAATTTCAACCTCATAAAGAAGAAACTTGAAATGGATCACAGACATGAATGTGACAGGTAAAACTATAAAACTTCTAGAAGAAAACATGGGAGAAGACCTTAGTGACCTTGAGAAATATTTCTTAAATAAGACACAAAAAGTACAAAATATAAAATAAAGATTGATAAAGCCAATTTGATAAAATTACAAACTGTTTTTCAGAAGATTTATTAGGAAAATAAAGAGGCAAGCCACAGAAAGGGAGGATATATTTACAAACCATAGACCTGATAAAGGACACATATCTAAAATATATGGAGAAACTTTACAACTCATAGAAATACAAACAACCCAATAAAAATTGGAAAAAGATTTGAGCAAACGCTTCAGCAAGGAAGGTTTACCAATGGAAGGTAAGCACATGGAAATGTGTTCTACATCATTAGCCATTAAAGAATTTCAAATTAAAACCACAATAAAATACCACTACATACTTATGAGAATGGCTAAATGATAAAGACTTGCCATAGCAAGTTTGGCAAAGAAGTTGAGAAACTAGAATGCTCATACATTGCTAGTGTGAATGAAAATGGTGCAGCCACTCTGGAAAACAGTTTGGCAGTTTATTTAAAAGCTAAACACAGACCTACTATATGAGCCAGTCATTTCACTATTGCACTCCTAGGTGTTTATCCAAGAGAAATAAAATCATATGTCCATGCCTTGTAACCAAATGTCTGTAGTGGATTTGTTTGTAAGAGCCAAAAACAGGGAACCTCGAGAGGTACATAAGAGGTGAATATTGTGAACACCCATGCAATGGAATACTATTCAGAAATAAAAAGTAATGAACACTGTTGTGGACTATGACATTGATAAACCTCAAAACAATTATTCTGAGTGAAACAAACCAGACAAACAAGAGTACACACTGTGATTCTATGCATATGAAAAAAACTCTAGAAAATGCAAACTAATCTATACTGATAGAAAGCAGATCAGTGTTTGCCCAGGAAAGGGGCTTGGATGACAGAGAGTAGCAGGAGTAAAGGATTACAAATACATGTGTTCATTATCTTGATTGCAGTGATGACTTCACAGGTGCATGTATGAAAACTCATCAAATTCTACACTCTAATATGTATATTTTATTGTACATCAATCATCCCTCAATAAAGCTCTTTTAAGGAGGCAGGGATATGTCTAACAATAGATCCAAAAAAAAACCCGTCAACATTCTACTAATATACCTATAAATACTCAGAAGAAAGATAAGTTCTCACATTTACATTGAAATTCAAGTGTCTAATTTCAAAATCTGGTAGCAAACTCTACTAAATGCAAGGTTAATTTAAGAATAACCTACTTCAGGGCCTGCTCAGTGGTATAGTGGTTAAGGTCATGTGCTCCACTTCAGCAGCCCAGGATTTTCAGGTTCGGATCCCAGGCATGGACCTATATGCCCGTCATCAAGGCATGCTGTGGTGGCACTGCAGATACAAAATAGAAGAAGACTGCTACAGAAGTTAGCTCAGCTACAATCTTCCTCATCAAAAAGAGGAAGATTGGCAACAGATGTTATCTTGGAGTCAATCTTACCCACCAAAAAAACCATAATAAGTTACTTAAGAAACACCTCATGACACAATTTGCCTCATGAACACGAGGTGGGAACATGCCTCAATTTTCACGTACTTTCCCTTTGTGACTCAGAGAACTAGTTTCTATAACAACTTTTAAGTTGAACAAGCAAAATGATCAATATTAACTGCCATTGACTTTTTTAAAAAGCAGTTTCAAAGGTTTCAACATAATAGAAACTTGAACAACACTAACCTTACCCAGAAAGTACAGAAATCAGAGGAATACCAACTCTCCTTCATACACTTTTTCTACATCCGATCAGAGATGGTGCCTTCCAGAGAATAAATGGACAATAAGTGTGGTGGTGATCAGGATGACTGGTTCACTGTACTCTGAGAACTTTGTTCTTCATAAGCAAAACACTCTAGGCAGGGACATAGGGAAAACACCAGTGTGACATAAACCTAGGAATTGCAGTACTTATTATACTTCATCAGAGAATAAAGCAGTGAGGATAGGAAAATATGCTGTCTCATAGTGAATGAAAACTAGAAACTTGAAATTGGACTAAGACCTTTGTCTATATATCAGTCTGCCTTCTAGCTTCAAAACCGAGAAAACACATAAGTAGTCACAGAGTAGGACCAAGGGAAAGTTAAACAGATTTTTGTTTTGCTTCATTTATGTGGAATCTAAAGATCCCTTACCTTGTTTAAAGTGATTTGTTTAAATATGAGTAAAGAGGGAAAAAATAATATGAAGCCTACAAAAGAACACAGAAGAGTATGCAGATGATTCAGGGGAAAAAAATCCTCAAAATAATCCACTGCAGAATCCAGAAGAAAATGTTAGGAAATGCTGACATCTACAATAAAGAAGCCAGAAGATAAGTAGCAAGAATAAACAATAACAACATGTCTTTGAAGAGAACAAAAATAAAAATGAAAAGATACCAGGTTGTGACAAAATAAGAAATAAGTGAAATCAGGAAGGATTTCCAGGAGACTAAAAATAGAATAACATAATTGAGATATACATCAAAGGGAATAAAGAACATGATTGAAACTGTGTTAACTGGAATCAGTGATATAATTAATGACCTTGAGAAGCTAATTTAGAATATAAAGTAAAATAGTGAGATAAATTATTGTAAAGGTAGAATACTACTCAGCCATATAAAAGACAAAATCATCCCATTTGCAACAACATGGATGGGCCTGGAGGGAGTTATGCTAAGTGAAATAAGCCAGACTGAAAAAGACAGACACCAGATGCTTTCACTCATGTGTGGAATATAAACAAACACATGGACAAAGAAAACAGTTCAGTGGTTACCACGGGAAGGGAGGTGTGGGGTAGGCACAGGGGATGAAGGGAAGCACTTATGTAGTGACAGACAAGAAATAAAGTACAACTGAAATTTCACAATGATGTAAACTATTATGGACTCAAAAAATTTTAAATAAATATTGTAAAGGAAATAATTATAATGAATCTGCAGAGACTTTGCATATGCCTTACTACTATTACTGAAAATAAAATAGGAATAAATGAACAGAAACATTAACCAAGGCTCATAAGATGAACAAAGGCAATATACGAACAGAAAAGGCTCACTTCTTTCTAGTCTCTGTTCCTAGAAATATATTTTCAATAATTTTCATTGCACAGATAAAGAGAATATTCCAAAAGCACATTAGTATACAAAATTAGTTACCTACACAAAGACAAAATTCAGACTGACCTCATACTTTTAGAAATAAAACAATATGTTTAGAGTTTTGAGGAGGAAATGTTGTGACTTGAAAATTTTACTCCCATATTTATTTTGCAAGACAACATAAAGATATTCTCACGTATACATATAAAAAAATCTCAGTAAAATATTATTGAGAAAATATTTGAAAAGCTATTCTGAAATTTATCAAGATGTTCTCAAATCTACTAAGGATTTAAATATGCATGAGTAATCATGTCAAAGGATTGTTGTGTGAGTATAGAACCGAGTAGAAATACTTCAGCATAATTTCAGTTATGTTGAAATAATTACTGTAAATTTGGTTATAAAACAATAAAGATGTAAAAACAGGAGAGAGATGGTGTCAAGATGGTGGCATAGGTGGATTCTGAACTCACCTCCTCCCACAGACGCAACAAATTTACGACTAATCTTGTAAAAATTACCACTGAGAGAGAACTGAAAACTGGATAAAAAGAACCCCTGCAACAAGGGACAATTCTGGCTGAAAGGGAAGAGGCAGAAATTGCTTCCTGGAGATAAAAAAGCCAGCTTCAAGCCATGGCACTTCATCACTGGCCAGGAGCAATCATAGGAAGATCCCCTGGAAGAGCAGGGGATCTGATTGCAGGAGCATTAAAGCCATAAGCAACTTTTGGACTCAGCACAACCAAGACAAGTGTCATAATATCTGGCTTTGCTGGCTATTAACTACAATGGGAAATACCCCTAGAAAAACTATCGGACATGAGTAGGAAAAAAGCCTGTTCTTAAAGGACCTATGCACATATTTACCCATTTCAGAAAGCAACCTAAAATCACCAGAAAGAAAGGTTCACAGTCATTTGGTGAAAACAGACTTACTTGATAGGCTCTTGGTGCATCTAGGTGAGAGATGAGACCTCCCCTGGGACTGAGACATTGATGTCAGCTGTTATTGAGACCTAGTACAGTCATGATGACACAGATGCTGTCAGATGCCATGGGACTTCTTCCCCTGGCCTGTTAGCCCTTGGCTCTGCTCCATGCACTAGAGGATCAATTTAATCCAACTCAGTCAGGGAAAGCAGCCCTCCCTAAGGACTGGCCCCACCAAACAGCAAGCCCTTGGGAAGCTTGTGGGCCCATATATGCTGGGGGCCTGGAACCTCTGCAGCAGTGTGAGTGGTTCCACCTGTATGGGGCAGGGTGTGTGTGAGGAGCAGGTGGAGTGTGTGGGAAGTTGGTGGAGTGTGTGAGGCTTCTGCAGTGGGGTGACTGGGATGGCTTCAGCAGCTTTCAATGTGAGCATGAGGCAAGATTGTGTTGATGGGCTCTGTGGCCCTGTGGTCAGCGGGGCTTCTCAGCTGCAGCATATTTGTGCTTCACAAACATCCACATAAGGGATCAGTTTCAACATCCAGAGCCTGAAACAAATGGGTGCTCCCATGACTGGGGCCAACCCCACTCAGCTGCAATCCTGAGAGAGCTGACAACAGCCTTGCAGCCTGGAAGCCTACAGCAATTGTAGCCCTGGAGCTTAGTAACGAGCTGGACTGGGGGTCTGCTCACTTAACAGAAAAATTGCAACAGGAATGTGCTATTAGTCCTTGTAGCCAACTGTGCTGGGGCTCCCCATGCACAATAAAGCAACTGAAGGAACCATAGGAGCCACACGAAGCTGGGCATTACAACCAGCTGTCCAGGGGATACCCTAGCCTCCACATACAAGTGCAGAAAGAGAAATCCTGCCACAACAGGAGGATACAGATATCCGAAACAGGGGACAGTCCTGGAACGTTTGGAACTGGTGACAGGAGGGAAGTGTACTGCTGTGCCTGATAAGGCATCTCTTACATTAGGCCCTTTTCCAAGATTAGGAGGTATGGCTAATGTGCCAAATATATAGACATAAGCACAGAGAAAGAGGCAATATGAGAAGACAATGGAATATGTTTCAAGAAAGGGAACAGGACAAAACCCAAGAAAAAGAAGTAAACAAAACAGAGATCAACAATCTACCTGGAAAAGATTACAAACTAACAGTAACAAGGATACTCACTGATCTTGGGAGGAAAAGGAAGGAATTCAGTGAGAACTTCAACAAAGAATTGGAAAATATTTTAAAAAGGCAATCTGAAATGAATAATACAATACTGGAAATGAAAAATTCACTAGAGGGATACAGTATCAGAGAAGATGATACAGAACAAATGATCAGTCTCCTGGAAGAAAGACTGGAGGAAATAATACAAGCTGAATAGATAAAAGAAAAAATAATTAAAAAGAATGAGGACAGTCTAAGGGACCTCTTGGACAACATCAAGCACACTAACATCTGTATTGTAGCTGTCCCATAAGGAGAAGAGAGAGACAAAGGGGCAGAGAATCCATTAGAAATAATAGCCGAAAATTTTCCTAACCTAAGGAAGGAAAAAGACATCCAGGTATAGGAAGCACAGAGAGTGTCAAACAAGATAAACCTTAAGAGGCCCACACCAAGACAAATTATAATTAAAACATTGAGAATTAAAGATAAAGAGAGAATCCTAAAAGCCACAAGAGAAAGGCAGCAAGTTACATACAAATGAAACCCCATGAAGCTATCAGTTAACTTCTCAGTAGAAACCTTACAGACTAGAAGGTAGTGCCTTACAGACTAGAAGGGAGTGGCATGACATATTTAAAGTACTGAAAGGAAAAAACCTACAGTCAAGAGTACTCTACAAGGAAAGGTTATCATTCAGAATGGAAGGAGAGATAAAGAGTTTCCCAGACAAACAAAAACTAAAGGAGTTTATCACGAAGAAACAAGCCTTACAAGGGATGCTGAAGGGACTTATTGAAGTGGAAAAAAGAAGACCACACATAGGAATAAGAAAATAATTATCAAATAAATAAATAAATAAGTAAATAAAATCACTGGTAAAGGCAAATATACAGTAAAGGTAGTGGATCAACCACCTATGAATCTAAGATGAAGGTCAAAAGACAAAAGTTCTAAAATTATCTATTTCCATGGGAGAGGATAATAGATACATGCACACAAAAAGAGAGGTGAGAGATGATATCAAAAACAGAAAATGTGGTAGAATGGGAGTAAAAGAGTAGAGGTTTTATCAAGAGGTCAAAATGAAGAGCCCATCAAGTTAATATAGATTGCTATATATGTAGGTTATTGTATATGAACCTCATGGTAATCACAAACCAGAAACCTATAATAAATACACAAATTTAAGGGAAAGGAATACAAACATAATACAAGTGTCATTAAACCACAAGGGGAGAGAGCAAGAGAAGAAGAAAGGAACAGAGAAGAACTGCTAAAACACACAGAAAAAGATTAACAAAATGGCAATAAGCACATTTAATCAATAGCTACTTTAAATGTCAATGGACTAAATGCTCCAATCAAAAGGCATAGGGTGGCCAATTGGATAAAAAAGTAAGGTCCATATATGTGCTGCTTACAAGAGACACACTTCAGACCTAAAGATATTCACAAACTGAAAGTGAAGGGATGCAAAAAGATACTCCATGCAAATGACAATGAAAAGAAAGCTGGTGTAGCAATACTTATATCAGACAAAATAGACTTTAAAACAAGAGTTGTAAGAAGAGACAAAGAAGGGCACTAGATAATGATAAAGGGAAAAATCAAACAAGAAAATGTAACACTTGTAAATATCTATGCACCCAACATAGAAGCACCTAAATATATAAAGCAATTATTAAGAGACATGAAAGGAGAAAGAGTAACATAATAATATTAGGGGACTTTAACACTCCAAATACAGCAATGGATAGATGATCCAAACAGAAGATCAATAAGGAAACAATGGCCTTCAATGACACAGTAGATCAGATGGACTTAGTAGCTAGATACAGAACGTTCCATTCAAAACCTGCAGAATTCACATTCTTTTCAAACACACGTGTAACATTCTCCATGATAGATTACATATTAGGCCACAAAACCAGTCTCAATAAATTTAAGAAGATTGAAATAATATCAAGCATCTTTTCTGACCACAATGTTATGAAAATAGAAATCGACTACAGGAAAAGTGGAAAAAACATAAATATGTGGAGATTAAACAAAATGCTACTGAACAAGGATTTGGTCAATGAATAAATCAAAGGAGAAATAAAAAAATACCTGGATACAAAGGAAAATGAAATTATTACATGCCGAAATTTATGAGATACAGCAAAAGCAGTTCTAAGAGGGAAGTTTATAGCAATGCCTGCGTATCTCAACAAACAAGAAAAATCTCCAATAAACAATCTAACAATGCACCTAAAGAAACTGGAATAAAAGATAACAAAGCCCCAATCAATAGAAGGAAGGAAATAATAAGAATCAGAGGAAAAATAAATGAAATAGAGACTAAAACAACAACAGAAAAAAATCAATGAAATGAATAGCTGGTTCTTTGAAAAGATAAACAAAATTGACAAATCTTTAGCTAGACTCACCAAGAAAAAAAGAGAGAAAGCTCAAGTGAATAAACTTAGAAATGAAAGGGGAGAAATTACAACAGACACACCAGAAATACAAAAGATTATAAAAGAATACTACAAAAAGCTATATGCAAACACATTGAATAATCTAGAAGAAATGGATAAATTCTTAGAATCATAAAACCTTCAAAAACTGAATCATGAAGAAATAGAGAATTTTCATAGACCAATCCAGTAAGGAGTTTGAAACCCTAATCAAAAACCTCCCTAAAAATAAAACTCCTGGACCAAATGGCTTCCCTGGTGAATTCTACTAAACATTCAAAGAAGACTTAATACCTATCCTTCTCAAACTCTTCCAAAAAGTTGAAGAGAAGAGAAACCTTCCTAACTCATTCTACGAAGCCAACATTATCCTGATAACAAAAGCAGACAAGGACAACACAAAAAAAGAAAATTATAGGTTGATATCACTGACAAACGTCAATGCAAAGATCCTCAACAAAATACTAGCCAATCGAATATGAGAATACATTAAAAGGATCATGCATCATGATCGAGTGGGCTTTATTACAGGGATGCAGGCATAGTTCAACATCCACAAATCAATCAACATGATACGTCACAGTAACAAAATGAGGAATAAAAATCACATATTCATCTCAATAGATGCAGAGAAAGATTTGACAAGATCTATCATCCATTCAGGGTAAAAATTCTGAATGAAATGTGTATAGAAGGAAAGTACCTCAACATAATAAAGGCCATATATGAGAAACCCACAGCTAATGTCATTCTCAATGGAAAAAGACTGATATCTATCCCTCTAAGAACAGGAACCAGACAAGGATGCCCACTTTCGCCAGTCTTATCCAGAGAAATCAGGGAAGAAAAAGAAATCAAATGGATCCGAACTGGAAAGGAAGAAATAAAACTGTCACTATTTGCAGATGACCAGATTTTATATATAGTAAACCCTAAAGAATCCACCAAAAAACTTTTATAAATAATACATAAATACGTTAAAGTTGCAGGATACAAAATCAACATAGAAAAATCAGTTGTGTTTCTATATACTAACAGCGAAGAAGCAGAAAGAGAAGTTAAGAATACAAACCCATTTACAATTGCAACGAAAAGAATATAATACCCAGGATAAACTTAAATGAAGAAGTGAAAGATCTGTACAGTGAAAACTATAAAACATTGTTGAAAGAAATTGAAAAAGATGCAAAGAAATGGAAAGATAATCTGTGCTCTTGGATTGGAAGAATCAACATAGTTAAAATATCCATACTTCCTAAAGAAATCCACAGATTCAATGCAATCTCTATCTTAGTTCCAATGACATTTTTCACAGGAATAGAACAAAAAATCCTAAAATTTGTATGAAACGACAAAGCCCCCAAATAGCCAAAGAAATCATGGGAAAAAAAAGAAAGAAGCTGGAGATGTGACACTGCTTGATTTCAAAATATGTTACAAATCTATAATAATCAAAACTGCTTGGTGCTGGCACAAAAGACACTCAGATCAATGGAACAGAATTGAGAGTCCAGAAATAAACCCACATATCGATGGACAGCTAATTTTCCACAAAGGAACCAAGAGCATACAATGGAGAAAGAAGACTCTCTTCAATAAATGGTGTTGGGGAAACTAGACAGCCACATGTAAAAGAATGAAAGTAGACCATTATCTTACACCTTACACAAAAATTAACTCAAAATGGATTAAAGAGTTGAAGGTAGGACCTGAAACCATGAAAGTACTAGAAGAAATCATAGGCAGTACCCTCTTTGACATCGGTCTTACTTCTGTATTTTCAAGTACCATGGATAAAGAATGGATAAAGAAGATGTGGTATATATACACAATGGAATACTACTCAGCCATATGAAATGATGAAATCCAGCCATTTGTGACAACATGGATGGACCTTGAGGGTTTTATGCTAAGTGAAATAAGTCAGAGTGAGAAAGTCAAATATTGTATGATCTCGCTCATAAATAGAAGATTAAAACAACAACAAAAAAGCACATAGAGACAGAGATTGGATTGGTGGTTACCAGAGGAGAAGGGGGAAAGGAGGAGAGCTAAAGGGGTGATTAGGCATATGTGTGTGGTGATGGATTGTAATTAGTCTTTGGATGGTGTACATGATGTAATCTACACAGAAATAGAAATATAATGATGTACACCCAAAATTTATATAATGTTATAAGTCAATGTTACCAAAATAATGAAAGATGTAAAAATAAATTTAAAAATATATGGTTTATAAGAATCATAATGTATCCAACTTGCCAGATTATATTCATAAAGATGATAAGTGTTGTAGAAGTCAGGAATAAACTTCTAAACTCCTAATCTTAAAGTGCTCAAAACCAAAAAGATAGCTTTTCACCCAACTTTGATATATACAAAATTTTTTGTAGAACTTCAAGGTGTACGCTAGTTAAATTTTAAAGAGGTTGTTTACATTATCAAACACTGATAAAAGTGATGGGGAATAACTCAAAACAAAAAGTTTTAAACTAGACAAAGAAAGTTATTTCATATTAAAAATAAAAGTATCATTACCATGAAATTTTAAATTTCAAATAACATTGCATCAATATATGTAAAGCAATACTTTTTGGAAATATAAGAGAAATTGACAGTAACACAGTAGCAAGATACTATAAGCTCTAAAAGTCCTTGACAGAGAAAGTGGACAAAAAAGAAATAAAGTTATAGATAATTTTTGAAACACAGTCAAGTTCTATTTTCCATCAAAGTATATAACTTTATACCCTACAAACAGAAGATATATTCTTTACAAATACCCATGGTACATTTACAAGAATTAATCACATAGTAAGTCACAAAGGAAAGGTCAATAAACTCCACAATGCAGATATTGTAAAGGAAAGAATAAATCTATAACAGTGCTAGCAAAAGAGAGTGCTGTCAATGGAGTAGACATTTTTAGAAATTCCTGGAAGAAGCAGATAGACATCCTGTCTGCTTCCCTTCCTGCTATTACCCCAAGCTCACTAAAGTGAAGCCAGTCAGTAGACATGCCTGCACTCTCTAACACTGACTTTGTAGTTAAGTCTACTATTTATCAAAAGGCATTATTAAGTAAACAGACCTACCCAACTGCACAGGACTCAACATCTCACATTCACACTAAGCAAGATAGTATTACATTGATAAACATAGATGGCTAAGCAAGATTTGCAAACATTTAAGGAAAGCCAACAGCATAAAAGAGAAGCTCCAAGATGAACATATAGAATGATAACTGAAAGAAAGATAACTCATGAAACAAGGTACTTAAAAAAATTCTAATTAGTATCCTCAGAAATATCAAGAAGCTATTGCATCCAAAAAACAAAAGCAGTCTGCTCTGGGAAAGGGGAAGCTACAGAAAAGAAAGAAAGTATACTTTAAAATGAAAAATAAGATTACTTAAGTTCAAAATCATTAGAAGGGATTGCCAAAAGAATGATTATAACTGGAGATTGAATTCATGATCTTAAAGTTGAGGAAATCAAATATATCACAGAGGAAAGAAAAAGAATAGAATCTATGAAATGAAAATTAAGATACATGGAATAATTAATCCAGAAGTTTCAACATATGTCTAAGAAGAGTTCTAAAAATAGCAACAAAAACAAAGCAAAGTAAAAAAATCAAAGAAATAACAAAAGACAGTTTTCCCAAGCCATCTGCAAAGTATGAATTTTTAGATGGAAAGAGATCGTCAGTAATTGAGTAGAATAATAAAAGAAACTGAAACCATACCTAAATACTTCTTCATTTAATTTTGAAACTATAATGAAAAAAATCTAAAAGTTTCCAGATTAGAGAGAATAACAAACAACTTTTCTACAAAAAGAAAGAAAATCCATTTGGCATCCAACTCTTCACTAGTAACACTGGATGCCAGAAGACAATGGCAAGATATCTTTAATTTTTTGTGAGAAAATTATTTCAAAGTTAGAATCTATACTCAGCCACACTATTAAAGAAACATGAAGATAGAATAAAGAGGTTTTCAAATATGCAAATATCAGAAATATTAGGAACTTCGGAGTAAAATAATTTCTTGAAAGTAAAAATCCGAGAGAGAAGAAAATGTGAATTCAAGATATAATTGGCAAATGCTAAAGCCACTAAAAATTATAGTAAGCTTCAATAATGTTAAAAAGTTTGGAGACTGAGTCCCTGGCTGAGTGACTAAAGTTCCGAGTGCTCAGCTTCAACAGCATGGGTTTGTGAGTTTGGATCCTTCATGGGGATCTATTTCACTCCTCAGCCATGCTGTGGAGGCATCCCACATGCAAAATAGAGAAATATTGGCACAGATGTTAGCTCAGTACTAATCTTCCTCAAGCAAAAAAAGAGGAATATTGGGAAAAGATGTTAGCTCAGGGCAAATCTTCCTCACTGAAAGAAAAAAAAATGTTTGTAAAAATTCCAAACTTAAGTCCCAGATGATTACATTAAAGGGATGGAGAGTAAGCGAGAGCATGCCAAGTTGTTTTAAATTCTAGACTTTGATCAAAAATATGAATTTAAATATGCAATAAATATTTAAGGATAATTATGAATGAAAAGTCATTCTATAATTTTCAATACTTTAGAGGATAAAGAGCAGAGAAATCTTGATCAATTCAACAAAAGGCAAGAAAAGTGAATGTGAATGTGTCTCAAGGATAAAAGATCTCAATAAATAGAAGACAGAAAAAATATAGCAAAATCTTTTTTAAAAAGATACAAAAAAGTTTGAAAGTAAAGTGATTTGAAAGGAAAATCATATATCAGACAAATGCTAGCATGAAAAAAGAATGAGAGGAACAAGAAATCAAGTATTCAAGCACTATTAATATCAGACAATATGAATATCACACACAATAGCATTCAAGGTGAAAGTCACTTAAATGGGACAGAGGATATTTTATATAATAAAACGAACAATGCTCCAAGACGCTATAACAGACATGATTCTCTATTTATCTAGTGATACAATTTTGAAACCTACAAGCAAAACTGTTAAAAATGCAAGGAACAATGAGCTTATCCAAAGACATAGGGGAGATCATAACATAAATCTCTCAGAAATATAAAGGACTGCAATATAATAAAATGAGGAATTAATATCAAAGGATTACATACACAAACATATGTATAATTGGAAAACATTTACTTTGCAATTCTTTTTTCAGCTTCCTAAGTTAAAAGCTAAGCTAATTTATTTTGTAATCTTTTTTCTAACATACTTAATGCTGAAATCTTTCCTCAAGTATTGCCGATTTTGACACGTAATGCTTTTGTTGTCATTTCCAATAGATTGCAGAGCTAAAGAGAAATAAAAAAACTGAAAAGACAAATGCCAAAATATTAGCAATAGTTATTCTGGAACATTATAGGTTATTTTAATTTTTTTCCGTTTTGTCTATTTTCTCTAGTTCCTGAAAAGAGCTAGTATTACCTTGTAAAGGGATAAAATCAAGGGCTTTTGCAAAAATATACCATAACTTGCTGTCTTTGACTGATGGAAAGGAGGGCAATTTATTTATAGGCAAATCATTTTCTTATTTCTACTTTTCTATTTTTTCATACATTCCAGAATGTAAATATTTCGACAAATAGTAAAAAAATGCAATATAATGTAATAAAAGTAGTTCAAATAGGAATATGAAATTCATAGTTGCTCTTTATACATATAAAGCAGTTGATGCCTAGAAATGAATAAGATTCATTGTGGATGAATCTTATAATGCTGAGGGGGGAAAAAAGCAAGTCACAAAAAAGTGCTTATTGTATGATTCCATTCAGAAAGAGAGAAAACTAATCTAGATCAGAGATCGGGAAACTTCTTCTGTAAAGGGCCATATAGTAAACATTTTAGTCTTTGAAGGCCATACTCTGTCTCTGTTGCAGCTCTTCAACTCTGCTGTTTAGTACATAAGCATCCAGAGATAATACACAAACAAATGGGCATGGCTGTGCTTCAATAAAACTCTGTTTACAAAAACAAGCAGTGGGCCACATCAGGCCCAGAAGCCACAGTTTGCTAACCCCTGTTCTAAATTGTTTAGACATACACACACACACACGTATCACTATAAAGAGAAGCAAAGAAATTATTACTGTAAAAGCCAAGCTAAGGTTACCACTGGGGTAGAGGCAGGGGTTACAACTGGCTAGGGATACACAGTGAAAGTTTAGGGAGACAGTAATGTTTCATTTCTTGAATTTAGTGGTTATTATTCAGTTTTTCACTATACGAATATGTGTTACTCTTTACATATATGCTCTATACCCTTTTATGTGCACAATATTTTACACTAAAAATAATGTATAAGAATTTGACTAGAAAGAAAAATAACTCTGGCAATATAAATATACAAAAAAATAATTTCTCATATACCAATCTTTGGTACATTTAAAAGGTCCTACAGTTCACCACTGCCTTTCACATGGGTCCACAAGATTCTCATTTAAAATTTGGCAAGAAGTAAAAGAAAGATACAACAAGCACTTGAGAGGAAAAGGACATTAACTCCAAACACATTTTTTCTTGTGAAGCCACCTTTTTGGGTCTTTGTGAAAGAAAAGCTTTGGGATGAGTCATACTTCAGTTTAAATCTGGACCTTGCTGCTTACTAAGTGGGGGAACTTGGGCAAAGTTACCTAACCCCACAGAGCTTTAGTTTCTACATTTGCCAAATGTAGCTAATTATACCTATCTTTTAGAGTTGTTGAACTGAGGATGATGATAGCCAGCTAGCTAGAGACCTTAGCACAGTGTTTACCTTTTTCTGAATCACTACATTTCTGAGAACTCTCTTTCCCTACACATTTATTTCTTTATTAGGGCTATTAAATTAAATTCTACCAACATTTCCTGAACATACACTATGTGTCTGCCAGGCAATGGGCTAGATATGGGTAAGACTCTGAAGTCATTGCCCATAAGAAACTCACAGCCCAGGAGAGGAGCCCAATATGTTCAAGATTCACTCTGAGAACCTGGAAGAAAGATGTCACAGGTTGGGATCCCTGGAAATCAGAATCAGAAATTAACATACACAAGGTATATTATGAGTACTCTTGAGATCAACACCTCTGGAAAGAAAAAGAAGGAAGCAGGATTGGGCTCAGAGAGAACTGAGCTGTGAAGCAGTATCAACAGAGACCTCAGGTAACCCTACAGGGAATTCTGAAACTGGAATGATCCTTCAGAGTTGTTTTGAGTTGGGACAAGGTGGTCAAGCCTTTATATTCCCATATTTATCACTCATTGGAGGCATACCTCTCTGCCCTAGCTCTGGAAAGGGGGCATGGCCTTGGGCGAGGCAGGTCTTTTCAAAGGAAGAAATTCCTGATGGAAGTTAATAGTTGAGGGCCATATTCTGCTGTCACTCGTAGCACTCCCAGTCAGGAAGGAAATTCTTCATTCATTCACATAGTGAGACTGGGAAGCTCATTAAAGATCACTGCAGATGTGCCACTCATTGTTGAATTATCCTTTCTGTGTGCCTGCATTAATTTTTGTCAACTATGTCAAAAGCCACTCATGGATTCTGCAAAAAGGAGGAGCTCAGTAGAAGCCTGGGGCCAACGAATCCTAGGACCAGTTTGGAAATTGTTGGAAATAAATGTACAAAACATGAGGCAGCTAATTTTGCATTTCTTGTTTTTCTTCTTTACTATGGTTTCTGTTCATGATCTTAAATGTCTTTAATGAATGATACATTTTTTGGACTTATTCCCCCAATGTTTCTAAAATAAAAGAAGAGCTAAATAAAAAACAAATTGCCAAGAAGTAAAGTGCTCCTCAGATGAAGGAATAGAAATTCAAACACAAATCAGAAAATGGTGCTTCTCATTGTGGTTAACAGCAGGGATGGAGGGCCTCATGCAGAAATGGCTCCATCTCAATTGGTTTTCCTCATGTCGGGAGCTCTGAGCTGTAGCCCTGCCTGTCCAGCTTGTGGCTTTAAGTCCAGGGCACCTTAAGAATCAACCTACTTGGCTACAGTACAATGATCCAAGAACATTTATGGTTTGGACAAAGTTCTGTTCTCCACCTACCTAGATTCATACAGTGACCTTTCAGCTCTTTAGCTTCTGGGAGTCAGAGGAAGCTAGGGGGAGAGGGAAGATTTAGTTGAGGGGCTCAGCTAATTGATTCAGTTCCCTAAATACTCCCTGAGCACCTACTCTGTGCCAGGCCCTGTGTTGTGCCCTGAGAAGATTGATAAAGCAGACATACTACCTGTCTACTATCAGTTTCTAATCTAGGGGTAGAGTGTCAGAAAGCAGACAATTATAATAGTGGTCAGAGGAGTGGAGGCGGTCAGTCAAGAATGGTGATAAGAATCAAGTTTCAGGAGATAGAATTTCCAGGACTTGAGACCAACAAGAAAGATATTGCCACGAATCAGATAAAAGTCAGTGAAAGCCTAAGTACTGATGGAGATATAGCCCGTTCTTTTTTCACCTAGCTGTGATCCCCCAACATATGACTGCTTCTCCCTGAAGCAGGGGCATCTTTAATCTAATTTGGACAAAGGCGCTAAGTCATGCCTTTTCAAAAATCCAACGGAGGCCCTATATAGGTTTTCTGGCTGCTCTGAACATTAAATGGTATGAAGGGGAGAAAGGAGGAGAGTTGTGGAAGCAGTGGGGGGAAATGGGGCTAGGGAAATAGTTGAGCAGGAGTTGGACCTTGAAGGACTTTGTTAAATACAGAACTATAAGACAGTCATCAAAGGGTTTTGAGAATGGAAATGACATGCTCTTACTTTTTCTTTGTTATTAAACTTTTTTGAGATAATTGTGGATTCATATGGAATTATAAAAAATAATATGAGAGATCCTTTGTAGCTTTTATTCAGTTTCCCCAATAATGACTTCTTGAAAAACTATAATACATCACAAATAAGATATTGACCTCGTTATAGTCAAGATACAGAACGTTGCCACAAGGATCCCTCATGTTGCCCTTTTATAAACACACCCACTTATCTCTGGTCCCCACCTCCTCCTTAATTCCTGGCTACCACTAATTTGTTCTCCATTTGTATTATTCTGTCATTTCAAGAATGTTATTTAACAGAATTATGCATTATGTAACCTTTGGAGGTTGGCATTTTTTACTCAGCAAAATTCTCTGAAGATTCATCCACGTTGTTGCATGTACCGATAGTTCATTACATTTTATTGCTGAGTCGGTGTGGATGTGTCACATTTTGTATTCACAAGTTGATGAGTATTTGGATTGTTTACATTTTTTACTATTTTGAGTAATGCTCCTGTAAACATCTGTGCACAAACATTTGTGTGAGCATAAATTTCCATTTCTCTGAGATTAATACAAGAGTGCAATTGCTGGGTCATATGGTAATTGTGGTTCTACCATTTTAAATTATCATCAGCAATTCATGAGTTACCCAGTTTTCTGCATCCTCACCAGTATTTAGTTTTGTCACATTTTTATTTTAGCCACTCTCATAGGTCTGTATTGATACCCAACGGTGATCTTAATTTGTATTTCCCTAACGGCTAGCAATGTTGAAAATCTATTCTTGGATAGGAAAGTTTTGGTGAAATGTCTGTTCATGTCTTTTGCCTGTCTTCTAATTGGATTGTTGGTTTTGTTACTCTTGAATTTTGAGAGTTCTTTATGTATTCTAGACATGAGACTTTTGTCAGATATGTGGTTTACGAATATTTTCTCCTACTCTGTAGCTTAACTTTTCATACTCTTAATAGGAGTCTTAGGACAGCAAAAGTTTCTTGTTTTTTTAAAACTTTGTTGAAGTCTACTTTATGGATTTTTTTTTATTAATGTTATGATAGATTACAACCTTGTGAGATTTCAGTTGTACATTTTTGTTAGTCATGTTGTGGGTACACCACTTCCCCCTCTGTGCCCTCCCCCCACCCCCCCTTTTCCCTGGTAACCACCGATCAGATCTCCTTATCAATATACTAATTTCCACCTATGAGTGGAGTCATATAGAGTTCGTCTTTCTCTGACTGGCTTATTTCGCTTAACATAATACCCTCGAGGTCCATCCACGTTGTTGTGAATGGGCCAATTTTGTCTTTTTTTATGGCTGAGTAGTATTCCATTGTGTATATATACCACATCTTCTCTATCCAATCATCAGTTTCTGGGCATGTAGGCTGGTTCCACGTCTTGGCTATTGTAAATAATGCTGCGATGAACATAGGGGTGCAACAGACTCTTGAGATTTCTGATATCAGGTTCTTAGGATAGATACCCAGTAATGGGATGGCTGGGTCATAGGGTATTTCTATTTTTAACTTTTTGAGAAATCTCCATACTGTTTTCCGTAGTGGCTGTACCAGTTTGCATTCCCACCAACAGTGTATGAGCATTCCTTTTTCTCCACAACCTCTCCAACATTTGTCACTCTTGGTTTTGGATGTTTTTGCCAATCTAACGGGTATAAGGTGATATCTTAGTGTAGTTTTGATTTGCATTTCCCTGATGATTAGCGATGATGAACATCTTTTCATGTGTCTATTGGCCATATTCATATCTTCTTTTGAGAAATGTCTGTTCATGTCCTCTGCCCATTTTTTGATCGGGTTGTTTGTTTTTTTGTTGTTAAGCAGTGTGAGTTCTTTGTATATTATGGAGATTAACCCTTTGTCGGATAAGTGGCTTGTGAATATTTTTTCCCAATTAGTGAGCTGTTTTTTTGTTTCAATCCTGTTTTCCCTTGCCTTGAAGAAGCTCTTTAGTCTGATGAAGTCCCATTTGTTTATTCTTTCTATTGTTTCCCTCAACTGAGGAGTTACAGTGTCCGAAAAGATTCCTTTGTAACTGATGTCAAAGAGTATACTGCCTATATTCTCTTCCAAAAGACTTATTGTCTCAGGCCTAATCTTTAGGTCTTTGATCCATTTTGAGTTTATTTTGGTATGTGGTGAAAAAGACTGGTCAATTTTCAATCTTTTGCATGTGGCTGTCCAGTTTTCCCAGCACCATTTGTTGAAGAGACTTTCTTTTCTCCATTGTAGGCCCTCTGCTCCTTTGTAGAAGATTAGCTGTCCATAGATGTGTGGTTTTATCTCTGGGCTTTCAATTCTGTTCCATTGATCTGTGGACCTGTTTTTGTACCAGTACCATGCTGTTTTGATCACTGTAGCTTTGTAGTATGTTTTGAAATCGGGGATTGTGATTCCGCCGGCTTTGTTTTTCTTGCTCAGGATTGCTTTAGCAATTCGCGGTCTTTTGTTGCCCCATATGAATTTTAGGATTGTTTGTTCAATATCTGTGAAGAATGTTCTTGGGATTCTGATTGGGATAGCATTGAATCTGTATATTGCTTTAGGTAGTATGGACATTTTAACTATGTTTATTCTTCCAATCCATGTGCAAGGAATGTCTTTCCATCTCTTTATGTCATCGTCAATTTCTTTCAATAAAGTCTTGTAGTTTTCATTGTATAGATCCTTCACTTCCTTGGTTAAGTTTATCCCAAGGTATTTTATTCTTTTCGTTGTGATTGTGAATGGGATTGAGTTCTTGAGTTCTTTTTCTGTTAGTTCATTGTTAGTGTATAGAAATGCTACTGATTTATGCACGTTAATTTTATACCCTGCTACTTTGCTGTAGTTGTTGATTATTTCTAATAGTTTTTCTGTGGATTCTTTGGGGTTTTCTATATATAAGATCATGTCGTCTGCAAACAGCGAGAGTTTTACTTCTTCGTTACCTATTTGGATTACTTTTATTTCTTTTTCCTGCCGAATTGCTCTGGCCAGCACCTCCAGTACTAGGTTGAATAGGAGTGGTGAAAGTGGGCACCCTTGTCTTGTTCCTGTCCTCAGAGGGATGGCTTTCAGTTTTTGTCCATTGAGTATGATGTTGGCTGTGGGTCTATCATATATGGCCTTTATTATGTTGAGGTACTTTCCTTCTATACCCATTTTACTGAGGGTTTTTATCATAAATGGGTGTTGGATCTTGTCGAATGCTTTCTCTGCATCTATTGAGATGATCATGTGGTTTTTGTTTTTCATTTTGTTGATGTAGTGTGTCACGTTGATTGACTTGCGGATGTTGAACCATCCCTGTGTCCCTGGTATAAATCCCACTTGATCATGGTGTATAATCTTTTTGATGTATTGCTGTAATCGGTTTGCCAAAATTTTGTTGAGGATTTTTGCATCTATGTTCATCAGTGATATCGGCCTGTAGTTCTCCTTCTTTGTGTTGTCCTTGTCAGGTATGGGGATCAGGGTGATGTTGGCTTCATAGAACGTGTTAGGGAGTTCTCCATCTTTCTCAATTTTCTGGAACAGTTTGAGGAGAATAGGTATTAAGTCTTCTTTGAATGTTTGGTAGAATTCTCCAGAGAAGCCGTCTGGTCCTGGACTCTTATTTTTGGGGAGGTTTTTGATTACCGTTTCTATTTCCTTACTTGTGATTGGCTTATTCAGATTCTCCATTTCTTCCTGATTCAGTTTGGGGAGATCGTAGGAGTCTAGGAATTTGTCCATTTCTTCCAGGTTGTTCAATTTGTTGGCATATAGTTTTTCATAGTATTCTCTTATGATCTCTTGTATTTCATTGGTATCTGTTGTGATTTCTCCTCTGTCATTCCTAATTTTATTAATTTGCGATTTCTCTCTTCTTTTCTTGGTGAGTCTGGCTAGGGGTTTGTCAATTTTGTTAATTCTTTCGAAGAACCAACTCTTTGTTTCATTGATCCTTTCTATTGTCTTTTTTGTTTCAATATCTTTTATTTCTGCTCTTATTTTTATTATTTCCCTCCTTCTACTGACTCTGGGCTTTGTTTGTTCTTCTTTTTCTAGTTCTGTTAGGTGTCATTTGAGGTTGCTTATGTGAGCTTTTTCTTGTTTAGTGAGGTGAGCCTGTATTGCGATGAATTTCCCTCTTAGGACTGCTTTTGCTGCATCCCAAATGATTTGGTATGTCGTGTTCTCATTTTCATTAGTCTCCAGATAAAATTTGATTTCTTCTTTAATTTCTTCAATGATCCTTTGTTTGTTGAGAAGCGTGTTGTTTAGTCTCCACATTTTTGCACCTTTCCCTGCTTTTTTCTTGTAGTTGATTTCTAGTTTAATAGCATTATGATCAGAAAAGATGCTTGATATTATTTCAACTCTCTTGTATTTATTGATGTTTGCTTTGGTTCCCAAAATATGGTCAATCCTTGAGAATGTTCCATGTGCACTTGAGAAGTATGTGTAACCTGCTGTTTTTGGATGAAGTGTTCTATATATATCTATTAAGTCCATCTGGTCTAATTTTTCATTTAATTCTATTATTTCCTTGTTGATTTTCTGTCTGGATGTTCTGTCCATTGGTGTTAATGGTGTGTTGAGGTCCCCTACTATTATTGTATTGTTGTTGATGTCTTCTTTTAGTTCTATTAAGAGTTGCTTTACAAATTTTGGTGCTCCTGTGTTGGGTGCGTATATATTTATAAGTGTTATGTCTTCTTGGTGGAGAGTCCCTTTTATCATTATATACTGTCCCTCTTTATCTTTCTTTATCTGTTTTGCTTTGAAATCTACCTTGTCTGATATTAGTATAGCGACACCTGCATTCTTTTGTTCATTATTAGCTTGGAGTATTGTTCTCCATCCCTTCACTCTGAGTCTGTGTTTGTCTTTGGGGCTGAGGTGTGTTTCCTGGAGGCAGCATATTGTTGGATCTTGTTCTTTGATCCATCCTGCCACTCTGTGTCTTTTGATTGGGGAGTTCAATCCATTTACATTTAGAGTGATTATTGAGATGTGGGGGCCTACCACTACCATTTTGTGTCTTGTTTTCCGGTTTTCTTCAGTTTCCTTTGTTTCTCGTCCCATGGTTTAATCTGTTCTGATGTAGAGCTGCTACTCTCTGTTGTTGTCCTTCTACTTATCTCCTCTGCTCTTGGTTTTGTAGCCCCTTTCCTTTTTTGGATTTTTCAGGAATGAGGGTTTTCCTGAGGATTTCCTGAAGAGGAGGTTTTGTGGCAATGAACTCCCTTAATTTTTGTCTATCTGGGAAAGTTTTTATTTCTCCATCGTATTTGAAGGATATTTTCGCTGGGTAGAGAATTCTCGGCTGTAGATTTTTGTCCTTCAGATTTTTGAATATATCATTCCACTCTCTTCTAGCCTGTAAAGTTTCTGCTGAGAAATCTGCTGATAGCCTGATGGGGGTTCCTTTGTAGGTTAGTTTCTTTTGCCTGGCTGTCCTTAGTATTTTCTCCTTGTCGTTGACTTTTGCTAGCTTCACTACTATATGGCGTGGAGTTGGTCTTCTTGCATTGATAAAGTTTGGAGATCTATTGGCTTCTGTCACCTGAAGATCCATCTCCCTCACCAGATTTGGGAAGTTCTCAGCCATTATTTCTTTGAATAGGCTTTCTGCCCCTTTCTCCTTCTCTTCTCTCTCTGGTATACCTATAATCCTTACATTGCATCTCCTAATTGTGTCTGATAATTCTCGGAGAGTTTCTTCATTTCTTTTTAGTCTTGCTTCTCTCTCCTCCTCTGCCTGCAGCAATTCTATATTGCCATCTTCCAAATTGCTAATTCTTTCCTCCATATTATCGGCCCTACTGTTCAGAGCATCTAGATTTTTCTTAATCTCCTCTATTGTGTTCTTCATTTCCAATATTTCTGTTTGGTTCTTCTTTATCGTATCAAACTCTTTTGTGACATAGCTCCTGAACTCGTTGAGTTGTTGGTCAGAACTCTCTCTTAACTCATTGAGAATTTTAATGATGGCTGTTTTGAAGTCATCATCATTTAGGTTATATATCTCATTTTCTTTGGGATTGTTTTCTGTGTATTTGTTACTTTCTTTCTGTTCTGGAGATTTAATGTATTTTTTCATATTGCTTGATGTTGTTGATTTGTGCCTCCACATGGAGATAGAGTTTAGTTGCTCCTTTCACTTGTTTCAGCTGCTGCGGTGGGGGAGCAGCTGTTTATACTGCACCAACCAGGAACCCTGTCCGCAGTTGCTAACTGGGCCTGGGCCCCTCCTCATAGCCACAGTGGCCCTTTGGATTCCCTCCTCTGCTGTGGGGGCCGTCACAGGGGGGCTTCAGGCTGCTGGTGCCTACTGTTGCAGCCCACCTAGATGTGCTCTCTCCTTGGGGTCTGCAACAGTGTTATGGGCTTTTCCAGAGGCCAGGGGTGGGATCACTTATATTTGTCGCTCCGTTGCTGTCGGCACCCACAAAATCTCACTTGTCCTCTATGGGTCGCAGGAGAGCTATTGGCATCTTCTACAGTCTGTAGTTAGTTCACCTAGCTATGCTGCTTTTGCCCTGGGGTCTTCCAGCCTTGTGGCTGGTGGCTGGGTGCCTTCTACTGGTGCTGTGCAGAGGCTTTCCCTAAGGCTGCTGTGAGCCTGTAGGGTTTCCCCCTAGGCTACGAAGCTGGGTCTCTGGAACTCCCCCCAGCCCCAGTCCTCTCCGAGATCTCTGGCTATCCCTAGTCCCACGGGGAGGGCAACGGCAGCTGGGGGTTGCCCCGCCCTCTGGGATTCTCTCCGGGCCTCTCCCGGAGCCGTGAATGCTGGGTGTAGCCCCTCTGCTAATGGCAGACAGAGAGTTTTGTCTGCTGCCCGGGCAGAACTCCGGAGCTTCCCCTCCGGGTCGCAGAGCCAGCCTTTGAAAGTTCCCCCAGCCCCGGTCCTCTCCGAGATCTCCGGCAATCCCTAGTCCCACGGGGAGGGCAATGGCAGCTGGGGGTCGCCCCGCCCTCTGGGATTCTCTCCGGGTCTCTCCCGGAGCCGTGAATGTTCGGCGTAGCCCCTCTGCTAATGGCAGACAGAGAGTTTTGTCTGCTGCCCGGGCGGAACTCCGGAGCTTCCCCTCCGGGTCGCAGAGCCAGCCTTTGAAAGTTCCCCCAGCCCCGGTCCTCTCCGAGATCTCCGGCAATCCCTAGTCCCACGGGGAGGGCAACGGCAGCTGGGGGTCGCCCCGCCCTCTGGGATTCTCTCCGGGTCTCTCCCGGAGCCGTGAATGTTCAGCGTAGCCCCTCTGCTAATGGCAGACAGAGAGTTTTGTCTGCTGCCCAGGCGGAACTCCGGCGCTTCCCGTCCGGGTCGCAGAGCCGGCCTTTGAAATTTCCCCCAGCCCCGGTCCTCTCTGAGATCTCTGGCAATCCCTACTCTCACAGGGAGGGCAACGGCAGCTGGGAGACCTCTGTACCCTCAGCGACTCTCTCTGGGACCCTCCGGGTGCCGCGAACACCAGGCAGAGTCTCCCCGCCAATGGCGGGGAGAGACTCTCCCCGCGGGCTCAGGTGTGCAGCTCCAAAGTTTCCCTCTGCATTTAGGAGTAATTGCAGGGGGTTTAGGTAGGGTTCTGGTCCCCTGTTTCCACCGTCGCTCCTCTGTTGTGTGCTCGCTCCTGCCCTAGATGTGTGTAGATCCTCTGGGGGCGTCCATTGGAAGAGAGCTGCTTGCGTGTACTAGGCTGCTCATCGGGGTCGGAGAGTTTTCACCTATTTCCACATCCTCCCGGAGGAAAGTCCGTCTGCCTTCCGATGTATAGTCGCGTGGGTATCTCAGACGTCCTGAGATGCTGTCTGGATATCCTTTGTCAAGCGATAAGTGTCCAAATAATTGTAGACTCGAAGGGGGAGAGACAAAGAGGACTACTCACGGCGCCATCTTGGATCTCATTCCTACTTTATTGATTTTTTATGGAGTATTCTTGGGTGTCACATCTAAGATATCAACAAGCCCTAGGAACCAAATATTTTCTTATGTTATCTTCCACAAGTTTTACAGTTTTACATTTTACATTTAATTCTGTGATCCATTTTTAAAATTTTGTGTAAGGTGTGAAGTCTGGGTTAAGTATTTTTTTATGACTATTGATGTCCAGTTTTTCCAGCAACAGGAATTGAAATGTTATCCTTCCTTCATTGAATTGCTTTAGCACATCTGTGAAAAATTCGTTGGCTATTTCTGTGTTCTCTGTTATGTTCCATTGATCTATGCGTCTATACTTTCACCAACACCACAGTCTTGATTATTGTAGCTACACATAAATTTTGAAATTGGGTACACTGATTCCTCTCACTTTATTCTTCTTCACATAATTTTAGCTATTCTAGTTCTTTTAGCTTTCCATGTAGATTTCAGAATTATCTTGTTTATAGCTACAAAAGCTTTGCTGGAATTTTTATAGGAATTGTGATAAATCTATAGACCAATTTGGTGAAAATTTACTTCTTTACTTTGTTGAGTTTTTCAATACATGAACATGATATGTCTCTACATTTATTTAAATCATCTTTGATTTCTGTCACCAGGATTTTTTAGTTTTCAACACTTGTTTTCTTGGCTTTATACCTAAGTATTTCAATTTTTGAGTGACTATAAATGGAATTGTATTTTTAATTTCAGAGCCCATGTGGTCATTGCTAGTGTATAGGAAGGCAATGGATTTTTTTATGTTGTTCTTGTATCCCGAGACCATGCTGAATTGACTTATTAGTTCTAAGAGTCTATTGGTAGATTCCTTGGAATTTTCTGTGTAGTCAACCATGTCATCTTCAAATAAGGGAAGTTTTATCTTCCTTTCCAATCTGCATGCCATTTCTTTTCTTTTCTTGCCTTATTAAACTGACTAGACTTTCCAACACTATGTTGACTAGGAGTGGGAAGAGCAGGCATCTTTGCTTTGTTCCCTAACTAAGGGAAAACCATTGTCTTTCACTATTAAGTATGACGTCATCTGTAGATTTTTTGTAGATGCTTATTATTAACATGAGAAAGTTCCCTTGTTCCTATTTTTTGAGAGTTTCTATCATGAATAAGTGCTGAATTTTTTCAAATGTTTTCTCTATGCCATTTAATATGATTATGTTATTGTTCTTCTTGTTCTGTTAATATGGCAGATTACATTGACTGATTTTTTTAAATACTGAATCATCATTGCATCCCTGGAATAAACTCTGTCTGATCAAGTAGTATAATTATTTTTGTATTTTGATGACTTTCATTTGCTAATATTTTCTTAATGATTTTTCTATCTATATTCATTAGAGATTTTGGTCTATAGTTTTCTTTTTTGTATTGTATTTGTTTGGTATTATGATAATACTGGATTCATAACAAAGGTTGGAAAGTGTTTGCTCCTTGTTGACTTTTTTAGAAGAGATTGTGTAGAATTGGTACTAATCCTTCTTTAAACATTTGGTAGATTTCTCAAGAAAAATCAATAATAGTAGGGGAGTTTACTGCTCCAAGTACATTAATGGATAGACTACCAAGACAGAAAATCAACAAGGAAACATTGGCCTTAAGTGACACATTAGACAAGATGTACTTAATAAATGTATACACAATATTCCATCCCCAAACAGCAGAATACACATAGCTTTCAAAGGCACATGGAACATTCTCCAGGATAGATCACATGTCAGACCATAAACAAGTTTCAATAAATTTAAGAAGATTGAAATCATATCAAGCATCTTTTTTGACCACAAAGGCATGAAACTAAAAATCTATTATAAGTATAAAACTGGAAAAAACATAGACCCACAGAGGCTAAACAAAAATGCTACTAAACAACTAATGGATCAAAAAAATCAAAGAGAAAAAAAACACCTTGAGAAAAATGAAAATGAAAGCAATGTTCCAAAATCTATAGGTCGTAGCAAAAGCAGTTCTAAGAGATAAGTTCATAATGATACAGGCCTATGTCAGGAAACAAGAGAAATCTCAAATAAACAATCTAAACTTACACCTAAAGGAACCAGGGAAAGAAGAACAAAGCCCAAAGTTAGTAGACGAAAGGAAATGATAAAGATTAGAGCAGAAATAAATGAAACGGAGACTAAAAACAATAGAAAAGATCAATGAAACTAACAGCTAGTTTAATAAAAAGATAACAATGATAAACTTTTAGCAGACATTAAGAAAAAAAGACAGCGGGCTCAAATAAACAAAATCAGAAATAAAAGAGGAGACATTACAACTGACATCACAGAAATACAAAGGATCATAAAAGATCACTGAGAACAATTATGTGTCAACAAATTGGACAACCTACAAGAAATGAAAGCAAAAGAAATTTCTAAAAACATACAATCTTCCAAGACTGAATCAGGAAGAAATATAAAAATATGAACAGACTGATTACTGGTAATGTAATTAAATTAGTAATTGAAAAAATCCAAACAAACAAAAGTCAAGGATCAGATGGCTTCATAAATGAATTATACCAAACATTTAAAGATGAGTTAATACCTATTCTCAAAGTATTTCAAAAAACTGAAGAGGAAGGAACACTTCCAAACTCATTGTACAGGGGCAACATTACTTTGATACCAAAACCAGACAAAGACACTACAACAAAAATAAATTACAGGCCAATATCCCTGAGGAACATAGATGCAAAAATCCTCAACAAATATTGGCAAACCAAATTCACCAATAAATTAAAAGGATCATAAACCATGATCAAGTGAGATTTATCCCAGTGATGCAAGGATGAGTCAATATCCATAATCAACATAGCACATCACATTAACAAAATGAAGCATAAAAATTTTATGATCCTCTCAATACATGCAGAAAAAGTATTTGACAACATTCAACATCCATTTATGATAAAAACTCTCAACAAAGTGGGTATAGAGGGAAGATGCCTCAACATAATAAAGACCATATATGACAAACTCACAGCTAACATCATACTCAACAGTGAAAAGCAGAAAGCATTTCCTCTAAGATCAGCAACAAGACCAGGATACCCACTCTCACCACTTTTATTCAATACAGTATTGGAAGTCATAGTCAGAGCAATCAGACAGGAAAACGAAATAGAAGGTATCTAAATTGGAAAAGAAGAAGTAAAACTCTCACTATTTGCAGATGACCTGATCCTAAATAGAGAAATCCCTAAAGACTCCACTAAAAAATTATTAGAACTAATAAATAAATTCAGTAAAGTTGCAAGATACAAAGTCAATATACAGAAATCTGTTGCATTTCTATACATTAATAACAAATAATCAGAAAGAGAATGTAAGAAAACTATGCCACTGACAATTGCATCAAAAAGAATAAAACACCTAGGGATAAACTGAACCAAGGAGGTGAAAAACCTGTGCAATGAAAACTGTAAGACATTGGTGAAAGAAATTGAACATGACACAAATGAATGAAAAAATATACTATGCTCATGGATTGGAAGAACTAATATTGTTAAAATGTCCATACTACCCAAAGCAATCTACAAATTCAACGCAATTCCTATCAAAATACCAATGGCATGTTTCACAAAAGTAGAGAAAATAATCTCAAAATTTGTGTGGAACCGCAAAAGACTCTGAATAGTTAAAGCAATCTTGAGATAGAAGAACAAAGCTGGAGGTATCATGCTCCCTGATTTTTAAACTATAACACAAAGCTATAGTAATCAAAACTGTATGGTACTGGCACAAAAACAGACACATAAATCAGTGTAACAGAATAGACAGCCCAGCAATAAACCCATGTTTATATGGTCAGTTAATCTATGACAAAGTTGGCAAGAATATACAATACAGAAAAGATAGTCTCTTCGTTTAATGCTGTTAGGAACACTGGAGAGCTACATGCAAAAGAATGAAACTAGGCCACTTTCTTACACCATACACAAAAATTAACTCAAAACAGATTAAAGAATTAAATGTAAGAACTTAAACCATAAAACTCCAAGACAAAAACATAGGCAGTCAGCTCTTTGGCATCAGTCTAAGCAATATTTTTATGGCTCCGTCACCTCAGGCAAAGGCAACAAAAGCAAAAATAAACAAATGGGACTACATCAAACTAAAATGCTTTTGCATGGTGAATGAATGTAAACTGGTGCAGAGAGTATGGAAAACAGTATGGAGGCTCCTCAAAAAATTAAAAATAGAACTACCATATGATCCAGCTATTCCAATACTGGGTATTTACCCAAAGAACATGAAATCAATAGTTCAGAGATATATGCACCCCTATGTCCATCACAGCATTATTCACAATAGCCAAGACATGAAAGCAATCCAAGAGTCCATCAATGGGGTGAATGGATAAAGAAAATGCGGTGTATATAATGGAATACTACTTGGCCAAAAAAAGACAAAATCGTGCCATATGCGACAACATGCATGGACCTTTAAGGTATTACACTAAGCAAAATAAGTCAGACAGGGAAAGACAAATACCATATGATTTCACTCATATGTGGAAGATAAAGATATACATGGATAAGGAGAACAGATTAGTGGTTATCAGAGGAGAAGGGGTGGGGGAGGGACAAAGGGATAAAGGGGCACATATGTATGATGATGGATAAAAAGTGGACTGTCGGTAGTGAACACGATGCAGTCTATACAGAAACTGAAATATACTGATGTACACCTGAAGTTTACACAATGTTGTAAGCCACTATGACCTCAATAAAATGATTTTTAAAAACCACAACACACAACAGACAAGGAGCAGTTTTCAAAGAAGGTTTCCGATGATGATAAGGAGTAAAACCTGCAGATAGAAATAGAAACGTGTAGGAAGAAAATGAGGCAGACTGGATTTCAAGGTGTGTTTGGAATGACAATTATATTCCACCGTAATCTCTTTTGTTATACCATGTACACATATATATATATTAGACTAGACTAATACCAAAGGTTTATTCTAGTTCTGATGTTCTCTGATTGTATTCCATAGATAAGCATGAGGCTTCAAAAATCTCTGAGGATGGCAATGTCCTGTCAAATATGTTCATAAACCCTACTCCTTAAGGCAAGGTTTCTGAAAATGTTTTATAAAGTTTGTGTCCAGAACTCTATTTTTAACAAATTTATTTAATAATTCTGATGCAGATGACACAATGATCACATTTTAGGGGTATACTTCAGGGTCCAGATTGTGAAGTTGAGCACACGATAGAAGGGGACCATGTGGGCTTGGATAGCAGTCACTTAAACACACAGACATGCAGGCACACACACATACACAAGCTCTATATGTCTTTCATGTACAATGATCCTTGATTTTGTGTGCCATTCAGGTTTAAAATGTTTGAAATGGAACACTCATTTACCATTTACCTCTCACCCCCACCTGTCAGACCTGCTTCTCCTGTATTCCCCATCTTGGTTAATAATATCATCATTTATGAAGGCAACATAGATATAAATACTGAAGTTGTCCTTGACTGTGTTCTTCTTCTGAAGCCTAGTAAACACTGTACCAACTTTCCACAGTGGTCTTTACCCTCTCTGTCTGCTTGCTAATGACTTGTCTTTCTTCAATCCTTCAAATTTTAGTGTGCATCTCACTTTCGCTGAAAAGCTTTTCCTGACCTAAGTCCCCCTCCTCCCACCATACAGCTATTTATGAATCTTATACCTGTGCTTGTCTTTTGGTTATCACTCTGTACTATAATTTATTCAATTAATGTTTGCCTTTTCTGTTAGATTAGGAACTCCTTCAGGGCATTAGATTTTTTTATCTCTGCGTTCCTGGAGCAAGGCACAGTAAGTATTTGTTGAACTGAATATTTATGCACCTTTCCAGAAAAGGAGGGTGTTTCTAAGATCTGAGGCACTATATTCTCTGCTCCAAGACCTGGAAGAGGGAGACCTATCCATGCTGTTGAGGATATTAATGAGTTAAAGATATACTGCTTGCCTTCAAATATCTAAAGAGCTTCCATGTAGAGAATGAACAAGATTTGATTAGTCTCTATGGTTACAAAAGCCAGATAAACATGTAGAAGCAATAGAGAGATGCATTTCAGTTTAAGAGAAACAAGAGCTATTAAGATTGCCAAAAGGGAAATAGACTACCCTGAAAAGTACTGAATTTCCTGTCACTGGAGGTGTGTGAGCATTATCACGGCAGCCACTTGCAGAAAACATTACAGAGAAGACTTAAACCATCATATGGCTGGGTTAGACTGAATAACTTTTAAGGTCCTTCTAGGATGCATTCATTAAAACAAGATGGAATGTAACAGAACTGGAACATATTCTCCCCCTAAAACTTCTCCTTCTCTAGCTGCCTCTTTCTCTGTTAATGGCACTATCAACCTTATCAATATCCCAGGCTCAAAAACACAGGATCATGTCTCTCTCCATCACCTCATCACAGTCCTTTCAGTTACCAAGTTCTATAGATTCTACATATACATCACCATATCATTTCTTTAAGGCCCTCAACCCATCCACATTGACCGTGTTTATTTTCATTTTATTTTTTTAATTTTCATTTTTGTTTTTATAGCAGTAACATTGGATTATAACATTATATAGCTTTCAGATGTACATCATTATATATTTCGAATTCTGTGTAGATTACAACATGTTCACCACCCAAAGACTAAATATGATCCATCACCACACATGTGTGCCTAGTCACCCTTTTTCCCTCCTCCCTCCCCCTTCTCCTCTGGTGAACCATCAATCCAATCTCTGTTGCTATGTGCTTGTTTGTCATTGTTTTTATCTTCTACTTATGAGTGAGATCATATGGTATTTGACTTTCTACCTCTGACTTATTTCACTCAACATAATACCCTCAAGGTCCATCCATGTTGTCACAAATGGCTGGATTTCATCATTTCTTATGGCTGAGTAGTAGTCCATCGTGTATAAATACCACATTTTCTGCATCCATTCATCCTTTGATGGGCACCTAGGTTGCTTCCAAGTCTTGGCTATTGTGTATAATGCCGCAATGAACATAGGGGTGTAAGTATCTTTATGCTTTTGTGTTTTGAAGTTCTTTGGATAAATACCCAGCAGTGGAATAGCTGGATCATATGGTAGATCTATCCTTAATTTTCTGAGGATACTCCATACTGCTTTCCAAAGTGGCTGCACCAGTTTGCACTGCCACCAGCAGTGAAAAAGGGTTTCCTTCTCTCCACACCCTCTCCAACGTTTGTTGTTTCCTGTCTTGTTAATTATAGCCATTCTGACTGGAGTGAGGTGATACCTCATTGTAATTTTGATTTGCATTCCCCTGACAGCTAATGATGTTGAGCATCTTTTCACATGCCTGTTAGCCATCTGTATATCTTCTTTGAAGAAATCTCTGTTCAAATCTTTTGCCCATTTTTTAACTGGGTTGTTGGGTTTTTCTTGTTTAGATTTATGATTTCCTTTGTATATTTTGGATATTAACCCCTTATCTGATATAGGGTTTGCAATTATCTTCTCCCAAGTGTTACGTTGTCTTTTCATTTTGTTGATGGTTTCCTTTGCAGTGAAGAAGCTTTTTAGTTTGATGTAGTCCCATTTGTTCACTTTTTCTTTTGTTTCCCTTGCCCGGTCAGACACGGGACTTGAAAATATGCTGCTAAGACTGATGTCAAGGAGCGTGCTGCCTATGTTTTCTTCTAGAAGTCTCATGGTTTCGGGTCTTACATTTAAGTCTTTAATCCATTTTGAGTTGATTTTTGTGCACAGTCTAAGATGATGGTCTACTATTGTTCTTTTACACGTGGTTGTCCAGTTTTCCCAACACCATTTATCGAAGAGACTCTCCTTTCTCCATTGTATGCTCTTGGCTCCTTTGTTGAAAATTAGCTGTCCATATATGTGTGGGTTGATTTCTGGGCTCTTGATTCTTTTCCACTGATCTGTGTGTCTATTTTTATGATAGTACCATGCTGTTTTGGTTACTATGGCTTTGTATTATATTTTGAAATCAGAGAGTGTGATACCTTCAGCTTTGTTCTTTTTCCTCAGGATTCCTTTGGCTATTTGGAGTCTTTTGTTGTTCCATATAAATTTTAGGATTCTTTGTTCTATTTCTGTGAAAAATGTCGTTGGAACTTTGGTAGGGATTGTATTGAAGCTATGGATTGCTTTAGGAAGTATGGGCACTTTAACTAAGTTCATTCTTCCAGTCCAAGAGCACAGAAAACCTTTCCATTTCTTTGTCTCTTCTTTAATTTCTTTCAAGAATGTCTTATAATTTTCGCTGTACAGATCATTCACCTCTTTGGTTTAGTTTATCACTAGGTATTTTATTCTTTTTGTTCCAATTGTAAATGGAATTGTATTGTTAATTTCTCTTTCTGCTGCTTTGTTGTTAGTGTATAGAAATGCAACTGATTTTTGTCTGTTGATTTTCTATCAAGCGACTTGACTGTATTCATTTGTTATTTCTAAAAGTTTTTTAGTGGATTCCTTAAGATTTTCTATATATAAAATCATATCATCTTCAAATAGCGACAGTTTCACTTCTTCTTTTCCAGTTTGGATCCATTTTATTTCTTTTTCTTTCCTGATTGCTCTGGCTAGGACTTCCAATACTATGTTAAATAAGAGTGGTGAAAGTGAGCATCCTTGTCTGATCTTAGAGCAATGGCTTTCAGTTTTTCGCCATTAAGAATGACATTAGCTCTTGGTTTGTCACGTATGGCCTTTATTATGTTGAGATATTGTCCTTCTATACTCATTTTATGTAGAGTTTTTATCATAAAATTGATGCTGGAACTTGTCAAATGCTTTGTCTGCATCTATTGAGATGATCATGTGATTTTTATTCCTCATTTTGTTAATGTGGTGTTTCACATTCATTGATTTGCAGATGTTGAACCATCCCTGCATCCCTGGCAGAAAACCCATTTGACCATGATGTATGATCTTTTTAATGTATTGTTTTATTCGATTTTCTAGAATTTTGTTGAGGATTTTTGCGTTGATATTCATCAATAATATTGCCCTGTAATTTTCTTTTTTTGTGTTTTCCTTGTCTGGTTTTGGTATCAGGGTAATTTTGGCTTTGTAGAATGAGTTTTGAAGCCCCGCCTCCTCTTCCGTTTTTTGGAGGATTTTGAGGAGCATAGATAATTAAGTCTTCTTTGAATGTTTGGTAGAATTCACCAGGGAAGCCATCTGGTCCTGTAATTTTATCATTTGGTAGGTTTTTCATTGCTGTTTTGATCCCCTTACTGCTGATTGGTCTGTTCGAATTCTCTATTTCTTCTTGATTCAGTTTGGGAAGGTTGTATGATTCTAAGAATTTATCCATTTCTTCTAGATTATCCAATTTGTTGGCATATAGCTTTTCATAGTAGTCTCTTAGAATCTTTTGTATTTCTGAGGTGTCTATTGTAAGTACTCCTCTTTCATTTCTGATTTTATTTATTTGAGCTTTTTCTCTTTTTTTCTTCGTGAGTCTAGTTAAAGGTTTGTCAATTTTGTTTATATTTTCAAAGAACCACCTCTTGGTTTCATTAATTTTTCTATTTTTTTAGTCTTTCTATTATTTATTTGTGCTGTTTTTATTATTTACTTCATTTTGCTGATTTGGGCTTTGTTTATTCTTCTTTTTCCAGTTTCTTTAGGTGCACTGTTAGACTGTTTATTTGGGATTTTTCTTGTTTGTTGAGATAGCCTTGAATTTCTATAAACTTTCCACTTAGTACTTCTTTTGCTGCATCCCATAGATTTTAGCATGTCATATATTTATTTTCATTTGTCTCTAGGTATTTTTTTATTTCTCCTTTGATCTCTTCATTGACCCAATGGTTGTTCAGCAGCATTTGTTTAATCTCCACATTTTTGTGGCTTTTCTGATATTCTTCCTGTAGTTGATTTCTGGTTTCACACTTTTGTGGTCAGAAGAGGTAGTTGGTATTATGTCAATCTTCCTGAATTTATTGAGACTGGTTCTGTGGCCTAATATTTGATCAATAATGGATAATGTTCCATGTGCATTTAAAAAGAATGCGTATTCTGTGGTTTTGGGATGGAACATTCTATATATCTACTAAGTCCATCTGATCTAATATGTCATTTAAGGCCAATGTTTCCTTATGGATCTACTGTTTGGATGATCTATCCACTGGTGTCAGTGGAGTGGTAAAGCCACCACCATTATTGTGTTACTGTCCATTTCTCCTTTTACATCTGTTAATAATTGCTTTATATATTTAGGTGATGCTATGTTGACTGCATATATATTTAAAAGTATTATGTCCTCTCATTGGATTGTTCCCCTTATCTTTATGTAGTGCTCTTCTTTGTCTCTTATTGCACTTTTTGTTTTAAATCTATTTTGTCTGACATAAGTATTGCTACCCCGCTTTCTTTTCTTTGCCATTTGCATGGAGCATCTTTTTCCATCCTTTCACTTTCAGTTTGTGTGTGTCTTTAGTTCTGAAGTGTGTCTCTTTTATGCAGCATATATATGGGTCTTGTTATTTTATCCAATTGGCCACCCTGTCTTTTGATTGGAGCATTTAGTCCATTGACATTTAAAGTAGCTATTGTTAAAAGTGTATTTATTGCCATTTTCTTACTGTTTTTTTTTCTGGATGTTTTAATAGTTCTTCTCTGTTCTTTTCTTCTTCTCTTGCTTTCTTGCCTTTTGGTTTGATGGCGTTCTTTCATAATATGCTTGATTTCTTTCCTCTTACTTATTTGTTTATGTATTATAGGTTTCTGGTTTGTGATTACCACAGGTTTCTATATAATATTCTATGTATATAGCATTCTCTATTGAGTTTATATCCTCTTTAGCTTGACCCCTTTCTCAAAGCTCTACTTTTTCTCTTCCTCCTCCCACATTTTATGTTTTTGAAATCATATCTAATCTCTTGTTTTGTGTATGTCTATCCATTACCCTCTTAGCATTGTAATAGGTAATTTTAGTACTTTTGTCTTAAACCTATATATCATCTTCATAGGTGGTTGAACTGCTACCTTTACTGTATTTTTACCTTTACCAGTGATTTTATTGCCTGGTTACTTTGGGTTTTTTCTTTTGATAATTTTCTTATTTCTATTTGTGGTCATCACTTTCCCACTTAAATAAGTCACTTCAGCATTTCTTATAGAACTGGTTTCTTGGTGATAAACTCCTTTAATTTTTGGTTGTCTGGGAAGCTCTTTATCTCTCCTTCCACTCTGAATGACAACCTTGCTGGATAGAGTATTCTTGGCTGTAGGTTTTTCCTTTCGGCACTTTGAACATGTCATGCCACTCTCTGCTAGCCTGTAGGGTTTTGGCTGAGGAGTCCGCCATTAGGCTTATGGGCTTTCCTTTGTATGTCACTTGTTGCCTCACTCTTCCCACTTTTGGGATTCTCTCTTTATCTTTAATTTTGGATATTTTAAGTATAATGTGTCTCAGTGTGGGCCTCTTGGTGTTCATCTTGTTAGGTGCTGTCTGTGCTTCCTGTACTTGGATGTCTGTTTCCTTCCTTAGGTTAGGAAAGTTTTCCACTATTATTTCTTCAAATAGATTCTCTATCCCTTTGTCTTTCTCTTCTCCTTCTGGGACAACTATAATACAAATGTTAGTGAATTGGTATTGTCCCAGAGTTCCCTTAGACTGTTATCATTCTGTCTAATTCTTCTTTTCTTTTATCTGTTCAGGTTGGGTGACTTCCTCTAGTGTTTCATTTAGCACACTGATCTGTTCTTCTGTATCATCTACTCTGCTACTGAGTCCCTCTAGTGAATTTTTCATTTCCAGTGTTGTATTATTCGTTTCTGATTGGTTCTTTTTTATATGGTCCAATTCTTTGTTGATGTTCTCACTGTGTTCATCCAGTCTTCTCCCAATATCAGGGAGCATCCTTATGAGTTTTTGTTTGAACTCTTTGTCAAGTAGGTTGCTTATTTCTGTTTAATTTAGTTCTTTTTTGGGGGGTTTGCCCTGTTCCCTTGCTTGGAATATATTCCTTTGTCTCCTCAGCATGCCTCTTTCTCTGTGGTTATATCTATGTATTATGTGAGTCAGCTATGTCTCCTGAGCTTATAGAACTGGCCTTTCTAAGAGATGCCTTTTAAGACCCAGCAGTGTGCTTCCCTCGCATCCCCATTCCAAATGACCCAAGAGTGACCCCTGTTTGGGCACTTGTGTCCTTCTGCTGTCATAGGGCTGCTCTTACTGCAAGTAGCCAGGGAGTCTAGTCTTTCCCTCCCTGGCTGGCTGTTTGTAAATCCGATTTGGGGATCCACAGCACTGTTGGCTGCAAGGTCTAATAGCACACTCCTTTTGAAGTTTTCCTGGTAATTGAGTATGTACACAGTGTATCTGGTTGCTAGGTTCAGGGGCTTACAGTTACTGTAGGCCTCAGGCCTACAGAGGTGTTGTCAGCTCTCTTAGGAGTGCATCTGAGAGGGGCTGGCCCTAGCCACAAGAGCACTCAATTGTTTCAGGCTTTGGAAGGTGGGGCTGTTCCTTTTTATGGCTATTTGTGAAGCACAGGTCTTTTGCTGCTGATAAGCCTCACCCCTCACATGTACAGATCCACCATTAGCACAGTTCTGGTCTGTGCACACTTCCTGATGCCCCAATGCAAAGGCTCCCACCTCTCCATCAATGTCCCCCACTGTTCACCTGGTCCTCACACAGGCCCTGCCCCACAGAGGCAGACACAGTTCATCTGCCTGTAGATTATCAAGGCACCCAGTCAATGCAGGGTGACAGGTAGCCTCAGGACTTGCTGTTGGGAGGAGCTGGTCCCTAGGGCGGGCTGCCTATCCTGGCTGAACTAGATTAAATTGCACTGTAGTTGGTGTGGCAGACCCCTGTGCTAACAGGCAAGGGGAAGAACTTCAATGGCATCTGCCAGCGGGCATCTGTGTCAGCATTCCTGGACTAGGTGACAACAATGGCCACCACCCGTGTCTCAGTCTCTGGAGAGGTCCCTCCTCTCACCAAGATGTACCCAGAGCTTACCAGGTGAGTTTCTCTTCACCAAAGTGCTGTCAGCCTTCTTTTGGCTGATTTTAGGTTGCTGAGACGGGTGAGTTTGTGCATGGGCCCTTTAAGACCTGAATCTTTTCAGCTTTCGTCCAATAGCTTTTCTGGGGGTGTCCTTGCTGCAATTAATAGCCAGTAAAGCCAAATAGTAAGACCCTCGCCACGGTTGTGCTGAGTCTGAAGGATGCTTATAGCAGCATTGTGCCCTCACTCAGGACCTCGTTCCTCCAGAGAGGGCTGCATACTTTACAGTAGCTCCCACCTGACCTGCTGAGAAACTCCTCTGCTCCTGAAGGTGGCTTTTTTTCTTACCAGAAGGAATTGGTACCTCTTATGCCTTAGTCAGGAATGCCCCTCATTGTCGGGGTTCTTTTTATCCACTTTTCAGTTTTCCATCCAGGGTAATTTTTCCAAAAATAATTGTCACCTGGGTGTGTTTGTGGGAGGAGATGATTTCAGAGTCTGCCTACACTGCCATCTTGATGAGATCTCTGTTGTATTTTTGATAATAGACATTCTGACAGATGCTAGGTGATATCTCGTAATGGTTTTGATTTGCATTTCCCTGATTATTAGTAATGTTGAGCATCTTTTCATGTGCCTGTTGGCCATCTGTATACCTTCTTTGGTAAAATGTATGTTCAGATCATTTGCCCATTTTTTGATTGGGTTGTTCATTTGTTTGTTGTTAAGTTGTATGAGTTCTTTATATGTTTTGGAAATTAACCCCTTGTCAGATATGATTTGAAAATATTTTCTCCCAGTTGTTAGGTTGTCTTTTCCTTTTGTTGATGGTTTCCTTTGGCATACAGAAACTTTTTAGTCTGATGTATCCTCATTTGTTCATTTTTTCTTTTGTTTCCTTTCCTGAGTAGACACAGCATTGGAAAACCTACTAATAAGACAGATGTCAAAGAGTGCACTGCCTATATTTTCTTCTAGTATTTTTATGGTTTTAGGTCTTATATTCAAGTCTTTAATCTATTTTTTTTAAAGATTTTTTTTATTTTTCTCCTTTTTCTCCCCAAAGTCCCCCGGTACACAGCTGTATACTTCGTTGTGGGTCCTTCTAGTTGTGGCACGTGGGATGCTGCCCCAGCGTGGTCCGATGAGCAGTGCCATGTCCGCGCCCAGGATTCGAACCAACGAAACACTGGGCCGCCTGCAGTGGAGCGTGCAAACCTAACCACTCAGCCACGGGGCCAGCCCCAAGTCTTTAATCTATTCTGAGTTAATTTTTGTGTATGGCATAAGATAATGGTCTACTTTCATTCTTTTGCATGTGTCTGTCCAGTTTTCCCAACACCATTTATTGAAGAAACTTTCCTTTCTCCATTGTATGTTCTTGGCTCCTTTGTCTAAGATTAGCTTTCCATGGATGTATGATTTTATTTCTGGTCTCTCAATTCTGTTCCATTGATCTGTTTGTATGTTTTTCTGCCAATGTCATGCTGTTTTGATTACTATAGCTTTGTAGTATATTTTGAAATCAGGGTGTGTAATATCTCCAACTTTAATCTTTTTTCTCAGGGTTGCTTTAGCTATTTGGGATCTTTCCTTTTTCCATATAAATTTTAGGATTTTTTTGTTCCAATTCTATAAATAATGTCATTGGTATTTTCCTAGAGATTGCATTGGATCTGTAGATTGCTTTGTGTAGTATGGACATTTTAATAATATTCAATCTTCCAATCCATGAACGTGGTATATCTTTTCATTTATTTGTGTCACCATCACTTTATTTCATCAATGTCATAGTTCTCAGAATACAGATATTTTACTTTCTTAGTTGAATTTATTCGTAGGTATTTTATTCTTGTTGATGCAATTGTAATTATGTTAATTAATAAATAAATGAATTCTGCTACATCCTTGTTCTAAAATTTCCAATGATTCCTGGCTGCCTACAGAATAAATATAAAATCCCATAATATGGCATGCAAGATATTTCAAAATATTATACTAACTTATCTTTCCAATTTAATTTCCATGTGCCTTAATCTCACCCCTGCACCACTCCACCGTCATATACTTTACAATCTAACACAATTAATGCCTCTACATTTCCCTCAAATTCCATGTTCTTTCCTATTTATATGTTTCTCAAACATGCTATTGTGAAATGCTGCTGGTCCTTGGTCATCTCTGGCATTTTCACTCAATAGTTCTTGATGTGTGTGAAATGGGAGTAAGGGTGGGGGGTTCATCCTAAGGCTTTTCAAAATAAAATTCCCAGACCCCACTCCAAATATACTGAATCAAACCTGGAGGAGTCAGGGAAGCAGAGGCATATTTTACAATACAAATCTTTTTAAAAAATCAATTGGCCTTACTTATGTGGGTCTATTTCTGAACTCATGCTTTCACTAGTACCACATTGTCAATTTTATTAATCTTTTCAAAGAATTCACTTTTGGTTTTATTGGTTTTCTGCATCTTTAAGTTCACTTACTCTTTACTCTCTCATCTCCATTCTGCAATTGATTCCATCCAGTATTTTTTAAAATTTTGTTGTTCAGTTATAAAGTTTCCATGTGTTCTTCTCTATATTTTCTATTTCTTTGCTGAGACTTACATCTTTCCATTCTTTTCAGGAGTGTTAACCTTTACTGCTTGAAGCATTCATTGTTGTATTAGTTGTTTTAAAGTTTTTGTCTAATAATTCCAACATTTATGTTATCTCCGAGTTGGTGTTTGTTAATTATCTTTTTCCTTGTGAGTTGAGATTTTCCTGCTTTTATTTTTTGTATGCCAAGCAATTTTGAATTGTATCCTAGACATTTTGATTATTATGTCATGAAACTATGTTTTCTTTTAAATTCTAAAGAGAATGTTGACTTATTTTTCATGTTTGGTTTTTAGTGGGCAATTAACTGTGTTATGTTCAGGATACAAATTCCAACTTTCATTCTGTGTGCTATGATTCCAATGTCAGTTCAGTTTTCAAAGTTTTAGAAGTTGTGTTTAAATCAGCCCAGCATGGGGCCTAGGTGGTGGTCTGCTCTTGTAGCTCACATCCCAGGGCCTGAAGTAGGCTGTTCTGGTCAGATACATGCATGTACAGTTGGGAGGTGAGTCCTGGTGTGCATACACAAATGCATGGGATTTCTGTCTTCATTTTCCTCCTCTCAGTGATTTTTCTTTATCTTTCCAGTTCACTGCTCCAATCCCTCCTCACACTCTTCCTGGGACTGCTTTTGAATTTGAGTCCAAGCAGTAGGAGGATAGAAATAGAGAAGAGAAAAGCAACAGGGATTTGCTCAATGGTCTTAGGACCATAGCTTCTTTTCTTTTTTTAAAGAATTTTTTTGTGTGTGTGAGGAAGATTGGCCCTGAGCTAACATCTGTTGCCAATCTTCCTCTTTTTTTTCTTACCAAAGCCCCAGTACAAAGTTGTAGATCCTAGTTGTAAGTCATTCTAGCTCTTCTATATGGGACATTGCCACAGCATGGCTTGATGAGTGGTGTGTAGGTCGGGACCCAAGATCTGAACCTGCAAACCCCAGGCCACTGAAGCAGAGCTCACAAACTTAACCACTCAGCCACGGGGCCATAGCATCTTCGGTCAGAAGGAATGGTTGTCCTTCCTCATAGTTCAAGGCACCTGTCCAGCCACCAGTCCTTCTCAATGTGCCAGTGTGGCTGCTATTGTTCTGTTATACAGAGGCCTAGGCTGAGAGAGAAGAGATCAAGAGAAAAAGAAGAAAAAGAACCAGGATATTTCTCCTACTCTCTCTAAAACTTAATAGTCCTTTTCTTCCCCCTCCTCAGAAGAGTAGTGGAGAACTTCTCTTGGAAATCTTTCTGTCCACATCTGTTATACACTTCTGGATTTTTGGCTGATTTTGAATACGGGCTGGAAAAACCAGACGAGAAAAAATAGGTAAGCTCTCCACTAGTTCAGTGGTACTTCTGATCTACTTCTCCAACCTGTTACCATTAACATTTTCAAGTCCTCAGATACCTGCTCCATGTACTCTCTTAAAGATTTATAGATGCATTCAGTGAAATAAACCATATTTCCTGTGCCATGGGCCCATTTGACCCTTCCTTATGGTGTCCATCTCTCTGCTGAATTGGCCATGTTTTCATTCTTGTAGTACCCTTTTTTACACTAGATTTTTTACATATTAATCAGTTATTTTCAAATTCCTTTCTGACTGTTCCAACATCTTGGTCATTTCTGTGTCTGGTTCTGTTGATTGCTTTTTATCTTAATAATGGGTTGTGTTTTTTTCTTGCTTTTTTGTGTATCTCATAATTTTTGCTTGAATGCCATACATAACTAAGAGAACAGAAGACATTGATATAAGTAGTATTTATGCCTGAAAATGGATATGTCTCTTCTCCTGTCAGCTTGTTAGCGTGAAGTTTTGAGCCAGTTTACTTAGCACTTGAGCTGGATTTGAGTTTTGTTGCTGCTGCCAATACTTTCAGTGTAATAGAGGCTTCAAATTCTAGAATTGGGATGTTGTTATTATTGTGTGCTTAAAGTGTGGCCTGGGTGCCAAAAGATATTTCTCAGTTCCTGCTTCCCCCTTATCTGTCAGTCATCCCTGTATGCCTGTGCCACAGAGCGTTTTCTCTCCCTGATGCTTTGCTTTAACTAGTGGTAGACTGCTGTTGCTTGTTACTGGGTGCTAGGCTTATAGTGGAGACAGAAGAGCTGTCTGTTGTCCTGGCACAGTCTTAGTTCTAGGCAGGCCTTGTGTGCCTGGGCCTTTCTGCAGTGGGTCTTTTTCAACATCCCTGTCCATTCTCCCTGTGGCAGACAAGCAGTGCTTTGTATTTGTGATTGCTCCTAGGTGGGAGTTTCCTGCCCTTCCCCCAATACCAGCAACCACCTACTAGATATTAGTGTAGAATTCTGGACCCAAGATACTTTTCTTCTCCTGACTTAGGAGTATAAAGGTTTTCCTCCTAACTTTTCTCCAATAAAAATGATTTTTTTGCTGTCTCTTGGGAAAGAACACTTCATACTCCTCCCAAGAGATAGGTGTTTTGCTGGTCACCCCCTTAAAGAAGCAGTAGATCTTTTGATCTCTCCTGGTGACAACAGCATTTGCTGTCTCTCCTCTCATGGCTTAAGGCTTTTAGCTTGCAGGAGAGAAGGATCTGGGGAAGCAAGTGAAGTTTTGTACCTATTCTTTGTAGGCAGCTGATCAGATTATGCATGCTCCTGTCACTGAGAGGAGTTCTCTCCTGGTATGCTCCCAGTCTTTATCATGAGTAGCTTCGAGGCCCATGGAAAAGAGATTATGAAAATTTCTCTTGTGTCTTGGCATTCAGATTTACATGCTAGCCCACATTTGGCTTTTAAGAATTTGTTAGAATTTTAGCTGATTTTTTCCTACCTGTGTACACACTGGCCACTTTTTTTTCCTGTGCTCTAGTATCTAGGTTATGCTGGTTTGATTTGGTTGCAGATTTTTTTTAACAACTATTTCAATGTTTTTAATGATTATAGGTTTAATCTGGTTTTATATTTCTTCTTGTAAGAAGAAATGTATTTCCTCTTGTCATTTTTGCAAGCTCTATTTTCCTGGTAAATTGCTAATTTTGACTAAGTTTTCAATTTTGTTGGTGTAAAGTTGTTCATGGTATTCTCTTAGTTTAAAAATCTTTATATCATATATAATTGTGCATTCTGTTTCTTTCCTAGAATTACTTGTTTGTACTTCTCTCTTTTTCTTCATAAATCGTGCCAAATATTTGTTTATTCAAAAGATTATTATTTACTTCTGTTGATCTATTATATTTTTTATATTTTGTTATTTTTACTCTTGTATTTATAATTTCTTCCCTTCTACATTATTTAGGATTATTTGTTGTTCTTTTTGTAATCTTTTTAAGTTGGATAATTAACTCATTAGTATTTAGGCTTTTGTATTTTTGTCTTTTCCAATATAAGGATTTAAAGCAATACATTTTCCTGAACATCTTGCTTTCTCTGTGTTACACAAGCTTTGACATGTATGTTTATTAAATAGAAATTTTAAATATTTTCCTATTTCAATTATGACTTCTGCTTTGACCAGTAAAACATAGAATGTGTATTTACATTTCTAAATATACTTTTGTGGATTTTGTTTCTTTGCTATTGAATTGTAAATTGTATTGCAGTCATAGATTTTATCCTATGTGATATCCTTTGAATTTTTGTTGATCCTTGCTTTAGTGCCTAATATGTACTCATTTTTGTAAATGTTCCATGTGAAATTGAGAAGAAAGTCATCCTGGGTTCTAAAAACATCACTTAAATAAAATTTGTTATTTGTAATGTTCAGCTCTTCTACTATCTTACCAATTTTTTGAATGCTTGAGCACATTTTTAAGGCAAATGTGTTACCCTTTCCAATTATCGTTGGTTTCTAATTATACTTGGTTGAAATTTGTCTTACATATTTATTTTTAAATTTTGATTTCAAACTTTCTGTATCTTCTAGGTAACGTGTATATCTTCTATATATCACAAACTGTACAATTTCTCAAACCGGTGAGTTTAGTTCTTTTATATTTTGTGATTACTGATATATTAGGATCATCTAGTTTTGTGCTTCTTCTATGCCACTTTTTTCTACACTATTCTTCCATCTAGTTTTGTGCTTCCTCTACCTCACTTTTTTCTACACTATTTCTTTTTCTCTTTCTCTGCTTTCTTTTGTATGGCTGGAATTTATTTTATTTCGAATATTTTCTTTCCTTAATAGTTTGTAAGTTTTACACTCTATTTCCCTTTTAAATGATTATGTGTAAATTGTTAACACTCTAACTTAGCAAATTGTAAGTTTAATCAATAGCCCTGACCTTCTCCAAAGTAGTATGAGAGGTAGTATAGCACAGTGGTTAAGATTGTAGGCTCTGGAGCTAGACTGTGTAAATTCAAAACCATGCTACCCGTTTGTTTTTTACAAACTAAGCCTCAATTTCTTCATTGGTACAATAAGATAATAATGGCCCATAGCTCATATGATTGCCATGCAGAAAATAAAATGACATAATGTAGACAAAGTACCTTATAGCTCCAAGCCCAACCTGACCAGAAAGCCTGGACAGAACACTTGGAAGCTGCATAGCCTATCAACACTCAAGCACAAAGTATGACAGGCAGAGCTGATTGTCTACAGAGCAAAGCCAGTGACACCATTTGGCCAAGAAACTTGAGGAGCAGGTTTGCTTGAGTTCAGACCACAAAGAACATTTCCAGACTTGGAGTTGGTTACCCCACTCCACTCTGGAGGTGGAGCTAATTCATAGCTTCACCCACGACAGAGTGTAGCTCTTGGCCCCACCCAACCAGAAAACCTGGCCAGAACACTTGGAAGACTGCATAGCCCAGCAGTGCTTGAGCAGAGAATCCAACAGGCAGAGCTTATCATCCTCGGAGCAAAAACAGTGGCCCTATTCAGGCAGGGAACTTGGGATACGGGTGAGCTTGAGTCAAGACCACAAACAAAGAGCCTTCCTAGCCTTGCGTCCAGCTCTCCACTTTTCCCAGGCAGGGAATCTAATTCATAGTCCTGCTAATTGCTGAATATAGCCTTTAGCCTGCCCAGATGGGGAACCTAACCAGAGCACACAGGAAGCTGTATAGCTCATCCAGTAGTCCTCCTTACAGTGACATTTGAACAGAGAGCACAGCCTGAAATTTTCCCCACCTGTAGAGAAAAACCAGTGGCCCTGTTTGCCCAGGGAATTCAGTGCATAGTCTTGCCTGATTTGCATTCCAAAACAATGAGCTTTGTGGGCCCTGGGTCACATACTGCTCCTCTGCCAATGCAGGAAAGCTAATTCATAGCCCCACCTACTACTACCCAGTCCCAGCTATCTAGGAAGCCTGAGCAGAGAATGTGGGAAACTGCAGAGCCCATCCTACAGCCTCAGTTGGGCAGGGAACTATGCCAGCAGTCTTATTGAAATAGTCTCAGCCCATGGCACCCCCTTTAACCTCAGAACTTTGGCAGTAGACTCACCCAAAAATAGATCCTAATAACAAGCTCCACCTACCCAAGGACATTACCAGTGGAAACACACAGAAACCCAAACTAAACTGACTGGTGAAGAACTGTCTATGCCAAAGTGAACCTGTAAAGTCTGGAAGAGAAAACTGCTTACTCAAATTCATAGATACCAATGTAAGGAAACAAGGATAACAAAAAAACAGGTGAACATTACACCACCAAAGGAAACTAATAAAACTTCAACTGACCCTATAGACAAGGAGATCTATGGACTGTCAAAAACTTCAGAATAACCTTCTTTAAAAAGTTTAATGAACTAAAAAGTACACAGAGAGATAATTAAATTAAATTAGGAAAACAACACATGAACAAAACAAGAAGTTTCACAATGAAATATAAACCATAAAAAAAAATCAGAAGTCCTAGAGCTGAAAAATACAAAAACTGAACTGAAGAACTAAATAGAGAGCTTCAAAACAGACCCCATCACGCAGAAGAAAACGATCAAAGACTTAAAAGACAGAATATTTGATATTATGCAGTCAGAGGAGCAAAAAGAAACAAAAATGAAAAGGAGAGAAGAAAGCCTACAAGACTTATGCAACACAATCAAAAGAAACAATATCCACATAATGTGAATTCCAGAAGAAGGTGAAAAAGGGAAAAGGAGGAAAAGTATATTTAAATCAATAATTGCTGAAAATGTCCCAAACATGGGGAGAGAAATGGACATCCAAATCTATGGGGCCCAAATGACCCTAAATAGGTTGAACTCAAATAGGGCTACACTGAGAAATCTAATAATTAAATTGTCAAAAGTCAAAGACAAAGAAATAATTTGGAAATCAGCAAAAGAAAAGAGACAAGTTAAATAAAATAGAGCCCCTATAAGACCATTGGTAGATTTCTCAACAGAAAATTTTCACTCCATGCAAGAATGGGATGATATATTTGAAATTTTCAAACAACTGTCAACCAAGAATTCTATACCCTGCAAAGCTTCAGAAATGAAAGTCCTTCAGAAATGAAAGAAAGATAAAGACTTTCCTGAAAAACAAAAACTGAGGAAATATGTCACCACTAGACCTGCCTTACAAAAAAACTGCTAAAGGGTATTCTTTGAATGGAAATAAAAGGACACCAATTAACTTCATGAAAACATAAGAAGGTAGCATAAAACTCACTAGCGAAGGTAAATATATAGTCCAAGTTAGATTCTGTAGTATGGTAGTGGTGGTGCATAATTCACCTTCAACTCTACTTTAAAAGTTAAAAATCATATGTAGTAAAAATAGCCACAACCAAAACAATCTGTTATTGAATACACAATATAAAAATATGTAAATTGTAACATCAATAACCTAAAATGTGAGGAGAAGAAGTAAAAGTATAAAGTTTTGGAATCCTATCAAAGTTAAGTTATTAGTTTAAAATAGGGTGTTATAATTTTAAGATATTTGAAGGAAGCCTCATGGTAAACACAAGAGAAAAACCTGTAGTAGTCACACAAAAGCATGTGATAAAGAAGTCAAAGCATACTGATACCAACAGACATCAAAACACAAAAATATGACACCAGGATAAGAAACAAGGAACACAGAATCTACAAAACAGCCAGAAAACAACTAACAAAATGTCACTAGTAAGTGGTTACTTGTCAATAATTACTTTAAATTTAAATAGATTAAATTATCCAACAAAAGACATAGAGTAACTGAATGGATTAAAAAAGATCCAATGATAAGCTGCCTACAAATGACTCACTTTAGCCTTAAAGACACACCTGTACTGAAAGTGAAAGAATGGAAAAAAATATTTCAAGTAACTGGTAACCAAAAAAAAAAAAAAATGTAGCTTTACTTATATCACATAAAATAGACTTTCAACTAAAAATGGTAAAGAGACAAAGAAGGTCATTCTATAATGATAAGGGGTGACTCTATCAAGACAATATAATGATTGCAAATTTATACACCCAACATCAGAGCACATAAATATATAAAGCAAAAACTAGCACAGTTAAAGAGAGAAATAAACAGCAATATGATAATAGTTGGGGACTTTAATATCTGACTCTCAACAATGGATACATCATCCAGACAGAGAAGCAATAAGTAAACAGCTGATTTGAACAACACTGTAGACCAAATGGACCTAACAGACATATATAGAACATTCTATCTGACAAAAGCAGAATATGCATTCTTCTCAAGCACACATGGAACATTTTATAAGATAGACAATATGTTAGGCTACAAAACAAGTCTTAGCAAATTGAATAAGACTGAAATCATACCAAGTATCTTCTCTGACCACAATAGTATGAAACTAGAGATCAATAACAGGAGGAAAAATGGAAAACTCATGAATACCTGGATATTAAAAAACATTCTCCTGAACAACCAATGGATAAAAAAAAATGGAAAATAAAAAGGTATCTTGAAATGAATGAAAATGGAAACACAACATACCAAAACTTATGGGATGCAGCAAAATCAGTTCTAAGAAGGAAGTTCATAGCAATAAACGCCTTCAGTAAGAAACAAGAAGGATCTCAAATAAACAGCCTAACTCTACACCTCAAGGAACCAGAAAAAAAAGGGAAAAAACTAAGCCTAAAGTTAGCAAAGGAAAGGAACTAGCAGAGATTACAGCAGGAATAAATGAAATAGAAAACAGAAAAGTGATAGAAAAGATTAACAAAACTGAGTGCTGGCTCTTTGAAAAGATAGACGAAATTGACAAGCCTTTAGCTAGACTAACCAAGGAAAAAAGAGAGAGAACTCAAATCAACAAAATTATAAATGAAAAGGGAGGCATTACAACTGGCACCATGGATCATAAGAGGCTACTATGAACAAGTATACGCCAACAAATTGGACATCTTAGAAGAAACAGAAAAATTCTTAGAAACACACAACTTACTGAGACTGAATCAGAAATACATAGAAAATCTAAATAGACCAATTACTAGTAAGATTGAATTGGTAATCAAAAATCTCCAAAGGAAGAAATGCCCAGGACCAAATGGCCTCACTGGTGAATTTTACCAAATAGTTTAAAAAGAATTGATGTCAATTCTCAAACTCTTCCAAAAAATCAAAGAAGAAGGAATACTCCCAACCTTATTTTATGATGCCAGCATTACTCTAATGCCAAAACCAGAAGAAGACACTGCAAGAAAAGAAAACTAGAGGCCAATATCCCTGATGAATATAGATAGAAGAATTCTCAATAAAATACTAGGATGCCAAATTCCGCAGCACATTAAAAGGATCATCCACCATGATAAAGTGGGATTTATCCTGGGAGGCAATGATGGTTCAACATATGCAAATCAATAAATGTGTAAATCATGTTAATAAAAAAAATGACATGATCATTTCAATAGATGCAGAAAAGACATTTGACAAAATTCAATACTCATTCATGATGAAAACTCTCAACAAAATAGGTACAGAAGGAATGTACTTCAATATAATAAAGGGCATATATGAAAAACCCATATTAACATCATACTCAATGGTGAAAAGCAGAAAACTCTTCCTCTAAGAGCAGGCACAAGACAAGGGGGCCAACTCTCACCCCTCTTTTCAATATAGTATTGGAATTTCCAGCCAGAGAAATCAGGCAAGAGAAAATAAATAAATGACATTAGAATTGGAAAGGAAGAAGTAAAATTGTCTCTATTTCCAGATGACACAATTTGATATATAGAAAACCCTAAAATCTCCACTAAAAACCTTTTAACTCTAATCAATGAACTCAGTAAAGTTTCAGGATACAAAATTGACATACAAATATCATTAGCATTTCCATATACTAACAGTGAATTATTTGAAAAAGAAATAAAGAAAACAATCCCATTTAAAATAATATGAAATACAATAAAATACTTAATAAATTTAACCAAGGAAGTAAAAGATTTTTACACTGAAAATCACAAGACATTGATGAGAGAAATCAAGGGTGACACAAATAAATAGAAAAGCATCCCATGTTCATGGGTTGGAAGAATTAATATTGTTAAAATGTCCATTCTACCCCAAACCATCTATAGTTCAATGCAATCCCTGTCAAGATTACAATGACCATTTTTACAGAAGTAGAAAAAACAATCCTAAAATTTATATGGAACCACAAAAGACTCCAAATAAAGCAATTCTGAGAAAGAACAAAATGGAAGGTATCACACTTCCTGATTTCAGGCTATATTAAAAATCTATAGTAATCAAACTCATACAGTACTGTCATAAAAACAAACACCTGGACCAATAGAGTAAAATCAAGAACCTAGAAACAAACCCATGCATATATGGCCAACTGGTATTTAACATGGGAACCACGAATACACAATGGAGAAAAGACAGCCTCTTCAATGAATGGTGCTGGGAATATTGGATATTCCCACGTAAAAGAATAAAGCTAGACCACCATCTTACAACACACACAAAAATTAACTCAAAATGGATTAAAGACTTTAATGTAAGACCATAAGTCATAAAACTCCTGGAAGAAAACATAGGAAAAAGGCTTCTTGACATGGGTCTTGGCAATGATTTTTCTGTATATAGCACCTAAAGCACAAGCAACAAAATAAAAAATAACAAGTGGATCTACTTTAAACTAAAAAGCTTCTGCAGAGCAAAAGAAACAGTGAACAAAATAAAAAGAAACCTACAGAATGGGAAAAAAATATTTGAAAACCATATATCTGATAAGGGGCTAATATCCAAATTATAAAGAACTCACACAACTCAACAGCAAAAAACAAGTAATCTATTTGTAAAATGGACGAAGGACCTGAATGGACATTTTTCAAAGAAGATATGGAAATGACCGACAGGTACATTGAAAGGAGCTCTACATCACTAATCATTAGGGAAATGCAAATCAAAACCACAATGAGATACCACTTCACACATTTAGAATGTCTATCATCAAGAAGACAAGAGGGGCCAGCAGTGGTTAAGTTTGCATGTTTCGTTTCAGCAGCCCAGGGTTCACCAGTTCGGATCCCGAGTGCAGACATGGCACCACTTGGCAAGCCATGGTGTGCCAGGCATTCCACATATAAAGTAGAGGAAGATGTTAGCTCAGGGCCTGTCTTCCTCAGCAAAAATAGGAGGATTGGTAGCAGATGTTAGCTCAGGGCTAATCTTCCTCAACAAAAGAAGACAAGAGATAGGGGCCAACCTGGCAGTGCAGCGATTAAGTTGGCATGTACCCCTTCGGTGGCCCAGGGTTCACTGGTTCGGATACCAGGTGTGGACCTATGCATCACTTGTCAAGCCATGCTGTGGCAGGTGTCCCACAGATAAAGTAGAGGAAAATGGGCACGGATGTTAGCTCAGGGCCAGTCTTCCTCAGCAAAAAGAGGAAGATTGGCAGCAGATGTTAGCTCTGGGCTAATCTTCCTCAAAAAAAAAACAAAAAAAACAAGAAGACAAGAGATAACAAATGCTGGCAAGGATATGGAGAAAAGAGAAGCCCAGTTCACTATTGGTGAGATTTGAAATTAGTACAGCCACTATGAAAAACAGTAGAACTACCATGTGATCCAGCAATTCTACTTCTTGGAAAATATCTAAAGGAAATGAAAAGACTGTATCAAAGTGATATCTGCACTCTCATGTCCATGGCAGCATTATTTACAATGACCAGGACATGGAACCAACCTTAGTGTCCGTCAATGGATGAGTGGATAGGAAGTTGTCATATATATACACAAAGGGATATTACTTAGCCATGAACAATAAGGAAATCCTCCCATTTGCGACAACATGGATGGGTTTTGATGGCATTATATTAAGTGACATATGTCTGAACTAGAAAGACAAATGCTGTATGATCTCACTTGTATGTGGAATCTTAAAAAATAACCTCATAGAAAAAGAGCTTAGGGGCTGGCCCATGGCCAAGTGGGTAAGTTCGCCCTCTGCTTTGGCAGCCCAGGGTTTCGCCAGGTTCAGATCCTCTACACGGACCTAGTACCCCCTCATCAAGCTGTGATAAGATGGCATCCCATGTAGCAGAACTAGAAGGACCTACAGCTAGAATATACAACTATGTACTGGGGGACTTTGGGGAGAAGAAGAAGAAGAAAAGAAAAAGATTGGCAGGAGATGTTAGCTCAGGGCCAATCTTTTAAAAAAAAGAGAAAGTAGATTTGTGGTTACCAGAGGTGGGGGATGGTGGGAGGGGAAACTGGATGAAGGTGGTTATAAGGTACAAATTTCCAGCTATAAGTATTAGGGCTGTAATGTACAACATGATGACTATTAACCAGTTAACACTGCTGGACGGTGTATTTCAACATTGTTAAGAGAGTGGATCCCAAGAGTTTTCATCACAAGGAAAAACCTTCTTTTTTTATTTTTTGTATCTATCTGAGATGATACATTTTAACTGGGCTTATTGTGGTGATCATTTCACAATATCCGTAAGTCAAATAATTGTGCTGTACAGCTTAAACTTATACTGTGCTGTATGTCAATTATATCTCAATAAAACTGAAGGAAAAAAGTGCCAGATATATCAGGGCTCAATAAATGTTAATTTATTAGGGTTACTCATTGCTCTTAGAAATTAATAAATTTTTCTAATAGCCCCTTCCAGTCCTTGATTTTCTATATCATTTTTCAAATTCTTTCTGTCACTGTAATTATTTTAATTGTATTTATGGGCATCTTCTCCACCTGTTTCCTTTTTCTTGAAATACAACGACCAGTCTCATGTTTAAAATTTTGATGCAAACAGTCTTACACAGGGAGAGGACAGTATTTTCTAGTTTGTCTTCAATACCATAGGCCACAGGCCCTCACTGAGTCAATCTCTTTAAGGACTGCTCTGTAGTGATTTTTAAATCCATTTCTTAAGTTATAGCTGGGAGCTCAGAGCCCATATTCTAATAGGCATGGATTGGTTTAACTTTACATGTTGTGGTTTTTACCTGATGTGTTAGAGTCCCTCCTCAAATATGTGATACTCAGAGTTGAAATTTGTGTAAAATTTATTTTTCTCTAATTGGTATTGTCATAGGGAATGTTGAAGTGAATGGGTCCTTCAGTGGGGTATACAGTGAGAGGTACAACTGACTGTGAGTGAGCAGTGAGAGGCATCATCTCATAAAGTGGGTACCAGAGAAAGGTTATGGATTTTACTGGAACAGATAAGAGCTCTGCCTCCCAAATATATTTGGGAGCATAGTTAGAGGAACAAAATGCTATACTCAAATAGTGACATAGTTCTTAAGAGTGACCACTAATAATAGTGGGTAACATTTATGTCCTGCTTGCTATATGCATTAATGTATTTAATCATTATGTAAATTATGAGATTTATTATTATTTCTGAATTTACAGATGAAAAACTTGAGGCACATAAGGGTTAAGTAACTTGCCTGATGTGGTAGATCTGGAGTTTGAATCTAGGAAAAATTGATCCAGAGATAGTGTACCTAATTGTTGAATTATACTGCTTCCAAAGGAATGATGAACTAACTGTAGTTGTTTTTATAGACACTCAAAGCCATATGGTATAGTAGTGATTATGGTATAATTATTGTTGAATTTTTTTTTTGGTTTTGAAGTATATTTTTTTATTAAGATTATGATAGTTTACAACCTTGTGAAATTTCAGTTGAACATTATTGTTAGTCATGTTGTAGGTACACCACTTCACCCTTTGTGCCCACCCCCCACACCCCCTTTCTCCTGGTAACCACCGATCAGTTCTCTTTGTCTATATGTTAACTTCTACCTATGGGTGGAGTCATACAGAGTTCGTCTTTCTCTGTCTGGCTTATTTAACTTAACCTAATACCCTCAAGTTCCATCCATGTTGTTGTGAATGGGACGATTTTGTCCTTTTTTATGGCTGAATATTATTCCATTGTATATATATACCATATCTTCTTTATCCAATCATCAGTTGCTGAGCACTTAGGTTGGTTCCACGTCTTGGCTATTGTAAATAATGCTGTGATGAACATAGGGGTGCATGGGACTTTTGGAATTGCTGATTTCAGGTTCTTAGGACAGATACCCAGTAGTGAGATGGCTGGATCATAAAGTATTTCCATTTTTAATTTTTTGAGAAATCTCCATACTATTTTCCATAGTGGCTGCACCAGTCTGCATTCCCACCAACAGTGTATGAGGGTTCTTTTTTCTCCACAACGTCTCCAACATTTGTCACCCTTGGTTTTGGATATTTTTGCCATTCTAACAGGTGTAAGGTGATATCTTAGCGTAGTTTTGATTTGCATTTCCCTGATGATTAGTGATGATGAACATCTTTTCATGTGTCTATTGGCTATCCTTATATCTTCTTTGGAGAAATGTCTGTTCATGTCTCCAGCCCATTTTTTGATCGGCTTTTTTGATTTTTTGTTGTTGAGCTGTGTGAGTTCTTTATATATTATGGAGATTAACCCTTTGTCGGATAAATAACTTGTAAATATTTTTTCCCAATTAGTGGGCTGTTTTTTAGTTTCAATCCTGTTTTCCCTTGCCTGGAAGAAGCTCTTTAGTCTGATGAAGTCCCATTTGTTTATTCTTTCTATTGTTTCCCTCGTCTGAGGAGTTATGGTGTCTGAAAAGATTCTTAAGTCTTCTAGAAGAGAATATAGGCAGTACACTCTTTGACATCAGTTTTATTGTTGAATTTTAAAGGTTGTTTTGTCTTTTCATTACACAAGTCATGCCAACAATCTCTCCACTTTTCTAAACTGTGACAAAAACAGGCACACACACACATTGAGACTCATTGAACTAACAGCCTGACCATATACAAGTTCACAATGAAGCACTTCTAAGTCTGTTCTGTCCACTTATTTCTTGAGATTTTCTTGTACTTAATCCCTTAGCCATGGCTCCACTTCATACAAGTCTTCAATAGTTTCTGTTCCAGTCTCATCAAAATTCAATCCATCTTCCACCCTATCACCAGAGTGCTCTCCCCACATAAAAATATCTATCACTCTTGCTAAAAATTATTTGATAGCTCCCTATTGCCTATAGGATAAAGTTTAAACCCCTTATATTTGTACACAAGTGACTTCATAATCTGACAATATTTACGGTCTCATCTCTAGTCATTATCCTCTTTGAAAACTCTTCACCTTAATTGTAATTTCTTTTCTTTAATTTGTTTCTGTTTAGTTTAAATTAGTTTCTGTTTTAATCTTCTATTTTAAGTATAAGCAAATATGCACGTATGTGTATGTGTGCATGTATGTGCATCTACAAATTTCATATCCACAAATATCCACAAATTATATATTTGAGATGTGTATACACACACATTTCAAGTATACAATTTGTGGATATATCCCACTTTATTCTTTATTAGATAAAAGATAGTATTTTATACACACTTTCTGCCCCTTTTGCTTAAAAATGCACTGTGAGGTTCACTCTGTAGCAGTATATTGACACATTCTTCATTTTCTTTCACAGCTACATAGTATTCCATTGTGTGGGTGTACCATATTTTTCAATTGTCCTCCTATTGATGAATAATTGTGCTATCCAAGTCTTTTTCTATTATCAATAGTGCTGCAATGACTAGTCTTGTGCGTTCATTTTGTCCACATTTTTGCCTGTGTTTCTCTAATATTTCTTTTTTAACAGAATTATGGAGGAACTATAGTGGAAGATGGAAGAAGTCTTGTGCGCAGGAGTGATATTTAGCATATTTCCTCACCAATGTGACATGAGCACCATGCAATTGGAATAGACTTTGGTCTAGGGGTGAAACAGCATTTTGGAAACCTCCTGCTGAGCCAGAAATGAACATTTTTGCCACAGAATCATGGGGAGGTCAGAGAAGTCCTAGGGAGGTGCTAAGGGCAGTGGGGGAGCACTTTGGAGAGCTAAGGGATGCCACTATATGTCAACTGGTATAGAAACATTTTATTATTTTAAGAATCATGCAGGTAACTAGTTCATACTAATTGAATATCAGCCCTATTTATATGTTTGCTGTTGGAAAGATAAATAGTATTACCTGATAGTTTTCTCACCCTGTGGAATTAGAAGGAAGGTCATCTGCTGAAGTTGAGTAAGAAGCTAGAAATGTTAGGATTTCAAAGACATTTTGAAATAATTGTTGGGAGTTCTAGAAAATTAGAGAAATGTAGTACAATTGTTGTGCTACATTGAAGACACAACTGAGGCTTGGGATCATGAATTCTTAGTGGTTCAAGACTGCACTTGCCTAAATTGTTTTCCAGCTATTATTAAGTTTACCTCTGTTAAAGAAGCTGCAAACAAATAATTGACCTTGTGTAGTGTTTGGTTTCTCAAGATGAATGGGCTGAAAGAACCGATGAACAAGAGACTCAACGATATTGGTTAAGAGTGTGATCGATATGAAGGATCATGTACTCTAATCTGAGTGGTAAAGAAAGTAAAAAAAAAAGAAGGGTCTTTAGAGTTAGGGAGGAAATTTAAGGGCAAGTGCAAAGTCTAGATTAGTTTGAAGAATGGTCATAGTGGAAATAGTTAAACCAGGAATGTGGATAGAGGAATTGTGGCTCAAGAATGGGGAGAAATTTGAGGCAGAGAAGTTTTATTTAGTAATATCAGAGTTTGGCTGTGGTGTGGTAAATGAAGTGGAATGGAGAAAAAGGACATGGAAGATGAAGATTTTTGTAACCGAGAATCCAAGATAGTTGATAAATATCCGTGGATCTATTTAAGACTTAAGAAAGACCATTCAGGAAGAAGTTAGGAATTGGGATGGAAAGGCCAAGTGCTAAAGTCTTTAGAGAATAAAAGGGAGAGACCATGAGTCTGGTGGAGGACAGATGTTAAGAGAGAGGTGTAGTCTGTTGACAAGAGCAATTTCTTTTTTAAAACTTTTAAAAATTAAGATATAATTCACATATTATATTAGTTTTAGGTGTATAACACAATGCTTTGATATATGTACACACCATGAAATGATTGCCTCAATAAGTTTAGTTAACATCTGTCACCACATTTAGTTACAAATCTTTTCTTGTGACAAGAATTTTTAAGATCTATTCTCTTACCAACTTTCCAATATGCATATTGTTAACTATAGTCACCATGCTGTACATTACATCTCTAGGATTTATTCATCTTTGAACTGAAAGTTTGTATCTTTTGACCACCTTCACCCATTTTGCCCACCTCGCACCCGCCACCTCTAGCAACCACCAGTATGTTCTCACAATCTGTGAGTTTTTTTTTTTTATTTTTAGATTTCACATGTAAGTGATATCATACAGTATATGTCTTTCTCTGTCTGACTTATCTTATTTAGCATAATGCCCTCAAGGTCCATCCATGTTGTCACAAATGGTAGGATTTCCTTCTTTTTTATGGTTGAATAGTATTCTATTGTATATATACATTTTCTTTATCCATTCTTCTGTTGATGGGCCAGTTATAATTTCTTAGGCTTGTTTACATCTCTCTGTCTTTGTATGCTATTTCTTCTGCCTAATGAAATCCTAACTTTGCAAAATCAAATATTACCTCTTCCATGAAGTCTTTCTCAACCTAAGTTGTTAGTCACTCTCATCTCTGAGTCTCCACAGTGCTATATTGTAACTCTGTTATAGGACTTATCACATTGTATTTATAATCAATTTTCCCAAGTCTTACCAGCCTATACGTCATATAGGGTCACATAGCATATATTTCACTGCTCTTGCCCCTACCTGCTCTTACAGGACCTGAAATCCCTCCAAAGTATGTTTCCCTTACACACATCCCACAAGTATTTCTGTGTATCCTCAAGATGTGGCTCAAACGTTCTTTCAAACAAGTCTGTTCCTGCCAGGTCCCAATGCAGCTCTCTCAGCCACTACAGTTTTTCTGGGTCTTGTCACATTCCTTGGAATCACAGTCTCCAATTTGGTACATTCCCTTGCTCTGCTCAGACCTGAGTCACCCACTGGGTTGCTGCTCTATTGGCCACCAGTCTCAATATAGATCCCAGCTGAGTGGTGATTTACGGAAAAAAAAAAGCTTAAAATTTTGGTTAAGACTGTTCATTTTTGGGGGGAGAGACAACCATTTCAAATGTTCAAAAACTTTTTATTTGGAAATAATGATACTTTCACAGGAAGTTGCACAGAAATGTACAGAGAGGTTCCATGAATTCTTCACTTAGTTCCCCCATGGTTACATTTTATATAACTATAGAACAAAACCAAAACCAGGAAATTGACGTTGGTGCAATGTGTGTGTATAGCTCTATGACATTTTATCACATGAGTAGATTCAAGTAATCATCATAGCAATCATGATACAGAACTATTCTATTACCACAAAAATCTCCCTAGGGCTATAATCATACTCACTCCCCTCTAAGACACCATCACTAAACTCTGGAAATCACTAGTCTATTTTCCATCCCTAATTTTTTTTTCATCTTGAAAATGTTATATAAATGGAATCATACAGTTTGTGACCTTTCAATATTTGATTGTTATTCCACTCAGATAATTCATTTCAGATCCATTCAAGTTGTGTGTATCTATAATTCACTCCTTTTGTTACTGAGTAGTATTCCCTCGTACGTATGCACAACAGCTTATTTGACCATCACTTGTTGTAGAACATTTTTGTTGTCTTATGGGTTGAATTGTGTCCTCCAAAAAGATATGCTGAAGTTCTTACTCCCAGTACCTCAGAATGTGACTTTATTTGGAAATAGGGTTTTAACAAAGGTAATTAAGTTAAAATGAAATGGTTAGCATGGGCCATAATCCAATATGACTGGTATTATTATAAAAAGGGAAAATTTAGACACAGAAACAGACATGTGAAGAGACAAAGGAAGAATGCCATGTGAAGCTGGAGGATTGGAGTGATGCTTCCATAAGCTAAGGAACACCAAAGATTGCAAAATAAATCACCAGAAGCTAAGAAGAGACGTGGAATAGATTCTCCCTCACAGCCCTCGGAAGGAACCAATCATAGCCAACACCTTAATTTTGAACTTACAGCTACCAGACAATAAATTTCTGTTATTTTAAGCTACCCAATGTGTGGTAATTTGTTATGTCATCCCTAGAAAACTAATACAGATTGTTCCCAGTTTGGGACTATTATGAACATTCATGTACAGGTTTTTGTGTAGACATATGTTTTCATTTCTTTGGGGTTTATGAAAAGATTTCAGGCAAGGACACTTACTCCAAGATGCTAGATCACTTTACACTGGTAAGATAATCTTGAACATATTGTCCTTCTCCAAACACAGGAACTTCTCGAAGCCCCCTTTGCCCCTAGAGTAGAAGAACCCCCCTCCCTCTGGTCAAATATGATAATCATTTCTGAAGACATGCAACTCAGCCCTCCCAATGATGGCTACACTTAACATGATTATTCCAAGCAATTTTATATCCTCAGTGCTTCAATTTCTGCACTCCAGAATAGGACCTGAACTTTAACCTCTACATGTTAAAAAATATCCACTGTGAATCTCTACCTAAACCTCATATCTGATATAAAAAATAATTCAAAATGGGACATAGGTTTAAATGTAAGACTATAAATATTTTAGAACAAAATACAGGAGAAAACTTTTGGACTCTGGGAAGTCTAGGTCTGAGTTTTGGTTCTGCCCCTTGCTAGTTGAGTGACCTATTGTCAACCATTTCACCCCTCCCAATCAACAATTTTATTTTCATCTGTCAAGGAAGGCTGTTTTATACAACTATGTACTGAAGCTTTAAAAATATTCTCTCTAACCTTCCTCTCTCTCAAAAGAAAATTAAACAAGGCTGTTAATACATTCTTCCAAGGGTTGTTTCAAGGATTAAACAAGGTAGTAAATGTAAAAAGCACCTTGAGAAGGGCTTGACATATAGTGAACACTCAGTAAACGTTGCATACTTTACCCTATATTTTGTGCTAAATTCCACCTTCCTATGACTTCCACTCATCAGACCAATTTCTGTCACTGAGGGCTGCTATTGACCAGGCCATTCCATATTCCATGTAATAAAGTCTACTCTGAATCCACAAAAAGTGCTGTCGCATGGGCCAATATAAAGTATGCCCATACAATGAAGTGCGTGGTCTTGTTTGGTCTTTCAAAATTCAAGCCTCTAAAACCCACAGGTAGTAAAGATTGGGGAAGCAGGGAGGAGGGAGGCCACAGATACCTTGTGGGACCTGTTTAGGACATGAATTCTGTGAGCTACAGGCCGTCCTTCATAACAGGAACAAACATGGCTGCTTGTTGATTCTGTTGCTGTTTGAAGCAAGGACCTTCTCTATACAGTAAATCTCAGCTCCCCTTATCAGGTGTGTGCAATGTAGTCATCCTAATCCTCAGGCTGAGCCAAAGCTGGGGTTGCCATGGAGACAAACTGTGTTGGCTAGAACACTCTGGGCAATAAAGCGCGTTATAGGAGAAGTCTGGGGTCTGTTATTCTCACACAGACACAGTCTATGCACCAGACTTTATTTTAAGAATAGTTGATGGGGTTTGGAGTGAGGGATGTGATCAAGCAGCCCTGGGATGTGTGGTGGTCAGAGGGACTCGGAGCCTTATGCAGACCTCTCATCACTTAGGATCCATAACTAGGACGCTCAAAATACTTTAATTTAAGCCTTGTCTTTGTCCTACCAGGTGGCCTTCATCTAAGTTCTTTTATATAGATTGAAAATGCTACCTGTCCTTCTACTGGTAAGTCCGTGGGATATTGAATATTATTCAAAATATAAGGATTTACAGAAGAAAGGCCCTAGACCATACTACTGCTTAATTTTTCTCACATCTCCAGCTCTGAATTTCATTCAAGACTTTTATGGATCTTCTTTCTGTTTTAGTCACTATCCTCATCATCAGCTAAGATTTTTAGAGCTCTGGCCAGTTTCAATGCATTGAGTAATGTGTCTGAGGCCTTAGTAAACTGAACAGCCCAGTTGCATGTCAACATTTCTATAAGAGATATCAATTTCTTGATTTTAAGATGTGGATGGCAGTTTAGAGAGCATTGAGCTCAGTGATGGCCCATCAGAATCCCCTGGGAAGCTTATTAAAAATTTAGCCCCCAGAGCCCCAGAGCTATGACCCAGGCCTAATAAATCATAATCAATATGGCTGATGCTTATGCATGTATATTTTTAACATGCTCCTCCAGTGATTCTGATCTACCACAAAGTTTAAGAACCATTGATCTAATTCCACCGTTTTCTTCTCCCATTTTATATGAAGGAGAACTGAGGCCCGGAAAGGGAATGCGACTTCCTCAAGTTGACAAATATAACTGAAGAAATGGTCAAAAGAATAATTGTGGACATAATAGTAATTTTTAAAAAGTTCTTTCTTTCTAAAAATTACGTTTCAACATGTAAAAGCTAGGTTTGATTCATAGTGGCCTGTTCAATTAGGTCAGACTTCTGGGGCTCTAAGCTTCAAATAAATCAAGCCCAGTCTCAAACAAACCACGCTCGTGTAATACATGTACATTATTCCAAAAAATGGAAATAAGGACTCTAGGGTATGTGTCTTAAAGTTCAAGCCCCAAACTGCTTCAGCACTGAAGAAAGATAGGGAGCTTGGATGAAGGAGGCCTAAAGGCATCTGAGCTTTCCTCCAGGGAAGCCCTGAAGCCACAGCACAGTTAATGGCTCTGGGGATTAATTGAGCTAAAAATAAAACATAAATTGTATTTGAGGTGATTTTTTTCTATTTACACAGAATTTGATTAAGAGATGTTTTTCTTGAAGGATGAGATTAGATCTGTGTGGCATTAGATGAAAATGACAAGAATTTTTTATTTTCCCTGTAGCTCTCCAGCTGCCTCTGCAGAAGACATCTCCCAGGGCTTGGGCCCTGAGCTCATGTTCTTTTGAAATTTTGAGTGGGTTCAGATATTTTTGAGATAGGCCTTTTCATCCGTGTCAGAAGAACAGCTTGGTTATTTGGTTCCTCTCCAAGTTAAGGACCGATTCTATGAGGCCATTTTCATTTGCTCATTCTGAAACTTCAATCAGTGGTTTAGAAAAGTATTTTCCAGTCAATCAGTAGCCAGACACACACACAAGCCCTATAGTTAAGATAAAATTTCTGATAGTGTTGCACCCCAAACTCTAGTGACTATGATTGCTAACAAAGGGAGTATTAGTGAACGAACTTCTGGGAATTTGGAGACTAAAAGAGGAAAAAAGAATGAGAAGAGATGGAGCAGCACCAGGCAGCTGGGACTCAAAGCATGGGAGGCAATGAGCAAAGATGATTTCTGGTACTTCAAGAGTGATTCAGCCACAGACAAAGAGACTCCCCTCATTTTTAAAATTTATATTTATTTTAAAAGCTATCAAGCTAAAATGTGGCCTTAATAAAAGGAGAAAATGTTCTTTTTGATGTCTTACTACAATTGACAACAAATCGCCCATTTCTCCTGGTCTAGATCTCATTTTCTTGGGGAACTCCCTAGTCTCTACTGAGTCTGGGGAGTGTTGAAGATGGAATCAGTCAGTAAAAAACCTAGTATCTTGATTGTATATCATTCTGAGGAAAAGCTAGGAAGGTGATGTTGACCCACAGCCTCCCTATCTCTCCAAGAAGGAAAGGTTAGGATTGCTGACCAGGTGCTTTGCAGAGCCTAATTAGTAGTAAATAAAATCTCTCCACACATCCTGGTGTTAGGTAAAAATCATTGCTTACTGCTGTCCCTGGAGTAGGCAGGACTGGTGATCTTGATTTTGTTGGAAAGGGCATTGGCTGAGGAGATAGAAAGTCAAAGTAAAATCTTGGCTCTGTCATGGACCCATGATAAGATATGCCATGATAAGATAGGCCTTTGGCAATTCACGTGACCTTTTCAAGGTTGACATAGGCTTTCCTCTCAGGGTTATCTAGGGTCTCATGGGAGGTGAACAACCTGTCATTTCAGGCCTTCCACCATTTAAACTTACCCAAATATTTGAATGTTTTCCTACCAAATCATCCAGCCCAAATTAAACCTGTTTACTCATTCCTTAAACATGCCTTGGGCATCCTCTTCCTCTAAACCTTATGCTTTTATTTCTGTTTGAAAGGCTTACTCCCTTTCTCTCATCCCATCCAAACCCTCCTCAATGCCCAATGAAAATCCCCTCTTCAAAAGAATATTTCTCTTGCATCCCTCCAGAGCTCTTTCTCTCTCCTCTACTCTCACTGTGTACTACTTTTGGTACTTTTCATCAGTATGTTTATGTCTGGCTTCCCCAACTGGACAATAAGTTTCTTGAGTGTAGGGAGAACACTCTACTCAGTGAATTCAGTTGATGGATTTAAAATCTCCTTACAAATTGATAATAATGACAATTATTTCATCCCAGTTATTTAAAAAAACAACCATAAAACAGTAAAAAGATTTAGATTAAGACAGATCTGGGTGTTGGTGTTGGCCACTTCACTTTAATAAGTGAAGGTATATCACAGATAATTGGGCAAATTATCAAATTGCTTCAAACTTAGTTTCTCATCTGTAAAATGAAGATAACAATAGGTGCCACCCTAAATATATTGTTATGGAGATGAAATTAAATTAATGAGTATAGATATTTTTTAAATTTTCATGGACTGTATAACCACAATTAATGATTAAGTAGGTATTGTAAGTATTCCATTACCAAATAAAAATCTTCCCCACCATAACTCACACACAGTAGGCCACAGGAAATGTTTCTTGGTGATCACGATGATAATGATGATGATTAACGGCACTATTTAATCCTTCTCAGACCAAGGAAGGAAGCAACTATGGTGAAGCCCCTCAAACTGTCCCCTGGCTTCTTTGTGGAGAACAATTTTCCTGACTTACCCCATGTTTTTTCACGGAGTATCAGAGTGGAAGGGAGATTTAGAGAATATCTAATTGAACTTCTTTATGTCACTGATATGGACAGTGATGCCCAGAAAGAGGATTTTAAAATTTTCCACTTTAATATACCAGCTTAATTACTATGGCACAACAGAGATGAAGTCCAAGTTCACACAGCCAGGAAGTAAAAAAGACAGGACATGATCCCAGTTCTGTCTGTCTCTTAAGCCCCAGTACCAATCCCTTCCCCAAATTATGACCTCTTCTGATATTTCTACCTTCCCCTATGGAGAAGTCAGACTTAAATCTTCCCCTCCTGGTCTCAGCTTCAAGTGATGGTGTGAAGTATTTCTGGGGTAGAGTTGGAATAAAGTACAAATTTGTCCATACCCAGGCAGTGTAGCCCAGACAGAGATCAGGAGACCTAGCAGCTCCTTTTCCTCCACATGTATCTTTTATTGGGAAAAGTAGTTGACTGCTCTGTGTATGATTGAGCAAAATCCTTACTATCTTAACTCTCAAGCCTCAAGTTCTTTATCTGTAAAATGGGGATAATTAATGACACCTACCTCAGGAAGTGGTTGTAAAGATATAATAATTAAGTAATATATGTAAAATATTTAGAATAGTAGCTAATACATAATAAACATTCAAAAGTGTTAGTTGTTTGTATAGTTACTATACAAGCTGGAAAGTCAGAAGAATCATAACAAAACTACAAATAAAGCATTATGGCTACACAGAGATTGTCAGACTGGATTCCTAAAAAAGCAAGCCCAAGTATGTGCTGTCTGCAACAAACTTATTTTAAATATAAACCCAGATATGTTGAAATAAAAAGATTTTTAAAAGTATGCCTTGCAAACACTAGCCAAAAATACTATTACAATTTATAGCTTACAAAAAATTAACTCAAAATGAATTAAAGACTTAAATGTAACACATGAAACTCCCACAAAAAAACATAGGAATAAAGCTTCTGGACATGGGTCTTGGTAATGATTTTTTGGATATAACACCTAAAGCACTAAAGTACAAGCAACAAAATCAAAAATAACCAAGTGAGATTACATCAAACTAAAAGCTTCTGCACAGCAAAATAAACCATCAAAAAAGTGGAAAGACAACCTATGGAATGAGAGAAAAACCTTTGCAAACCATAATTCTGAAAAGGAGTTAATATCTAAAATATACAAAGAACTCATACAACTCAATACAAAAAAACATATAATTCAATATGGGATTAGGGAAAAGGATTTAAATAGACATTTTTCCAAAGAAGACATACGAAAGGTCAACAGGTACAGGAAAAGATGCTCAACATCACTAGCCATTAGGCAAATATAAATTTAAACCACAGTGACATACCACCTCACACCTCTTAGAATGGCCATTGTAAAAAAGATAAGAGATAACAAATGCTGGAATGGATGTGGAGAAAAGGGAATCCTTGTGCACTGTTGGTGGGATTGCAAATTGTAAAACCACTATGGAAAACAGTATAGCTGACCCTTAAAAAATTAAAAAAAGAAGTGCCATATGATCCAGTAATTCCACTTCTGGGAATATATCGAAAGGAAACAAAAACACTATCTCAAAAAAATATCTGCACCCCCATGTTTATAGCAAGGTTATTTACAACACCCAAGACATGGAAACAACCTAAGTGTCCATCAATGGATGAATGGATAAGAAGGTGAGATACATACATACATACTTACATATATATATATATACACACACACATATACATACACACATATATAAATATTATTCAGCCATAAAAAATGAGAATTTCTTCCAATTTGCAGCAACATGGGTGGAGCTTGAAGGCATTATGCTAAGGGAAATAAGTCAGATAGAGAAAGACAAATACTGTATGATTTCTGTTATACATGGAATCTAAAAAAAAATCAAACTCATAGAAAAAGAGATCAGACTTGTGGTTACTAGAAGTGAAGTGTGGGGCAGGGGGAAATTGAAGGAAGGTGATCAAAAGGTACGAACTTCAAGTTATAAGACAAATAAGTACTAGGGATTCAACATACGGCATGATAACTATAGTTAACGTTACTGTACAATATATAGGAAAGTCGTTGAGAGTAAATCCTAAGAATTCTCATCACAAGAAGAATTTTTTCCCCTTTTCCTTTTTCCATTTCTTCTTTCTTTTCTTTTTGTTGTAGCCATATGAGAAGATGGATGTTAGCTGAAACTATTGTAATCATTTCACAATATTTGTAAATCAAACCACCATGCTGTATGCCTTAAAATTATACAGTGGTGTATGACAATTATTTATCAATAAAACTGGGAAAAATACTATTAGAGTTTAAAGGAGAAAAAATCTTCTAGAAAGTGATAGAGATGGGGAGGAATTATCATGGACCTTTTATAGAGGAGATGTCATTTTAGGCAGTCCCTGAAGGATAGAGATGTATGATTTAGACAATAAGAGGAAGTGAAAAAAGTGAAGCACAGGGCTTGTTCTGGGACCATTCAATAATATAGTTTGGGGCCATGTTACCATGCAGAAAAGAAGGGGGAGATGCAGCTAGGCAGGTGGGGCACTTCTAGATTTTGGAGGACCTTTGAATGGCAGGATAAGGTGTTTGCTTCCTTCCCTAATGGTAGTATAGAACCATTGAAAGCTTTTAAACAGAGAAGTAACATGGTTAGAATGATACTTTAAAATTATTGTTTTAACATTTGTGGCCAGGAATTAGGAGGAGGCTGTTGCAAATGATCCAGAGGAGAGATAAAGAACATCTGAATTAAAATAAGATCAATATGGAGATCTCATCAAGATGGCGGTGTAGGCAGATTCTGAACTCACTTTTTCCCACAAACACAGCCAGGTTACAACTATTCTTAGAAAAATTGCCCTGGATAGAAAAGAGAAAACTGCAAAAAAAGAACCCCCAAACAAGGGACAGTACAGACTGAGGTGGAAGAGGTAGAAATTCCTTCTGGAGAGGAAAAAAGCCACCTTTGTGAGCAGTGGAGCTTCACAGCTGGCTGGATGTGACCCTAAGGTATGCAGCCCTCCCTGGAGAAGTGGGGACCTTAGTGGCAGCACATTATCTTTATAAGAATCCTTCAGAGTCAGCACAACTAAGATGAGTGTCCTACTATCTGGCTTTGCTGGCTATTAACTGTAACTGAGAATACCCCCAGAAAAGCTATTGGAGGAAAGCAGAAAAAACCTGACTCTTAAAAGGCCCACACACAAATTCATCCATCTCAGAGAGCAACCCAAAATCACAAAAAAGACAGATGCACAGTCCTTTGGTGCAAAGAGACTCACCTGGTAGGCTCCAGGTACATCTCTGTGAGAGGTGTCAGCTCTCCAGAGACTGAGACTTAGGTGGTGGCCGTTATTGTAACCTAGTACAGGTGTGATGACACATTCGCTGGCAGATGCAATTGAAGTTCTTGCCCTGGCCTGATAGCCCAGGGGTCTGGAACACCCTCTAGAACACAGATTTAATCCAGTTCAGCCAGGGCAGGCAGCTTGCCTTAGGGACAAGCCCTGCCCAACAACAAGCCGTAAGGCTACTTGTTGGCCTGCATAGACTGAGTGCCTTGATCCTCTACACGTAAGCAAGGGTGTCCACCCCTGTGGGGAAGGGCATGTGTGAGGACCAGGTGAACAGTGGGTGGTGTGGATGGAGAGGTGGGGGTCACTGTAGTGGGGCAACTGGGTCAACTCAAGGGGGTCAGGTAGTTTGCACAGACCAGGACTGTGTTCTCAGTGTGTGAGGACATGTTGGGTGTGGGGCTTATCAGTAGCAGAAGTCCTGTGCTTCACAATCAGCCACAAAGAGGATTGACTCCACCTTCCAAAGACTGAAACAATTGGGTGCTCCCATGTCTAAGGCCAGCCCCTCTCAGATGCACTCCTAAGAGAGCTGACAACACCTCTGTAGGCCTGAGGCCAACAGTAACTGTAAGCCCCTGAGCCTAGCAACCAGATACACTGGGTACATACTCAATTACCAGGAAAACAGCAAAAGGAGTGTGCTATTAGACCTTGCAGCCAACAGTGCTGGGGATCTCCAAACTGGATTTACAAACAGCCAGCCAGGGAGGGAAAGACTAGACTCCCTGGCTACTTGCAGTAAGAGTAGCCCTATGACAGCAGAAGGACACAAGTGCCCAAACAGGGGTCACTCTTGGGTCATTTGGAATGGGGATGCGAGGGAAGCACACTGCTGGGTCTTAAAAGGCATCTCTTAGAAAGGCCAGTTCTCTAAGCTCAGGAGACATAGCTGACTCATGTAATACATAGATATAACCACAGAGAAAGAGGCATGCTGAGGAGACAAAGGAATATATTCCAAGCAAGGGAACAGGGCAAAACCCCCCAAAAAGAACTAAATTAAACAGAAATAAGCAACCTACTTGACAAAGAGTTCAAACAAAAACTCATAAGGATGCTCCCTGATATTGGGAGAAGACTGGATGAACACAGTGAGAACATCAAAAAAGCATTGGAACATATAAAAAATAACCAATCAGAAATGAACAATACAATACTGGAAATGAAAAATTCACTAGAGGGACTCAATATCAGAGTAGATGATACAGAAGAACAGATCAGTGTGCTAAAGGAAACACTAGAGGAAGTCACCCAAGCTGAACAGATAAAAGAAAAGAAGAATTAGACAGAATGATAACAGTTTAAGGGAAATCTGGGACAATACCAATTCACTAACATTTGTATTATAGTTGTCCCAGAAGGAGAAGAGAAAGACAAAGGGATAGAGAATCTATTTGAAGAAATAATAGTGGAAAACTTTCCTAACCTAAGGAAGGAAACAGACATCCAAGTACAGGAAGCACAGACAGCACCTAACAAGATGAACACCAAGAGGCCCACACTGAGACACATTATACTTAAAATATCCAAAATTAAAGATAAAGAGAGAATCCCAAAAGTGGGAAGAGTGAGGCAACAAGTGACATACAAAGGAAAGCCCATAAGCCTAATGGCGGACTCCTCAGCCAAAACCCTACAGGCTAGCAGAGAGTGGCATGACATGTTCAAAGTGCCGAAAGGAAAAAACCTACAGCCAAGAATACTCTATCCAGCAAGGTTGTCATTCAGAGTGGAAGGAGAGATAAAGAGCTTCCCAGACAACCAAAAATTAAAGGAGTTTATCACCAAGAAACCAGTTCTATAAGAAATGCTGAAGTGACTTATTTGAGTGGGAAAGTGATGACCACAAATAGAGATAAGAAAATTATCAAAAGAAAAAACCCAAAGTAACCAGGCAATAAAATCACTGGTAAAGGTAAAAATACAATAAAGGTAGCAGTTCAACCACCTATGAAGATGATATATAGGTTAAAAGACAAAAGTACTAAAATTACCTATTACAATGCTAAGAGGGTAATGGATAGACATATACAAAACAAGAGATTAGATATGATTTCAAAAACACAAAACGTGGGAGGAGGGGAGTGAAAAAGTAGAGCTTTGAGAAAGGGGTCAAGCTAAACATGATATCAACTCAACAGAGATTGCTATGTACGTAGAATATTATATAGAAACCTGTGGTAATCACAAACCAGAAACCTATAATACATAAACAAATAAGTAAGAGGAAAGAAATCAAGCATATTATGAAAGAACGCCATCAAACCAAAAGGCAAGAAAGCAAGAGAAGACGAAAAGAACAGAGAAGAACTACTAAAATACCCAGCAAAAAACAGTAAGAAAATGGCAATAAATACACTTTTATCAATAGCTACTTTAAATGTCAATGGACTAAATGCTCCAATCAAAAGACAGGGTGGCCAATAGGATAAAACAACAAGACCCATATATATGCTGCATAAAAGAGACACACTTCAGAACTAAAGACACTCACAAACTGAAAGTGAAAGGATGGAAAAAGATGCTCCATGCAAATGGAAAAGAAAAGAAAGCGGGGTAGCAATACTTATATCAGACAAAATAGACTTTAAAACAAAAACTGTAATAAGAGACAAAGAAGGGCACTACATGAAGATAAAGGGAACAATCCAATGAGAGGACATAACACTTTTAGATATATATGCAGTCAACATAGGATCACTTAAATATATAAAGAAATTATTAACAGACATAAAAGGAGAAATGGACAGTAACACGATAATGGTAGTGGCTTTACCACTCCACTTACATCAGTGGATAGATCATCCAAACAGAAGATCAATAAGGAATCATTGGCTTTAGACGACACATTTGACCAGATGGACTTAGTAGATATATATAGAACATTCCATTCAAAAACCACAGAATACACATTCCTTTTAAATTCACATGGAACACTATCCAGGATTGATTACATATTAGGCCACAAAACAAGTATCAATAAATTTAAGAAAATTGAAATGATATCATGCATCTTTTCGGACCATAAAGTTATGAAGCTAAAAATCAACTAAAGGAAGAAAGATCAGAAAAGCCACAAAAATGTGGAGATTAAACAAAATGCTACTGAACAACCCTTGGGTCGATGAGGAAATCAAAAAGAGTAATCAAAAACTTCCTGGAGACAAATGAAAATGAAAATATGACACGCCAAAATCTATGGGATACAGCAAAAGTGGTTCTAAGAGAGAAGGTTATAGCAATTCAGTCCTACCTCAACAGAGAAAAATGATCCCAAAATAAACAATGTAACAGTGTGTCTAAAGTAACTGGAAAAAAGAAAAAAGAAAACCCAAAATCAGCAGAAGGAAGGAAATAATAAATATCAGAAGAGAAATAAATAAATGGAGACTAAAAATAAATGGAAAAATTAATGAAAGCAAGACCTAGTTCTTTGAAAAGATCAACAAAATTGACAAACCCTTAACTAGACTCATCAAGAAAAAAAACAGAGAAGGCTCAAATAAAGAAATTCAGAAATTAAAGAGGAGAAATTATAACGGACACTTCAGAAATACAAAAGATAATAAGAGAATAGTATTAAAAGCTATACACTAACAAATTGGATAATCTAGAAGAAATGGATAAATTCTTAGAAACATACAACCTCCAAAACTGGACAAAGAAGAAGTAGAGAATTTGAATAGACCAATGACCAGTAAGGAGACTGAAACAACAATCAGAAACCTCCCACAAAATGAAAGACCAGGACCAGATGGCTTCCCTGGTGAATTCTACCAAACATTTAAAGATGACTTAATACCTATCCTCCTCAAAGTCTTCCAAAAAAATGGAAGAGGAGGGGAGGCTTTGAAACTCATTCTACAAAACCAACATTATCCTTATACCAAAACTAAACAAAGGACAACACACAAAGAAGAAAATTACAGGCCAATATCTCTGATGAACATCAGTACAAACATCGTCAACAAAATACTAACAAATCGAATACAACAGTGCATTAAACAGATCACACATCATGATCAAGTCGGTTTTATTCTGGGGTGCAAGGATGGCTCAACATCTGCAAATCTATCATTGTGATACACCACATTAACAAAATGAAGAATAAAAATCATATGATCATCTCAATAGATGAAGAGAAAGCATTTGACAAGATCCAGCATCCATTTATGATAAAAACTCTAAATAAAATTGGTATAGAAGGAAAATACCTCAACATAATAAAGGCCATATATGATAAACCCACAGCAAATATCATTCTCAACAGAGAAAAACTGAATGCTATCCTTGTAAGAAGAGGAACCAGAGAAGGATGCCCTCTTGGACCACTCTTATCTAACATAGTATTGGAAGGCCTAGTCAGAGAAATCAGGAAAGAAAAAGAAATAAAAGAGATCCACGTTGGAGAAGAAGAAAAGAAACTGTCACTCTTTGCAGACAACATGATCTTATATATAGAAAACCCTGAAGAATCAACTAAGAAACTTTTAGAAATAATAAAGGAATACAGTCAAATCTCAGGATACAAAATCAACATACAAAAATCGTTTGCATTTCTACACTCCAACAACGAAGTAGCAGAGAGAGAAATTAACAATATAATCTCATTTACAATTGCAGCAGAAAGAATAAAATACCCAGGAAGAAACTTCACCAAAGAGGTGAAAGATCTGTATGCTGAAAACTATAAAATATTGTTGAGAAAAATTGAAGAAGAAACAAAGAAATGGAAAGATTTTTCCATGCTCTTGGATTGGGAGAATTAACATCGTTAAAATGTCCATACTTCGTAAAGCAATCTATAGATTCAATGCAATCCCTATCAAAGTTCCAACAACATTTTTTACAGAAATAGAACATAGAATCCTAAAATTTATATGGAACAACAAAAGACCCCGAATAGCCAAAGGATTCCTGAGGAAAAAAGAACAAAGCTGGAGGTATCACACTCCCTGATTTCAAATTATACTACAAAGCCATAGTAACCAAAACAGCATGCCACTGGCACAAAAACAGACACACAGATCAATGGAACAAAATTGAGAGCCCAGAAGTAAACCCACACGTTTATGGACAGCTAATATTCGACAAGGGAGCCAAGAGCATACAATGGAGAAAGGAGAGTCTCTTCAATAAATTGTGTTGGGAAAACTGGACAGCCACATGCAAAAGAATGAAAGTAGACCATTCCCGTACACCACGCACAAAAATCAACTCAAAATGGATTAAAGACTTGAATGTAAGACCTGAAACCATGAGACTTCTAGAAGAAAACATAGGCAGTACGCTCTATGACATTGGTGTGAACAGCATACTTTCAATCCCATTCTGACCGGGCAAGGGAAACAAAAGAAAAAAATGAAAAAATGGGACTACATCAAACTAAAAAGCTTCTGCACAGCAAAGGAAACCATCAACAAAACGAAAAGACAACCTAACAATTTGGAGAAGATATTTGCAAATCATATGTCAGATAAGGGGTTAATATCCAAAATATAAAAAGAACTCATACAGCTCAACAACAAAAAGGCCAACAATCCAATTAGAAAATGGGCAAAAGATCTGAACAGAGATTTCTCCAAAGAAGATATACAGACGGCTAACAGGCATATGAAAAGATGCTCAACATCATTAGCTATCAGGGAAATGCAAATCAAAACTACAATGAGGTATCACCTCACTCTGGTCAGAATGGCTATAAATTAACAAGACAGGAAACAACAAATGTTGGAGAGGGTGCGGAGAGAAGGAAATCCTTGTTCACTGCTAGTCGCAGTGCAAACTGGTGCAGCCACTATGGAAAGCAGTATGGAGTATCCTCAGAAAATTAAGGATAGATCTACCATATGATCCAGCTATTCTATTACTGGGTATTTATCCAAAGAACTTGAAAACGCAAAGGCATAAAGATACTTACACCCCTATGTTCATTGTGGCATTATACACAATAGCCAAGAATTGGAAGCAACCTAGGTGCCCATCAAGGGACGAATGGATAAAGAAGATGTGGTATTTATACACAATGGACTACTACTCAGCCATAAGAAATGACGAAATCCGGCCATTCGTGACAACATGGATGGACCTTGAGGGTATTATGTTGAGTGAAATAAGTCAGAGATAGAAAGTCAAATACCATATGCTCTCACTCATAAGTAGAAGATAAAAACGACAAAAAAAAAAACATATAGCATTAGAGATTGGACTAGTGGTTACCATTGGGGAAGGGGTTAGAGGGGAGGACAAAAGGGGTGATTAGGCTCACATGTGAGGGGATGCACTATAATTAGTGTTCTGGTGGTGAACATGATGTAATGTATACAGAATTCGAAATATGATGTACCTCTGAAAAAAATAAAAAAACACAAAGAAAAACTGAGAAGCAAGTGATAGCTGAGGGAAAGAAAAGCAGAGAATGGGGGGAATCCAAAATGATTATTAAAAATCACCTAGGCTGAGGGCCCTGAAACCTGACTGTGCAAGAATCACAGGGTCCACTTAAGACCCTGGGACGTGGGAATTGGAATTTTTAAAGCACCCCAGTTGATTTGGATGATTAGTCAAGTTTGGGAGCCACTGAGGTAATCCTGAAATATTCACTACCCCTAAAAAAAATTTAGAGGCAAAAGACTTTCTTTTTTAGTTGCTTTACAATATTTATTCTTCTAAGATGTTTTCGTATTTATTCAATTATTCATTTTATGTCTGTTAGTAAAATTTTGTGGTTTTCTTCACTTGAATCTAACACCAATCTTGTTAAGGTTATTCCTTGGTATCTTTTATATATTTTTCCCGGCTTTATTAAGGTATATTTTACAAATAAAGCTTGTATATATTTAAAGTGTACAATGTGATGTTTTGATATATGTATACATTGTGAAATGTTTAACATGATCAATATAATTAACATATGCACCACCTCACATAGTTATGACTTTTTTGTGCATGGTGAAATCACTTAAAAATCAAATCTCTTAGCAAATTTCAAATACACAATACATTATTATTAACTATAGTCACCATGCTGTACATTACATCTACAGAACTTGTTCATCCCACATAACTAAACCCTTGTACCCTGTGACTAATATCTCCCTATTTCCCTCACTTCCCCAGCCCCTGGAAACTACCATTCTTCTCTCTGCTTTTATGAGTTTGACTTTTTTTTTCAACACTTGAAAAATGTTGTGAGACTTCCTTCTGGCCTCCATGGTTTTGGATGATAAATCCTCTCTCATTTAAATTGTTTTACCTCTATAGATAAGTGTCATTTCTCTCTCAAAACTTTCATAATTTTTCATTTGTCTTTAGATTTTAAAAGTTTGACAAAGATATGTCTTGTCATGGATTTCTTTGAGTTTATCCTATTTTAGGTTCACTCAGCTTCTTGAATCTGTAGGTTTATATACCTTTTGCTAAATTGGGGATCTTTTTAGCCATTATTTCTTCAAATACTTTTTTAGCCCCAATCTGGTTTTCTTCTCCATTTGGGACTCTGACAACACAAATGTTAGATCTATCGTATAGGCCCACAGGTCGCTAAATTTCTGTCCATCTTTTTCAGTGTATTTTCTCTCTGTTATTCAGCATGATTTCTATCATTCTATCTTCAACTTCACTTATCCTTTGCGCTGACCTGCTACTCTTCTGTTGAACCCCACCATTGAGGTTTCATTTTTAATTTTAGTTACTAATTTTTCAGTTCTATAATTTAACTTACAAAACTCAGAGCCAGAAGCAGATCTTTGGATACAAGTGGTACAAAGGATAGATGATATGAGAGCCTATAATAGGTGAATTTTACCTAATGAGAGAGTTAAAGAAGGCTTCTTGGAGTAAGTGATGACTGAGCTGACATTGTAAAGAATTAACTATGTGAATAGAGGAAGTAAGTGATTTTCAGGCAAAAAGAACACACATGCTAAGTTCCTGTGCTGAGGATCAGGGTGTATTAGTGGAACTGACAAAGTGAAGGGGAGAAAAGTGTGACATGAGGATGGAAGCCATGAGGCTATAGGAAGGGTAAGGAATTTGGTCCATATTCCAAGTGTAATGTGACACCATAGGTGGGTTTTAAGCTGGGAAATGATGTTATGTGACTTAATTTTAAAACTCCCTTTGGGTTGGCAGTGAGGGAAGGAGGAGGAAGAATTGGAAGCAGGGAGACCAAGGCAAAAGATGATAGTGACTTGGATTAGGGTGCCAGGGTTTGAGGTAGACGAAAGTAGATCAATTCAGGATATATTTTGGAGGTAGAATCAGGGGTGAAGGAATGGGAAATAAGTGTCAGGGCCTAACAGTAAACTACTCCCTGCATGAGTATCTTTGTGGTGTCCCACAACATTTACCTTTACTCATAATTTCTGAAGCATTTTTATATTCATTCACTCACTTGAGCCTCACAACTTGAGAGATAGTGATTATTATCCCATCATCATTACCACCACCACCATTTGACAGATCAGGAAATTAAGCCTCAGGAAAATGAAGTGATTTGGGCAAGGTAAAACAGCAAAAAAATAAATGGGGAATTGCATTTTTTTCACTCCAGGAAAAATGATTTTCATATCCTGTCTTTTTATGAAGCTCCATGTTGAGTTAATTACTCCCAATATCAAGCCAAAGTCTCTCTGGCTGAAGGGCCTATAAATAATACATGAGGACTTATTCATTGTCACAACAAACCCACAGACAATAAAGCTTCCCCAAAGGCTTTCCTTACACCAAGTAAGTATTCAAATCTGTTGTTCCTCAGAGTGAGTATTGCTGGGGGTCTATTTCTAAACCTTCCTAGTCTAAATACCTACTTCAAGGGCATGTACATGGTAGATTCCATGCCAGGGCCCAGTGTTTCACATGGGTCTAACTAATTTGTTGGATTTATTACAAAGACCTAGTATAGCTTCCATTACTAGAGAAAGGATAAATGGATTCTTCATCCTGGTCAGAGTTCAGCAATATGTACCAGATGCCTTCAAAATGGGTATCCCCTTTCACTCTATAAGTCTACCTTAAGAAATTCATACTAAGAATAAGACAAGTTTTTTCCAAAACTTTAATGGCAACTTTCCAGAATTTTTCCATGTCTTTCCTAGTGGCTTCTTCTGGGTCTATCCAAGGAAATTCAACGTCTTTATGCAAATAGGGCTCCTGGTGTGGTCTTTTTGAAATATTTGTAAATTACTTGCCCCTACTCCTCCATCCTTCACTCCCTTCACCCCTACACATACACATACAGGAAACCCTCTATAGACCTACTTAGGTTTTAGTGCCTGGAATAAAATTAGCTTATGTCCTACCTTTTCACGGGGGACATTGTACAATTAAAAGCTTTTTAGAAATAAAGCACTGATGCTGGAAATTCAAGACCTATGTTATGCTAGGGGAGAGCAGGGGCAAAGTGGCAAACTAACCATCTAAATGCACTCATGGACAGCTGTGTATTTCATCTTGATATCAAGTTGACCCTGCTCGTGGATGTTCACAGACTACAAAATCTGCGAGGCAAGAGGACTAATGCAGTGCAGTAAAAATAACCTAAATATAGAAATCAAAAGATGTGAGCTGTACTGCTAACTTTCCATAAACTGCCCTTGATATAATAAAAAAGCCATTGCACTAGAATCAGAAAACATGCATTTAAGTTCCAGTGATAACACCAACCAACTGTACCTCAGAAAAGTTCTTTCTCTTTGGGCATTTTCCCCTTCTGTAATATGAGAAGTTGAACTCAATCTGTTTTATCTCTAAAACAGTGTAGTTCTATTATCTGGTTCTCTTGTGGTCTCACCAAGAAGCTATAGCAATAGCCACAGATGGGACTCAGTAGGGCATTGTGTGAATGACAACAAAGTTGCTGGATAGAGTACAGGGACAGATGAATATATGCATAATCACTGCCTCTAGTCACCATCTTCCAAGAAAAAATGACCCAGATCCTGTGACCTCCTCTCTTGATGGAAATCTCCAAACCCAAGGATCCTTAGACATCTGGTCAATATGGTATCTAAAAATCAGAAAGTGTCTTTGGATACTTGGTAAATCCTGGTGCCAGACAGATCTGGGATCAGATCCAGATTCTGCTACTTTCTTTGCGTATGACTTTTGGAAGCTTATTTTGTTTCTTTGAGTCTCAGCTGTCAAATGATGATCAAAATAACATATTCATTGTATTGGAGGACGGGGATTCAATAAAGTAATGGCAGGGAATTGCCTGGCATATAGTAGGTAAATGAGGTGTTTATCTTCACCTCTTTCCTTTCAGGAAGTGGGTAGAGTGCCTGGTATAGCTTGGAGAAAACTGGAAGCTCCTCAATTTGTCACCAGGAGTCCTATAAGCAGCAGAAAACAGATGATCATACAGGAAAGGAGCACCAAACTTAGCCTCATCTATACCTCCATCATGCAGAGTAGCAGTAAAGTCTTCATTAAGAGCAAGACCAGAATTGCTACCGAGAAAACTCCTGAGATTTCCAATTAAGAGGCTGTCCTATGGGGCCATCTAGATTTGTCTCAAACCTCTCTCCCATGGACCAGTTATTAACAGAAGAAATATTTGACTGACACTTTGGATATGGCCATTGCAAGCAACCCAGGAGGGTTAGTGACTTGAATATTAACTCTTTGACCCCACTTTACCTTAGGGGCTGGAGCTCTGGTTCCCAATTCCCAGAGATTGGGTTATCAGAAGGAACCCTCAAACCACCACTGGCTGAAGCTCATTATGATTCTGGGCGAGAACTTTGAGTATTAAACAGGAGATCCTTAGTGTCCAGGAAGTAAACAAGTAACTCAAAAAGGATATGTTTCAGGAACAGCAATGCAGGATTATGAAACTACAAGCCAAGTAATCCTCAACTATCAAAGGACTCCTAGGAACTACATGAAAGCTCAACTAGGCTACTAAGCCAACAGGCCTCACATAGGTCAAAACCCCTCTATAGCACCAGATTCTGAATATAATGAAGCCAAATTGCTGCATCTCCTTTCTGCCATTCATCCCAGACTAAGCTGTAATCGAATGAGGAGAATAGAAAATGGGGATTGGATAGTGGACAACCTGCTCATTCTTTCATCAAACTACCAAGTATAGTGAATCAAACAGTCACTAGACTGGGAGCCCCTTGAATGCATGGATCACGTTTGTCTTGTTCTGTGTCTTTCAAACAGTGAACACTAAATAAATAAATGTACATTGAATGGGTGGATGGAAGGAAGGATGAATGGATGAGTGAATGGCATGCTAGGAAAAAAAGGACTAAAATATTAGGAAACCTAGGTCTTAGTTCTGCCAGTAACTGACATATCATATTGAACAAGTTTTTGTTTTTTCTCTGCTGGCCATTGTCTGTGTATAACATTAGATTATCTCAAAAGGCCCTGCCAACTCAACTTCTCAAAAATTTTTATGATGCTTTTGGGTGGTGCTTACCAGCTTTGATTCAGGAATTTATCACTAGATTCTCCCCTGCCATCCTCTGAGCCTGTTGAGTTATTGGAATGACATGAGTGGAGAGTTCCTTATGGAGGGAGGCAGCACAGCATAGTGTGAAGGACACAGGCTGTGAACATGCTTGACAGGCCTAAATTTCAGTCCCACTTCTGCTATTCTAGCTATACAGCCTTGGACAATTAAATTCCTCTCTCTGTATCAAACTGGTTGATGAAAGCTAGAATTGGAATGTTCAGGCCAGCCAAAGAATATAAACTCCTCTCAGTTCTCAATTACACAGATTTCATTTATGGATAAAGCAGAACTGTCTTTAACGTGGGTGGTGCAGGACATGCGAATCTGCTGTCTAGATGAGGAGGTCTGGAACTGTTCTTATCAAAAGACAAGAGGTTTATGACTGAATGCTTCTCTCTTTCCACTATTAAAAGATAGAAACTCTAATCAGTCTAGAATAGAGATAAATAGAGAAAGGAAAGATGATACTAATGTTTCCTAAGCAGCTACTATATGATAAACACAATAACACATTATCATATATTTACTGTGAAAAACACAAAAGTTAAAAATCAGCCATAATCGCTCAAATTAAAACTAAACAGTGAAAGAAGCCCTCCTCCATATCCCATTCCACTCCCAAGAGGTAACCGGTGTTAAAAATTTGATATGTATGAGATGTCACCCTGTAAAACAGGCTTTCCCCAATCATCCTATTTAAAATTGCCAGCTCTTCCCCCAGCACTCTGGATCTCTTCACTCTTTATTTTTATCCATAGCACTTATCATCATCAGATGTACTATATATTTTATATGTTTATATGATTATTATCTGCTCCCCCACCACCTCCAAGAAAATGTAAACTACATGAGGTCAGGGATTTAAGTCTCTCTTGTATTGCTGAAACCTCAGTACCTAGATCGTTGTCTGGTCTGTAGTAAGAACTCAATAAATGAATGAATGAGTCCTTCTTGATATTTTTGTAAATTTATAGAGACATGTCTGCATATATCAAGTCATATCCTTATATAGGCATATATACATTTTAAGAAAAATTGACTCATACATATTCTTCTGAAATTTGCTTCTTTCACTTATCTTTCTATGTCACTACATTTTGTCCTTCTTAAGGATTACATAGCATTTTCCATTATTATTAGTTTATTCAATAAGTCCTCTATTGGTGGCCATTGAATTATATGTATGCTTTTGCTACTATAAATTTCTGTAATGAATATCCTTGTGCAGTTATCTTTAAGTATGTGCACTTCTAATTTCTAGAGAGTCAAGTTCCAAAAGTGAGATTGATGGGTCAAATAAAAAAGTATGCACATTTTCCAATGTCTGTTGCTTTATGATATTCACACATCCACTCTGAGAGGTAGATGTAAGTATCCTAATTTTAAGGGTGAGAAAACTGAGGCTTTGATGGTGAAGTGACTTGTTTTGTATACATAGCTAGTCAGTTGCACAGCCAAAGTCTAAATGTAGCCCTATCGGAATCCCAGACTTCTCCATTCTTTCCACTATACCGTACTACTTTATGAGAGAAGGGAAGATGAGCCTACAACTATGGCATGCTCTCAGGGGAAGGGTGAAAGTGTTAAACTCCCTAAAGTGTAAAACATACTTAACTTAGACTCAAATTCTAAATTCAAGTCCTACCCCTTCCATTTAATACTACCAAACACTAGAAGTATGGTTAGCTCCACTTCTTAGCTGTTTGTGCTTGTGCAAATTATTTTACCTCTCTGAGCCTCAGATTTCTCACCTGTGATATGAGGATGGATGATGTTTGCCCTGTCTTACAGGGTGGTTGTAATATTAAATGAGTTTCCATATGGGAAAGTCCTTGTTAAACCATAATGTGCTTTACACTCTTGAATCCTATTAATAATTTGAAACTGCTTCAACCAGGCTGAACAATAAAGACTTATGTTATGCTAGTGCCTGCAATCTCTACAAGAAGTCCATGAAATAAGCTGAAATTAATGTCCCTATGTTGCAAATAAGAAACTTAGGTTCAGAGAGGTGATATGACTTAGAATCATGACCCCAGAGCTTGTAATGCATACAGGAATGATCTAGTCCTGAAGTTTTAAAACTGGGTTCCTGTTACCTAGAGCTTCTTCCTCAAAATTTCATTGAAATTCAAAATTACGTTTCAAATGCTTTATGAAAAAAACATATGCAAACTCAAATGTACTCTAGGTGAAGTTTTAATATATTTGAGATGCCAACACATGAACCTGGGCTTCTGAGTAACCTAATTTTTGTGCAGATCTCACTAAAAAACAACAATCTCTACGTATTTGAAACTCTTTGCAAATATGGCATTGATTTAGAAGGTTGAGGCTCAACACTTAGCTTTTTAAACTTCAGGCCTGCACGTGTCTGCTCATATCAGATTCTAACAAGTTAGCCTCTCTACTTATCAGTTCATATAAGAATTTTCATGAAATTCTTCAAACAAAGTTGGATGCCTAACCTGTTATCACTAAGTCTATTTAAAAATGTCTTTGCTTGTTAAAATTGCTTCCTTGTTTACTTGGATTGACTTTATTATAAGTAAATTAGCTTCATTGAAATGTGGTCTTTTTTAGACATGAGTCAGATCATGTCAGTTCCCTGTTCAAAATCCTCCAAAGACTTCCCATCTCACTCAGAGCAATGGTAGTCTTTACTATGACCTACAAACATGCCCCTTCCCATGACTTTTCCAAACTCTTCTCCTACAACTCTCTTCCACCAACTACAGTGGCCTCCTCAATGTTCCTAGAAGGCAAGAGACATGTTCCTGCCTCAGAACCTCTGCACTGGCTGGTATTCCTCCTGGAATACTCTTCCTCCAGATATCTGCATTCTCACATCTTTCAAAGTTTTGCTAAAAAAAGTTCCCTTCTCAATTAGGCCTTCTCTGATCATCCTATTAAAGAGGGCACCACTCTCCCATAACTCTCTATTCTCTTTCACTTCTTATTTTTTTCCATAGCACTTATCACTGTTTGAAATACTATACATTATATTATCTATTTCACCCTACTTTAATTTAATTTCCATAAGAGCATGGGATTTTTGTCTGTCTTCCTTATCTCTATGCCACTGACACCTAGAACAATGTCAAGCACAAACCAGGTGCTCAATACATACTTGTAGAATAAAGGAATCAATGAGCTTGTAAAACACATGTAAAACTAATAAAATACCACTTGCGTCTACATATACTAAGATTCCATGTAGGATTTCATTTCAACATAAAGAATAGACCTGCTAAACATAGTTTAAAAACTATTGATCAAGTCCCAGGTTTTCATATTACAGAGGAGGAAAGTAAGACCCAGAAGGGAGGAGTCTCAAAAAGTACCCATAGTAAATGAATAAGATTTGTCCTTTGTATTTTACAGAATTACTTGTTTCATTATTTTTTTTTTAACTAACTGAGATAGAAAGTTTCTCTGAAATTTATTACATATCCCCACTATATGAAGCTTTTTTCCGCTGTGAGGGATTGGTTATAATTTTATTTCATTATTTTTTGGGGAATATTAGCCCTGAGCTAATATCTGCTACCAATCCTCCTCTTTTTGCTGAGAAAGACTGGCCCTGAGCTATCATCTGTGCCCATCTTCCTCTACTTTATATGTGGGATGCCTGCCACAGCATGGCTTGATAAGCAATGTGTAGGTCTGCACCAGGGATCTGAAACAGCAAACCCTGGGCCACTGAAGCAGAACATGCAAACAAGACTGCTGTGCCACCCAGCCGGTCCCATGGTTATCATTTTTTTAATTGCAGCAATATTTGGTTACAACATTATATAAATTTTCGGTGTACAAAAACATACTTCTATGTCTGTATAGATTACATCATGTTCATCCTCAAAAGACTAATTATACTCCATAATCATACACATGTGCCTAATCACCCCTTTCACCCTGCTCCTTCCTCCATTACCCTCTGGTAACCACCAATCCAATCTCTGTCTCTGTGTGTTTGTTTGTTGTTCTTTTAATCTTCTATTTAAGAGTGAGATCATATGGTATTTGACGTTCTTCCTCTTACTTATTTCACTTAGCATAAAACCCTCAAGGTCCATCCATATTGTCACAAATGGCAAGACTTCATCCTTTCTTATGGCTGAGTAGTATTCCATTGTGTATATATACCAAATCTTCTTATCTATTCGTCCCTTGATGGGCACCTAGGTTGCTTCCAAGTCTTGGATATTGCGAATAAAGCTGCAGTGAACATAGACGGGCATATATCTTTATGCATTCATGTTTTCATATTCTTTGGATAAATACCCAGCAGTGGAATAGCTGGATCACATGGTAGTTCTATTCTTAACTTTTTGAGGGATTTCCATAGGAATTTTCATTCCATAGGGGCTGCACGGGTTTGCACTCCCAGAAACAGTGTGTGAGAGTTTCCTTTTCTCCACATGCTCGCCAACACTTATTTCCTGTCTTGTTAATAATAGCCACTCTGATAGGAGAGAGGTGATATCTCATAGTAGTTTGGATTTGCATTTCGCTAATAATTAGTGACATTGAACATCTTTTCATGTGCCTTTTGTATATCTTCTTTGGATAAATGTCTGTTCAGATCTTTTGCCACTTTTTAATTGTATTTTTAGTTTTTTGTTTTTGAAATGTATGAGTTCTTTGTATATTTTGCATATTAACTCCTTATCAGATATATGGTTTGCAAATATCTTCTCCCAGTTGTTAGGTTGTCTTTTCATTTTGTTGATGGTTTCCTTTGCTGAGCAGAAGTTTTTTAGTTTGAGTTAGTCCCATTTCTTTGTTTTTTCTATTGTTTCCCTTTCCTGGTCAGACATAGTACTTGAAAGTACGTAGCTAAGACCAAAGATGAAGATGGTACTGCCTATGATTTCTTCTAGAACTTTCTTGTTTTCAGGTCTTACATTCAACTCTTTATTCCATTTTGAGTTAATTTTTGTGTATGGTGTAGGATAATGGTCTACTTTCATTCTTTTGCATGTGGCTGTCCAGTTTTCCCAACACCATTTATTGAAGAGACTTTCCTTTCTCCATGATATGTTTTTGACTCCCTTGTGGAAAATTAGCTGTCCATAGATGTGTGGGTTTATTTCTGGACACTTGATTCTGTTCCATTGATTTGAGTGTCTGTTTTTGTGCCAGTATCAAGCTGTCTTGATTACTATAGCTTTGTAATATCTTTTGAAATCAGGCAGTGTAATACCTCCACCTTTGTTCTTTTTTCTCAGCATTCCTTTGGCTATTTGGTGACTTCTGTTGTTCCGTATAAATTTTAGGATTCTTTGTTCTTTTTCTGTGAAAAATGTCATTGGAACTTTCATAGGGATTGCAGTGAATCTGTAGATTGCTTTAGGAAGTATGGACATTTTAACTATATTGATTCTTCCAGTTCAAGAGCACACAATATCTTTCCATTTCATTGCATCTTCTTCAATTGCTTTCAACAATGCTTTATAGTTTTCAGTGTACAGATCTTTCACCTATTTGGTTAAGTTTATCCTAGGTATTTTGTTCTTTTTGTTGCAATTGTAAATGGTATTGTATTCTTAATTTCTCTTTGTTACTTAGTTGTTAGTGTATAGAAATACAACTCATTTTTGTATGTTGATTTTGTATCCTGAAAATTCAACATATTCATTTATTATTTCTAAAAGATTTTGTTGGATTCTTTAGGGTTTTCTATATGTAAAATCAGGTCATCTGCGAATAGTGACAGTTTCACTTCTTCCTTTCTAATTTGCACCCATTTTATTTCTTTTCCTTGCCTGATTGCTCTGGCTAAGAGTGTTGAAAGTGGACATCATCGTCTGTTTCCTCTTCTTAGAGGGACAGTTTTCTGTCTTTTTCAATTGAGAATGATATCAACTGTGGCTTTCTCATATATGGCCTTTATTATGGTGAGATACTTTCCTTCTATACCAATGTTATTAAGAATTTTTGTCACAAATGCATGCTGGATCTTGTCAAATACTTTACATCTATTGAGATGATCAAGTTATTTTTGTTCTTCACTTTATTAATGTGGTGTGTTACGTTGATTGATTTGTGGATGTCGAACCATGCCTGCATCCCTGGGATAAACCCCACTTGACTGTGTTGTATGATCCTTTTAATGTGTTATATTTGAGTTGCTAGTATTTTGTTGAAGATTTTTGCATTGACGTTCATCGGGTATATTGACCTGTAATTTTATTTTTTTGTGCTGTCCTTCTTTACTTTTGGTATCAGGGTAATGTTGGCTTCATAGAATGAGGTTGTAAGCTCTCTCTCCTCTTCAGTTATTTGGAACAGTTTGAGAAGGATAGGTATTAAGTCTCCCTTGAATGTTTGGTAGAATTCAGCAGGGAAGCAGTCTGGCCCTGGCCTTTTATATTTTGGGAGGTTTTTGATTGCTCTTTCAAAGTCTTTACTGATGATTGATCTATTCAGATTCTCTATTTCTTGTTGGTTTAGTTTTGGAAGGTCGTATGATTCTAAGAATTTGTCCATTTCTTCTAGATTATCCAATTTGTTTAGCATATAGCTTTTCATAGTATTCTCTTGTAAGCTTTTGTATTTCTGAGATGTCCATAGTAATTTCTCCTCTTTCATTTCAGAGTTTATTTATTTGAGCCTTCTCTCTTTTGTTCTTGGTGAGTCTAGCTAAAGGTTCGTCAAGTTTGCTTATCTTCTCAAAGGACCAGCTCTTCGTTTCATTGATTATTTTCTATTGTTTTTTAAATCTCTATTTCATTTATTTTTGCTCGGATTTTTATTATTTCCTTCTTTTTATTGATTTGGTGCTTTGTTTCTTCTTCTTTTTACAGTTCTTTAGGTGCACTGTTAGACTGTTTATTTGAGATTTTTCTTGTGTGTTGAGATAGGCCTGAATTGTTATAAACTTTCCTCTTAGAACTGCTTTTGCTGTATCCCATAAAATTTGGCACGTTGTATTTTCATTTTAATTTGTCTCCAGGTATTTTTTGATTTCTTCATTGACCCAATCATTGTTCAGTAGCATTTTGTCTCCAGGTATTTTTTGATTTCTCCTTTGATTTCTTCATTGACCCAATCATTGTTCAGTAGCATTTTGTTTAATCTCCACATATTTGTGCCTTTCCTGATTTTCTTCCTGTAGTTGATTTCTAGTTTCATACCATTGTGGTCAGAAAACATGCTTGGGATTATTTCAATCTTCTCGAATTTATTGAGACTAGTTTTGTGGCCTAATATGTGATCTATCATGGAGAATGTTCCATGTGCATTTGAAAAGAATGTGAATTCTGCAGTATTTGGATGGAACATTTGGTATGTCCATCTGGTCCAATGAGACACTTAAGGCTAATGTTTCCTTATTGATTTTCTGTTTGATTGATCTATCCGTTCACGTAAGTGGTGTGTCAAAGTCTCCTCTTATTATTGTGTTACTGTCTATTTCTCCTTTTATTTCTTTTAATAATTGCTTTATATATTTAGGTGCTCCTCTGTTGGGTGCATAGATATTTACAAGTGCTATATCCTCTGGTTGGATTTTTCCCTTTATCATTATCTAGTGCCCTTCTTTGTCTCTTGTTAAAATTCTTGTTTTAAAGTCTATTTTGTCTGATATAAGTATTGCTACACCAGCTTTCTTTTCATTGCCATTTGCATGGAGTACCTTTTTCCATCCCTTCACTTTCAGTTTGTGAGTGTCTTTAGGTCTGAAGTGTGTCTCTTGTATGCAGCATATACATGGGTCTTGTGTTTTTATCCAATTGGCCACCCTATGCCTTTTGATTGGAGCATTTAATACATTGACATTTAAAGTAGCTTTGATTAAATGTGCTTATCACCACTTTGTTAATTTTTTTGTGTGTTTTAGTAGTTCTTCTCTGTTCCTTTCTTCTTCTCTTGCTCTCTTCCCTTGTGGTTTGATGGCTTTCTTTAGTATTATGTTTGAGTTGCTTTCTCTTAATTTTTTGTGTATTTATTGTATGTTTCTGGTTTGTGATTACAATGAGGTTCATATATAACAACCTACATATATAGCAATCTATATTAACTTGATGATCTCTTTATTTTGACCTCTTGCTAAAAGTTCTACTCTTTTACTCCCATCCTCCCACATTTTCTGTTTTTGATATTATATCTAATTTCTCTTTTTGTGCATGTGTATCTGTTACCCTCTTATCATGGAAATAGATAATTTTAGTACTTTTGTCTTTTAATCTTCATCTTATCTTCATAGGTGGTTGAGCTGCTACCTTTACAGTATATTTGGCTCTACTGGTGATTTTATTTTATTTATTTTTTGATAATTTTCTTATTCCTATTTGTGGTCTTCTCTTTCCCACTTCAATAAGTCCCTTTAGCATCTCTTGTAAGGCTGGTTTCTTGCTGATAAACTCCTTTAGTTTTTGCTTGTCTGAGAAATTCATCTCTCTTTCCACTATGAATGAAAATCTTGCCAGGTAGAATACTCTTGGCTGTAGGTTTTTTTCCTTCCAGCACTTTAAATATATCATGCCACACCCTTCTAGTCTGTAAGGGTTCTATTGAGAAGTCCGCTGATATCTTCTTGGGGTTTCTTTTGTATGTAACTTGCTGCCTTTCTCTTGTGGCTTTTAGGATTCACTCTTTATCTCTAATTCTCGACATTTTAATTATAATATACTTGGTGTGGGCCTCTTTGGTTTTATCTTGTTTGGTGCTCTCTGTGCTTCCTATAACTAGATGTCTGTTTCCTTCCTTAGGTTAGAAAAATTTACAGCTATTATTTCTAATGGATTCTCTGCCCCTTTGTCTCTCTCTTCTCCTTCTGGGACAGCTGTAATACAAATGTTATTGTGCTTGATGTTGTCCCAGAGGTCCCTTAGACTGCCCTCATTCTTTTTAATTCCTTTTTCTTTTATCTATTAAGCTTGGATGATTTCCTCCTGTCTTTCTTCAGGGAGACTGATCAGTTCTTCTGTGTCATCCATTCTACTATTGTATCCCTCTAGTGAATTTTTTATTTCCAGTATTGTATTCTGCATTTCAGATTGGCTTTTTAAAAATATTTTCCAATTCTTTGTTGAATTTCTCCCTGAATTCCTTCCTTTTTCTCTCAATATCAGTGAGTATCTTTATGACTGTTAGTTTTTACTGTTTCTCAGGTAGCTTGTTTAACTCTGTTTGGTTTAGTTTTTTTCTTGGGTTTTGTCCTATTCTCTTACTTGGAACATATTCCTTTGTCTTCTCATTTTGCCTCTTTCTCTGTTCTTATATCTATATATTAGGCATGCCAGCTGCAACTTCCAATCTTGGAGAGGTGGCCTAATGTAAGAGATGCCTTATGAGGCACAGCAGTACACTTCCCTCTTGTCACCAGTTCCAAACATCCCAGGACTGTCCCCTGTTTGGGATATCTGTATCTTCCTGTTGTGGCAGGCTTGCTCTTACTGCACATGTCTGTGGAGGCTAGGCTATCCCCCAGGTCCAGCTGGTTGTAATGCCCAGCTTTGTGTGGCTCCTATGGTTCCTTCAGTTGCTTTATTGTGCATGGGGAGCCCCAGCCTGTTGGCCGCAAGGAGTAATCACACATTCCTGTTGCAATTTTTCTGTTAAGTAAGTAGGCCCCCAGTGTGGCTGATTGCTAGGATCTGGGGCTACAATTGCTGTAGGCTTCCAGGCTGCAAGGCTGTTGTCAGCTCTCTCAGGATTGCAGCTGAGTGGGGTTGGCCCCAGTAATAGGAGCACCCATTTGTTTCAGGCTTTGGGAGTTGAAGCTGATCCCATACGTGGATGTTTGAGAAGCACAAGTCTGCTGCAGCTGAAAAGTCCCGCTGACCACAGGGCCACACAGCCCATCAACACAGTCTTGCCCCATGCTCACACCCAAACCCACTGAAGCAGTCCCAGTCACCACATTCCAGAAGCCTCACACACTCCACTAATGCCCCACACACTCCACCTGTTCCTCACACACACCCTGCTCCATAGAGTTGGACCCACTCACCTGGCTATGGAGTTTCCAGGCCCCCAGCATATGTGGACCCACAAGTTGCCCAAGGGCTTGCTGTTGGGTGGTGCCAGTCCCTAGGGCGAGCTGCCTGCCCTGGCTGAGCTGGATTGTATTGATCCTCTAGTGGGTGGGGCAGACCCCTGGGCTAACAGGCCAGGGGAAGAACTCCAATGGCATCTGCCAATGTCTGTGTCAGCATGCCTGTACTAGGTAACAGTAATGGCTGCTCTCAATGTCTCAGTCTCTGGGAAGGCCTCAGCTCTCATGCAGATGCACCCAGAGCCTCTCAAGTATGTCTCCTTTCACCAAGGGACTGTGAACCTTTCCTTTTGGCAATTTTAGGTTGCTTTCTGAAACAGGTGAATTTATGCATGGGCCCTTTAAGAGCAGGCTTATTTTTTTCCCCTCACATGTGTGGTGGTTTTTCTGGGGGTATTCCCGTTGTAGTTAATGGCCAGAAAAGCTAGATATTATGACACTTGTCTTGGTTGTGCTGATTCCAAAAGGTGCTTATAGCGGTAACACTCCCCCACTCAGATTCCCCACTCCTCCAGGGAAGGCATTGTAACTTAAGATTGCTCCTGGCCCCTATGAACTGCTGTAGCTAGGAGGTGGGTTTTTCCTCTCCAGAAATCAATTTCTGCCTCGTCCACTTCAATCAGCACTATCCCTTTTTGTGGGGGTTCTTTTTATCCAGTTTTCAGTTCTCTCTCAGGGGTAATTGTTCCAAGTTGTAGTTGTAAATTTACTGTGCCCCTGGTAGGAAGTATGTTCAGAGTCTGCCTATGCCACCACCTTGACACTGCCCCAGGACTTTTTCATTTCTACCAGATTACTCCCAATAGCCTCTGTTAACAGAAAACCAGGAGTCAAAGTCTGCAGAAGGGTACAAGTTGATCCAAATAAGGGCCAAGAAAGCCAAGGAAGATGCCCCAGTAACTGGGGCAGAGTCAATCTCAGGGTCTCCAGGAAAGTACTGAGCTTAAGGTTGCAGGGTAAGAGGTTGTAGATTTAGGGGAAAGGTGAGGTGGTGGGTTGGTAGCCAAGGGGATGCCAGAGATACTGAGTCAATGCTCTCATTTGGCAAGTCTCTCAAGTCAATGGCTATACATGCCTAGCTTCAGGGCAGTGGCAACTAGGATTTGCCTCCAAATCTCCTCTGGTAATATCCTGGCTTCTCTGGTTTCTAGACCACTTCCAAATTGCCTTTATATAATCAAGGACTCACAAAGATCTGGAAAGTTCCCTCTAAGATCATCTAGTCTAATAACCTCACTTTATAAGGAATGCACTGAGATCCAGTGAGAAAAGAGTGCTTAACCGAAGTCACTCAGCTAGGAAAAGGCATTGTTATGACTGTAGTCATGATCTCTCACTCTCCACCCAAATGTCCTTTCCACTAGTACCACAGGAACTCAGAATTGAAAGATACTAGGTAATCAATTCAAGCCCCACCATGCTCATTTGATATTTAAATCACCATGAAGATAGAATTTCACCTCTCTGTGAATATCTCCAATGATGGGATCTCATTCCATTCCACAGTAGCCTATTCCTTCCATGCACAGCTGTGATAGTTAGAAAAGTTCTTTATTTGCCATTATAATTAATTAAAATATGTCTGTGGGTTTCATCCAAAAGTATCCATTTTATCCCTGGGGGCCACACAGATCCTACCTGCTCATTCTGACCTAGGGCAGCCTTCCAGAAGTCTGAGAACAGCACTCACACCCACTCAGACTTCTCTGCTTCAATCTAATCACTTTTAGCTTTTTAGCCATTTTCATGGGACCTGGGTTTCAGATGCACCCCCAGGATGCTCTCTCCCCTATGGACATGCTCCTATTTTTCTGTTGTCACCCTTAAAGTAGAGGATCCTAGAGCTGTGTGGTCCTCCAAGGGAGTTTGACCACGGCAGAGGACTTCTTTCTGTCTAGGTTATACATGTCTATTAATCAGCTCAAGAGCATTTTGGTTTTGGAGTCAGCCAAAACACACTGTCTGTATCTGACCAACTAGAACCCCTAAGTCTCCTTCACAAGGATTTGGTTGACTTCTGGTTTTTAGTCAGAAAAATAAGGAGCTTAGAAATTGTCACTCCCATCTACACAGGAATAAAAATGCTGAAAATCCCTTCTTTGATCTATCAGAGAATTGAGTTCACAGGGAAAAGCATAAAAATTGGAGATACAGGCAGGAGGATACAGAGAATTGCAGCTTACCAGAGAAGAAGCCCAAGAACATAAACATTCGTGGGAACAAACAGCTGGGTAGGAAAATATAATCTGTAATTGATTAATTACTGAAAGCTCAGTGTGGACAAGCTTGAAATTAAAAATTTCAGGGAAGCCAAGCCTTAAGAGGACCACCACATTTGCATACATTTTAGTTCCAGGAGGCCTACCAGGTCCAGGTTCTCACAATAAGGATCAGAGAAAAATACCTTTGTGCTTCCAGCACGAGAGGGGAAAAGTAGCCATTTTGAAAAAAAAAAAAAGTCTAGAGCATTCCATTCTCTTAAAAAGATCTGCCCTCAAAAAAACTTATTTTACCAAAGCCTACGTGACCTATGGAGGGGCAAATACACAACTCCAGCCACCTCTAGCTTTCCAAATGAGTGAAGGGATGTACCACAATCCAGCCCCATCTAGCCTTCCTGCCTCACCTAAGGGGGAAGGGGAATAAGAAGAATTTCTGAAAGTTATAGCTCAGGGATACAGGTTCAATAAAATGCTGAAACATAATCATGGACCACAGAATGCTCTTCTCCCCACACCTTCCTACCACATTGATAGAGCTCTTGTATAACAATGGGCTTAAAACTGAAAGAACTGCATTTCTCATACCTTATTTAAGAAATCTCTAGGGAAACCCAGACAATAGAGGAGACAAAGAACAAGGATACCAGAGGAAATTTTAGCCTGACAGCTACAACTATAGCAAAGGGTAAGCACAGCCTAACTCCTAGTCAGATAAACATAGAACCTCATATTAAAGGCCTATTTACCTCAGTTCTATTTACTCAGTATATCATGTTAAGTTTTCAAAAAAAAATTACAAGATATATTAAATGACAAAAATGTATTTGAAGAGGCAAAGGAAGCATCAGAACCAGAATCAGATATGACAAAAATGTTGGAATTATCAAACTTGGAATTTAAAATAGCACTGATTACTATGCTAAGGATGCTAATGGAAAAAGTGTACAACATGCAAGAACAGAGGAGTAATGCAGGCAGGAAGTTGGAAGTGCTAAGAAAAAATGAACAAGAAGTACTAGAAATCAAAGATATCAAAAATTCTCTTACAGAAATGAAGAATGTCTTTGATGGGCTCATTAATAGACTAGGCACAACTGAGCAAAGAATCAGTAAGCTTGAAGAAATGCCAATAAAATTCCCAAAATTAAAATGCAAAGAGAAAAAAGAATGGAAAAGATGGAATAAAATATTCAAGAACTGTGTGACAATTACAAAAGGTGTAACATACATGTAATGAAAATACCAGAAGGAGAAAAAAGAGAGGAAAAAACAAAGGAAATGTTTGGAGCAATAACGACTGAGAATCTTCCAAAATTAATGTCAGGCACAAAACCACAGATCCAGGAAGCTCAGAGAACACCAAGTGGGATAAATAAAAACAACAAAAATAAATCTACACCCAGCATATTAAGCATATTAAAACTGCAGAAAATCAAGGACAAAGAGAAAGTCTTTAAAGAAGCCAGAGAAAAAAATCACCTTACCTATAGGCAAGAATAAAAACTACGCCAGACTTCTCAGAAACAAAACAAGCAAGAAGACAATGGAGTGAAATATTTGAAGTATTGAAAGACAAAAACCTACACCCTCTTGAATTTGTATCCAATGGAATTATCCTTCAAAAGTAAAGGAGAAATAGGGGCCAGCCCGGTGGCGCAGTGATTAAGTTCGCACGTTCCGCTTCGGTGGCCTGGTAGATCCTGGGTGCAGACCTATGCACCATGTATCAAGTCAGGCTGTGGCAGGTGTCCCACATGTAAAATAGAGGAAAATGGGCACAGATGTTAGCTCAGAGCCAATCTTCCCCAGCAAAACGAGGAGGATTGGCAGCAGATGTTAGCTCAGGGCTAATCTTCCTCAAAAAATAAAAGTAAAGGAGAAATAGACTTTCTATGACAAAAAAAAAATTGAGGGAATTTGTTGCCAGTAGACCTGCCTTGCAAGAAATGTTAAAAGGAGTTCTTGAGAAAGAAGGGAAATTATTAGGTGAAAAACTCAAATCTACATAAAAAAGGAAGAGCATTTGAGAAGGAATAAGTGAAGATAAAATAAAATCTCTTGTTTCTTTAATCTTAATTGATTTAACAGATAATAGCTTGTTCAAAATAATAATACCAATAATGCATTCAGTAATTATAGCTTATGGATAAGTGAAATGAATAACAACAGTGTGATAAGGGACATGAGGTGAGAATTAGAAACACTTTGTTATAAAGTACTTACACTACCTGTGAGGTAGTATAGTGTTGTTTGAAAGCGAACTTGGATTAGTTGTAAATGTATAATGCAAACTCTAGGGAAGCCACTAAAAAAAAGGAAAAAGAAGTATATTTGATATGCTAAAAGAGAAAACAGAATTATATAAAATGTTTAATTTTAAGCAGAGAAGGTGAAAAAAGAAAATAAAAACCAGAGATGGCAGAAAAAGAGTGAAAGACAAAAACAACCCAAAAGCAATGAATAGAAAAATAGCAGCAAATATGGTAGATATTTATTGAACAATATCAATAATTACTTTAAATATCAGTGGTCTAAATACACCAATTTAAAGACAGGGACTGTCAGAGTGGTTAACAAAAACAAGACACAACTATATGTTGCTACAAGAAACCCACTTTAAATATAAAGACATAGATAAAAGTAAAGGGATGAGGAAGAATGTACCATGCTAACACTAACCAAAAGAAAGCTGGAGTAGCTATATTAATTTCAGACGAACCAGACTTCAGAGAAAGGAAAATTATAAAGAATAAAGAGAGGCATTGCGTTATAATAAAGGGGTCAATTCTCCAAGAACACTTAAGATTCCTTAACTTGTATATGCCTAACCACAGAACATCAAAATACACTAGACAAAAACCAATAAAGCTACAAAGAGAAAAAGATGAATTCAATATTATAGTTGAAGACTTCAACACCTTTCTGTTAACAGATCCAGCAGACAGAAAATCGATAAGGACATGGTTGAAGTGAATAGCACCATCAATCAACTGGATCTAGTTGACAGTTATGGAGCACTTCATCCAACAATGGCAGAATATACATTATTCTCAAGCTCACATGGAACATTCACCAAGATGTACCACATTCTGGTCCTTAAAATACACCTTAAAAAATTAAAAGAATAAAAATCTCATGAAGTATGCTCTCAAATGACAATGAAATTAAACTAGAAATCAATAACAGAAAGATAGCTGGAAAACACCAAAATACTTGGAGATTAAATACCACATATCTAAATAACATATGGGTCAAAGGAGAAGTCTCAGAGATACTTTAAAAGATTTTGAACTACATGAAAATGAAAATACAACGTATCAAAATTTGTGGGATGAGGCAAAAGCAATGTTTAGAGCAAAATTAATAGCATTAAATGCATATATTAGAAAATGAGAAAGATACAAATAATCTAAGCCTCCACCTCAAGAAAAAGGAGAGCAAATTAAATCCAAAGTAAGCAGGATAAGATAAATAATAAACATTGGAACAGAAACTAAAGAAATTGAAAACAGGAAATCAGTAGAGAAAATCAAGAAAACCAAAAACTGGTTCTTTGAAACAATGAATAAAATTGGTAAACCCCTAGCCAGATTAACTAAGAAAAAAAGAAAAGACACAGATAACTAATGTCAGAAATGAAAATGGAACTATTACTGTTGATCCCATGGACATTAAAAGCATAATAAATGAATAATATAAATAACTCAATGCCCACAAGTTTGATAACCTAGATGAAATCGACATATTTATTGAAAGACACAATGTACCAAAACTGACACAAGAAGAAATAGATGCCCTAAATAGGCATAAATCTATTAAACACATTAGATTAATAATTAATAACCATTCAAAAGAGAAATTAGCAAGCCTAGATGGATTCACTCATAAATTCTACCAAGCATTTAAGGAAGAAATTATACAAATTCTCCACAATGTCTTTGAGAAAATAGTGGCAGAGGGAATACTTCCTAACTCATTCTACGAGGACAGTATTACCCTAATATCAAAACCAAACAAAGAAATTACAAAAAAGGAAAACTACAGACCAGTATCTCTCTTAAGTGCAAAAATCCTTAACAAAACATTGACATATCAAATAAAACAATGTATAAAAAGAATTATACACCATGACCAAGCAGGATTTACTACAATTATGCAAGGCTGGTTAAACATTTCATGATCAATTACTGTATCACATCAGCAAAGTAAAGATGAAAAGTCATAAGATCATATCAATAAATGCATAAAAAGCATTTGACAAAATACAACATCCCTTTATGATAAAACCTTTCATCAAACCAGGAATAGAGGGGAACTTCCTCAACTTGATAAAGAACATCTACAAAAAACCTACAGCTGACATCATACTGAATGGAAAGACACTATTTGCTTTCCTGTGAAGACCAGGAATAAGTCAAGGATGTCCCCTCTCACCCTTCCTATTCAAGATCATACCTGAAGTCCTAACTAATGTAATAAGACAATAAAAGGTATACAGATTAGGAAGGAAGAAATAAACCTATCTTTGTTGGCAGATGACATGATTTTATGTGTAGAAAATCCCAAAGAATCAACCAAAAAACTCCTGGAGTTAATAAATGACTATAACAAGATTGAAAGATAAAAGGTTAATATACAAAAGTCGATTACCATCTTACATACCAGCAATGAACAATTGGAATTTGAAATTAAAAACAAGAATGTGGCTGAGCCCTGCCTCTACAGCCTTAAGTATTTGGTTTTGGGTTCCAGTGGCAAGACTTTGCACTTGTTCTGGTTTCATTGTACCTTTTTAGTTTCAGTTCTCTGATCCCACAATTCCCAGCCTTGTGTTTCAACATGAAAGTTCCAGAGTTTGCCCCAGGCAGAATCTTGCAAACCCAGTACAGGAAAATACGTATCTAACTCATTCTCAAATATCCCCAAGAAATAGAGACCCCACCACACTTCTCAAAAACTTGTTCTTCATTTACTGCTTTTTGCAACATGAGCCCACAGAACATGGAGTCAGTGGGAACTCTGTCCTTAGCTTAGGTTTTAGTCTTAACTTCAGAGGCAGTTAAATTCTTCTATAACTTAAGAGCTTTGGTAGCATAGTCCCATGGTTTCAGGCAGGAAGTCTTTTCTGAAGTTCTTAGTAAATATTTGCCGACTAGAAAGCATCCCTACTTTGGAGTCAGACAGATTTAAGTAAAAATCCACACTTTGCTACTTACTAGTTATGTGACCTTGGACAATTTATTTAACTTCTCTGATGTTCAGTTTTCTTATCTGTATAGTAGAATCAATAACCCGTACCTCACAGAGCTGAAATAAGGATTCAATGAAATAATGGGAGTTAATAGATATGAAAATACCTACCATTTTCTGCACCATGTTAATTTCTTTTTCATAGATTGACTTTATGGTGTGTCTAGCACTGTGCTAAGAACCAGGAAAATCCATGTAATACCAAGAGACAAGAGCACTTGGGACCTGGCTCTTCTCTCTCCTTAGTCATATCTCAAAAGTACATCATAGAGATTGAGAGGGGCTAGAACCTGGAACCACACACCCCAGGAACTGTTTCACTATAAAATCAGCCAAATCAGGTTCAGTTTGGCAGACATATAAGTTACAATCCAGAAAGTCAGTTGGCAATGGTGCTAATGGGATGCGGTTTAGCAACTGGCTCTCCAGGGAGGAAACAGCACTGATTTGCCATGTTTGCCAATTTCTGTGGTATAAACATTTACACAATTGAACATGGAGTTGGGAAGAAATGTGCACAACTGGTTTTCGCAGCCAGAGTGAGCTAGCTCTAGCATACCATAAAATAAGGTGAGGAATTCCTAGAAGCAGCAGAGAAAGCTTGAAAAAGGGAGACTGGACCTGAGACAGAGTCTAGGGCAGCAATGGGAAGGCCTCATATTGATAGGCCAAGAAGGTAATAGGCCAAGCTTAGGTCAGGATTGGTCCTTGTTATGGGGGCAGGGCTGAGTTTGCAGCTGGGCATCAAGGAACTGCAGTTATGCTGGGAAGAAACACCCCAGCTGGACTTAAAGTTCTCTGACACAATGGTTCTAAAGTGTGGTCCCAAGTCACAGTATCAGCACTACCTGGAACTTGTGAGAATATAAGTTCTTAGCCCCACTCCAGACCTACTCAATCAGAAACTCTAGGTGTGAGGCCCAGTCATTTATCATTTAACAGCCCTCCAGGTGGTTCTGATGCTCACTAAATTTGAAGAACCAATGCACTAACCTCAGAACCATTTTTCCTATGACCGAGACAGGCCAAGCCCATGTCCCAGGCTCTTCTGGGAAAAGTCCTCTATGTGCAAAAATGACCAGGTACATTTGGGCCAAGAGGAATTGGCCACACCTATGGGAAGGGCAGGTGGGCAGCTGGGGATAGGAAGGTGTAAGGACATAGAGTGATAGCTTCTTGTCATCTCCATTTCCTGTCATAGTCAAGTTGTCTGTTACAACAATGTTAGGGTTAATTCTCTAATTCTATGTACAGGTTGTCTTTAAACAAGTCCATGGCATTTTTCAAACCTTGAGTTTTCAACCTGGCAGTTTAGCTCCTTGGTTTCCAGCTCAACATATCACTCTGTCACCTTATATACTGTGAAGGGATTAGAAAGAACATACAATCTTGAGATAATTAGCCTTAAGAAATTAGCCTTTATATATAATTACCTAATATAATCTTGAGGTATTTAGCCTTTCTTGAGAAATAGCCCAAAGCAGGAGGAGGCCCTGGGCCTTTTTTAAAGCCTCAGTTGGTTTGGTCCTAAAATGAATGAATGTGAAGCTATGTTTCCCAAGATCTAAAGAAAATTGCTATATTTGAAATTCAAATCAGATTCCCAAATTTGTAGAGCAGTTTTCAGTATTCAAAGAAATTTATTATTTTACTTGTGGTAAAATACACATAACACAAAATTTACCATCTTAACCATTTTAAGCGTATATTTCTATGGTATTAAGTACATTCACATTGTGCAACCATCACCACCATTCATCTCCAGAACTCTTTTCCTTTTGTGAAACTGAAACCCTGTATTCATAAACAATTACTCTCTATTCCCTCCTCCCTCAGTCCCTGGTAACCTCCATTCTACTTTCTGCTTCTATGAATTTGACTACTCTAGGTACCTCATATAAGTGGAATCAGACAGTATTTGTCTTTTGTGTGAGTGACTTATTTCACTTAGCATAATGTCGTCAAGGTTCATCTGTACTGTAGCATGTGTCACTATTTCCTTTCTTTTTAATACTGAACAATGTTCCATTGTATGTATATAGCACATTTGGTTTACCCATTCATTCATTCACCCATCAATGGATAGTTGTGTTGCTTCAATCTTTTGGCTATGGTAAATAATGCCACTATGAACATGGGTGTACAAATCTCTCTTCAAGACCTGCTTTCAATTCTTTGGGGTTAATATCCATAAGAGGAATTGCTGGATCACATGGTAATTCCATTTTTTATCTTTTGAGGAACTGCCATACTGTTTTCCATAGTGACTGCACCACTTTACAATCCCACCAACAGTGCACAAAAGTTCAAATTTTTCCACATCCTTGCCAATGCTTGTTATTTTCTGATTTTTTGTTAGTAACCATCCTAATGGGTGTGAAATGGATCTCACTATGATTTTGATTTGCATTATTACTGATGATTAATGATGCTAAGCATCTTTTCATGTGTTTATTGGCCATTTGTATATCTTTGGAGAAATATCTATTCAAGTCCTTTGTCCATTTTTTTTTTTAAAGATTTTATTTTTTTCCTTTTTCTCCCCAAAGCCCCCTGGTACATAGTTGTATATTCTTCTTTGTGGGTCCTTCTAGTTGTGGCATGTGGGACGCTGCCTCAGCGTGGTTTTATGAGCAGTGCCATGTCCGCGCCCAGGATTCGAACCAACGAAACACTGGGCCGCCTGCAGCGGAGTGTGCGAACTTAACCACTCGGCCACGGGGCCAGCCCCTCCTTTGTCCATTTTTAATCAGTTTACTTTTTGTTCAGCTGTAGGAGTTATTTATATATTCTGGATACTAATCATCATCAGATATACAAATAAACTTTGAATACTACATATTTGATCCTTGATACAAACATTGGAAGGGAGTTAAGTCATGGTTTATAATTATTCTCAAGGTTATATACGATGAAACTAAGGCTCAGAGATGAGTAGTGATGTCTCAATGTCACATAGTGAGTCCAGACATATAGCCAAGGCTAGGAGCAAGTCTGCTGTCCTGATGATCCTAGAATTCAGATCCTGAAGGGCCCTTCAAGACCCATGAATCTCGGTACCTGTTGTTATAGACAAAATATTGAGGTCTAAAGAGCAGAAGGGATTTATACAAGGATATACAGTGAGTCAGTTGCAGAACATGGTATACGATCCAGCTTTCCTGACTCCAGTTTGGTTGCCTTTCCATTCCACCCTCTAGCAGAGAATAATTTAGCACAATTGTAAAAGGCTGTATCTGCCGCCTACCTCTTAAGGAAGTGCTAATTTCCTTCAAAGACCCAATCTTCAAAAATGAAGACTGAGTAGTGAGAATTGCAGGGCCATCTGAATTTCTCAGTTTCTGAGAATGAGGTCACATTGGCTGGTGGAGACATCAAATTAAAAGCATCCAACACTAAGAACCTGGGGGACTTGAATTTTAGCCAGTGTCAAGAGGAGTGAATAAACATCTGTAGAGTCCAGGTTGGCTCCTCTATAGCCACTTGCAGACTTTCCTCCCTGCCACATTTTGCAACAAAAGACAAGGTACCCAAGGAATCTTAAAATGTCAAAAAGGAGAGGTGATCCAGAAGAACTTTGCTACTCTTTTTAAAAATGTTTTGCCACTGATGCAAAACCTTCTAGTTTTCAAAGGGCTTTTGCATGTGTTAGCTTACATGAGCTTCACAACAGCCTTATAAAGCTGCTTCATTGCTCCAATTTTAGAAATGAAGAAACTGGGGCTCAGAGAGGCCATATGACTTTCTTGAGGTTATGTAACTAGAAAGATGTATCCAATCTGTCTGACTCCATGGTCTATGCCCTCATCACTGTCTTTGCTGGGGCCTATGCGGATATGAAGGTAGTGTGTAGCATTAAGTAAATTTCACAGAGACTGCCTAGGGCCTTGAATATCCAGGTTTGTCTAACTGCTTTATTCTAGTGGCCTGAAAGCTTGATGCCATAAGCCATTCATTAAACTAATGTTTTGTCTACAACAGTGGCTCTCAAAGTGTGGCCTCTTGAACCAGCAGCATCACCTGGGAATTTGTTGAAAATGCAAATTTACTATCCCTCCCGAAACTTATTGAATCACATTCTCTGGGAATACGTCCCAGTAATTGTGGTTAACAAGCCCTCTAGGGGATTCTGATGCACCTTAGGATACATCTAATGAAAGTGGGAACTTTTCCTGAAAAAGTACTCAATTGTCTGCCTCAATTCATTAGTAAAGACCTAGTCCATGTGGCCTATTATGCCCCACTTTCTCTATCTGTAAATGGGAAGTGCCATACTTCATTGCAGCATCTTGGGTTTATAATGAGTAAAACCAAATCTTGAGTACAGTGGTGAAAGTATGGAATATAGAGGCAGACCAGGCTTGACTTTTACCTCTTAGCTGTTAGATGCTTCTTTTCGTACCTCAATTGATTCACCTGTAAGGGAAAGATTCATCCCTCTCACAGGGCAGTTTGGAGCTCAAAGAAGATAATGGAAGTGAATTGTCTTAAACATTGTGGGTCACCATGCAGTGCAATCAGGAAATCAAATTCCATTATGTAGACATTCTCATTGTTGTTATTGTTGCTGGTTGAGACCCCCAGGCCAGAGAATGGATGGCTGTACAATGTCCAGGAAATAGGTAGCCTTTCTCCTTCCCAGAGGATGGTTACTTCTACTGTCCAAAGCAGAGATCCCATGGCATTAACTAAATAATCAGTACACATCCATTGCCAAGTCCCTGCCAATATCTGCTGAATTGTTCAATCCCAGAACACAATGTTATGCCAATCCTATGTTATCGTCCCTGCCAAAACCTTATCTCTTTCCAAGACAAATTGTTCCTAAAGCCTAGACTGCCATGCTTTATAACAAATGACCTAAACTTGACCAAATCTTACACCAGGGCACCAATCTTTAGGCTAGCCTGGAACTTATGACCTGTTTTGCTTGTCACAAAAAGATGAGCTTGGCCAATCAGATTCTCTGTGTGTCTCTCATATTTGAACTAGGAGAGATGAAAAATAAATGACCAACTGGTAGGAGGAGCTAGAACTCAACGTCACCAGGTTGAGTTGGAGCAGGAAAGGTTACAGTGTACTGTGTTAAAGCTGAAGTTATGAATGAGTCAGTTGGTAAGGCTATAGAGTGGCTGAATCACACTAAAAAAGGTCCATTTATGAACTACAATTGTTGAAGTCTCTTTAGCTTCTTAGGTTCATTTCTTCTGTGTCAGGCCTCCTATAGCTTTGCAATAAACTCTTTTTTTACTTAAAGATTTCTACTTCTGACTCAAACAATCACAAAGTGGTTATTAAACTGCTCATTCTTCTCCGTTCTCTCTGCTCTCAAGCCACAGCCCTGGGCACCACGTGGAATGAGTTAAACAGATAGGATCCATGCCATCTAGAAGCTTACAACAAAGCAGGCCAAAGAAGGAAAGAATACTTCTAAATGCCTACAACATGTAATGAACAATGCCTGCTACATTACCTATATCACCTTCTTTAATCCCCACAGTAACCTCAAGAGGTAGATATCTCTATTTTACAGATGAAAAAATGAAGGCTCTGAGAAGGGAAGTGATCTACCCCAGGTCAATACTTGAATTTGGTGGATATGGAGACAGATTCTGGGCTCTTACTACTATACCTCACTGCCTTGATCAGTCTACTAGATCTGTAGTTTCTAAACTTGGTTAAGTAAGAGAATGCCCTAGGGATTCTTTTTTTAAAATGCTGATGTCCTGCCTCACTCATACTTCCCTTTCCCTTCAATTCTGAACCCCAGATCCAAGGTGGAGTCCAAGCATCTGGATTCTTTTTAAACACTTCCCTGGTGATTCTGATCAGCCAATCCGAGCACCAGTGTGTTTGAAAACTACTGTTTCAGACTGTATTTGTTTTTGAAAACCCTACAAAACTCTTTAACTACTCCATACTTTCCTTTCCTCTATTTATCTGAATAAAGTAGTGATATCTTCTACTGGAGCTACTTGATGCAAGGGATTGAAAACATCCAGGTCTGGTCACAAAGAGCTTTTGCATAATAATATCACTTTCAACCAACTTTCATAGTCTCATTGAAAGAGTTGAACTTGATCCAATTATCCCCATTTTACAGATGAGAAAACCAAGGTCAGACAGATTGAGTGACTTCATTAGAGACAGCCAATAGAGACAAAGTCAAGATTAGAAATGTAGGTCCTGGAAGCCAAGTGCTCTTCTTAATTGCTCTGAGGTTTTTTTCTCATCTGCAATTACAATTCTTTTTCCCGCACAGCCTGGTTTCCTTTCAGTTTGGCATCATTTCTTCAGTCCAGGACCTATGAGCCCTAGATACTCTGCATAGCTTCTCTAATGTGTACTTGGCCTGTGACCTCTGTTTTAACAAAATGCGTGGGAAAGGATGCTGTGCAAATATGCCACAGCACACCTGGCTCAGCTTAGTGGGGGAAGGTGTCAGGGCCTAAGGGTTCTGACCCCTCTGTGGGAGCACTTCAGCAGCACATTGTGAGCCAAAATGAACCTACGATTTTCAGTCGATGCCTTTCTCAAAAGTGGCAGAGTTCCTTTTTACCCCTGTCCTTGTGGTGTTTCCAATCCAGGGAGCTGCATTCTACAACCCTACAGGGCTGCGGGTAGGAGTTCCAGGTAGAACTGACAAATACTGGAAAATCAGAAAATTGTGTGATGTCATGTGAAGAACACCAGCCTAGAGGTCAGCACATCAAGTTTCCAATATCTTCTACTCTTTGGGTCTCAGTGTCCCTACCTATAAAAGAAAGAAGTTGGGCTCTGTCATTTCTAAGGTCCTTTTCGACTTTGACACTTTATCATGCTATGCAATTAGCTCTTTACAGAATGCTTAGTATGCCAGCAAGACTTGACTAGAGAGTGGAGCAGACTCCAAGCCTAGTTTGTTAAGCTTTGGGCAGGAAATCTGGGGAATGTGGGCTATTTAGACAAAACTTCAACCTTGGTTTGTTTCTGAGGGTATTTTCCTCCTTTTTTTTTTCACTAGCAGAAAATGTGGACTCTGCAAATGATCTAATTAACTATCTGAATTATTCTTAGTTGGACTCCATTATAGCCCACTCAGGTCTTCCTCCATACCTATCCATGAGTCCTCTCTTCTTTGAGGTAAATGGGAAGAATTTGGCACATGAAAGATTGGGGTGGGAAGTGGGAAGTTAGTCTGAGAAAAGATTAATCTTTTGTTCTTGTCAGGGCAGTACAGCATTTATTTAATCAATAAACATTTCCTGAGCATCTGCTATATGCCAGGGACTGTTCTAGGTACTTAGAATGTAGAGATGAATGACACACATAATGATTCAGAGCAGTCATGTAAGTTTCATTTTCTATCCTGGGTCACACAATTCATGCCTGGCATAGCCAAAGTGCTGGTGTTGGCAGCACCTTCAAGAGGGGACAGAGCAGTGCTATGGACAAATTTTTTAATTAATTCTTGCATGCTACCAATTGGCTGGCAAAGCCTAGCTGGAACACGTCAGCTGTACACCAGCAATACACAATTTCCACGTGAAGGACCTCCTCCATCTCGTTGATCTTAAATGACTTAGTGTAAAAAACCAAAGAATATATCCCCAGCTCTTGATTTGTCTATTCTTCTCCTTTGATGGGTTTCCCTACTTTCTGCCCCCCAACTCTTTTTCCTTGATAAAAAGAAAACTATCTTTTTAAAGGATAAAAACTTGAGCATCTCCCAAGTTTAAGCTGAGAAGAACTTAGGATGAATAACTAAAATGAAAGAGCCAACTCCCCAGAAGGCAATGTTTTAAATGCTGGAACCACAATTCCTTCTTCCCTAAAAACCACTCCCCTCCGCAAAGTTATTTTTTGATCACTACTTGGAGTAAGTCATGGTATAATTTTTATGAGGATGGGGGCTGAGAGCATTAGGAGATGTGGACATTTAAGCCTTTCCCTATTTACTTTCCCCAAGGTGGGCCATACTTTTTAGGTTCTGGGATCAGGGGTCCAAGACTTCTCCAGGTGTTATCACTCTAAGCCTGGATGATACTGGGGCCTAAGGTCAGAATCATGATCATTCACAACTCATCTCATATCATTTAATATGAGCCAATAATTCAGATACCCTTCTGAGGAATTTTGGCCAATGTGATTTATCCACAAGAGCCATGCCCATCTGGCAAAAGAACAAGGAATTTGGGGAATTTAAAACAAGTGAAGACTTCTTAAATTGCCTCATTGGGATGGTCACTCCTGCCCTTGACCTGCCACTGTAGGGAGGATGTCAGAAAGATTGGCTCTCCTTGGTTTGACGAAACCTTTAGTACACCTATAAATGAGAGTCTGGACTGAGCAAAAGGATGGTTAAGATATGAGGAAAACTTATGTGCTCTAGTTAAAAGACCAGCTGTATTTTTTATACAACAATAATTCTTATGGAGCCTCCAAATGTATCCTGCAAGGTTGACTTTGGTCTGCATGACCATCCCAAGACACTGGGGACTTCCTGAATTCTGTTCCTGGCTTCAGGCAAAAGCCAGCACCCAATTCTTTCCTTCCTTCTTTCGGAGCTTCAGAGGCATGTTCATGGCCAGAAGCAAAGTGGACTGCCAATTCAGGATTCCCAGGCCCACCCAGAAGCCTCCTACTAGGAAGCAGAAGCTGGTTTGTATAAGACTCAGATTGCACCAGAGTAAGCATCCCCCAATGTGCCATTCTTTTTTGACCTGACCTGTTAGAGACAGGCCCCAGTGAACAGAGGGTGTCAAGCAGAGCATAGGAGAAGCAAGACATGACTTGTTTTTGCCTTGGGGACTCTGTCTAAAACATGTGCAGGGACTTCCTCTTGTCCTTAATCTGCCTAAGTAGCATAATTGTATAGAGACACCAGCCCAGCTCCGTCACTTTTCCAGGCCAAGATACCTGAGCCTGCAGTATCAACACAATAAGCTTTGGGAGAATAGTATAGAGCTGGATAGAATATGAGGTTGCTGAATGTACAGCTGAGGAAGCAGAAGCTAAGAGAGGGGACGAGGTTTTCACTGTGCCTCACAAAAAGTCCCAATCACCCATTTGTAGCCTCCTCCAAGGGTGGAGGATCTGGGGTAGTTACCCTAAGATTTGATCTACTTCCTAGCCTACATCTTTTGGTCTGCAGAGCCACATCCCACATCCCACCCCAAACCCCTCTCCTATTCACAAAAAGAAGAAAAAAGAAAGTAACTTTTTCTGGTTTGATTCTGATCTAGATAGCAGAATTCAAACCTTCATTGCTCTCAAATCTAGACCATGTTTCTGATTTCTTTTTCTACCAAACTCCACTCCCATATACACACATATATTACCTGGCCCACTTGACAGGCTAAGGGCTAAAATTAGGCCTTCATTTAAAACTGAGGTATTTAGGCAGGATCCTGTAAGGGAAAGAACACTGAACTGGAATCAGAAGATCTGAGTTTGAGAGTTAGTTGTGCTACTAACATACTGTATGACCTAGGAAAATCACTTTATTTCTCTGAGCTTTAATTTATGATGTGTAAAATAGCAGTGCCTATCTCTGACCATCCCACAGCCCAGTCTTTCAAACCCAGATGAGATAATGGAGATGAAAAGACTTTGTAAACAGTGTAACACTTTGGAAATAGGAGTTATTTGGAGTTGAAGCCTAATAAGTAGATTTGGAGCCCCACTGCTTGGATCCTTTAAAAGCTGGACCATCACAATAATCATCTAACTGAATACCAAGAAGAGCCTTCCTAACCTTCAACAGGGTGGGCAATCAGTCATCAGAGAGGAATCGTGGATATGTGCCCTAGGGTATTCCTCAGGATAAATATCCTAATGCCAGGATTTAAAAAGCACATGTTTAAGAGTTGGCTCTGTCACCAAGTCACTATTATAACCTTGAGCATAATATCAATTAACAAATAATAATAGCAGATACCATTTACTAAGTACTTCTGATAGGGCAGGCATAAGCCAAGTGCTGCATTGTCTGCATTCTATAGCTTAAACCTCACAATATGCTATGAGAGGGACTATTTTTATATCTCTTTTATAAATGAGGAAACCAAGGCACAGAGAGGTCACACAGCACATAGAACAGCTGGAATATGAACCTTGGACATTTTAACAAAAATTGTCTTAAGCCTATGTATTACTACCTCTGCCCTCTCTGGACCAAAAAAGAGGCTGAAAGGATTCTTAAGAGCCCCTCCAGCTCCAATACCCTGAGGTTCTGTGCTTCTGTATTTAGGAGCAGAGGGAGAATCAAAGCATAGTCATTGGAAACAGAGACAAAGTAGAACTGCTCTGTGATTTCCCTCTAAAATCATCACTTGATTGGTAGCAATAGTAGAAAGGGAAAAAGAACTTACAGAAATGCATTTATCAGTATTTACACAGTAGTTTTTATGTGTCAGGCACTTTTCTAAGCACCTTACACATATTAAGTGCCTAGGGTCACACAGATGGAAAGTAAGAGCCGGGATTCAAATCCAAGCTGTTTGGCTTTAGGATATTGTGCTTTTAACCACTGTGCTACACTGCCTGTCTTTTTAGTAGCAATGATATGCTAAGCACTCTGCTAGATGTGATTTCTGTAAACAATCCTTAACAATCTTATGCTTCGCACAAATTGTTCATTCGTAGAATCTCCAAGCCTGAAAATGTATTCAGAAGACTTTGGTTCTAGGGTTCGCTCTGCTTCAGAGTTTCTGCATTACCTTGGGAAATTCCCTTTCCTTCTCTGGGCCTCAGTTTTGTCAAGTACCAAATGGCAAGGCTGGACCAGATAGTCTCTCTCTTTCTAGGCTTTTTAACATGATTGTACAGTTTATGTTCAATTGGTTTAGAAAATAGAGTTCTCTTTCTCATGGCCTCTCCTAGGATCTCACCTTTTGGCCAAAGATCCCAGGGGACAGCTACAACTTGGTCAGCTTTCTGAAAAGAACCATTTTTCCTACTCACTAGGCTACTTGGGGCTAATCACTACCATCTAGAGTGAACTATATCCACTTTCACCTCAGCAACTCTGCTCCCACCATTCCTGGCAGTTATTTCTCCAAATCTCTAAACACTAACTCATCCTTCAAGAGCAGTTAAAAAATCACTTCCTATAGGAAGCTCTTGGGCCCTCCCTGATCACCCTCTCCCTAGACTCAGCCAATATTTGATTATCAATTTTGTGTTTCTTGGTGTAAGCTCCTTTAGTTATAGTGTCTTTCTCATCCTTACGTCCCACCACAGTGACTAGTACAATGCCTGGCAGATGACCAGCTCATTCAATAAGGATTTATTAAAAAGTACTTATGCACTGTTGATGGGAATGTAAATTGATACAGTCACTATGGAACAGTATGGAGATTACTCAAAAAATTAAGAATAGAACTACCATATGGTCCAGCTATTCCACTTCTTGGTATATCTGAAGAATACAAAAACACTAATTCAAAAAGATATATGTATCCCTATGTTCATTGCAACATTATTAACAATAGCCAAGATATGGAAACAACCTAAGTGTCTATTGATGAATGAATGGATAAAGAAGATGTGGTATATATAAACAATGGAATACTACTCAGCCATAAAAAGATGAAATCTCGCCATGTGTGACAACATGTATGGACCTTGAGGGTACTATGCCAAGTGAAATAAGTCCGATGGAGAAAGACAATTACTGTATGATTTTCACCATATGATGGGATCTAAAAAACCAAAATAAACAAGCAAACAAAACAAAACAAAAACCAACTCATAGTCACAGAAAACAGATTTGTGGTTATCAGAGGGGAAGAGTGTGCAAAATGTTTACAGGGGTCAATTTTATGGTGATGGATGGTAACTAGACTTTTGGTGGTGATCACTTCGTAGAGTATACAGATGTCGAACTATAATGTTGAACACTTGAAACTTATATGTTATGTACCAATTTTACCTCAATAAAAAAAAGGAATACAAAAAAAGAACCTCAGAAGAGCCTTTGAAAGTTCATCGTGCCCTCACCGCATGAACCTACAGGGTCTAACTGAGAAAGGCATCATCTCTTCGCCCTCCAGCTAAGGACCTCCTCAAGACTCCATTCTTGTTTCATCCAGTCCCCTGAGGTGAGAAACAGACATCCCACAACTTCCTCTACTTATAATATTTGCATGGCTTGGGCTCAAGCAATCAAGCTCATTCCTACATAAATTTGCTTCCCTTTGTACAGGGGAAAGTAATGTGGTCTGAGTCTGGAGGAAGGTTTGTGCCAAGAGAACCTACAGGGTACTTGGGGCTGGTTTGGAAGCTTCATTCTAGCTAGCTGGATTCCCTGTGGCTCTGGACTCTGCATTCAGGGTGGTAAAGCTGGCTTTCAAGTTTTCCTAAAACCAGTGTAGTAGAAGTTGCAAAGTACTTGAGCCACAGTTGTTCAATTGATTTTACTAGAGCAAGGAAAGTGGAAACATTACAGAGATTATATGAAAAAAGACAATGTTGAGAAAGAATAACTCCCTACACAATTGATGTAAAAGAGATATCTGGAACAAAAGAACACTCAAATTCTTATTCTTCTACCCTCAAGCTGCCCAAATATTTTGAATATCTAAACAATTTATATTAAGCACTTATGATGTGGCAGGCACTTCGTTATGAACTTCGAAGAGGATGAAGCTGAAGAAGTCTCAGCCCAACCCTCGAGTTGTCTAGTAAAATTATCTTTGAGTTTCTCCTCTCAAATGGTATTGTTGGACCTGCCTGTACCCTCCAGTCATGCTGCCTACTGACCAAGTGATGTGATGTACCGCAGCCCTCCAAAATAGCAAAGTTCAAAGTCAAATTCAACCTGTGTTCCATACCAGCCTTCTGAACCTCTCGTTTTTCCTGTGGCTTTGGCATCTTATTTTTTGTCTCCAAGACTGAATTTGGACTTTTGTAAGCGATCTGGATATGATTTCACCATTATGATATCCCTTTTTAGTGCTTCAGATAAGGACATTATGGTACAGTGGAAAGAGCTTGTGGCTCTGAAATTAGAAAGAGAAGGGTCAGACTCCAAGTTCTGCCATTTATCAACTGTATGACCTTAAGCAGGTCACTTAACCACACTGAGTTTCAGTCTCCTCTGTAAAATAAAGAAGTGGTATCTAACTCATAGGGGTGATTCAAAGAGTTCATGCTAGTAAAGCACCTAATTTAGATGCTATAACATGACAAAGACAAGTTATTATATTTTACATAATCTTATATTATACAATTCCCATTTTATATAATTCCCTAGTTCCTTCGCCTCCTTTCTCTAATCCGCATTTCCCTTATATTTCCAGGAGGAGAGTAAACAAAGTTATCTGTTTTTGAGAGTGAATTTGCGGTTCAAATGGAAACTGCTTTGTAAACTATACGGAACTATAAGAAGAAATAGGCAAAAAGAATAAGAGTAAGTAAAAAAAGCACATGGCCATGATTCCCCAACACAAAATTTCTTTGCTTTTCTTGTTATTTCTTGAACCATTACATTTCTAGCTCTTTTATCTTTATTGTTTTCCACGTCCTTCTGCTAGTCCTCTTACTAGATGGTGGCTGTTTCTCAAGTTTTTGCTTTTTTTTTTCTCCCTCAGTAAACTGATTTTGGTTTCCAGATTCAGTTTCCAGATTCAGCAGTTACAAATCAGGACTGAGCCTGCCTCACTAGTGTTGGGAGGAACCAAGGTTCCTGAATCCCAAGCCGGCGGAAAATAGCAAAGTGCTCTAAAAGTCTTAATAGTCAGCATTACCAAAAGTACAAGTGGCAAAGCTGGGTGGAGCTGTCAAAAGAACACGATGTGTAAAGGAGGGCCAGGATTTGGAGTCAGAACTCCTGAGCTCAAGCCCCTCATTAACTCTGACATGAGTTATAACTATAATAACTGAGATTTATATAGTACATTAGAGCTGAAAAGCACTTTCACATATATTCTTTCATTGATCCTCTTAATTGGTTTCTTTATTCCAGTCTCTTAATGCTCCAATCCTGACAGACAGAGTAAACGTCTTAAAACACAGACCCAATCAGGTCACTTCTATATTCTAAACCCTTCAAGGGCACTGTACTACTAGTTAAATAAATTATTTTATATCCATAACAATGAAATACCATGCAGCCATAAAAATGAAGGAAGCAATTTTATATGTACTGATATGGAACAATCTTCAAGACACGGTAAGTAAAACAATAATAATAATAATAAGGTGCCTAACAGAGTATAGAGTATGCAGCCATTTATATTTTAAACAAGAGGTGACATTAAATATATTATTGTGTAAGTATGGAAAGGAAACTGGCAGACTTTATGGTCAAGGATTTGCATAGATTTTCTTTTCACTGTTTATTACCATATGCATGTTATCTTATCAAAGAATAACAAAATAAAAATGCCAATGGATTCTCTTCATCTTTATGATTAAGATCCAAACTCTTTGGTCTGCCTTTTAAAGACCCCAATAATCTGGCACTAAAAGACCTTTGTAAGCTGATTTCCAGCTATTCCCTTTCATGTACTCTATAGTTTGGGCAAGTTAGATTTAGTCACTGTTCCTCTTATATACCCAAAAAATTGTAGCTTCTATACCTCTGTTCATGTATGACAGTCCTTCAGGTATCTGAAAACACAGAGTATGTCTCCTTGAGTGTTCTCCTAAAATAGTTCTGTCTCTATCAACCATTCTTTACTCCTAGGATCTGGGTTCCAGCACCTTTTCAAGTCACTAACTCCCCCTAGAATGCTTCAGTTGTTTCTTGTCCCTCTTCAAATATAGATCCCAGAGCTGTACACTATACTCATTAACGCAGTTTATTATCACAGTGGGTTTTTATCTTTTGCATCTGCATCACTTTTGTCTTGGACTAGCTTACAATTAAACAAATCCTTCCTCCTCATCTATCGTCTTTTTTTCATATGTGCTGCTTTTAGTTTATATCTCCCATATTTTGTGTGGAGGCTTTTGGGGGCCCATGTATGATCTTTATATGGGCCTCAAGTAAATTATATTTTGTTAGAATTAGCCATTGCTTGGAACTTCTGGTGTCTCTGTGGTACATCCTCATGCTGTTATTCAGCATGACTGCTGGCCCTCCTAGATTTGTGGTGTTCACATAATTCACTTCCCATCATTATGTCTTCTTTAGTAGCAAGAACAAAATAGATTTCAAATTAGTGGAGCAAAAATTAATAAGATTTTACTGTATTGTGTTTGAGACTTACCTTGTTTAATCCTTCTAGGAGAAGTCAAGTGAAAATTTAAAGGCAAGTTTAGTAAAACTCATCGTATGGTGCTAGAATTTCATATCGAAGAAAAGAATGTAGGAGGTATAGTTAAATCATTTGTCATTGAAAAAAGAGATATTTGTTTCATCAGAACAAGGAAATATAAGGTTATAGACAAAAAATATGGTAAATATGCCAGCTCTAAATGTGTGCTTAGGAGGATGGGTATATGGATGCTCTCATAGTCTTTAACAGAAGAATATCAACAACAAACAACATTAATTAGTTTTCCAAGTATACATGGTACTCTGTTGGGCCTTGTGCAAAAAAACAAACAAGCAAAGAAAAACCAAGCTATATAGATATGATCCAACTTCTGATACACATACGGACAAAAAAGAAAAAAACCAAGAGTCCAGAGAACAAAAACATCAATTAATATCTGAGTGAACAGCAAAGGGTTAACATCATCTACAACTTAGAAGTTAGTGGCTTTACCTCTTATCCTTAAGCTCTAGATAGAATGGCTTGAATCACTGTCCCAAGTTCTATGTATAATCCACTGCCCTTCTCAAGATTTCTATGATTTGCTGGGGAATTTAAATTCTCATGGTCACGTCTGGACTGGATTCACGCTTCTGCTGAATTCCATTTTTCTGTTCTACATCTTGCAGCGTTCTCTTCTCTTCCTCTAGGGAAATTTGTCTTCCTCTTGATGTTCACAAAACATGAAATACACAAAGTTTTTAATAGTGACAGACTTTGATGAAGTTTTGCGAAATTGATGGAATTTTGTATCATAGAAAATCAGACAATTTAAATTGAATATTAATCATCTCTCTTGTTAAAAAGTCCCTAGGTTATTTCAACTAACTCAAGTGTATCCTCCATCCAATTAATCCTCCTCTTCTTTTTCCTTGCCCCCTCACCCTGCCCAGCAATTCAATTCAAAATCATTCTTCCCACTTGTTTTGTCCAGCAATCCAGCTCTTCTAGCATGAACTCCCAACCTATGTTTAGATACTATTTGCATATACAAAGACTCATTAAAGTAATCTGTTTAATACTGGGTCATCTACACAGGATCTGCCTTTTCTTTCTCCCTCATGGCAAGATAGAAATTTAATTCCCAACCAATATGACTTCTATTAACCAATCCTCAAACCCAATCACATCCCTCTCTATATCAGTTACCCATTGCTGCATAACAAATTACTCCAAAACACAGAAGATTAAAGCAAAAAACATTTATTATCTCACATAGTTTCTTTGGATCAGGAATCCAGTAGTGTCTTGATTCTAGCTTAGTATCTTTCATGAAGTTGCAGTCCAGATGTCAGTGGGGATGCAGGCATCTGGAGCTGGAATATATACTTCCAAGTTCACTCATGTGTTTGTTGGCAGTCTTCAGTTCTGTGGAGGCTCTTAGTGAGAGACCTCAATTTCTCAACATGTAGGCCTCTCCACAGGCTATTTTAGTGTCCTCATGACAGGGTAGCTGGCTTTCCCCAGAGCAAGTGATCTAAGAGGGCAAACCAGCGAACTATAGTGTCTTTTATAATCTAATCTTGGAAGTGACGTGCCATCACTTCTATCCACTGGCTCCATAATTACACAATTTCATAGTATAAAAATGTGGGGTCTCTTGTTCAAAAAGTAGGGAGAAAGTGCTGGTAAAGGTAGTCTCAGCTTGCCATGGTATTTATTTGCTATTTAATGTTCCAAGTAAAGAAAAATTAAAATTTTAAAATTTACTGAATTTTACCATTTGTCTTTATATTGTGCAATGCTGGTGTCAAATGCAAATATCAGAGCATTTAATTCATACGCAAAATCACTAAAATTATGCAATTTGTACTTTGAGCGCGCCTTAAGCTAGCCAGAAGAGACAAACAAAAGCCAAAATCAAGAAGGTTTGAAAGAGGAAAAGATGATCCCCCAGACACAGAGTAGTGCTGATTTTTGTATGCAAGTGAGAATGCATAGCCGAAATTTGCCAGGAGGGGTCCACCCCCAACGCAGGGACACACACATTTGCTCAAGCCAGTTGGCTGTAGATTTCCCCCTCATGCTAGTCACCAGAGGACCAACTTTCTATACAGTGAGGTGAGAAGGGGCAGCAGACTCTGGGGAAATTGAGCCAGGCATCTTCCCCTTCCCACAAGTCTCCCACCCCAACCTACAGTAGACAGGCAACCTCCAGAGGTATCGCAACTTCCTAAACAGGACACGTTGGGTACCTAGATCAGCAGTGGGCAAAAAGTCTTGCCCCAGCTAGATTGCAGCATCTGGCCAGCCTCCTACCAGAGGTGCTATGGTGCTGACAGCCCGGGATGGAGATGGCACCACCATGCTCAACTCTAAAACTCCAAGGACCATACATGCCCAATTCCAACCTTCCTTATACCTGTTTCCAATCTTCCCTACACCACTGGAAGCAGAGAGTGGCAGAAGTCTCTGGTAGGGGGCGTGGAGGAGGAGTCCAAGTGGGACCCTCTGTCATGAGCAAGCAGCTAAGAACCCATTCTAGGGAAATAGGGAGAGAGCAGGAGGTGGGCCGCATCCCCGGCTCATGCTCCATTGTTCCATTGAATTTCACTTACAAAATACAAATTCAAACATAAAATTATTAAGAATTTGAAGATGATGACTGCAGAGCATTAAACCCCAATCCCAGGGTTCATCTGAGTTCTTAGCCCTGTGCAACTGCCCCAGTCACAGGTTTTGATGCCAACCCTGTTTCTAACTTATGCTATCAGTCGCTCATACAGACCAGCCCTAGTGTAATATGGGAGGATGTGAATACTAGGAAATGGGGATATTGGGGGCTGTAAAGTTTACTTACCCTCCCCTCCATATCCCATGCTGGATTTAGTGCTCTTCCGCACCCTGTGGAGCTTACCCCTATGACAACATTTAGTCTGATACATTGAAATTATCTGTCTACAAGTCTATCTCACCCAACTAGAATGTGAATTCTTTGAAGGCCAAGACTATAGATTATTTGTATGTTTCCAATGCCAGAATTATGCCTGGTATAATCTGAAACCTCAATTAATGCTGTTGAATAAATAATGTCTCAATCCCAATTTTTTTCAAGCTTTAGTGAGGTATGATTGACAAATTAAAAATTGTATATATTTAAGACATACAATGTGATGTTTTGATATATGTATACATTGTGAAATGATTACCACAATTAAGCTAAAAACATATCTTATGATTGAAAGTTTGTACTTTGAAAAACATCTCCCCATTTCCCCCACTCTCAGCCCCTGGTAACCACCGTTCTACTCTGTGTTACTATGAGTTCCACTTTTTTAGATTTCATATATGAATGAGATCATGCAAAACTGAAGTCTTCATGGAATTGTATGTGCACAGCTATTCCAGGTCAGAGAAGATGATAGTGGCAGATATACTTGAACATGTGGAATCTTTCATTGTAATTAGGTGTTGAATGTGCTGGTCATTGTACAAATGTGAATGAATAGGTTCTTTTATGCCTTTCTAGATGTTGGGGCATTATTTTTTACATGGATGGAATTTTGATCACATATTAGACAGAACCATTCTTTTTTCCCCTGGCTTATTGAGATATAATTGATATACAACATTGTGTAGGTTTAAAGTGTACAATGTGATGATTTATGTATATATTGAGAAATGATTATCACAATAAGGTTAGTTAACACGTCCATCACCTCACATAGTTACCTTTTTTGTCTGAGTGTTGAGAACTTTTAAGATCTACTTTCTTAGCAACTTTCAAATACAGTATACAATACATTATTATTAACTATTGTCACTGTGCTGTACATTAGGTCTCCAGAACTTGTTTATCTTATAACTGAAAGTTTGTATCCTTTGAAAAACATCTCTTTATTTCCCCCACTTTCACCTCAACCTCTGGTAACCACCAGAGTTCTACTCGGTTTCTATGAGTTCAGTTACTTTTTTTTTTTAGATTTCACATATAAGTGAGATCATACAGTATTTATCTTTCTCTGTTTGGCTTATTTCACTTAGCTTAATGTCCTCTAGGTTCATCAATATCACAAATAGTGGAATTTCCTTCTTTTTAAAAACTGAATAGCATTTCATTGGATATATATGCCATATTTTCTTCATTCATTCATCCATCAATGAATATCTAGGTTGTTTCCAAATCTTGGCTACTGTGAATAATGATGCAATAAGCAAAAGAGTGTACATATCTCTTTGACATAGGGATTTTATTTCCCTTGGATATTTACCCAGAATAAGGATATGGTAGTTCTATTTTTAGTTTTACGAGTAACCTCCATACTGTTTCCATAATGACTGTACAATCTACATTCTCACCAACAGTGTAAAAGTGTTCCCTTTTCTCCACATACTCACCAACAGTTATCATTTGAATTTTTTACGATAGCCATCCTAAAAGTTGTGATATGATATCTCATACTGGTTTTGATTTGCATTTCCTTGATGATTAGTGATGTTGAGCATCTTTTCATACACCTGCTGGTCATTTGTGTGTCTTCTTTGGGAAAATATCTATTCAGGTCCTTGGCCCATTTTTAGTTGGGTTATTTGTTTTACTGGTATTTTGTATGAGTTCTTCACATATTTTGGCTATTAATCTCTTATCAGATAGGTGGTTTGCAAATATGTTGTCCCTTCCACAAGTTGCCTTTTAATTTGTTTGATTTTTCCCTTTGCTGTCCAGAAACATTTTAGTATGATGTAGTCCCATCCCACTTGTTTATTTTTGCTTTTTTTGCCTGTGATTTTGGTGTCAAGTGCTAAAAATCATTGCCAAGGCCAATGACAAGTAGATTTCACCTATGTTTTCTTCCAGGGGTTTTATGATTTCAAGGCTTATCTTTAACTCTTTAATTTATTTTGAGTTGATTTTTGTCTATATTATAAGATAAGGATCTGATTTCATTCTTCTGCATGTGGATATCCAGTTTTCCCAACACCATTTATTGAAGAGACTATCCTTTCCCCGTTGTGTATTTTTGATGTCTTTGTTGAAGAATAGTTGACCATATATGTGTGGACTTAGTTTTGCGCTCTCTATTCTGTTCCGTTGGGCTATGTGTCTGTTTTTATGCCAGTACCATACTGGTTTGATGACTATACCTTTGTAATATAGTTTGAAATCAGGTAATGTGATGCCTCCTGCTTTGTTTACCTTTCTCAAGATTGTTTTGGTTACTCAGGGTCTTTTGCTGGTTCCATAAAAATTTTAGGATTGTTTTCTCTGTTTCTGTGAAAAATGCCATTGTAACTTTGATATGGATTGCATTGAATCTGTAGATCACTTTAAGGAGTATGGAAATTTTAACAGTATTAATTCCTTCAATCCATAAACACAAAATAGATTTCCAATTATTTTTGTCTTTGTCAATTTCTTTCATCTTCTTGGTTAAATTTATTGCTAAATATTTTATTCTTTTTGAAGCTACTGTAAATGAGATTGCTTTCTTAATTTCTTTTTCAAATAGTTCATTGTCAATGTACAGAAATGCAACTGATTTTTGTATGTCTATTTCATATCCTGCAACTTTACTGACTTTGTTTATTAGTTTTAACAGTTATGGGGGGAGATTTAGGATTTTCTTCATAAAAGATCCTGTCTTCTGCAAACAGAGACAATTTTATTTCTTCACTTCTGATTTGAATGCCTCTTAAATCTTTTTTTTTCCCCTTAATTTCTCTGGCTAGAACTTCCAGTACGATGTTGAATAAAACTGGCAAGAGTGGATGTCATTGTCTTCTGTTTGCTCTTAGAGGAAAAGTTTTCAATGTTGCAGCATTGAGTATGATATTAGGTGAGGGCTTGTCATATATGACCTTTATTATCTTGAGGCATATTATTTTTGTAACAAATTTGTTGAGAGTTTTTATAATGAAATGATGCCGAATTTTTCGCAATGCTTTTTCTGCATCTATTGAGATAATAATATGATTTTTATCTTTCATTCTGTTAATATGATATATCACCTTTATTTATTTGTGTATGTTTGAATCATCCCAGGGATAAATCTCACTTGATCATGGTGTATGATCTTTTTAATGTGTTGTTGAATTCAGTTTTCTAGTATTTTGTTGAGGATTTTTGCATCTATGTTCATTAGGGATATTGGCTTACAAATTTCTTTTCTATTAATGACCCTGTCTGACTTTGACATGAAGGTAACGTTGGACTTGTAAAATGAGTTTAGAAGTCTTCTTTCCTCTTAAGTTATTGGGAAGAGTTTGAAAAGGATTGGTATTACTTCTTTAAATGTTTGGTAGAACTTACCTGTGAAGCCATCTAGTACTGAGCTTTTCTTTTGGAGAGCTTTTTGATTACTGATCCAAACTCCTTATTTATTATTAGTTTGTAGATATAGATTTTCTATATCGTAGTGATTCCATCTTGGTACTTTGTATGTTTCTAGGAATGAATTCATTTCTTCTAGGTTGTCCAACTTGTTGGCACATAATTGTTCATAGTAGTCTCATAATCTTTGGTGTTCCTGTCATATCATTTGTTATGTCTCTTCTTACATTTCTGAATTTATTTATTTGTCTTTTCTTTTTTCTTAACCTAGCTAAAAGTTTGTCAATTTTGTATATCTTTCAAAGTCTACTCTCAATTTAGTTTATCTTTTCTATTTTCTTCTAGTTTCTATTTCATTTATTTCGGCTCTATTTTTTATTTCTGAAAACGTTTCCCAGGAAAATCCATAATAAGACAAGAACAGGCTCATTTATTCAACTAACTTGCGATTTTGATTCAAAAGATTCTTACAAATTAATCTATCACTATTTAAATGTTTCTACAGGATATTCCTAGAATAATATTCTCACAGTAGGTATATTAATAAGTAAACTGCTCTTTTGGTCTGATATTTTCATTTAAACATTGTTCTATTTTTCTAAGCTCTTTAAGTTTTAGCTAAAACCTTAAATTTGACAGAATGCTATAATTATTTGAAGGATTTCCTTGAAGTCTACTTTTTCATATTGGTGCCACTTACATCCTTACGTAGACTTTGTTACTCATCAAAAGCATTGCTTAGTGAGAAAGTCGTTTGCAGACTCTACTGTGCTATTCCCTGGAAACGTGCATCCTCTTCCTCTGTTTACACAGAAAGATCAGGGGAAGCGGGATGCGATCACATGAGGTGTGATGCATCAACTGACTATCAGAAGGCTGAAAATGAAGTCTTTGGCAGAAAGACAGATGGACAAAAATACTTGGAAAAACAATGTGATTTCACAGAAATGTTCTGCAGAATGGCACTGCCACTGATATGAAAACTGATCGACTGTTTTCCCAAATATCTATGCCTTTGGTCTAGACACATTCACGTCTTTTTTCTTATCTAGTGGATTAGTCAACTCTACCCTATTTAGATGTGATCCTTTGCCTTCTTCCATAAACTCATGAACTAGAAAAACTTGCTCAGACATCCCTACGCTTTCCCTATTTCATTATGAATTCAGTCAACACTCATAAATACTTTCCAAGCGCCTACTTGGTGCTTGTTATACTGATAGAATGACCATTCCCATGAGTACCAAAAATCTGTGACATGTTCTTTAATACACCCAATCGTCTCAAAACTCCACATTCACTGTGGATTGTTCTAATCACTGAATTGACTCAGAATTGAATAAAATCTTTTCACTATAAATTAACAATATGTAGTCTACAGAAAAAATGTTAAATATTTATCAGAATAACAGAAAAATTATTATTTACCAAAATGCAGATTTTTCTCTTCAATACTTAATCTTAAATAGATTTTTTTCCTTAATAGTTAAAAGCCCGCAGTCTTGAGTCATAACTGGCTGTGGTACAATTGTCTGTGACTTTCCTTTGCTTTCTTGCCTACCTTTCATTAGTTGGGTTGAATTCCATGCTTTCTTCTTGATGCCACCTTTCTGCCTGCACCGAGTGGTTTTGAGGGTTGGGCTATAGTAAGGTCCGTAGATTTGAGCACAACTCTAAAAAGAGAACAAACAAGTAACAAAATAAAATAAACCGAAAAACAAACAACCCAGTAAACGCATTAGCAACCTTTCAGAAATGCAGCAGAACTAAGTATGTGTTTTCCTGTGTAGCAAATATGCATCATCTGGAACAGGGCTGCCAACCTTACTCACCTGGAAACGGCATTCGCTAGATGACAGTAGGCATTCATTGTTCTTGAATGGTTTGAGTCAGTGAATTTATCTTTGTTTTTTTCTCTTTTATTTTTGAAACTTCCTTTTTTTTCAAATCAAGACCAAAATGGAAATGATAATTAAGGCAGATACAAGTAGAAATAAAATGGTGGAAAAGAGTTTTTATCTAATGAACTTGACCCTTCTTTTGAGAGCTTAGACCAACAACCAGCGGTTTCTCTCACCTTCTCCCGCCGCAAACCCAGTGGCTCCCGGGAACAGCAACCTGACCTGTTAGATCAAGCGAGGAAAAACAACTTATGTGTTCCTCCTTCAAGATTCTAGGCACTATTATACCTTACCACTCGTTTAAACACTTATCAAAGCAACATTGTATATTTATCTCATAGTCTCCCAGTGCCTGGTAGATTATATGTATTTAAAGATTTACTAACCCAAATAATATAGAAAAATATTCTTTATCTTGAAAGGAAACACCAGTATTTTTTTTTCTCTTAAGCGCTAAATAGATGGTGACTGTTTCCCACCTGAACATACGTTTTTTACTGTGAAGAATGAAAGAATGATGATTGTCCTTCATCAGTTTTGTTGCACAAAAAGAACTGACTACTCATGAAGTTATAATGGCAAAGCGTATACGGAGATATAAATTGTGAAGTAGTAAATGAAATAATGAAAAAGTGTTCCATAGTAATTATTAATTTATTCTAAGCCAATAAAGCAGTATGTTTCCAAAGTGTTTCATTCTGCATCAAAATATCTTTATCTTAGGCTTGCCACAGAACCAATCTTTCCTGTCACTTGACATTAAATCACAACTAATAATATTCATTTTACAACAGTGAACATTATTTTGACATAACCAGAGTTAAAGTAGCCAAGTGGGCTATTAGAAGACTCCCTCATTTCAGTTTTTATATTAATATATGAGGTTCATTTTGTGGTATGAAAGCAGGGTCCCAGAGACATGGAAGTCTTGGTGATGGGAATGGTCTAGAGTAGGAGTCTGTAGACCAGCTGCTAGTTTTTCGACCTAATACAATCATGCCCATTTGTTTACTTACTGTCTGTGGCTGATTTCCAGCTACAAAGGCAGAGTTGAGTAGTTGTAACAGACAGAGACCACAGGGTCTGGAAGTTACTTATTATTTACTATTACGGCCATTTTAAGGAAAGATTCCTTGACCCATGATCTACAGAATTCCAATAAATATAACTCTGTGATGATGGAAATAGCCTGTATCAGTGCTATCTAATATGGTAGCCACTAGGCCCTTGTGGCTAATGGGTACTTGAAATGTGACCAGTATGACTGAGGAATTAAAAGTTTAATTTTATTTCATTGTAATTAATTAAAATTTCAATTTGAATAGCTACATGTGGCTAAGGGCTACTGTATTATCACTGATATAGAACAATTCCATCATCACTGGGTTCTGTTGGGCAATGCTTCCCTAGCCAGTCGGGAAACTATTCCTTAAAGGGCCAAGTGGTAAATAAGGTGACTATGGAGCAATTGAAATGTGACTAGTGCAAATGAAAAACTGAAGTTTTAATTTTTATTTCATTTTGATTAATTAAAATTTAAATAGCCACTTGTGGCTAGTGGCTAGTGCAATGGATGGAGTAGGTTAGAGCAGTGGTTCCCAAAGTGTGGTAGCCAGGCCAGCAGCATCAACACCAACTGAGACCTTGTTAGAAATGAAAATTCTTGGTCCCCACACCAGAGCTACTGAATCAGAAACGCTGGGATGGAGCCCAGGAAACTTGTTTTAACAAATACTTCCAGTGCAGTATTTCTCAAAACTTGGCATGCATCAGAATCATCTGGTACGCCTGTTAAAATCCAGGTTGCTGGACATCTAGGGTTCTAATAAGTTCCCAAGGGATGCAAAAGGCTGTTGATCCAAGGACCATGCTTTGAGAAGCAAGAGTCTAGGGCAGCAGTCTGCAAAGTCAGGTGTGTACGTGGACAATCTATTGAGTTGCAGGAAAACATAGTAAAGTTTCCATTTCTATTTACTTTTCACCTAAAAGAAAAAAAGATTTACTAACATGTATTATGCCCTCAGTTGGTCCCTATGTCAAATGGTCATAATGCTAATGGGTTGACTGCAGCATCATTTGCTTTTTATTTTTAGTTCTATTTTTAAAAATTATCATAGGGTAAATTTGACTTTCTAATTTTGGTTTACAGTTCTATAAATCATAACACATATATAGATTCATACAACCACCATCATAATTATGATACAAAACAGTTCCATCGCCATAAAAAAACTCCCTTGGGCTATCTCTTTATAGTCACCCCTTCCTCCACCCATAACCCCTGGCAACCATTGATCCATTCTCCATCTCTATAGATTTGTCTTTTCGAGAATATCATAACAACGGAATCACGAAATTATGACCTTTAGAGACTGGCTTCTTTCATCCAGCTTTCTTTCTTTGAAATTGATTCGTGTTGTATGTATCAATAGTTTGTTTCTAGTTATTGCTAAGTAGTAGTCCATTGTATGACTATACCACAGTTTATCTGTTTACTGTTGAAGTCCCTTTGAGTTGTTTCCAGTTTTGTCAATTATGAAAAGTGGTGTTTAAACATTTGTGTACAGGTTTTTAAGTGAACATAGTTTTCATTTTTCCAGGGTAGATATTCAAGAGTGGAATTGTTGGGTCATAGGGTAAGTATATGTTAAACTTTATAGGAAACTATCAAACTACTTTCCAGAATGACTGCATTTTGCATTCCCAATAGCAGTACATGAGAATTATAGTTGCTCCATGTTCTTGTCAGCACTTGGTATTGTCAGTAATTTTTATTTATTATCCCTCTAATAAGTGTACAGTGGCATCTCATTTGTGGTTTTAACTTGCATTTTCCTGATGATTAATGATGTTAAATATCTTTTCATGCTCTTACTTACCATTTTTATATCTTTTTTGGTGAAGTATCTGTTCTTCCCTTTCACCCTTTTATTAATTGAGCCATTTATTTTCTTATTTTTGGGTTTTGAAAATTCTTTATATATTCTGAACTGTCTCAAGTGAAGGATAATTCTTAGAATACATAACATAGTGGGGTTCTGTGCTGCTCAATGTCTTGACAAGAGTAGTGAGGCAGGAAACAAGAAGCAAACCAAACCTGGCCAGATACCAGGAGGTGATGGGATGCCAAATCTTACCCAGCTGAGCAAGAGGAGAACCAAGAGGAGAGCAAAGATTAGGCACAGATTCGTGAGGCAAGAATTTGGAGGAGACCAAAACCAGATTCCAAAAGGAAAAATCTAAGTTTCAAGCTAGAAGGAATAATTTTGAAGCAAAGGCCTTGGAATTTGGGTTAAACTATTCTATAGTGGCAGAGAGTCTTTAGAAAACCAGAAGCCCCACCTCCTTAGGCAATCTTCCACTAGTTTAAAGTTATAGTATACACTGAAACCATCACTTGAAAGTCAAACTTTACTCATTCTACAAATATTTTCTGCATGCCTATTATGTGTATACATTACAGAGACAATAGTCAACAAGACAAACTTCATCTCTTTCCTGGGGGAGGATAAAACCTGGCAAGAGAAGGCAAGGCAGTGAACAAGTAATTACAAGTGCAATCACTGTTGAGTGCAGGGTCCCACATTATCAAATAACTGGGAAGATCTGACGTTTTCTTGGAGAACGAGTGGCAAGGAAGCCTTCCTAGAGGAAGTGTGTATGTGTGTGTATGTGCATGCACATGCAAGTAGGTCAGGAAGGTGATCTTTCTGAAGGAAATGTGCCTTGACATTGTGAAAAATTTAGATTGGGCTGAGGAGGGCATTTTAGGAGACAGAAATGCCATATGTAAACCTTAGAAACAGTAATGCATTTAAAAAGGCTCAAGGATTATAAAAATCCAGCTTTGTTTTAGGGGAAAATGGCCTGCATGTGGCAGGAAGAACAAATAACATGGTAGCTAAAGCCCCTACAACCTTGGACAAGTTATGCAACCTCTGAGCATCCTTTCTTTCATCTATAAAATGGGAATCATTTGTGTATTATGAAGATTAAAATTAAGTTGTATAATTCATGTAAAGTAGCTCATACAGTTATACACAGTAAATGTTAATGATGTTCACGATTATAATAATGATGATGATGATGGCTAACAGTAGGAGATGATGCCTGGGATGACAGGTTGGGCCTGTGAAAACCAGATTGAGAGTTTAGAACATTATCCTATCAGCGCTGGAGAGTCACTTGGGAGTTTAAACAAATGCAATCTGATAAGAATTTCTAAACTGGCAATGCCATTTAGAATAGGCTAGGAATAAGGAGAGTTTCCAAACTGCCAACCTCGAGTACAAAATCATCACACACATGCACACACACACACGCACGCACACACACACACAGAAACCCAAAACCAAACAACTAATCTTTGATTTTTTCCCAAGATCCAGATCTCTAGGAAACCCATCCTATCCAAAACCCTCCCTCTGGATCAAAGGACCTGTAGTAGACCTTATTGGTCAAGTACCTAGAATCTTTTCTCCTCTTTCTATACCCTTGATTGATGTTCTTTCAGTATCCATCTTCCCCCACCCCCGAAGCACTCGTGCCACAGAGGAAATCAACCCAATCTCAGCTCTCACATCAACTTCAAACTCAGCACTAGGGCTGGGATAGACTAGTCTATGGGTATTATCCCCCTTGCCACAGTAGTTGATTCAGAGCACCAGGCCTAAGCCAGTAATCCATGCCATTCTCCCAGCCATAGTAGTTGGCGCAGAAGTAAACATGTACCCAATTCAGTCCAATGGGATGTGAGGAGAGGTTTGCTGGAGAATTTTAGGGAAGGAAAGAAAATTTCCAGCAATGGTTACACCTTTTCTTTTTCTGGACATCTCAGTGTGTGCCTAGAAGTACTACAACCATTTTACCACCATGAAAAATCTAGATTGAAGATAGTATCAACTTACTGAAGATGTACAGCTAAGGAATATATGGAGAAACAGAACCAGAAAAGATTCCAAAAGACTCCAAGGTTTCCAGCTGAAGTGACTAGGTCGTTGGTGCCACTACTGGCAAGAATGGGAAAAGGTGGGAGTAGGGAAGATTTGAACGAAAAATGGTTAATAAGATTTAGGGTATGTTGACCTTAAATAAGTAATCATTATCAAAATTAATTTAATTCATTTGTTTAAGAGCAGTACCTACTGCTGGATAAAGCCAACCCTGAAGCCAACCCTAATTTCTCTCAATTTAAAATTATACAAACCAATAGAGGTCTTTAATTTAGCCTCTTTGTGTCTGTTTTCTATTTCTTGCAACCAAAATGTCTTCACTATTGCGTGGTCCCACAAACCAATTCCTTTCTTTAGATTCTTACATGGTCTCCAGGCATTTAGTTGCCCAGCAGCATGTCATGCTGCTATTGCTGTCAACCTGGACGAAATCCAGTACCCAAAGAAGGCACTTCATAAGGCGAGATGGTCTTTCTGTGTCTGCTTCACAGTTCTTCCTTTCTTCTCTGACAGCCCCAGTGCTGAAAGTGAAGAGAAGAAATATCCTTTCCTCCCAGTTGTACATTTGATATACAACCAAAGAACCATGCTTAGCATCCTTTCTGTTTCAACCATATAATTAAATGAGGTATCCTTTATGCCATTTGCTTCTTGTCAGTGCCTTCCTTCCCGAGGGAACTGGCATTGGTTCAAACTTAGCAGTGTACCATAAAACAACAAATAGTACTTCCCCTACATTGCAGAGTATCATCTTCCAATCCCCAACTTGTGCTCTTGTCTTTCTCAAAAAAGGTAAATTAATTTCATGCCCAGGTCTGCTGAGGAGGGAGGATAGGGCCATGGGAAGATGTAAGGGGTGATCCCTGAATCTAATGTTTGAGAGTTCTTAGCGATAAGGTCTTGCTGTCAACCCCAGAATTATCCAGTCCTTTTTTTTTCCTTTCCACAAAGTTGCTTTGTTTGTCATGGAGTGAGACTCGTGTCAGGCCACCCCCTCAGCACTCTGGACCTGCCTGAATATATCTGAATAGGCTAAAGTTGCCCAGACAGCCTCTGGGGCTATAGATAAGAATTAAAGGGTCCTAGATCTCAAGAGGCGCCCAGTAAAGTGGGAGAGATATCAAGTAAACAGGCAGTGCTGGATATATCATTGGCTTGAGGCAATGAGCCAACCAAAAGAGAAGGCCAAAAATGAGATGGTCAAATATAAGAATCTACTGGTTGAAGGTAGAATGAACAAGACTTAAAGACTGACTAGATATAAGACAATGAAAGAGAGAAATTATTTCAAAAATTTCCAGCCTAAATGCTAGAGTCATTGGTCCTGCTACTGGCAAAATTGAGGAAAGTAGGAGGGAGGATAGACTGGGAAGAAAGATGATGAATAGGTTTGGAAAATGCTAAATTAGAAGCAAATAACCAAGATAATCAAACTCAGAAGCAGAGAATAGAGTGGTTGTTGCCAGGGCCTGGGGGAGGAGGAAATGGGGAGGTGATGGTTAAAGGATACAAAGTTTCAGTTATGCAAGATAAATAAATTCTGGAGATCTAGTATACAGCCTGGTGCCTATAGATAATACTGTCTTTTATAATTAAAATTTGCTAAGAGGGTAGATTTCATGTTTTCTTACTACAAAAAATAAAAATAGTAATAATAAAGGGAGCAGGAAGAAACTTTGCGAAGTGATGGATATGTCTATGGCACTGATGATGGTAACGGTTTAATGGGTATGTGTTTATCCCCAAAGTCACTGACTTGTACATATTAAATATATACAAATTTGCATGTCACTCATGTCTCAATAAAGTGTTTTTAAAAATAAAATTCACCATTGTTGACAAAAAGAAGTAAATAACCATATTCACATTAGCTACCATTTATAATCTACAGTGGGTCAGGGAATACCACCAAACATTTGAAGCCCCATCCCAGCCCTCCTCTAGCTGCACTCTTCTCCACAGAGTGAAGAGTCCACAAGGCCAAAGGGACATGCTCACCAAAAGCCTACACCTTTTTCAGACTGCATTCTAGGAGCCCGTGCATGCACACGCAAAGCCCCTCTCAGTATAGAGCAGAGCCAATCACAGGAAGACAATAGGGATGAGTTGAAGGCTTGGGGATAGCTCTTCCACTGCCAGCATATTTTGGCATGGAATTCCCTGAAGTCTAAGAATTATACATTCAAATATGGTCTTCAAAATTGTTATAAAGATGTATTTGTCAAGATAGGAGACTAATATTTTATTTAACCGTCAGCTTGATTGATAATTTGTAAATATTTAGACATATGATATATGGGCTTCTGTTTGTATTCTTGCCCCAGGTTCCACAAATGTTAAAGGCACAGCACCTGTGCCATCACAGCCTATGCATATATATGATTTCATTGAAGCCTCATAACCAACCATCCTGTGTAGCTAAGAGTTACTAACTCACTTTACATTTTATAAGGGAGGAGATTTTGAAGGACAAGGGTTATCCACACTGACAAATACTGCAAAGGACTTGAATAGAAATATGATCAAAAAAGGGCACTGAGCTTGGCAAGACGTCTTTAAACACAACTTTCAAGAGTGAAGGTTCATTAGATTAGTGGAACTCAAAGCTAGATAATATAACAAGAAAAGCATAAGTGCTGGAAAATAGAGACATCAAGTTGGGGCTTCTCTTTGAAGTTTGGCAATAAAAGGAGGAAGAATATCTATCCATCATAGAGGAAACTGAATCAAGGGTGAAGTCAAAAGACCAAGAGTCAGTGTGAGTGGAAAAAGTGAAGACATTGAAAGAAAAAGAAATGAATACTAGGAGAAGATGTATCTCAGCAGAGTGGGAGAGTATTCAACAACACTAAGTGCCTTATTTGTTCCAGGCCAGGGCCCTCTGGAGCTATGCACATGAATGGCATGTTTCTAGACCTTAAGAGGCAGGGGAAATATATAAGTTGAGTGGGAAAATGCCAAGTAAATAGACATTTACACTACAGGCTAATGAGTGTTTTAAAGGGGTTAAGCAGTAACAAGAGGAGAGTGAGCTGGTTCAGGTGGTATTACAGCTCACAACTAGGTTACACCAGCAAGGCAATGCTGGTTAGTAAAAAAAAAATAATAATATATCTCACATCTCACAACAGTGTTGGGAAGTTAAAGAAACAGTCACAGTATTTAGGTAGAACACTGAATGGCCAAATTTGCAAGGTTCTTGTGACCCAAATCACGCCTGCGTAGATGATATTCTACAAAGCAGAAGTGTCAGGTTAAATTTCAAGATTCTTTTGTAATTTTTATGCATGTCCTCAACAAATATTTACTGAGTTAAGTCCTGTGTGAGGGCTTACCCTTCAGTGAGGCAAGGCAGGCTAGGAAGCAAAAGAGAACCAAACAGGATAATCAGTGCCCTGAGAAAGAGGAGCGTAAGAGACTATGGCAGCCATAGGGACCTGCAGAGCCCTGGTACTTGCATTTCTCCTCATTCACATATGTTTCCATGCCCTAACCCATGTAGGATGAGCAGATCTTCTTCCAGCTAAACCTTATATTCCCTGAAAGAAGCCAAAGACAGTTTCTTGATAATATTTCCTGATTTGGCCCCTGGGATGATGGTTACTAGGCTGTGATCTCAGTGTCCCATGGATAACACATCCTGGAGAGCTACAACAGTCAGGAAACTGAAAGCAGCTACCTCTTGGGAAGCTGAGTGTTAGTGCCAACAATAGCTGGAGTGTATAGTGTTCCTATATTCAGAATCAGTGTTCAGAGTTACAAATCAGGATTAGAGATTCGTGTCATAAGTTCCCCACCTGTAAAATGGGAGCTGGGGGGCAACAGTCCTCACTCTACCTACTACAGAGATCTTTATGGATGTTGAGATAATGGAAATGAAAAAATATTTTAAACGATGTTAATTAGAGAAAATCACTGCCCTGCTGAAAATCCTCCAGTGGGGATACTACCAAATTCCTCACAGGGTTGTTTATAGATTTGGTCAAAAAGCAGGTGCCAAAATAAGTGTTCCTTCCTATTCCTACCCATAAGCCTATCCTGTTAGATCCACCTCTAAACCACACATGGAGTATGAATACTTCATTTCCCCTGCCACTTCTCTGGTCTACTGCTGTAGCGTCCTAACTTATCCCTCTGCTTCCACTTTTGCCCACACCTACTACACTTTCCAAACAGCAAGGGTATTATTTCTTAAAATTCTCCAGTGCAAATAGAGTAATATCTAGGCTCTTTTCAATGGCCTGTAAAATCCTACCTAATATGGTCTCCCACCCATTGCCCTTTCTTGTTTTCTTCAAAGCATGTACTATCATTGGAATGTGTTTGTTTAATTCATTCTGGTCTGTCTACTCTATAATATGAGTTCCACAGGAACAAGCTGTGTCAGAGCCTAAAACAGTTTCTGGTAAATAAGTGTTTGTTGAATTATTGAATGAATTAATGAACAAGTGAATGAATGAATGAATGTGTCTTCTTATCAAGGCTGATAAAATTAAACCCATCTTTTAGACTCAAGTCAAATGCCATCTCTTTCATGAAGACATCCCTGATTCTCCCGCTAAAAGTTATCTCCTTCTCCTCTAAATGCCCATGGGTCTTTGTTTACAATGAAGGGGCTATACTCTGGTAACTAGGCTCCTAGGAGAACTTGACATGCTAAAAGTGTAACTTCACAGGGTTTTGCTGGTGCCATTTCACTGTGACCAGATTAATTTCATTTGATAATGTGGTAGGAAAGATTTCTCTAAAATTATTGCTTTGCATAAGTCTTGTGCTGTCATTATATTTTGTAGCATAATGTATACCGGAAACTGCCAGTTTAAATTCAATAGATATCCAAGACATTACACTCAGAATCAATTACATCCTATAGTAGCTACTTGGCATGGCTATATTCGTGAAATTGCCATATTTCTCAACTATTAGTCATTTGGGTATTTTCATTTTAAAACTTGCGATAAAGTTCTATGTTAAAAGATACACTCTATTGTTAGTCTGCAGTTTGTCTGTAAATGCAATTCCTGCATAGCTTTACAGTGAGTTAATATTATCTTTTGTCCTGATTTTTATTTATCATAAAAGTTCATTTCAATTCATTTATGTTCAGCTTGTATTTCCCTTCAAAGACTGGAAGCAGAGAAAGAAGCCTGAGACTATAGCAGGGAAAAGTCATAGAATTATAGCATCTCAGACTTGGAAAGGGTCTTAAATCAAGTAGTGAAATCTTCCACACACTGGAAGAATCACTTCAACATTATCCCTCAGAGATGGCTCATCCAGTCTTTGTACACCTCTGGTGATGAAGAGCTCACTATCTCCCAAAGCAGCTTATTCCATCCACGGACAGTTCTTCCTTCTCTTGACCTGAAATTGGCCTCCCTATGACTTTCACTCATAAGGTCCCAGCTCTACCTTATAGAACCACACAGGCCCCATTTTCTCCCTCTTCTCTGTGACAGCTCTTCAGAGACCTTAAGACAGAGATCACATCCCTGATGCTTCTCTTCTCCAACACAAGCAGCTCCAGCTCCTTCAACCATTTTTTATGGAACCTAGAATTCAACTCCCTCCTCAGCCTCCTCACTCCCCACAGTTAGTTTGTTTCTCCTTTAAAGTGTGGAGCCAGGGCAGAAAAGAATATCATACCCTCCTTGCAGCCATTTTGTCCTAAGGCTCTGAGACAAAGACTGCCTGGCTGTTCATTTAACATGTTTTGCTTTCCTCCTCATCACACACCTTGATTACATTTTCTAGCCTCCATGCTGCTATGTATGGTGGTTTAGCTTAATTATAGCAAATGGAATACAGGTAAAAGTGATATGTTCCCCTTTCAGTCCTGGAACATAAATAACTCCACACTTTTCCCTTATCTGCCAGCTGGAATTGAGTTTCATGAAGAAAGCCACACTTTGAGCATGGCAGAACCTCTATCAGCCTGAGTCTCTCTATGACTGTGTAGAAATAAGTACCTCTTTCTATAACCACTTATTAAACTTTCCATTAGTGAGAAAATTCTATTGTGTTAAGCAACTAAGGTTTTAGGGATTATCATTCACAACCTTGCAGAAATACTTCCTTTCTTTACTCTTCCCCACATGTCTGGATTTCCCATCCTGTTCCTATGCAATTTTCAAGACCAAATTGAGAGCTTCACATAAACCTTTCTTCAGTTCCATCTGGCTTCATCCAACCCATCATTGCAGCTTGTGGACATCTTATGTGATCCTGGCTTTATCTGCTAATTAATTTATCTGTCCCTCCCCACCCATCTGCAACTGTGATGTGCTATTAGATTCCTCATCAAAACCATTAATAAAAATGTTGAATGAGTCATGTCTAAGAACCAACTCCTACAGCATACCAAAGAGAACTACAATCAGTTAGTAAGTCTTGCATGACATGCACAGAGAGCCTATGTTGGCTCTTAAAAGTGACCACTTACCTTTCGCAAAACTGTCACATGTCTATATCTCAAAATTAGATTGGTTAAATTACAGCATTGACCTGATAGTCAAGAGACCTGGATTCCAGTTTTGTCACCACCATCTAACTGTATGATCTTGAACAAGTCATTTCACCTCTGCATCCTCAAGCTGTGGAATAGGGTAGATAGAATACAAACTTCCAATGACTCCTTCTACTTTGAGTCTGCATTGAATCAATCAAGTTAGCATATGTAGTATCAAATTGGCTTTTAAAATTTTACCCATCAATGGTATGTTTCCATATCATAAAATCTTTGCTAGAGCTCTTTCACATAGGGTCTGAGGCAGATATCCACTAACCTGGATGAAGAAAGTACATTTTATTTTCACTAGCTTCTAAATAAAATTTAGCTTTTCCTTCAATTATGGTTGTAAGTAAAATTCCACAGTAACTTTCACAGTACCTCAGTCTTTTAGCCAGTCAAAATCACAAAATTCTCGTATCACATTACCATTGTTACACATTTCTTAGAATATAAACTTATGTTCATCATTATTTTTTTTTAATTTTTTTCTGCTTTATCTCCCCAAACCACCCCTGTACACAGTTGTATATCTTAGTTGCACGTCCTTCTAGTTCTGGCATCATTATTTTAAATTATGGTAGTTATTAAATCTTCCATTAGATTTTGTGATTTAATAAAGAAACACATGCATCTCTATATCACAAATTTTGGTTTTTCATAATTTATATATGAATATATGAAATATATAAATGTATTTCACTATAATTGCTTTCCATTGCAATCTTCTATATTTTATTTTATGCACTTAAAATACTATTCTAAGAAGTGTCATTAGGCTTCACCAGACTGCTGAAAATGTGTCCATGACACAAAAAAACTGAGAAACTTACCTACCAATTTAATTCTTAGCCCATGGTGAGGAGAAAAAACAAATGCTCAAGGGGAATCATAGAAAATAAAACAGAATAGGCTGAGCAAGGGTTCAAGATGGCAGCATAGGAAGATCTTGCCCTCATCTCCTCCTATGGGCACAATAAATCTACAACTATATATGGAATAACTTCCTCTGAAAAATACAAGAACACTGGTGAATGGAGCCTCCACAACAAAGAATAAAAGAATGGCATTGAGAAAGGTAGAAGAAGCAGAGACACAGTCTCACCAAAAACAAAGACAAAAATACCACCCCAGGTGTGGCAATCCACAATTGAGAGGGCTCTCAAAATTACAGAATATTTCCCTGAGAAGCCAGAGGTCTGTGCTCCACACAGGCACCCCAAACCTTAGATCATGCACAGGAGAAATAAACCATTAAAATACTTGGCTTTGAACACCAATGGGGATTGCATCCAAGAAAACTATAGAACTGTAGGGAATGGAGAACTCACTTTTAAAGGGCTTGTGCACAGACTCACTTGTCCCAGGACCCAGCACAAAAACATCGCTTTGAAAAGTGCATAGACCATATGTGAAGGAGGCCCTCTCAATTGTAGGGGAGTTTTTTTGCATTGAGAGGGAGAAGGTATTTTGCATTGAGAAGGATCCCCAAAATACAGAACTTCTCCATGGGACTTCAGGAACCACAGTAGAAGAAGTGACCCAGACCCCAGTGGTGACACACTTGATACCAGCTCTACTGGAAGTGGGGGCAGCACACAAGACCCAAGGCCATTGGCAGCAACAGTGACACAAAACAATAGCTCAGGGTGTTCATTGCCACTAGACCTGCCTTATAAGAAATGTTAAAAGCAGCCCTCCTACCTGAAGAAAAGGCAAAGGTTTGAGCTTTGTGCAAGGGGATAAATAGACATACAAAATCAGAAAATTGCAATTCTGTATCAGAATAGATTATGTTAATGATAACATAAAGGCTAAAGGTAAAGAAAGCATCAAAAATAATGATAATCACTTCAATTTGGTAACAAACTCATGATACAAGAAAGGATAATTTGTGATAGAAAAACATAGAAGGGGAAGAGGAAAAGAATGGAACCTGCATAGGATAATGGAGATAAGATGCTACCAGCATAAAAAGAACTATCTCATCTATGAAGTCTTTTATACAACCTTCATAGTAACCAAAAAACAAAAACATCAGAGTAGAGTCATAAATCATGAGTAAAGAGAAAACTAAAAAAAAAAAAAAAAAAAAAAAATCATAGAAAGCAGCTAAATTTAAATGGCAGAAAGAACTAAAAGGAAAAAAGAAAAACAATGGAAATATAGAACAACCAGAAAACAAAAGATAAAATGGCAGTATTAAGCCCTCATACATCAATAATCACTCTAAACGTAAATGGATTGAATTCATCAATCAGAAGACACAGAGTGGATGGATTTTTTTTTTTAAGTAAACAATATGCTGCCTCCAGGAGACACCTCACTTCTAAAGACAAACATAGGCTCAGTATAAAGGGATGGAAGATGAAAATCCAAGTAAACGGCAATCAAAAGAAGATAGCCATTATTATGTCAGACAAACTAGGCTTCAAGGCAAAAAAGTAGTGACAAAGATAGATGTTATATAATAAAAAAGCGGACAATCCACAAAGAAAACATAGCATGTATTAATATATATACACCTAACATAAGAGCATCAAAGTATATAAAGCAATCATTAACAGACTTAAAGGGAGAAATTGATAGAATATTATAACAAGAGAGGACATTAACACCCCACTTACATCAAGGAATAGACTATCCAGACAGACAGTCAACAAGGAAACATTGGCCTTAAATCAAACACTAAACAAGATAGACTTAACAGGTATATAAAGAATATTCCATCCAAACGTAGTAGAATAGACATCCTTCTCAAGTGCACATGGAACATTCTCAAAGATAGACTACATGTTGGGAAACAAGGCAAGCCTCAATAAATTTAAGAAGATTGAAGTCATATCAAACATCCTTTCCAAACACAATAATATGAAACAAGAAATCAACTACAAGTAGAGAACTGGAAAAGTCACAAATATGTGGAGACTAAACAACATGTTCTTTAATACCTATTGGATCAATAAAGATATCAAACAGGAAATCAAAAAATACATGGAGACAAATGAAAATGAAAACACAACATACTAAAATCTATGGGATGCCACAAAACTGGTACTAAGAGAGAAGATTATAGCAATACAAGCCTATCTCAAGAAACAGGAATAATCTCAAATAAACAATCTAACACTACATCTAAAAGAACAGGAAAAAGAATAAACAAAGCTTAAAGTCAGTAGAAGGAAGGAAATAATCAAAATCAGAGCCAAAATAAATGAAATAGAAACTGAAAACATGATAGAAAGGATCAAGAAACTATGACCAGGTTCTTTGAAACGATGAAAAAAATTGACAAACTCTTAGCCAGACTCACTAGGAAAAATGGAGAGATGGCTTGGATAAATAAAATCAAAGATAAAAGGTGAGAAATTGCAATTGATACCACGGAAATACAAAGGATTATAAGAGAATACTGTGAAAAGCTGTACATGAACAAATTGGATAACCTAGAAGAAGTGGATAAATTCTTAGAATCATACAACCTCCCAAAACTGAATCAAGAAGAAAAAGAGAATCCAAATAGACAAATCACAAGTAAAGAGATTGAAACAGTAATCAAATCCTCCAAAAAACAAAAGTCCAGGACCAGATGGTTTCCCTGGTGAATTATACCAAACATCCAAAGAAGATACCATACCTACCCTTCTCAAATGCCTTCAAAAAATTAAAGAGGATGAGACACTTGCTAACTTACTTTACAAGGCCAACATTATCCTGATACCAACACTAGACGAGGACAACACAAAAAAGGAAAATTACAGGGCAATATTGCTGGTGAACATAGATGCAAAAATCCTCAACAAAATATTAGCAAACTGCATACATCCACAAGTTAAAAGCATAATACATCATGATCAAGTGGAATTTATTTCAGGGATGGTTCAACATCCACAAATCAATCAATGTGATACACCACACTAACAAAATGAAGAATAAAAATCACATGGTCATCTCAATAGATGCAGAGAGAATATTTTACAAGATCCAACATCCATTTATGATAAAAACTTGCAATGAAATGGGTACAAAAAGAAAGTACCTCAATATAATAAAGGCCATATATAAAAGATCCACAGCCAACATCTTACTAAACAGTGAAAAACAGAAAGCTTTTTCTCTAAGAACAGGAAGTGGACAAGGATGCTCACTCTCATCACTCTTATTAAACATAGTATTGGAAGTCCTTGTCAGAGGAATAAGGAAAGAAAAAGAAATAAAAGTAATCCAATCTGGAAAGGAAGAAGGAAAACTGTCACTATTTGCAGATGACATGATTCTATATATAAAAAACCCTAAATAATCCATGAAAAAAACCTATTAGAAATAATAAAAAACTAGAGCAAAGTTTCAAGGTATAAAATTAACATACAAAAACCAGTTGCATTTCTATATTTTAATCAACTAACAGAGAGAGAAATCAAGAATACAATCCCTTTTACAGTTGCAACAAAATGAATAAAATCCTAAGAATAAGTTTAACCAAGGAGGTGAAAGACCTATACCCTGAAAATTATAAGACATTATTGAAATAATTTTAAGAAGACAAAAAGAAATTGAAAGATATTCCATGCTCATTGGTTGGAAGAAAACACATATGTCCATATTGGGGCCGGCCTGGTGGTGTAGTGGTTAAGTTTTCATGCACCACTTCAGTGGCCCAGAGTTCGTGGGTTTGGATCCCAGGCATGGACCTACACACCACTCATCAAGCCATGATGTGGTAGCATCCCACATATAAAAAATGTAGAGGAAGATCGGTACAGATGTTAGTTCAGAGACAATCTTCCTCACTGAAAAGAAAATTCCATATCATCTAAAGCAATCTACAGGTTCAATGCAACCCATTTCAGAATATCAAAGTCTTTTTTATTGGAAATAGAAAAAAGAATCCTAAAATTTAAACGGAACAACAAAAGACACTGAATAGCCAAAGCAATCCTCAGGACAAAGAACAAAGCTGGAAGCATCACAGCCCCTGACTTATACTACAAAGCTATAGTAATCAAAACAGCATTATACTGGCAGAAAAACAGATACACAGATCAATGGAACAGAATTGAGATCCCAGAAATAAGTCTTCACCTCTGTGGATGGCTAATAACTGACAAAAGAGCCAAGAACATATAATGGAGAAAGGAAAGTCTCTTCAGTAAATGGTGTTGGGAAAACTGCACAGCCACATGCAAAAGAATGAAAGCAGACAATTATCTTATGCCATACACAAACATTATCTGAAAATGGAATAAAGACTTGAATGTAAGATCTGAAACCATAAGACTCCTAGAAGAAAATATAGGCAGTATGCTCCTTGACATCAAATTTAGCAGGTTTTTTTTGAATACCATGTTTACTCAAGTGAGGGAAACAAAAGAAAAAGTAAACAAATGGGACTACATCAAACTAAAAGCCTCTACATGGCAAAGAAAGCCATCAACAAAATGGAAAGACAACCTATCAACAGGGAGAAAATACTTGCCAATTGTATATCTGATAAGGGGTTAATTTCCACAATATGTAAAGAATTCATACAACTCACAACAAAAAAACACAAACAACCAGGTCAAAAAATGTGCGGAGGATATGAACAGATATTTTTCCAAAGAAGATATACAGATGGCCAGCAGACACAAGGAAAGACATTCAACATCACTAATTATGATGGAAATGTAAACCAAAACTACAATGGGATAGCACCTCACACCCATCAGAATGCTATTATTGAATAGACAAGAAACAACAAGTGTTTGATAGGATGTGGAGAAAAGGGAACTCTCATACACTGCTGGTGGGAATGCAAACTGGTACAGCCATGGAAAACGGTATGAAGATTTCTCAGAAATTTAAAGATAGAAATACAATATGATCCAGCTATTCCACATCTGTGAATTTATCCAAAAATGTGAAAACATTAATTCTTAAAGATATATACACTCCTATGTTCATTGCAGTATTATTCACAATAGGCAAGACTAGGTAGCAACCCAAGTGCCTATCAATGGATGAATGGATAAAGAAGATGTGGTATATATGCAATGGAATACCACTAGGCTATTTAAAAGATGGAATTGTGCCACTTATGACAACATGGGTGGACCTTGAGGGCATTATGCTAAGTGAAGTGAGACAGAGAAAGATAAATACCATAGGATTTCACTAATATGTGTAAGATAAACAAACAAACACATAGATAAGGAGAAGCAGCTGTCTGTTACCAGAGGGGAAGGAAGTCTGGGAATGGTGAAAGAGGTAAAGGGGCACATGTGTCTGTTGACCAATGAAAATTAAACATTTGGTGGTGAACACAATACAGTCTATACAGAACCTGAAATATAACGATGTACACCTGAAATTTACACAATGTTATAAACCAATATACCCTAGGTAAAATAATTTTTTAAATGCTGAAAAAAAAGAAAAGTGGGTGAGAGTAAAAATATAGAACTTTTGAATACCTTCAAACTTCTTATTGTCAACTTAAAATAGACTATCATAAATATAGGTTGTTACATGTACTCTTCATAGGATCCACAAAGCAAACACCTGTAGTAGATACGCAAAAGATAATGATAACGAGACTCATCTATATGCTGCCTACAAGACTCTCACTTTAGAAGTAAAGTCTCACATGGACTGAAAGTAAAGGGATGGAGAATGATATTACTTGCAAACAGAAATGAAAAGAAAGTTGGTGTAGCTACACTCCTATCAGACAAAATAGAATTTAAAACAAAGACTGTAGGAAAAGTCAAAGAAGGGCATTACAAAATGATAAAAGGGTTAATCCAGCAAGAAGATATAACATTTATAAATATATATGCACCCAATATAGGAGCACAAAAATATATAAGGCAAATATTCACAGACCTAAAAGGAGATATTGACAGCAATACAATAATAGTAGGGGACTTTAACACCTCACTTACATCAATGGATAGCTCATACAGACAGAAAATCAATAAGGAACATCAACCTTAAATGACACATAAGACCAGATGAATTTAATCAATATATTCAGAATATTGCATCCAAAAACAGCAGAATTCACATTCTTCTCAAGTCCACATGAAACATTCTCCAGGGTAGATCACATGTTAAGCCACAAAACAAGTCTCAATAAATTCAAGAAGACTGAAATCATATCAAGAATCTTTTCCAACCACAATGGTATGAATCTAGAAATTTATTACAAAAAGAAAACTAGGAAAAGCACAAAAATGTAGAGATTGATCAACATGCTACTGAGCAAACAATAGATCATTAAAGAAATCAAAAAATACCTAGAGACAGATGAAAACAGAAATATGACATATCAAAATCGATGGGATGGAGCAAAAGTGGTACTAAGAAAGAAGGTCATGGCAATAGAGGCCTACCTCAAGAAAGAAAAAAAATCTCAAATAATCTAATTTTACACCTAAAAGAACTAGAAAAAGAAGAATAAACAAAGCCAAAAAGTAGTAGGAGGAAAGAAATAATAAAGATCAGAATGAAAATAAATAAAATAGAGACTAAAAAATAACAAAATATTTATGAAACTAAAAGCTGGTTCTTTGAAAAGATAAACATAATTGACAAACTTTTAGCTAGACCAACAAAGAAAAAAAGAGATAGGACTTTAATTTTAAAAAATGAAAGAGACGTTACAATGGCTACCACAGAAATACAAAGAATCATAAGAGACCACTATGAACAATTATACACCAACAAATTGGACAACCCAGAGGAAATTGATAAATTTCTTGGAACATACAATCTTCCAAGACAGAATAATGAAGAAATAGGAAATCTGACAAGAAAAATTACTAGTAAGGAAATTGAAGCAGTAATCAAAAACCTCCCAACAAACAAAAGTCCAGAACCAGACTTCTTCACTGCTGAATTTTACCAAACATTCAAAGAAGATTTAATACCTATCCTTCTCAAACTCTCAAAAAATTGAAGAGAAGGGAACCATTCCAAACATATTTTCCAAGGCTAGCATTACCCTAATATCAAAAGCAGACAAGGATACCACACACACACACGCAAATTACAGACCAATATTCTTAATGAATATAGATGCAAAAACTCTGCAAAATATTAGCAAACCAAATTCAACAAAACATTAAAAGGATTGTAGATCATGATAAGTGAGATTCATTCCAGGAATGCACAGATGGCTCAACATCTGTAAATAAATCCACATGATACAGTACGTTAACAAAATAAAGGATAAAAATCATATGATCATCTCAATAGATGCAGAAAAAGCAATTGACAAAATTCAATATCCATTTATGATAAAAAAAAAAAACTCTCAACAAAGTGGGTATACAAGGAACGTACCTCAACATAATAAAGTCTGTATATAACAAACCCACAGTTAACATCAGACTCAATGGTAAAAAGCTGAAAAATTTTCCTCTAAGATGAGTAACAAGACAACAATGCCCACTCTCTCCACTTTTATTCCACATAGTATTCAAAATCCTAGCCAGAGCAATCAGGTAAGAGAAAGAAATAAAAGGCATCAAATTCAAAAGAAAGAAGAAAAACTGTCACTATTGCCAGATGACATGATACTTTATAGAAAACCCTAAAGACTCAACCAAAAAACTGTTAGAACTATTAAATGAATACAACAAAGTTTCAGGACACAAAATCAATATACATAAATCTGTGGCATTTCTATACACTACTAAAAAACTATCAGAAAGAGAAATTAAGAAAACAATCACATTTACAATTTCACCAAAAAGAATAAAATACATAGCAATAAATTTAACCAAGGATGTGACATACCTGTACACTGAAAATTATAAGATACTGATGAAAGAAATTGAAGACACAAATAAATGGAAAGATAGTCTATGCTCATGAATTAGAAGTATTAATATCATTAAAACGTCTACACTACCCAAAGCAATCTATATATTAAATGCAATCCTTATCAAAATTCAAATGGCATTTTTCACAGAACTAGAACAAATGACTCTGAAACTTGTATGCAACCACAAAAGATCCCAAATAGCCAAAGAAATCTTGATAAACAGGAACAAAGCTGGAGGTGTCATGCTCCCTGATTTCAAGCTATATTACAAAGCTATAGTAATCAAAACAGTATGATATTGGCATAAAAACTAACACAGAGATGAACGAAACAGAATAGAGAGCTCATAAATAAACCCACAGATATATGGACAATTAATTTACAACAAAGTAGACAAGAACACACTATGGAAAAAAGACAATCTCTTCAATAAACAGTGTTGAGAAAACTGGACAGCCACAAGCAAAAGAATGAAACTAGACCACCATCCTACATCATGTAGAAAAATTAACTCAAAATGGGTTAAAGACTTGAAATCAGATCTGAAACCATAAAATTCCTAGAAGAAAACAAAGACAGTAAGCTCCCTGATGTTGCTTAGTAATCTTTTTGTGGATGTGACTCCAAAGGCAAGGGAAACAAAAGCAAAAATAAACAAATGGTACTACATCAAACTAAAAATCTTCTTCACATTGAAGGAAACGATCAACAAAATGAAAAGGCAACCTACTGAATGGGAGAAGATAATTGCAAATCATATATCCAACACGGGGTTAATATCCAAAATATATAAAGAACTCATACAACACAACAGCAAAAACAAAAACAAAAAAACCTGATTAAAAAATGATCAGAGGATCTGAATAGACATTTTCCCAAAGACATACAGATGGCCAATAGACACATGAAAAGATGTTCAACATCACTAATTATTAGAGAAATGCAAAGCAAAACCACAATCAAATATCACCTCACACCTGTTAGAATGAATATTATCAAAAATAACAAATGTTGGAAAGGATCTGGAGGAAAAGGAACCCTTGCACCCTGTTGGTGGGAATGTAAATTGGTGCAGCCACTATGGAGAACACTATGGAAATTCCTTAAAAAATTAGAAATAGAACTATCATATGATCCAGCTCTTCCATTTCTGGGTATTTATTTGAAGAATAGAAAAACACTACTTGGGAAAAATAGATGCATCCCAATGTTCCCTGCAGCATTATTTATAATTGCCAAGATATGGAAACAACCTAAGTGTCAATGAATGAATGAATGGATAAAGAAGATGTGGTATATGTATATATGCAATGCAATACTACTCAGCCATAAAAAAGAATGAAATTTTGCCATTTTCAACAACATGGATGGACCTTGAGGGTATTAGTCTAAGTGTAATAAGTTGGATGGAGAAAGACAAATGCTGTATGATTTTACTCATGTGGAATCTAAGAAAACAAAACAAATGAACAAACAAACAAAACAACAACAGAACAACAACAGACTCATAGATACAGAGAATAGACTAGTGGTTACCAGAGGAGAGGGAGTTGGAAGGTGGGCGAATGGGTGAAGGGGTCAATTGTATGATGATGGCAGGTCACTAGACTTTTGGTGGTGATCACTATGTAGTGTATACAGATGCTGAATTATAATGTTGTACACCTGAAACTTATATAATTTTATAATCCAATTTTACCTCAATAAAAAATAAAAATAAAGACAAGAAAACACAATAAGTCAATGTTAAAATTACTTTTAGTTCATCTTCCACGCTTTCTCCCTTTTCCACTAGTACCTAATTGTCCTTATGATGCCCACAAATGTCTTCACCCAGACAAGGTTGTGTACACTAGATGTCTATGGAGGAAAAGGGAAAAAGGAAAAAAAAGAAACATTTGTTGAGCACCTACTATGCACCAAACACTTTTACAGATACTATTTTAATTAGTCCTCGCAACATCTCTGAGAGGGAGTGTGATTTTCCCCACTTTCCAGTCAAAGAATCTGAGGCTGAGAAATGTTATGGATTCTGCACAATATCACACAGCTACTAATTGACTGGGCTGAGATTAGAAACTGGTATCTGCCAAATCCAAAGCCTCTTTCCATGTATTCAGGCTGTACTGCGTCCCTAAAAATAATTACTTGACCATTTCCAAAGTGTGTTAAAATCCATTCTCTCACTAAACATTCCCAGCATCTCTAAAAGGTTAACATCATTTTGAATTTACTCATGCAGAAACTGGGAGATGACTTGCTATAAGCTTAGTAGAGCAAGGACTTCAGTCATGATTTAAGGAAGCTTCTCCAGTTCTCATCATCACATATGCAGTCTAGGTAGAAGAAGAGGGGCACCACCTGGAAGCTATTTATGTCATTTATGTTCATATCTATTTGCCTGATAATAGTCACTTAGCCACACCTACATCCAAGTGAAGCTGGAAAATCTAGAATTTAGCTGAATGACTATGTATCCACTAAACTTTCTACTACTATATAGTCAAAAAAGATATTAGGGGACAATTGGCAGTCTCTGCCAGAAGTGTGTAGCAATAGTATATTTTACAGATGTGGAAATTGAAGCTCAGAGAATTGAAGCAACTTGCCCAAGATCTCTTGGCTGGAAAATGGCAAAACTGGTATTCCAACCCTAGTCTGAATAGCTCTGAAGTTTTTGTTTATCACCACTACTCCATACAAACTGAAGATCATGATTCAAGGGGAATGGCTGAACCACCAAGTAATATTTGTAGAAAGGGCTTGCACTGACTAGGCTGAAATTTGGGTCTGGGTCTGGGACTGGGCTGGGCTTGGGCCTGAATCTGTATGGGTGGATGTAGAGGGCCCTAGACTTTGCAGCCTTACCTTATTTGTTAAGGGTATAATTGTAAGCCTGGAGAAGAGCAGACTAAATTGGGACCAGGTCTGTGTTAGACCTCTGAAGGACTTTCAATGAGCAAAGCAGCAAATAAGTCCTATGTTGCCTTATGAAGTAGATCTGAGACCAGTGTGTGGAAGCCATAGGGAGACAATTTTAGCTCAACACAAGAAACTTCCGAAGAGTCAGTTCTCCTTATATGGTAGAAGTGGCCTCAAGAAGAAGTGATAAGGGAACCAAGGCTGATTGAACACCTGGAGGCGGTGCAGTAGAAGGGATTCAAGCATCAGATGGGGGTAGATCTCTTCCAAGTTGACACCTTGTGAAAGGCAAGCACTCCATTTCTCTCTGTATGTATATTATCTGGGACTCTCACTTCATTCTCTTGGCCCAGTTCCATCTAATCTTTTTTAGTCAAACTGAAACAGAATAAGGTTGGGGCAAGGCCTAGGTGGATGTGAGAATGGAGTGGGTCTGTGAGTGTTGACTGTGTATGTGTACATTTAAAGGTTTCATAGAAGGAAATGTTTAAATGTCTACTTTTTTGAGTCATTGGTGCAATAAGGCCCTGTGAAACCCTTTTTCTGGAAACTAAAATGATTATATCTTTTTTTTTTTTAAAAGATTGGCACCTGGGCTAACAACTGTTGCCAATCTTCCCTGTTTTTTCCCCCAAAGATTGGCACCTGGGCTAACAAGTGTTGCCAATCTTTGTTGGGTTTTTTTTTCCTGCTTTATCTCCCCAAACCCCCCTGTACACAGTTGTATATCTTAGTTGCACGTCCTTCTAGTTGTGGGATGTGGGACGCCGCCTCAACCTGGCCTGACGAGCGGTGCCATGTCCACGCCCAGGATCCGAACCCTGGGCCGCTGCAGCGGAGCACGTGAACTTAACCACTCGACCACGGAGCCGGCCCCTAAAATGATTATATCATAAGAGCAAAAGCTTTTTAGGGAGTTGTTTAAAATTTCATGTATGAGGCAGCATGAAAACTATGATAATATATTCAACACCTAGCACCTGCAAAGTTAGGAATGACAAATGCAAGTAGTAGCTAAAAACCTGGCTTCTTAGTGTGGCTTAGCCTCTTATTTGCTTCTAGACCATGAGCTGAACCCCAGTTTTCTCACTGGCAAAGAAACAGTAAAGCCTGTTTCCTAAAATTACAATGAGGGTAAAGAGATACTGAATGTAGTGTGCTTGGAACATGGTAAGGTGTACAGATATCAGTTTATTATGTGGGAAAACTTGCTAAATGAGTCCTTACCAAAAGATTGTGTTACAAAAGATTCTGTTTTCTTCCTTGTCATCTTGGTGTTTCACAGTTTCTCTTTTCAGTGTCTGATTCTGTGGTTTTCTTGAGGGCAGATACTGATTCTGATTAATCTCTACATTTATCTCTAGGAATGTTGAATAAATGACTACATATGTGAATCCAAGAATCATAGGTGGTTATACACAGGTTATCTCATTTAATTTATGGAAGAATCCATATGGGAATTTTAACTTCCAAGGCTCAGTTTTCTCATCTATAAATTAAGGACAGTAATCCCCACCTTGCAAGGCTCCCATGAGGACCAGGTGAGATAATGGATGTAAAGGGCCTACCACGGTTCTAGGCCCAAAATAGCCACTCAACAAATGCTAGCTCTTGTGCTAGCTATTCTCCTTTTTATCCACTCAGATTCACTCTCTACTCTTCTCCATATTCCTCTCTACCCTGTGAAACTTACGCATATGGAGTAGGTCAACTGAGCTCCCTTGACTTTTGGCCTCTTTTAGGGTTTATTAATGAGAAACAATAGTAGAAGGGTTGGAGGAAAGAGAGATCAAGGTCTTTAATCCTTCAGCTCCCTCCCAATCAGGCTGAACGCTGGCAGTGACTACATTCCTCTAAGAAGGCCGCAGCTCTTGTGGGATGGGCCTTTTCTGTAGCTTCTCTCTCTCTCTCTCAGTCTCTCTCTCTCTCTGTCTGACTTTCTCTCATTCTCTGTGTCTGTGTGTGTCTATATCCCAATGTCTATCTCCTTCCCCCAGGAGTGGTAAAGCAACTATTTCTAGCCCCAGAGTATTTCACCATTCCTTGTTGCTTTTCTTCACCCTGTTCACAACTTTAGAAATAGACCTTCCATTAAACTCTCCTCAGTTACCCAGTTTAAGTGAGCCATCTGTGTCCTTCACCCTCCATATTGTAAAGAAAAAAACTGAGGCTCAGAAATGTGAAATAATTGGCCCAAGTCCACACAGATTCACCCTTGTGATTCAAAAAGCCTTACCTTAGCAGGTAAGAAGGCAGTGTGTCTTTCAGGAGGACTGGTAGCATTAGGTTGTAACTGCTATGACTCTTTATTTGGCTCACAACAGGACTGGCTGTTGATACAGAGGGAGGCATTTGCCTGGGAATGCTAACAGGCTTATAAAGGCACCACTTGCCTTTGTGGAAGATGTCATCTATAAGGAGGTTTAATGAAACGTAGAATGTGACATAGAATTGCTTCAAGATTCAGCCTGGGGAAGACAAGGATGAGAGGGACAAGGATGTAACAGGCTCCTAATATCATGGGATTATTATAATGAAAACAAAAAGTTGTACCTCTCCATTGACCCCCAATGAAAAGTGAGGGCTACACGACTTAACATATAACAATGCATATTAAAATTTGATATAAAGCAGAACTTTATTCCTCAGTGCCAGTTGTCAACAGTAATGTTATAATTATAATAACTTTCATTTACTGAATGTTTACTAAGTACCTGGTAATGTGCCAAGTGTTTTGCTTACATTCTCTCATTTAACTCTCACAAAGACTTTTCAAGATAATCATCATGATCCTCATTTGAAGAGAGAGGTTGCTGGGGTTCAGAGAGATTAAGTAAATTGCCTGAGGCCAAATAATTGGTAAGTGGTACTGGGTTGAGACCCAGTACTGTCTGACACCAAAACCCATTCTCCCAATCACTCCATTAGTGTCAAGCAATAGAAAGAATCATGGATGAGGGATTGTTCAGCTGATTTAAGCAATGATGTCAATGAAGCCAGAGTGGTGAGTTTCCTCACTCAGCAGGACCATTTACCCAGCAGTCCTCCCATCCCAACTCCAAAACTAAATATTTCTACCAGTCAAACCAGCCTGTGGAGGTGTTAGCCATAAAATGGACTGATGTGGGGTCAAGTCACTACGGTCAGTCACCCTGCTGGAAACACCGAACCCAATGTGCGCCATACTGGTGACAACAGGAGGGGGTTCTAGAGTGCACCAACAAAAGTTCCTTCTCTTGGGCCTCCAAACCAGCCTCCCTGCCCCCGTACCCAAGCTACTCTGTCATCTATTTAAATATTGCAGGGTGAAGGAGGCTGGAATTGGAGAGGACACTGGATTAGAAGCCTTGGCTTGTTGTCCTAGCTTGGGTGCTTACTTGCATATCTCTTCCTTCTGTAGGCTTTAATAAGGAGATTTGACTGAAGAACCTGCAATATTCTTTGCTGCTCTGACATTCTTTGATTCTCTGTAATATTGTCACCTGACCACTCTGGCTACTGGACCAAAAGACTAGAAATGTTTGCCACAGGGAGAGCAGTAAGACCCATCTACATTTTTACCTTATACCTATACTTGTACTTACTCTATATTCATCAGGATATCTATTGAATCAAAGCTCTGCAACTTATGAGCTGTGTGGTTAGCATGAGTTACTTTATTTCTGTGCTTCTATTTACTTGCCACAATAGAGGAAAGAAGAAGGTGTTAATAAGGCAAAGTAAACCCAAATAAACTTCCCAGAACAAGGCTCAATACTTGGTAGCTTTTTTCCCTTAGAGCAATGGGGGGAGGATTGAAAACAGAGGAGATATCAGGGAGAACTAAGTTCATCCACAGTAAACCAGTGACAGCACTTAGCTCTCTAATACCCAAACTGCCTGGGAATGCACATGTCACACCCTTCACATGTAACAATGAAAAAGACAACAACACGGTATATTTATTTCACTCTCACTTCAGACATTCCAATTTCCATGTCAATATCTGACAAAAAAAAAAAAAAAGAAAATTAGCTATTCAACCAGACCCCATGTTAGGTACTATAACATACATTATCTTATTTAGTCCTTACAACAATACTGTGAAATCACTACAGATAAGGAAACTCATTTTACAGATGAGGAAACCGTTGCTCAGAGAGGTTTGGTAACTTGGCCAAGGATCCACAGTTAATAAATGGCAGAACAGGGAACTGAACTCAAGTCCATCTGATTTCAAAACTCAAGCTCTTTTTTCTATAAGATGCTGCTAGGTATTTGAATGGTTTGAAGTCCTAAAGGAAATTACATGTGGAAAAATCCATCTTAAGCTTAGAGAAAAAAAGAAATTTTTACAAAGGAGATGAGATTTGAGTTAGCTATTGAGTGGGTGGAAGGTTTAGCTCCCCTGGCAAATGCCATTTGTTCTAGCTCTTTCTATATGAGATACAGAGCTGTCTATTTATTTTCATTTATTCTACAAATATTTACTAAGCACCTAAATCCAATAAAATGCTGGGGATGACTCAGGATTGGTGTCCAGTAATAGTGCTGCTGCCAAACCACAAAAAAATTCTGGATCCTTCTGGAACTCTATCTTTGCTCATAGGCAAATGCTGTGTTGTACAAGATGTTGGGAACTCACAAGAAGATAAAATGAGCTCTTCAAAAGCCAACATCTTGGAGTCAGAAGAGAAGTTATATTGTACACTGGCTTGCTTTTCTGATTTCCCTAAATAATTATCATGCTACTTCTTATGAGATATAAATTCTAGAAAAGGAGGTTGAACTGGTAGAGGGGTGAAACTGAAGGGGATTGTAAAATATTTCAACTGGATAAAAGCTTTAAAACTACTTCTATATGCCTTCTGAAGCATATAGCATATGTTTTGAACTGGAGTTGAAGTACCTGGGGTTTGCTGACACAATTCCGGTGTGAATTATTAGGTCAAAAAAGTACCATAGAGAGTGGCTTCAGCAAAATGAGGGACTAGGAAGCTCCACGTTCTCATTCTCCCACAAAACACTGAAATCATCATCATCATCATCATCATCATCATCATCATCATCATCAACAGAAGTCATCTGAACCAAGTTTTAGGAACTCTGGAAAACAATCAAAGGTTTACAGCAACCAAGGAAATTATCAATTGAGAAAAAGTTATCTTCCAAACAGTAGGAAAGGTTTTTGGCTATTTTACTTGTCCTTGCCCCACACCTTCCCTGTCATAGTGAAGATCTTGGTGTTGAGCAGGAGCCTACTGCCTAATTCCCTCCCTCAAACTAGCGGGAAAGGAGCAAACCTAATTTGCAAATTATTGTGTACACCTGTTCTAACCTATCTGGGACCTAACTAAAAAAAAATGGCTTTTTGGTCTCTATCTAGCAAAACTCAAACAATGATGAGAACTCGTGGGCACTGCTTGTAAAAGCTACAGGGTAATTACAAATCCATAGATACCTGGGGCAAGGACATACAGGTGTAGACACACAATAGAACATCTAGGGCCTGGAGAAGAAAGTTGGGTGAGACTCTGGAAATTTAAGACATTCCAAGGCAGCCATGTATATGAAAGAATTTAGAAAGCCATATGCATGCCCAGATAGGACACATGCTCAGAAAAGACCTTAACCTTTCACCTCAGCCTGATCTCTGGGCTGAGAGTAAGTCTAGCTAATTGGTGAAGGACTGCTCCAGCACAGAGCCAGTCTGAGAAGACTGGGTGAGCTGAGCATTCTCTCTTTTTGTGTTTAATTTTTTGATGTTTTTGTTTGTTTGCTTTAGCTCCTAGCATTCAAGGAAATTTCTGTCAAAACACTAGCTGAACATGAGCTAAAAGAGCAGAGACATGAGTGAGTATACATGAAAAGGAATAATTTTTGCAAAAATAGTTTGAAAATGTCTCAAAATAAATGGACTCCTACAGAATTAAACAATAAAAAAAATCAAATGGTGAGAAGGGAATCTAATTTTCAGATTTACTTCATTATAATAATCAAATGCCCAATTTTCAACAAAATACTACAAGACATACAAAGAAACAATGAAAACATGGCACATTCAAAGGAACAAAAGACATTGACAGGAACCATCTGCAAGAGAGCTCAGACATTTAACTTACTTAACAAAATTTTTTTTTAAATGGCCTTAAATATATTCAGAGAGCTAAAAGAAAACACGGATAAAAAAACTACAGGAAATCCATAAAACAATATATGACCAAAATAAGAATAGATAGAAATTATAAGAAGGAACCTAAGAAAAATTCTGATGATGAAAATTATAATAACTGAAATGAGATATTCACTAGAGGAGTTCAACAGAATATTTGAAGAGGCAGAAGAAAGAATCAATGCACTTCATGAAAGGATAATTGAAATTATCAAGTAAGAGGGGCAGAGAATAAACAAATGAAGAAAAGGGAAAAGAGCCTAAGAAACTTGTGGGACACCATCAAGCAGACCAAAGCACACACTATAGCAATCACCGAAGAAGAGAAAGAGAAAAGGGCAGACAGATTATTTGAAGAATAATGGTTGAAAACTTCCAAAATTTGAGGGAATATGTGAATCTACAAGTTCAAGATGCTCAATAGACTCCAAGTAGGATAAACCAAAGACAACCACACAAAGATATATTATAAACAAATTGTTGATATGCAGAAACAGAGAGAATCTTAAAAACAGTAAGAAAGAAGAGACATCATTTACAAGGGATTCTCCACAAGATTCTCAGCCAATTTTTCATCAAAAATCATGCAGGTCAGAGGAATGATATATTTAAAGTGCTAAAAGAAAAAGAACTGTCAACTGAGAATAATATATTTGACAAAACTGTCCTTCAATTGCATATAACTTTAGGTTGTTATATGTAATACCCAAGGTAACCAGAAGGAAAATATCTATAGAATATACACAAAAGGAAATGAACAGGAAATCAAAACATAACCACAAAAAGAATCACGTTGCAACATGCATGAACCTTGAAGTCATTATGCTAAGCAAATAAGCCAATCACAATGGGAAAAATACTATGAGATTCCACTTACATGAGGTACCTTAGACTAGTCAAATTCATAGATGGAAAGTAGAATGGTGGTTGCCAGGGACTGGGGGGAGGAGGGAATGGAGAGTTACTATTTAATAAATACAGAATTTCAGTTTGAGGAGATGAAATATTTCGGGAGATGGATGGTGATGATGTTTGTACAGCAATGTGAATATACTTAATGTCACTGTACTGTGCACTTAAAATAGTTAAATGGTAAATTTCATGTTATATATATTTTTTCACAATTTTTAAAAAGAGAGAAATGAAGACATTCCCAGATAGACAAAAGCTGGGATAGTTCATTATCACCAGGCTGGCCCTACAAAAAATGTTAAAGGCAGTCCTGCAGGATGAAATGAAAGGATGGTAGAGAGTAACTGAAAATCATATGAATGTATAAAGTTCTCTGGCAAAGGTAAATACATGGACAAATATACAAGCCAGTATAATTATAACCTTGATTTGTAACTTCATTTTTACATTTTCTACAGAATTTAAAAGAGAAATTCACAAAAAATAATTATAAATGTATATTACTGGTCAAAAATTTCATATAGATGTAATTTGTGATATCGATAACATAAAAGGAGATGGAGCTTTACGGGAATAAGGGTTTTGCATGAAAATGAAGTTGTTTGTATAATTTCAAATTACACGGTCACAATCTTAGTATATGATACATAATCCCCATGTTTACTACAAAAAACACTAAAGAACATACTTAAAGGGAAAGGAGGAGAGTAACATCAGCATCATGGCAGAGTGAGCTGCTCCCTTTGTCTCTCCCCTCTAAGTTACAATCGGTAGGACATCCATAGACCAAAAAAGGATTCTCTGCACAGCACACCAGCACACCTGAGACATCCATATATCTATACATCTGAAGGTGGGTGTACTGGACCTTGTGGAGGCAGTGGAACCAGGGGAGCAATAGCACCAGCTCCCGAGACTGAAGTTTCCAGGAACCACAGGAGTACTTGCAGCTCAGCTCCCTCCTACTCACCCAGTGGTGTTGCCTCTGACCCTGGCCCTCCCAGCAGCAGGGCCTACATCCAAGACCCCTGGCAGCAACAGCAGTGACCCCTGGAATCAGATGAATTCCTGATTCCAGAACGATCCAGGAATTATGATTGCACCTAGGACCAGAGGCTCCAGGAACCTCACCAGCACCTCTTCCCAGAGGTTCCAGGAACCACAGCAGCATTTTCAACCCAGGCACTGCTCCTCCCATGGTGGTGGCAGTGGTAACTGTGACTCTGGCCTAAACAGTAGTGTTGGTGATACCTGCAAAGCCAGAGCACCTGGCAATGGTGCTAACAGCACCTGCAGAAAACCTAAGAGCAACAGCACGGGTAGCACACATGGCAGCAGAACTCAAAGCCACAGAGAGCTTGGTAACAGTACCAGTGGAGCCCAGGACCCTGATCACGCCCAGCTGCATAGGTGCCTGCAATTCTGGTATGCTCACTCATGGCAGCAGCACCTGCAGACCAAACAAACCTGGAAGTGGTGGAGGAGATTGTGACCCCACCTCCCACCCCAACTTCCCCCTCCCCCATCACAGTAGGGAAACACATGACCCAAGCAACTCCAGAAAGTAGAGGTGCTCACCAGCTCAGGGACCCCAGTGGTGATGCTGGAGACTGCAGCTACACCATAAGGCACCAGCCACCTCAGAGCAAGAAGCAGTACAAAAAGGGCACTGACAACACCTCTAGCAGAGGCAGTTGAGGGTGGACAGTGCAGCCTCTTAAATACAACCAGAAGCAGCTCAGAAACAAAGTAAACAAGACTTACCCAAGTAGAAAATGTGTTTGCTACTACAAATGTGCCAGCAGAGGAACAACTCATCAAGCACCATGAAAAGCTACTATAACACAGTATCACAAAAAGAAAATTCTCCAGAAACCAAACTGGAAACCACAGAAGATTGTGTTCTAGCTGCTAGAGAATTCAAAATAGCTGTGATGAAGAAACTAAATGAGCTACAAGAAAATTCAGAAAGACAGTTTAACGAGCTCAGGAATAAAATTAATGAACAGAAACAATACTTCACCAAAGAGATTGAAGCTCTAAAAAGGAATGAAACAGAAATCCTGAATCTGAAGAAGTCAATAAATGAGAGAAGAATAAAGTAGAAAGCATTAAAAATAGAGCATACCACATGGAAGAGAGAATTAGTAAGCTCAAAGATAGAAATCTAGAAATGATTCAGGTGAGAGAGGAGAGAGAACTAAGATTTTTTAAAAAATGGAGAAATTCTATGAGAAATATCTGACTCAATTAGGAAAATCAACAAAAGGATAATGGGTATCCCAGAAGGAGAAGAGGAGAAAGGAGCAGAGACCTTATTTAAAGGAATAATAGCTGAGAATGTCACAAACCTGGGGAAGGAACTGGATATAAATAAAAATGAAGTTAATAGAACACCTAATCATCGCAATGCAAAAAGACCTTCTCCAAGACAAATGATAGTAAATCTATGAAAAGTTAATGACAAAGAAAGAATATTAATGGCAGTCAGAAAGAAGAAAACAGTAACCTGTGATGGGACCCCCACATTCGGCTATCAGCAGATTTCTCAGTAGGAACTCTATAGGCCAGAAGAGAGTGGAATGATATATTCAAAATATTGAAAGATAAACACTGTCAGCCAAGAATGCTCTATCCAGCAAAGTTATGTTTCAAATATGAAGGAGAAATAAAGGCTTTCCCAGACAAAAAAAAAAAGCTAAGGGAGTTGATTGCCAATAGACCTGTCTTACAAGATATCTTGGGAAGACCTCTCCTACCTGCAAAGAAAAGGCAAAGGTAGACAAAGCTTTGAGCAAGTTAATAAATAGACCAATAGAATCAGAAAATTGAAGCTCTATGTCAGAAGAGATTAGTAAACAATTATAACATGAAGACTAAATAGAAAGAAAGCATTAAAAATAACTATAACCCTTCAATTTGATAATGAACTCACAATACACAAAGGAATTTTTTTTTTTGGTGAGGAAGATTGGCCCTGAGTTAATATCTGTTGACAATATTCCTCTTTTTTTCTCCCCAAAGCCCCAGTACAGACTTGTATATCCTAATTGTAGGTCATTCTAGTTCTTGTATGTGGGATGCCACCACAGCATGGCTTGATGAACAGTGAGCAGGACAGTGCCCAGGATCCAAACAGGTGAACACTGGGCTGCCAAAATGGAGCACATGACACTAACCACTAGGCGACAGGGCCAGCCCTCACAAAGGGATAATTTGTAACAACAAAAACACAGAAGGGGTAAAGGAAAAGAACAGAACCTACAGAGGCAAATAGAGATAAGATGGTATCAGCATAAAAGTACTAGCTCATCTATGAGACATTTTATAAAAACATCATAGAAATCACAAAACAAAAATTCAGAACAGAGTTAAAAAACATTTAAAAGAAGGAAACTGACAAACACACCATAGAAAACCACCAAACTGAAATGACAGACAGAAACACAAGGAAAAACAAACAAGTGAAATATAGACTAACAAGAAAACAAAAGATAAAATGTCAGTATTAAGCCCTCATATGTCAATCATCACTCTAAATGTAAATGGATAAATTCACCAATCAAAAAGTCACAGAGTGGTTGAACTGATTAAAAAACAAGACCCAAAAATATGCTGCCTCCATGAGATCCATATCAGCTCTAAAAACATAGACTCCAAGTAAAGAGATGGATGATGACACTCCAAGTAAATGGAAACCAAAAGAAAGCAGGTATAGCCATATTTACATCAGACAAAACAGGCTTCATGCCAAACAAGATAACAAGAGACAAAGATGAACAGTATATAATGATAAAGAGAACAATCCATCAAGAATACAAAACATTTATTAATATATATGCACCTAACACAGGAGCACCAAAGTATTTAAAGCAACTATTAACAGACCTAGATGGAGAAATTGACAACACCACAATAATAGCAGAGAACTTTAATACGTCTTACATAGTGGATAGATCATCTAGACAGAAAGTCAAGAAGGAAACATTGGCCTTAAATGAAACACTAGACAAGACGGACTTAATAGATATATAAAGAACATTCCACACACAGGAAGCAGAAAACACATTCTTTTCAAGTGCACATCGAGCATTCCCAAAGATAGACCATCTGTTGGGAAACAAAATAAGTCTGGATAATTTTAAGAAGATTGAAATCATATCATGCATCTTTTCTGACGACAATGCCATGAAAATAGAAATCAACTACAGGAGAAAGCTGGAAAAGTCACCAATATGTGGAGACTAAACAACATGCTACTAAACAACTATTAGATAAATGAGGAAATTAAAGGAGAAACTAAAAAATACCTGAAGTCAAATGAAAATGAAAACACAGCATACCAAACCTTATGGGATGCAGCAAAAGTAGTACTAAGAGGGAACTTTATAACAATATAAGACTACCTCAAAAACTAAGAAAAATCTCAAATAAACAGTACAACACTACACCTAAAATAACTAGAAAAAAAGAACACATGAAGCACAAATTCAGTAGGATGAAGAAAATAAACAGCAGAGCAGAAATAAATAAAATAAAGACTAAAAAGCCAATAGAAAAGCTCAGTGAAATTAAGAGCTGGCTCTTTGAAAGGATTAAAAAAATGACAAAGCGGGCCTGCCACGTGGTGCAGTGGTTAAGTGCACACATTTTGCTTCGGTGGCCCACTCTTTGCTGGTTCAGATCTTGGGTGCAGACATGGCACCTCTTGGCAAGCCATGCTGTGATAAGGCATCCCACATATAAAGTAGAGGAACATGGCACAGATGTTAGCACAGGGCCAGTCTTCCTCAGCAAAAAGAGGAAGATTGGCAGCAGATGTTAGCTCAGGGCTAATCTTCCTCAAAATAAAATTAAACAAAATAAAATTTGAGAAACCATTAGTGAGACTCACTAAGAAAAAAAGAGAGAAAACTTAAATAAATGAAATCAGAAATGAAAGAGGAGAAATTACAATGGATACCACAGAAATACAAAGAATGATAAGAGAACACTATGAAAAAATTTACACCAACAAATTGGATAGCCAAGAAAAATGGACAAATTCTTAGAATCACACAACCTCCCAAAACTGAATAAAGAAGAAATAGAGAATCTGAATAGACTAATCACAAGTAAAGAGACTGAAACAGTAATCAAAAATTTCCCCCAAACAAAAGTATAGAACCAGATGATTTCCCTGGTAAATTCCACCAAAGATTCAAAGAAGACACAATAGCTACTCCTCTCAAACTCCTTCAAAAAATTGAAGAGGATGAGACACTTGCTAACTCATGTTACAAGGCCAACATTACTCTGCTACCAAAACCAGATAAGAACAATACAAAAAAAGGAAAATCACAGGCCAATATTACTGATGAACATAGCTGCAATCCTCAAAAAAATAGCAAATAGAATAAACAATACATGAAAAGGATCATACACCATGATCAAGTGAGATTTATTCCAGGGATGCAAAGATGGTTCAACATCTGCACATCAGTCAATGTGATACAACACACTAACAAAATGAAGAATAAAAATCACATCCTCATGTCAATAGAGGCAGAGAAAGCTTTTGACAAGATTCAACAACCATTTATAAAGAAAACTCTCAATAAAATGAGTATAAAAGGAAAGTACTTCAACATAGTAATGGCCATATTCAACAAACCAACAACTAACATTCATAGTCAATGTGAAAAACTGAAAGCTATCCCTCTAAGAACAAGAGCAACACAAAAATACCCACTCTCACCACTCTTATTCAATATAGTATTGGAAGTCCTAGTCAGAGCAATTAGGCAAGAAAAAGAAATGAGCTATTCAAATTGGAAAGGAAGATGTAAAACTGTCACTATTTGTGGATTACATGATTCTATATATAGAAAACTCTAAAGAATCCACAAAAACACCATGGTAAATAATTTATAAATGCAGAAATGACTCAGGATACAAATCAACATAGAAAAGTGAGTTATGTTTCTATACATTGACAACGAACTAGCAGAAAGAGACATCAAGAATACAATCCCACTTAGAATCATAACAAAAAAATTAAAAATGAAATACCTAGGAATAAATTTAACCAAGGAGGTGAAAGACCTCTACACTGAGAACCATAACACATTATTGAAAGAAATTAAAGACACAAGGAAATGGAAAGATATTCTGTTCTCATGGATTCAAAGAATTAATATAGTTAAAATGTACATATTACCCAGAGCAATCTACAGATTCAATGCAATCCCTGTCAGAATCCCAGTGACATTTTTCATGAAAATAGGATTAAAAAAACTCTTAAAATTTATGTGGAACAACAAAAGAACCTGAATATCCAAAGTAGTCCTGAGAAAAACAGAAGAAAGCTTAAGATACCAAACTTCCTGATTTCAAAATATACTACAAAACCATAGTAACCAAAATTGCACAGTACTGGCACAAAATAGACATATAGATCAATGGAACTGAATTGAGAGAGCCCAGAAATAAACCCTCACATTTATGGAAAGCTAATATTTTTGAGGAAGATTAGCCCTGAGCTAATATCTGCCACCAATCCTCCTCTTTTTGCTGAGGAAGGCTGGCCGTGAACTAACATCCTTGCCCATCTTCCTCTACTTTATGTGTGGGATGCCTGCCACAGCATGGCTTGACAAGCAGTGCATAGGTCCACACCCGGGATCAGAATCAGGCGAAACCCGGGCCACTGAAGAGAAACGTGCAAACGTAACTGCTGTGCCACTGGGCCAGCCCATATGGAAAGCTAATTTTTGACAAAGGAGCCAAGAACATACAATGGAAAAAGTAAAGTCTCTTCAATAAATGTCATTGGGAAAACCGCACAGCCACATGCAAAAGGATGAAAGTAGACAATTATCTTACACCATACACAAAAATTAACTCAAAGTGGATTAAAGACTTGAATGTAAGACCTGAAACCATAAAACCTCTAGATGAAAACATAGGCAGCACGTTCCATGATATTTGCCTCAGCAGTATCTTTTTAAATGTGTCTCCTCAGGCAGGGAAACAAAAGAAAAAATAAACAAATGGGACTACATCAAACTAAAAAGATACATGGCAAAAGGAACCATCAATAAAACAAAAGGACAACCTACCAATTGGGGAAAGATATTTACAAATCATATATCTGATAGGGGGTTAATATCCAAAATATGTAAAGAACTCATACAACTCAACAACAACAAAAAACAAAGTAACCTAATTAAGAAATAGGTGGTGGATCTTAAAAGACACTTTTCCAAAGGAGAATTACAGGTGGCCAACAGGTACCAGAAAAGATGTTCAACATCACCAATTATTAGGGAAATGTAAATCAAAACTACAATCAGATATCACCTCACACCCAACAGAATGGCTATTGTTTAAAAAGACAAGAAATAACAGGTATTGGAGAGAACATGGAGAAAAGGGTACCCTTGTACACTGCTGGTGTGAATATAAATTGGTGCAGGCACTACAGAAAAAGAATATGGAGATTCCTCAAAAAATTAAAAATAGAACTACCATTTGAACCAGCTATTCCACTTCTGAGTATTTATCCAAAGAACATGAAAACACTAATTCCAAAAGATATACACACCTCTATGTTCATTGCAGCATTATTCATGATAGCCAAGACATGGAAACAAGCTGAGTGCTCATCAACAATGAATGGATAAAAGAGGTATGGTACATATATACAATGGAATACTACTCAGCCATAAAAAAATGAAATCTTGCCATTTGCAACAACATGGATAGACCTTGAGGACATTACGCTGAGCAAAAGAAATCATAAGGATAAATACAAATTCCATGTAATTTCACTCATATGTAGAAGATAAACTAACAAACACATAGATACAGAAAACAGATTGGCAGTTACCAGATGGGAAGGGGGTGGGGGAGGGCAAAAGGCTTAAAGCAGCACATGTGTACAGTAATGGATGGCAACTAGACTTCTGGTGGTGAAAATGATGTAACCTATACAGAATTTGAAATATAATGTTATACACCTGAAACTGTATAATGTTGTAAACCAATGTTACCTCATTAAAAAAGGAAATGAGAAGAGAATCAAAACGTGTTACCAAAAAAACTAAACTAAACCCAAACAACTGCCATACTAAAGGAAATGAATGTCAAAAAGCTATAAGACATACAGGAAAAAAAATAGCAAATGGCAGAAAACAGGCTTTCCTTTTAGTAATTACTTTAAATGTAAATAGATTAAATTCTCCAATCAAAAGGCTAATACTGGCAGAACAGATTTTAAAAGACATGATGCAACTATGTACTAAGTAGAAGAGTCACCCTTTAGATGTAAAAACAAAAATAGGGGGGAATGGAAAGAATGGAAGAAGATATTCCATGTAAACAGTAACCGAAACAGAACTGGGTTGCTATAGTAATATCAGACAAAATAGGCTTTAAGTAAAAGACTATTATAATACACGAAGAACATTACAAATCAATAAAATGGTTGATTTGCCAAGAAGATATAACAATTGTAAATACATATAAACCAAAATAAGCACTATAAAATATATGAAGCAAGCACTGATAATATTGAAGGGAGAAATACACAGTTTTACCATAATAGTAGGAGACTTCAATACACCACTTTCAATAGTAGATAAATAATCATACAGAAGATCAATAAGGAAATAGAGGACTTGGAGAACACCATAAACAAGTTAGACCTAAAAGACGTATACAGAACACTACACCACCAACAGCAGAGTACACATTTTTCTAAAGTACACATGGAACATTCTTCAGGATAGACAATATGTTAGGCCTCAAATCAAGTCTTAATCAATTTAAAAAGATTGAAATTATACTAAGTATCTTCTCTGATCATAATGGATTGAAGGTAAAAATCAGAAAGAAAACCAGAAAATTCACAAATATTTTGAAATTAAACCACACACTCTTAAACAAATTATGAGTCAAAGAAGAAATTAAAAGGGAAATTAGAAAATACTTAGAGACAAAGCAAAATGAAACCACACATCATAAAACTTAGGGGATGCAGGAAAAGCAGTGCTAAGGGGGAAATTTATAGTGGAAAAACATATATTAAAAACATAAAAAAGATCTCCAATCAATGCTTAATTTTGTACATTAAGCAACTAGATAAAGAAGAGCAACAAAACCCAAAGTTAGAATAAGGAAGGAAACAATAAATATTAGAACAGAGATAAGTAAAACTGGGAAAAGGAGCCAGCCCGGTGGCACAGGGGTTAAGTGTGCACATTCCTCTTCTTGTGGCCCAGGGTTCGCCAGTTCGGATCCCGGTGCGGACATGGCACCGCTTGGCTTGCCATGCTGTGGTAGGCGTCCCACGTATAAAGTCCCGGAAGATGGGCACGGATGTTAGCTCAGGGCCAGTCTTCCTCAGCAAAAAGAGGAGGATTGGCAGTAGTTAGCTCGGGGCTAATCTTCCTCAAAAAAAACACAACACAACAAAACAAAAACTGGGAATAGAAAACAATAGACAATTAATGAAATCACATGTGGTTTATTTTAAAATATCAACAAAGGGACATTTAGCTAAATTGACTAAGAAAAAAGAGAGAAGGCTCAAATTACTCAAATCAGAAGTGAAACTGGAAACATCACTACTGATATTACAGAAATAAAAGGTATTATAATAGAATGCTCTGAGCAATTGTACACCAACAAATTGGATAATCCAGTGGAAACAGACAAATTCCTAGAAACACCATCTACTAACACTGAATTATAAAGAAATAGAAAATCAAAATTGACCCTTAACTAGTAAGGAGGTTGCATCAGTAATCAAAAACTTAACAACAACAAAATTCCCAGGCTTCTTTGGTGAATTCTATCAAGCATTTCTTGAATTAACATCAGTCTTCCTTAAACTCTTCCAAAAATTGAAACAGAACACTTCCAAACTCATCCTATGAGGCTAGCATAATGCTGCTATGAAAGCCAAAGATACTGAAAGAAAAGAAAACTAAAACCCAATATCCCTTATGAACATTGATGCAAAAATCCCCAACAAAATATTAGCAAACCAAATTCAGCACCATATGAAAAGGTTTCTATACCATAATAAAGTGGTATTCATTCCTGAACTGCAAGGATGCTTCAATATGCAAATGTCAAGCAAGGCAATATACCACATTAATAGAACGAATCATTTCAATTGATGCAGAAAATGCATTTGACAAAATTAAACATGCTTTCAAGATAAAAACCCCTAATAAACTAGGAATAGAAGGAAACATCTTCAATATGATGAAGGCCATATACAAAATGCCCACAGCTAATATTATATTCAAGGGTAAAAGACTGAAAGTTTTTCCTCTAAGATAAGTAACCAAGCAAGGGTGCCCACTTTAGACACTTCTATTCGGCATATTACTGGAATTCTACTCAGAGAAATCAGACAAGAAAAATAAATTAAAAGCATCCAAATTGTTCACAAATGGCATAATCTTATATATAGAAACCCTAAATATTTCATATACACACACAAAAAAAACCCTGTTAGAGCTAATAAATGAATTCAGCAAGTTTCAGGATAAAATACCAACACACAAAAACCAGTTGTATCTTTATATACAACAATGAACACTCTTAAAAGGAATTTAAGGAAGAAATTCCACTTAAAATAGCACCAAAAAGGATTAAAATACCTAGGAATAAATTTAACCAAGGAAGTGGAAGACTTGTACAGTGAAAACACTTCTGAAAGAGATTAAAAAAGACATAAATAAATGGAAAGACATCCTATGTTCACAGATTATAAGACTTAATATTGTTAAGATGACAAAACTATCCAAAGTGATCTGTAGGTTTAATGCAATCCCAGTCAAAATCCCAGTGGCATTTTTGCAGAAATAGAAAAATTAATCCTAAAATTCATATAGAATCTCAAGAGACCTCAAAAAGCCAACACAATATTGAAAAAGAAGAACAAAGTTGGAGAACTCACACTTCCTGATTTCAAACCTTACTACAAAGCTAGAGTAATCAAAACACTGTGGTTATGACATAAGAACAGAGGTATAGACCAATGGAATAGAATAAAGAGCCCAAAAATAACCCGTCGCATATGGCCAATTGATTTTTGACAAGGGAGCCAAAACCATTCAACGGGAAAAAGAGTCTTTTCCACAAATGGTGCTTGGAAAGTGGATATCACGTGCAAAAAAAGAATGAAGTTGGACACTTACCTTACCCCATGTAGAAAAACTAACTCAAAATAAATGAAACATCTAAACAATAAGAAGTAAAACTCTAAAATTCTGAGTGGAAAATATAGGGTAAAATCTTCATGGCATTGTTTTGGCAAAGGATTTCTTAAATATGACACCAAACACACAAGCAGGAAAAGATATATAGAAAAATTGGACTTAATCAAACTTGAAACTTTTGTTACATCAAATGAAACTATCAGTACGATGAAAAGGCATTATATAGACTGGGAGAAAATATTTGCAAATCATCCAATTTATAAGGGATTATTATCCAGAAAACACAAAGGATTCCTAAAATCCAAAAATGAAAAAAGAAACAACTTAATTCATAAATAGGCAAAGGAATGGAATAGATAATTCTCCTAAGAAGATATGCCAGTGGCCAATAAGCACATGAAAAGATGCTCAACTTCACTAGTTATTAGGGAAATAGAATTCAAAACCATAATCAGATACCACTTCACACACATCAGCATGGCTATTATCAGAAAAAAAAAAAAAAAAAAACAGAAAATAGGAAGTCTTGGTGTGGATTTGCAGAAATTGAAACTCTTGTGCCTTGCTGGTGGCAAAGAAAATGGAGCAACCACTGTGGAAAACAATATGGCAGTTTCTCAAGCAGTCAAACATAAAATCACCCTATGATCCTGCAACTGCACTTGAGGTATATATCCAAAAGAATTGAAAGTAGAAATTCACATGCTTGTATATCAATGTTCTTAGCAGCAGTATTCACAATAGCCAAAAAGTAGAAACAACCCAAATTTCCATCAACAGATGAATTGATAAACAAAATGTGATATATACATACAATGGAATATTATTCAGCCTTAAAAAGGAAGGAAATTCTGATATATGCTCAACATGAATGAACCTTGAAAACATTATTCTTAGTGAAATAAGCCAGGTACAAAAGGAGAAATATTGTACAATTCCACTCATATGAGATACCTAGAATATGTAAATTCATAGAGGCTGAAAATAGAAGTTACCAGGGCTTGGGGAGGGAAGAATGAGGGGGTCATTATTTAATGGGTAGAGAGTTTCTATCTGGGATGATGAGAATGTTCTGGAAATGGATAGTGGTAAAGGTTGCACATCATTATGAATGTACTTAGTGCCACCAAATTGTAAATGGTAAATTTTATGTTACATATATTTTACCGCAATAAAAAAAAGAAAAAAATACACGCTAAGATTCTGAAAGTTGAATGAGTCTCAGTCTTCTCTACATTATCCCAAGATCCCAAAGAATCAAACTTGCATAAGACAGAGAGGTCCAGACCAGTTTTTGTCCCAGGTGACCTTTGAAGCAGCTGGATCATACACAGAAAGACATTGAGAGACACTCAGTTTACTTCACAGAGACAGCTACAAAAACAGTAGTTCAACCAGATGAAAAGTGAATTTGGCTGACAGAGTTTAGTCCCGATATGCCTGGTTTCCCTCTTGGAGTCCTTTGTAATCACAGCATCTCGAAATTATATTTTCCTTTCCTACCTATGTGATAAGAATGTACCACCTATGTGTCCTTTTACTTCCGTGACATCAGTATTGACTAAAGTCAAGAGGATGCAACTATAATTCCTTTTTCAACAAATCTTGGTCTGAAAGGCACTCCTGGGGGCTGCACTAAGGCCAAAGATCTAGTGTAACAGGGAAAAATACATGGGTCAACAAGACGTAAACAAACCTAAGATTAAAGTCAAGCTCTGCGTAACTGGTCAAGCGACCTTAGACCAGACAATTCCCCTGTCTTGAGATTCAGTTTTTTCCTCTGTAAATTGTGCATTATAAGAACAATTATTACCCTATAGTTTCTGTGAGGATTAAATGAGATAATGATTGTAAAGTGCCTGTCACATTGTAAACACTAAAAAAATTAGCATCTTCCATTAGTATGAATTGTAATGTAAAGTGACTAGAAAATCGAGGAACCATAGTAGATTTTCAATACATCTTAGTTTCCCTATCCCCTTTTCCCAGTATCACTACAGATATCCAGGTGTCCACTGGAACTCCCATAGAATAGGCTTTGTTGATCTACCAAGCCCTGTTCAGGATGAATAACCCTAGAGCCAATGCTGAAGACCAGAGAGAAAAGCAGGATTTTCTGGCCAGGCAATAAGTCACACTTGTCTTAGAGACAGTGTTGACTGTTGAATCAAGGTTAATACAATGTGTAACAATCATGTAGACCATTTTCAACTGTCCTTTGAACCCTAAGGTGGTCTTTAAATATGCTTTATTTCTTTCCCTCCCAACATATTTCCTCTTCTCTTTTATGGAGAAAATACATCCTTGTAACCTCATGCCAAAGAGATCTAGGATGCAAAGTCTCTGCTAACATTGGGCAGAAAGAGGCAATGTTCAAAAGCAGTGTTCAAACAGAAAGCAAGTATCAAACCATTATCTGCCACTAAATCAAAAAAGAAGATAATTTTTTAGCCAAATTGTTGTTATCTCATAACCAAGCAGTGTTAATGAGAAAAGTGGCAATGAGCCTTAACCAGGAGATCAAACCAAGTTGAGGCTGATGAGCTTCTCAAGAATCATTCTTACGAAGGCAGAGGCTACAGTAGCAGGAATCCTGGCTGCAGAACCTGAAGACATGTTCTAGTTTTGACTTTGACATTAGCATCATTCATAGTGCCACCAGCAAGGTTAACTATGTGTAATTCCTTTCTCTCTTTTTACTTCAGTTACTTCATTTTTAAGTCACCAAAGATATTGTAGTCAGTGACTTCAAAGGGTCTTGCCATGTCTGAAAGTATGATTCTATGTTCTCGATTTTCCCTCTATCAACCTACCAGCCTGGATAATATAGAACGTCAGAGCTAAACCAGAAGCATCCTTGGAGATTATCTATTGTAACAATAACATCTCAAGATATAATCTGAAGCTGAAGAGAGGAAGACACTGGGCCATGGGCACATAGCCAGTCAGTGGCAACTCTGGAAAGAAACTGCTTCCTGAGTCCATATCCAGTGGTTGTACATCAGCCTATGCTATACTTTCTACCATGCTCTTTTCCTGAGCAGATATTTTTGTGAGTCATTTGACTAGCAGCTTCCCATGCTTAGATCTTGTGCTTTAAATCTTCTCTTCCAGGTTTTAGTGTATATCTCTTCCACACACTCAACATTTGATATGGGCTGTTTAATTCGGCAGTGAGTTCCTGTGGGGCTGCCTACTGTGAAGAGCCCCACAACTTTCTTTCAATGATGATGCAACCCTGACTGCAGAACAACATCCATCCTCAGGGCCTTCACGGGATGCCCAATGTAAGAGGCCTGCTAATGAGGATTGGCATTAGTGCAGTCAACATAGCAAGATTGTAAAAACCATTTTGGTTAGAGTCAAGTTCCCAAGTGCTTGTTACATACCTACCATGTACAAAGTACTCTCATATATGCTCTCTTCACTGGAGCCCCAGAGCCCAAATCCTACAAATTAGGACTACCAGATGGGTAGTAGCAGCAGGATGTTATCATACAAAATATGTTTACTCTCCATAAAGTATTCATAACTGCCTATTTTTTACAAAGCACTCTACTAGGCTGTATGGGCTAATGCAGAGAAAAATTACACATATTTCCTAATATTGAAGGAGTTCAGAGTCTATTTATTTCTCTCTTTTTCTTCCTATCCCCACTCCCACTCCCTGGCATTTGAATACACAGCTTCCTTTGCCCACTTTGCCTCTTACCTGTCACCTAGCTAACACATTTTCTCCAGAAAGCCTCTCTGAACCCTAAGGTCTGAAGAATGCGCCCCTCATCTGTTCTCCTTCAGGAGCCTACATTTCCGCTATTAGAGCACTGATCATCCTTCATTGTAATCATCTGTTTACTTTTTTGTCTCTTCCACTACAAAAATTGCTCTATGAGGGTAAGAATGACACAATTTTTATCATTGTATCCTAATCCTTTGCACAGTGCTTGATATAGAACAGGTTTCACTTATTAAAATGAAGATCATGTTTCATTTTAAAATGAAATAACACAGCCCTATATCTAGGCATATCCCAAAGGAGGTTGGAGTAGAACCTTGGCCCAAGGAGAAAGGGGGTGAGGATAGAGATGAGCTGTGACTGGTGAAATGAACATACATACATACATCAGCAACAAAACCTGCGCTGGCAGCATTGTCAGTGGCAGATATTTTTTTGCATGGATTTCCTACCTCACCCTTATCTCCATGGAAATATTTCTCACCATTCAAGGCCAATTTGAAATGACACTATATCCATGAAATATTTCATAGGAGGCCTTGGTAGATAAATACTTCAAGTTTTAGAACCACAGAGATATGTACTTAAATCCTACCTCTTACTTCCTATGTGATCACAGTAAGTCTCTTAATTTCTCTGAGTCTGTTTCCTTATCAATCAAACAACGGCAATAATATCTACACATAGGTTTGTTGGAGAGATTCAATGAATTTGTGCATAGAAATAACTAGGCACAGTTTGGGTTCCCCCAAACAATTATCACTCTCCAAACGATTATTATTCCTCCGTCCTTAGCCCAGTACGAAGTTCCCATTGGAAGTTCTCTCTTATTCCTTTGACTTCAAATAACGCTGGGTCTTCGTAGAGGCTTGTCAAATTTATTGAGCTCTCAAGGAACAAGCTATTTGTTTCATTGATTTTTATCTATTGTTTTTGTTTTCAAGTTCATTGATTTCTACTCTGATCTTTATTATTTCCTTCCTTCTGTTTGCTTTAGGTTTAATTTGTTCTTTTCTAGTTTCTTGATATGGAAGCTTGGATTATAGATTTGAAGCTTTTCCTCTTTTCAAATGTAAGCATTTAGCACCATAAATTTCTTTATTAGCCCTCTTTTTGATGCATCCCACAAATTTTGGTAATTTTGCATTTACATTTTCATTCAGATCAGTTTATATTTTATTGCCCTTAAGACTTTCTGTTTGACCAATGAATTATTTAGAAGTGTATTGTTCAGTTTCTAAGTGTTTGGAGATTTTCCAATTGTCTTTCTGTTGCTGTCTCTAGTTTGATTCCTTTGTGTCAGATAACATACTCTATATAACTTAAACTCTTTTAATTTATTGAGGTTTGTTTGATAGTACACCCTGTCCTGGTGAGTGATCTATCTATGGTGGATGTTCCATGAATGCCTGCAAAGAATGTGTATTCTGCTATTGTTGGGTAGAGTTTTCTATAAATATTAGATTCTGTTGGTTGATGGTGTCATTGGGTTCTTCTGTATCCTTTTCTGATTTTCTGTCTTATAGTTCTATCAGTTTTTGAAATTGGGGTGATGAAGATTCCTATCAGTTTGCTGCATTTATTTTTCAGCTCTGTTTTTTGTTGTATACACATTTAGGATTACTGTGTCTTCTTAGAGGACTGACACTTTTATCATTATGTAATGTCCCTGTTTCCTTAGTAATTTTCTTTGCTCTGACATCTACTTTATGCGATATTAATAGGGCTCCTCTTGCTTTCCTTTGATTACCATCTGCATGACATATGTTTTTCTATGCTTTTGCTTTCAACCTACATATGTCATTGTATTTCAAGTAAGCTTTTTTTTACATGGCATATACATGAATCATTTGGGTTTTTTAAAAACCACTCTGCCAATCTTCTCTTTAATTAATGTATTTGGGCAGTTTATATTTAATGTCAGTACTGATATATTAAGGCTTAAATCTTGGCTTTTTAAAATCTGTTTTCAGATTATTCCCTTTGTTTTTAATTCTTCTCTTTCCTTTTTCCTACCTTCCTGTGGATTACTTGAACATTTTTATAATTCAATTGTGATTTAAATATAGTGTTTTGGAATATATCTCTTGGTAGAGTCTTTTTAGGGGTTATTCTAAGTATTACATTATACGTACATAGCTTATCACAGTCTATTTTACTACTTTGAGGGAAATGTAGAAATCTTATCTCCATAGTGGTCGCTTTATTGCCCTCCCCTTTATAGTACAATTGTCCCAAACACTTCCTTCACTTGCATGTAGAACATCAGACAATTTTATCATTTTTGCTTAGACCTCCAAACATAATTTAGAAAACTCAAAAGAAGGATCCTCTATTATATTCACCCACGTTTTTATTCTTCCTGTTTTTCCAAGAATCCTTTTTTCATCAATTTCTTTCTGTTTCAAGAATTTCTTTAGCTATTCTTTTAGTATAGACCTGCTGGTGAGAAATTCTCTTAATTTCCCTCCATCTGAGAATGTCTTGATTTCCTTTTCATTTATGAAAGATATTTTCATTGGATACAGGAGTTTTGGCTGACAATTATTTTCTTTCAGCACCTAAAAATGTGCCACTTCCTCTGGCCTCCACAGTTTCTGAACAGAAATCTAATGTCGTTTGCATTTTTCCCCCTATATATATGAGACCATTTCTCTCTCATTGCTTTCAAATTTTTCTTTGCATTTAATATTCAGAAGTTTGACTATGATGTGTCTTTATATGGATTTACTTGGATTTTTCCTGTTTGACATTTACTCAGCTTTTTTAAAGTGTGGGATTATAACTTTGGCCAAATTTGGGAAATTTTCAGCTATTATGTTTTCAAATATTTTTTCATCCCACACTATTTCTTGTCTCCTTCTGGGACTCCAATTCCACAAATACTATGTTATTTGATACTGTCTCACAGGCTCCTGAAGCACTGTCTATTTTATTTTATTATCTATAGTCTCTCTATTTTTCAGGTTGCTTTCGATCAATCTATTTTCATGCTCACTGACTTATTCCTCTGCCGTTTTCATTCTACTATTGAGGTTTTATTTAATTATTTTATTTTTCAGTCCAAAATTACTATTCATATCTTCTATTCCTTTGCTGAGACTTTCTATTTTTTAAATTTGTTTCAAACATTTTTGTAATTTCTTGTTGAAGCCTTTTTATGATGATGGTTTTAAAATCCGTGTCAGATAATTCCAACATCTGTTTGATTTCAGATGTCTTTTAATTGTCTTTTCTCATTTAATTTGAGATTTTCCTCTTCTCTTTCTTTTTTTTTTTACATGATGAGTGATTTTGAATTGTAACATGGGCATACTTTGTATTATGTTATGAGATCCTGGATATCATTCAAGTCTATTTTAGCAGGCTTCTACTGTGCCAGGAGGGGAGTGGAGGAAGTAACTCATTACCACTGAGTGAGGATAGAACTCCAGGCTTCCCACTCAGCTTCTTCTGACACTACCCCAAAAGAGAGAGAAATGAGTGCCTTGCTACACACCAAGCAGTGGTGGATATCAAAGTTTCCCATTGAGCCCCTCTGATGTGAGATGGAAGAGAGGTGTGAGTTTTTTCATTATGTATCTCTGGAATAGAGTAGGTATTGTCAAAAAGTTCTCTGTCTTTCCAGGCCACTCCTTTCCAGATCCCTTGGCTAGAGAAATTGGACTCTCCTTGAGAATTTTTTTCTGTGTCTGTCATTGTTTTCAGGTTGTGGGCTTCTCTAGCACCCAGTCTGGGATACATAGGATGCAAAACAAAGCCCAGGGAAATACCACTGTTTCATTACTTGAATCCCAAGGTGTCTAGTCAGTCCAATTTTTCTCTCTACATTTCATAGTTTTCTTTTGTTAGTATTATATGATGCCCATAGTTTTTAGTTGTACTTTGCAAAAGGAAGACGGAGAAATATTTCTACTCCATTTTGCCCAGAACTCTAATACTGTGTTTTTAACCTCATATTTGGGTGTCAGTTATTTATAAGTTTGTTTAAGTCTCTTGCAAAACCGTGGGCTCCATGATAGGAATATATATATATTTCTCATTTTTGACATAGTAACTGAATAGTGGCAACCGTGAAGCATTGTAAAAACCATAGTGGGTGTGTGTGGGGGGCGGGGGTTCGAGTAGGGGGAATGTGCGTGTGATCCTTGAATAGAAGAAAAAGCTCAAGCTCTGTTTATGTAATTGATTTGAATGGAAAATACTCCTTTACAAATATTTAGGAGACTACCAAATCTAGTACCAGCTTATCTCTTTAGAACCATCTCTTACCTCATGTCTTATCACAATCTCATCTCCAGTTATACCTACAATTCCCCAAGCCTGACACCCTCGTTGCTTTTATTTAACTTTTGACATTTCTTTCCATCACCATACCTTCATCTGTTGCCTGCTAAAATGTCATTCTCCCCCCTTCTTCCTTGCTAAAAAAAAAAGTCATATTTTTTTTTTCAGATATCTTGGAAGCCTTTAATGTTAAGGAATACTGTGCCCTCTCTCCATCTCTTAAGGATAAATTTTGATTAGTATTAGACAATAATGGTAATCCCACTAACATAGCCAATGATTGGTTTAGGAATGGGTATGCAGAGCAATCTGATCAATGAAATGTGAGGGAAAGTCTACTGGTCTGTGCATGGAGGTAGAGGTTTTCTTGGGAAACGTGTTCACTCTTTAAAAAAAGGCACAAAGAAGGGGTAATCTGTTTTCTTGATCTTGGTTGTTGTTGTGTGAGGATATAATGCTTGCACTTACTGCAGCCATCTTATGGTTATGGAAGACAACCCTAAGGACAAAAAAAAAATAATCTGAAGATGAGAGAGCAGAAAAGTAGAAAGTATCCTGGACATTGATGCCAAGTTGTTCCGTGAAGCACTATTTATGAAACAAAAAAACTGGGAAAAAATTCTGAAAATCTAAAAACGGGGAAGAGGAATTTCAGAGTAAGAACCCTCCAAAAACTGATACTCTATAAGTACTAGGGAAAACATTGTTAAAATAAACTTAAATAAGGTACTGTGAAAATCAATAGTCTAGTAGCCACAAAATAGGAGAGATTACATTGGGAGCTCCTCAGAAAAACTCATCTCATCAAATTGTCATCACTTGACTTGTCTGGAAGCTCTATAGAGAATCCTTTTTAGTAGGACTTGTTGTTATTTCACCCTGCTCAGTGAAAAGAGACATACCCAGGGAATTTGTTGAAAATGATCACTGGTAATTTAACACTGTAGTCGCCTGAGGTGGTGAAGCCAGTTTCAGTAACAAAGAGGGTGGCCAAAAATCTTAGAAGGAAAATAAGGAGAATGATATGTACGTGGGGGGTAGAATAATTAACAAGACAGGAAACAATATGTGTTGGAGATGATGTAGAGAGAAGGAAACCCTCATATACTCCTGCTGGGAGTGTAAACTGGTGCAGCCACTGTGGAAAAAAGTATGGAGATTCCTCAAAAAGTTAAAAATAGATCTGCCATATGATCCAGCTATTCCACAGCTGAGTATTTACCCAAAGAACATAAAAACATGCATGCATAAAGACATATGCACCTCTATGTTCATTGCAGCATCATTCACAATAGCCAATACTTGGAAGCAACCTTGGTGCCCATCAAGGGATAAATGGATAAAGAACATGTGGTATATATGCACAAAGAAATATTACTCAGCCAAAAGAAAGGATGAAATCTTGCCATTTGTGACAACATGGATGGACCATGAGGGAATTATGCTAAGTGAAATAAGTCAAAGGGAGAAAGTCAAATACCATATGATCTCACTCATAAGTAGAAGATAAAATCAATGACAAATACATAGAAACAGAGATTGGATTGGTGGTTACCAGAGGGGAAGGAGGGAAGGAGAAGGGCAAAAGGGGTGATTAAGTACATGTGTGTGGTTATGGATTATAATTAGTCTTTGGATGGTGAACATGTTGTAATCTACACAGAAATTGAAATACACGAAGATGTACACCTGAAGTTTATATAATATTATAAGTCACTGTTACCATAAAAAAGAATAAAAGATCAAAAATAATTAATTAATTTAGTATTAATTTGAACTTGATCATTTAAAAATATTAATTGGCAAACCACAAAGGGGAGAAATACTTGCAGATTATTTATATGATAAGGGATTGTGATGCAGAATATAAAAAGAACTCATAGCTCTGTAATAAAAATAATAAAATACCCCATTTGAAATTAGACAAAGGTTCTGAAGGCACATTTCACCAATGTAGCTATACACATGGTTAATAAGCACATACTAATGCTAGATATCAATCATTGGGAAAATAAAAATTAAAACCACATTGAGAGTTCCACTTATGGGATGACAGCCTGAGGTGCACTATAGATACACTCACCAGTGGAAAAAGGAAAGATGACCAAAATATTTCTTTAAAAAAATTTAAAGGTTGTGGAAATTGCCTTAAGGGCAAACAAAAAATGGGGAAATATCTATTTAAGAAAAGCTACTAAAGATGACACAGAAGAATGCATCAGCGAGCTGGACAGAAGAGTGGGGGAGACCAAGATGAGCAGAAAAGAGAAAAAAGAATTAAAAAGAATAAGGACAGTCTAAGGGACCTCTGGGACTACATCAAGCATGCTAACATGTGTATTATAGGTGTCACAGAAGGAGAAGAGAGAGACAAAGGGGCAGAGAACATATTTGAAGAAATAATAGTTGAAAGTTTTCCTAACCTGAGGAAGGATACAGACACCAAGTTAGAGAAAGCACAGAGAGAAATAAACAAGATGAACCCAAAGAGGCCCACACTAAGACACATTATAATTAAAATGTCAAGAATTAAAGACAAAGAGAGAATCCTCAAAGCTGAAAGAGAAAAGCAACAAGTCACATACACAGGAAACCCCATAAAGCTATCAGCAGACTTCTCAGCAGGAACCTTACAGGCTAAAATGGAATTGCATGATAGATATTCAAAGTGATGAAAGGAAAAAACCTGCAGTCAAGAATACTCTACACAGGGGCCAGGCCTGTTGCCTAGTGGTTAATTTTGGCACACTCTGCTGCAATGGACCAGGTTCAGTTCCCAGGCATGGACCTATACCATTTGTTGGCAGCCATGCTGTGTCACTGATCTACATACTAAATAGAGGAAGATTGGCACAGATGTTAGCTCAGGGAGAATCTTTCTCAAGCAAAACAAGGAAGATTGACCACAGTTGTTAGCTCAGGGCAAATATTCCTCAGCAAAAAAAAAAGTCTACTCTACGCAGAAAGGTTAACATTCACAATGGAAGGAGAGATAAAGAGTTTTCCAGAAAAGTAAAACCTAAAAGAGTTTATCACGAAGAAACAAGCCTTACAAGAAAAGTTAAAGAGATTCATTAAGGGGAAAAGAAAAGACTGCAAATAAGAATAAGAAAATTATTAAAGAAAAAAATCACTGGTGAAAGGAAATATACAATAAAGGTAGCAGATCAATGACTTTAAAGCTAATATGAAGGTCAAAAGACAAAACTACTGAAATTATCTACTTCCACGACAAGATGGTAACAGATACACACACCAGAAAAAAGGGTTAAACATGATCAAAAACATAAAATGTGTGTGGGGGAGGTAAAAGTGTAGGACTTTTAGTATCAAGTCAAACTTAAGAGACCATCAACTTACTATAGATTACTATTTATATAGCTTAATATTACGAAACTCATGGTAATCACAAACCAGAAACCTATAACAAAAACATGAAAAAATTAAGAGAAAGGAATCCAAACATAATACCAAAGAAAACCATCAAATCACAGGGGAAGAGAGAAAGAGAGGAAGAAAGGAACAGAAGAAAAATACGAAAACATCCAGAAAAAAAGTAGGAAAATGGCAATAAGTACGCACTTATCAATAGCTACTTTAAATGTCAAAGAACTAAATGTTCCAATGAAAACATAGGTTGGCTAAGGGGATAAAAAACATGACCCATATATATGCTGCATACAAGAGACAGACTTCAGACCTAGAGACACTCACAAACTGAAGAAGAAGGGATAGAAAAAGAAACTACATGCAAATGACAATGAAAAGAAAGCTAGAGAAGTGATATTTAAATCAGACAAAGTAGACTTTACAACAAGAGACAAAGAAGGGCACTACATAATGACAAAGGGAACAATCCAATAAGAGTATATAACACTTGTAATTATCTATGCACCCCAACATAGGAGCACTTAAATATATAAAGGACCAGATATAAAAAGAGAAATACTAACACAATAACAGTAGGGTGCTTTAGCACTTGACTTACATCAATATATAGATCATCCAAACAGAAGATCAATAAGGAAACATTGGCCTTAAATGACACATTAGATCAGGTGGACTTAGTAGATATGTACAGAACATTCCATCCAAGAACCACAGAATACACATTCTTTTCAAATGTACATGGAAAATTCTCCAGGATGGATCACATATTAGGCCACAAAAGAAGTCTCAATAAATTTAAGAAGATTGCAATAATATTTAGCGTCTTTTCTGACCACAACAGTATGAAATTAGAGATCAACTACAAGAAGAAAAGCCACAAATATGTGGAGATTAAAGAAAATGCTACTGAACAATGATTGGGTCAATGAAGACAACAAAGGAGAAGTCAAAAATTACCTGGAGACAAATGAAAATACGACTTGCCAAAATTTATGTGATACATCAAAAGTGATGCTAAAAGGAAAGTTTATAGCAATACATCAAGAAACAAGAAAAATCTCAGATAAAGTGTCTAAAAGTACAGCTAACGAAACTAGACTAAGAGGAATCAACAAAGCACAAAATCAATATAAGGAAGGAAACAATAAAAATTAGAGTGGAAATAAATGAAACAAAGAGTAATGAAAACGATAGGAAACATCAATGAAACTAAGAGTTTGTTCTTTGAAAAGATAAAGAAAATTGACAAACCTTTAGGTAGACTCACCATGAAAAAAAGAGAGAAGGCTCAAATAAAATCACAATTGAAAGAGGAGAAATTGTGACAGACACCCCAGAAATATAAGGGACTATAGGAGAAGACTGTGAAAATTATATGGCAACAAATTAGATAATCTAGAAAAAATCGATAAATTAAATTCTTAGCATCATACAACTTTCCAAAACTGACTCAAGAAGTAAAAGAGAACTTGAGTAGACCAATCACAAGTAAAGAAAATAAAATAGTAATCAGAAACCTCCCAAAAGCAAAAGTCCAGGACCAGATAGCTCCCCAAGTGAATTATACCAAACATTCAAAGAAAACTTAATACCTATCCTTCTCAAACTATGGTGAACTATTGAAGAGGCGGGAAAGCTTCCTATGAGGCAAATATTAGCCTGATATCAAAATCAGACAAGGACAACACACAAAAAAAATTACAGGGCAATATCGCTGATCACCACAGATGAAAAATCCTCAACAAAGTACTAGCAAATTGAATACAACAATACACGAAAAATATCATACACCATGATCAGGTGGGATTTATTCCAGGGTTTCAGGGATGGTTCAGCATGTGCAGATCAAACAATGTGATGCACCACATCAACAAAATGAAGAATAAAAATCACAGGATAATCTCAATAGATGCAGAGAACCCATTCAACAAGATACAGCATCCAATTATAATAAAAACTCTGAATAAAATGGATATAGAAGGAAAGTATGCCAACAGAATAAAGGCCATATATTACAAACTCACAGCCAACATCATACTCAATGATGAAAAATGGAAAGATATCCCTTTAAGAAGAGGAAGCAGACAAGGATGCCCACTCTTGAAACTCTTATTTAACATAGAATTGGAAGTCCTTGCCAGAGCACTCAGGCAAGAGAACGAAAGAAAAGTGATTCAAATTGGAAAGGAAGAAGTAAAACTGTCACTATTTGTGGATTACGTGATTTATATATAGAAAACCCTAAAGAGTCCACCAAAAAACTATTACAAATAATAGATGAATACAGTAAAGTCGAGGGTTCAACTTCAACATACAAAAATCAGTTGCATTTCAATACACTAACAATGAAATAGCAAATTGAGAAATTAAGAATACAATCCCATTTAAAACTCAACAAAAATAATAAAATACCTAGGAATAGATGTAACCAAAGAGGTGAAAGACATGTACAGTGAAAAGTATAAAACATTGTTGAAAGAAATTGAAGAAGACACAAAGAAATGTAAACATATTCTGTGCCCCTGGATTGGAAGAATTGACATAGTTAAAATGTCCACACTTCTTAAAGCAACCTACAAATTCAATGCAATCACTATCAAAATCCGAAGACACTTTTCACAGAATAAGAACAAAGAATCATAAAATTTCTATGGAACAAGAGGCTCTGAATAGAAAAAGAAATCCTGAGTAAAAAGAACAAACCTGGAGGTATCACATTTCCTGATTTCAAAATATACTACAAAGCTATAGTAAACAAAAGAGCATGGTACTGGCACAAAAACAGATACACGGATGAATGGAATAGAATCAAGAGACCAGTAATAAACCCATTCATCTACGGAAAGCTAATTTGCAACAAGGGAACCAAGAACATGCAATGGAGAAAGGAAAATCTCTTCAATAAATGGTGTGGGGAAAACTGAACACCCATGTCCAAAAGAGTGAAAGTAGACCATTATCTTACACTATACACAAAAATTAACTCAAATTGATTAAAGACTTGAATGTAAGACCTGAAATCATAAAACTTCTAGAAGAAAACATAAGCAGTATGCTCTTTGACGTCAGTCTTAGCAGCATCTTTTCAAATACCATCTTTTCAAATACCATGTCTCACCAGGTAAGGGAAACAAAAGAAAGAATAAACAAATGGGATTATCTAACTAAAAGTATTCTGCACAGCAAAGGAAACCACCAACAAAACCAAAAGGCAACCTAACATTGGGAGAAGAAATTGTAAGCCATATATCTGATAAGGGGTAAATATCCAAAATTTATAAAGACTCATACATCTCAACAACAAATAAACAAACAACCTAATTAAAAATGTGCAAAAGATCTGAACAGACATTTTTTCCAAAGAAGCTATACAGATGTCCAAAAGGCACAGGAAAAGATGCTCAACATCACTAATTATTAGGGAAATGCAAATAAAAACTACAATGAGCTATCACCTCACAACCATGATAATGGCTGATTAACAAGGCAAGAAACGACAAGTGTTGGAGAGGTTGTGGAGAAGAGGGAACTGTCATTCACCAGTTGCTGGTGGGAATGCAAACCAGTGCAGACACTATGGAAAACAGTATGGAGGCTCCTCAAAAAATTAAGAATAGAACTAATATATGATCCCGTTATTCCTCTTCTGGGTATTTACCCAAAGAACATAAAAACACGAATGAGTGAAGAGACATGCACCCCCATGTTCACTGCAACATTATTAACAATAGTGAAGTCTTGGAAACAACCTAAGTGCCATTAATGGATAAATGGATAAATATGTGGTTTATATACACAATGGAATACTACATTTATGACAACATGGATCGACCTTAAGGGTCTTATGCTAGGCAAAGTAAGTCAGAAGGAGAAAGTCAGGGAGCGTCCTACGGCTGAGTGGCTAAGTTCACACACTTTGCTTCAGTGGCCCAAGGTTCACCAGTTCAGATCTTGGACAGGGACCTAGCACCACTCATCAAGCCATGCTGAGGGAGCATCCCACATAGCAGAACTAGAAAGACCTATAAGTAGAATATACAACTATGTACTGGGTGGCTTTGGGGAGAAGAAGAAAAAAAAGATTGGCAACAGATGTTAGCTCAGGGCCAATCTTTTAAAAAAAAAAGGAGAAAGTCAAATACTATATGATTTCACTTGTTAGTTAAGATAAAAACAACAAAAAGAAACAAATACATAGATACAGTGATTAGATTGTTGGTTACAAGAGGGGGAGGTAGGAAGGAGGAGTGTGAAAGCAGGGATAGGGTACATGTGTATGGTGATGAATGGTAATTAGTCTTTGGGTAGTGACATGATGCAGTCTACACAGAAATCGAAATGTAAATGATGTGCACCTGAAATTTATTTATTGTTATAAACCAATATTACCTCAATAAAAATTAAATAAAATAGGAAGAAAGAAAATAATCTTTGTCCTAATAAAATGTAATTACAGTCACACCCAAAAAAATCTACTAAAAGTCAGTAATAACAGCCAAAGTCTGCAGCATTTGAGCCACAATCCACACACTCCTTCTCTTACCCCACCTCATCTTCTCCACTGGGCAAGTGTGACCAAGAAGACAGGACTTCTTCTCTTCTTAGCTCCCAATCAGATCTTACCAAATCTCACTAGAAGGGACAAGCTGCCAGAATTTCTCATTCCCTCCAATTCCAAGAGGAAGAAGCTAAATTCCTGGTTAGTGTGGCCAATAGTTTTGGGGCTCCCTTCTTCCTCCCAATACCTAATTACAGGATGGGGGCTCAATCAGAGGCATGGAAGCCCAAGAATACTAGAGTGCCCATTGCCCTCACCCAAGCACATTGGTGTATGTAAGCTGAGATAATCAAAGACTACCACCTTACCCAGCACTAAGAAAGTGTTCCCTTGGGGAGAAGTAGTACATAAGAAAAGAGATCTCCTAAACTCTCCCCAAAGGAATTGACTTTATTTGAAACAGAATGTGGGTAAGTTTAAGACTAAAGGCACTCTTACAAAACAAAGTAGCTCCTCTTAATTAAGAGTAACAAGCAAAACCATAGGCCAACAAGTTCACCAGAACAAAAAAAAAGACATTTTTCCAAAATATACATATAAATAGTCAATAAATACAGAAAAATAGTTCATCATTAGTCATTAGGAAAATGAAAATCAAACCCACAATGACATATTACTTCACATTCACTAGGATGTCTATGATCAAAAATGGAGATAATGCGGCCTGCCCAGTGGTATAGTGGTTGGGTTTGCATGCTCCACTTTGGCAGCCTGGGGATCACCAGTTAGGATTCCAGGGGCAGACCTGTATGCCACTCATCAGGCCATGCTGTGGCAGTATCCCATATACAAAGTGGAGGAAGATTAGTACAGATGTTGGCTCTCGGACAATCTTCCTCATCAAAAAAAACAAATTGAGATAATAGCAAGCACTGGTGACACTGTGGAGAAATAGGAACACTCATAAACTTCTGGTGGGAATGTACGATGTTGCAGCCCTTTAGAAAACAGCTTGGCAGTTCCTCAAATTCCACTGCCAGTATACACTCAAGAGAATTAAAAACATGTTCATACAAAAGCTTTTACACAAATGTTCATAACAGAATTATTTATAATAGAGAAAAAGTGGAAGCAACTCAAATATCCTTCAATTAATGATTGGAAAAAAATAAAATAATGGAATATTATTAAGTCATAAAAAAGAATAAGGTGCTGATGTATCCTAGTACATGGATGAATCTTGGAAATATTATGCTATGCGAAAGAAGCCAGTTATGAAAGACCACATATTTATTATTCCATTTATATGAACTGACCACCATTGGCCAATGTATAGAAAGAAAGTAACTTAGTGGTTAACTAGTGTTGGGGTGGTTGGGTGGAAATGGGAAGTGATTGCTAATGGGTATGGGTTTCTTTTGGGGATAAAGAAAATGTTCTATAATTGATTTTGGTTATGGTAGCACAACTTTGTAAGTAGAATCAAAACCAGAGAATTGTACACTTTAAAACAGTAAATCTTTGAAATATATGTCAATAAAGCTTTCCTTGAAATGTGGGGGAGGGGCTGAATAAATATGACATATCAATTCAATGGAATATCATGGTGCCATTAAAATCAAGATATGCACTCCTGGAATATTTGGAATTGCTGATGAGAGAGAAGCACAGTGCTGGGCTTCATAAGGTATATCTTACATAAGACCACCCCTCAAAGATCAGGACAAATAGCTGACCTACCAAATGCATAGATATAAGCACAGAGAAAGAGGCAAAATGAGGACACAAAGGAATACCTTCCAAGTAAGGGAACAAGACAAAACCCCAGAAACAGAGATAAACAATCTACCTGACAGGGTACAAAATAATAGTCATAAGGATGCTTACTGATCTTCAGAGAAGAATAGGTGAACTCAGTGAGAATTTCAACAAAGAATTGGAAAATATAAAAAAGAACCAATCAGAAATGAAGAATACAATACTGGGAATGAAAAATCCACTAGAGGCACTCAATATCAGAGTAGATGATAAAAAGGAATGGATCAGCAAGTGGGATGAAAGATCAGAGGAAATCACCCAAGCTGAACAGATAAAAGAAAAAATAATTAAAAAGAATGAGGACAGTCTAAGGGATATCTGGGACAATATCAAGTGCACTAACATCTGCATTATAGGTGTCCCAGAAGGAGAAGAGAGAGACAAAGGGGCAGAGAATCTATTTGAAGAAATAATAGTTGAAAACTTTCCTAACCTAAGGAAGGAAACAGACATCCAGGTACAGGATGCAAAGAGAAAAATAAACAAGATAAACCCCAAAAGGCCCACACCAAGACACAATATAATTAAAATGTAAAAAATTAAAGATAAAGAGAGAATCCTCAAAGCTGAAAGAGAAAGGCAACACGTCACATACAAAGGAAACCCCATAAAACTATCAGCTGACTTCTCAGCAGGAATCTTACAGGCTAGAAGGGAGTAGCATGATATATTTAAAGTGCTGAAAGGAAAAACACCTACAGCCAAGAGTACTCTACCCAGCAAGGTTGTCATTCAGAGTGGAAGGAGAGATAAAGAGTTTCCCAGACAAGCAAAAACTAGAGGAGTTTATCACCAACAAAATAGGGTTACAAGAGATGCTAAAGGGACTTATTTAAGGGGAAAAGAGAAGACCACAAATAGGAATAAGAAAATTATCCAAAAAAAGGTAAGAAAATCAGAGGTAAAGGCAAATATACACTAAGGTAGCAGATCAATCACCTATGAAGCTAAGATGAAGGTCAAAAGAAAAAAGTACTAAAATTATCTAGTTCCATGATAAGAGGGTAATGGATACACATGCACAAAAAAAGATAATATATATGACGTCAAAAACATAAAATGTGGGAGAATGGGAGTAAAAGAGTAGAACTTTTAGAAAGAGGTCAAATTCAAGAGACCGTCAACATAATATAGATTGCTATATATATATATATAGGTTATTATACATGAACCTCTTGGAAATCACAAATCAGAAACCTATAATAAGTACAAAAACAATTAAGAGAAAGGAACCCAAACGTAATACTCAAGAAGGCCATCCAACCACAAGGGAAAAGAGCAAGAGGAGAAGAAAAGAACAGAGAAGAATTACTGAAACAGCCATAAAAAACGTTACAAAGTAGCAATAAGTACATTCCAATCAATAGCTACTTTAAATTTCAATGGTCAAAATGTTCCAATCAAAAAGCATAGAGTAGCCAATTGAATAAGAAAACAAGACCCATATATATGCTGCATATATGAGGCACACTTCAGACCTAAAGACACTCACAAACTGAAAGGGAAAGGATGGAAAAAGATATTCCATGCAAATGGCAAAGAAAATAAAGCTGGTGTAGCAATACTTATATCAGATAAAATAGACTTTAAAACAAAAACTCTAACAAGAGACAAAGAAGGGCACTACATAATGATAAAGGGAACAATTCAACAAGAGGATATAACACTTACAAATATCTATGCACCCAACATAGGAGCACCTAAATATATAAAGCAATTATTAACAATCATAAAAGGAGAAATATAGAGTAACACAATAAGAGTATGGGAATTTAACACTTCACTTACACCAATGGATAGATCCTCCAAGCAGAAGATCAATAAGGAAACATTGGCCTTAAATGACACATTCGACCAGATGGATTTAGTAGATATATAGAGAACATTCTATCCGAAAATCACAGAATGCACATGGAACATTCTCCAGGATAGATCACATATTAGGCCACAAAACAAGTCTCAATATATTTAAGAAGACTGAAATAATACCGAGCATCTTTTCTGACCACAACAGTATGAAACTAGAGAGCAACTACAAGAAGAAAACTGTAAAAGATGCAAATTTGTGGAGATTAAACAAAATGCTACTGAACAATGATTGAGTCAATGAATAAATCAAGGAGAAATCAAAAATTACCTGAAGGGGCCAGCTCCGTGGCCGAGTGGTTAAGTTTGCGTGCTCCACTGCGGCGGCCCAGGGTTCGGATCCTGGGCATGGACATGGCACCGCTCGTCAGGCCACGTTGAGATGGCATCCCACATCCCACAACTAGAAGGACATGCAACTAAGATATACAACTGTGTACGGGGGTGTTTGGGGAGATAAAGCAGAAAAATAAAAAGATCGGCAACAGTTGTTAGCCCAGGTGCCAATCTTTAAAAAAAAATTTTTTTAAATACCTGGAGATAAATGAAAATACAACATGCCAAAATTTATGGGATACACCAAAGCAGTTCTAAGAGGGAAGTTTATCGCAATACAGGCCTACCTCAACAAACAAGAAAAATCTCAAAGAAACAATTTAACAGTGTACCTCAAGGAAGTGGAAAAAGAACAACAAAGTGCAGAACCAGTAGAACAAGGGAAAAAATAAAAACCAGAGCAGAGGGGCCAGCCCGGTGGCACAGTGGTTAAGTGTGCACATTCTGCTTCGGCAGCCTGGGGTTTGCTGGTTCAGATCCCGGGTGCAGACATGGTCCCACTTGGCAAGCCATGCTGTGGCAGGATTCCCATATATAAAGTAGAGGAAGATGGGCATGGATGTTAGCTCAGGGCCAGTCTTCCTCAGGAAAAAGAGGAAGATTGGCAACAATTATCTGGAGGCTAATCTTCCTCAAAAAAAAAAAATCAGAGCAGAAATAAATGAAATAGAGACTAAAAATCAATAGAAAAAAGTCAATGAAACTAAGAGCTGCTTATTCAAAAAGAACCAAAATTGACAAACTTTTAGCTAGACTCATGAGGAAAAAAAAACAGAGAAGGCCCCATTGAATAAAATCAGAAATGAAATAGGAGAAATTCCAACAGACACCTCAGAAATACAAAAGATTATAAGAGAATACTACAAAAAGCCATACACCAACAAATTGGATAATCTAAAATAAATGGATAAAGTCATAGAATTATACAGCCTTCTAAAACTGAATCAAGAAAAGATAGACAATCTGAATAGACCAATCACCAGTAAGGAGATCAAAACTGTAATCAAAAACGTCCCAAAAAATAAAGGTCTAGGGCCAGACAGCTTCCCTGGTGAATTCCACCAAACATTCAAAGAAGATTTAATCCCTATCTGTTCTCAAATTCTTCCAAACATTTGAATAAGTGGAGAAGCTTCTAACTCATTCTATGAAGCCAACATTACCCTGATACCAAAAGCAGACAAGGACAACACAAACAAAGAAAATTACAGGCCAATATCACTGATAAGCATCAATGCAAAAATCCTCAACAAAATGGTAGCAAATCACATACAACAATACATTAAAAAGAGAGTACACCACAATCAAGTAGGTTTTATTCCACAGATGCAGGGATGGTTAACATTCACAAATCAATCAATGTGCTATACCACATTAACAAAATGAAGAATAAAAATTTCATGATCATCTCGATAGATGCAGAGAATACATTTGACAAGATCCAACATCCATTTAAGACCATAACTCTGAATAAAATTAGTAGTGAAGAAAAGTACCTCAACATAGTAAAGGCCATATATGATAAACCCAGAGCTGATATCATTCTCAATGGAGAGAGACTGAAAGCTATCCCTCTAAGAACTGGAAGCAATGATGCACATTTTCACCAGTCGTCTTTTACATGGTACTGGAAGTCCTAGCCAGAGCAATCAGGCAAGAAAAAGAAATAAAAGTAATCTAAATTGGAAAGGAAGAAGTGAAACTGTCACTATTTACAGATGACATAATTTTATACATAGAAAACCCTAAAGAATTCACCAAAAAACTTCTATAAATAATAAACGATAAACTTAAAGTTGCAGTATACAAAAATCAGTTGTGCTTCTTTACACTAAAAATGAATTAGCAGAAAGAGAAACTATGAATACAATTCCAACAAAAAGAATACAATACCTAGGAATAAACTTAACCAAACAGGTGACAGACCTGTATGCTGAAAACTATAAAACATTGTTGACAGAAATTAAAGGAGACACAAAGAAATGGAAATATATTCCATACTCCTTGATTGGAAGAATTAACATGGTTAAAATGTCCATAATTTCTAAATCAATCTACAGAGTCAATGCAATTCCTATCAAATTTCCAATGACATTCTTCGCAGAAATAGAACAAAGAATCCTAAAATATATGTGAAATTAGAAAAGACCCTGAAGAGCCAAAAAAATCCTGAGAAAAAAGTACAAAGCTGGAGGTATCACACTCTCTGATTTTCAAAATACACTACAAAAACGTAGTAATCAAAACAGCATGGTACCAGCACAAAAACAGACATTCAGATCAATGGAACAGAATCAAGAGCCCAGAAATAAAGACACTCACTTAAGGACAGCTAATTTTCAACAAGGGAGCCAAGAGCATACGATGGAGAAAGGAAAGTCTCTTCACTAAATGCTGTTGGGAAAACAGAACTGCCTCATCCAAAAGAATGAAAGTAGACTCATATCTTACACCACACACAAAAATTAACTCAAAATGGATTAAAGACCTGACTATAAGACCTGAAACCATGAAACTTCTAGAATAAAACATAGGCAGTATGCTCTTTGACATCAGTCTTAGCAGCATATTTCCAAGTACCATGTCTGACTGGGCAAGGGAAACAATAGAAAAAATGAACAAATGGGACCACATCAAACTAAAATGCTTCTGCACAGCAAAGGAAACCATCAACAAAATGAAAAGACAACCTAATACTTTAGAGAAGATATTTGCAAACCACATATCTGGTAAGAGGTTAATATCCAAAATATATAAAGAACTCATACATCTCCACAACAAAAAAACTAACAACCCAAGTATAAAATGGGTGAAAGATCTGAACAGACACTTCTCCAAAGAAGATATACTGATGGCCAACAGGTGCATGAAAAGATGTTCAACAACACTAATTATTAGGGAAATGCAAATCAAAACTACAATGAGATATGATCTCACATCTGTCAGAATGGCTATAATTATCAAGACAGGAAATAACAAGTCTTGGAGAGAATGTGGAGAAAAGGGAACTCTCATACACTGCTTGTGGGAGTACCAACTGGTGCAGCCACTATGGAAAACAGTTTGGAGAGTCTTCAAAAAATTAAGAATAGAACTACGATATGATCCTGCTATTTCACTGCTGGGTATTTATCCAAAGAACATGAAAACACGAACGCATAAAGATATATGCACCCCTATATTCACTGCAGCCTTATTCAAGACTTGGAAGGAACCTAGGCGCCCACCAAGGGACAAATGCACAAAGATGTGATGTATATACACAATTTTAACCATCCATAAAATAAAGGATGAAATCTGGCCATTTGTGTCAATATGGATGGACCTTGAAGGGTGTTATGCTAAATGAAATGTCAGAGGGAGAAAGTAAAATACCATATGATCTCACTCATAATTAGGAGATTACAAACTACAACAAAACACATAGAAACAGGATTGGATTGGTGGTTACCAGAGGGAAAGGGGGGAGGGAAGAGGGCAAAAGAGGTGATTAAGTACATGTTTATAGTTATGGATTGTAATTAGGCTTTGGGTGGTGAACTTGATGTAATCTACACGGACATCAAAATATAATCATGTACACCAAAAATTTATGTAAGGTTATATACCAATGCTACCACAATAAAAATAATAATAATTAAGCATCACTAAAAAGAAAAACATCATGATATGAATCTTTACACGTTACCATGGAAAAATACTAATGCGTAGATAAATGAAATGAAAAAAAAGTTATAATCTTGCATGCATGATATAAGTTTGCATGTATGTGTATATCATTTAAAAATTCCAGAAGGATACATACCAAAATTTTGAGTCATAATTTCTTAGTAGGAAATTACTTGTTAGTTTTACTTCTTATTTTTGCAATATATTGTATGGATATTTTACAATGAAATTCTGCAAGTTTCACTTTTTGAAGTTTTAAAAATTATTAATTTTTAATTTTTTCAGTTACTCTTTTTTTCACTCAAATGGCAACATTACATAAATACTGCTCTCTACCTTGATTTTTTTTATTGTGGTAAAATATATATATGAAAATTTGACACTTTAGTCATTTTTAAATGTACAGTTCAATGTTATTAAGTACATTCACATTGTTGTGCAAATATTACCAGTATCCATCTCAAGAAATTCTTAATCATCCCCAAAAGAAATTTTGTACCCATTAAACAGTAACTCTCTCTTGTTGCCTCCACCCAGTCCCTGGCAACCATCATTCTACTTTTTGTCTTTATGAATCTGACTATTCTAGGTACCTCGTGTAAATGGAACCATACATTATTTGTCCATTTGTAACTGGCTTGTTTCATTTAGAATAACGTCCTCAGAGTTCATCCATGTTGTCACATGTGTCAGAATTTCCTTCCTTTTTAATGCTTTATAATATTCCATTGTATGTATATACCGTATTTTGTTTATCCACTTATCTGCTGATGGACATTTTGGGTTATTTCTACCTTTTGGCTATTGTGAATAATGCTGCTATGAACATTGCTGGAGAAAAATATGCTCGAGTCCTTACTTTCAATACTTTTCAATGTATACATGGAAATGGAAATCCTGGATCAGACGGTAATTCTACGTTTAACATTTTGAAGATTTGCCATACTGATTTCCACAGTGGCTGCACCATTTTCATCTTTGCACCAGCAATGCACCAGGGTTCAATTTTTTCCATATTTGATTAGTGATGGTGAGCATCTTTTCATGTGAATTTTGGCCGTGTGTATATCTTCATTGGAGAAATGTCTATTCGAAGTACTTTTCCCATTTATGAATTTGGTTGTTTAATTGTTGTATGAGTCCCTTATATATTCTGGATATTAATCACTTATCAAATATTTTCAAACATCTTTTCTCATTCTATAGGTAATTTTTCATCTTTTCATAGTGACTTTCAATGCACAATAGTTTTTAAATTTGATAAAGTCCAATTTATCTTTTCTCTTTTTTTGTTGATTTTCCATTTGGTGTCATATCCAAAAAAATCCTTGCCTAATCCAATGTCATGAAGATTTTCTCTAAGCTTTCTCCTGAGAGTTTCAGAGTTTTAGCTCTAACATTGATGTCTTTGATCCATTTTGAGTTGATTTTTGTATACTGTGTAAGTTAACGATACAACTTTATTCTTTTGTATGTGGATATCCAGTTTTATCAACACATTTTGTTGATAAGACTGGCTTTTCCCCATTTAATGGTCTTGGCAACCTTCTTGAAAATTAATTGACCACGTATGAGGGGTAATTTCTGGGCTCTCTATTTTATTCCGTTGGTCTATTTGTCTGTCTTATGCCATTACCATACTGTTTTAATTACTGTAGCTTTGTAGTATGATCTAAAATCAGGAAGCATGAGTCGTTCAACTTTGTTCTTCTTTTGCAAGGTTGTTTGGGCTATTTAGGGTTTCTTGAGATTACATAAGAATTTTAGGATGGATTTTTCTATTTCTGCAAAAACACTATTGATATATTGATAGGGATTGCATTGAATCTGTGTATTGCATTAAATAGCATTGTCATCTTAACACTATTAAGTCTTCCAATACATTAAGATGAGATCTCTTTCCATTTATTTATGTACTATTTCATTTTTTTCCCGGAATACTCTATAGTTTTTTGATGTATAAGACTCTCACCTCCTTAAAATTTTCCTAAGCATATTACTCTTTGGGGTACTATTATAAATGGAATTTTCTTAATTTCCTTTTGGGATTGTTCATTACTATTGATAGAAATGTACAATTTTTGTGTTTACTTTGTATCCTGCAATATTGCTAAATTCTTTTATTAACTCTAACAGTTTTTCCGTAGAATCTTTGGGTTTTCTACAACCAAGGTCACATGATTTTGGAACAATGAACATTTCATTTCTTCTTTTTCAATTTGGATGTCTTTTATATTTGTTCTTGTCTATTTGCTCTGCCTAGAACTTCCAGTAATATATTGTATAGAGTGGCTAAAGCAGGCTGTTGTTGGGGGTTGAGTGTTCTGTATATGTGCACTAGGTCGAATTGGTTTATGGTATTGTTCAAGTCCTCTCCTTATTGATCTTCTGTCTGGTTTTTCTAACTGTTATTTAAAGTGGTGTGTTGAGGAGTCTTATTGTAGAACTGTCTATTTCTCCCTTCAATATTGTCAATGTTTGCTTTATGTATGTGGGAGCTGTGATATTTTGTGCACATATGTCTATAATTATTACATTCTCTTGATGAATTGATCCTTTTATCAACATATAATATTCTTATTTGTCTCATAACACTTTTTTTACTCAAAGTCTATATTATTTGATATTCAAACAGCTGTCCCAGCTGTCTTTTGAATACTATTTGCATGGAATAATCTTCCCATCATCTCAGTTGCAACCTATTTGTGTCTTTTGATCTAAATTAAATTTCTGTTTATTTCTTCCTTCAGTTTTGTTAGTATTTGCTGTGTATATTTAGGTGTTCAGATGTTGGTTGCATATATAATTATAATTGTTATATCTTCCTAATGAATTAACCTTTTATCATTATATCATGACCTTCTTGATCTCCTCTGACAGTTTTAGCCTAAAGTCCACTTTGTCTGATATAAGTATAGCCACCTCTGCTTTCTTTTGGTTACCATTTGCATGGAATATCTTTTTCCAACCCTTCACTTTCAGGCTATGTGTGTTCTCAAAGCATGTCTCTTGTAAACAAGATATGGTTGGATTTTATTTGGTCACCTTACGTCTTTTGATTGTAGAATTGAATCCACTTATATTTAACATAATATTTGAGGTAATGTCAGCAAGTTGGCAGAATCAGCTTCTGACTTTACCTCTTCCCATGGATGCACTGAATAAGCATCTACACATAGATCAGTTCCCTCTGACAAAAATCCAGAAACGAATTGAGAGACACATTGGGTGACTGAGAAAATGTCACATAGAAATGGGTAGGAAAAGTTGACACACAACTGCACCATAAACTCTGCCAATGGCACAGTGCATTACAGTTGGGACAGACCCTCCAACTCCCAACTTCTTCCTGAAAAATGAACAGCTTAAACCCAAAATTCACCCCACACAACTTTTTTACACAGCTAAAACACAAGGGACTGGCTTCAAAATCACCTAGATCTGAAAGCTGACAGGGCTCAGCATTCATGACTGCATACTTTCCTAGTTGCTAAGTGCAGATCTTTCTTCTAATCAACCTACATCTGAGAGCTGATGGTGCCCCTCTGGGAGGCTGAAAGTGCTTGTGGACACTTCCCATGCCTCTCCCTGTGGGTCACTCCAATGGTAAAACCAACTCTCCAGCTTCTCCATGGAAGGAGCTTGTCCACACATCTAGGACCCCAACTTTTATGGCTGCCACCCCAGGGACTGGATCCAAACCATCTAGCTATGAAAGTCAATGGGGCTCAGCACTCTTGAGTCCCCTGGGACGGCAGAAAACAAAGATGCAGATTTAAATGGATGCATGAGCACTTCCTTTGGCTATCCCATTGGGCTCATCACAGAAGGATGAGGCAAAAAATGTGCAGCTCCCAGTTTCTCCCTGGAAGGAATTTGAATGCATACTTCCTCAACTGCTGCCCAGAGGTCAGGTTTCTACTTAGCCTGGTCTGGAAGTTGACACAGCAGTTAATTAATAGTCCTCCAAAAGCCTGAGTGAGCAGGGGGCAATTCCTGCACCTTCTCCCACAGGGCGCACTCCAGCAATAAAACAAAGTCTCCAGCTTCTCCTTGAAAGGATTTTGTCCGTACATCTAGCACCCAAATTTCATGGCTGCCACCCAAGGGATTGGTTCCTAAATCACATAGCTGATGAGAATCAGCATTCATGAGTCTCTTGGGATCACAAAGAACAAAGCAGCTGTTTTAAATGGGTACACAAGCACTTCTAGCCGCTATTCCCTCTGGCTCAGCACAAAGTGAGTAGGCAAAATCACTCAACTTCCAGTTTCTCCCTTAAAGGGATTAGACTGCATATCTAATGTCATGACTTTCCCAGGTGTTGCCAGAAGATCAGGATCTAGTTAGCCTGAATCAGGGAGCTGATGAAGCAGGCAAGTCATGGTTTTCCAGTAGCCTGAACAGGCATTTGGGCATTTCCCCCACTCCTGGGGCTCTCACTGGACTTAACATAGCCTAATCCTCTGGATGCCACTAAGCACAAAGACAGCAGTTTGGACAAGCACAAAGGTTTGAGAGACACCAAGAATCTCTGGCTAGGCTGATTGGTGAGGTTCATCTCCTATGTGAGGCCAGTCTATCAAGACTGGGAGAGGTGGTCATTTTTTATAATGTGCAGAAACCAACAAATAGAATTAAGGAAAATGAATAAACAATGAAATATATTCCCAACCAAAGAACAAGATAAAACTCCAGAAGCTGATCCTAAAGGAATGCAGATAAATGATTGATCTGACAGAGAATTCAAAATAACAACCATAAAGAAGATCACTGAGGTCAGCAGAAATATGCATGAATAAAGTTCGACAAAGAGATAGAAAATATTTAAAGAGTACCAACAGAAAACAATAACTAAACTGAAAAGTTCAATAGAGTGTGTTCATCAGGTGACTAGATCAAATGGAAAATAGGGTCACTGAATTTGAATATAGATCGGCAAAAATTATCTAATTAAAGGAACAAAAAAAATTTAAAAGAGTGAAGATAGATTAAGGAACTTATGGGATAACATGAAGTGGACCAGCATATGCATTATGGGAGATCCAGAAGGATAAGAGAGAGAGAAAGGGGCAGAAAACTTATTCAAAGAAATAATGGCTGAAAAATTCCCAAACCTGGGGAAGGAAATAGATGTTCAGATCCAGAAAACCCAAAAGATGAACAAATAAGATTAACCCAAAAAGACACACACAAAGACATATTATAATCAAATTTATAATCCCATTTATAATAAAGAATAAAATACTTAAGAATAAATTTAACCAAGAAGGTGAAATATCTGTCCACTGAAAACTATAAAACATTGGTGAAAGAAATTGAAGAACACTCAAATAAATGGAAATATACCCCATGTTTCTGAATTAGAAAAATTAATATGGTTAAAATGCCCATACTACCCAAAGCAATCTACAGCTTGAATGCAATCCCTTTCAAAATTCAAATAGCACTTTTTGCAGAAATAAAAATCATTTCTAAAATTCTTATGAAACCACAAATGAAGCAAAATAGCCAAATAAATCTTTAAAAGGAAGAATAGAGTTGGAGGCATCACACTTCTTGATATCAAACCATATTACAAAGCTATAGTAATTAAAACTATGGTACTAGCATAAAAACAGACACATAGATCAATGGAACAAAAGAGATCCTAGAAGTAAACACAAGCCTATTCAGTCAACTAATTTTTGACAAGGGTGCCAAGAATACACAATGGAGAAAGAATAGTCTCTTCAATAAATGGTGGTGGGAATGCAAAAGAATGAAATTGGACCCTCTTCTTATACCATGCACAAAAATCAACTCAAAATGAACTAAAGACTTATACATAAGACCTGAAACAGTAAAATTCCTAGAAGAAAACATACGGAAAAACTCCTTGACATTGACCTTGAAAATGAGTTTTTTGATATGACACCAAAATCTCAGGCAACAAAAGCAAAAATAAACAAGTGGAACTACATCAAAATTTAAAAGATTCTGCAAAGCAAAAAAATCAATAAATGAAAAGACAACCTATGGATTGGGAGAAAATATTTCCAAACCACTTATCTGATAAAGGCTTAATCTCCAAAATATATATGGAACTCACACAACTCAAGAGCAAGAAATCAAACTCTTTTAAAAATAGGCAAAAGACTTGAACAGATATTTTTTTCAAAGAAGACATATAAATGGCCAACAGGTACATTAAAAGGTGCTCAGCATCACTAATTATCAGAGATGTGCAAATCAAAACCATGATACTAAGACAGCTATTATCAAAAAAATTAAAGATACCAATTGTTGGTGAGGATGTGGGGAAAAGGGAAACCTTGTGCACTGTTGGTGCAAATGCAAATTGGTACAGCTATTTCGGAAAACAGTGTGGAGATGTTTCAAAAAACTAAAAGTAGAACTACCATATAATCCAGCAATTGCTACTCTGGGTACATAGCCTAAGGAATTGAAATCAGTACCTTGAAAAGATGTCTGCACTCCCATAGTTATTGCAGCATTTATTTACAATAGCTGAGATATGGAAAGAAACTAAGTGTCTTTGGACAGATGAATGGATAAGGAAATTGTGGTGTACAGCTATACAATGGAATATTATTTCAGTCTTATAAAAGCATGAGATCCTGCCATTTGGAAAAACATGGATGAACCTCTAAGTCATTATACTAAGTAAAATAAGCCAAATGCAAAAAGAAAAAGCTGCATGATCTCATTCATATTTGGAATCTTAAAAACTCAAATGCATAGAAGTAGAAAGTAGAAGAGTGGTTACCAAGCTCAGGAGGTGGGGGAAATGAGGAGATGGTCAAAAGGTACAAAATTGCAGTTACATAGGATAAATAAGTCCAGAGATATAATGTACAGTATGATGACTATGGTTAATAATACTGAACTGAATACTGGGAATTTGCTGAGAGTAGATTTAAGATGCTTTCATCACACATAAAAAAAGGTAACTATGATGAGAAGATATGTTAATTCACCTGACTGTAGTAATCACTGCACTATGTATATATATGTATATCAAATCATCATGTTGTACACCTTAAATATATACAGTTTTTATTTAAACAATTAAAACCTTTATGCTGAAAAAGGAAATTTAGCTTCTGAATTGTGATGTGCTGTAAGTTTAAAGTACACACCTGATTTCAAAGACAGTCTGAAAAACAGGAATATAAAATATCTCATTTATAATTTCTTAATATTGATTACATGCGGAAATGTTTTAGATATAGTGAATAAAATAAAATATATTATTAAAATGCTTTAAGAAATTATTGATAGGTAAGTACTTTATTGCCATTTTGTTAATTTTTTCTCTATGTTTTGTAATTCTTTTGTTCCTTTATTTCTTGTTTGCTGTCTTCCTTTGCAATTTCATGATTCTTTTAGTGATATGCTTTTATTCCTTTCCCTTTATCTTTGTATATCTACTATAAGTTTTTTCTTTGTGATTACCATAGAGGCTTACAAAAATATCTTAGATTTACAATAGTCTATTTTAAGATGAAATCAACTTAACTTCCCTTGCACACAAAAACTCTACACTTTTCCTCCCCTACACACATTTTACATTATGGATGTTACAACTTATGCATTTTTATATTGTGTATGCATTTACCAATTATTGTACTTGTAGCTGTTCTTAATGCTTTTGTCTTTTAATCTTTATACTAGAGTTAAAACTGATTTATGCATCACCATTACAATATTGGAGTATTCTGTCTATATATTTACCTTAACTAGTGAGTTTTATACTTTCCTGTGACTTCACGTTACTATTTAATGTCCTTTCATTTCAACTTGAAGAACTCTCTGTATACAGCATATAGTAGGATTATGATTTTTCACCCCTTCTGCCAATCTATGTCTTTTAATTGGAAGTTCAATCCATTTACATTTAAAGTCATTACTGATATGATAGGACTTACTACTGCCATTTTGCAATTTGTTTCTCTACATACTATAGCATTTTTGTTCCTCATTTCCTCTATTACTGAATTCTTTTGAGTTTTGATGATTTTGTAGTGACACATTTTAATTCCCTTCTCATTATTTTTTCCTATATTCTATAAATATTTTCTTTGTGGTTCTAACTGAGATTATATGTATCATGCTAGAGTTACAACAATTTAACTTGAATTGATACCAACTTAACTTCAATTGGTTAAAAGACTACACTCATACACATCTCTGTTCTTTCAGGTTATTGATTTCACCAAATACATGAATCTTTATGTACTGTATGAATATTAACATATATTTATATTTATTTTATACGTTTGTCTTTTAAACTTTGTAAAATTAACAAGGGGAGTTATAAAAGAAAATTACCTTAAAACTGTCTTTTACATTTTCCCATATATTTACCTTTACCAAAGATGTTTTTGCCTTCCTACAGCTTTGCGTTACTATCTAGCATCCCTTTATTTCAACGTGAAGCATTCCCTTTAGCATTTTATAGGAGGTAGGTCAAACTGTATTGAAATTCATCACCTCTTGTTATTTGGAAATGCCATAATTTTTCCATAATTTTTGAAGGTCAGTTTTTTGGGGGCATTGAATTCTTAGTTGATACTTTTTTTTCTTTCAGCATTTTAAAGATATCGTTCCATTGCCTTCTGGCCTCCAAGGTTTTTGATGAAAAGTTTGATGATAATCTTATTGAATATCCCTTATATAGAATGAGTCATTTCTCTCTTGCTGCTTTTAGTGTTCTTTTGTCTTTGATTTTTGACAGTTTGATTATAATGTGTCTCAGTGTGGTCATCTTTTGGAATTATCCTATTTGAAGTTTGTTAAACTTCTTGTTCTTTGTTGATTCATATGTTTCAAAAAATTGGGGAAGTTTTCAGCCACTATTTCTTCCGATAATTTTTTCCCCTGTTTCTCTTTCTACTCCCCTTCTGAGACTCCCACAATGCACATATTGGTCTTTTCATGGTTTCCCACAAATCCTTTAGTCTCTGTTCACTTTTCTTCATTCTCTTTTCCTTTCTTCTCCTCAGACTCAATAATTTCAATTGTCCTATACATAAGCTTACTGGTTTTTTCTTCTGTTAGTTCAAATCTACTGTTGAGTCGCTATATTGATTTTTTATTTGTTATTGTATTTTTCAGCTCCTGAATTTCTGCTTGCTCTTTTAAATAATTTCTATCTATTTGTTGACATTCTCATTTTGTTCATATATCATTTTGCTGACTTCTTTTAGTTTTCTGTTCATATTTTCCCTTAGCAATTTGAGAATATTTAAGACAAGTTTTTGAAAGTCTTTGTCTAGTAAATCTGCAGTTAGTGCTTCCTCAGGGATATTTTCTGTCAATTTGTTCTTTTGAATGAGACATGTTTTCCTGTTTCTTTGTATGTCTTGTAATTTTTCTTTTTTTTTTTTGAAATTGGTCATTTGACTATTATAATGTAGTGACAATGGAAACCAACTCCCCATGTTTATCCAGTGTTTGCTGAGATTTTTAATTGTTAAAAGCAGTAGTAGTCCACTTGTTTTGATATTTTCCAAACTATGTTTGCAGGGAGTATTCCTTATCTTGTGTTATCACTGAAGTCACTGCTCCATTTGCTCATTTTAACTATTATTTCGACAGAGATTTCCTTGAAATCCAGGGAAATAAACATACAAAAAACAAAATGGAGATAACAACCAACTCTCCCAGTCCTTACAGACTGACACTCTGCTAGGGTACTCCTTCACCACTTAGTTAGGCTTTTTCTGAGCCAAGGAATCAGCCTGAGGTGAAAGCTTAAGGTCTTCTCAAAACTTTTCTAGGCATGCATCTTATCAGCATGCTCATGGTTTTCTAAATTCTCCCATATAAATGGCTGATTTTGAACGTCCTAATTAACCAAAGAATTTCATCCCAACTTCTTCAGGTGATAGATGATCCACTGTATGTCTCCAACTGTAATCTCTTAGTAGCATCTGTGGGTTTATAGTCTAATTTGTATCTTTTATAAGCAGTGCCTGCAGCTTTTCCTACCAGTTCTCTGAGTCATGAAAAACAGAGACAAGCACCTTGCATTATTCTTTTTGATGTTCCCCAGAATGATTAAGACAGATTAATGTATGCTCTGTGCCCTCTAGTTCCAGGGAGGGAACTGAAAATCCAGCTGCCACTTGCCCAAAACCAAGATTTCTGCATTGGAGATGGGGTAGGGCAAGGGCAAGTAAAAGCACCACAAAGCATTCCTAACATCCTGAAGATGGATTTTTCTTGATTGACTTGGCTTGGTTAGTATAACTCTTCTAATGCTTTTCAGATCTCCTATAAAGTTGATTCAGACAGTTCTGGTTGTTGTTTCAATTTTCTGTGGGGGAACAAGAACTTGGAGTTTCCAAGTGTACCATTTTGCTGACATTATTCTCGAAACTCTCCTCTTAATACTTTCAAATATCAATTCACTTATTCTGACTCCAACTCTGAAGTAGACATAATTATCACTCCATTTAAAGATGATCGGTTGTAGCAATGAGAGGCGATCATATATGTAAAGTCACAAGGATTGTATGGACAGAGTAAAGTTTGCCTCTTTCTTGCCTACCCACCTATCTTGCTTAGATTACAATGTAAAAAGCACTGGACTAGGATTCAGGACATTTAAACTCTATTCTTAACTCTATGACTTAACTCATTTTATGATGTTAGCCAAGTAGTTTCCCTGTCTTTTCCTCAGTCTCCCCATATGTAACATGAAGGGTAAAAACCAGATGGTTTCAGAAAGCTCTCTAAGTACTGATGTTTTAGGATTCTCAGTAGGAAGAATGTAAAGCTTCTTCTCTTTCTACTCCAGGCTTGGAACACATTTCTAGTGACTGGGCAAAGAATAAGTAGTTATTTGAAAGCCTGTGTTATATTTGCTTAAAACAAAGCAGGAAACAGCAGACCCAGGATTCTTTGATGCCTAATTCCCATTTCCTCTTGGAGCAGAGGAGTGGCATGGCCTATCTCAGTCAGAGTAACTGCTCTTTGAACAAATTATCTATTCTTTCTGAATGGGTTCTACCCAGTAAATTGGATCCAGAGTCTGACCATTGCTAGCCCTTCCCTGATTATCCCCTCTCTCAGAAAGAATTGGAATTTCTAATTCCTAGGGCTTTACAGTTCTATCCATTCTATACATCACAATATTTCAGGGCAATTGATTCATGAAATTCAATGCACAAGACTTATACAGCCAAAGTGGGTTAGTGGGACTGAGGACTCAATGTCAAAGAACAAGAATGCAACCACAATCTTTCCCTATAAGGGAAAACAAGAGTGCCCTTGGTACACAGATTGGATTTGATGCTGTTTTCCAAACCATGTCCATCAGGATAAATGGAATAGTATAAGATGAAGTATTTTGGTATATTAAAGAGGTTGCAGGCCTCTCGTATAGATGAAAATCCAGAGGTTTTGGTCAGACAGGTGCCTTGAGTATTGTTCTGTCCCCAAGCTCTCCCCTCTATAACTTCACTCTCTCCTTTCTTTGTAGGATAAAATCCAAATTTCTTCACACTTTCTCATCCTTTCATTTCTTGTGAAATAGAGGCAAAGAGGCATATTAGAAAGAAATAAGCATTTGAAGCAAACATCTGGCTTTGTATTGTGGCTTTGTCACTATGTGACCCTCGGCACATTTCTTGACCTTTCTGAGCTTCATTGTCTTCGTCTGTACAGTAAGTGGGGCTAAAAAATGATAGGGAATGGGATAACCAAATTCTGCTACAATCTCTCATTGAAGTGCTTTTCAGCCATTAATATTATGAATATACAAACTATATATCAAATTGGAAAATACTTGCAATATTGAATTTATTAAAAATGGGACCCAAAACGGTACCTATGATTGAAACTGTGTGAAAATATTCAGGGACGAAAAGGATGAATAAAGTACATCTCTATGCTAATGGTAACCATAATGAAATGATGGAATTGGGGTGATTTCCCTCCTATTTTCTCCTCTTCTTGGGATATTCTTATCAAAGCACATCTAATTCTTAGCTATATCTGAAGAATCCAAATATCCCCAAAGAAATGTAGTGGCAGGAAAATGGTTTTCCCTAGTTTGGAATTAGTCATGGTACACGTTCCTGAGGTATATGTTGTGTAAATAATAATAGCAGCAAGAAGAATGTTTCCAAAGAAATAAAATTGCCATCATTATCTTTACCTTATAGAACTATTGAAAGGATTAAATTAGTTAATGAGTGTGAACAAACCAGGTAATTTGTACCTCCAACATTTGCCTCTGCTTCTGTGTTAACCCATTCTTAACCTCTCAGCTCTCTTCCACTTGGACCCCAGATCCTGATGCAATACCATGATCCTTCCTCTGCTGGGCCTCAGTCCTTTCAACACCAAGGTACATGGCTTCACTAAGAAGGGGAGAGTTGTGAATAGAAAGAAATCCAGAGACATAGAATCTCAGAATTGAGCTTATCTAGTCCAGTCTTTATTCATTTTAATAATACCTCCCTCTTGGTTATCACTTTGCAAAGTGCTTTCACATCCATGCCCTCATTTGTGCTTTCCAACAACACCCATTCCACAAACAAGGAAACTGAGGAAGAGAGAGCTAACAAGATAACTGTAGTAGCTAGCGGCAAATTCAGGACTCAACTCTGGCCTTCTGACTCTAAATTCTATGCTTTTTCCCTACGTTACAGGTTAAGTCCTGAATTCCCTCTACAATTATTTTGCCGAGTGGTTGATTTGTCCTTCATCATTAAATGACACTAGAAATTGGGTGTCCATTTCTATAATCATACTCATCATTATCATCATCTTTTTAATAATAATGATAGGCTATATCTAGTGAATACTTACAATATGGTAAGTACTGTGCTTTAAATGCATTATCTCATTTAATCTTTACAATGACCCTAAGATCACCTCATTAAGTAGAAACACACTTGACAAAATTCAACATCTCTTTCTGATTAAAAACTGTTAGCAAATAAAAGGAGTAGCAGGGAACTTCCTTAATCTGATAAAGGACTTCTGTAAAAATCTCCACATCAAATATCATATCAACAATGAAAAATTACAAGTCTCTTCTAAAAGCGGAACAAAACAAGAGTAACTACTATTACAACATTTTTCTTGTACTGAAAGTCATCTTCAGAACAATAGGACAAGAAAAATAATAAAACTAGTAAGAATTGGAAAGTAAGAAAAAACTGTTACTATTTGCAGACTATATAACTGTCCACATAGAAAAATCCAAGGAAACTCTCAAATTACCAAAATTGAAAACAGACCTCTCCAATAATTTCTAATGTAAGATCACTCTACAAGAGTCAATTGCATTTTGAGAAATCAGCATTACAGAATAAGGAAGTGTTCTCTTTAAAAATATACCATTCAATAAAAAGCATAAAGATAGGAAAGGAAGAAATAAAACTTTCCCTACTTGTGGATGATATGACTGTCTATGTAGAAAATACCAAGGAATTTACAAAAATTCTCCTAGAACTAATGAGTTCAGCAAGATTGCAGGATACAAGACCAACACGCAGAGATCAATCACATTTCTGTATACTAACAATGAACATGTGGAAACTGAAATTTAAAACAAAACACCATTTAAATCATTCCAAAGAAAATGAAATACTTAAGTATAAACTTAACAAAAAATGTACAGAATTTATATGCTGAAAACTACAAAGTGCTGATGAAAGCAATCAAGGAAGACCTAAATAAATTGAGAAGTAAACTATGTTCATGGATTGGAAGGCTCAACATAGTAAAGATGTCAGTTATCTCCCCAAATAGGTATACAGGTTTAATGAAGTTCCTATCAAAATTCCAGCCAGGTGTTTTCATAGACATAGACAAATTTATTCTAAAATTTTATAGAAAGGCAAAATACCTAGAATGAGTAAAATAATGTTGAAAAAGAAGAATAAATGTTGGGATCACTCTAACTCATATCAAGATCTAGTATACAGCTATAGTAATCATTACAGTGTGGTATTGGTGGAAGCATAGACACAATTCAATGGAACAGAATACAGAACCTAGAAATAGATCTACACAATATGACAAACTGATGTTTGACATAGTTGTAAAAATAATTCAACAACTACACAAATGATGCTGGGGCAAATGAAAATTTATAGGTATAAGATAAGAATCTGAACCTAAATTGAACTCCTAATACAAAAATTAACTCAAAATGTATTGTGGACTAAAATGTAAAGATAAAAAGATATAAACTCTTAGGAAAAAATATAGAAAGTCTTCAGGATTTAGGGCTAGGCAAAATGTACTTAGTCTTGAACCAACAGTAGGATCCATAAAAGGAAAACTTGATAAATTGGGCCTCATCAAAATTACAAACTTTTGCTCTGTGAAAGGTCTTGTAAAGAAGATGAAAACAAACTATACACTAGAAAAAACTATTTGCAAACCACATATCCAACAAAGAATATCTAGAGTATATAGAGAAGGCTCAAAACTCAACAGTAAGAAAAAAGTAAATAAAATAGACCTATTAGAAATGGGCAAAAGATATAGTCATTTTACTGAAGAGGATATACAAATGGCAAATATGTACGTGAAATGATATTCACCATCACTAGCCATTAAAGAAGTGTAAATTAAAATTACAAGACATTACTTTACACCTCTTAGAATGGCTAAAATAAAAAACCCATTGACAATAGCAACTTTGAGTGATAATAAGGAGACACTAGATCAAAAATATATTGCCAATGGGAATATAAAATGCTACAGCCACTCTGGAAAACAGTTTAGCAGTTTCTTATAAAACTAAACATATAGCTACCATACAACCTAGAAATTGCACTCCTGGGCATTTATTCCAGAGAAATGAAAACTTATGTTCACAACAAAACATGTAGAAGAATATTCATAGCAACCTTACCTGTAAAGCCAAAAACTTTTGAAAAAACCCAAATGTCCTTCAACAAGTGAACGGTTAAACAAACCATGGTACATCCATACAGTAGAATACTACTCAGCAATAAAAAGAAACAAACTAGTAACACATGCAACGACTTGCATGAATCTCCAGAGAATTATGCTGACTGAAAAAAGACAATCTCAAAAGGTCATACCACTGTATAGTTCCACTTATATAACATTCTTGAAATAAAACAGAGGCAAGTCATTTATCTCTCTAGGCCTCGGTTTCCTCATTTTAAAAATGGCAACAAAATGTGTGCCTCCTCATAGACCCTTGAGGATTAAATGACAATGTATGTCATGGTACTTAAAGTGGTGCTTGGCACATAGAAAGTACTCAATTATTATTAGCTATTTGGCTCAGAGCAGGCCAGTTTTTAGATCATGATTGAATAAATTAAATACTCTCAAGATCTACAGCTAGAAGTGCTCCTAAGACAGGACAGATTTGACCAAGGCTCTGGTTGCTAGGAAAACTGATCACAGGAGGTAACTGAGCCCAGAGCTTGCTTTCTCCTACTCTCAGCCATAGGGTTTGGATTCCAACAGTTCTGGGGAACATTGATGAGCATGCTCAAATCACAGTGTTCAGGAAACAGAGGAATATTTCAGATCATGTCTGAAGTTCAGAATAGTGTTAGCACAAGGAGGATATCAAGAAGTCTGAGCCAGTTTTGTGAGTACAGTATGTGAGAATGGGCTAAAATAAGACAACACCTGAGACCTGCATACCCTCACTGGCATTCTATTCAATGGGCCAATTAGAAGACACCTCTAATCAGAAGCCCTTTCAAGAGTGACAACTACCAAGCTTGGATTAGCTGTAATTATTCCCAGTTACTGGAATGTGTTGCCCTGTGATTATGCAGAGGGCAAAGAAAGGTATTACTTTGGCTTAAGAACAGAGGAGAGAGAGAAATATATGTGGGAAGGGGGGGGTGAGATTCTGATGGATGAGAAACAGGAATTTAAATATCTGCAGAAAGTCATTCAAACAACAATCACCCCTTAAACAAGACAGTCAGTGTGCTGGGCTCTGCTGATTCCTAGGCAGCTAGGTTGTAACTGATTGAATTGGGTGAGTAAATGGGTTTCTTTCTGGCATCTTACAGAGATGATTGGAACAGATGATCAGTTCAGGAAGCCCATGCTCTGTAAAAGAAAAGCACCTAGCTTGTATTATGACCTAAGCAATAAAGGCCCTTACCACTTGCCATGGTGGCTATTGGCAGATTGGAGCCACACAGATCAAGGTGTCACCAGAAATCATGAGGCATCCAGCGTAGTACTGGTCACCAATGGACAGGATTTTCAGTTCTGGGGCATCCTGTATTTCTGGCTAAAATAAGGGATCACACATTGCCGGGGTACATCTAGGGCATGTCTATACTGTCCATTTTCAACAGACACAGGGCAGTGGGAGGGAAGAAAGAGTGGAGGGAAACTAAATGAATACCTGCTAAATGCCAGGTACTATCCTATCTGTTATTTAAACCTCAAAACTGTATTTTGGAGGAAATACTATCTCTAATTTGTGTCCAGATTCTATCCCTTCTTGGAGAATCACAACACACATTAGCTTATAAAAGGCTCCAATATGTCCTGCCATATATAAACATTTTTAACTTGGTTGAACAGAGTTTCACAACTCATTTGGTTATGGAACCCTCATTGTTTCCCAGAATACCTATTGATATTTCAGCAAGCAGTAAGTCACTGCTTTCTTGGGCCTCAATTCTCTTATCTAAAATGTATAGTATGTAGTGCTTTATAGGAAAAGCATGGTAACATATATCATTTCACTATTTCACTTGACCTATAAAAATAACCGTGTGATATTAACATTATTAACCTACCTATTATTAACCTACCTATTTCACTTAGGAAACTAAGGATGATAGAGGCTGAATAACAAGCCACAACTTATACAGCTAGTCACTGGCAGAGCCAGGACTTGAATCCAAGTCTTCCTTGTCCATTTAGTTTTTCATGAAGCCTTCAACTCTAACAATCTATGCGTCTATGAGCTGTAGGACTTCATGCAAATTATTTCCCTTTCCTGGGCATATTTTCCCATCCAAAATGAGTAGATTGGATTAGGTAATTTCTACAGATATTGTGTACTGTATCTTAGATTTTAAGGCCCAACCATAGGTATCTCAAGTCAAGTTGAAGTTGTGTTCAGAAGTTTAGATTACCAAATCCAGGGGAGATGAAGAACTTATATAAATATGGTGATATTTTGAGTCACAAGTGTCATTTAGGGCCTTAGATTCCTGAGAAGAACAAATCCCTGAATTTGAGCTCTCAGATAAGCTAGTTTGGAAAAGTTTCCTGTCATCTTTACCATTCCTGTCTAGCTAATATCTGAAGAAATGATAGCAACAACTACTCCATCAAAAAAGAAAAACAACCTGATGGGCCTCCCCAGGGCCCACATTGAATGAGTTGATGGGTGGTTCCCCAGAGATTAATGGCCCTGCCTATTTCTCATAGCCAGTCAGCCTAGTCTAGAAAGACCATGTAGATAATTAGGAGAAAGTCAACAATACTGGCTTAAGGGAGTATACTACTTTTTCCTTCCAAAACAGGCCATAGAGCAAGACCCAGACTGCTTCACCCTGCCGAGATAGAGATGATTTTCCAGTCTATGCACAGATTCAGGTTTCAGGCCCTCACAGCCAAGTCCACCCTGACTCCTGAATCCTCCAGCTCCTCTCTAGACACCATATCTGTGTCCCCCACCAACAAGGCTTGTACCTCCAGTTCAGGCTGAAAGATTCTCAGCAGGGGGAAGGGTCTTAACATTTCAGTGTTCTACACTCAGAAAGAGAGCTTACAGCTCCATTGCAACTTCCCGTCTAGCAAAGAGTCTCTTCTAACATCCAGTTAGGTTCTCCTAAAGCAAAATGCAGAATCTTCCTTCCTTGCTTGCTTCTTTTTATTCATTTGTTATACTAAAACTTGGAAAACCTTGATACTACGTCAGGCACTGTAGATACAAAGACAATGAGGCAAAGTGCCTGCTCCCAGTAAGCTTATAATTTGCCCAGAGAGTTTGATATCCGAGGCTAAGATTTCCATTTGTATTCCAGACTCCACCCTTTCTGTCTTTCCAAAGGCCTTACTCTAGTGACTATTTCCTCTCTTAGACATCTTCAAACTCTCTCATTATAGACTCCTACCCATTGGCCTTCAAACATGTTCAAGTCTGTTTCATCTTTAAAAGTCTCTGCATCCCATATCCTACTCCAGCTACTGCCCTAGCTCTCCCCTCTTCAAAGACAAAATTCTTGAAGGAGTTGGCTATACGTTTTATCTATGTTTACTCACTCCAACTCGTTTCTCAATCCACTCTGCGTTGACATCAACTCACACTATTCCATTGAATCTACTCTTGCTAAGATGAAAAATGACTTCCTTCTCAGTCTAGCCAATGGCTTTTGCCCATCTTGTTCATCAGTGTTTACCCAGGACCTAGGACAGTGCCTGGCGCCAAGTAGGTACCTAATAAATATTTGTTGAATAAATGAGTGCTGACTTTTCAGGCTATATTTTGCTAATTCATGGCATTGTTTGAACACTTTGCCTTACAATGCTTCCTTTCGCTGGCTTCTCTGACCTCTCACTCTGTAGATTTTCTTCTTACCATCCTGACTGCTCTCCCCAGTCTCAGTACTGATGTCTCCTCTTCTATTAACATTTATGGTGGACAGCTGGGGCTATGCTCTATGCATTTTTCTTTTCTGACTCTACACAGTCTCCCCGATGACCTCATCCCTGACTGTGGCCTTTACATGCTGATTCCTTTCCAATTGATTCCTCAATCTCAGACTTTTCTCTTGAGTTCCAAACCAGTATATCTTCCTGCCAACATCACAACTGGATGTTCTACAGTCACCTCAAACTCAACATGTTTAAAATATAACACTTCCAATCCATTACCCAATCAAAAATAAGGAAATACATGTCATTTGTAGTATTCCCGGTTCAGTAAATGCCACCCCCATCCTCCCAGGTGCTCAAGCCAGAAATCTGGCTACTCTTTGCACTTAAAATTAAATTCAAACCTTATGAACATTACCTTAGCCAGGAGAGCAACATCAACATCAACAGTAATGAGTTATGTTGATAGTATCTATCTTGGATATGATGTGTTGAAAATAGCAATTTATGTCTGTGGTCTTCTTCCCAAAAACCCATACTCCCTGTCTAATCTGAGAAAAACATCAAAAAAGTTCCAATCGAGGTACAGTCTACGAAATACCTGACTAGCTCTTCTCAAAACTATCTAAGTCATCAAGATAAGTCTGAGAGAACTGTCACAGCGAAGAGGAGCCTAAGGATACATGATAACTAAATGTCTCTTGCTTCTGGACCTAGAATGTTCTCCCTGCCCCCTTTCACCTAAAAATCTCTTACTCATTTTTTAGGCCTCAGCTTGAATGCCACCTCTTCAAAAAAGCCTTCTTTGACTCCACAGACTAAGTTAGATCCCCTCTTTCTTTGCTTTCATGGCACCGAATAGTTTTTCTCAGAGACAACTCATAACTCCTGTAATGATTTGCTCAGCATCTATATGTGTCTGCTAGACTGTAAGTGTCTTGCAAATGGAGACTCTATTACTAGTACATTGCTATATCTCCAGCATCTAGAAAGGAGGGAAACTATGACCTGAATGCCAAATGTGGCTCATCATGTTTTTGGAAATAAAGTTTTATTGGAACATAGGCAAGCTAATTCATTTATATATTGCTTATGGCTGCTTTCACATTACAACAATACAATTGGATAGTGTTGCAAACAGAGATGGATAGCCGACAAAGTCTAAAATACCTACTATCTAGCCTTTTACAGAAAACATTTGCTCACTTCTGCCCCAGAATAGTGCCTAGCACATGGTGGGCCCCAATAAATATTTTTCAATTGGTTAATTAGTAAAATTACTTCTGTGGGAAAAAAAATGCACATTTATCGAGCACCTACGTCTATATCAAGTATCATGTTAGACACCATCAAACATTGCTACACCAGTTTGCTCTTTAGATTATTTGTAATTAATCCCAAATTGTTTCAGGTGGTGATACTGACGCCTCACCTAAAGGTAGTTCTTCAAAGGCAGGGCCTGAGTGTGCTTTTTCTCTTTGGATTTCTCGCAGTCCTTAGTTCTGATTTCTACTCAAAAAGTGGGGTAGGAAAGTCAGTCCTTTTGACTGACCACCAACTGTAATAGGGTTGCTGTCACAGTGTCCTCTCTTATTCTCCTTGCCTTTCATCACACTATCCCATTCAATAGCAGCAAGTTAATAAGTAAGATTAAATCCTTTTGTTAATTCTCCTCAAGGGACAAAAACAAATAAACTTACATTGGGGAAAAACTTACTAGGTGGAAATATTCACCATCAGAGGAAATGGGGGAGCCCAGAAAATGCAGAATTCCCAAGAAGAATACAAACTGAGAGCAAATTGCTTGTGGAAAGAGGCAGCCTGGCATAGGAAGAGGTGGTCTGAACTGAAAGACAGAAAATCTGGGTGTGATGCCTACTTAACCACTACCTAGATGTGTGAGGCAAGGCAAGTCACATGACCTTTCTGAGCCTCAGTTTTCCCATCTGCAAATTGAGGGATAAGTTCAATCCACGAGTATTTCATGATAACCATGTTGGTACTGAAAAATTTTTCAAGGTCTATTTCTGAAAAATTTAGTGGTAGCTCACAGTGATAGCTGTACTTATCTTGGAGGACCACACATTCCCCTGTGCAACTCATATATGTCTTTGATCAATAAAAATGGGAAAAGGAGTTAATTATTGCTTAATAAATACTGCTTATTGAAAAGACAAATTAACTCAAACAAGGAGAGAAAAACTAAATTCAAAGGATTCTTAGAGGAGAGAAGCTTGGAAAAGCATGCAACTAGATGGTCTCAAAGGTCACCTCCAGCTATGACATTCCCTGGTCCTATGATCTTATCTCATCCAAATTCTGACAACTTAAACAAACTATCCTTTTATTTATTTTTTATTTTTTATCGAAGTAATATTAATTTATAACATTATATAAATTTCAGGTATACATCATTATATTTTGACTTTTTGTAGACTACATCATGTTTACCACCCAAAAACTAATTACCATCTGCCACTGTACACGTGTGCCATTTTAGTCCTTTCACCCTCTCCTCTTCCCTCTCCTTCTAGTAACCACCAGTCTAATCTCTATATCTATGTGCTTATTTGTTTTTGTTGTTGTTGTTTTTATCGCCAAGTTATGAGTGAAATCATACAGTATTTGGCTTTCTCTGACTTATTTGACCTAGCATAATACCCTCAAGGTCCATCCATGTTGCCACGAATAGCAAGATTTCATCTTGTTTATGCTGAGTAGTATTCTATTGTGTGTGTCTGTGTGTATGTGTGTGTGCGTGTATGTATATATCCCACATCTTCTTTATCCATTCACCCCTTGATGGGCACTTGGGTTGTTTCCAAGTCTTGCTTGTTGTGAGTAATGCTGCAATGAACATAGTGGTGCAAATATCTTTTGAAGTAGACTTTTCGTGTTCTGTGGACAAACATCCCGAAGTGGAATAGCTGGATCATATGGTATTTCTGTTTTTAATTTTTTGTGGAATCTCCATACTGCTTTCCATAGTGTCCGCACCAGTTTACATTCCCACCAGCAGGATATAAGGGCTCCCTTTTCTTCACACCCTCTCTAACATTTGTTATTTCTTGTCTTGTTAATTATAGCCATTCTGACAAGTGTGAGGTGATATCTCATTGTAGTTATGATTTGCATTTCCCTAATAATTAGTGATGTTGAACATCTTTTCATGTGTCTATTGGCCATCTGGGTATCTTCTTCAGAAAAATGCCTATTCAGATCCTTTGTCCATTTTTCAATCATGTTGTTTGTTTTTTTGCTGTTGAAATACGACTTCTTTATATATTTTAGATATTAACCACTTATCAGATATATGATTTGAAAATATCTTCTCTCAATTCTTAGGTTATCTTTTCATTTTGTTTATGGCCTCCTTTGCTGTGCAGAAGCTTTTTAGTCTCACGTAGTTCCATTTGCTTATTTTTCACTTTTGTTTCTCTTACCTGGGGAGACAAGGTATTCAAAAAGATGCTGAAAAAAATAAGATACTGCTAAAATTGCTGTCAAAGAGCATACTGTTTATGTTTTCTTCTAGGAGTTTTATGGTTTCAGGTCTTACATTCAAGTCTTTAATCCATTTTGAGTTAATTTTTGTGCAAGATAATGGTCTACTTTCATTCATTTGCATGTGGCTGTCCAGTTTTTCCAACATCGTTTGTTGAAGAGACTTTCCTTTCTCCATTATATACTTTTGACTGGAATAAATAAATTTGTCGAAAATTAGCTGTCCATAGATGTTTAGGTTTATTTCTTGGCTATTGATTCTGTTCCATTGAGCTGTATGCCTGTTTTTGTGCCAGTTGCATGCTGTTTTGATTACTATAGCTTTCTAGTATATTTTGAAATCATGGAGTGTGATATCTCCAGCTTTGTTCTTTTTTCTCAAGATTGCATTGGCTATTTGAGGTCTCTTGTTGTTCCATAATAAATTTTAGGATTCTTTGTTCTATAACCATGAAAAATGCCATTGGAACTTTGATGTGGATTGAATTGAATCTGTAGATTGTTTTAGTAAGTATGGACATTTTAACTATGTTAATTGTTCCAATCCATAAGCATGGAATATCTTCTCATTTCTTTGTGCTTTCTTCTATTTCCTTCAACAGTGTTTTATAGTTTTCAGTGTACAGGCCTTTTGCCTCTTTGGTTAAATTTATTCCTAGATATTTTATTCTTTTTGTTTGATTATAATGGGATCACAGTCTTAATTTCTCTTTATGCTATTTCGTTGTTAGTATATAGAAATACAACTGATTTTTGTATGTTGATTTTGTACCCTGAAAATTTATTGTGGTGTTTAATTATTTCTTAGAGTTTTTTGGTGGGTTCTTTAGGTTTTCCTATCTAGAAAATCATGTTATCTGCATATAGTGACAATTTTTCTTCTTCCTTTCCAATTTAAATCCCTTTTGTTTCTTTTTCTTGCCTGATTGCTCTGGCTAAGACTTTCAATACTTTGTTAAACCAGAGTGGTGAAAGCGGGCATCATTGTCTTGTTTCTGTTCTTAGAGGGATAGCTTTCAGTTTTTCACTATTGAGTACGATGCTACGTGTGGGTTTGTCATATATGGCCTTTATTCTGTTGACATACTTTCCTTATATACCCATTTTATTCAGAGTTTTTATCTTAAATGGATGCTGAATCTTGTCAAATGCTTTCTCTGCATCTATTGAGATGATCATGTGATTTTTATTCTTCATTTTGTTGATGTGGTGTATCATGTTGATTGATTTGCAAATGTTAACCATCACTGCATCCATGGAATAAATCCTACTTGATCATGGTTTACTCTCTTTTTAATGTATTGTTGTATTTTATTTGCTAGTATTTTGTTGGAGATTTTTACATTGATGTTCATCAGTGATATTGCCCTGTAATTTTCTTTCTTTGTGTTGCCCTTGTCTGCTTTTGGAATCAGGGTAATGTTGGCTTCATAGAATGAGAAAGCTTCTCCTCTTCAAATTTTTGGAAGACTTTGAGAAGGATGGGTATTAAATCTTCTTTAAATGTTTGGTAGAATTCACCAGAGAAGTTGTCGGGCTCTGGACTTTTGTTTTTTGGGAGGGTTTTGATTACTGTTTCAATCTCATTACTTGTAATTGGTCTATTCAGATTGTTTCTTTCTTCTTGATTCAGTTTTAGGAGATGGTATAATTCTAGGAATTTATCCATTTCTTCTAGATTATCCAATTTGTTGTTGTATAGCTTTCTGTAGCATTCTTCTATAATCCTTTGTATTTCTGTGGTGTCTGTTGTAATTTCTCTTCTTTCATTTCTGATTAATTTAATTGAGTCTTCTTTTTTCTTGGTGAGTCTTCCTAAAATTTTGTCAATTTTGTTTATCCTTTTGAAGAGTGAGCTCTTAGTGTCACTGATTTATTTCTATTGCTTTTTAGTCTCTATATAATTTATTTCCTTCTGATTTTTATACTTCCTTCCTTCTACTGATTTTGGGCTTTGTTTGTTCTTCCTTTGTTAGTTCATTTAGGTTTATTTTTAGATTGTTTATTTGATACTTTTTTGTTTCTTAAGGTAGGCTTGTATTGCTATAAACGTCCCTCTTAGTATCACTTTTGCTGTATCCCATAAAATTTGGTATATTTTATTTTCACTTTAAGTTGTGTCCAGGTATTTTTTTCATTTCCTCTTTGATTTCTTCATTGACCCAATAGTATCTCAGTAGCATTTTGTTTAATCTCCACATCTTGTGGCTTTTCCAGTTTTCTTCTTTTGTTGATTTCTAGTTTTATACTGTTGTGGTCAGAAAATATGCTTGGTATTATTTGAATCTTCTTAAATTTACTGAGCTTGTTTTGTGAGCTAATATGTCATCTATCATGGAGAATGTTCTATGTACATTCAAAAAGAATGTGTTTTCCAATTTGGGGATGGAATGCTCTGTACATATCCAGTAAGTCCATCTGGTCTAATGTGTCACTTAAGGCTAATGTTTCCTTATTGATTTTCTGTTTGGATGATCTATCCATTCATATAAGTGGAGTGTTAAAGTCCCCTACTATTATTGTGTTACTGTCAATTTCTCCTTTTTCGTCTGTTAATAATTGCTTTATGTGTTTAGGTGCTCCTCTGTTGTACACATAGATGTTTACAAGTGTTATATCCTCTTGTTGGTTTGCTCCCTTTTATCATTAGGTAGGCCCTTCTTTGTCTCTTGTTACAGTTTCTGTTTTACAGTCTATTTTGTCTGATGTAAGCATTGCTACCCCTGATTTCTTTTCATTGCCATTTGCATGGAGTATCTTTTTCTATCCCTTCACTTTCAGTTTGTAAGTGTCTTTGGATCTGATGTGTGTCTCTTGTATGCAGCATAAATATGAGTCATTTTTTTTCATCCATTCCACCACCTTTGGTTTTGTCTTTGGTTGAAGCATTAGTCCATTGACATTTAAAGTAGCTATTGATAGCTATGTACTTATTGCCATTTTGTTACTTTTTTTCTAGTTGTTCTTACAGTTCTTTTCTGTTCCTTTCTTCTTCTCTTGCTCTCTTGTAATTTGATGGCTTTCTTTAGTGTTATGTATAGGTTCCCTTCTCTTTACTTTTTGTGTATTCATGATAGGTTTTTGGTATATGATTACAATGAGGTTCATATATAATAACCAATGTAGATAGCAATTCTATATTAACTTGATGGCTTCTTAAGTTTGACCTGTTAATATAAGCCCTACACTTTTACTCCCCCACACACATTTTATGTTTTGGTAGCATATTTTACCTTTTCTATTTTTGTATATCCCTTAACCTCTTATCATGGAAATCAATACTTTTAGTATTTTTGTCTTTTGACCTTCCTACTAGCTTTATATGTGGTTGATCCACTACCTTACTGTATATTTGTCTGTACCAGTGATATTTCTTCATTGATAATTTTCTTATTCCTATTTGTGGTATTTTCTTTTCCACTTATAAAGCCTCTTTAATATTTTTTCTAAGGCTGATTTGGTGATGATCTCCTTTAGTTTTTGCTTGTCTGGAAAACTCTTTATCTCTCCTTCCATTCTGATTGTTAACCTTACTGACTAGAGTATTCTTGGCTGTAGGTTTTTTTCCTTTTATCACTTTGAATATATTGTTTCACTCCCTTCTAGCCAGTAAGGTTTCTACTGAGAAGTCAGCTGATAGCCTTATGTGATTTCCTTTGCATATAACCTGTTGCTTTTCTCTTGCAGATTTTAGGATTATCTCTTCACCTTAAATTCTTGACATTTTGATTATAATGTGTCTCTGTGTGGCCTTCTTTGGAGTCTTCTCATTTGGTGCTCTCTGTGCTTCCTGTACATGGAAAGCTGGTTTCTTCCTCAGGTTAGGGAGGTTTTCAGCTATTATTTCTTTAAATATGTCCTCTGCCCCTTTGTCTCTCTCTTCTCCTTCTGGGACACCTATAATACTGATGTTAGTATGCTTGATGTTGTCCTAGTGATCTCTTAGACTGTCCTCATCTTTTTTTATTCTTTTTTCATTTTTCTGTTCAGCTTGTATGTTTTCCTCTACTCTTTCATCCAGATCACTTATCCATTGTTCCATGTCATTTACTCTGCTGTTGATTTGCTTTAGTGCATTTTTCATTTCCATTAATGTCAAACTGGCTTTTTAAAGAGTAAGTAGTGGCTATTAGGAATTTCATATAAGTAGAAAGAGAGGAAGCCTTTAAAATCAGAGGGCCCAGAGTTCAAATCTCTTCTTTGCCACTGCTTTGACATTGGGGAGGTCTCTCCACCTTTTTGCACCTCAATTCTTCAGTTCTAAAATAAGGTTAGTAATGCCTACATTACAGGGTCAGGTCAGTGTAAAGACTAAATGAGATAAAGTAGGTAAAACACCTGGTATGTAGTAAATATTCAGACTCTTAGATAGTCTCAGAGCCATCTAATCTTCTCCATTTTTACTTTTTTCCATGGGACATCTTATACTGAACCTCTCCCACACTATGTTGGAGATCAGCAGAGTTTCTATATTAAAAGGTTTTCATCTGTTCACTTGGCAAGTGGCAGGTAGAACAAGAGGAAATTGGGGTCCTTCAAGCAGCCCAAACGTCTAGTCTGAGTTCTAAGAGGATTTGTCTATTTTCTTTTAGTTCATATTGGCACAACTGGCAGCACATTGGGACATGGAAAAGGTACCGGCCCAGGAGTCAGGAGGCCTAGATGAATCAATTCCCATATCTGTGAAATGGGGGATTGTATATACATGGGCAGTGGATAGGCTGGCATTGAAAGAGATGGTTTTTAATGTTTACCTAGTGATAATGTTTCATGAGTCAAAAGACTGGTGGTCCATATTCATTATGACTTGGAAGGTGGAACCAAAGCATGCTAAAGAACCTGATGAGAATATCACTTCTCATTCATTCCACAGGACCAGGATCCTAGGCACTATCTCCTCAATAGAGGACTGTGAGTTGTATGAAACATGGGGGAGACACTGAAGGGATTCTGCTTTGAATGATTTAAAATGAGAAGAGAGTGAATGCATTTGAAGGGGTGACTTCTTTATTTTTTTAAAAAAAATACCAAGAGAGGTAGAAATTCAAACTGTTGTAATTATTCCAGGAAAATGCAGCTGCTCAGGATTTCATGTTTGTCTGTCTGAACCATGAGTGCTTGTTCCAGCAAGAAAGAATGCTGATATATATAAAAGCTGTAGTGATGCACTGTCATTGTCTGTGGCACAGTGTGTTGCCAAGACCAATTTTATCCCATTAGAAATTGTGTGAAGTTCAAGAGGACCTTATTCCATGGAGCTGTGAACACTTAAGAGTACTTACAATAATCAGGAGTTTTCTTTAGGCTCCTAGTGATCATTCAGTTACAAAGGACTGAATTTATATTTTCTTTCTTACATTTAGCCACTCTTTCTTTCTTTCTCTTTTCATCTTCTCTGCTTCTCCTCACCTTCTAATCTCCTTTTCTCTACCTCTCTTCTGCTTTCTTCTCCTTTATTCTGTATCTTTCTTGCCTTCTCCTCCTCTTCCATCTCCTCCCTTTCTTTTGTATTCTCCTCTCTTCCTTCTTCCCTTTTTCTCATGTCCTCTCTGCTTTGTCTTCAGTTCTCTCTTACTCCATTTTATCTTCATTTGTTCTCTTCTTTTTTACCTAATTGCCAATGATGCCAAGAGAGAAACTTACCTATGGACATTTTTCTCTTTCCAAATGGATTAAAACTCCAAGCAGACATACTGAAAGAAATTCCACATGGCACACAAAGGTCCTAGAAGTCATTCCAGATATGTCCCAGCAAGTTCCAGTCAGTACACTCCCTCTAGCAATCTCCTTACTCCCCATGTCCTCCCTAATTCTCTCCTCATTGGTATCCACTCACTACATAGCTGCTGTTATCATTAAAAACTTTGTAGTTGGGAACTAGCTGTGTATAAGCTCTGTACCAAATTCTCAGATTCCTTTCCCAAGGAGACCTATAGACTATGACAGATAACACTTGATACAAGTAGATGAATGGACATAAAATGTTAAAATGTCAGAGCAGGAGACCATTAAGTCTACACTCTAATGTTATGGTATTGGAAACTAGAGCAGTATTCTGCAGCCATCAGGGGTCAGATCATGTTGGTATAGACTTAGGATGATAGTTAGTATAGGCTTAGGATAATATTTGAACCACAACTGGCAGCACCTTATTGGTCATGCTTCCCCCAGCAAGAGTCCTTGTCTTATTTTTTTCTGTAATATTAACATCTAGTACAGGGGCCTCTCCAGTAAATGAGTATTGATTAACTGACCTCCAGGTTATAGCAGGATCCTACATTATACCTCTAGAAAGTTATCTTTGTTCAAATGTAAAGTGGAGTTAATAGTGACTGCCTTATAGAGTTAATGTGAAGATTAAATGAGAAAATCTATGTAAAGCATGGTCCATCAAGTCTAAAATATATACTATCTAACCTTTTATAGAAAACATTTGCCCATCCTTGGCCTAGAATAGTGTCTAGTGCATGGTGGGTCTGCAATAAATATTCTATTCCTGGCACATAAAAAACACTGTGTAAATTTAGCTATTATTATTATTAGCACATATATTCCCAGAAGTGGTAGTTCTACTATAGTTTATCTGAATAATCCAAAGATCATGGAGTGCATGGGTGAGCAAGTGTAAGGCCTGTCTTGATCCTGGTCCTACTGCAAAGTAAGGTTTCTCAGTCTCAATACTATTGACGTTTTTGGCCATATAATTCTTTGCTGAATGTGGGTGGGTAGGGGGTGGGATAGTTGTCCTGTGTATTGTAGGATGTTTAGCAGCAGCTCTGCTCTCTACTCACTAGACGTTAGTAGCACTTTCTCCCTTGGCGTAACAACCAAAAATGTCTCCAGGCATTGCCAGTGTTCACTGGGGGGCAATATTGCCCCCATTAAGAACCACTGATCTAAAGGGATACCAAAATACAATGCAATGTACTAGCCATTTGAAATCACAGGTTGCCCAGGGTAGCTGATGACTTCATTTAAGTGCCATTTGCTCAAATCTGAGTGAGGAGGAGGAGGAAAGAGAGATCTGGGAGTTTCCAGTTTGAATCTAAATTAGAATTCAGACAAGTGTAGCATGTCTAGTAAACTTGTGGGAGGTCCTGCCAGAGGTGTATGTGCAAAAGGATCAAGGAGCCTCCTCAAATCAGACTCATTCTGAAGGAAAAAGGTGGTACATTTGAGGAGCTTGTGAGAAAGTTCCTTTGCTGAAAACTTTGAATGATTAAGAGCTCAGTGGTGCTGATTAGGGACACTTCTAATAAGGCAAAGTGCAAGAGGTGGAAAAGCAGTTTCTTCTTCTTTGCCTTAGGCCTCCTAGTAGCTTTGGCATAATTAGGGCACCAGTGGTGTTACACAGGGGAGGCTGCAGTACTAGGCAGAACAGAAGTAGTGAAGAGGAAGAATGGACATAAATACATGTGAAATACTTGAGAGCCATGGAAATATTTAAAAAATAGACTGCCAAGAGTTGGTGTCTTTAAGTAGTTATATGGGATGAGGAAGCAGTGAAATTTATAATATTCCTATGTTATACATGTGTCCATGTTTAATACCACAAGTTAGTGAAGCCTAAATAAATCCAGGACCCTCGCAGATATCAGTCAGTAAACATTTGTTTAATGAAGTGGTTAACAAAGGGAGGTCTGCAGATGATGAGCTTTAGAATACATCAATATGAATACTTGAGGGTTAGGAGACCTTGCTTCCAATCTCCTATTTGACCTTATGAAAGTAATTTTCCTTCATTTGGCCTCAGTTTACTCATCCTTGAAGTAGGGAGGTTGGACTAGATTATCTTCAAGATTCTTTCTAGTTCTGATATGCTCAGCACCAATGATTTTTCACACAGTTGTGGCTCAGTGAAAACATTCATTTCTCTTCTACAACCGTCTCAGTAAACCAGAGATGCTGAAACATAGAAGCATAGACAAATTATTAGGACTCCTCTCACCCCTGGGCACAGCCTGGAGGCATGTGTGTTTCTATAACAGTCTTGCTTTTCTCTAACCTACTTTCAAAGGCAAAATGACTCCAGGCCTCCCATTTTACATGTTAGGTCTAATTGATACTGCTTAAAGACTATCTGGTCTTCTTTTAACCTCAGTTGCAAACCCTTTATATGATTAAAGAGAGTTTCCAAAGTCTTTTCTATGTTCTTTCTTTTCCAGGCCAAACACTTCAATACTTAGTCTCCATAAGGGCCTATTTTCCAGTCTTCTAGTCATATTCATTCTTCTCCTGTGCTTGCTTTCCACAAATGGGCTGGGAATCAGGAAATCTGAGAATTAAGTCCTGACTCTTCCACTAACATTCTGTGTTACTAAGGGCAGGTTATTTAATCTTTTGGCCACAATTTCCTTAACTGCAAAGTGAGGCTAATAATCCCTGCCCTGCCTATGGATTAGAAGGAATCTTTGCCTATCTGAAGCATTCATAACAGTGGAGCAATGCCTAAATTATAACTTTGAAAGCAGCATAGAGACCCAGACAATATGTCATTCCCAAGAACTGACCATAAAATCCCAACAAGAATATAGTTAATCTGAAATGGAGAAACAAACTGTGGTACACCCACATAATGGGATACTATCCAAAAGTTAATGAATATTAAATGTCTTTTGCTAAGTGAAAAACATCAGATCCAAAAGCCTACTTATTGGAAGATTCCTTTATATGAGATTCTGAAAAAGGTAAAACTTAGAGGAATGGAAAACACATAAGTGATTGTCAGAGATTAGGAGTGGAAGGAGAGGTTGACTTCAAAGGTGCAAAATGAGAGGATTTTTATGGTGGTGGGACTGTTCTGTATGTAATTGTGATAGTAGACACCTAGCTGTATGTAATTGGCAAAACTCATAGAATTAAGCCTTCTGATTCAGGCAAGATGATAGCATAAATTTGTCTCTCTCTGTTGTTTACGACTATGTACAACCATAGGTCTTGGAAATAACTCAAGAGACAAGGAAAATAGAAGGCTAAAAGGGGAAAGAGGTAGGAGAACTAGTTAGGGGCCCCAAGACTGGAGGAAAACACATCAGCAGGGTATTTTACTACCCCTAACCAACAGAAGAAGATGACCCAGGCCTGACATTTCTCTACCCTAAACCTAGTAGCCCAGGTAGGCATATCCCTCCCCCAGATCTAAAGGGATTCTTGCTTATTACACCAGGCAAGGGGAATTGATTGGAAGCCCTGCTAACAATAAGGAAGTATTCTCCCTGCTGATAATAAGGAAGTGTTCTGTCTACCTGCTGGATCTGATATATTCCTCCCCTTCCTAAAGACACACAAAGACTTCTCTTTCACACAAAGAGCACCCAGAGATTGTGGGCACCAGCAGGGATGATCCCACCACAACAAGTGCCAACCCAGGAAGTCCTCTCCTTTCCCACAGATTCTGACATCCCCCTTCCCCACCTAGAAATACAGCATGACTAGAGGCAAGGCCACAAGGTATAATTGCACAAAAGCAGCCTCAAACAGGGAAACACTCTGTTTCACTGCCAGACTTGACTCCTCTCATGTACCCAGAGACACTCGTGCTGGGGTTGGGCAGTCATCTTAAGGGAGATCACACCAGAAAAAGTGGCCCTAACTCAGGAAAAGATCTCTGTTCCCCAAAAGTAGTAGATAGCCACTACAGTAAGTGTCCAGCCTGGAAAGTATACTTTGTTCCCAAAGGAAGAGACTCCTTTCCCATACATACAATCACAAGCATGTGGAAGCTCCTTCTGCCCCATCAAGCAGCATCAGCAGGGACAAGCAGGAGCCCTACAACTATGAGATTAACCAAGCTGACAAAAACCACCATAAAAGCTCAGAAAATTAGAATGTCATTGGATTACAGCCCACAAAAGTAGGCCAGGACCTACGTGGTATACCTGAATCGGGTGACTGCCTGCTAAAATAAAAGATTTATATAGGATTCAGAGTCTCCTAATATAATAATCAAAATGCCAGGATAAAAATTTAAAAAACCTCCCATTGTAACAAGAAGCAGGAAAATTACAACTTGAATGACAAAAGACGATCAACTGACACCAATGCTGAAAGGATCAGTGTTACAATGACTCAAGAAGGATGTTAAATCAGCTGTCATTAAAGCATCAAAATGCTTCAACAAGCAATTACAAATTTTCTTGAAACAAATTAGAAAATGCAAAATATCAACAAAGAAATAGAAGTTAAAAATATAACCAATTGGAAATTACAGAACTAAAATATACAATAACTGAAAGTTTTTAAAAAGTCATTGGATGGGCTCAGTGTAATGGATAGAAGAGAGGGCAGAATCAATGAACCTGAGAACAGAACAATAGAATTTATGCAATCTGAACTACGGAGAAAAAAATAATGAACATAGCCTCAAAGACCTGTGGGACAATAACAAAAAGGTCCAGCATTCATATAATCAAAGTCTCAAAAAGAGAAGAGGAAGAATGTGGCTGAAAGAGTATTTGGAGAAATAATTGTTGAAACTTTCTCAAATTTGATGAAATACATGGACCTACAGATTCAAGAAACTGAGCAAACTCAAAATGGGATAAACCCAAAGAAATCCATGCCAAGACAACCCTAATTAAACTTCTGACAAGTAAAGACAAATGAAAAGTATTGAAAGCAATCAAAGAGAAAAGACACAATACCTATAGAATAACATCAATTTGAATGAAAATAGATTTGTCATCATAAACTATGGAAGTCAGAAAGAGGTGGCACAAAATTTTTTAAGTACTAAAAGAACTGACAGCTGTGAATTTTGTATCCAGGAAAACTATCATTCAGGAATGAAGAAGAAATAAAGACATCCCCAGATGAAGGAAAACTAAAACAATTTGTCTCTAGCATATCTATTCTTAAAGAAAGGATAAAAGAAATTTCTTAACCAAAAAAGGGAATTATAAAAGAAGAAATCCTGGAGCAAAAAGAACAAATAAAAGCAAAAATAAATAAATAAAAAAGAAAGAAAGAGTAAAAATATGGGGAAGTACAATAGACTATCCTTCAACAACATCAATTTGTCACACATGTCTAACAGCATAATCCATAAAGGAAAAACAATTATTTGCACCATATCAAAAAAACTTTTGCTCTGCAAAAGCCTATCTAAAGAGGATAAAAAGACACACTACAAAGAGAAACAAAAATTTGCAAAGTATATATCCAAAATAAATCTAGTATATCAAATATATAATAAACAGTCAAAATTCAACAGTGAAAAACAGACAATCCAGTTAGAAAATAGGAAAAAGACAGGAGCAGCCATTTTACTGAAGAGGATATACAGATGGCAAATAACATGAAAAAATGTTGAACATTTCTAGCCATAAGGAAAATTCAGATTAAGGCCACAATGAAATGTCACTATACATTTATCAGAGTAGTTAAAATAAAATAATTATGACACCAAATGCTGGCGAGGATGAAGATAAACTGAATGATTCATACATTACTGATGAGAATGTAAAATGCTAAAGTCACTCTGGAAAGCAGTTTAGAACTTTCTTATATAACTAAACATTCAGACTTTCAATTTGCACAAACTGTGCACTTCTACTCTGGGTGTGTGAAATCCCCTCTTGAGCACATGTTTGCATTCCAAATTATTCTTCTCAATGTTCAAGTAGTTTATTGTGATGCTTAAGGCTACAAATACAACTATCTTCAGCTTAAGAAGAAGATACAAAATGGCTTCCCAGATACGTGGGCATCAGTGGCAAGGGGACACCCCAGACCACCTAGTTCTTTGAAGTGATGGTGGAGGAGAGTAAGGATACATAATGAATAAATGTAATATAAGATCTTGAATTGGATACTGAAATTAAAAAAGGACGTAAGTAGAAAAGCTGGAGAAATTCAAAGGAGTTATTTCAAAACAAAATGTTTTTAAAAGTTAATCTGGACTTCTGGTTTTAGCTCTAACACATAAAGGGCTTGGAAGCATCACTGTCATTCTAACTAGAAGAAAAAATCTGAACAAACTGAATGTCAATGACTTTTATTGGATTTACCAGAGAATAGAAGTCTTAGAGAAATTACCAACCTCAAAATCTGGAGATACAGATGAAGACGGAAAATCAGAGCTGAGATCAGCTTGCATAAGAGCAGAAGCCACTGGAGCCATAAATTGGTAGGAACACTTAAATGGTAATTTTGACAAACTGCTGGTGGCTGAGTTTGGAATACCATGAAAGCAAAAATCTCCTGAGGGCTGAAGTCTTAAGCAGGCTCCACACTTCATGGGTTATACCTCTAAGAAACCTACCACATTGTCAAAGTAAAGAGCCAAGAAAAATCTGTTTCAGTTTCTGATAAGAAAAGTGAAAAGTAACTATTTTAAAATGCATACAGAGTGTCCTCCACAAAAAAAGGACTACTCTACAGGAAAAACACTTTACCAGAGCCTTATTCAAACTGAAGTTTGGATATTTACTCAATTCCAGGCCCTTCTAACCTTCTGTCTCACCTACAAATGGAAAAAAGCTAAGGAATACATTGTAAATTGACATAGGTCCACAAAGAGAGTAAGTAATAATTAGATTATAGAACTCTCCTTCCTCCATAACTTAACACCACACCAACAAGACTTCTGTACAGTAATACCAGATTACAGCAGAAGGAATGGTAAGTAATTGACTCTAGTTATAAAGAACCCTTGGGGGAGGGGCTGGCCCAGTGGCTCAGAGGTCAAGTGTGCACGTTCCGCTTTGGCAGCGCAGGGTTCGCAGGTTTGGATCCCGGGTGCGGACATGGCACCATTTGGCAAGCAATGCTGCGGTAAGCGTCCCACATATAAAAAGTAGAGGAAGATGGGCACAGATGTTAGCTCAGGGTCAGTCTTACTCAGCAAAAAGAGGAGGATTGGCAACATAAAAAAGAACCCTTGGGGAAGCCCAGAGACAATAAGGGAGGCCGAAATAAGGACACTAGAGGAAATTGAAGCCCCTGGTCCCTACAGCTACAGCAAACATTAAACACAGCTCAATCCAGCCAGATTAATAAGAAACCTCACACTAAGGTCCTATTTACCTTAGTTTCTATTACCTAATAGGAATTTTGTTTATCATGATATACCTGGCTTCTAACAAGAAAGTTGCAAGTCACGCTAACAGGCAGGAAAAAGACAGTCTAAAAAGCCAAAAGATGCATCTGAACAAGACTGCAGATTTTAGAATGACCAGACAAGGAACTTAAAATAACTATGATTACTATGTAGGAATTCTAATGAAAAACATATGTAACATGCAATTAGAGATGGGTAATGTAAGCAGAGATATGGAAATCTCAATAAAACAAAAAAGAAATGCTAGAAATTTTTAAAAACTGCAGCAGAAATGAAGAGTTCCTTTGATGGATTCATCAGTAGATTGGACACAGCTTAGGAAAGAATCAGGGAGCTTGAAAATATGTCAATGGAAACTTCCTAAACTGAAATGCATAGTAAAAAATAACCTAAAAAGCAGTACTAAGGGACCAGCCCAGTGGCATAGCGATTAAGTTTGTGTGCTCTGCTGCAGCAGCCTAGGGTTCACCAGTCTGGTTCCTGGGCACAGACCTATGCACTACTTGTCAAGCCATGCTGTGGCAAGCATCCCACATATAAAGCAGAGGAAGGTTGGCACAGATGTTATCTCAGGGCCAATCTTCCTCAGGAAAAAGAGGAGGATTGGTGGAGGATGTTAGCTCAGGGCTAATTTTCCTAAAATAAAAAGCAGAGCTAAATATTCAAGAACTATGGAATAATTTCAAAGGTGTAACATATACAAAATTGGAATACAAGAAGAAGAAGGAAGAAAGAAGGAAGCAGACAAAAATGTTTGAAGTGATGGGGTATTTTTTCAAAACTAATGACTGACACCACACCACAGATTCAAGAAACTCAGAGAACATCAAGCAGTACACATATCAAAAAAATCTAAATCTAGGCATGTCATATTCAAATTGCAGAAAACAAAAGACAAAGAGGAAAACTTGAAAGAAGATACGGAAGTGAGGGCAAATCTTTACTTAAACAAAATTGACAAACCCTTAGGCAGACTCACTAAGAAAAAAAGAGAGAAGACTCAAATCAATAAAACTAGAAATGAAAGAGGAGAAATTACAACAGATACTGCAGAAATACAATTGATTATAAGAGAATACTATGAAAAACTATATGACCACAAATTGGATAACCTGAAGAAATGAATAAATTCTTAGACTCATGAAACTTCCCAAAACTGAATCAAGAAGAAAAACAGAATCTGAATAGACCAATCACAGGTAAAGAGATCAACACAGTAATCAAAAACCTCCCAAAAAACAAAAGTCCAGGACCAAATGGCTTCTCCAGGGAATTCAACCAAATATTCAAAGAAAATTTAATTCCCATCCTTCTGAAACTATTCCCAAAATGTGAGAAAAGGTGGAACATATCCTAATTCATTCTTGAGGCCAACATTACCCTGATCTCAAAACCAGGCAAGGACAGCAGAAACAAGGAAAATTCAGGCCAATATTCCTGATGAACATAGATGCAAAAATTCTCAACAAAATATTGGCAAACTGAATAAAGCAATACATTAAATGGATCATACACCATGATCATGTGGAATTTATACCAGGGACACAGGGATGTTTCAACATCCAGAAGTCAATCAATGTGATACACCACGTTAATAAAATAAAGAATAAAAAATCACATGATCATCGTCAATAGATGCAGAGAAAGCATTAGACAAGATGCAACATCAATTTATGATAAAAATCTCTCAGTGAAATGGGTATATAAGGAAAGTACCTCAACATAATAAAGGCTCTATATGAGAAACTCACAGCCAACATCATACTTATTTGTGAAAAACTAAAAGCCATCCCTCTGAGAACAGGAGCAAGACAATGATGCCCACTCTCACCACTCCAATTCGACATAGCACTGGAGGTTTTGGCCAGAGCAATTAGGCAAGAAAAAGAAATAAAAGGGATCCAAACTGGAAAGGAAGCAAGGAAACTCGCGGTTTGCAGATGACATGATTCTATGTATAGAAAGCCTTACATAATCCATCAGAAAACTATTAGAAATAATCAACAACTACAGCCATGATGAAGGGTATAAAATCAACTTTCAAAACTCAGTTGCATTTCTATACACTAATAATGAACTAGCAGAAAGAGAAGTCAAAAATACAATCCCATTTACAATCACAAATAGAATAAAATAACTAGGAGTAAATTTACCCAAAGCAGTGGAAGACCTATACACTGAAAGCTATAAGACATTATTGAAAGAAATCAAGGAAGATATAAAGAAATGGAAAGATAGTACATGCTCATGGATTGGAAGAATAAATATAGTTAAAATGTCCATACTTGCTAAAGCAATCTACAAATTCAATGCAATCCCAATCAGAATCCCAATGATATTCTTCACAGAAATAGAACAAAGAATCTTAAAATATATGTGGAACAGCGAAAGACCTCGAATAGCCAAAGTAATTCTGAGAAAAATGAACAAAGCTGGAGACATCATAATCTCGGACTTCATATTATACTACAATAATATATTAATCAAAACAGCACGTTACTAGCACCAAAACAGACACACAGATCAATGGAACAGAATTCAAAGCCCAGAAATAAAACCACTCATCTATGACCAGTTCATCTTCAACAAAGGAGCCAAGAACATACAATAGAGAAAAACAAGTCTCTTCAATAAATGGTGTTAGGAAAACTTACAGCCACATGCAAAAGAATGAAAGTAGACCATTTTTTTACACTGTACACAAAAGCTAACTCAAAATGGATTTTAAAGACTTGAATGTAAGGCCTGAAACCATAAAACTCCTAGAAGACAATATAGGCAGTACACTCTTGACGTTGCTCTTAGCAGCATCTTTTCGAATACCATGTCTACTCAGGCAAGGGAGAAAAAGAAAAAATTAAAAAACGGTACTACATCAAACTAAAAGGCTTCTGAAAGGCAAAGGAAATCATGAACAAAATGTAAACACAACCCACCAACTGGGAGAAAATATTTGAAATCATATATCTGAGAAGGCATTAATTTCCACAATATTTAAAGAACACATGCAACTCAACAACAACAACACATCCAAGAACTATAAGTAGGAAAAATGCAAAAATGGTCCACAGTGAGATACATTTTATTCAGTCAAAAGACAAAGACAAAGAGAAAAATCTTGAAAAGGCGAAACATGAATAAGGGAGTCTAAATAAGATTAACAGCCAATTTCTCATCGAGCCTCATGGAAACCAGAAGGCAGTAGGATAACATAATTAAAGTATTAAAAGAAAAAACTCAGCCAAGAATTCTCTACCAGGCAAAACTATCCCTCAAAAATAAAGGAGAAATTAAGGCATTCACAGAAAAAAAAAAGAGCTGAGAAAGATTTTTGCTAGTTGACTTGCCCTACAAAAAATTCTACAGGGAATGCATCGGGCTGAAATGAAAGAACATTAGACCGTAAGTTGAAGTCACACAAAGAAATAAAGAACATCAGTAAAGGTAACTACATAGTTAAATATAAAGCCAGTATTATTGTATGTTTTATTTATGTCTTCCTATGTAATTTAAAAGATAAATTCTTAAAGCAGTAATGGTAAATCTATGATAATGAGCAAACAATATATAAAGATGTAACTTGTGACAATAATCACATAGATGATGCCAGTGCTGTATAGGAGCTGGTCATTGTATGATATTGAACTAAGGTGATATCAATTCAAAGTAGAATGCTATAAATTCAGGATGTTAATACTAATCCCCATGGTAACCAGCAGCAAAATAATAAATATATAATAATATATAAAATTATATATGGAAAGAAATAAAAATATAGAGATTTAATGAAATCCTTATCAAAATCCCAATAGCATCTTTTGCATAAATAGAAAAGTCCATCCTAAAATTCATATGGAATCTCAAGGGATGCCAAATAGCCAAAACAATCTTGAAAAAGAAAAACAAATTTGGAGGGGCCAGCCTCGTGGCTGAGTGGTTGGGTTCGTATGCTTCACTTTGGGGCCTAGGGTTTTGCTGGTTTGGAACCTGGGCATGGACATGGCATCACTCATTAGGCCCTGCTTAGGCGGCATCCCACATAGTACAACCAGATATACTCACAACTAGAATATACAACTATGTACCAGGTTGGGGGAATAAGAAGAAGAAAAAAAGAAAAGAAGATGGGCAACAGATGTTAGCTCAGGTACCAATCTTTAAAAAAAAAAAAAAAAAGAGCAAATTTGGAAGTCTCACATTTCCTGATTTCAATATTTATTACAAAGCTACAGTAATCAAAATAGTGTACTATGAGCATAAAGATAGATATAAAACAATTAAATAGAATAGAGAGCCCTGAAATACATCCTTGCATATATAGCCAAATATTTTTGACAAGAGTGTCAAGACCAATGGGAAAAGGACAGTCTTTTCTACAAATAGTATTGGGAAAATGGTATTCCACATGAAAAAGAAAGAAATTGGACCCCTACCTAACAAATCATACAAAAATTAATTCAAAATAGATAAAAGATCTAAACATAAAACCTAAAACTATAGAACTTTTAGAAGAAAATATAAGGGAGAAATCTTCACGACATTGGATTTGGTAATGATTTCTTGGATATAACACCAAAAGTACAGACAATAAAACTGAAAGTAAGTAAATTAAATTAAATTAAAAATAACTTCTGTGCATCAAAGGACACAATCAACAAAGTAAAAGGAAACCTAAAGAATGGGAGAAAATATTTGCAAATCATATATCTGACAAGAGTTCAGGATGTATAAAGAACTCTACAACTCAATAACAATAACAGCAACAGCAACAGCAACAACAAACAAATAACACTGTTAAAAAATGGGCGAAGGATTTGAATAGATATTTCTCCAAAGAAGATAGGCAAAATGGCAAACAAGCATATGAAAAGTGATCAGCATCACTAATCATTAGGGAAGTGTAAATCAAGCCACAATAAGATATCACATCATACCCATTAGGATGGCTGCTATCAAAAAATTAAAAAAATGAAAATAAGTGTTGGAGAGGATGTAGGGAAATTAGAACCCTTGTACACTGTTGGTGAGAATGTAAAATGTTGCATGCAATATGGCAGTTGCTCAAGAAACTGAAAATATAAAAAATTAAAAATATAATTACCATATAACCCATTCAATATTACTTCTGGGTATATATCTGAAAGTATTGAAAGCAGGGTCTCAAAGAAGCATTTATACCTCCATGTTCATAGCAGCATTATTCATAATAGCCAAAAGGTGGAAGCAACTCAAAGTCCAGTAACAGATGAATTGATAAACAAAATGTGGTGTGTGTGTGTGTGTGTGTGTGTGTATACACACACACAACAGAATATTAAATTTAAAATATAAATTTAAAAGGAGAAAAATTCTGACACATGCTACAACATGGATGAAGATTGAGGACATTATCCGAAGTGAATTAACCCAGCCACAAAAATACAAACACTATATGATTTAACTTATATGAGGTATTGAGAGTAGTCAAACTCATAGAAACAGAAAGTAGAATGGTGGTTGCCAGGGACTAAGGGAAGGGGAAAACGTGGTGTTGATGTTTAACAGATATAGAGATTCAGTTTTAAAAGATGAAAAGTTCTGGAGATTAGTTGCACAACAATGTGAATTTACTTAACACTTCTAAACAGTATACTTAAAAATGGTTAAGATGGTAAATATTATACGTCATATGTATTTTACCTCAAAAAGAAGAAAGGTCTCAAAACAACAACCTAACCATATCCTTAAAGTAACTAGAAAAGGAAGAGCAAAGCAAATGCAAAACTGGCAGACAAAAGGAAATAACAAATATTACAAAAGAAATAAATGAAAAAGAAAATAGAAAAACAGTAGAGAAAATCAATGAAACCAAAGGTTGGTTTTTAGAAAAGATCAACAAAATTGACAAATCTTTAGATAGATTGACGTAAGGTCCATAGTTATATTCCAACTTTTATTTCCGGTTTTAGTTAATTCTGTCTTCTCTCTCTATTCCTTAGTCATTCTGGCTAAATGTTCATCAATTTTGTCAATCTTTTTAAAGAATCAGTGTTTGGTTTTATTGATTTTTGTAACTCCTTCTGAAGCCAGTATTACTCTGAGACCAAAGCCAAGCAAAGACAAAACAAGTGATCTATAGACCAATATCTCTTATGAATATAGATACAGTAATCCTTAACAAAATACTAGTAAATCAAATTCAACAGAATATTAAAAGGATCATAGTCCATGACTGAGTGGTCTTTAGAGTGGTTTAAAATATAAAAAATAATCAATGTAATACATGATATTAATAGAAGGAAGGGAAAAATGAATAATCATCTAAATTGACAAGGAAAGGAATTTGACAAAATCCAACACCCTTCCATAATAAAAATAGTCATAAAACTAGGAATACAAAGGAACTTCCTCATCAAGATAAAGGACATTTATGAAAAACACATAGCTAACATCACGTTCAGTGGTGAAAGACTAAAAGCTGTTCCCCTTAAAACCAGGAGTTATATAAGGACTCCCACTTTTGTCACTGCTATTCAGCATTGTACTTGAAGTTTTAGCCAGAGTAGTTAGGGAAAAAAAGAAATAAGAGACGTCCAAATTTGAAAAAGAGAAATCAAACAATCTCTATTCGTAGATGACATGGTCCTATACATGGAAAATCCTAAAGAATCTACACACAAAAACCTATTAGTGATAATAAGTGAATTAAGCAAAAGTTTCAGGGTACAAGATAAACATGCAAAATAAATTGTATTTTTATACACTGGAAATGAACAATATGAAAAGAAAATTAATAACATAATCTTACAATAGCATTGAAAAGAATAAAATACTTAGGAATAAATTGAACAAATGGAGTGCAAAACTGAAAACTATAAATCATTGCTGAAAAATTTTAAGGAAGGCTTACAAAAATGAACCAGGAAATTAAACATTTTTGAGATGACAATACTCCACTAAAGTAATCTACTGATTCAGTGTAACCCCTATCAAAATTCTAACAATGTGTTTTGTGGAAATGGAAAAGCTGATCCTAACATTTATGTGGAATTACAAGGGACCCCAGGTAGCCAAAACAATATTGAAAAAGAAGAAAAAAGTAGGAAGACCCATACTTCCTGACTTCAAAACTTACTACAAGGCTACAGTAATCAAAACAGTGTGGTACTGGCATAGGATGGACGTATAGATCAATGGAATAGAATTGAGAGCCCAGAAATAAACCCACACATCACTGGTTAATTGATTTTTGACAAAGGTGGAGACCATTCAATGGGGAAGGAATAGTCATTTCAGCAGATGGTATTGGGGCAAATGGACATCCACATTTAAAAGAATGATGTTTGGGGCCAGCCCAGTAGTGTAGTGGTTAAGTTCGTGCGCTCTGTTTTGGCAGCCTGGGTCATGTGGGCCCAGATCTCAGGCATGGACCTACACAATGCTCATCAAGCCATGCATTGGTGGCATCCCACATACAAAATAGAGGAATATTGGCACAGATGTTAGCTCAGGGGCAATCTACCTCAATAAATAAATAAATAAATAAATAAATAAACAAAAGAATGATACTGAATCCCCACCTTATACCATATAAAAAAAATAAGCAAAGCAAGCCAGCCCAGTGGCCAAGTGATTAAAATTTCACATGGTCCACTTCAGTGGCCCAGGTTCGCAGGTTTGGATCCTGGGCATGGACCTACTCCATTCATCAGCCATGCTGTGGGTGCATCCCACATACAAAGTAGAGGAGGATTGGCACAGATGTTAGCTTAGTGCTAATCTTCCTCAAGGAAAAAAAAGAGGAAGATTGGCAATGGATGTTATCTCAGGGCAAATCTTCCTCACTAAAAATAATAAATAACCAAGGTAGATCAAATTCCTAAATAGAAGCATTAAAACCATAAACATCTTGGAAGAATAATAGTGCTGGGACAAATGAACATCCACATGCAAAAGCATGATATTAGACTCCTGACCTTAAACCATATACAAAAATAAAAAATCAAAGTGGATGAAAGATCTAAACATAAAAGCAGAAACTATAAAACTCTTAGAAGAAAACATAGGGATATGTTTTTATGACCTTGGATTTGGTAATGGTTTCTCAGATATGACACCAAATAAACAAGCAACAAAGGAAGAGAGTAGATAAATTGGGCTTCTTCAAAATTAAAAACTTTTATGCAACAAAGGACATTACCAAGAAAGACAGAAGACGTTTCACAGAATGGAGGAAAATATTTTCAAATTATATATCTGATAATGGTGTAGTATCCAGCATATATAAAGAACTCTTACAACTCAACAACAAAAAGACAAGGAACCCAATTTAAAAATAGGCAAAGAACTCGAATTGGCATTTCTCTAAAAAAATGGTACATATGGCGAACAAACACATGAAAAGCTCTTCAACATCATTAGTCAAGAGAGAAATGCAAATCAAAACCACATTGAGATACCACTTCACATACACTAAGATAGCTATAATAATTTTAAAAATAACAAGTGTTGGCAAGTGTGTGAAGAAATTGGAACCCTCAGACGTTGCTGGTGGGAATAGAAAATGGTGCAGCTGCTATAGAAAACAGTTTGGTAGTTCTTCAAATTATTAAAGTCAACTTATGACTCAGCAATTCCACTCTTAGGTATATATCCAAAAGAATTAAAGCAGATGTTCAACCAAAAACTTATACACATATGTCCACAGCAGCATTATGCACAATTATCACAAAGTAGACATAACCCAAATGTTTGTCAACAGATGAATGAACAAATAAAATTTTTTATATCCATGCAACTGAATATTATTTGACAATAACAAAGAATGAAGTAATGATACATGCTCCAACATCAATGAACCTTGATAACATTATTTATGCTAAGTGAATAAAGCCAGATACAAATGATTCCATTTATATGAAATATTCAGAATAGGTAAATCCATAAAGGCAGAAAGTGGATTAGTTGTGTCCAGGGGCCAGGAGGCAGGGGTAATGACGAGTGACTGAGTAATGATTGTAGAGCCTCCTTTTGGGATGGGAAAATGTTCTGAGACCCAACAGTTGTGATTGTTGCAAAGCATTGTCAATGTACTAAATGCCACTGAATTATACACTTTAAAATGGTGAATTTGATGTTGCGAGTATACCACCATAATAAAAAAAAGTTGAGGTTTGCAGAAAGATACACCATGCTAACACTAATCAAAAGAAATCTAAGATAGCTTTATTAATTTCAGACAAAACTGATTTCAGAATGAGGAAAATTATCATGGATTGAGAGGAGTATTACATAATGCTAACAAGGTTGATTGTCCAAGAAAATATGACATCCTTCACGTGTATGCCTACCAAAAAACATCAAAATACTTGAGGAAAAAACTGATAGAGCTGCAAGGAGAAATATACAAAGCCACTATTATAATTCAAGACTTCAACACTCTTCTTTTAGTAATTGATAAATCAAGCAAGTAGAAAATCAGTAAGAATATAGTTGAGCTCAATAGAGCCATCAATCAACTGGATCTCATTGACGTTTGTAGAATACTTCATCCAACAGCAGCAGAATACGCATTCTTCTCAAGCTCATATGGAACGTTCAGCAAGATGACATTCTGAGCCATAAAACACACCATTACAAATTTAAAAGAATAGAAATTATACAAAGCATGTTGTCAAACCACAAAGTAAACAAGAACTCAATAACAAGAGAGCTGGAAAACCTCAAAATATTTGGAGATGAAACAACACACTTCCAAGTAATGTATGGATCAAAGAAGAAGTCTTCAAAGAATTTTTAAAACATTTGGAAGTAAATTAAAATGCAATTTATGAAAATTGTGGGATGCCAGCAGAAATAGTGTTTAGAGGGAAATTTATAGTATTAAATTCATACATTAGAAAAGAAAAAATATCTAAAATCAATAATCTAAACTTCCAGCTATAAAATAGAGATGGAAGAGCAATTTAAGCATAATGCAAGCAGAAGAAATGGAATTGAAAACAAAACAACATAGAGAACACATCAATAAAATTGTCAACCTCTAGCCAGGCTAACCAAGGAAAAAAGAGAAGACACAAATTACTAATATAAGAAATGGAAAAGGGACCATCACATCCTATGAATATTAAAAGGATAATAAAGTAATATTATGAATAATTCTATACCCGCAAATTTGACAACTTAGATGAAATGGACCAATTCCTTGAAAGACACAAATAAGCAGAACTCTGAATATGCCTATATCAGAAACAGGCCTAGATCTATTAAAGAAGTACTGTCATGCACCACCTAATGACATTTTGGTCAATGATGGACCGCATATACAATGGTGGTCCCACAAGATTACTATCATACAGCCTAGGTGTGGGGTAAGCTGTACATCTAGATTTGTGTAAGTACACCCTATGATGTTCCCAAAATGATGAAATTACCTAACACCACATTTCTCAGAACGTATCCCCATCATTAAGCGACACATGACTATGATCTGGATAGGGTTATATCACTAAAGAAACCTAATGAATAATTAATAACCTTCCAAAAAAGAAAGTACAAGGCCCAGATGGTTTCACTATGAATTCTTCCAAATATTTGAGGAAGTGATACCTATTCTCTACAATCTCTTCCAGAAAATAGAAGCAGAGGAAACACTTCCTTCCTCATTTTATGGACCCAGCATTACTCTAATACCAAATTGAGATAAATACATTGCAAGAAAAGAAAGTTACAGACCAATATCTCTCATGAATGCAGATGCAAAAATCCTTAACAAAATACTATCAAAATTGAATTCAACAATACATAGAAAGAATTATATACCGCAACCAAGTGGGATTTATCACAGATATGCAAGGCTAGTTCAACATTTGAAGATCATTCAATGTATCCCACCACACCAATAAGCTGAATAAGAAAAATCCCATGACTATTTAAATTAAAGCAGGAAAACAATTTGACAAAATCCAATACTCCTTCATGAAAAGAAAAAAAAAAAACTCTTAGCAAACTAGGAACTTCCTCAACTTGATAAAGAATAGCTAAAGAAAATCTACAGCTAACATCACACCTAATGGTGAGAAACTGAATGCTTTCCGCATAAGATCAAAAACAAGGCAAAGATGTATCTTATTATCACTCCTATTCAACAATGTATTGCCTATCCTAGCTAGTGCACTAATATGAGAAAAGGAAATAAAACGTATACAGACTTGGAAGAAATAAAACTACCTTTTCAGATGACATGATTGTCTATGTAGAAAATCCTAAAGATTCTAATAATACCAAAAATTCTTTCTCGGTGCATCATGTCAAGAGCTTCATGACGTCAATATGGGGTTTGTTTGAGTAATTTTATTGAGATCATACTGGTTTATAACATTGTGTAATTTTGGGTGTACATTATTATTTATCAGTTTCAGAATACACTTCATTGTGCTCACCACCAGCAGTTTAATTTTTGTCCATCTCCATACATGTGTGCCCCTTTATATCCCTTTTGCCCACCCCCCAACCCCCTTCCACTCTGGTAACCAATCATCTGTTCTCTTTGTCCATGTGTTTGTTTATCTTCCACATATGAGTGAAATCATGCAGTATTTGTTTTTCTCTGTTTGGCTTATTTCGCTTAACCTCATACCCTCAAGGCCCATCCATGTTGTTGCAAATGGGACGATTCTGTCTTTTTTATGGCTGAGTAGTAGTCTAGTGTGTGTGTGTATATATATATATATATATATACACATACACCACATCTTCTTTATCCATTCATCCGTAGAAGGGCAGTTGGGTTGCTTCCACATCTTGGCTGTTGTGAATAATGTTGCAATGAACATAGGGTACATAAATCTCTTTGGATAACTGATTTCAAGTTCTTTAGATAAATGCCCAGTAGTGGGATGGCTGGGTCATATGGTATTTCTGTTTTTAATTTTTTGAGACATCTCCATACTGTTTTCCATAGTGGCTGCAGCAGTTTGCATTCCTAGGAGAAATGCATGAGGGTTCCCTTTTCTCCACATCCTCTCCAACATTTGTTGTTTTTTGTCTTGGTGATTATAGCCATTGTGACTGGTGTAAGGCAATATCTCATTGCAGTTTTGATTTGCATTTCCCTAATAACAAGTAATGTTGAACATCGTTTCACGTGTCTGTTGGCCATCTGTATATCTTCTTTGGAAAAATGTCTGTTCGTATTCTCTGCTCATTTTTCGATTGAGTTGTTTGCCTTTTTATTGCTGAGTTGTATGAGTTCTTTGTATATTTTGGAGATCATCTCCTTGTCAGATAAATGACTTGCAAATATTTTCTCCCAGTTGATGGGTTGTCTTTGTTTTGTTCATGGTTTCCCTTGCTTTGCAGAAGCTTTCTAGTCTGATGTAGTCCTGTTTGTTAAATTTTTCTTTTGTTTTGCTTACCCGAGTAGACATGGTATTTGAAAAGATGTTGCTAAGAAAATTATCAAGGTCATCAAAAACAAAGAAAGTCTGAGAATCTGTCACAGCCAGCTTAAGGAGACAGGACATTAAATGTAATGTGGCATCCTAGATGGGATCCGGAGAAGAAAAGAATAGGACATAAAATCTAAGCAAGTCTATGGACTATGGAAATCTAAGAAAATAAGCTATGGACTTTTCTTAATAATGCATCAATATTGGTTAATTAACTGTAACAAATGTACCGTACTAATGTAAGATGTTAATAATAGGAAAAACTGGGAGAAGGCTATATAGGAACTCTCTATACTATCTTCTCAATTTTTCAGTAAATCTAAAACAATTTTAAAAATAAAGTTTAGTGGAGGCAGGGCATATATGAGAAATCTCTGTACCTTCTGCTCAATCTTGCTATGAACCTGAAACTGCTCTAAAAAATAGCCTATTAAATTTTTTTAAAAGTAAAATCTATTATAAAAATTTAAGTGAACCTAAACCCACAAGTGAGTTTTCCCCATGTAAGCATGTATACCTGGGGCAGTGAGGTACAGTACCAATCCTGAAAAAGCTTCCAGTAAAATGGAGTAGAAACATAAAAAAAATATAAGGCAAATTATGACAAGTTCTGGGTGCCCCCCAATTTGACAGAGAATATGAGGGAAGTTTGAGATATGCTGAATTTGAAAATGTCTGTACCTCAAGAAACCAGAATGAGGCTAGCACATTGGACAAGGGATAAATAAAATTAACTGATACCTATTAAAACAAAACAAGACAAAGAAAATAAAACTAACAAAACCATCTCTTTGGAAGACCAAAAATTAAGTTGAAAATATTTTTCTGCAAATGGACTAAAGCTTATCTCTGAAATGGCTATTGGTACCTTTTGTCTTAGTCATCTTAATTGCCAAAGTAATACTCTTATTTTTTTTTTTCTTTTTGAGGAAGATTAGCCCTGAGCTAACATTTGCTGCCAATCCTCCTCTTTTTGCTGAGGAAGACCAACCCTGAGCTGACATCCGTGCCCATTTTCCTCCACTTTTTTTTATATGTGGGATGCCTACCACAGTATGGCTTGCCAAGTGGTGCCATGTCTGCAGCCGGGATCCAAACTGGCAAAACTCAGGCCGCAGAAGCGAAACATGCGAACTTAACTGCTGCGCCACCAGCCGGCCCCCAAAGTAATACTCTTTAAATGGGCTATTTTTGACAGGAGGGGAGAAAACAAATATACTTAAAGTGGTGAATAACAATTGGCACCCAGAACATAAGCTTTACAAAGTCATCAACATATTTGTGTGGAAGTCAGTTGTCACGGTCTTGGAAAAGGTGACCCTGAGAGAGTAAAGGCTGTTTAAGCCAAATGTCAAGGTTGAGAAGCCTCTGGCCAGAGGCGATGGGGACCCTGGATCCTGGTTCTCTGTTCTAGCCAGGAGACTCAGTTGCCCTCCTTGACTCTCAAATAAAACAGTAAAGAGTAAGTAAGAAAAATCTTCCAATATCCCAAACTGAGCTACCCAAATTATTTAGTAGACTCAATCCTGAAGAGCCCTTGACCAAATTCCCAAACTTCCTCATTCAGACTGACAAGGAGGAATGAAGAAGAGAAGAGGTAGATTTTCAAAATCATACATGGTTTGCTTAAGAATTTACAGAGTGGATTTGGGTCATGTTACGGTTAAGGCCATATGCAGAAACCATATGTTAAGGTCATATGCAGAAAACAGATAATTTGCAAAAAAAAAAGAAAATGATTTAAGATTTAGAAAATAATGAATATAATTTTTTAAAGTTTCATATGGAGCTAACAACTGAATTCATTTTATTCTCATAAAGATCTACAAACAAAGAGCTTGTAAAATAAATATGGCTCATGATATATTATGATATCTTTTATGACATAGCAATAATAATTTTAGCATTCTCATAACATAAAACGATATTTTTAGAAGTAAAAAAGCATAAACCTAAAACCATAATCCTATGATCTCCCAATCAAATTTTACCTTTTGTGTCTATACCTATTTTACAGGATTGTAATCTTAATGTGTATAGAATTTTGCTTCACTTAAAAAAAAACCCAAATGTCATATCAGAAATATTTGTCCTTAGTGTTGCAGTTTTCCTAATTAAAATTGTAATGATTGCATATTATTCTTTGGAAATGGTATGCCAAATGATATTTATGTTGGATACTTAGGTTATTTCTTATTTTTTTATTATTAGTAATAAATAGGTAACCAAAAAAAAGAAGTTCATTTTCTGGTTAAGATCGAGAAACACACTCCAATCTATCTTTCTGACTGAATGCAACTAAAACTCTTGTACAGAAGGCATGAAGAAACTATCTAAGAACTCTGGGGCCAGCCCCAGTGACCTAATGGTTAAGTTTGGTGTGCTCCACTTCAGTGGCCCGGGTTCAGTTCCCAGGAGCGGACCTACTCCACTCATCAGTGGCCATGCTGTGGTGACAGCTCACATACAAAAAGAGGAAGATTAGCAACAGATGTTAGCTCAGGGAAAATCTTGCTCAGAAAAAAAGAAAATAATTCTACAAAGTAAATGGTAACAGGTGAATTGTGAAAGGAAAACAAAAATTGAAGTATCACAAAACCACCAGTGAATTTCCTGTATTTTTTCCACCTGTATCACCAATCCTGGACTCAAAGACATCATGAAGTCCACAACTGCACAATGGGTATAGACAGAAAGAACTCCAAGGAAAGCTCTCCTGTTTTGATCCAAGAACCACAAATGATATTACCTACAGAGACCAAGAGAGTGGAAAAAAAAATCCCCTGCTGTTTTTATTTTCCTTCCTCTATGACTCCAGCCTCCAGGAAAGCTCCAAACTCTAAGGTGCAAAGTCGTGGTAGTGGTAACAGTAATGGTAGCCAAGCAGGAAACTAAAATTCTTAGACAGGGGACTCCTTTTCTTTGAGCAAAAGAATTGTGGTCCAAAGAATGTGGGAGGAAATTCTATTGTCCTTCCTCTTTATCTTCCCCTGGCTTAACTTGGAGGCAGACCCAGTGACAGGAAGTGTGTAGAATGGTAGGGACACTAAGAAGCTCTGCCTTTTTAGCCAGAGGACCACGAAGGGGACTGCTGGGAACCAGAGAGTGTCACAGTGATCACAAAGAAGAGAAAGCTTAGGAAAGAAAGGCCAAAAAGTTGCTTATGAGCTTAGGGTCTCACCCTCAAGCTGTACATGTGAATATCTGACCCTAAAAAGCACAGGAAAGGCATTGAGAACTGAACTACAGGGTAGACTACTGCCTGGGTTCCAGACTGGCCTCTGGGACGAGGTGATGCATACATGGGGCAGATCTGAAAGCCTTTCAAAGGCTTTGAACATTGAACTGATGTTTGAACCACAGTCCACAGAAGGTGAATTAGAACTTGAGAACTGAAGCATGCTAAAACAAAAGAAAAATTATTAACATTCTCAATAGAATTAAAACAAGACCTAGAGTCTCATACATAATATTTAAAATGTCCAGCCCACGATATAAATCACTCAACAGGCAAAGAACTGGAAAAATCTCAACAAATCTCAAGAGAAAAAAACAATCGAAATATGCCAATCCTAAGATGACCTAGATGTTACAATTATCAGAAAAACACTTTAAAGTAGCTATTATAACCAAGAAATGGAGAAGAACTCTGAAAATGAATGGAAATGGAATGAAATGGAAATTTTAGAACTGAAAAATGCAATAACTAAATTAAAACACTGACTGAAAGCATTCAATGGCAGACTGGAGATGACAGAGGATAGAGTTAGTGAATGCGAAGACAGGGCAATATAAATTATCCACTCTGAAGAAAAGAGAGAGAAAAGAAACATTAGCAGGCCTTCAGGCATTGTGGGACAATGCTAAGAGGTCTAATATTCATGTTATAAGAGTCCCATAAAAGAAAAGAAAAGTGTTATGTAGAAAAACTGTTTGAAGTAGTAATGACTGAAAACTTGCCCAAATTGGTGAGAGACATAAACTTACAGATTCAAGAAACTCAGCCAAATTTCAAATGGATAAAATCAAATAAATTCACATGTAGACAGGTCATGATCAAACTCCTAAAAATCAAAGGTAATAAAAAAAATCTTGAAATCAGTTAGAGAAAATCAATGAGTTTTATATGGGGAAACAAAGATTCAAATAACTGCAGGTTTCTCATCAGAAACCATGGAGGCAAAAAGACATCTTTAAAGTGCTGAAACAACTATCAACCTCAATTCTGAATACAGTAAAAATAACTTGTAAGAATGAAGCTGAAATAAAGACATTTTCAGAAGAATGAAAAACAAAATAATTCATCATCAGCAGACCTACTCTAAAAGAAATGATAAAGGAAGTTCTTCAGACAGAAAGAAAATGATTCCAGGGAGTAACTTGGAACATCAGGAATGAAAAAAGAATAACATAAAGATAGTTATCTTTGCAAATAGACTACTTTTCTCTTTTTAAGTTCTTTAAAGTATGCAAGATGGTGGAAAGCAAAAATGATAAAACTATCTGGTGGAGTTTTCAATGTATGTAGATGTAATATATATGATAACTAAAATATATAGAGGAAGGATAAAGGAACCTATATACTGGTAATTTTTCTACATTGTTTTTGTGGTAAAATATTAATTCTAAATAGACTGGAACAGTTAAGTGTATATATATATATATATATATATATATATATATATATATATATATATATACACACACATTGTCCTTCAATATGTGAGTAAATAAACAACTAAAATACATCATCCATACAATGGAATACCACTTGGCAATAAAAAATAATGAACTGCTGATACACGCAACAACTTAGATGAGTCTCAAAGGCATTATGTTGAGTGGAAGAAGACAGTTTCAACTGGTTACATACAGTATTACCCATTTATATACATTCTTGAAATAACAAAATTGTAGAGATGAGGAAAAGATTAGTGATTGCCAGGGGGTTAGGGAAAGGCTAGATGTAACTACAAAGGAGCAACACGAGGGAGCTCTTTATGGTAATGAAATAGTTCTGTACCCTCTTCTTTTTTTTTTTTTGGTGAAGAAGATTGTCCCTGAGCTAACATCTATTGCCAATCTTCCTCTTTATGTTTGACGAAGATTGTCCCTGAGCTAACACCTGTGCCAATCTTCCTCTATTTTCTTTTGTATGTGGGATGCCACCAAGCATGGCTTGACAAGCAGTGTGTATGTCTGCACCCAGGATCCTAACTGCTGAAGCCCAGGCTGCAGAAGCAGAATGCAAGAACCTAACCACCACACCGCCTGGCCTGATTGATAGTTGTGTATCTTGATTGCAGTGATGGTTATTTGAATCTATACAGCAATAAAATGATAGAGCTATTACACACATTCTACCAATGTGAAATTCTTGGTTTTGATATCAATAGTATAATTATATAAGATATAACCATTTGAGGAAATCAGATGAAGAGTACAGCCTTCCCTTGAAGAAACATATCTTAGAAAGTGAATGTCTCTCCTAGTTTTACCACCAAGGTAACAACTGTTAACGGTGCAGTATACGTTTCTCTAGATTAGGCATCAGGAAACTTTTTCCATAAAGAGTCAAATAGTAAATATTTTAGGCTCTGTGGGCCATAGCATAAAAGCTGTCAGAGACAATTCATAAATGAATGATCATGGCTGTGTTCCAATAAAACTTTATTTACAAAAAGGGTAGTGGGGCTGAATTTGGCCCATGGGTCGTCATTTAATGAGCCCTGCTCTAGATTAAATATATACTATAATATAATTATATGGACAAATAATATATAGATAATTATATATGTAACTATTTATTACATATGTAATACTTTATATATTTTATATATTATATATATGCCTATACACATATTATTGTTTATTTTACATGTGTATGATCATAAATAATGTTCTGCAATTTGCTTTTTGCACTTAATTTATCTTGGACATCTTCCCTTGTCAGCACACATAGATCAATCTTATCCCATTTCAATGACTGCAGAGTATTTCATTGTGGAGAAATACATATTTAGTCAATCTCCTATTAATAAATATTTATGAGAATTCCAACTTTTCACAAATATACTTCTCTTGAATTCCATTCAATCTACATATAGGAGAGTGGACTAAATTCCTCTGACTTCTGTTCCAGGTCTGACAGTTTGTACTTCTATGAAAACTGCTGCCTAATATTAATAACTAATAATTATTATGTGTTCACCATGTGCAGGTATTGTACTCAACACTTTACATGTGCTATCTTACTTGAATTTTCACAACAAGTGTACGAAGTAGGCGCTATTACGAACTTCGTTTGACTCATGAGGAGACTGAGAGTCAAATGACTCACTCAAGGTTATACAGTTAGGAAGTGGCAGAGACAAGTTACGAACCCAGGTAGTTTGACTCAAGAGCCCATGATTTGAAACAGAAAGCCCACTAGAAGGGGTCATCTCTTTCATTCTATTAAGTTGCCAGAGAAATTACAGGAGATATCTTGATTAGACAGGACAGTCTGGTCCCGTCAAGAAATCCCTCTTTTTAATGTCTGAAGGGCCTTTTCTGGATCATTGTTTTGAAATCAAAATCAGTTCATCTATTTTGTGTGGAATTAATGTCTGTAAATTCCATTGAGACAAATCCTTCATGGAGGAACTTTTCTGGAAGCACAGATATAATTTCAAGAAATTAAGATAGGAACTGAATTCTGTGCCCCAAGCTAACCATTAGCAACATCAATGAAAGGAAGTTTTGACAGTGACCTTATCTTATCTATTGGTGTTTCTTCCTACTGTTACAGACAGGGTCCACCATGTGCCGTTTTGCAGAGTATTCACTGCACAAGGGGGCCTCATGGAGAGCACAACTGAGGGCTGAAATCCAGCCTCCATTCCACTTGTCCTATGTGCCCTGATTTCAAGCTGAATCTCCCCCAAAGAAGGGCACTTTTTGCTAATTTGCAGAAAGGCATAGTCCACTCACCAAACCACTCACTTGCAGAGGTGGGACTGTTTGGGGTGTGAGAGGTGGGGGAGAGTGTAATGACTTTTGCTAATTCACACAAAGTGGCTGCATGAGCTAGCTGTTGCCCTGCTAATGGACAATTACAGATAATTCTCAGAGCTTTTACAGACTTGTGACCCTATCTCACCACTCAGAGCACTGCTCTTTTCTGAGAGACAACTAGCTAATCTGAGAAATTAATTCCTACTACCAGTGTTGAATAGAGTGACAAAGAGAATGGTCCTCAGGCCTAAACACAGTGAAATGAACATTGGTTAGAAGTACTCGAAATACAAGTGACATGACAAGACTGTAAAAGAAGATGTAATTGCTTTAAATGAGTTCACATCAGAAAAATCACATACCAAGAAATTTGTGAGTAAAGGTCAAACCACTGGGTATTACACAGCCCTGGAGGATGGCATAGAAGCTTGAAAGCTGAAGATGGTTTAACAGAATAAGCACTATCAGAAAGGGGAAGAAGGTGGTTTGATAAAACACAAATAAACCTCTTGATCTCAGGTAAGATTCAAAGAATGGCTTGTTCAAGGAATAGTCGTTGAGGACTTAGAAAAAGAAAACTGTATACTTCAAGCCAGCATGCATTCATTAAGAACAAGTGATGACAAGCCAGCCTAGTTTTTGTTTGTGTTTTTAACAAGGTACCCACACAGGAGAATAGAGTGTGGGACTTCAGCAAGGCATTTGGCAAGCTCTTTCATGCTAATCTTTTTAGATAGAGGCTACAGGGTAATAGTGTTAGAGTTTACAAATGACTGAGGGCCAACCTTGAAAGTTGATGAGTAATTAACATGCTGACATGAAGCTGGCTAAAAAGTTCTGGCCTTGTCCTGTTCACTGATTTATCAAAGATCTGGATGAAAATCAAGAAGGTATAGTTATCCAGTTTGTAGTTGTGAATATTGGGAGGGGAAGCAAATGACTTGGATTTTTTAGAACAGCCTTGATTTCAGGTATTTTGTCCCAGTATCCCCAGGCACCACCAAAACGGTCAAATTTCACAGAAATTCCAAAATTTTGGCATCCAAAATACATCTACCAGACTTCCTTTTACAACTGGACACAGCACAAAATCCATTCACCAGACAGTGTGTGCCAGTTCAAGATTAGGGAAATATCATCAATTGTAAGGAACATGATCATGCCAGCGGTTGTATGGGAGGATGAAAGCAGAGAAGTAGGAGTGCCAGAAAGAAAACTGACTTTGCTAGCAGTGACAGGATAATGTTAGGTGGAAGGAAAGCTACTTTTATTGAGTTCTCTACTTAGAGAAGTCATTACTTTGGTTTCATAAGTTTCCCACTTTTCTAGTTTGCAAAATCAGAGCTGACTTAATAATCTTGGATAGTTTACCTACATTTAAGGAATTTCTTTTAGTTATTGGGGCAGATGTTGAGAAATGAGGCAAGGAAGAGGCCAGGTGTTTGGTACCCATCGGAGTTGAATAGGCTGATCAAAGTCATTTTCTGAGACTATGGGGGGAAGTATGGAAAGAACATGGGCTTAGGGGTCAGACAGACCCAGACTCACATCCCAATTTTGCCATTTACTTAACTGTGTGATCTTGAGCAAGTTATTTAACCTCTCTAATCTTTGATTTCCTTATCTGAAAAATGGTAACATAAAATTATAATGCCCATCTCACAAGGCTACTGAATACTGAATAAGATAATGCATATAAAGTGTATAATGTGATATCTAGTTCATATTAAGAACTCAGCAAACAGAACTCCTTATCTCTTTTACTTGTGAATTTGCTTTTCCAACACATTTCTCTTTCCTCAGTCAATGGTCTCAGCATTCACTCTGTTGCTCAAAGCAAAAAACTTGGATATCATCCTAATTCTTCCCTCTCTCTCATCATTGTATTACTGATAAACACACATACATACACAGATACACACACACACACACACAATTACTTAGTTCTTGAGTTCTTTCTGCCATTTCTACCTCTTGAATATATTTCAGATCTATCCACGTCTCTTCATTCCCACTGATATGTCCTTAGTCCCAGTCACCATCATCTTTCACTGGGATCTTGCCACTGCCTCCCAACTAGTATCTCTACTTCTAGTTTTCTCCTACTTTAATCTATTCTTATTTCACATAGCAAAAATGATTTTTGCAATATTTATATTCCAAGTTTATCATATCACTCACCTGCTTAAAACATGTTGATGGCTTCCCATTTTCCTTATGACAAAGCCCAGTTTCTTTAAACCGGGTCTTAAGGACCTGGCATCACAAACTTCTACTGTCCTTCCAGATGTATCATCTTTGATGTCTCTTTTGCTGAGAAGCTTTCCCTGATCCAGGTCTCAGCTTGATTGTCAGTTCTTCAGAACGCCTTTCCTGAATCCCCAAACTAGGTTGCCCCTCTTCCTTTGTTATATGTTATATGCTTCCAAGGCCCCCAGTATTTCTTCTTTGCTGCACTTTGTGCACTTAACGATAATAACAAACACTTACATAGCACTTGCTATTTGCCAGAAACTATTCTGAACACTTTATATTATTGTCCAATGTAATCCTCATGACAGTCCTATGAAGTGGTTGCTATCTTTATTCTCATTCCTCAGATGGTGAAACTGAAGCACAGAGAGGTTTCGTTATTTACACTAGGTCATACATCTAGTAAGTAGTAGAGCTAGGGATTTGAACCCAGGCAGTCTGGCCCTAGAATCCATGCTTTTAAACCACTATACTATGCTGCCCCTCACTTTTAATAGCTTATAAAATTATGTAATTACACTAGACTATAAGCTCCTGGTCTGTGTGATTTACCACTGTATTTTCCAACCCCCAGGATGGTGCCAGAAGCACAGTTAACAATCAATAATTAATCATTAGATGAATCAGTCAATATTTATTGAATTAATAAATAGTATCTATTATTATCATTCTCAAATCCTGCATTAAACTTCATCTGCATTATGAAGATTTCTCTAATCTCACACTTTACCCTGGACAGATTTAGTGGTTCCGACCTCTGTACTCTCAAATTTATTATGTATAATGAGTCTTGCCCCAAAGCAGGGAAATTATTTGAGAGCAGCAGATATTTAATTCATTCTTGGATAGCTAATATCCATACTAAGAATGCTTGGCATATAGCAGGTGCTTGATTCATGTTAATGAATGGAAAGAAGAAAGGAATATAGACATCCAAGTAGATGACAGACAGATATTATATCACCAATGAAGATCAAAAACTAAGTATAAATCTAATAAGATGAAATTTAATCAGAATAACTGCTAGTTCTGTCAAGGATTCCAAATAACTAACTGCATGAGATGGCAAGGAGATGATGCTTTACAGTAAGACATATTAACAGACTTAGCAGTTTTAGTCAATAATGGTAAACTATTTGTTAATCAACAATGTACTGTTGCCAGCAAATGCAATGTGACGTCAGGCCATTTCAACAGAAACTGAGTGTCCAGAAAGAGGGAACTGACAGCTACATATTCTGTATTAATCCACCCATACCAACAGTATATGGTTAGTTCTGGGCTCTACCCTCTAAGAAGGCAATTGCACGATTGGGAGGGTGCTAATGGCTACATTTCTTCATAAAGATAGATTTATTTTGGGAAAGCAAATAATCACTCCCTAATTTGTTACTTTTACCAGTTAAGATTTTCATATCCTTTCCTTTTCTGTACAATATCGATAATAATATCACTCCCTCATAGGGTTGCTTGAGGATTAAATGAGGTAATACTTTTAAAGCACTTTTCCCAGTGTCTGGCTGTCTGACTCTAAAGTTATTAATCTACGACTCTGTGTAATACAGATACATCAGAGATTTCAATTGTCACTTCACATTCAATTATCACAGCACATCTGTGAGATGCATCTTATTATTGTCATTTTACCTACGATGAAACTGAGGATCAAAAAGCACAAGGGCTTTCTGGTAAGTGACAGCTCTGGGATTCAAACCCAATTCCAGAGCCCATGGCCTTTCCACTAAACCACACTGTCCCCCGGTAGATATAAAAATAGTCATTTTAGAATTCCATTAGCAAAAAAGGAAGAGGGAACACATGCGCCTATCCTTCATCCTTCAAACGAAAAAAAAATCATAGCACTTTCAGGAATTATTGCCTTTCATGAGTGAACAAAATGCCGGTTGAGCAACTAGGAAGTCTTTTGTCTTTTGAGCATATGGGGAGACTACCTTTTGGTCTCTAGCCATAGGTATTCACAGAGCACATTTTCAATAGTTGGACTGCTCAAGTCCAAGGCCTTTGCTCCAAGAATCACACACACATGTGCGCGCACGCATGGGTGCCCTTTTACCTTTCCCTTATTTGACCTGCCACAGCTCAAGTTCTGGAAATGTAAGTCAATTTTAAGGAATCCTTGGGCTAAAGGATCTTTCTCATTGATGAATGTAAATGTCATTCAAATCCTTGCTAGTCCACACCCTGAAACATATAATGAATATCTACAGGGTTGGTGTTAAGTTCATAAGTAATAGAGACTTCATTATCCATTCGTTTACTTATTCAACAAGTATTAATGATAATAGCAACACATATAGTGCCTACTATGTTCCAGGCAGCATTCTATTGACTCTGCACATAATAACTCATTTTTTACAACAAACCTATGAGACAAGTACTATTATTATCCCCCTTTTAAAGATAAAAAAAACAGACACAAGATAAGTTATATAACTTGTGTAAGGTCACACAGTTAGGAAATGATAAAGTCAGGATTAAAACACAGGCTGTTTGGCTGTAGTGTCTGTACTCTTGTCTAACTACTGTCTCTCTAAACTTCTCCAGCTATGTGCTAGACACTGGAAAAGTTTGGATGTTCAAGAGCTCCAAAATAAATACTGAGCGCCCACTATGTGCTTCACACAGTGCTAATCACTACATTAAAGATAAAAGAAACATTAGATATTATCTTTGTCTTCAAAAGTCCTACAGCCTATTAAAGAAGAAAAGACTAACACGTATAAAACAACATATAAAGGGCTTTTTAAAGATGGGTTTTTTTCTACTTCCACCTAGCACTCTATGTAACTCACATATGCCAGAATCTGCAATAGCAGAAGGATCATGGCACACCAGGCAAGACCAGATATGGGTGTGCAAACTTTACCATAAATTACACCCTGTAGTTGCTGAGAAAATTTGTCAGAAGAGAACTTGATTATGATGTGATATTGTCTATAAAACTATATATTTAGGATATTTTCTCTTTTAAATGTTTAAAACTCAAGACATCCATGGTATTTATAAATATTAAACATTTTGCTAACTGTTCTATGCTTTTGGATTTTATTATTAACTATTTCAGGGATTAGCAACCTACAGCCACTAGCAGTTTTTGTACGTAAAGCTTCATTGGAACTCAGCCACACTTATTTCTTTATATACTGTCTCCGACTGCTTTTGTGCTATAGTGGTAGAGTTTAGTAGTTGAAAGAGAGACCTAATAGCACACAAAGCCTAAAATATTTATTATTCAGCTCTTTAAAGAAAAAGTTTGCCAACCCCTGGACTATTTCATTAAAAGTTTTATTATAAACCTAAGAGTAAAATAGGTCCAAGGTAGAAGGGCATTAAAAATGTATCAGGAGATATATATATTGACAGCTCATTTTTAATTTTTTTTGTTGAGGTAACATTGATTTTTATCATTATATAAATTTTAGGAGTACATCATTATATTTCAGTTTCTGTATAGAATACATTGTGTTCACCACCAAAAGTCTAGTTTCCATCCATCACCATGCAAATATTCCCCTTTACCCCTTTTGCCCTCCTCTCATCCCCCTTCCTCTCTTATAACCACCAATCTGTCCTCTGTATCTATGTGTTTGTTTGTTTATCTTCCACATATGAGTGAACTCATATGGTATTTGTCTTTGTCTGACTTATTTCACTTAGCATAATACACTCAAGGTCAATCCACGTTGTCACAAATATTAAGATTTCATCTTTTTTATGGCTGAGTAGTAGTTCATTGTATATATACCACATCTTGTTTATCCATTCATCTGTCGATGGGCGCTAGGTTGTTTCCAAGTCTTGGCTATTGTGAATAGTGCTGCAATGAACATAGAGGGGCATATATCCTTTCAAATTAGTGTTTTCATGTTCTTTGGGTAAATACCAAGAAGTGGAATAGCTGGATCATATGGTAGATCTATTTTTAATTTTTTGAGGAATTTCCATACTGTTTTTTCTCCATATTGTCTCCAACACTTGCTATTAAATGAAAGTAGGCCGTTTTCTTACACCATACACAAAAATTAACTCAAAATGGATTAAAGACTTGGATTTAAAAATTTAAAAATTTAATCCATTAAAAATGGATTGAAACCATGGAACTCCTGGAAGAAAACATAGGCAGTACACTTTTTGACATTGATCTTAGCAGTATCTTTTTGAATACTATGTCTACTTAGGAAAGGGAAACAAAAGAAAAAATAAACAAATGCGACTACATCAAACTAAAAAGCATGGGAAAAGAAACCATCAATAAAACAAAAAGAAAACCAACCAATTAGGAGAAGTTATTTGCAAATCATGTATCTTATAAGGGGTTAATATCCAAAATATATAAAGAAACCATACGACTCAACAATAAAACAAACAACCTGATTAAAAAATGGGGAAAATATATGAATAGACATTTTTCCAAAGAATATATAGCCAAAAGGCACATAAAAAGATATTCAACACCACTAATTATTAGAGAAATTCATATCAAAACCACAATGAGATATCACCTCACACCTGTCAGAATGGCTATTAAAAAGACGGGAAGTCACAGCTCATTTTTTTACCAAGGAAATATACTAGAATATTAAATCCTAGAATATCATAACTGGATAAGTTTTTAGAATCTTTCCATCGATATCGTACACTTAGTAGAAAAATAGTCTCAAATCCTTTTAACACAGTTATTTAAATCTATCTGGGTTCTCCTCTGATTCTAGTCAGTGCCCATACATACACTTTCACAGAATTATTCATGTACAAGCATTTTATGATCTGCTTTCTTCATTGAACATTATTGCACAAATTCATAGGATGTCAGTGGGGTAGAGGTACCTAGAGATTCTCTAGTTCAACCCCACCCCATCTCCACTCCAATGTTACAATGAGGCTCAGGAGGAAGGGATCTGCCCAGGACCCAACAGGAATAGATTGAACTGAACTCCACGTTTCCACTGCTGTTGCCTCAACTTGGTTTAGTATGCACATTCTTGTATACTGACAGATTCTTTGCATTTAGATGTTAATGGAATTCCTTGCTTAACAATTCTCTTACTTTTGTAACACTTGTTTTCCAAATGAGAAACAAAGACCCAGAAAAGCAATGTATCCTGCCCAAGATCTCACAATGAATTAGAGGCAGAATTTGGACTAATTGCACAGTGCTAACATCTGCAGAAAATGCCAAAATGTGACATTTGATCCAAGATCACTGAGAAAAAAACAGTGGCTCTCTGGGACCCATCATGTCCCCAAGTGAATGACCATTTTTCACTTGATGTTAAGAAACTATAGATCTTACTACCCAACCTGGCTTATTGCTTCCTTGCAGCCGGAACAAGTGGTTCCCAGGCAGCATCTCCTGCCAGGCCTGAGTAAAACAGACAAGGGGAAGGCCTGATGACAATAGGAAATATGGGATGGTACAAGATTACTACTGCTTCATTTTTTCCCTAAAACCAGGGATACAGACAGTAAGACTGAAAGAACTGGACATTTACAGAGTCTCTGACATATTTTCTTTGGGACTTTGAGCAGGTTGACCCTTCGCTTTGTGCTCTATTCAATCTGAACTGCACAGTCTTTGTCACACACACAGATACACACACACATAATCTGTGCTTTCCTGAAGCCTTTGCCTTTGCTGATGCTGGGCCTGCTCTTCCCATGGTACCTACTTGCCCCATATCTTTCTGGGCAAATTTGACCATTCTTCAATGTTGTGATGTCAGTTTACATGCCCCTGCTTGTTTAACATTCCAAGATCCCTGCAGCTGAAAATAAGCTTTACCTCCTGTGAGACCTCGTAGCTCATTATTGTCTAATTCTTTAGGCTTAGCCCCTTTATTTCTAAGCTAGCATCTTATACAACCAGATACAAATATTTACTGAAAAAATTACTATAGTATTTGATCTTTACAACAACTGATGTGGTAGGTAGAACAAGGATCATTATTCCAAGTTGACAGATAATAAAGCTGAGATTTTGAGAAGTGAAGGATCACCTGGTTACTATGGGACAGAGAACAGACACAAGTCTGGTCTTCTGTTTGTCCCTTTTGCTCTGTGTGGAAGATGAACAAAAATAAGGCTTCTCTCTTCAACAGAACCTTTGTCAAGATTATCTCAGAGCCCTGAACACACACTAGATCTCCTAGAATGTTGGAACTATAGCTTGGAACTCCAAAAGAAAAGCCTAGGTGTGGACTCAGGGACTTTTCAAGCCAAGTTGTATTTTCTCAGGATTATTTTTCACAGCTAGTATCAGGTTTCTATGGCCAGAAAAGACTCTCAAGGTTATCTAGCACAAGTCTGTAACTAGAAAAACTATAAATTAAGACTGATTGGGGCTGGCCCAGTGGCACAGCAGTTAAGAGCGCACGTTCCACTTCTCAGCAGCCTGGGGTTCACTGGTTCAGATCCCGGGTGCAGAGATGGCACCACGTGGCAAGCCATGCTGTGGTAGCCGTCCCATGTATAAAGTGGAGGAAGATGGGCACGGATGTTAGCTCAGGGCCAGTCTTCCTCAGTAAAAAGAGGAGGATTGGCAGTAGTTAGCTCAGGGCTAATCTTCCTCAAAAAAAAAAAAAATTAAGACTGATAAAAAATGAAAGTTGTGAAAGCGGTGGCTGACTCTCCTCCTTTTTTTCCCTCTACATGGACTTAAGTCCATATAGTATACTCTAAGGGAAAAACACCTTCAAATCTCCGCAGGAGTTAAATGTGTCTTCCCCCTAACCTCTTATGCTGCTACTTTGTTACCCTAGGGAACAAGCCAAGCAGCACTAGTTTAATTGTCAAGTTTAGAATGAACATTCTCTAATGAAGAACTGGGAACCATCAAGAAGCCTTGTGGTCAGGAACTAAATACTACACAATTGGCTTCTCAGGGCTCTGTTTCTTCTGAGGCCTATTTGGAGTCAGAGCTGTATACTTAACAAAAACTAATTTTTGCAGCTGTCAGGAGCGAGGACAGCTGTGAAAAGAGTGAGTTGGATTGGGTTCTGCCTCCTGTACCACTCCAAAATCCTGCCAACACCAATTTCTAGAACCTTTCCCACCAATGAAAGTACAAAGGGGCAAGAGTCCTGTGTGCTTTTCACAGGCCTAGCAGAGCCTGGAAGCTTCGCATTCAGGTACTTCTCTTTGTTTTAACAAGTGCCCTGAGTAGATTCTAAATGGGAATGGCTAGAGATTAAATATAAGGCTCTCTGGGGTAGTTTTTTTTACAGAACGTCATTTTTGGCCATAATTTCCCTAAGCTGTGTCTAAATTGAAATCACCAATACTTATTCTTTCTGCAGCCTGCAATCTGAGAGAGGAGTTTTAGATTTGCAATGTCTTCAGACATGTCTTTAAAGTTTCATAATACTACTTCCTGTACCTCCCATGCTAGATTGGCTCAGAATTGACAGTGCATGTTTTCAGAAATGCAGACATGCAAAAGGTCAGGGAGGTTGTGAAGCTACCAGGACAGACTAGGTAATTTGAAGAGCCCAGTACAAAATGAAAATGTAGGACCTCTTGTTAAAATTATTAAGATTTCATGATGAGGATAGTAGATCATTAAACCAAGCGCAGGTCTTTCTAACTATGGAGCCTTGTGTGACTGTACAGGTTGCATACCCATGAAGCCTGCTCCCTATTTACACGGAGACCAGAACACACTGGTGATTCTCAAATTCAAACTGTCTCTTGACTGAAAACCTGATAGGTTTAATGGTTATTAAACTACAATTCCCTGTGTAATGATTACATTGTGGAATGCTGCAGGAAGAGCAAATAAAAGTTGCCTAATGACGCTAAAGACTTTACTAGCTTAGACAACGACTTCTTAGAGACAGAGGAATTGACTAGATGACCTTTTACCAATCTTTTAAAGGGATGTTATTTCTGTGACCCTCGCTGACCTTCCCTGACAAAGTCCAGGATCTCTTCTGACTAGAATTAACAACCCATCTTGGCTTCTCGCCACTTCATATTTATTTACTCAACCAGTGCATGACTGCTGCTCTCATCCCACACAGTTGAATCAGAGCCTTCACTAGTTAATATTTATAAAAAATACTTTGAAGATGAAATCTTTGGTGGGTGGAGCAAACACTGGACTTGGATAGAACAGAAAGTTGTGAGGTTTAGGCCTCCCCTCAGAACTACTATTACCACACAATCTGATCTTTGACAGATTTGTGGTAGTTGTGTGGCTGTACTTTCCTTTTGCTGAAATAGCAAAAGCCAAATAAAGAAGGTATAACATCTGGTAGGATTTTGCCCAACCCCAATACTGAATGCCTGGGTTGCTTTAGAAGAGCAGTCTTGGCTGTTTCATCTCTCTGACCCTCAGTACCTTCTCCTCCTCCCCACAATACACACACCATATTCTGAAGATGGTTGTTAGCAGGGAAGCACTTTATACCATTAAAAGAAGCATGCTAAAAAATACTTTGTCTTTGGACTGGCGTTTAGACTTTGTCTATACACAGAAACCGGTTTGACTAAAATCTGGAAAAAACAAACAGACACAGGAGGAAAATAATAATCACAGTAGTTTTACACATACATTTGGTTTCTAGGGACAGATAACCGATTTAAATGATTTTGTTAGCACTTTGTATCCAATTATTTTGGTGCTGTGAAGACCCTAACTAGAAGCGGGAGTTGTGGGGAAATAAAGAAATTGATTCTGTGCTTATTTTCCCCAGACCTTCTGAGGGAACGCCACCCTCTCCTTTGAAAAGGAGTTGGAAGGGGTCTATACTTTTAATTCCACATAAGGCATAATTCTAGACTGCTAAGAATGGCCCTCTTTGAAGTAGCACCCTGACAGCAGGGAGTTGAAGCCAAGTAAGCCAGCTTGGGCTTGGGTTGGGGCTCCAGTCAACTCTATGGCTGGTCTTGTCTCGCCAACCTGCCTCCTGTATGGACTGTAGGACAGGCTAAACCAGGCCACCTCAACACATGTGTCAGGAGACAAAGGTGAGGGAGGGAGAATATTTCCTCAGTTCCTGGCTTTTAGCTGTGTCCAGCTGCCTGCATGCTGTTGCAATTCAGCTGCCAGCCTTACCTTAACCAAAACCAGTAGACTCTCTTAAAATAATCTGATTTCAGAAGCCCCTCAGGCATGGCTTAAGGTGCTATATTGACTTTGGCCCTTGGCTCTGGGGCATTGGAGACATGAATTGATTTCAGAGTTACAGGAAACTAGATAGGCTACCAAAGGCTTCTAATTGGCCAACTCTCAGTCCAGTTCAACATGCACTTATGAGGCCAATCATTCTGTGCTAGGCCAATACTAACAACTAAGGGTACAAAGTGAACTGGGGCCTCGTCCCTGCCCTTCAGGAGTTCACTGCCTGTTTACAAAGCCAGAGGAGTAAACAGATGATTTCAATATAATATGATTAACGATAGGCAGGAGATGAGAACTTGATGTCTTGAAAGCACTGAAGAAGAGTACCCAATCCATCATAGGGGCATCAGGGAAGACTTCCTGTAGGAGGGGTCAACAGGTACATTTCAAAAGAGTTAGTTAGGGGGAAAATAGTGAGAAATATATGACAAAGAATGAACAAGAAGAGCAAAGGCCAAAGGAGTACCTAACAGCACTCTCTGCTCACGGAACTATGAAGAGTCAGGAAAATTAAAGTACAAGGCTTAGAGTGGTGAGAAATGACAGAGGAGAGAAAGGTGGAGAGGGAATTAGTCATGGGAGTCTTGGATGTCACATTAAGGAGCTTAGCTTATATTCTAAAGGAACTGGGGAGCCAGTTAGGAGTTTTAAGCAGGAAAGATTTGTCAAATGAAAGATTACTTGGAGTACAGTGAATGTATGAATGAATAAACAAATCTATGTCATGACTTTACTTTAAAATGTGCAATCTTCTCCCAGAAGCATACAGAATAAAGCCAGAATTCATTGATTTGGTTCTCTTCCAGCTGCTCTAACTTAAACTTCTATTCTCAACTCACTCTGTTCTCTCACCGAAAATTAGTGAATTTTCACTCATTTAAAGCTCATGCTATTCCCTATTCCTAATTGGTCTTGTTCTCCTTCCCTTCTCTGGTGAATTCATAATAATTCTTTGAAAGCAAGGTCAATTATCATTTTCTCTGAGAAGCCTTTCCTGACCTCTAATTATTCTTCCTCTGTCTTCCCATAGCACCTAATTTGAGCCTTATAGCTTCTATCACACAGTATTGTAACATCTTTGATTCCCTGAGTATTCCTCACATGTCGTGAGCTGCTTGAAAAAATAGAAGATGCCTTACGTATTTTTTTCTACATTCCCAGCACTTCACATAGTCAGCACTTGCTGCTTGAAGAAATCTAAGAATCAACTGGTTGAAACATAAAGTTAAAAACTGACCATTCTACTCATTTTGGCACAGGAAGAGTTTAATTGTGGAGTGTAGTAGGAAAGAGCATCAATCAAGAGTGGGGAGTGGAGAGTGAGACAAGACTTGAGATTCCAGTTCATGTCCTGCTGTTTATTTACTGCAGTCTTCTTTTCCTATTCTGTGCCTCAGTGTCCCAAGATGTATATTAGTCCAACCGATCTCCTAAAAGGTGATCAATCTCTTTCTCATCCCAGATCCAATTTTCTAGGATCACATTGTTCCTTTGGTTCACATTCCTATCTCCTAGATGTGTACAGAGGCTATGGCAAGGGGATAAAGCACTTGGGTCTAGAAGAAAATAATGCCAAGTCCTTGTGATAGATGAATACTGGGAAAGATATCTAAGAGACACTTCAGAACTCCTCACTCAGAATGGAAACAGGTCCCCTCTCTTGCTCTCTCGTATCTGAAGAATGGTGCACAGTGGCATTTAGAGTTGCATCGCCTTGGCTTTGCCTAGCCCCAGTAGCCCATTAAAGCCCATGCAAAATATTTCACAAAGTGAGACTTGTAAGATAAATTCCATAGGGTACATACTCATTCTTTTGCAAGTTTCACACCCCAAGAGATCTGCTGCTGTCTGATATTCTCCAGTCTAATGAAAGTAGGTGTTTTCCGGAATTTTGCTTTGAAAACAAAGCCATAATAGCACAAGCCAGATTTTTTTAAAAAAGGGAATTAAATATATCAACAGGACATTTCCTAGCTGCCTGGCAGCAAAGGGAAAAAGCTTAATAACATCTATAAATGATAGCTAATAGAATGTGTATTTAATTTGCATGTTTTTCATTTATGTGAAAACAGAGACCAGGTTCCTTTCTGACTCCTTTATCTCTACTTCCAAAGTTCTGTAACCCTGGCTCATTTATCCTTCCAAGGTTGGACAATGTTGGGTTGGCTGAGCCCAGAGAAATGAGTGCCAGTGTTTCAGAACACAGTGTGAAAGTAAATAATAATGATAATTTTAAATGATAGCATTTGCATAGTGCTTTAGTGTTATAATCCTCTTTTGCATAAATCATCTTAACTGATTCTTATGATAAACATGCTCTAGCGAGCCTCAGGGCCTTTGCACATGCTTTTCTCTTTGTTTGGACAGTTCTTCCCAACAATTTTTCCCTAGTTCTACTAATGCTTCAGATCTCAGCTCAATGATCAGTTTACCAAGTTCATCTTCACTGACTTCATTGTCCATGTCAAGTCTCTCTGTTACATGCTCATGGCACCGGTATCTTTCTTTGTTTCTCTTATCATAACTGCAATTTTATACTAGTAGGCATTAGTATACGATTATGATGTGTTTATAATATAACGTTATTGTTTAGAATTGGCTGCCGAGCTACAGGCTATATTTCTCAGCCCTGCTAATATCTCAGGAAAGGGAAAAGTGGCACATGACCAGTTCTTACTAATACAATATGAATGGAAGTGATGCGTTATCATTTCTAGGCTACAACATTTAAAAGGCAAGTATGCCTTCTTTATCCTTTCTTTGTACTTTTCCTGCGGGGTGCAGAGGCTTCTGAGGCCCTAGGGCAGTGGTTCTCAAACTTGACTACATGTTCAGAATCACTCAGGAACTCAAAAATTTCTGATATCTCTGCTGGATGCCAGGCCAATTAAATCTCTGTATGTGAACGCCCAGGCATTGGTATTTTCTAAGCTCCTTAGGAAATTCCAATGAGTAGGCTAAAGTTGAGAACCACTGCCTAGGGATGGCTTCTGGATCCCTGAAACTCTGTGTGGAGAAATGCTATCTGCTGAGAAAGAATATCTGTATTGGGCTCTCATGTGACCAAAAATAATCTTACATTAAACCATGGAAATTTGGGTGGTTTTTTTTTGTTATATCAGTTATTTTATCCTAACTAATATACTTCCCATTGTATGTCCAGTACCTAGCACAGGGCCAGGGACAAATTAGGTGCATAATTACTATTTATTGAAGAGAGGTATTATCTTCCTCATCTTTACAGATGAAATTCAAAGTAGTTAAATAACTTACCAAAGGTTGCACAGTTAGAAAGCAGCAGTCTGAATTTGAGCCTAGGCCTCCTTGATTACAATGTGGGAATTCTTCCCACTATACTATGATGCCCCATTTTGCAGATGAGGAAAGCACAGGATTTCAGAAACATAGGCACTCACTTTAATATTCCTTATAGGCGACAATTGGTAGGATGTGATGACCTCAGTATTCTGGCAGCTAATGGTAGGGCTATTAGCACCTAATTAGTGGTAAATACAAGAAGAGAAAGCCACTGATGGGAGTTGGTGGAATTTGTTGGGTGGCAATACTCCTTATATGGGTCTTATGTTGCCTGTTTCAGGACCAAGCCCAATACCTCAAACTTTTGGCAACTAGAATCCTTTGTCATGAGACCAGACAACCAACAATTAGAATATAGTGTTGTATGGTAGAAATACAAATACCTTAGCACTGGACCAAATCAAGATCTGCCTAAATGGTCTCATTGACCTTGGTTTTCCTGCATCTTCCAATTTTGTCTAATATATCTTTCTAAAGATCACCTGCATCATATCACTCCACAGCTCAAAAATATATAATAGCTTCCTGTCTTTTCCCATATCAATTCCACATCATTCTACCCAAACCACCACAAGACTCTCCATAATTTGTCCCTGTCATGTCCAGTCAACTTTTTCTTTTAGCCCTCCTTTACACACTTTTTTCTTCAGCTGAGGTACCTCCTTCACACTCTGTATCCCATCTACACCATCTTCAGCATCCCTTCAAACCTTTCTTTATGTTGCAACCTACTCTCTGCCCGACTCTGCTCATGTCCCACAACTCCATGAAGTCTTTTTATATTACTCTAATCCATCTAATATTTTTCTAGCTATTATGCTTTGTGTGTTTATTGGTTTTATCTCCCTGGAGGAGTTTGTTAGCAACTTGGTTGGCAGGCCCCCATATGAAGCCTTCTTTTTTTTTTTTTTTTTTTTGAGGAAGATTAGCGCTGAGCTAACTGCTGCCAATCCCCCTCTTTTTGCTGAGGAAACTGGCCCTGAGCTAACATCCGTGCCCATCTTCCTCTACTTTATACGTGGGACGCCTGCCACAGCATGGCTTGCCAAATGATACCATGTCCGCACCCTGGATCCGAACCAGCGAACCCCAGGCCGCTGAAGTGGAATGTGTGCACTTAACCGCTGCGCCACCGGGCCGGCCCCCAAGCCTTCTTCGTTTGTGTAATTGTGATCACTGAATATTTCTTTACGGAGCTAGTTGGCAAAGCACTCCTGAATACATGATCCCATTTGACAGTCACACTAACTCTATGAAATGAATATTGATTCCGTATTATGCAAAATATTTATTGAGGATCTGCTAGCTGCCAGGCACTATGCAAGGAAGGTATTTCTAGCCTCTTTTTACAGAGGAGGAAACTGAAAAATTTGTGAGGTAAAAGGACTTATTCAAGATCCCACAGCTGAAAAATGACTGATCTAGAGCTCCAACTCAGGCTTATCACTCTACATCTAAGGCTCTCTCTATCACATGCTGTATCTCTCCTAGAGTAAGCACTCAATATTTCTTAACATTTCTGTTTAATTTTATTTTTATAGATTTCAGAGACTTCATGGTATATTACTGAGAGTATTAGCAATATGACTAAGAAACATTTATTGGGCACTAATTGTTTGCTGAGTAGGAAGGATGTATACATAAAAATCAATAACATTAGGTATGCTCCGTTAAGTGCCAGGTGAATGGCGGAAGTATCCCAGGCCTTCTGAGAAGGACAAGAGCACTGTGAGCTGGGGAGGACCTGAAAGGCTTCAAAGGAAAGGTGAGATTTGAGCTGAGCCTTGGAAGATAAGTAAGATTTTGATAAACAGAGAAAGGAGAGGAGGAAATGCATTTGAAAGAGAAGAAATAATGTGAACAAGGCATCTCAAGGTGTTGCAAGACCAGGTTAAACATCACTGGTTTGCACCAATAGTAAGAAACAAACTTTTGAGCAAAATGTAATAAGTGAAAGCCCAGTTGGTTTTGAGTTTTGAAAGAGGGTGATAAAGAGGTATGAGAATGGGAGACCGAAGCCCTGAAATGAATTATTGGAAGTGACAGAACTTTACAAACTGTAAATTACAATGCACATAGAAATGACTAAAAATATTGTTGTTGTTACTGCTATTCTACTGCACAGTAAATGGTTTTATTTAATCATCACTAAGTTTCATCATTGAGTGGTGGCCATTTTCTAAAAAACTTTCTTTCTTCTCACATTGTTATGAGCTTATTAGAAGCTCAGAAGGACCTGAGTCAGCAGGTAGGTGGCTTCAGGCATTGGTAGTCCTTCACACTTAAAGCGAGCTTCTCAGAGAAAATGGGTTTTAGGGGAAGCACATTTTTAATAAGGAAAAATAAATAAAGTTTGACAGAATGATCTAGCAACACTAATTATCATCTCTCACTTTGCCCAGCACTTTGGTGGCTTCAGTGACTTGCGAGGACTCATCTTCCTCTCACACTTAACTCTGACAAATAAGGAAAACTGATATTACAATTCTATATGGAAGCGGTCTTGAAGGCTGTGAAGCCAAGTTGCCTGAGTCCAAATCCCAGTGAACAAAGCAAACAAGACCTTTATTTTTGTAGAGCGATAGGCCAGGGCTTTTTTTGTGCCTGTAATACTTGATTCCACTGAATCTCAGTTTGCTCAATGGAATAGCAGTCATTGCCCAACATACTTTATCAGGAAGTTGTGAGAATCAGAGTAGATAAAGCACATGGAAACAGTCCTATGAACTGTAAATTACTGTACTGGTGAAATTATTAGTAGTTATGTTCCTATTTGATAGCAGGAGGGGCTGAAAAGCATAGTTGCTAGCTAGGTACCAGAGAACAATATTATCACAGAACCCTGACCAGGAGCCTGGCAAGACTGGAGTGAATATGAGAATGTAATCAACTTCAAGGTCCAGTTGCTGGAAGTAACCAGGCACTTTGTACAGCCAGGGAGGTTTGGCTCTCTATAAGTGAAGGAGAAAGCCTTTGTCTTTGGGCCTATTGTCATTCCTTCTTGTACTCATCTGCCCCTCTTCCCTTCCAGGAAGCCCATATTACCATTGCCTTCCCAACTTTTCCCTTCTCCCACCTCTATGTGAATTAAGGAAATGACCTGGTTAGCTCATTCATATCAATGTATCAATGACTAAAAAAATTTCATGGAAAACCACATCCAAGGAAAAGGGCATTGAATTGGGGGCTTAGCCTTAAGAGAAAGAAATAGAGCACTAATGGTAGAATCCTGAAGAATATCAATAAAGCTCAGATTCCTCTGAAATCATACCATGTGGATGAAGACTGGCCCAACTGTAGAAGATTTAACAATAATAGAACAATAAATTGTCAGAGCTAAAAGACTTCTCAAAGTACGTTCACTAGAACACTAGTCATTCATCTATCCTTCTAGAAAGAAAGAGGATGGAGAAGTGATGGTCAATATCCCTGTAAGCCCTTTTTAGTAGCCTCAAAGCATATATCTTTTATAAACCATTGTCAGGGTTGGGACAGGACACAGATTTGTTGGTACATGCAGAGAAATCCATCTCCAAATCTCACTAGTAAGGTCCTCAGGCTGCATTAGTTTGCAAAAATATAAACTCTTTGCCTCTGTGGAAGAAACATTTATTTTATTGTCTTCCCAGAAACCCCCTTTGAAGGGAACTGTCCCTCACCTTTTCCAGAAAGAAATCACCCTATTCACATGGTTACTGAGAGCTACTACGTTCCTACAATGTGATCTCACTCCCCGGTAACAGTTAATTGGCTGAAGGGTGGGCATGTGCTCCAAGCTTATATGATCAGACTCCTTATCTTGGCTTTTGGACAAAGATATTCCAGCCCATTTTGCTCCTAACTCTAACTGTAGAGATGTTATCAGTGGCCATTTTCTCCCATGTGGATTTGGAATGTAGAAAGTTGTCTGTAAAGAGAGGGGAAGGAGGAGATATGCCAAGAGAAGCAGAGACAATAGAGGGAGAGAGAGAGTCCTAACAGCATTGAGTCTTTTGTTCTAATTGTTTCCAAGGCCCAGCAGAATTCTGGTTCTATGAAATATCCCTATGAGTTTAATTATAAATGGCTCTGTAAAGCTACATTTTTCAGTTTCTGCTTTTGCATTAGTGAACTCAACTGGGTTTCTATTGCTTGCAATCATAACTCCTAACTAGTAAAGCCCCATATTTATCAAAACCAAAGGCAAATCGTTGGTGAGATTTTGTATTCACTCAATCTTACCATTGTATGGGTATTTTCTGCTTTTATTTATATTATTACTTGATCACATATGATTATTTTAATGACAGAACTTGTAGACCAGGTGCTATTTGCATGGTTAAGAAACCTGTAGAAACCGAGGCACAATGCAAGGCAAAGACTTATCAAGGGTCAATATCAGAACTAGAACACGTATCGAGGTGTTAGGATTTTAGATACTTTATTGTCTCAGCTCAAGATAGGAGGCCTTGGCTTTGTACTAGTGATTCTCACTGATAGAGATGGTGGGTTAAAAAAGCCAAAATGTTGCCTCTAACCACCTGAGTGGCAAAACCTATATGGCTAAAGCCACTGATATAGCATTTGAGCATAGTCATTCTGAGTCCAAGATGGTTGAGACATTCATTTTAAGCAGTATGGCATACAGTAATTTAAAAGCACACAATTTACAGAGTCAGAAGATGTTTGAATTTTGTCTCTATAAATTTCCAACTTAAACTCTGAACTTCGGTTTTCTCATCTGTCAAATGAGAATAAAAATACCTTCCTATCTGAATTCATAGAGTTGTTGCCAGGATTTGATGGGGGAAAAAAAAGGCTTTGAAAACTCTAAAAAGCTGAACGTGTCCTTATTGTTCTGATTTTTTAATAAAATAAAAGTTCATTCTGGGGCTGGCCCCGTGGCCGAGTGGTTAAGTTCGCGCGCTCCGCTGCAGGTGGCCCAGTGTTTCGTTGGTTTGAATCCTGGGCGCGGACAAGGCACTGCTCATCGAACCACGCTGAGGCAGCGTCCCACATACCACAACTAGAAGGACCCACAACAAAGAATATACAACTATGTACTGGGGGCTTTGGGGAGAAAAAAGGAAATAAAATAAAATCTTGAAATAAATAAATAAATAAATAAATAAATAAAAGTTCATTCTACTAACGTTGAAAATGATGGGCTTGGTTCTTTTTTACGATTGTGAACTTCTTGAGGGTGTGCCTAGCACATAGGCATAGAAAAGGTCAGTTACTCATTGAGAGTGTCTGGCACTTTGTCAAGGAGAAAAGGACCCTGCAGATTACATGTAAATATCATTTAGTAGTCAGGATAGCAGGGGTTCCAAACCTGACTCTACCACTTACCAGCTGTATGACCTTGGACAAGTTGCTGTATTTCTCTGAGCTTCTTTTTCCTCATCTGTAAAATAAGAGTAATAATAGTACTTTTCTCACAGGATTTTTGTGAGCATTAAATGACTTAATTTACATAAAGCTGTTAAAAGAATGGCTAAGCAGAGAGTAAGCGCTCTTAAATGAGTTAGTTCATGTGAGGCTCTTAAAAAGATGGTTAGTACATAATAAATGTGGAATAAATATTAGCTGCTATTATAGTCCATTGCATAGACTCTGGTAATAAGAGAACCACAAACTAGTTTTTCCTAGATAAGGCCCCTTCCTTTCAATCTGATCACACAATCCAAAAGCTCCTGCAATACTATATTACTTTTGTGTCCATATCCCTGTCTTGGTTTGCTATCAGTGACAGGGGCTACTTTTAACAGTTTTGCAGACAGGTTTTCCCAGCACTGCCATAGCACATGGATTTTGGTTGGCATTAGGAAGCAGGTGACTAAGGAATAGTAATCTTGAATGGGAGACAAAGGGGTTATTGCTGTTAAGCTAGTGTTTGATCATTGTACTTGAATCTGCTTTAGTCCTAGGTTTAAGTTGATTCAGGAAGGAAAACAACCAGAATTGGTATCCTTTGTAATTCTATGAGAATGTAATCAGTTTTGGTCTGTTAGAAAATATTGTTTGCAGGGCCAGCCCCGAGGCCGAGAGGTTAATTTTGCATACTTTGCTTTGGCGGCCTAGGGTTTCACTGCTTTGGATCCTGGGTGTGGACATGGCACCACTCATCAAGCCATGCTGAGGCAATGTCCCACATACCCACATAGCACAACCAGAGGCACTCACAACTAGAACATACAACTATGTACTGGGGGTCTTTGAGGAGAAGAAGAAGAAAAACAAAAAGAAAGAAGATGGCAACAGATGTCAGCTCAGGTGCCAATCTTTAAAAGAAAAAAAAGGAAAATATTGTTTGCTTTCCTTTATGGTTTTGATCATCATAATTCCCAATTCCTGTATACAGAAGCTTGAATCATCTATCTAAATAAAGTAACAGATTTTCAACCGACAAATATCACAGCACTATTTGTGATTCATTAGATAAAGTATAAGAATTCCTACAAAGAAAGTTTTGATGTTCACAGATTAATTCATGATATTCTAAGGAGTTAGTTGCCCTGGGTCAAGGTGGAACTGAAGGGGTAGGGGGCATTTTCTCAGGGACTTGTGAGGTCATACATCTCTGAGGAGGTATTTAGAGGGAGGCAGTAGCAAAGGATTGTAAGACTCCACCTATAATGCATCCTCAGTTCCCCCTTGTGACTTCACTGTCAACTCTGCCCAGAAGCAGCTGCCAGGAAACCAAACTCCAGAAAATTTGTCCCAATTTCAAGATAGAGTTAGTTCAACCCTAACCAAAGTTTTCAGTTAGCTGCAAATAATGTGGTCTGGTGACAGGGTATTACTTATTGAGGGGAACTAATTACAGAAAATTCTGGCAGAAAATTCTGGTGTGAAAGAATGAACTCTGACAAAGGAGAATGCTGGTCCCTTACTTCTCTGCATCTGAATAACTGAATGATCTTAGGCAAGTCACTTCAGATTTAGAGGGCAGTTTACTCTTCTGTATAACAGAGCTAATAGTGCATACTTAACTTAACTTCAAAAGTTGCTATGAAAACTGACTGAGGTATTATATGCAAATATTCCTTATGAACCACGTTGTCCTATGCAACGGTCACTGCTGTCAGGGCCCAAAGATGCAGACACCATAGAGATAGGGTGAAGGCAACCCCTTTTTTGTTAATCTAGAGAAATAATATGGATGTAATGGCACTCATTCAGTGGTTCGCCTCTGCTAGCTTTGAACTCTACAAGGAGGCTCTGCTCCTATGAAAGAAAACAGTGATCTCAAGTGCATTTTTTGGCCTCATCCTGATTTCCCCAGAACACTCCATTCTTAAAAGCCCATAGGTGACATATGCTCTCTGATTGATGGTCATTTTCGCTTTTGGCAGCTATTGATTCCCTCCTCAGTACCTGGTAAAGCCAAAAAAATATGAACCAAAATTCCTTGTTATGTTGCCCTCTACAAATGTGTTTTTCAGCAATGAATGCTGCCAGGGACATTTCTAGAGTAGAATGGGATAAGGCCCTTTTGCTGGGAAAGTGTGAGATGTGGGTAGAGAGAAAGAGGCGTCTTGCTGAAATGATTTCCAATTGTTTATCTCTGCTTTATGTTTTGAAATCTTTTAAATGTGGAGTTTAAACTTTGAATCCAAATGTTATCCCTAGCACCTGAACTTGGGGTCAAATATCCTCAGGTATTTTGAAAAGTGAATAGCACTATACAGATGATACCAGTAATTAACTGTTGCCTAATGCCTGAGAGGCAATATGACATTCTGCTTTGTGTCAAATAGAGTAGGCTTCAAGTTCTAGCTCTGCCTCAATATTGCCATCTTTAAAATGGGAATAATAACAAATAATACTTCCCTTGGAGAGCTGTTGTAAGCATTACAAATGATATACATATTGGCACATAATGGGCAAATTATTATGATAATCCTTGTTACACATTTCTTTTGCATTCTTTTTTTTTGTTATTTCCACAACAAATTGTCAAGAAGGAAATTATTATCTCCATTTTACAAAAAAGTAAAAGGAGGCCCAAACTGGGAGATAAGCCAAAGGTCACAAAGGACATAAATAGGAGTGGAAAGTATTTTTATTCTTCATCAAATGTAACTGTAAAACCTGTTACAAAATGCCTTGCTATTCCGTAGATTCAATACTGGCCCCGTTCATCTAATGTTTGGTCTGCATGCTATGGATGGACAGGGCAACTCCCCAGAGCATCAGAGAGGCAGCTGAGGCATACTGGTAAGAGGTTAATTGCTTTGTGATAGAACATCTAGGTTCATAGTATTAGTGTCTTACCTTGGACAAATTACTTAATATTTCTGAGCCTCAATTTCTCCCTCTACAAAATAGAGATAACCCTTACTCATCTGGTTTCTTACACAAAAGTATGTAATTATCAATGTCCTGTAATTGCCATGTATCAGAGCGGATCCCTTGCGAATTGTAATTGTTAGCAGTCAAATAGCAGAGGTATTGACACATCTGTGTCTTTCTCATACCACTTTTGTAGTCTGCTTGCATTTAACATTTTATACCTACATTTTGGTTGAATGGAACATTTAGAGCTCTTGGTCCCAGTGCCTAGTAGAGTGCCTAGCACACAGTAGGAGTTCCACACTTTTGTCGAACAAATAAAAAATGAATGAATGGCAATATACAAGGCGAGGGTTATTGCCTAGTGGAGGAGGACAATTTTATATAAGACATGTATAACATATCCAATTGTGACAAGTGTTTTAAAAGAGATAAGAATAAAATGTTATATAAAGTAATTATGATTAATAAATCCATGAACGCTTTCCAGAGAACTTAACATTTCAGCTGTGCTTTGAAAGATACGTTGAATTTGGTCATGAGGGAAAGAAGGGACTAACATTTCAGTAAAAGAGAATAGCACGATCCAAAGGTAGGTAGCCTGAGACTCTAGGACATATTCAAAGGGAGCCCAAGAAGTCCAATATGGCTGTAGAGGTGGGTAGTTGGCAGGAGAACAAGATGGGAGAAGAGATTAGGACCTAACTGTGATAGACTTTAAAGGCTAGGCTAGGGAACTTGGACTTGAACCTGCAAGCCAGAGGTTGCAGATTGGCAGCTTATGAACTAATTTTTGTCCACAGACATGTTTTTGTTTTTGCTTTTTGTTGGGCTGAAAAAGGTTGGTCTGCATTATGTTTTTAAACCAATTGTATTAATGGTCAACTTTTTAAAAAAGTCAGGAGATTTCACATTAAAGTCTGGAATGTTGTTCTTAAAAATAATAGTACATCTGGAATACTGAGGCCAGATTCCTGCCTGGCAACAACCAGTTGGAGCTGAGTAGTGGCTGACCGCTTTAGATGGGGCATCTGCTCTCTAGTTGGCCACAGCCTGCACCACCAAACCTTTTTATCTCTCTAATACCAGGTTCTCTTCACTCACTTTTTTTTTTTACCTAGGAGACATTTGGGTTTGAAACCCCTAGTATAGGCAATTGAAGGTTATAGAGCAGAGGAGGGATCCTTTTACAGTCATCTTTTTAGAAAGAACTTTGTGATTCTGATTCTATTGACAATAACCTGGAAGAGGGTGATCAGGGGAGAAGTTAGGGCGAGAGCTTTAGGAAAGGATAAGATGAGATGGAGGCTGAAACATTGAGGTGCAGGAAGAAAATATGAGGCAAGAAAATAGTCCTTTACAACCCTCCAAGTGGAGGAAATAGCAAACATCCACAAATCAGCAGAGGGAAGAACTCTGAAGGGTTTATTCGTAACCTCCAAACCTCATTTCCAGTCCAACTCAAATGTAATTATATTAATGATTCTTCACTCTCCTTCCTAGAACATGAATGAGCACCTCAAAGACAGAGCCCACAGTGTCCTATTTATCAGTGAATCCCTAGTGCCTAGCACAGAGCCTGGCAAGCAGTAAGTGCTTAATAAATACTCCTTCAACGCATGAATTGGAGGGATTCTCTACTGTACCTATAGATGGAGGAAAAGTTTATTACATTCCTCAGCATGCTAAAACCACCGGGATTTTTTATAAACCCCCAAAGCCAAACACATAGTTTGGACATCAAATTTTAATTCTGTGGAAATAGAATCCATCCCTACATTCAACAGATATTTATCGAGCACTGACCATGTACCACACCAGGCTGAGTCCTAAGGATTCAATGATGAACAAAACCAACACAGTCCTTGCTCTCAGGAAACAAACTTATGGCCTACTGAGGAAAATAGATATTAAACCACTAAATGCACAATTAGCATTAATTGTATTTGTGAGAAATCCTCCAAAGGACAAATACTGAGTACTGTTAAAACATATTTAAAGGCCTGTGAGTGGTGAAATTGAGCTAGCCTAGGAGGTCCAGGAAGTCTTGCTGGAAGTGCTATATGCATAGGCATTAATTAAATGAATGGGGAAGAGGATGAACCAGCATTTCAGGCTCAGGGAACAGCATATGCAAAGGCAGGAAGGACTATGTGGTATTTGAGGAACTCTGAATAAAAGCCAGTGTGAGCGGAGCTCAGAAAGAAGGAGGAAAAGAGGTATGAGATGAAATAAGAGAGGTGGAGAGACATCAGATCATGTAGGATCTGGTCAAATATTTGGACATTTATACTAAGAGCAATGGGAAGCCAGAGACAAAATTTAAGTAGGAGAATGATGCAACCAGATTCAACTCTAAAAAGGAACCTTCTACACAAACATATATTGACAATTGATTATTAACATAGGTCTAAAGTCAATTAAGAGGAGAAAGGATAGTCTTATCAACAAATTGTGCTGAAACAATAGAACATCTATATACAAAAGAGCTGGATATTCATACAAAAATTAACTCAAAAGGGATCACAGACCTAAATATAAAACGGAAAACTACACAACTTCTAGAAAAAAGCCACAGGTTTTTAAAAACACAGTTTGTGATCCCGAGTTAGAAAAAGATTTCTTAGATCTGACACAAAAAACATAATCCATAAATGAACAAACTGATAAAGTGGACTTCATCAGAATTAAAATTTTCTGCTCTTAAAAGGATGCTGGTAAGACAATGAAGACAAACACAAACTGACAGAAAATATTGATGAATCATATTTCTGATAACAGAGATATCACCACAAGAATGGCCAAAATCTGGAATACTGACAACACCAAATGCTGACAAGGATGCGGAGTAATAGTAATTCTCATTCATTGCTGGTGGAAACGCAAAATAATACAGCCATTTTGGAAGACAGTTTTATGGTTTCTTATAAAACTAAACATGATGTTAGTATATGATCCAGCAATTACGCTCCTTGGTATTTACTCAAAAGAGTTGAAAACTTATGTCCACACAGAAACCTGCATATGATGTTTATAGCAGCTTTATTCATAATTGCCAAAACTTGGAAGCATCAAGATGTCTTTCACTAGCTGAATGGATAAATAAACTATGGTACATCCAGACAATGGAATATTATTTAGTACTAAAAAGAAATGAACTATCAAGTCACAAAAAGACATCAAGAAATCTTAAGTGCACATCACTAACTGAAAGAAGACAATCTGACAGGCTCATGTTGTATGATTCCAACTATATGATGTTTTGGAAAAGGTAAAACTATGGAGACAGTAAAAAGATCAGTGACTGCCAGGAGGTGGTGGGGGGATGAATATACAGAGCACAAATGATTTTTTAGGACAGTGAAAATACTCTGTATGATATCATACATGATGGGTAAATATCATTATACATTTGTCCAAACCCATAGAATGTACAACATTAAGGGTAAACCCTAATGTAAACAAAACTATGGACTTTGGGTGATTATGATGTGTCAATGTAGGTTCATCAATTGTTACAAATGCACCACTCCTGTGGGCGATGTTGATTATGGGGGAGGCTGTGCATGTGTAGTGGCAGGGGGTATATGGGAAATCTCTGTGCTTTTCCCTCAGTTTTGTTGTGATCCTTAAATTGCTCTAAAAAATTGTCTTAATTAAATAAAAAGTCCTTCTGGCTGCTCAATGCTGAACTGACTCTAAGAAAGTAACAAGAGTGGAAGGAGGGAGACCATTTACGGTAGTCCAAGAAAGAAATGACAGAGCCTTGAACTAGGCTGGCAGTAGCAGAGATGAAGAGAAGTGGGCAGATTTGTGAGATATTTAGAAAATAAAACGCATGGGACTTGGAGAACGTCCACCATTTTCCAAAGGTCAGCTAATGCTGGCTTCCCAGAGCAAGGAGCTAGGGAAAATTTCATTAACAAATCCCCTCTGAAATTGCAGGGGGAACCCATGGCAAAAATCCTCAACTCAAACTTCCCGAGAGGACACCACTGGTTACGTTGCTTGATTGTTAAAAAATGCAAAGAAGAAGAAGAAAAGGACGAAGGGAAGAAGAAAGATGGCATAAGCACATATGTCTCTTGATCTTCTTAAAAGCAATGAGAGGAAAATAAAATTTGAGATGGGAGATCAGAGTCCAAAACTCAAAATAAAGTATATGCCCCTATTATTTCCACAGTAGTTAGCCTTTCCTGACAATGATATAAATGTTGATAGCATCACCTTTAAAAATAAAGCACAACAAAGTGATCCTTCAGATTTGTAGAACGTTTTCCATTTTACAAAGTTGTTCTATACACATGATCTCCATTAACTACTATATCAGCTTTCTGATGGTAGGTCTTATTGGCCACAATTTTGTGATGAGAAAACTATGAAGACAATTTTGGCACTGTGAAAGCAACACGAACATTGGAATCTCCAGCTCTGGGTTCATTCGAATGTCTGCTGGGCTGCCATTTATTCAGTGGGCAACTTTGGAGAATTCTCACCTTAATTTTTTTTAGGCTTCCTTGCTTATAACTACCCTCGTCACCCCTGTTCATTAGTCATTTCACTACTATTAGCATCCCCATTCATACCCATCCTCTATTGGGTGTAAATAAAAGGAAAACTCAAGTCTGTCACCACACTCTAAATTGTCAATGTTAGAAAGACCATCTGGTCCCCTCTTTACCTCCTCCTCTCCCCATTTCACATAACAAGAAACTGAAGCTGAGGGAGAAGAAGAGATTCACTGTCAGTCTGTAGACAAATAGTTCTCCTGGCTCTGAGACCTATTTTATTTCCATTCTACTTTTCTGCCAGCCCAGCTGACTCAATTCCTTTTGAGCAATCCGAGTTAAAAGATTTGCTGCTACTAGAGGTTGTGATGACTACTCAAACAAGGTTTTTAAATATCTGTGCATTTCAATTACATATTCCTGTTTCTCATTACAATAGGGACTTGAGAATTAGCCTTGTTACAATTTGATATCTCTATGAATAAAGCTGCTTCTTTACCATAAGGAGTGATTTGTGAGATTCTCCACCAACAAAGTGGGGTATATGTGGAATAAGTCCAGGCAGGGCTGAAGCCATTAACTCCTCTGGGGACTTTTTTACCTCCTCTGGGGAAAAGCTGCTCAGGCCTTTGTATTCTGGAAGGTTCATTTACAGCCCTTTCCCAAATGGTCTCGACATTGATAAGTCTAGCTTAAATAGCAACGAGATGGAAGACTAGTTTAGGTTCTACTAATGTGGAACACAAAACAAATTATGTTCTTGCTTCAATGACTTCATCTGGAAAATAGAGCTGATCATGCCCACTCTTCCCTGCCTTTAGGATTAAGTTATCTCCTTTGGTCACAGTAAATAAATGTCCACGATGCTTGGCTGTGAACAAGATAAGACTCTGTAGAAGCTTGTAAAAAGTAGAAGAGGCCCAGTCAAAAATCTCCACTAGCCTTCTGGGACAGATCCAGACTTCTAAGGAATTTAAAAGCTAGGGAGTCCCAGGGCCCCTGCTGACACACAAAGAAATCTCCTTCCCTAGAGGTCTCCCCTTCCATTTTCTACTCTTCTATTTCCACCTGCCTCTTCATCTTGACTCAGGGACAATGGGACCTCCTCCACAACGGGGCAACTGCAGTATCCCATGTCCCCCTCCACTCCTGGCTGTCCACCAAGAGGAAGAAAAGCAGTTCTATGTAGGTTCTATACCTCTAGTGCAGTTTGCAAGCTTGAAATACACAAAGGCAATTTGGAAAAGCAAGTGCCTGTATATAAGTAAACGTCGGCAAAATCCGGGACAAAATCGAGGTCCCTGTGTACATGACAAGTGTTTCTGTTGTTTGTGCATTCGCCTGCTTCTCTGAGTGCTTGCCTTTGCAAGTCTAGATAGGTGAGAGGTGTGTGGTTAGAGGCAATTCCACAAAGTAAAAAGGGAAGAGAAGAGGACAGAGATGAACTCTGGTTCCCAGGCAGAGGGATCCTAGAGCAACCGGTACCAGGCCACGAGGCCCAATCCACCCCTATGGAGAAATCTGAAAGGTTTCAACAAGTATTGGCTGGTTTGGCCATAGCTTGTTCTTCAGTTTGTAGGAGACTGTCTGTGCTTCTTGGTAGCCCCTGAACATAGTCCCTCAAAGAAGCTGGTACTCCTATTGCCCGTTCCCACTCCCTCTCTCTTCCCTCACAGGCACAGTGTCTGTTTTGAGATGGGACTTAAGAACCAAATCTGGTAAGAGCAAGCCTCCTGGAGCTCCAGGAGCCCTGTCCTCAAAATAAAGCTCCGGGTTAAAGCTTCAGCCCTGGCGTCTAAAACCTGGTCTAGGAAAGTAGGAAGTATTCCGGGAGCTGGGGTCCTCCTCGGGTAGAGCAATACTCTCCTGCCCTCACCCACGCTGCGCCAGCACTTGTTTCTCCAAAGCCAACCGGCGTTAGCGTGCGGTGAGGGGAGGGGAGAAACGGAAAGGGGAGGGGAGGGGAGGGAGAAAGGAGGTGGGAAGGCAAGGAGGCCGCCCCAGCGGGGGCGGGACCCGACTAGCAAACTGTTGCATTTGCTCTCCACCTCCCAGCGCCCCCTCTGAGATCCTGGGGAGTCAGCTTGCTGAGAGAACCAGAGGGTCCCGAGCAAGCCTGGAGGCACAGGAGGCGACGGAGCCGCTTCAGTGCGGGACAGGAGCCGAAGGGAGCCACCGCGTCAACCCCAGACCCGCTCTGGCGACAGCCAACGCCTTTTGCAGTGCGGCGGCTTCTAAGCCGCTGCCCCGGAGCTGCCCTTTCCTCTTCGGTGAAGTTTTTAAAAGCTGCTAGAGACTTGGAGGAAGCGAAGAAAGTGCCGGGTAGGACTGACGGCTGTCTTTGTCCTCCAACCCTCCACCCTGCCCCCCCCCCCAACCCAACCCAGGTCTCCTCTCCTGCTGCTGCCTCCGCCCGCTCCTCTCTGTCCCCCCCGCCCCCCCACAACCCTCCCTTCCAGTTGGCCCAGCGCGGCCAGCCGGAGTTTGCAGAGAGGTAACTCCCTTTGGCTACAAACTGGCGAGCTAGCTGCACGTTGCAAAGACGGCTCTGGGAAGCCAGGCGATCGGGGAGCCGCTTCAGCACTGAAGCCGGGACCTGGTTAGTTAGGAAGCACGCGGGTCTGGCCCCCAGGTTCCCCTCGTTCCCTCTCCACCTCCCCCTGCCCCTCCCTGTACCCCGCCAGTTTCCAAGGCCAGAGATCAAAGGATAAAAAGACAGTCACGGCTTTAGTAGCCAAAACAACAACAACCAACCGCAAAACAAACCAAAACCAAAAACCAAACCAAACCAAAAAGACCATAACTGGGTCCCTATTTGCACCTGTTTCAGGGGACACTGAACTTGAAGGCAGAGGGTTTTCCTTTTTTTTTTTTCCCCTTCAAGATTTGAGCATCTTTTGAATCTACCCTCCAAAGTATTTAGGAACAGACTGTGAGCCTAGCAGGGCAGATCGTGTCCAGCGCGTGTTTTCCTCTGCAAGAGACTTTGAGACTGTCAGAGCGCTTTCGTGTGGTTATTTCTGCAAGTTTCCTCCCCAGGAGCTTCCCGCAGGTGGGCAGCTAGCTGCAAGGACTACCGCATCACAGCCTGTTGAACTCTTCTCAGCAAAAGAAGGGGAGGCTGGATAAAGGAATTAGGTGGAAGATTCAGCCAAGCTCCAGGATGGAGGTGCAGTTAGGGCTGGGGAGGGTCTACCCCCGGCCACCGTCCAAGACCTATCGAGGAGCTTTCCAGAACCTGTTCCAGAGTGTGCGCGAAGTGATCCAGAACCCGGGCCCCCGGCACCCTGAAGCCGCGAGCGCAGCACCTCCCGGCGCCCATTTGCAGCAGCAACAGGAGACCAGTCCCAGGCAGCAGCAGCAGCAGGGTGAGGATGGCTCACCTCAAACCCAGAGCAGAGGCCCCACAGGCTACCTGGCCCTGGAGGAGGAACAGCAGCCTTCACAACAGCCCTCAGCCCCCGAGGGCCACCCGGAGAGCGGTTGCGTCCCAGAGGCCAGAGCCGCCTTGGCCGCCGGCAAGGGGCTGCAGCAGCAGCCACCAGCACCTCCGGACGAGGATGACTCAGCTGCCCCATCCACGTTGTCCCTGCTGGGCCCCACTTTCCCAGGCTTAAGCAGCTGCTCCGCCGATCTTAAAGACATACTGAGCGAAGCCGGTACCATGCAACTCCTTCAGCAGCAGCAGCAGGAGGTAGTATCAGAAGGCAGCAGCAGCGGGAGAGCGAGGGAGGCAGCCGGGGCTCCCACCTGCTCCAAGGACAGTTACCTAGGCTGCAGTTCGACCATCTCGGACAGTGCCAAAGAGTTGTGTAAGGCAGTGTCGGTGTCTATGGGCTTGGGTGTGGAGGCATTGGAGCATCTGAGCCCTGGAGAACAGCTTCGGGGAGATTGCATGTACGCCCCGCTCCTGGGAGGTCCACCCGCTGTGCGTCCCACTTCTTGCGCCCCGCGGGCGGAATGCAAAGGTTCTCTGCTGGATAATGGCCCAGGCAAGGGCACCGAAGAGACTGCTGAATATTCCCCTTTCAAGGCAGGTTACGCCAAAGGGCTGGATGGCGAGAGCCTGGGCTGCTCTGGCAGCGGCGAAGCCGGGGGCTCCGGAACGCTTGAGCTGCCATCCACTCTGTCTCTCTACAAACCTGGAGCAGTAGACGAGGCAGCAGTTTATCAGAGTCGCGACTACTATAACTTTCCGCTAGCCCTGCCCGGGCCGCCGCCCCCTGCGCCGCCTCCCCATCCTCACGCCCGCATCAAGCTGGAGAACCCGCTGGACTATGGCAGCGCCTGGGCCGCGGCGGCGCAATGCCGCTATGGGGACTTGGCGGGCCTGCACGGCGGGGGTGCAGCGGGACCGGGCTCGGGCTCACCCTCAGCCGCTGCCTCCTCTTCCTGGCACACTCTCTTCACAGCGGAAGAAGGCCAGCTGTATGGGCCCTGTAGCGGGGGCGGGGGTGGCAGCGCAGGCGAGGCAGGTACTGTAGCCCCCTATGGCTACACTCGGCCACCTCAGGGGCTGGCTGGCCAGGAAGGCGACTTCCCCCCACCCGATGTGTGGTATCCCGGCGGCATGGGGAGCAGAGTGCCCTATCCAAGTCCCAGTTGTGTCAAAAGCGAGATGGGTCCCTGGATGGAGAGCTACTCCGGACCTTACGGGGACATGCGGTAAGTTTCTCCTACTAGGAATGTCTTTCAGGTTAGAGTCAGTGTGTGTTCTGAGGCATCTATCCGTTCCTTCCCGCGTGAACAGTCTGCCCCTGCGAGAGCTCAACAGGGTTTCATAGGAAGGGCCGCCCTAAATCTGGAGCCTTCGCTGGATTCCTGGCCTGCCAAAAATTCGGTCTTCGCGGTCTGAACCCCCACTGTGCGCCCCAATCCCCGCCGCTGTGAGCCCTGGATGCTGGTGCCTTTCCAGATTCCTTGACAACCCTCCCAACTCCAGCCTCCTAAAATCCTCACTGCCTAGAAGTACTCCATGTCCTGAGGGCTCTAAACTTGAACCCAGTTGCAAGGACCACCTTGGAAATAAAGGTGTTAAGCCCTTCACTACTTTTTCTCCTCTCCTCCCCTAAATCTGAGAACCTGGACAAGAAATTTGGACAGTTTCTCCGGTTAGGGTCTGTTAGAGTTTGCCCTCCAGCCTGTTGCCAGTCTTGCCAGGTTAGAGGCAAAAAGACTGGCCCAAGTTTTTCTCAGCCCGCTTCCACCAAAGAGATAAAATGGAGTGCCTGTATTCGGGGAAGAAGGTGGTCTCTGGGTTCTGAGGGCTGTTCTGTGAAGAAGGGGTGAAGTCCCTTTCCTGGCAACAACTGAAAACTTGTCCCAGGGTTGGAGTTCAGCGGAGAGAATCCAACCAGGCACAATTAGAGCAGGCAAAGGTAGGGGAAAACCAAAGGACAGCTTTCTTGGTAAACACTGGGCAGGATTTGCCCTCACAGGTTGACTATGTTGGAAGCAGCTCCTTGGGTCGGTTTTCTCTTATAAAGTATTTATTTTCTCTGTGGATTATAACAGATCACAGTCCCCTACTTCAAGTTTGCATCAGATCTATAAAGAGGAGAATATTCTTTTAAAGAACAATTTAGCCAGATTTGAGTTGACTTATAAAAGTGTTGGAAAAAAATTTAAAGGAGTTCCTGTTATTCCAGTGTGCTCAGAAATCTGCTTTTGAGTGGGAGGAATGAGGTTCTTCAATATAATCCTTCATTTTAAGGACATGCTTACATTTTAAAACATGACTGTTTTCAACATGCTTACATGCTTACATTTTAAACATGACTGCTACCAAATTGAGTAAGAACTGTTAGGGACCTATGAGCCATAATTTTGCCTAAGAGTTTTAATTAGGACATGAGCAAAGTGGTCCTCAGTGTGTTCTGGATTATTAAAAATTCCTCCTTACCACAGTTGTTGAGCTTCTTGGAGACCATGTTGAAGATTTTTCCCCAAAAGCAAACTAAGATATTAGTTTATCTCAGTGAGGAAGGGAATATTGACTGGGGAACTAATTCCTCAGGTCTGCTGGGTAGTGATGTTCCCACGGACTTGTGTCTTGTTCTGTTTCTGTAACTATTTTCTTTTCTCTGTGACCTTTCCAAAATTTCTTTGTTAGCCTTAGCATCTTTGTTTGACAACTTAAATCTATCGGTTTGCCTCCTTTCACTGACACTTCTGTTCTTTGAAGGTTGATAGCACAGTGTTGGCACAGAAAGAGGAGGATAGGACTTCATAAAATATTTTTTGGGGGGCTATTGAAGAAACAGCTTCGTACGAGGCTTTACATCCTGTTAGCTTTTTAACGTTTGGCTTACAGGACTTTCAGAGGGTTCATTTATATTGTCAAAGTCTTACTCAGTTAATTTGGAGTTAAAAAAAATTTCATAATGTGGTTATACCATGGGATAAAAGGTCTTCATTTTATAAGAACAGATTTACTCGGCAGGCTTAGTTTTTTCCTAGGGCTATCCTAGTCAGCGGAGCCCTCTTCTACTGTGAACTTTTCCAGGAGGAGGAGGGGAAATATCTAAGGAGCTTCTTGACCTACTATGTAACCCAGTCACTGGATCCTTCCTCTTCTGCATGCACCCCCCCCAACCACTAACTCAGTTAACAGGGAAGAAATGAATGATTCCACATATTTGTTGAGATGTGTGTCTTCCAAGACATAACCTGAAATTTTCAGGAGGTGGTTATAGACAACAAAAAGTTCTTCCCATCAGGTGTACAGTAAATTAGGTGATTTTATCCCAGGTCTTAACGGAAAAACTTCCCTATTAAAAAGACCTGCTTAAATTAATGACCTCAACTAGTGAAAATTTAGCAGTATCCAAAGAAAGTACAAGATTATTTAATCTTTCCTGGTTTGCGATTGCTGCACTGGTTGTGGAAGTCTAGTGAAAGGAAAAACTGGTGTTCCTATCTTGTGAGCTGACAAAGAATTTTCATTTCTAGGATATAGAAAATCCTTGAGTCAGTTTTTTGAAAATTTTCAATTTCATCAGAGTGCAGCCAATCCCAATCTAAAAGTTGAAATTGTCTTACTTTCTTTTTCTTTCTCTCTCTTTGTAGGGGCACAGTTTGGTGAGAGGCAAGGGATTTTTTAAGCCAAAACCAGAACTTCCACCCTCTCTGTATTGCATGCATTATTTGCCAACTTTGAGTTAAAATCTCAAAATCGTACAGGCTTCCAATAACCTGTTGGATTCCTCCCTTTTCCAATTGTGTGTGTTCATACACATTAGTTAATTGTAGGGGGGATTCTTTTTAACTTTAGTAATTTCTTGAATAACTTTATACATCTACAGTGTTTCTGCAGGGAGGAGAGAGGCCGAACGTGCCCCCCCCCCCCGCTTTTTTACTTAATTTAGCATGTGGTCTGAACAGAAGGAATAGTAAAAAGTGATGAGGCTTGTGTACAACCCTGATGATATTTTATGGACCTGCCTTCTTTCAGAGATCAAACAAGACCACAGCTTTCTTAATTGACCACTGTCCCACTTGACAGAAGTAGAGCCCCTTATATCCCAGCAAGCAGAACAATAATATGACAAATATTTATTCTTGGGAGTTGAGGTCCAGGAAAGGCTGTGTAGGAATTAGAGTTGGGGTTTAGATAAATTATCCAGATACAAAAAGAACATTTTAATTTTTCTTTTGGTAATTTATTCTGGTCTTCATTATAGGTGGTATTTTTGTAATGCTTTGAGATTGGCAAATCCTGCCTTTCTCTATTGGTTATTTTTTAAAAAGACATTTTATTAATTCCTCTTTCTGTCTTCTCTCTACTCCTCAGTTATTAAGCAGCTTTTTATGAGTATCTTGTGAGGAGCAGTTTGTCTATTTTGTAAAGCAGAAGTTTGCTTTGGGACCAAGATAGACTGACGGTCTATTGTTCGTAGGGCTTGAGTGTCAATATGTTGGAAAGTAGCATCCTTTCTCCATGGTCAACAAATAGGTGGTGAGTTCTGTCTGGGTACCAGTAATCAGAACCCGAGGACCAAATAACCACACTGCGTGGTTCCCTATTTGGAAATATGTACAAGAGGTAGGGATGGAAGGCTCCTCTTGGTTGTCCAGAAAGTATTTCTCTCAGCTCAGCCAAAGGTTAACATCAGTGAGAAATATTTTCCAAGAAATCTGCAGCCTTCCGATTGCAGGGTCACTTTGGGGTGCTTTCTTGCCAGTGCTAGTTTTACGTCATCAGACTTCCGTTCTTTGAGCTGTAAACTTTGATATAATATATTGAATTTACTCACACTTTTAATTTTCTTTTTTAAGTGTTTTTCTTCCCTGTATTAATTTTCTCATCTGGTGTACATATATGCATTTAAAACAGAATTCTTTGGTCTCCTGAGTCTCACTTGTACTATGGCGGCTCTTGGTGGGATTATGTGAGTTGAAGTTAAGGACATGGACAATTTTATTATTATTATTATTATTATTATCATTATTAGTTTCATGGTAACATCAAGATCACCAGTTCCGTCAGAACTCTGCTTAAGCAGGGAGCAGAATGCTGGATGGGTGTGGCAAGCAAGGGGCTTATTTTATAACCAAATCTGAAATCATGATTCTGAAAAACAAAAAGCAAACAAAAATCGAGTTTTGCGAGGTTAGTTGGAGAGGAAAAAGAAACCTCTCCCTACCACTTACTCTTCCACCATTTTCTCTTTGTCTGCAGCTTCCTTAAGTGCTGCCTGTCCCTGATTTTCTTTCATTCCACTCCTTTCATGTTTTTGACATTGAAATATAGATTCTCTCTACTTTTCAGGATATTTTTCTCATTACACTTGTGGCATGCTCCGAAAGAATTTTTTTTTTTTTTAAATCTGGAGAGTAAGAGATCAGATCAACCCCAGAACCTCTATTTTAAGACTGCATGACTTTGAAGGGATTGCAAAATGAATAGCGAGGCTTTTCTACCTTGAGGTGAGAGCCTGATTCAACAGCTGCTGAGGGAGCTGAACGAGATGGCTTGAGGACTTGGCAATGTAATGAAGTATTTTTCCGGCTGCTGTCTCTCTTGATTTCTGTCTCTCTCTCTCTCTACTGGCCATTTTGGCAACCCTTTCTCAAAGCCTGAGAATAACTGAGCCCTCTTCCCTCTGAGACAGCTCTGTTTGGGTCAGACCTCCGCTGCACTTTCACAAGCAATACCTAATCTGCTTGTGAGGTTGCTTGCTACAAGTGTACTTTCATGCTGATGTTAGATGTAAGTTAATCATTTGAAAACAAAGAAAGATATTAAATTATTCTACCTCAGACTCCCCCTGCCAGCATTCCATCAAGTTCTGAGATGTTGAATTCCAAGTAAGCTATTCTCGTCCTAAACACAAAATTGACTTTTCTTTTCGTTGCTTGTAAAGTTCTGAACAGTTACCAATAGTGGTTGGCATTCATCATATTGAAGAGAGTGATGAAATTTCATATCTATATACCAACCTTTTCGAAGAAAAGACCAAGGGTCTTCCAGTTTATTCACCAGCACTTACGTAAGTTTGAGTAGGCTAGGAGAGTGCTTAATGAACACCTCTTTGCTAGTTGTGGGAGTAGAAATAGTTGCGTTTTCTGTAACATTTGTTCACCACGGCGGGGAACCTCTCTAGAGCAGTTTTTCTGATGGTATTTTAGACTGTTGTTCAGTAAGGGCTACTTTCAGTGGCTGCTCGTAGAGATGACATACTGTGATTTATACATAATTCCTTGCAGATTGATGGGTGCCACCACCCCTTCTCCTTCACACTGATTCAGTTCCTGCTGCCAACCCGCAGGCCACAGTAGGGTTGAGAGTCGCTCATCTAAATAAGCTTATAGCTCTGAAGTGCTGGTTATTTGAGAATGCTGCCAATTTACATCATGCAGTACCTGAGTTTTATTTTTCTAATAACAGCTTTATTGAGACATAATTCACAATCTATAAAATTCACCCATTTAAAGTGTACAGCTCAATGGTTTTTAGTGTATTCAGAGTTAGACAAACTTCACCACAATCAATTTTAGAATGTTTTAATCACTTAGCAGTCAACTCCCACCCCCAACTCTGAGCAACTATCAACCACCAATCTACTTTTGGTCTCTATGGATTTGCTTATTCTGACATCTCATATAAGTGGAATTATGCAGTATATAGTCTTTTGTGACTAGCTTCTTTCACATAGAATAATATTTTCAATGTTCATCCATGTTGAGGCGTACCCCAGTACCTCATTCTTTTTTATACCCAAATAACGTTCCATTATATAGATCTATCTGATCTATTTTATCTATCTGTTCATCATTTGATGGACATTAGAGTTGTTTCCACCTTTTGGCTATTATGAATAATACTGCTGTGAATATTCACGTGCAAGTTTTTTTTTGTGAAAGTGTTTTCAATTCCTTTGGGTACATACTTAGGAGTGGAGTTTCTGGGTCATATGGTGACTCAGTGTTTAACATTTTCTTTTTCATTTTCATTTTATTTTTTATTTTGTTGAGCTCATAATAGTTTCTAACATTGTGAAATTTCTGTCGTACATTATTATTTGTTGATCACTGTATATACGTGCCCCTTCACACTTTATGCCTGCCCCCAACCCACTTCCCCTCTGGTAATCACTAATCTGTTCTCTTGGTCCATATATTTGTTTAATGAATGATAATTTTTTAAAAAATTACTGTTGTTTATTTTCTGATTATAGAAGTAATTATTGTTTATTATGGAAAATAGAAAAAAGTTATGACATAAATTTACAAAATTACAAAATAAAACAAGTCATCTCTAATTGCACCCTGAGACATAACCTCTTGCTTTGTAAGGTTCTTCCAGTTTATTTTTTCCCTGAGTATATGTATATTTTTTCTTCAATTATTTTTTTATTGAGTTCATAATAGTTTACATCAATGTGAGATTTCAGTTGTACATTATTTCTTGACTGTCACCACATAAGTGCACCCCTTCATCCCCTGTACCCACCCCCCACTCTCCTTCCCCTGGTAACCACTGAACTATATTCTTTGTCCATGTACGAGTTTATATTCCACATATGAGTGAAATCATCTGGTGTTTGTCTTTCTCAGACTGGCTTATTTCACTTAGCATAATTCCCTCTAGGTCCTTCCATGTTATTGCAAATGGGATGAATTTGTCTTTTTCTTGGCTGAGTAGTATTCCATTGTGTGTGTGTGTGTGTGTATGCCACTCTTGTTTGTCCAATCATTGATCAATGGGCACTTGGGTTGCTTCCATGTCTCGGCTATTGTGAATAGTGCTGCAGTGAACATAGGGGTGCATATGTTACTTTGGATTGTTGATTTCAAGTTGTTAGGGTAGATATCCAGTAGTGGGATAGCTGGGTCATATGGTATTTCTACTTTTAGATTTTTGAGGAATCTCCATACTGTTTTCCATAGTGGGTGCACCAGTTTGCATTCCCACCAGCAGTGTATGAAGGTTCCCTTCTCTCCACACCCTCTCCAACATTTATTATTTTTAGTCTTAGTGATTATAGCCTTTTTAACAGGCGTAAGGTGGTATCTTAATGTAGTTTTGATTTGCATTTCCCTGATGATTAGTGATGTTGAACATCTTTTCATGTGTTTATTGGCCATCTGTATATCTTCTTTGGAAAAATATCTGTTCATCCAATCTGCCCACTTTTTGATCCAGTTGTTTGCTTTCTTATTGTTCAGTTGTGTGAGTTCCTTATATATAATGGAGATTAACCCCTTATCAGATATATGATTTGCAAATATTTTCTCCCAGTTGGTGGGTTGTCTCTTTGTTTTCAGCCTCGTTTCTTTGGCCTTGCAGAAGCTCTTTAGTCTGATGAATTCCCACTTGTTTATTTTTTCTTTTGTTTCCCTTGTCTGAGAGGAAGATTAGTCCTGAGCTAACATTGGTTGCCAATCTTCCTCTTTTTTCGCTTGGGGAAGGTTAGCCCTGACCTAGCATCTGTGCCAGTCTTCCTCCACTTTGTATGTGGATGGCTGCCACAGCATGGCTGACAAGTGGTATACGTCTGTACCTGGGATCCAAACCTGCAAACCCTGGCCGCCAAAGTGGAGCATGCCTAACTTAACCACTATGCCATGGGGCCAACTCCTGTGTTTATTAACCTTTTGATAACTCCCAAACTGTTTTCAAAAGTGGCTGCCCTATTTTACAATCCCACCAGCAATGTATGAGTTCCAATTTCTTCACATATCTGCCAATACTTGTTATTGTCTGTCTTTTTAATTATAGTTGTCCTAGTGGGTGTGAAGTGGCACCTCAATGTGGTTTTGATTTGCATTTCTCTAATGACTAATAATATTAAGCATCTTTTCATGTGCTTATTGGTTATTTGTATATGTTCTCTGGAGAAATGTCTATTCAGATCCTTTGTTCATTTTCAATTGGGTTATTTGTCTTTTTATTACTGAATTGTAAGAGTGTTGTTTAGACCTTCTGGATACAAGTCCTGTAACAAATTATGATTTGTGAATATCTTATCACATTCTGTGCATTGTCTTTTTACTTTCTTGATGGTATCCATTGAAGCACAAATGTTTTTCGTTTTGATGAAGTCTAATCCATTTTTTTCTTATGTAGCTTGTGATTTTGGTGTCGTATCTAAGAAGGCTTTGCCTAATCCAAGATCACAAAGATCTACATCTAGGTTTCCTTTTAAGAGTTTTATAGTTTTAGCTGTTAAATTTAGGTTTCTGATCAATTTTGAGTTGGTTTTTATATAACTCACAAAATGTGACTAGGGGTCCAACTTCATGTTTTTGCATGTAGATTTCCGGTCATCACAGTACTATTTGCTGAATCTTTTCCCTTTTAACTGTCTTGGCACCCTTTGTGTAAAATCAGTTGACTGTATATGTGAAGGTTTATTTCTGGATCCTGAACTATAGTCCATTGATCTTATACCAATACTACACTGTCTTAACTACTGTATGGTTTTTAGTAAGTTTTTAAATGAGGAAGTGTGAGTTCTCCAACTTTGTTCATCATTTTCAAGATTATTATTGGCTATTCTAGGCCCCTTGAATTTCTGTATGAATTTTAAGATCAGCTTGTCAATTTCTACAAAGAAGCTGATTGAGATTCTGATAGAGATTGCATTGAATCTGTAGATCAGTTTGGGGAGTGTTGCCATCTTAACAATGTTAAGTCTTCTAACCCATAACCATTATTTAGGTCTTCTTTGCTTTTGTCAAAAATGTTTCCTAGTTTTAAGGGTATAAGTTTTACATTTCATTTGTTAAATTTATTACTAAATATTTTAATTGTTGATGCTATTATGAATGAAAGTGTTTTCTTAATATCCATTTTAAATTGTTCATTGCCAATGTATAGAAATATAATTGATTTTTGTATATTGACCTTGTATCTTGCAACCTTGCTGAAAGTACCTGAATTTTGAATGCCTCTGGGATTTAAAAGGCAGAAGGTTTCTGGGGCTGGCTCCACGGCCGAGTGGTTAAAGTTCCACATGCTCCACTTCAGGAACCTGGGGTTTGCAGGCTCGGATCGAGGGTGCAGACCTACTCCACTCATCAGCCATGCTGTGGAGGCGTCCCACATACAAAGTAGAGGAAGATTGGCACAGATGTTAGCCCAGGGCTAATCTTCCTCAAGCAAAAAAAGAGGAGGATTGGCAATGGATGTTAGCTCAGGGCAAATCTTCCTCACACATACGTACAGAAGAGGCAGAAGGCTTCTGCTGCTGTGCTGAAAGTTAAAGCATAGTTTGTGTCATCCTGTATGAAGTCTTCATGGGGACACTTTTCCTCAGCTATGAATTGGAATTGGCAATACCAGCCCTATCCTGGGTGAATAGAAGAATATCTCTAAAATTTTCGCATCTTTAGAGAATAGTAGGAAGAATCCTAATAAGGTTTATACAGTTAATAGTCCTCTTTTTAGTATTTGGGTTTGGGAACTATTAGCAAGGGGATGAGGAATAATAATCATTTCTATACAGAAAACTAAAATGAAGAGGTAACAAATGCAAACAAGGCTAAAGAAATCACTAGCTGTATTTGGCTTATGTTTAGGTTTGTGTAAGTAGCTGGAGTCATAGTTTTATGTTTTTATGTTTATCTTTGCATAAAGTAAATGCCGCCACTCCTTCTGGTGTGTATTTCTAGATGAGGAAATGGTTCATTTACTCTCATATAATTTGGGCTTCTTTTCGGGAATGCAGTCCATAACTATGAAGCAGAGATAAGATTCACCTATAACAGGACTGAACTTCGACCTCGTTAACACCCTAAGCTAAGAGTCATATCTAAACAGCTATAGCTATTGTGTCCTGATAATGGTAAGTGAACTGCAGGCCGCCAAACAAAAGGTCCTATTGTGGCATAGCTGTTTTTAGAGATGACTCTAATAAAGTGATTTTTAAAAAGTATTCGTCAACCACTTTTCATTAAGCACCTGCTATATGACCAGTTGTGTGCTAGGAGGAGATCAGAGTAAAGGGGACACAATTAAGGGAAAATATTGAGTTCACTGCACTCAAGGAGCTTATAGCTATTAAAAGAACGAAAACAAAGTAGAATGGCACCACCATGATGCCAGTATGATGACATGTTGGATTGTATGGTACAGATTTTTTAAATGTAAGCATTCAGAAAAGAAATGGATTGATGTAGGCTGAAGTGGTCAGCAGTGTTACCAGTGGCTACCTCTTATCCTTTATGGATTAGGTGGGGACATCATTGAACTCAAGCAATGGATTATAGGTCTTGGTGGATATGTCAAACACTAGGAGGTGGTACCTCTGGAAAGACAATAAAGAGTAAACCCAAGTAAGGGGTTGAAATCTATTTCTCCTTTTCCAACCGTGCTACCCCAGTCAAGTTAGTTAGTTTCTTTCTCATCTAGAAATACACACCAAAAGGAGTAGTGGCATTTACTTTCTCCAGAGAACAACATATAAAAACATAAAATTATGACTCCAGCTGCTTACACAAACCTAATGGCTATACCATTGCACTTTTAGGAACATTTTTCAATATCTTCAACTATACAAGTCTGCAATAATTTGAGGAATTAAAATTGAGGGTGATTAGTGGGTCTAAGTTTGGCATGACAGCAGTGAAGATGCCCAGTGTGGTGGCCATATCAAGAATTATTAATTCGGGGCTGGCCCCTTGGCCCAGTGGTTAAGTTTATGTGCTCTGCTTCGGTGGCCCAGGGTTTCGCTGATTTGGATCCTGGGCGTGGACATGGCACTGCTCATTAGGCCACATTGAGGCGGCGTCCCACATACCACAACTAGAAGAACCCACAGCTAAAATATACAACTGTGTACTTGGGGGATTTGGGGAGAAGCAGAAAAAAAAAAAAAAGAGGATTGGCAACAGTTGTTGCCTCGGGTGCCAATCTTTAAAAAAAAAAAGAAGAAGAAAATTGGCAACAGTTGTTATCTCAGGTGCCAGTCTTTTAAAAAAAAGGAATTATTAATTCTATTCTCAAAGTCTCCATTGATCATGGTGTCTTGCTTTGAGGTTCTGTATAAATGGGGTTTTAGAGTGCTGGTTAAGGGAGGGAATTGAGAAGCACAAATCAAACAATTCTGGGAGTAAGGGACACATGAAAACTTTTTTTACAAAGGCTTTGCTGAATTAGACGATGTAGCTTTTCAAAATGCCCCTCACCTCCCCTTAATCATGGGCTCTGTTTTCTGTAGGTTAAGTTCCTTGCTTGTGGAAGTGTAGTCCCACGATCTGGCCACTAGGGGGACTGCAAGTGTCCTGTGGTAGGATTTCCCTGGGAATGGTTGGCCGCATTTGGTGGATTCCACACATCACAGGATAACTTGAGCCAGAACCACCTACAACCAGACAATAAATGAGTTACCGTGGTACTTAGTATTTTATCTGAGATGTTCTTTCCCAAAGTGCAAAACCTTTTTAGTAACACTGTTTAACTCCTTGATACCTTTTTCTGAATGTGGAGCAGGGAACAGTGACATTGGACATGTTCCATTAGCACTTTACAGTTTACAACAGTTTCATATTCCATTTCTGGATTTCATCCTCATTTCTACCCTATACAAGTAGCCAGGTTTTACAGTATTAGAATACTTTTCATACTATTATAATACTGTTATTGTGAATATTATGTTCAGATAGATTAGGTAACATGTCTAAAGTCAAACAGCTTCAAAGTGACAGAACTGAGACTTCAGTCCTGCTCTTTTTTTCCTCAAATCGAATGTTCCCTTTTTTTTTTTTTTATCACACAGCTCTCTCATCTCATAGATAAGAAATAGGAGATTCAGAGAGGCAAAGGAAACCTTAACTGGCATCAATCATAGAAACTGGTGAAGCTCTTAAGGCTTTTGGGTCTCTTATCCACTCACCAGACTGATGGACTGGATTGTTTGGGAGTGCTGGGTACCAATATGCTTGTTATCCTACTTTATAGACTGCATTTATTCAACAAATACTTACTGAGCATTCACTATATGCCAAATTCTGTACTGGCACCAGTGATACAGCAATGAACAAGGCAGACAAAGATTCCTTCCTTCGTGGAGCTTACAGTTTAATGAGAGAAGATATGTATAATGTCAGAGAGTGATAAGTGTCATGAAGAGTAACTTAGCAGAGTGGGGGAGATAGAGATTGATATGGGAGGGACTATTTTATATTTGTTGTTCAGGGAAGGCCTTACTGAGAAGGTGATATTTGAGCAGAGACCTGAAGGAAATGAAGAAGTGAGCCATAGAGATATCCGGGGTTAGAATATTCCAGAGATAGGCAACCACAATTACAAAGGACCTGAGGGAGGAGCATACTTCGTGTGATGGGGGTAGCAGGCAGGCCTATATGGCTGGTTTAAGTAAGTGGAGAGTGATAAGAGATGAGCTCAGAGTTAATGAGGGGCATTGCAGGTCTTCCTTAGGACTTTAGTTTTTACTCTGATATGGGGAGCCATCAGAAGGTTTTGAGCAGAGGGGTAACATGACCTGACCTCTATTTTAACAGAATCCTTCTTCTTTATAACATCTTCCACTCTGATATTTTATACATTTGTTTGTTTACATATTGTCTGGGTGGAGAAGAGACCGTAGGAGCAAGAGGTAAGCAGAGAGATAAGGCTACTTCAGTGATCCAGGTGAGAGATGATGGTGGCTTACACCAGGGTGGTATTGATGAGGGAGATGAGAAGTGGCTGGATTCTGGATGTGTTTTGATAGTGGAGCCGACAACATTTACTGACAGATTAGCTATTCGTTGTGAGAAAAAGAAAGGAGTCAAGGCTAATTGTCAAACTTTCGATCTGAGCAGTTTGAAAAATGTGATTGCCATTTACTGAGATGGTGAAGATTGTATGTAGTTGGACCAGGTATGTGTGTGCAAGGTGGTAGGAATCAAGTGTTTGATTTTGGATGTATAAAGTTTGACTTATCTAGTGAACATCCTGATGGTTTCTTCTCAGTTAATTTTGATGCAGTGCCGTCAGCTTTCTTGCTCTTCAAGGAGATTAAAAGGAACCTTAGAGATCACCTAGGCCTTTGGTGCCCTCTCCTCTCTCGCCTTTTACTTTACAGAGTTCTCGAGAAGGGTAGAATCTTGTCAGGGTGAAACAACAAGCTGGCAACAGAACGAGAGTGCAAACTCAGTTCTCCTGGACTCCAACTTGGTGCTTCTTTTCTCGGTGTTATTCCGAGACCTCATTTTGGGGAGAGAGTGTGTCTCTTCTTCTTACTTAAATCTTAAACCTGGTAATTAAACTAAATAGTGAATAAACTGGAACACCACACAAATTGGCTGCTGTCTCTGATGAGACCAAAATATTTTTATTGTGTTTTTACTGAACCACATACCAAAATAATTTATCCATGAAAAACACAGTAAGCAGACTTTTAAAGGCCACTGAGCTTTGATCAAAGCTGGAACCTACAGAGAATCTGAACAGAAATGGCCTGAGATCATAGGATGTAGGAGTACATGAAACAAAGGAGGCCATCTTGTCCAGTTAGATCATTTTATGGATGAGGGGCCTGAGGCACAAGATGGAAAGGAACTTGACCAAAGTCACACAGAAAGCTAGTGCCTTTTAGTCAGAGCCTGTTCTGACAGTTAGTTGTCTGTTATTTCCTTGGAAAAGTCTAGGTTGGAAAAGTGATTCCCCACTCAGAACAAAGAATTATAATAATAGCAATAATAATGATAGCACTTACTGTGTGCCAAATTTTGGTGCCTTACATGGATTAACTCATTTAATTCTCACAACAACCTTGGTAAATAGTCCCAGGGAGGTTAGGTAAATTGCCCACAGGTCACACAGATAGGAAATAGCAGAGCTTGTGTGCACATCCAGAAAGTCTGGCTTGTAATCATGAGGCTTTAACCATTGTGTAATAGTAGCAGCTTCTCAGATTAGCCAGCCATTCACCTCTACCATCCCAGAAGACTGGCAAATGATGGACTTCATTATGTACTGCCCCTGTTACAGTCCCCTGATCCTTACCAAATAGCTGAGTGCCTGCAGATTAAAGTGAAGGTGAAGGGACACAAAGGGAGTGGTGGAAAGAAGTTGATCATTTACAATAAGGATTGGAAAGCAGAACTATAGAAATTATTGGAAAAGGCCTAGAGATCCCAAGGTGTTTGAAAATCTCAAAGCCCACTACAAATCTGGGCAATCAAATGCATGCTTAAATAGGAGAGCTACCAAGATAAGAAAAATTAAACAGCTGATTTTTTGGAGTCAGGAACTGTTTTATGTGCTTTACATGTGTTAATTCATTTAATCCTCAAAATAATTCTCTGACGTGGGCACTGTTATCATTTCCATGTTACTGGTGAGGAAACAAGAACAGAACAATTAAGTAACATGCCCAAGGTTGTAGAACAAGTGAGTGGAAGAGTCTGTATTAGAATCTAGGCAGTCCATCTCCACAACTTACATTCTTTTCCACTACATTTAGTGAAAGGAGTGCTACTCATACTACAGAATTATTTTAATACAAAAATATTGTGCCTGAACTTCAAACATTGAGCAACTCTTATCCTTAAAATATACAAGCTTCCTTTAAGGGCTCTTAGGAGGAAAGATACTTGCCCAAGGTCACGTAGTGAGTAATCAGCAGAACCAGAGCTTGAACTTAATACTCCAGACTGCCAGACCTCTTCGCATTCTATCACTCTGGCTCCCTTCTCACACTGATTTGTCTCCCTCTATTCCTCCTTCTGTATTGCCCTGCCCCTCACCTTTTTCTAAAAAATTAACTTTCTGCATCGCCAAGTTTGTACAGAGAATGGGGACAGTGATAAGAATCTATCTCCTTCTAGACATTGGACAAAAGGAACGCAAGTGTCAGGGAAGAAATGTCAGCATATGGTATTTGCCCTAAATAAAAAGGGGAACTGCCCACTGGGTTGTGTGGGATCTCGTAGGAACTCATGAATATAACTTTTTTGTTATTATGTAAATGGAAGTAGGCTACTATGAAAGTCTGCTTCTCTCCAGGTTTTTTTTTTTTTTTTAAAGAAGGTGCAATCTCAGAACTCATATAAGTGATAACTACTTAGGCATTTCTTTTGAAAATTGGCAGGGCATAAGAGAAAGCATCTTCTCAAACTTGTCATTTTGGGCCACCTCTGAAGAATTGTCCAACCTCTAATTAGGTGAAGAGGTCGCATAAACCGAGAGTTGTGAGTAAAGCTGGAAACCCTTGATGTTTGATGTTTGGGTGTAGAAAGGATTCCAAAACATGTTTTGGGTCTGTTTACTCTGCCTACCCCTCTTTCCTTTCATCTTTGTTTAAAACTACAAAGGTTAGCAAGTGTCTAGTGTAGGAGTTTCCAGTTGTTCATTTGAAAAATCTGTTTGATCAGCCTTTTAAATAAAAAAGACCAAATTAGACTGAGACATTTCAGTCACCAAATACCTAATAATAGACTAAAAATCTTAAACATGCTTATATTTTCAGATGGTGTATTGTTTGTTTGGACGCTTGCTGGGACTTGCTGAGGTGCTAGATTGACTCAAAATATGACAGGTGAGATGTGGAATTGAGTAGAGTAGGCTCTTTTCTGGGGACATCTCTACTCTTCCAGGTTCAGTGTTCCTATCGGAGATGACCCCACAATGTCCTGGAAAACTGCGTTGGAGGCTTTGGGATTTAGGGTAGTGAAACAATGTGATGTTGTTTCCCAAAGCCTTCTCAGTCATTCCCTCTACCTGAGTTCAAATCCTCATCACATCTTTCCTGGATTAGTGCAGTGACCTCATGCCTACTCTCTCTAGTCCTCTCTCCTGCTCTCTGATTCATATTGTATTTATCCCACCAAGTTGACCTTCCCAAAGTTCAGCTACAATATTGTTAGTATCCTCCTTTAAACATCCATTAGTCTATAAGCTCCTTGAGAGTTGGAACTCTAATATAGCTCTCTGTTCTCAGTGCCTAGCACAGAGGAAGCCTTGTTGAGCCGTTATGTAATGCATGTTTGAAATTGCAGCTCCTTTCCATTTACTTATAGGTTCAAGTCCAAATGTTTTAAGTCTGGTGTTCAAGGCTTTTCATGATCTGACTTATTTTTCCAACCTCAACTTCTATAATTCCCTTACAAAAATCTTATACTCCAGCCAAATGGATCTAGTCACTGTCACCTTAAACCATCCTCACTCGTTTATTCTTTGAACTTGTTTTTCCTGTTATTCCTTTGGCCTTGAAGTCTATCCCAATTTTAATACTACCCATTCTTCTAAGCTTAGCTCAAATACAGTCTCCTACGAGATGAACTTTCTCATCCCCCAACCCATTGAGAAGTGATCTCTATGACATGATATAGTTGAAAGAATGTAGGCTTCATTTTCCTCATCTGTAAACTGGGGCCAGAAATCTCTAGCTTGTGAGATTTTAGGGGGAGAGGATCGGATGACCTGATGGATGTGAGGTACAAGTCAAGAGCCAGTGCTTAATATCTTTTAGATTTATCACTATTTGCCTTCTCCATCAATATGGTACTTAGTTCCTTAACTTATAATTATATGTGCGCATGTTTTATATATTCTTCTAAATTGTGCTTTCTTTTAGGGCAAAGATTGTTTCATGTATATCTTTGTGTAAGAGGTACAAACCACATAGCTTAGCTTGAAACATATTAGGTATTTCTTTATTAAGTGATTCTGAGCCAATAGTATTAAGTGACTGCCAAAAACAACTGGTGGATAGAAAGTTCCGTTAATCCAAATATGGGGTTCAGAATAAAGGAAGTGATAGCCTTGCTCTGTTAAATTCTGGTCAGACCACATTTGCAATGTGGTGTTCAACCCCAGCATTCATGAGGCATCTCCTCTTGTAAAGCATGGAGAAGCCGAGATGCTGGGTTGAGTATGGGAAGGTATGGGAGATATATTGCTTCAATATATCTGAAGGACTGTCATGAAATAAAGGAGTCAGATATTTTTCTGTGGTACCCCAGAGGGCGAAACCATTGAGGATAGATTACAGTTGAGTAAAAGGAAAATATCTTCTCAGAGTGGTTTCACCCTACCTTAGAAGTTGCCAACATGGGCCAGATGAGTTTTGTTTGTACCTCTGTGTGTGTATATTTACGTGTGTGTTTATCAAATTAATGGCTAACATTTCACATAAAAATTCAGATTTCGAGCTTTGGGAATGAAGATCTGGAATTACTGGGCCTGCATTCCTGCATGGGAATAACCAGCTGAAGGTGAGGAGCAATTGCTCCTCTAGTGGGGCATGCACTTTCCAGTTTGCCCAGACACCAGCAACCTGCTTTATTCACTTAAGTTATTTGCTCGACAGTTCTAGACATTTAAGTTTGCCATCTCTGTCAGATCATGGACCTAGGCAAATTTTGAGAGCCTTCCTTACCCCAAGGGCTTTTGCTCCTCATTAAGGAGGGACTGAAGAAAAGTACAAGGGACTTTGCCATCAGATCAGACCCGGCTTTCAGTTCTGGCACAATCATTTACCAACTATATGACCTTGGGTGAGTAACTTAATCTCTCTGAGCGTTAATTTCTTCATCTGTAGCATGCTCTCCTCACAGCATTATTATGAGGACTAAATAAAACAACTTAGGTAAAGGGCATGCCACTTAGTAGATGGCTGAAATGTCAATTTACTTCTTATTCATCACTCTCTTTCCATTGGCAGTATCACATAAGTAGTAATTCACCCTCATTGAAGACGTTTAGGAAGAAGCTGGACTTATTGGGAACCATGTAGGGCAGAGTTTTGGACTCACAGTAGATGATTTCCACAGACACTTCCTAACAATTTTGAAAGCCTATATATGACTCCGAAATGCCCATCCGGATGATTTTAGGCATACCTTACAGAAATTATGGATTTTTAATAAATATCAGAGAGGCTGAGGGTGCTTGGGAAAGAAGTTGGAGTGAGGGCTAAGGTATAATGTATTGAGGTTCAAGCATAGGCTTTGGCATCTGACAGACTGATTTAAATCCTGGCTCTGACAATTACTAACTACGTGTTCTGGGCCACTTAATCTTTTCTAGTTTCAGTTTCCTCATTTCTCATGTGATGATACTAATGCTTCCCTCCTTGGGGTCTTGTGAGGATAAGTGAGATAATGAATGTAAAACATCTTGACCAGTGCCTGGCCCAGAATAAAAGCTTGATAAATGATACCTATCATTATTATTATTATTATTAGACCAAACAAGCAAAGCTTGGGAAAATGCACAGGCTAGACTCTGAGTGAAGTATATGGGCCTTTCCCCAGGCCACTGCTGTCCGCTCCTCCCCTCCACAAAGCTCCGAGTCCCTAAAATGCTTTGGCTGGAATGTAAGCATGAGGTCATTGCAGATAACGGGGAGTGTGATTTGCTTTGGTAATGTGAGTTATTAAGTTACTTCCCTCAGCCCAGCTGAAATCTTTTACTAGTTAATGCTTGTTTCGATGTATAAGACTGAGCTTGTCTGAGAAGAAAGAGAGTGAGTGAGAAGACCCCCCTCCTCTCAGCCAGAGATCACGGTCCTCCACAGGGAACAGAATGACCCAGTGCAAAATCTGTGCCCTTGGTGAGTTTAGGGCCCTTACATTTAAACCAGTCACTCCATTGCACACATTGGTCCCCTTCCCCCACAGAAATCACTGGGCAGGAATTTCCTTGACTCCTTCCATGGCCTGGAACCATCCCCCTTCTCATCCTTGTGCTCCACACAGCTGGCAAAGGGCAGACAGCAGAACAAAAACAAGGTCTTTAGCACAGAGAGAGAGCTTCAGAGCAGTGCTGAATTTGCTTGGGAACCTCATGTTAAATAAAAGGAGCTTCCTGACCGCCTCTCAACACCCTAAACAGATTAAAACATTTTTTTTTTTTTACTGTGTCTCAGAGCAGCTCCTTGCCTGGGTATATTTAAAGATCTGCTGAGTCATTGAAGAGCAGGCTGGCAGATGGTAAAAGGCAAGGACTATACCCTAGTCTGTGGGGGAGTAAGTTGAGAGGTGAAATCTATTTGGCTTTCTCCCTTGGGTACCGACAAGGTGACCCATTTGTAGCCCCCAAGACTATAGAGAGCATCTATTAAGACTTCTTATTCTATCACTTTTGGTTTCTTTCTCAGTTTATAAAAGAGTAAGGGTGAGAGAGAGGGAGAATTTGTACCAGTGGGTCAGCTGTCTGGAATTGTAATGCTCCTGCTATTGGTAGCTGAGAGTAGCATGAAAGTGTCAGCTTGATGTGTTCATTTCCCTCTTTCCTTTTCAGTTTCTGGTCACGTTCATTGTTACCATGGTGCATGCCAGTTGCTGGAAAGTGATACATATTTCTTTCCACTTTATTCTCCACTGCACTTCTGAATTTATTAGTGGAGAAATTAGCAGTTAACAAGTGTTCATTGTAAGTACAGTTTGGAGCTTCTTCAGAGGCAGTTGTCCCCCGGGTTTTCATCCTGTAAACCTATAGTCCAGAAATTTGATAAAGCCCTGAGCTTTTTATTGGTCCTGGCCTCTTTGAACCCTTTTCCACAGACTCCAAGCTCCTTTCTCTTTCAAGGCAACTGTTCTCTTCTTTGTCCGTTGCCACCTTCCTTCATTTACTTTTGCCATGTCTAGTTCCTCAGTCTGTCTCCTATGACTGGAACAGCCTCTAACTCCACTTCCGCCATGCCATCTCCCTCCCATCAAAATCTTTCTCACAGCCCCTGACTTTGCTGAAACCACCTGTGGGCAGAGCAGCCAGAGTGGATCCAGAAAGGACGCTTCCTGGATGACTGTAGAAGGTTGGTATTAAGATCTTTTATCAGTGGCAGCAGTGAATTGTTCAGGCAGCCATATCAGGGACCTAGAAGAGATCAGGTGAACTAAAAGTTGCTTGAAGCTGGCAGGAGACATAGTCCTCTGCCTTCCTGACTCCCTCCTTTTTTTATTGAGGCATAATTGACATATAACATTATATTAGTTTCAGGTGTACAAAATAATGATTTGATATTTGTATTTCCCTTTTGCATTCAGTTTTTAGATTTTCAGAGAGTATGGTGGCTGGCTTTGTTATATAGCCAATTGATATGAGAAATAGTTGAGGATTGAAAAATGGGAGTGGAGTCATTGGCCATATTTTGAGACTAAATGATTCCAATTCTCAGGAAGTATAAAGTAGTTGAAAGTTCACTAAGTACTTTCTGGCACTTTAGCTCCTTTGCTTCTCAAAACCACCTGGAGGTAGTCACAACATCCCCATTTCACAGATGAGAAAACTGAGACTAGGCACTTAAGGGACATTCCACAGTAATTTAAACAATAAGTGAGCAAACCAGGATTTGGACCATGAATTTTTTTTTTAAAGATTGGCTCCTGAGCTAACATCTGTTGCCAATCTTCTTTATTTTTTCTTCTTCTTCTCCCCAAAGCCCCCCCAGTAGATAGTTGTATATTCTAGTTGTAGGTCCTTCTGGCTCCCCTGTATGGGATGCCACCTCAGCATGGCTTGATGAGTGGCGCTAGGTCTGCGCCCAGGATCTGAACTGACAACACCCTGGGCCACTGAAGCGGAGTGTGCAAACTTAACCACTTGGCCACGGGGCTGGCCCAGGACCATGAGTTTTTGATTGTAGATCTAAATTGTCTTCAAGCTCACTGCACAGATTTGTTATTGAATAAACGAATAAATAAGTACATATTTGATTTGGAAACATTATTTCCAAGTTTGAGTTACGGATTTGTTCTGTCCTTTGTGGAGCATCGATTTAATTCTCACCAATATCGATCTGGTTACATGATAAACGTTTGATTCATTAATTCACTAATTCATTCTTTTACACATTGATACGTTTCCTGAGTGCCAACTTTGCACCAGGCCTGTACTGGATTCTGAGGATACGAAGAGAAATAAGACGTTGTCTCAGACCTGAAAGATGTCATAGACTGTGGACTCAATATCTCAATAGTAAACATAAGAGCAGCTGCTTATGAAATGCCATTACCAAAATCTCCAGTCATATCACTCATGCACAGTGGCTATGGCACTCCTAAAAATGGGGATGTCTTTTATTTTGGGTACATAAATATGAAGCCTTATGAGTAGCTACCTTTTAATGTAATCCTGCGTTCCTAAGAACAGAAGTAAATCGTTTCAGCCTGTGAGTGTGTGTGTGTGTGTGTGTGTGCGCGAGAGCGAGAATGAGAGAGAGAGAGAGAGAGAGAGAGAGAGAGTTAGGTGTGATGGTACATGGGAGCTGGGGGATTGCTAAGTAGGAGCTATTGGAGACTTGGGTCTTTGTAGTGAGTTCCAGCCCTATGGGTATGTATTGTGTAGAGGATCGGGGTGACAAGAATTGTTGTGTGAGAGCTGATCTTACATATTTTCCAAGTAAATGGTCAGCAGACCTGGAACATCACTATTCTACTTGCTTTGAAATCCTGACACTCAAGACTCTTTTCTAGCATGGGTAAATAGATTCTGATCAAATATTACATTTTTTTTGAGTATTACCATCCCATGATAGGTGCTATTAGATGTTGTCAAGGTATTTTCTTGTTTAATCTTTAATCTGATTTTAGGCTGTTCTTATTAGTTCTACTTTATAAATGAGGAACTGAACTTTAGAGAGGTTAATGACTTATTCAGGGTCACACAGTGAGTAACTTGGTGGATTTGAGATTTGAATTTCCATTTTCAACTTTTTTTCCTGTGGCCTCACTGCTGTTTTCACTGTTCCACAGCACTTCAGCTTTATTTTTCATACAGGCCGTTAAATCTACCCTCAATTAGCCAAAGACTCTTGCCTCCCTTCAACATTATTTTTCTCTAGCATGTTGTTAAGTAATCCTCAGAAAAAGTTTTACAACCTTCATGGGTACTGAGGTCCAGAGCCTTGATCCATGGTCTTAAGTGCCTTTCTTAACTGTAAAATGGAAAATCAAAGTCACAGCTAATTCAGGAAAAATGAGTTTGGGATATCAATCTCCTGGGAAACTTATCATCTCTATTTTACTTCCTTAGCTTCAGAAACTTACCCATGGTGTTCCCTGAGAATTAGGAGTAATGACGATGATGGGGAAAGCCTTCCTTCTCTTCTTTTCCAAGGGCCTTTCAGCCAAGTGCCACACCGCCTCCTGCTTTTCTATTTTCTGTGCAGACATGGAGGTGGGAGTTTGACATGAGTTCCTTTCAGCCCTGAGTTCATGCCAGGGTTTTCTTTCCCTCTGACTGGACCAAAGTGGAAGGAGAAGTTGAATGACTACCAGGAGGGCCATGAGTGAAGAACACTGGGGTCTGTGAAAGAGCAGTGAATCTATGCTTAAAATACAAGGATTGGTGTACAGACTTTGTTGGTTACTATCTGTGTAACCTTGGACAAGTTAACAGTTGTGAGTCAGAATTTCCTCATTTGTAAATTAGAACATAAATTCTAATTTTATAGATGAAAGGATAAGTCTAAAGTGTTTTGTAAACTCAGAAAGGGTTTATAGATTTAAAGTGTTGCTTTTTATGATCACAAACTAAATGCTATGCTTCAGTGATGATACCCAGTCCTGTTTTCCCTAAAAGCCTGAAAATGTGTGCCTTAAGGGGTGGGTACAAGCCACATTACAATTTTAGTAACTACAGGCTAAGGGCAGTAGACTGCTTATGCATTGAGCAGGTGTGAAAAGAGGGGGTTACATGTTCAGAGTCAGCAGATGGCTGGAAGAGAAGACCTTCCAAGTTCCCCTATTACCCCCCAAAAGCCCCTCTTATTTATTAAGACTCAACATTTGAGGCTTGTTTCAAGTAGGCATGTCTGTTTTGGGACTTTTTTCCTTCTTTGTATGACAGGCATTTGTTGACTTGGTGAAAAACATTACTCTCCTTTCCATTTCCAAGGACTAATTGTGCGTCTCCTCTAGATGTGAGTTCAAAACGGTGAGTTCAAAGGGGGCAAGCTAATACCAAAGAATCAGAGATGGTCAGAATTTAGAGGGGACCCTGGAGCTCAGTCCCCTTTTGTATGGATTAGGCAACTGAAACCTAGGCAGGAAAAGTGGTTAGACCAAGTTCACAAAAGTCAGTCATTGCACATTCAGATTGAAAACCAAGGGCTTCTGCTCCAAAGTCGGTACTAGATGCTCTTTAAGGCCTCTTCCAGCTCAGATGTTCTGTGATCTCCAGGATTTTGACCCTTTCTACTATACGTTGAGAACAATGAGATCTGTGATCCTAGCTCTGGCTAAAAAGAGTATGTGCCCTCCCCACCCGTTGGTTTTTCTCAGGGGCCTGGCAGATGGAAGGAGTGTGATTATCACATATAATAGTTTCATACCACTGTCCTCATTAAAATCACATTTGTGAATTCTGCTAATTAACAAAGAAATGATTAGGATGGGGAGGACATATTTGCTTATCTGCTCCTTCCCAGCCCCCCATTGTGCATAGCAATAAGATTTATCACTTCTGATTTGCCAAGCTGCTCTCTTCTTCTACAGGTGCTGTGAGCAGAGAGGGATTTCTCAAAGGTCATCTGCTTCATCTTCCTGCCTATGCAAAACCCTGTCCTCAAGGTGCTGGAGGCCTGCTTTAAAAACAGGACTTTGTACAGGGCACCAGGAAAATGAATGCAGAGTGCTCTTGACATTCCTTGTCACTTCCCCATGATACTCTGGCCTCATAGGTAGGAGGTTCTTTGACTGAAAACTTAAAACAGTGGTGAGTGTTGTAAGGTTTGGACTGTGACCTGTAGGATTCAGCTACAGCCTTATCTATTAGCCATCTAGATCAGCTAGCTTGTTAAGCTGTTTTAGCATTCAGTGGTTTGGGGCAGACTATGGTGTGGGTGGGGGATTGTGGCAGGGGAGGGAGAGTAGGAGGGATGGGAAGTAGGGAAGGGAGGTGGGGGGAGGTGGGGGTTTGGGGGATGGGTGGGTTAAGCAATTCATTATTATTACCATGAAAAAAGCACTTAATCCCCTAGACAAAGGCTACTTTTCTTAGGCACATTGGCCTGCCTGCAGGACCCCTATGACAGTAAGCAACATACCTGATGTCCTCCAGTTTTCCGCCTTTGTGCACAGGATACCTGTGGGTTTCTGCACTGTTGTCCTGGCTTAATGTTTGTATGTGATTGTGTACCAGCCTGTATGTTTCTGTTTATGTGAATCCACTTCTGAACAATTGTGACACAGAGACCTAGAAACAGTATCTAACTCTGTGCTTTGTTAGTGGGACAACGTCTGTTCTTTTGTACCTGTGTCTCTGTGTAATCATGCATCTTACCAAGTCAGTGTGCCCCTGTCTCTTTTTATCCATTCTTCTGTCCTTGTATCTCTGTGCTTCCCTGTATTTTTTCCTCTGGCTTTGGGCATGTTTCTATTTTTGTGGACTTCTCTCACTCCAAGCCCATGTGTCACTGTGTCTGCGTATACAGCTCTTTCTTTCTGTCGATGTATGGATTGCTATGTCTGGTTGGGTCTTTATTTGTGTGACATGCAAGCCTGTTTTGGGATGACTATTTCTGTTTGTGCGTTAACCCTTCTCTGTGTGTGTGCTTCTCTGTGTGTCTTTTTCTTTGCCCCTAGTGTCCCTGTCTCCATGTGTCTCTCTGTGTATACATTTTGATGCATCTGCCTACTTACCTTAGTTTATGTTGCTCTGACCATGTGTCCCTGTGTCTTGCTTTTCTGGGCCCTTTTAATTTTTGGCTTGTTTATGTTTCTGTATACATCCATTATAATTGGCCAATTCACCTATTTTGTGCATGTGTTTTCCTTTTAGTTTGCATGCATTAGCTTTTGGAAGAATGGTCTGTGTTTGTAATCCAGTTCTGTTCGCTGTTTCTGTGTATCTAACTGTATGTGTGCTGGTCCATGTATCTATCTGTTTTTCTGTGACCAGATATTTCCATGTAGCTGTCTCTGTGTGTTGGCTTCTGTCTGTTCTTGTGTTGTTGACTGTATGTCTGTGCAGATGTACCCACTGATCTCACAAGAAGCTCACCTGCTTTCTGAGGAATCCACTGATTCTTTTGTGAGATAGCTTAGATGTCTTGAACTTCCTGCTTATTTTCTGGCTTGCTAGCCATCATGGTACTTAGGTGTGTGTTGGTAATTAGGTGTGCATAATTTTTCATGTATGATGTCAAGAGTCAGTTAAGAATTGTACATGTTATTTCTTTAACAGGACAGTTGTGTGTGGAGAATTGTTGGGAAATGAGTGATGTTTAAATTGTAAACATTTTCATGTAAATTTCACCGTGTCAGTGAATTAAATTTGAAAGGGCTAGCTGCAAAAGATATTATATGCTCTTAGAGAAACTCAGCGTATTGACAGTAGAGAAGGCATCTACTTGTACTGTGAGTCTTATTTGTGATGTTCATTACTGGGTTAGAAAGTGTTATTTATCTGATTTCATTTGGCTTTTTGTTTTGAGGAGTTACTACAGATGGCTCTGAGGTCTGCTTAGAGCACAAGGAGTACAGACACGATGGATAATGAAAAATGATAGAGGGACAGACATGTTCCTCATCTGTATGGAGTCAGCTGGAGGCTCAAGATGGAGTTCACAGGAAATAGAGAGATGAGGGCCATGGAGAGAAGCTTAGCAGGATCCCATCTTTCCTTGCCCTGGGCTGCTGTGTCGATCCAAGGAAGGCAGTGAGGGAGGGATAGGGATGAAGAGGAGGCAAGTTCTCCTTTTTCTTTCTGGTGGAAGGTTACCTTCTGTATCTAAAACTTAAGTTCTTTTGGTTTCCTTTCTTTGCTTGATATACTCTTTTTGGTTCTTGCTCTGCTGCTGCAAGAAGGAATTTCCAAATGTGGCTCACCTGTTTATTATACTTGTGTGTTTGTAAGATATTAGAGAGAGATTAAATGTCACTTCAGCTCTCATACAAACTAATCCACTGATACGGGCAGGGGCCCTTTATGACAGTTCTTCACTCTTTACAGGGTATCTGTGGTACTTTGTAGAGGCAGCCATGATTTTTTGGATGTCACCATTTGTTCATTTGTCTAGTATGTATTCAGAATTCTAAAGAGTACAGTTCCTTCACAATTATAGTAGACCCTTGGAAGGAAGTGGTCATGATGATTAAATAATCGTATCTGTTTTTTAATAGCAGACTCTCTTAGATAATTTTAAATTACTGAATGTAAAATAATGCAAATAGCAAAACGAAGGGGTAAAATCTGTCATATTTTATAACTCAGACAGTTGAGTTGAGTTTTTCTTTTTTTATATCGATTTGAATGCAGAGGAGTCTGTAGTGCTAGATTCAGTCAGAAGCTGGAGGTTCGTATGTGGGCTCCACATTCTAGCCAACCTTGATAACTTCGAACTTCAGTTTCCTCATTTGTATAATGTCTCAGGCTACCAAATGTCTCGGTAGCTACCAAATGATTGTATATGACAAACTTTTCACTTATTTAGGGAAAAATAAGGACAATAGGGTGAATTTTTTATAAAAAAAATTTATTGAGTTAAAGTAATATTCTGAGATTGTCCTTTGCAGCAAACCCTGGCCATTCTGTTTTGTTTGGAAAAATATTGATCAAGTTTGAATCTGCTTTTTCTAGGGAGGGAGGGTGAGTATTGGGTTGAGGAGGAGCCATGACTTTTCTGAGATAATACATCCGTGGTAAAAAATAATGTTTTATACATGTGGCATAAAGTGTCCAATTTTGTTAGTTCACAAATATTTAAGTGGCAGCTGTTATGACCTCAAGTGTGTAGGGACTTCCTTATTTTCTTTTTAATCTTTTGTAAAAAAGAAATCCAAATCAGAATATCAGATAAAATCTCATTACAACAAATATTATTGTGAAGATATTTTTTCTATCCTCTAAAAGAATGGAGGTCCTAGATGTTGGCCCATTTATTGATAAAATATTAGATTTAAAAATTCTAGTATGTAAAAGAAAAAGGACAGCTTCTTGGAGTTTATTGTGATTTTCTGGGACACATCAATTCAAATTTACTTTTGCAAGTTTACCAGTGTAATGGAAGCTGGATTTCAAGTTCTAAGTAGATTGTTAGACCGCAAGGCAAGCCTTGAGCCTTGAGGAACAAAAGTAATCAAACCAGTCTATCAAATCACTTTTCAAGTAGGTAACTCTGCCATGTATTTGGCAAGTTCAATATATTATGAGTAGTCAAAATTAGTTTATATACCCAAATCAGCATTCTGAAATTTGTTCCATTGTGCTTAAATGCTTTCCAGGACCAACCTACCTTATTTGTTACAAAGTTATTATGTATGTGTAAAGAGCTTTGACATTTTATTTCTCACAACAGCCCACTGAGGTAGGTAGGAATGTTAAAGCCCCTTTATAAAGGAAGAAATTGCGACTCAGAGACATAAATTAATTGGGCTAGGCTTCTCCCACTAAAATGTGATAGAGTAAGTATTTGAAACTAGCACATAGTCATCTCCCTATAAATACTTGTTTTATGATTATATGGAAGTCTGCTCACCAACCATGGTCTCTGCTCTTTGAGGTTAACTGTTCTATAAAGCAGAGCCTGGAAGGCCATTCAAATAGTGTCTATACTTTCAGAGGGCCGTTAGCAATGCTTAAGTTCAGGAAAACCAAACAGAGACAACTGAGATACTGACACCTCCAGAAAGTACTTGTGTAACATTTAACCTTAGATAATTTGGCTTTGAGTAAGAAAGGTGGAGTAAGATGGAGGAACCAGTTCTTCCCTGGATCAGTATTTATTTATCTTGCTCTTCTGAGGTTTGGGCCAACAGTCCTATTTGTTCTGAAAAGCCCCGTAATATTTGTCAATTTGAGGACAGCAGATTTGGCACAAATGGATTAGTTTTCTCAGGTGTCATAACTGTAAATACTTGAGTGTGTGTCTCTAACAGGTAAGAACTTTCTCTTTTTAACATAGCCATAAAATCATAATCACACCTAAAAAAATAAATAATAATCTCCACATATTATCTAATACTCAGTCTCTGAGAATCTGTGCTTTCACAATGTTGATTAAAGTAAATGCATAACTACTAAATAAAAGTTTACTGCAGTGTCACCTTATCTCATCATCTCACTAGTAGTATATATTTCATAGTTGGCGAAACATTCGTCTGAGACGTACAGCTATTGAAGAGAATAAAATTCCTTTCCATTCTCTGGATCCTATTTTCCTCATCTGTAAAATGTGACGGACATCTAGGAAAGATAAGAGTAGATGATATCTAAGGCTCCTGCCAGCACATTAGGACATATGATTCTTCTAAGTGGTGATTTACTTTGCTTCAGCTATGGAGGCCCTATTGGATACCACATGTAGAAGGTAGTTTCAAAAAATACTAGTGACTAAGTGTGTTCCTACCTGACGTATCTTCTTGACGGTAATGAGCTTCAGCTTCTTCTCAGAGTTGGATTAGGCTTTCATTCCCCTTCTCCATCCACCCTTTTAAACAACAGAGGCAGCACTCCTTTATATACTTTCCCATAAGACTGTATTCCTGAAACTACCTTTGGCCAAAATGGAAGTATATTCAAGTGGCCAATGACCCATTGGGTTAGTTTGGACATGTGTGTGCTCTGTGCTCTCAGTTTTTGCTTAGGCTCACTCCCTAATCTGCTGAGGACTTTTATGTCACCCAGCCCTGAAACCTAGGGAAATGGCTGTTATCATACGTGGCTCATTCTATTGCCTCTTAGCTTTCCTTCACTGCCTTTGCATCAGAGGCTCTCATCCGCAGAACTTCAGCAGAAGTGTTGAGTTAAAAAAGCATGAATCAAATGTAGTGTTTCTAGATATCTCCCAATTGTTTCTCAACCTTTAGAAGGTAAACTTTCTTAGAGAAGAAGTGCTACAATTAGTACAAGTAGAGGAAGAAATGTCAGTAGGGCTTTCCTTCTTCATACAGGTGTGGCAACTGCTGTGATGGAAACAATTGGCCTAAGGCCGTGTGGTTACTAGCAAAACTCAGAGCTGAATCTTTTACTTCTCAATGTGAGGTAAAGACTACAAACTTAAGTTTCTGACTTTTTGGTGGCACCAAACAATATTAAGCAAAGTAAGGAAACCATAAAGATAATTCCAAATGACACAGCCAATTTTCTTTCTTTCTTTAGGGATGACTTCTGACTAGTGACCTTGGGAAAGGTGGGGGAAATAGTTGCACTTACAGGGTCCTTATGGGTTCTGGACCTACTTTCAAGTGTATTGAATATGTGTAGAGGAGAATGACAGGTGTGCTGAGGGTATGAGAATTGGGCCAAGAATTAACACATTTTTGAAGTTCCATAAAGTACCCTACTGGATACTGGAGGGGGGCATGGTGGAGATAGTGAAGAAGTATTTGCAATTATTTTTTAAAAGGAGAGTGAGTGAGAAAATGAAAAACTGGGCCATCAATCCATTGAAAAGAACCTTGAAAGAGATCCAAAAATCCTTAGAAATCCTTGACTTCTTAAAAGTGATAAGTGTTTATTTTTCCCCCCTGACAATTGTAGAGGTCACAGAGTTCTCTTTTCTATTACAAAATATTGAGAGGATGTAGAAATAATTGTATGTAGCTTAGCTCTGGCTGTGGTCAGAACTTTTGCAGTGTACCTTTAGGATCTGTTTGGACTTGCATAATAAATGGCTATACCAAATACTCCATGGGTTATCAAAATGGAATAGCATTATAAGTAATAATGCTTTTGTTTAAAAGGAGGAATGAAATCCTTGTGGTCAAGTACCTAAAAGAAAGCAATAAGGACTTTCAGAAACTCAAATATCTGGTGCTATACTAAGATACTGAGAAGGGCTTATAGCTGTGGAAAAACAATATGGAAGAGCCACCATCTCTCTCCTCCCTGTAAGTCAGACTGAAAAGGATATGGAAATTCCCATTAGCATCTCAGAAATGTAGTTGCTCACATCTTAGCTTGCTAGTAGCTTCAGATGTTATTTCCTTTACCTCTTACATTTGGAATGTCTGTTTGGGGTGGGCTGTGGTACTAACCATTCTGTTTATGTGGTTTGCTTTCGTTTGCATAGGAAACTAGTGTGTGTTTTATTTTGGTAAACATCATTTCACTTTGCAACTAAAGCTTTATTTGCCTAAGTTTCACAAGAAAAGGCGAAGGAAGAGAAAAACACCTTGTCAAAAACAGAATGGAAAGAAAAAAGAATCAAAGAAACATATTTGAAATGTCCAAGAAACCTGTGGGTTTTTATGTATGTTACACAGGAAAGATTCTGTGTCATCTGGTTGCCAAACTATTGAGGCCAGGAGACTTAGAATGTATATCAAAAAGCATTCTTTGTCCTGAAATAGAAATGGTTGTGCTCTCATGTCAGCAACATGGCTGCAGACCATGAAGTCCTCGTGGCAAGCTGGAATATGGGTATTTTGGAATCTCCACTTAGAGCAGGCTTTTAATTCAGGCCCTCAGTGGTATTCCCCTAAATTTCCTTTTCCTCTTTGATTGTTGGTGCTAATAGCGGTGACAACCATGCACCCACTTAGTTCCATTATATAGCTGACAAATAAAGTTCTCTGTTAATTGAACCCAGCCCTGACTTCCTTGGCATTATACCCATCTTCTGCTGTGCCTGCGGATGAGCTGCCATGTTGAATGTGTACATGGACAACAAGGCCAGGGAATTACGTTCATAAATTAAATAATGAGCTGGTGCCTTGGGAGCTAAACACTCGCTGTTTCCCTCACTTGATGAAACTCTTTCTCTCTCTCTCTATTTTTTTTCCTGAGGAAGATTTGCATGAGATAACATCCATTGTGAATCTTCCTCCTTTTCTTTTGTATGTGAGGCACCACCACAGCATGGCCACTGACAGATGAGTGGTGTAGGTCTGCACCTGGAAAGCAAACCCAAGGTGCTGAAGTAGAGCATGCCAAACTTAACCACTGGGGCTGGCCCTGAAACTTCTCTTTGAAGAGACAAACACATAAAGGTAGAAAGGTAGACTGGCAAGCACCTTCCTCCGTATACTTATCCAAGTTGGGATGCCCTGGTCTCAGTCTCAGAGATGATATTTTCAGCAAAATGGACCCCAGCAGTGGAGAATTTTATTTTACGGAGTTTGTTTTTTGGAGCTGGTGTGCTGAGAGTCAGTAAAGAGGGCTCTTCTCAGGCAGATATGCTAAAGGAGAGTGGTTGTTGGTGGAGATAGCAGAGTCCTCCTTTTGCTGTTCTCTCCTCCTTATAATGACTGGCTGCATAACCCTTCTTTTCTTTTCTATTTCTGTTCTCTCTCTGGGAAAAATTGGGGATAAGTTTTCATATGAGGGTCATTGCTTTTTTATAGATTTATTGATAGAAAATTTACATGCCATGAAGTTCACCTGTTTAAACCATACAATTCAATATTTTTGGTATATTCAGAGTTTTGTAGGCATTACCAAAATCAATTTTAGAATATTTTCATTACCGTACTAAGAAACCCTGTACCCATTAGCATTCACATCCTATTTCCCTGCATCCCCTCCAGACCTAGGCAACCTTTATAGATTTGTCTATTCTGAACATTCCATATAAATTGAATCATGCAATATGTGGCCATTTACATCTGGCTTCTTTGACTTAGCATAGTGTTTTCAAGATTTATCCACATTGTAGCATATATCATTTTTTATGGCTGAATAATATTCCACTGTCTGAATGCACTACATTTGTTTTTTCATTCATTGGTTGATGAACACTTGGGTTGTTTCCACATTTTTGCTATTATAAAGAATGCTGTTGTGAACATTGACATACCAGTTTTTGTGTGGACATATGTTTTAATTTCTCTTGGGTGTATACCTAGGAATGGAATTGCTGGGTCATATGGTAACTCTATGTTTAACTTTTTGAGGAACTTTCGGACTTTTCCAAAGCAACTGCATCATTTTACATTCTCACCAGCAGGGTATGAAAGATTCAGTTTCTCCACATCCTGGACAACACTTGTTATAGTCCATTTTAGTTTTTTTTGATAATAGCCATCATAGTGGGTGTGAAGTGGTATTTCATTGTAATTTTGGCTTGCATTTCCCTTGATGGCTAATGATGTTGAGCATCTTTTCATGTACTTACTGGCTGTTTGTATATCTTCTTTGAGGAAATGTCTATTCAGATCCTTTGCTCATTTGTAACTGGGTTATTTGTCTTTTATTATTGAGTTGTAAGATTTTTAAATATATTTTTGATGTGTTGTCTTTTTAAGGATGATAGTTACAGTTATATGATGTTTTCAAGTGAGCATTTGTGTACTTCTACTGGCATTACATATTTTAGCTGCATTGGCTGCTTTGCTGGGTGTGAATGCCAGCAGAATCTGAGTGACCTTGGCTTCCCCGCTGAGAATGCAGCCAAGGAACAGAAATTTATCAGAAATGTATCAGAAATTTACCATTTAAGCCCCCTACTCCCACCCTTATCTGGGACAAGGAGTATCTACATTTAAAGGTCTGTATTTTTTGTTGTTGTTTGGTTTTTTACTTTAGCTTGGTTGAATTTGGGACCTTTTGTTTTTGTTTTGCCTTATGCAGACGAGCAGGGACAGGGGTGAAAGGGCACATGAAATTGTGATAGAAAAGTAAGTTTTATTCTAATAAGCATATCCAGGTTGGCTTGTGTGACGGGTCAGTTGATTGAAGAAATCTCTCATTTTAACTTCTGGGATACTTTGAATACCGATAAGACTTACCCAAAAGTGTGTTTGCTTTATTTCTGGGCTTTATGTACTTTTGTATGAAACAATGGACATGAAGAATAGTCCCCCCCACTTTGTTTTAGCAATTTATATTGGTAATTTAAGACAAAAATAACTATCAGTGGAAAGTTATGGAACTCCATATGAGAAGAACAAATTTTAAAATCTCACAGACTTGAGTTTCAAATGCATATTGGTTTTTCTTTCTCTTAACTCTGTGCCCTTGTGGAAGTTATTTTGCTTTTCTAAGTCTCCATTTCTTTATTAGTGAGGTATATAAAAACCCACCTTCTCCAATTATTGTGAGGACTAAATGAGATGATGTACATAAAGTGCCTGGCACATAAGTGCTCAATAAGCTAGCTATTCTTTCTGTATTTGAGGATAGGGACAGATGGGTTTATTAATGGGAAACTGTACATGAATAATACAGTTTAATCTGGGATGGTAGCAGAGAGTCCATAGACAGAATGTGCAGGGAAAATGAAAGGACTTTGAGCATTTATTTTCTGCTTTATCTAGGTGTAAGTACCTGGTAGCTATTGATAGTTTCTTCTCCTGGTTATTAGATTTTTTGAAGAGACTATTGCCCATCAGAGATTTCTTGTAATAATAATCTCTTACACTTATAGACTGTTTTGTGTTTTTAGAAGTACTTAATGCCCTTTATTTCACTGTCTACTGATAAACAGCCTCTGAAGCAGGTATGCAGTCAGTAGCAATTCCATTTTTCAGATGAGACAACTAAGGCCCAGAGACATTTAGTGACTTGTCTAAATGCGTACAGCAGTTCAGTGACAGAGTCTGAACCAGAGACCAGTTCTTATTTCCCAGTGTAGCTTTTTTTCTCCATTGTGTCATGCATAGTGGGAATGTATTCTTTTGTCAGCTTATCTTGAAGGTCCTTTCAGTGGCTCACCTTGAGCAAGATATTTCATGCTTCCATGTCTGTTAATGTGCCTATAGCATTGTCATTTAATATCTTAATACTCCAAGGGTCCTGGGAACAGCTTTACCTTCAGAAGGACACTGAAAACTGTGGAAAGCACTGCAGAAAATTGGGTGAATGGATACCACTTTTAGGGCTGGTAGACTTCTATTGAAGCTATTTGCAAGCTACTTTGTATTACCTAAAAGCACTACTTCAGAAGAGTGTTGTGAGATCAAATTAGACACTTTGAAGGAATGAAGGACTGTATGCATGGGTGAAAAATGTGGTAGATGAGTGTCTTGTATTACTTTCCTTTAATATCCAGAAGGAAGTCCTTGGAATGCTATTTCAGCAAACCTTGTATAATGTAGAAGATACTGTTACAGATTTTCAACATAAAGTCATAAATCTGCAATACTCTGTCATCCTAGGCAAATGAAGGAAAATTTATGAGCTTTGGGTTTCTACGTAGCTATTAAACAAAGCATATTTAATCTGGTTAGAGCTCGCACTCCCTCTTGCTGGCGCGCTTGTGCTCTCTCTCGCTGTTGCTCTTGCTCTGGCTCTTTCTTTTTGGTTAAAAGCAATAAAAGTTTGTTTTCCTTCAGATGTCACTAGTGCAAACATTTGTGATTTTTCATCTTTTAGTTCAGCCCCTTACAAAACAAAATGGCAGCACCCAGGAGATTGGAAAAATTAGATTAATTCCTTCTGTGAGTGGTGCCATAGGTCTTCAGTTTGCTCCTTTCTTCCACTTGGCACATGACCCTTACACTCAAGGTGATGTGGCCATTTTTTGGCCTTTCCTCAGCCACCACTCAGCAGTTCTCACACATACTCGTCAGAGGCTGCTTCTCTAACTCCTCAGGAGTTCTTAATTCATCTTAAGCAGATGGCTGTCTGTCTTTTTCCCTGAGATCCCCAAGGAAAAAAAGGCATCTCTAGCAGAAATCTAGTGCCTCATAGCCCCGACAGAAATTTTTTCCCAAATGCTAACCAAAAACCTCTTTCCTTCCATTTGCCTTTTATTGTGTTTATGGGGGAGATATATAACATAATAATAATGACTATACTATACACAATAACGACTTTAACGAGTAGTAACATCTTTTGTCAAAAACATAGAGAGCTTTGGATTTTATTATTATAAACCACTCAACTGTGATTTAAGAACAGATATGAATATTAATTTTGTAATAATTTTTTCCTATAATTTTGAAGCTTATAAAATCACCTTTAAAGTGTTACTGTTATTTTGGCCAAGGGATGGAGAGTTGTTCCCTAATTACTAATCTATAACCTGAATGTTCAGTGTACTTTTTGCTGAATCTAAAGGTATCACCTTTGCCTGACTCTATTCCATGGTTGACTCTAGATCTCAGCTTAAAAGCCTCCTCTTCAGAGGGTCTTCCCTGACCACCTTATTTCAAGCTGGCTTTCTCATTAATCCCTGTCATAGCATCCTGTTTGTTTCCTTTGAAGTACCTATTCCAATTTCTCATTATAAATTATTTTGTTCGTTAGTTGCTTATTATCTGTCTTCCCCACTAGGCTGTCAGTTCTCTGAGGGCAGAGACCGTGATCTTTTATTTACTGCTGTATACATTCTCAGCTCTATCAAAGTGCTTGGCACATAGAAAATGCTCAGTAAATATTTTTTGAATGAGTAAATCATAAGGAAGAGTTCATATTCTAAATCTTAGTTGAATGAGTCTAAGACAGGAATTCTCTACTTTGCTTGCACATGAGAATCATTAATGGAATTTTTAAACAATGCCAATCCGACCCCAGTCTACTCACTCATAATCTCTAGGTCTAAACTTGAGCATGGATATTTTTAAAAGGACTGTAAATGACTCTAATGCATAGCTAGGGCTAAGAACCACTTATTAAACAGAGTAGAATCAACATTCTGGATGCATGACTTTAGAAAAGTCACTTTATTTCTCTCCACCTCCAGTTTCCTCATCTGTAAAATGGAAATGATAATAGCTCATGGTGTTGTTTTTGTTTGGCATATAGCAGGCATTCACTGAGTATTAGTATCAGTCAGTTAATCAAAATCAATCCTCTTGTCCTCCTCATCAGTCAGTCCATCTTCAAGATAGTTAATATTATCCACATTTTATAAATGAGGAAACTGATATCAGAGAGGTTCGTTTACAAAGTCAGTTAGTGTCTAAGCCTAGATTGGTGGCAGGGTTGGGGTGATAGGGGGGTGGTGGGGTGAAAAAAAATCAGCCTCCATGAAGTTTTCCCTTTTCCTACCCTGTGCAGGAGAGGTAATAGAAATAATTTGTTAAAGACATAGTACAATTTTACAAGACTCCTGGAAGGGAGAATGTGAAAGGTATAGTTCCCAGCTACTGAAGTGAGTGCCAGAGTACCAGTACGTGCTTGCCTTGGGGTTTAGACTCTCATCTTAACCGGTTCGCTAGGCCAAAGCTTGATATCATTTGTTTGAAAGGTCCTCCCTCCTATTGTGGGAATGAATTTCCAATTTTGTAATTTAAGTCAAGATCAGATTCAGTTAAAATTTGCTTTCCTTACAACTTTTTAGTATCGCATCTATTTTGCAAAGCTGTAGTGATAAATGTGTGTGCATTTACACATATGGCATCTCTTTTTTTATTCTGACTATGATGCTTCTTGACTCTGCAAGTGTGATAGATTCTTTGGAATAAAGGTACACTATACTTATCAATCCAAGGACTAAGTTTCCTCATTTTTGTCCCTGACTCTTTTGACTGACCAGCAGAGCTTTTGTCTCTAACATTATCTCTGCATCGCATTGATCAGGAGACCTGGCATCTTCAGAGACCTGGGATGAGGACTTTTTCCTGGATATCAGAAAGGAGCAGGTGATATTTTCTCCACAGGAAGAAAGTGCTTGATTATGTGTCAGCTTTGGCAAAGGAAAGCTTGTGGACTTAATTCTGAATAGACAGAGTGACGTTTGACCTCATCTGTTTCTGTTATTGTTCATGCTCAGGTCCTCCTGAAGGATTGGACATTTTAGGCCTTTCCATCTACTTTGTAGTCAGTTACACAAAACTGAAGGTTGTGGTTCTCAGTCATGACTGCTTCAAAATCTCCTAGAGAATCAAAAATAATTATACTGGTTCCTATCCCTGGAAATTCTGAATCGTTTGGTCTGGCATGAAGGCCAGGAATCTGTATTTTTAAAATTTACTCAGTGATTTTGATATGAAGCTATAATTGAAAACCTGTGGTTGCACTTGTCCACACCTCGACCCTCTGCAATACTTCTCCAAGGTGGCATTTAGGCCTAGCCTTGAAGACTAGATAAATTTGAATATGCAAAGATGAGTACAAAGTGAAGACTTTCCACATGCATGGAATCTGGAAGAAAAACTTGCAAAAATATGACAGCAGCTAAAACTTGGATTTTTTTTCCCAAGGAGAGAAGTAGAAGCTTTATCTTTCGGCATAGCAAATAACAGTGCCCATGTAGGAGTAAAGGAAAAGAGATGGTGCTCATCAACTTTGAATTCCTTTGTATAGAACCCTTAATACACCTCTCTGCTTATAAAAAATGTCTTAACTGTAAAGATGATTTCATTCCAAACCATAGGCCACTGTGGAATCTCTGTCCCCAGCTGGAGGCCTTTGAAGAGTAAGAGATTACTTGTTTCCTCAATTGAGCCACTTACTATTGCACATGCCTCCAGAAGAACCACATTCTGCTTAAATGCACCACTTCAGTTTGATTTATGTAAAAATTCCCAAAGTCTTCAAGTGGTGTTCCTTTATAAGGCAATGATCTCCAGTTTTGTTGCAAAAGTCAGGAGTCATAGAATGAAAATGCTACAACAATTACTCTAACAAACAGCTCTTTGATATTTGTACAGCCATTACATTGCCATGCACTGCAAGACTGTGCAGGTGCTTGATAGTGTGCTTATTGATGGATGAATCTGTGTTTATGCTGATGGAGTGATTTGGAAGGTAGGTCTCCACTGTGAATCAAGAGGTTAGTCTTGAATGTTGTTTGCCAGTGGTCACTCTGCCAACCACTTCAGTTCTCCTTTAGATAGATACCTACTCAGACTCAAGTCTTTATGTAATTTGTGGCATAATCATGGTAGACACTAGATATATTAAACAACCACAGTGAAAACAATTAAGGCCCAAGTAGCGTGTCAGAGTGTAGTCGTTAGTGGAATATAACTCCCCAATACCAAGGAGGAGTGGGGAACAGTACATTGTTCAGTAGCTGCACCATACATCTGGCAGGTAGAATTTAAGAATTCACGTGTACCTTTACATTTTGAAGTATAGCCTAATCCTTAGGCAACCTTGGTGGAGTTTTTCTGGTGTTAGTTTTGTCTTAATTTTAGGATAGTAAGGATATTTAGGATATAAACCCACAGATTACTGCTGGTTTCTGCCTATTTGTATAGCAACTGCAAGCCATAGGATTAGTTTGTCTCCAGGATCAAGGAGAAATGAATTAACAGATATAAAACAAATGGAAAAGGGGCCAATTCTCTTGTCCAATCACTCTATGAATATTTGCTGGATGTTCAGTAACTCTAGCAGATGGTACTTATTGGGGATCCTGGAGAAGAATACATAGTATCTATGTCCACTGTTCACCCAGGCCCCCTCCCCCCTCAGAAACTCCAGTCTCCATCATTCTCCACATTTACAGACCCAGGGGACAGTTCATGGATAAAGGAGAACTTGAGCTAGATCTTAAAGAAAGGAGTTGGACTTCGAGGCAAATAGTGTAAGAGAAAGTAGAGGCAAGACTAGCCATGGTCTTTATAGAGGAAAATTTATCAGATAGGCTGTGGAGGAAATTTTGACTAAGGGATTCTGGAGATAACATGGCAGAAAAGTAGGTTGGAATCTTGTTCTAGAGGGAACTCCTGTTGACTCTATTGAAAGAGTATCTGATTTAGATTCAGGTAGATCTGGGTTCAACTTTTGATTTTGCCACTTAAGAGAACTTGGGTAAAGATTGTTTTTAAATAAGATCATTTATGGGGCAAACACTCAATAAATACTTGAATCTAAGAAAATTAACTGCTCTGCTTTCCTATTGTCAGAGGGTCCCCCTTCATTGAACAACTTGGGAAACATTGATAACCTTTTCTTAGGAAATAGAAAATAGAGAGGTTGGGGAAAATGTAAGAAACAAAGAGATATATTCCTATTTTCTCTTATATTATCTTGCAACTCTCCCAGGCTTTCTGTTTGCAAGTCTGGCTCATGTAATTCTTTTTGGGTAGAGTAGGTTCTTCTTCTGTGGCTGTCCCCCTTTCTGAGTTAGACTGCAAGCAGCAATATTTTCTAGTTCTCAGCCAACTTTGAAGGGCATGAATTCATAGTAGTCTCACTGGGGTCACTTCAGCAGTGAGAAATTATTTCCACTGTGAAAAAGTACAACATTTGATAGCAAAATATTTATCCGTATCACATGCCTCAAAATTCGTTATCGTTTAGTATCAGCATTATTATTGATAACAGTAAGCAATATGGATTGAGTTTCTGTGGGATGAAATAGTGAAATGGATCATGGTGTGATATAACTAGTCATTTGGCTTCTTTTATAAACTCTGTCAGTTACCTCAACTCTAACCGTTACTTGGCAATCCATGGTGACCATTAATATGACTCAAATTACTGCCTGGTCTATTCACTGTCCACGTTCCCTGGAGTGAGAAGTCTGAGTTTACTTAGCACTGAGTTTACTTAGCACTGAGGTTACAATACAGTTGTTAATGAGGCCAGGTTCATTCAAGGGTTTGAGTCCTGCCTACACCTCACTCCTCTTTTGCTCCATGACCACAGCCTACTCCTGCCACTGGTAAGCAGTTTTAGAAATCATATACCAGTACTGGTCCCAAGAGGTTAGAGGTAAGGAGAGGGTGTGAATAGATCAAGGCAGCCCATGGGCAGTGATTAGTCCACAGTACAGCCTATTGTACAGCCCTGTTGTGCTGCAAACGCATGAATCACCACCTATATTATATTGATGATAACAGACACTCCATCACTCTGCATCAGAGCTTCTGTGAAAACCTGGGAATGTTAGTGAAGGGCATCTTTGTTATCTACACATGTTCTGGTCAAATCTCCAGACCCTTTCCTTTGTCCCCTTCTTGCAAGTCCTCCTTGCTCTCAACTGACTATCCACTGTTCCTACTGTGGTTCCTGGTGGCTTCTCCCAAGGGTACTTGTATTTTAATAGGGAACTCTTGAAGGAGAGAGAGAACTTAAGATCCAAAAGAATAAATTACTAAAGGTGGAATTTTATGAATTAGCAAGTGTGTGAAGGTAGATATTTTGGGAGAGTAGAATCTTCCATGTACCCCTCAAGTCATGGCTGGAGATGATAGCCTCTTCCACTTCCATATAAGAGCATTTCATTTCCTGCCAATTGCTCCTCCCTCCTCACAAACACACAAACACTGCACAGACTCTATGCTTCAGCCACTCAGAATGTTTATTTCCTTTCACTTCTCTGTGGCTTTGCATGTTCTCTGACTTCTTCTGAGAAGGCTCTTTCCCTTTTTTCACCTGGCAAAATCCCAGTTTAATGTAACTTTACTTATCTATGCCATCTTTATCCATACTTCCTTCATCACACCTCCTCTTGTGTTGAGTCTATTCACTCATCTGTTACGCCTCTGCAAGGGAAGAAATTGCCTTCTCCACCTCTGGGTCTCATGCCTCTGGTAAATACTAGGCACTTTGTCAATGTTTGAGGATTGAGTGAATGAATTGATGAATAACTTTCACCCTTTCAGGTTCCCGTTTTCCCTCTGAAAAGCAGAGCCAAATGAAAACTGCTAATTTTAGAAAATGAAGTTAGATGGGTAATAGGTGCATGCAGACACCATTTATTATTAAGGTGTTATGGAGTTACATAGTTCTTGTATGTTGAGTGCAGTGTAAGATTGGCCCCAAATATAATAAAGCCCACTACAGACCCAGTTGTTGTAGAGTTGACCCCAGCTTCTCTTTAAGGCTGGGCTAAGAAATGACACTGCCCTATTCTGTGCTTCCTTAAAAGGATAGGAGTTCATCACTGTCAATTTCAGTTCATTGGTTGATTTCCTTGGCTTGCCTGGTGAGAATATTAACCCCCTGCACTTCTCTGTAGCTCTGTCACTTACAATATCCTTCCTTACCTGTTATAGGCATACCTCAGAGATATTGTGGGTTCGGTTCCAGACCACTACAATAAAGCAAATATCACAATAAAATGGTCACGTGAAACTTTGGTTTCCAAGAGCATATAAAAGTTATGTTTACACTATACTGTAGTCCACTGTGTGCAATAGCATTATACCTATAAAAACAACGTACATAACCTTAATTAAAAAATTGTTTATTGCTAAAAAATGCTGACCATCATCTGAGCCTTCAGTAAGTTGTAGTCTTTTGGCTGGTGGAAGATCTTGCCTCAATGTGGATGGCTGCTGACCCATCTGGGTGGTGGTTGTGGTGGCTGTGACAGGTTTGAGTGGCTGTGACAGTTTCTTAAAATAAAACAACTATGAAGTTTGCCGCATCAATTGACTCTGCCTTTCACCAACGATTTCTCTGTAGTATGTGATGCTGTTTGATAGCATTTTAACTACAGTAGAACTTCCTTCACATTTGGAGTTAATACTCTCAAACCCTGCCACTGATTTAACAGCTCAATTTATGTAATATTCCAGATCCTTTGTTGTCATTCCAACAATCTTCACAGCATCTTCATCAGGAGTAGATTCCATCTCAAGAAACTACTTTCTTTGCTCATTCATAAGAAGCAACTCCTCATTTGTTAAAGTTTTATCATGAGATTGCAGCAATTCAGTTACATCTCCAGACTCCACTTCTAATTCTAGTTCTCTTGCTGTTTCCAACACATCTGCAATTACTTCCTCCACTGAAGTCTTGAACCCCTCAAAGTCATCCATGAGAGTTGGAATCAACTTCTTCCAAGCTCCTGTTAATGTTGATATTTTTATCTCTTCCCATGAATCATGAATATTCGTAATCTCATCTAGAATGGTGAATCCTTTCCAAAAGGTTGTCAATTTACTTTGCTCGATCCATCAGAGGAGTCACTATCTATGGCAGTTATAGCCTTACGAAATCTATTTCTTCAATAATAAGACTTGAATGTTGAAATTACTCCTTGACCCGTGGGCTTCAGAATAGATGTTATGTAAGCAGACATGAAAACAACATTAATCTCATTGTACATCTCCCTCAGAGCTCTTGGATAACCAGGTGCATTGTCAATAAGCAGTAATAATTTGAAAGGAATCTTTTTTTCTGAGCAGTAGATCTCAACAGTGGGCTTAAAATATTCAGTAAACCATGTTGTAAACAGATATGCTGTCATCCAGGCTTTGTTGTTCCATTTACAGAGCACAGGCAGAGTAGATTTGGCATAATTATTAAGGGCCCTAGGATTTTCAGAATGGTAAATGAGCATTGGCTTCAACTTAAAGCCACCAGCTGCTTTAGTCCCTAAAGAGAGAGTCAGCCTGTCATTTGAAACTTTGAAGCCAGGCATTGACTTCTCCTCTCCAGCTATGAAAGTCCTAGATGGCATCTTCTTCCAATATAAGGCTGTTTCTTCTACATTGAAGATTTGTTGGTTAGTGTGCTGCCTTCATTAATTATCTTAGCTGGATCTTCTGGATAACTTGCTGCAGCCTCCACATCCACACTTGCTGCCTCACCTTGCACTTTTATGTTATAGAGACAGATTCTTTCCTTAAACCTCATGAACCAACCTCTGCTAGCTTCAAACTCTTCACCTGCCACTTCTTCACCTCTCTCAGCCTTCATAGAATTGACGAGAGTTAGGGCTTTGCAGGTCTTCCTAGCTTTCCTAGTCCATTGCTCTTTGTACTGGACCACACTGGATCAGCCAGTAGGCAGTAAAATCAAATTAGGAATGGAGTCCCATGTGTGATATTTGCTTAAATGTGTGCATCCTTGCTGGAAGGCAGTCATGATTTATGCTAGATAAGTATTCAGTAATGTTCGTTGCATTTATTTGGCTATCCATATGTTTCCCAGGGGGAAGACAAGCTAGGGCAAGTGCTGAAAAACAGCCATAAAGTTTGGACGCTTTCCTTCAAAGTGGGGCTGCCTGTTAAAAAAAAAAATGCGCTAAGTGATAGACAATGGCTCTAGCATATATTTTATTCATTATTACATCTGCATGAATGGGCAATTTCAAAAAATCTCTGAAAATATTTGTGGGTCCAAGAATATTTTCTGATTTAGATATACTCTTGAGCATCATCACCACATTTGGCATAATAGGGAATTCTACTAGAATGCTTCTGGCAAGGCTGCCTGGTATAATGAAAAAAGTAGACTTTGGAACTGGTTAGATTTGGGTTATAGTCACTCACAGTGTGACCCTAGGCAAATTATTTAACTTCTCTGAACTTCACTTTTCTTATCCTTTGAAGTGGAATTAAAAAACCCTATCTTGCCTGGTTGTTGTGAGCATGAAAATGAGATGCAGCACCAGGCACACAGAAGCCACTTGGTAAATATTACTTTTCTCCTTCGCCACACCCCAGCCTTATCCCCCTAGCCATTAGTTACCCACAGGCATGCCTTTAGAAGTCTTCCTACTGCTCCCTGCTAAAATTTGCAGCTTTTGCAAGAACTTATTTTCTATTTTTCTTTCTTCCAAGGCCCCCTATATTTTGCCCCACCCCTCCAATTCTGGGGGCTCTTGAAGTGGGCAGGTACAAGATGTTCTGTAGAGTATCAGAGGCTGTTTACTCAGTTTCTTGGCTAGCACTCATGATTGCTCTTTGCACGCTCCATATGAAAGCGCACGCCAGGTCTTAGAGCACACATATGCGTCATGCATTGTGCTGCCTCTTGTACCCAGATTCATCTCAAGAGTGAAAAGACCAGGCCCCGACTTGTCCAGGGAGTAGATTTCCCAAGCTTCCCTTGTCCTCACACCATTTTATTAAAGGGGGGCCCTTTAAACTCATCAGGTTTCATTTATATAGACTAGAATCAGAGTGATTGGTGGTGGCTTCTGTCCTCTAGGTATCCAAGAGCACCTTGCAAGGCAGTGTAACAAGCACTGAGGCCACATCGGCCAGTGCAGCAGCCGCCACCCAACACTTCACAATTAGTCATGCCCAGCCTCAGATCATCAAGCCTGTTTTTATTGGAAGAGCAGAGAGGGAGGGAATGTTAGCTGGCAGTTTCCCTATGTACCCTTTATGAAAATGCCTTTGGCTCTTCAAATTTCACCTGAATAACCAGCTTGGGCAAATTTGCCTCTATCAAAAAGCAGAATGTGATGGTGCCAAGCTGATGCAAGGGTGACGCCTCAGGACATCGACCAAATAAGCATGGTTTCACGATTGTTTTTTGCCTTCTACCTCCTTTTCCCCTTTCTGTTCTTTTTCCACCTTTCTTTTTCTTCTGCCTTCTCCATCTCCAACATGTTCTCAGGAAGAGGTCAGCCAAGGGGTGGACAGTGTATCATTTTAGGGTGATCCCTATTATGTCCACCTCATTCCTCATCATCACACCATTGCTTTAATAACAAGGAAAGTTTTGGAAGTGAAACTGCAATGTAAGCCTAGGCTTTATTCCCTTTAGTAGCACTCTACACACTTGTAACTACTTGTTCAAGTTTTCTTATTCTACTAAGGTTCATGAAGGCAAGGGCTGGGGCTGTCATGCTCACCTCTCTATCCTTAGTGCTTGGCAGGCACATAGAGTAAACTCTCAAAAAATGTTTGTTAACTGTAAGTTAATAAGTATTTAAGAACCCCATTGCTAGTATCTTATCTCCTGCTTTGGTTGTAAACAGCTGACCCACCCCCTCATATATGTAGGTTACCTTGTTCATTTCCATATCCCACAGAGCAAACTTTAGCTCAAGGCCTTGTAAAGTGTGTGGGTTAAAATTAAATGAACTCGCCTCCTTTAAGCCTTCTAATTGGTTTGGATTTGAGACTAGACTTGTATTGGCTTTTGTTCTGACTGCCAATAGAGTCTTCTTTCCATGTTGTATTAACTTCTGTGTCCCTTGGGAGCCCCATAGGGGAAAGTTTGTCATTGATACCCATTTTGAGGGCAGGCTCAACCTGAGTAGGTTGAGGTTTTCCCATCTGCCTCCCAGAGATCATTGCCTGCGCTTAACTAAAAAGAGAATTATAGGAGTACTCTCAAGCCAGAGAGGCCTAAAATTAGACATGGCAGCTGTGTTTTTGGTGTGTAGGCAAATGAGATACAGGCAACCAGTTTCTCCTCTTTTTCCTCCGTTGCTTACACAGCTGAGGAGCAGAGCTGAGCTTCTGGGGGAGGAGCTGGATCCTGGAGCACACCTGGTGGTTCATGTCCCTGGCTGGATGAATATTTGATATTCCAGTAGGGGAGCTTAGAACATGTTTGGGTTGCCAGCGACATTTGGAGTTTTGTATTTTTAAAAGAGAAACTTGAGGCCTGAAGGAACCTTTTTATTCCCCTTCAAGTTGAGTTTTGAGCTTTTTGAAGCAACAGCTTCCAAACTACCAAAACTCTTATTCTTTTCTTGTTTTGTTTCCTTCCTCTTCTCCTGTTTAACGATCAGCAAGGGCCTCATAATTGCTCCTCCTGGCCAGGTATGGAGCCAGGTGTTTGGTTTATTTCATAAAAAGAATATGGTAGCTCAAGCACTTGGTAAGGTAGGAGAGGTGATGGCTTCTTTCCTTTCAGGGCTAAGCAAAAAGAAGAACTTAGAACTTGGAGTGAAAGCCTTGAATTGTCACATATATCACTGGCAAAGAATAATTCTTTGCTGTAATAGCAATTGCTCAGATCTTCTGATCTGAAGATCTGGGTTCAACACAAGGCTACACCATTTAATGATCTCAGGCATGTGATTTAACTTCTTTTAGTTTATTTTCTTCATCTGTGAAATGGAAATCATGACAATAATTATTACCCCACAGGGTCTGATGATAATTACCTCACTAGGAACAGAAGTTAGAGTCAGATAAAGAATGGGGAAGTATTTTGTAAATGATGAAATGATATTATGACCTAAAGAGCTATTCTTATTTTCCCTTCATACAGTATTCTCCTAACAAATCAATTTTCTTGCCTTTCATACAGCATGTATGATTGAGATGTGATTCTGGACAGAGGGATGGACTGGGTAACGTCTGAACCTCGCTTCTAGTTTAGGAGTTTGTAAACTATGCTTTTTCCCACTGTTCCAAAGGATCCCAAGTTGGAAAATCATCTTTTAAGACAGAGTAGAAATCTGGAACTCATCAGTCTTGATAATGTCTCTTAAAGTGTAATCAGGGATAGTGCTCCTCCATTAAGTTTTGGTGTCTGACCATTGTTCAAATAAATAGTAAAATGCAAATGACAGGAAATTGGCTGGATTCTGAATCCTATTTTTGCTTGGGGTAACAATAAGCCTATAATGGTCACTGTGACCTTTGATTTGCTGCTTCTCCAACCTCACACTTATCTCAGAATTTTCCTTCTGCATTTTATGTTGGAGTTTCTTCAAGGTATCAGATTAAACTTTAAGCCAGTCATGTGTATCTTCATGGGCCACGGCCCTGAAAGAAATTAGCCTGAGGGGGAAAAAGTCAAAGCTGTGGGCAAGAAACAAGTATGCCACTAAAAGCAGAATTTGGGACCACAGCTCAGGGCCTGGAAAAGTGACCCGTCAGCTTGTCACATTTGATACCAATAAGTATGGGGTGGGTTGGTGGAAAATTTTGCTGGCTGAGTGGGAGAGAATAGGGTCAGAATACATGTCTCTATAAAGCTGCAAAAAAAAAGAGAAAGTGAAATAAAAGAAAACACAGAGAGAGAAAAATGAGTTCAAAGGTAACAGGATTATGCTAGGGTATGAGAAATAAATTGGAGGTTTTGATTTCTCCTGAATATATTTTTGAATAAATATTCCTTTTTGACTCCAAATGCAGCAGGCTTGGTTCTCTTCTCCAGCTCCCATGGCAGATGAAAGTTGAATCCTTAAGGTGGGCTTGGCTGGGTAGGTTGTGACCCTTGGGGAGCCCTGTGTCCCTTCTGCAACCCAAGTAAGACTTATCAGGGCTCTCTGAGGAGGCAAGCTGCTGACGATACATGTTTATTACATGAAAGTAGTTTTAAAAATTCATCTTTTAGAATTGATTAACCAAATGTAAAGTCCTCAGAGGGGCTTGGTGAGATGCCTCAGGAAGAGCTGTGAGATGAAAACCCCAGGCTGGAAGGGCATCATCACACTAGTGCCACTCCCCAATTTCCCTCTGAGTTGTCATCACCCCCTCCTTTGTTCCTACTGCTGACACTGCTCGTAAAATAATTTCTTCTCTTAAATAAGCAAAACATACCATCCTCTAAATTACCCAAGAAGAGCGCTGTAGAAGAACCCTCAATGAGAATATTTTCTTCGTTTAAGGAGTGATTCTCTTTACACAGGTAGAGAATTTGAGAATAGGTGTAATCAAGCTATGAGATGACATGCTGAATTTAAAACACAATATTGTATCTAACTATGAAACTAAAGTGATGGATTCAAAAGTGACACTTTGCTGGTATAGGGCACACTGGAAATCCTGTTGTTCTGTTTGACTGACTATAGTTTTATTACTAAAGAACTTGTGGGTTGGGTGTCCATTGAAATTAGCCACTTTCGGTTTATGTGGAAATGTGGGGATCTGTATCCATCAACTGCAGCCTTCACTACAGGTTGAAGCTGCCAGAGACACAAGCTAAACAAATAGGTAAGAGTCTAAACTCTACAGGTAGTTCTCACACTAAGCAAACACAATATGGGAAAACCACATTTACCCAAAGGATTAATTAGGGGGCCGTTATCCTTATTTTCATTTCCTTAAAAATTTTTGAATAAGATTCCTGTTAAATAGGAAGCTCCCTAAATACATTTCAAGTATGATTGGATTTATATACATTTTTCTTTCTAGGAATTGTATAAAAAGCACATAATTCTGGAACTTATAGAAGAAATGTGCTTCCCTTCATATATTTGACATTCTTGAGAAATTGTAAGATAAATCATATTTCCTGTTGATTTTTTTTCTTGTTTTAGCAATATTCCTAGGGGAACCTTTTTTTTATCTACTAGGTGTGATGGGAAAGACTGAAAATGAATCTGTTTAAATTATGCCAGTATCAACTACTTGTACAGATTTTTGTGATAGTCTTATCACTATACAGCGCTGAGCAGATCCTAAAGGGAATAGTTAGTTACCGCTACAAACTGTTTCGTTGAGTCCTTACTAGCTGCTCATTTTTGGCACCACTTGTTTTGATAGCATAGCAGTGTGAGTAAGTGGAAAACTAAAAAAGCCCAAGGAAATGCCACTCTAGCGTTTCTATTTAAAAAAAACAAGTAAAATAGTGCCAAGGAAAAATAATATAATCTAACTACCCCAAAAGTCTACAATATAACTCTTTTACTTTGATAATGCTATTCTAACTCTATCTACTTCAGTCCATTCCCAGCCGGTTTAGGAATCAAAGTTCCAATGTTTCATCACTGTTAAGACTATTGTTTTACTTCTCACTTTAGTTCATAAAAGGTACAGCATCCTAAATTCCCTTAGTCAGCCTCCTTCACATTTGATTTCTTTGAACCTTTTTGCTTTTTCATTAGAGTCCAAATTATCTTTTCTGAAACAGACCTTTATTTTTAGGTTCTCTGGATTCTTTCCCTTACCTGAATTTCGGAACTTCTTAGACTGGTGGCTTTCGGTCTTCCATAATTGGTCACAATAATGGGTTTTCTTTTTTCTTTTTTTTTTTTTTTGTGAGGAAGATTGGCCCTGAGCTAACATCTATTGCCAGTGTTCCTCTTTTTGCTTGAGGAAGATTGTCCCTGAGCAAACATCCGTGCCAATCTTCCTCTGTTTTCTGTATGTAGGATGCTGCCAAAGTGTGGCTTGATGAGCCATGTGTAGGTCTGCACCTGGGATCCAAACCCATGAACCCCAGGCTGCTGAAGCAGAGAGCACAACCTTACCCACTATGCCACTGGGCTGCCCCAAGTTTTCTTTAAGTGATTTCTCAGTAATCTGATTTCTTTTAAAGGTCCAGGCTATTTTTTTAGGCAACAGAATGTTAAACCATTTTATAAAACAATGGCAAATACACATGAATTTTTCCTCCGTTATAAATGTTTTTCCTCAAAATATAAACTAATATCTTTATAACATTGAACATATTTTTGCATTTCATTAGGTGATTTTAATTTTAGAAGGTACATAATACATTTAAGGCAGTAGTTAATATAATTTTTTCATATTAATTTCTCAGAAAGGTGACTTTTTCTGTGTATTCACTTAACTTCAGGCATCAAAAGCTTGTAATCAGAGCGAACTGAAGAATGATTTGGTAATTTACCATCTTTGTTGAACTTTGGGAAGAGAACAATTTCCAATATAGTGGACAAATTATGGATAATTTGAACTGTTTTTGCCATAATATATGTGGTAGACAACAGCTTCCTCCAACAAGCATGTCTTTATACTATTTTTATTTACTGAAAATGAAAAAACTATTTTTATCTTGAACAACAAACATAAATGTTTTAACCAGGCAAGCATCTGTAGCATAACATTAGCAAACCAAACTAAACAAAAACCTTACAATGGTGATTGTTGTTTTTAAACAACGAAAAAAATCACTACATAAACTTTCATCCAAATCAGTGTGAAAAACTTAAAATATTGGCTTATGGGATCAATCTATCTTCAGCTTCCTCTTCCTGTCGGCTGATAATTAGGAAATGAAAAACTTCCCTACTTTTTCAATTCCTAAATAATTTCCAAATATGCAATGCGATAGATTCCAAAGGAAGACAGTTACCATATCAGATCGGCACAAGTTGTGGCTTTGTGAGCTTCACCAGTGCTTAAAGCTGAATCTCTTAGAACATTCTTAGCAGACAGATTACTTGAAAGGTCTTAGCTTTAACAGTTAAGAAAGTACTGTGGAAGGATTGTTGATGGATGCTGTGTCACTGCTATCTCTTCTTTAGTAATTAAGGGTTTAGAAAACCTTCATACTGAATATTGACAAATTTAGAAATACAATGAGCTTGAGAAAATGAATCATGGCCTGCCACAGCCTGTTGAGAAAAAACAAAGCTTTTTTAGAAAGCTTATGGGACCTTATTATCTATAAATATCATACAATGGAAGGTATAATGTTAGTTTTGTAAAGCTGTCTTAATACTTCAGTCTAACTCAGATGAAGATTATTTTAAATCTAAATAATCTTTTTCTCTTTGTTTATTATTTTATTGTAAGTTTCCCTGGGAATTTACAAAATTCATGGGAAGGACTTTTGACTTCATTAGGTCATGAAATTTCTGATTTGGTGATGGATTTCAGAGAGGTGACTGTTCCATCTATTCACTTAAATTCAAATAATGAAAGACTTTGTCTACTTGTTCTAATTACTGCATATAAAACCTTATATTTTATTGTGCTTTACTAATCCTAGGGATCTGGATAACCTTAACTCTTTTTTCTGTTTTTCTCTTGGTACTCTGGTGTTTAAAAATGTCTCTTATTTTTCTTTAAAGCATAAAGAGAGGGAATAAAACCCTATTAAGTTACTACTAGTGTAAGTGAAGTAACTCAGATGGAGAAAGACAAATACCATATGATCTCACTTATATGTGGGATCTATAAAAGCTAAACTCATAGAAGCAGAGAGTAGAACCATGTTTGCCAGGGGCTGAGGGGTGGGAGAAATGAGGAGATACTGGTTGAAGGGTACAAACTTTCACTTATAATATAAGTAAGTCCTGGGGATGTAATGTACACCACGATGACTATAGTTAACAATACTGTATTATATACTTGAAAGTTGCTAAAATAGTAGATCTTAAGTGGTCTCACCACAGCAAAAAAAAAAATGTAATTATGTGAGATGATGGAGGTGTGAAATAAGTCTATCCTAGTAATCATTTCACAGTATATACATGTATCAAATCATCCTGTTGTACACCTTAAACATACACAATGTTGTATGTCAATTATATTTCAATAAAGCTGGGGGAAAAAGTTATACTAACATAATGTAGCTCAGTGGTTCTCATTGAGGTCAGTTTTACTCCCCTACTTCCAGGGCATTTGGCTATGTCTGGAGACATTTTTATTACAACTGGGGCAGAGGCAGTGCTGCTGGTATCTAGTGTAGAGGCCAGAGATGCTACTAAACATCCTAAAATGCACAAAACAGACCCCCACAACAAAGAATCACCTATCCCCAAATTCAGTAGTGTGCAGATTGAGAAACCCTGTTGTAAATGGAATACAGGAAACTTGGAATCTAGTCTCAATTCTACCACTAACCACCAAGTCATTTAACACTTCTCTGGGCCTCAGTCTTCTCATTGCAAAATGATAGATTGAATTACATCATCTTTAAAGAATTTTCCAGTATCAAAAGCTTATAAATCTATGAAACCTCATCATGGTCTCTTTCCTATCAGGGAGAGGGCTTCCTTGGTGACTCGACTATTTTCTGTTTGTGTAGCCTTCCAGTTGATGTATTTATTTACTTTGTTTTTCAATTAGTTTTTATTTTTCAATTAAACTTATGTGCATATGTATACAATGCTTAAAAGCATTTAACCTATTTTACATGGAGGAGTTGAAATATAAGTCCAATTTTAGGTTATGTTGAATATCTGATTTTTAAAATGGTTTAAAAATCTACCTTGGCCTCCATATGCAATTAAATAAAAAATGCACTTTAAGCATATTAAATGCTTTGAGGATTTGCTTTGAGAATTTTGACTTTGCTTTGAGGATTCTGCATGTGTTCAGGCTGTGTGTATTTAGTTCTCCCACACGACCCTGTAAGAAGCTAGTCAGATGGATAATTGCATTATCATGCCACGTGATCTTCCCACACTCATTTTAAGCACACATAGATTACTGAGCACCACACATTACATGTCATTTTTCTAGAGAAATTGATTGTGTCATTCCTGCAGAAATCTCACTTGAAAAGCTGCATGTAGGGATATTTTCTCAGGCAGTTCAAACAATAAACTACTCCCTAATTTATAATGAAAAGTACTGATTCCTTTAAGAGGAGCAGTTGTTCTGAGAGAGACCTAAGGCAATCTCTCTAGGTACCATATGCCAAGCATGTTCTATGCGCTGAAACAATAGCTGGGTTTTGCACTGTGCCTTACAGCCACATCGCATGCATTCTATAGGGGGAGAAACAGGTAAGTGACTTGCCTCAAATTACATAGCTAGGAAGTAGTTTGCTCAGTGTGGGAACTTCTTCCAAAACTCATTTCATTGAATGTAGGAAAAGTTTCTGGCACCTCTCTTGAGCAGAGGTCAGCAAACTTTTTCTGCAGTGACACAGTAAATATTTTAAGTCTTGTGGACCATGTAATCTCTGTCAAAACTGATCAGTTTTGGTGGTGTATCACAAAAGCAGCTATAGACAGTACATAAATGAGTGGATATGGCTGTGTTCCAATACAACTTTCCAAAAATGGTTGCAGGTTGGATTTGGCATGTGGGCCATAATTTCCCCATCCTTGCTCTTGAACATTCTCTAAGGTCCCGTGACCCTACTTGGTATCTCCACTTGCCCTTCTTTTCCCCATTTGGGAGCATAGCTAAGTTAAAAATTGTATTAGATACTTATAGTAATAGCACACATTACACTGGGATCCTCAGATCACCAGAAATTAACCTTCTGAACTCTTTGCCACAGCCTGGGCACTGCTCTGATTTGCTATCTTCTAGCCCCACCTTTGGCCTCTTCACAAAAGCTGACACGCAGACTTTCCAAAGAGCTATTTTATAGTGAATGCAGAACACTTGGCTCGTAGTGGCCTATGACTATCTGCCTGCTGCCCTGGTAACTATTTTCCAGGTGAGTGAGTACCCTGCCTTTCCTACACAGAGCTTTTTGCTAGTCATGACATAGAAATTGTATATATCCCTTGCTTTTATGATAGATGTGTTCCAGCAGGGCTGGCTGGAAGAGGAAAAGTAGAATTATCCAGCTAACGCTTTGTAATTGGACATGGATTCCTTCCGAATAAAAATCATCTTAGCATACCAAATACACTTTTGGCGAAAGGCAGCCTGTTGCAGGCACAGAACACTTGGAGAAGATTTCAAAGTCCTAGCTTCCTTTACTACCAACTTAACCACAGTGTTTATGGCCTTGGGCAAGTCGCTTCTTCTCTGGGAGCTTTAGGTTATTCATCTTGGAAATGGGGATAATAATTGTAATTATTCCTCAGGATTCTTCTGGGAACTAAAGGAGATAATGGATGTGAAAGTGCCCAGCACTGCCACATGTAAAGATGAGGAAAGAATTGAGATGAGTGGGCCATTGGGGCAGTAGTCCAAAAAGTGCTATCTACTGCTTAAACACCTCTTAGTTTTTTGCCTTTTTTTTTTTTTTGCTGAGGAAGATTAGTGCTGAGCTAACATCTGTGCCAGTCTTTCTCCCCCTTATATGTGGGTTGCCACCAGAGCATGGCTGACGAGTGGTAGAGGTTTGCACCTGGGATCCAAACCTGTGAATCCAGGCCACCGAAGTGGAGTGTGGCAAACTTGACCACTGCCATGGGGCCTGCCCCCCTCTTATTGTTGTTTTGCAGCACTTTGTAGTTGTTAGTTTTTATTCTGAATTAGAAGAGTAATTTTTGGCTCTTTGCTGAGTTTACCTATTAGAAGGGTACCAGTTTACCCATAGAACACTAGTTCAAATATTAGTTTAGTCATATGGAGTTATTTGGCTCCAACTGGAGCCACAACCCTCTTCTTAGCTACCTCATAACTAATCCCTCACCTCAATTTTTTCCACTTTTTTCTACTCAAGGCAAAGTTTGAGGCAAAGAATGTCCTCTTGGGATCCTAAGACAAGCATGATGGTAATTTATTCACCAACCATTTCCTGAGTGCCTAACTGTGTAATTAACAGAATAGAGTCCCTGGTCTCAGAGAGCTCAGTCTAGATCCATACTGTCCAATATGTAGCCACTAGCCACATGTGAGTATGGAGCACATGAAATATCACTAGCGCAAATAGAAATGTGAGGGAAAGAGTGGGAGGTGGATGGAATTAGCCAGAGGAAGTTACCCAGATAGACCAGAAATGGATATTAATTAGAAAAGAGAACTATTTATAGTTAAGGAGGTAGGTATAATGTGTGGAATTACCTGCTCCTATGTACTCTGCTTTTTACCTATTTGTAGCTTTGTTGGATGTAGTCTCAGCTCTAAGTTACACAAGTAATGTTGCTGTGTAGATTTTGTATTTTAGCAATTTAGAATGGATATTTACTCAGCCATAAGAGTACAGGCTGGTGAGGGATAATTTAGTTCTTTTGCTACATGGAAAGTGCAGGATGCTCCGTAGATAAATTCATGGCATAGTGAGTCCACCACAGAAATCAGACCCTGAGAATGAGTTTGATTTAAATGACTGGTTAGATAACTGGATTCGGGTCACCTAGTTCGGAAAGCCCGTTTTGGATAATTTGTAAATCACCGACACAGTGTTTGAATGTTAGAGCCTATATTTGTCTTCCAGTTTCTAGAATGTAAGATCCTTGAGGAGGGAGCCAAGTGTTTTATTAATCTGTGAACCTATACCTGCCCCTCTCTGTTCTTAGCCCAGTGCCTGGCACCAAACAGGTGCTCAGTAAATATTTATTCTAAAGTACAAATAATAGGAGTCCACAAAGTTTACTGTTTGGCAAATGAATATAATTTTAAAGACAATTTTTACTTCTTAGAACTACATGTAGATTTTTGTTTTAGAGATTTCACAGTACACGTTATTTCAAAATAAGTTAGAAGCTAAATGACAAATCTAAATGATGAATTGGTTTTATTTGTTTATTTAATTTTCCCCAAACTCATGATTTTCACATGTCATTGCCTGGAGAAATTCTTAAATAAATTATAGTATACTCATAATATGGAATACTGTATAGTCAAGCAGATATGCATATACTGACATACTATATTGTTGAGTGAAAAAATAAAAAAAATTCAAATCAATATGTTTAGTATCATCTGACTTTTGTAGAAAGAAAATCACTACATTTGAATGTACATATATGCATGTTTACATGTGGATAGAAAAAAGTGTGGTAGAATACACCTCAAGTTGTTAAAAGTGTATCCTCCTGAGTAGTGAGATAGAGAACAGTTGGGCCTCAATGTTTACCTTATACTCTATGTATTGTTTGATTTTTTAGAACAAAGATTATGAATTACTTTTTTTTTATATATATATATATATATATTTTTTTTTTTTTTATTTTGGTGCCAGTACCTCCACAGCATGGCTGATGAGTGGAGTAGATCCATATCCAGGATCCGAACACGTGAAGCCCAGGCCACTGAAGCAGAGTGCATGGAACTTTAACCACTTAGCCACAGGGCTGGCCCCACTTTTGTAATTTTTTTAGAAAATTATTTAAAATTTTGGTACTAAAAATAGAGCAGGTGACCACAAGTTTTAAACAAAACGAAAGTAATTAGGAGGAAAACCATCTCAAATTGGATATTTTGGGGGACATACTTGTCTATTAGTTCAGCAGTGGCCACTTAAAAAAGAAGATTCTTCAACAACTGTGCTTATTTCTTTCTGATAACTTTTCTAACAGCACATATGATTTTTCTGTAAGAAGATATGCTTTTATATTTTTAGTTATTTAAGTGTAAATTGTGTGTGCTTTTAAAGTAAATTAAATGGATTATTTCAACCAGATCATCATGAAAACACCTGGGTAAGGATTATGAAGCAGCTAACGGTCTGTACCTTTTTCTCGTTGTTTATTCATAAACTAGGGAAGAAATCACATTTTTGGCCCTTTTACTTCCGAGATAATTCCCTTTCTGTCCATTACAGTTGTAAATTGATTGATAGTAAAATCTATGTATCTTGTATTTTAGAATTTATAACTTAGAATTTCAGGGTTGAAAGAAATCTTAAATGCCATCTACTCAGTCTTCTGACCCTTGAAATCCCCTTGCAGTAGGAAATATTAATTACAAAGTAAGCACTCAACAATGCAGTTATTTAATTATTCAGAGAGGAGCCTTTTTGAGTCTCACTGTGTATAGTAGGTACTTTTAGATTTATTATTTTATTCTTTACAGACCAGCAAAAAAACTTTAAAAAATTTCCTTCAGATTCAAACGTTTACGTGATTGACTCCTTCATTAGTTTCATTTTTTCAGCTCCTATCAGCAAATATAGATTTTTTAAAGGTTCACCTTTAATCCAGAAAAATAGCATAGAAGGATAAATGAGAAGTAGAACCATAGACTGTTTCAAATGAATGTGAGCTTGTAGATAATTCAGTCCAACCCCCTCATTTTACAGATGGGTGAGCTGAGGCCCACAGAGTGGAAAGGACTTGCTCCAAGTCACACAGTAAGTCAGTGGAGGACTGAATCAGGTCTCTTACCTTCCATTTCAGTGAGCTTCCTGTGTTGATATTTACATCAGTGTCAAATCCCCTTTTGCAGTTATGGTTTGACAATATTAATGTGTCCTGAAAAATATGGCTATAAATTAAGTTGGAGACAGGGCCATGATCACTTTAACATTTTCTCTGGACCTTTTATATGACCATAAATAATACATAATTAGAAAGGATAATCCTTATTTTATATTTATCTTTCTGTTTTAGAATAACAAGCTAAACTGTCTCTACCCAGACCATTTTAATATAAAGTATTTATCCAGATTGAATTTTTTGTATTTTTCAAGAACATTTAAAATCTGCCTCACCTAGTTAAAATCTTAGCTTCACGAATAACTTACTGTGGTAGGCAGAATTCTAAAATTACTCCAATGACCCTTATCCTTGTATGATCCTCTCCTCTTTGAGTATGGGTAGAACCTGTGAATATGATATCATTCCTATGATTAGGTTATGTTTCTTGGCATAATTGATTTTAAGAGGGGATGTAATCACACAAGCCCTTTAAAAACAGAGACTTTTCTTCACCTGGTAGCAATAGAAAGAGATTTGAAGATTGAGAGGGATTTGATGTGCCAATACTGGCTTGAAGATGGAGGGAGCCACATGGACTGTAGCCTTTAGGAGCGATCCCCACCCGACAGCCAGTAAGAAAATGGGGACCTCAGACCTAGAGCTGCAAAGAAATGAATTCTGTCAACGACTAGTGATTTTGGAAGTGGATTCTTCCCCTGGAACCTCCATATAGGAGATCAGTCTGGTTGACACCTTGATTTTGGCCTTGTCACTGAGCAGAGAACCCAGCTGAACCCACTAGGACTTTTGACCTACAGAACTGTGAGATAATAAATGAGTGTTATTTTAAGCTGCTAAGTTTGTAATACTTTGTTATGCAGTGATAAAAAAAATACACTTACCATGTGATCTAAGGCAGGCCATTTATCAAATCTCTTGTGCCTCACTTTCCTTTTGCCTGTCTTAGTGGAAATAATCTATACTCCTTTGAAATTGTTGCTGTGAAATGTGGCTTCCACAGTAATAGGAACCATGTATTATTAATTTTGATTGTATTACTAGTGATTATTTTGATTCTCTCAGGCCTATAAAACTCCCTTTCACATATGAATGAAAAAGTACAGGAATATAATTTGCCCCTAGGTAGACTTTTCTGTAATGTGATCTTAGGATATCCAGGCCATATGCCTGCCATTCTACTGTAGCAGAGAAAACATGGAATCTGGGCTGTCCATTTGTATCATATACTTATTGAGAATTCATTTTGTACCTGGCACTATAGTAAGCTCTGTAGGTGGTACAAAGGGGAGCAGAATCAGATACGGTCTTTGCCTTCAAGTGACACATAATGTAGTAGAAGAGAGAAGATATGAGGTCACACTAACCATACTCCAAGATGCCTTGAGATGAACAAATAAAGTTTGGTAAGAGTTCAGAGGAGGTTGCCTGTGAACTGGGCATTGAGGAATAGTTAGGATTTGAGTAGCAGGAGACAGAAAAGTAAAGGCATTCCAGCTAGAGTGAAGAGCACAAGCAAAGGTGACGATAACCTAGAAAGTCATGTGGGAAATAACAAGTAGTTCAGTATAACAGAAGTGTAGGATGTATAAGTGTAATAGGAAATGAATTTGAAGGAATAGATTGGGGCCAGATCATAGAAGACCTTGATTTTTAGGTTAAGGAGTTTGGACATTATTATGTGTTTCTGAACAGAAGAGGAAAGTTATCATGATCAGATTTGTGATTTAGAAAAAAAGTATCAGCAACGTGATTAAGGGTTTGTGATGAAGTATGAAGGGTGATGAGGCAGAGACTGGAGACGGGGGACATTTAAGAGGGAAAGAAATTGAGATGATAAAGACATGACTTAGTAAGAGTGCTTTTGGGAAAGGAGAAGAGGAGCATGCTTTATGGAGTCACAGAGGTAAAATGGACATATCATGGCAAGGAGGCAAAGCTCAAGAGGTTTGTAAGGTGCTGAGACAGGTAGAAGACACACAGCCAGGAAGTATCTGAGTCAGGATTAGTACCCAGACAGCCTGGCTATGAAGCTTTTGCTTAGCCATTATAGTTCACTCCTGAGAGAGTGGACAACAGGAATAGTCAGGGAAAAGAACCCTTTTATATACAATGTGACAGGATCAGCACTCCGATCCCTGCAGCTGCTCTTTGATCAAAGACTACGAGTTGAAGTAGGATGTAAGTGTGTGTATATATGTATGTGTGTATGTACCGCTTTTGGTACTGAAAATGGGGAACAGACTAGGCAAGGCCACTGCAGTGGGGTCTGTAAGCCCCCAGCGCTCACCTGCCCCAAGGAGAGGCCTTAGAAATTTGGATCTGTTCACTCGGCATTGCCACATTCTACACACTTATTGTCCTCTGAGAGAATAGGGTGACTCCAATTCACGATGCCTGAAGGTTACTTTTGGAATCCACATTTGTTTGTTCTGAGTCTGTTCTAAAGAGTTCCTAACTCTCTTCTTCTCACTCTCTCTGGCTCCGGGCATGTATAGCCTGATCCATTGAGAAATATGTAGTGCTAACAGGACTTGGGAAACTTACCAGATAGTCTATGGCAGGATTTGTAACATATGATGCCAGGACTGCCTCTATAGAATCCCTTGGAGGTCCTGTTACAAATGTAGATTCCTGGGTCCCACTTCAGACTTGTTGAGGCTCTGGAATTGACATTTGTAACAAGCATGGATCCTTTGTCAATAAACATACAAATTATTTGCTTTATTTATTTTTATATGTTGTTTGAAATCCCCGAATAAATTAGTCATTGTGCCAGAATAATCAAAGTAATTATGATATTGAATATGTTTTTCCGAATGACACTTTCTCCTAGAGATTCTCATATATATCCCCCTGTATCCATCTTGTTTGATAATTACCAGGTCTAGAGTAGGATTCCTACTGGTTTTCTTTTTAATTTTTATTGGGTTTATGATAGTTTACAGCCTTATGAAATTTCAGTTGTACATTATTGTTTGTCAGTTGCGTTGTTTCCTACTGTTGTTGAAAATTCCTTCTCTTAACTCTCAACAACTTGTGTGTGACTGTAACAACATCACAGCAAATTTACGTTAATGTTAGCATATTCAACCACTGCCTGAAGAAATTTGGTCCTGACCTTAAAGGAAATTGAAAAAATTCTTCTTTATATTTCTTTTTCTTCTGTGAACCTTTTATACTGGCAGTAGAATAGTTTTCACTGCAGGCCACTGCTGTCTGCCTCCGGAGAAGTGGGCTTGACCTTGTGATGGTAACTGTAGAATGTTTTTTGAATGTTCTTCGCAAGGTTGATTGTTATGGCCTCTTTGGAACAGTCTCCTTCCCTTTGGTCCCTCAGTGACCAGTATAAGAAGGGAATTTTATGGTCTGGAACTGGTTAAGTAAAATCCAAAAATAATTAGGACAGCACTTTACTTCTCTGGGAATGAGTTTGGTAGGAATCTCAATGTATTGGAAAGCACCAAGATTTCGCATCACGCGTTCCCCAAGGATTCTCCCAGTGGCCTGTGATACAGAAAACACTGTTGGAATTGCCTGGTTGTAGAATGACTCACCCTTTTTGCTTGAATGGTTTCACTTTCATCGTGGAGAGACTCTCTGGAGGGCCAGCTTGGCATGGACATGTGTTCATTCCAGCCTGGAGCATTCTTTATGAGAAAGCATCTTTTGAGTGATTTGCCATTTTATTTTGGAACCACTCTGCCAGCTATGAAATGGTCATCTTGCCTCTTTATTTGTCTGAGAAAACAGTTTTTTCCCCCCTTCTTATCTTCATGGCTACCAAGCAGCAGAAGGGTAGCTCAGGGAAACCATACAATTTCCTTCTATCTGTCTGTTCAGAGACTGTTCAGGAACTGGACAAGAACGTAAAATCTGAGGTTTACTGGTTTGTATTTGCCCCTAACTGGACATGTGGTATTCTGTTTTTCAGGTGATATAATGGACAGATCATTGGTACCCCTTCATGAAATGAATTATCCAAAAAGCATGTGTTAATGTGTTAATGCTTGCCATATGCCAGGCACTGTTCTAGGCATTCTGTTAACAGAAATGAAACAAATTTCTGTTCTTTAGGTGTTTGTAGTCTAACAGGGAACACAAATATATAAGCGAATTGCTATTTTAAAAAATGTCATACTCTATGTGAATATAATGTGCTGAAATGTGATTAATTCTGAGGGAAAAGAGTGATAATGGAATGTTCTCAGAGGAGGTCAAGTTGAGGGAAGAAAGACACTCCAGATAGTGGGACTAGCACAGAAGCATGGTAGTTCATTGAGTTTGAGGGAATAACAAATAGTCCAGTGTTGCTTAAGCAAAATGCAGGTAGTTGGTAATATTCTATGTTAGGTTACAAAGGGCCTTGAATGTCATCCTGAAGGTTTTGAATTCTGTTCTGTGAATAGAATCTTAGGATTTAAAAAAATTATTTTCTACATATTGAGCACATCTTATGTACCAGACACTGTGCATGAAATGAGTATTGCCTTCTCCACCATTAGTTCCATTAGTTTTCCCCATTGAGGCTTGGCAGTTATTAGTTTGTATGTCCTTAGAAGGATTTTAAGCAGAGGTGTGACCCAGAGGATTTGCATTTTAGAAGGATGACTTTGGGAGTGATATGCAAGGTGGTGAAACTAGAGATAGTGAGACTATTCAAGAGTCTATTGCCTAAACTGGGCAGTAGTTGAGCAGAAAAAGATGAGCAGTATGTTTATTGAATGGTTCTAGGGATTGGAAATACTTAAAACTTAAATGAAAGAGTCCAGGCCTTCTATTGGCTCTTTGTGCATATCTTTAACATGTGTGAATGTCAAGAGACCACATGGTTGATTTTTTTCTTAAATTGGCACCTGAGCTAACATCTGTTGTCAATTTTTTTTCTTCTTCATTTTCTTCCCAAAGACCCCCAGTACATAGTTGTATATTGCACTTGTAGGTCCTTCTGGTTGTGCTATGTGGGACGCCGCCTCAGCATGGCTTGACGAGAGGTGCCATGTCTGTGCCCAGGATCCAAACCAGTGAAACCCTGGGCTGCCGAAGCGGAGCAAGGGAACGTAACCACTTGGCCACGGGGCCGGCCCCCCAACATGGTGTTTTTGAAAGAACTTGAAGCTTGGAATTAGAACACTAGTGTTCAGATATAACTAGTTGTGAATCCATAGAAATCTTGCTCTTCTTCTTTGGGCCTCAGTTTCCTTAACTATAAAATGGAAGTTTGAAACTTTCTAGCTACTTCCTAAAGTTGTAGAGATCACTTGAGATAATACATGTGAAAGACAATGTGCTATACAAATACTGGGTCTTGAGGCAGCGGTCATTTAATGTACTGAATGTTGTGCCTGCCTCACAGAGTTGTTAAAGAGTATCAAATGGAATAATAGATTTGAAAGCATTTTGTTAACTTTAAAGTGTGAGTCAAGTGTTAAGAATTAGTAAAAATAATAAAAGAGAACAAATCATTCTACATCCAGATGTTCTGTCTCCACTGTGATTCATGTATTCATGCAGAACTGTGCAGATGAACCTCCATTTAATTTTCACAAACTAGATTCCAACACGTAACAAATAGGACCAGAAATTTTATGCATTGCCTTTTCCCTTGTCAAGTTTTGGCTCTGAGACTGACAGAACACCCATTTTAGATGAGTTCTTACCAGCCTTGTGCTCACATCCAGTTACTTTGGCTGTGTGCCTGCTGAATTTGGGTGCAGGCCCCCAGATCCAAAAGGAACCTTAGGTTTCCTTCCATTCAAATTGGCTAGACATACCAACCTTCACGTACTATGCCCAGCAGGGCCACAGGTTTTTCACAGGCCAGCAATCATCATGAAACCAGATGTGATCTGCAAATCTAGTTTCACATTGCTTGTGGTCAGTGGAAATACTGGTAGCCTATGGTAGCAGGAAACCCCACTACAATCTGCTGTCTCCAGTGGAGGTAACAGCCAGATGGAAATTCTGCCTTTGGTATTTATGAGATGGAGGAGAGAGGTGAGAAATCAGAGCAGCTCCCACCTTTACCCTCAAAATTCTAAGATAAAGAGGCCTTCAAAGCCTTCTATTCCATTGTTTATTTCACCAATAGAAGTACGTTCCATGCTACATAGTCATTCTCTCTCCATTCTTTTTTATTTTAATTTCAGTGGAGCCAGCTTAAGATGCTCTGGCTTTTGGTTTTCAAGGACCATATCATGTTTTCACACTGCTATTTTTGAGGACAAGACGGTTGAGAAGAGCCTGCCTCCTTATCTCTTCACTCTTGGCAAAGAAGATTAGAATCATGTAAAGAAATGCTCTGTTGGTTGACTTGATGAATCAGTATTAGTGGATCTAATGTATATTCCAGAATTTTGTGCCATAAGAGTTGAAATTCTGACCTGTAATCTTTTAAAAAGATTTAATGTTGAAAAAATAATGAAAGAAAATTAAAAACAAGTAAAATATATCACTAGTTACCTAATCACCCTATCAAAATTCATTTTCATGTTTGCATATTTAGCCATTTTTATTTTCTATATTTATCCATGTACCTGTGTTTTTATATCTTTTTTATATAAAACATGGTTTTATATCATGGCTTATTTCTTTTATATTTTGCCTTTTTTTTTGACTTAGTATATTATAATATTTTTTCTTTTAATTCCTTCTTGATACACCATAGATCTGCACTGTCAGTACGTGTGGCTATTTTGATTTAAGTTTAAACTAATTAAAATTAAAGTAAATTAAAAATTCAATTCCTCAATCTCATTAGCCACAAGTCAAGAGCTCAGTAGCCACATGTGTCTAGTGGATCCTGTTTTGGACAGTGAAAATACAGAAAATTTCCATCAACACAGGAAGTTCTATTGGAAAGCACAGCCGTAGAGTAAATGTGCCAGGATGTACTAAATCACTTTTCTGTTGTTGGACATCTGATTATTTCTCATTTTTAGATATTGTGGATAACTTGACAGTGAATATATTTATATATGTAACTATTTGCTTTGGTTGACTTATTTTTTATCAATTTCAAAAACTCCGTTATTGGGTCAAAGAGTATGAATAGATATTTTTGGGAACCTGTAGTGTATTACCATAGTCCGTTCAAAAAGGTTTATATCAACTTAAAGTGCTTCGAGCAGCATATGATTATCCTAGTTTCACTGCAATCTCAACAATACTGGACATTATCAATTTTAAGTTTTATTCTACCTTGTTTTTCATTAAAAGATAGCTTATGTTCAATTCAATTTGTATTTCCTTTTATTATTGGTGATGATGTGGTTTCTTATCCAGTTTTACTTTTTCTTGCATGAAATTGTATATTTACATCTTTACTTACTTATATTTTTATTTCTTAGTGTTTTCTTTATCAGTTTGAATGAAGTATTTATATATAACATATATCAAATTTTCCAGCAATATAATCTCTAAAAGTTTGTTTTTTTACACAATATAGTCTTAATATATCCTCCAAAATGCTAGAAAAATTTAAATAGACAGCAAAATGTTTGAAGATTTTTTAAGATTCTTTTTATACCACTTTTAAATGTTAATTTAAGGAGGGGCTGGCTCCGTGGCCAAGTGGTTAAGTTCGAGCACTCAGCTGCAGGCGGCCCAGTGTTTTGTCGGTTCGAATCCTGGTCGCAGACATGGCACTGCTCGTCGAACCACGCTGAGGCAGCGTCCCACATACCACAACTAGAAGGACCCACAACTAAGAATATACAACTATGTACCAGGGGCCTTTGGGGAGAAAAAGGAAAAAATTAAAATCTTTAAAAAAAATGTTAATTTAAGGATCATAAAAAGAAACGAGAATTAAATCATTTTTCAATAAACGGCTTTTGACTCTTGGGAAATCCTGGAGTCATGTAGATTTCTATAGACCAGAAAGGAAAGAAGGATTCATCATTGTCTAAGTTCCTCCAGCTCCCTAACCTGTAATGAGACTTAGCAGCTTCAGGCTCTTCAATATTTTTAGGCTTAGCTGGTTGCTCCCTCTACCTAAGGCACATCTGAAAACCCTAAGGCAACTACTCCAAAGCACATGCTTGTGTTAATTCACAGGAGGCAGTCCTGAGAGCCTCTCTCTCTTGTTAGGAGGAGAAGTAGCAAATAGGAAATTTTGGTAGAGTGCCTAAAGTTAGCTTGATGTTTTCTATTAGTTTTTTAAAGTAATACATTCTCATGGTAAAATGATTAAACCATACAAAAGGGTGTGAAATGATAAAAGTCCTACTCGTGACCTCACTCATTCCTTGCACCCACCCCCCGGTTTCACACCTCAAAGGTAAGCATGGTGACCAGTTTCTTTTGTATGAGTCCAGAGATTTTCTGTGCATATAAAAAAATGCTTATGCAGTTAAATGTTTGCATATTACCACACAAAATTGTGGTTCTCTTGCCCAATGCACATAAAAAACCCAGTTATTATGGCATTAGCTTTTGGGAAAAGAAAACAGCTTTATTGCTAAGTTGATCTACAGGGAGATAGGGGCATACGCCCTCAGATCTGTCTCCCCGATCCAGGGTTTGGGGAAAGATTCATGGAATGAAAGGCAGGGTAGTCTGAAGTGTGGAGATAAGGAGAAGTGAGGTAATTGATCATCTGCACAAGCATAGTCAAGCTTCATGGCTCTTTGTAGGATGCATGTTCACAAAATGGCCAGTGTTACCATGATCTGAGGGTGGAGTTTTCAGCCCTTTGACATCATAAAGGTCACTTATTGGGCATTTTGCAGGCCCAGTTGATGGGTTGGTGGTCTCAACTGGCCAGAGCTGGAAAAGATGTCTCAGTTTCTGAAAAACCATTCTTAATTACTCTATTGATCAGACGACGGGGTCAGTTGAACTGGTCCTAGAGGGCCCATGGTTACATGCATATTATTTTTCACAAATGCTATCACATTACGATTACTGTTCTACAAATTGATTTCTTCACTTAGTTAATAGATCTTATACACTTTTCTATATTGGTGTGTATATATATATATATATATATATATATTAATTGTCTTAAAGGCTTCACAATATTCAGTTGTATGGATGTGCTGTAATTTATTTTGTCATTTCACACTACTGATGGATATTTTATTTTTTTCTCACTTTTTTAATATTAAAAGTAGTGTTGCAATTAATATCCTCAAGAGACTGTATATATGGTACTTAAGGGGAATGGATCTGGTACCAGACTATGTTGATTCGAATATTGGTACCGCCACCTCCTTACTGTATGACCTTGGGCAGGTTACTTAATTTCTCTATGCCTCAGTGTCTTTCTGTGAAAATATTGAGATAATAATGGTCTCTATCTCATAGAACTATTAAGAGGATTTAATGAGTTAACAATACACATTAAAAACTTATGTATATGTTAAACGCCAGGCACATGGAAAATATAACAATTGTTAGTTAATATGATTGTATATCTTTATTAGCATACTTTACAAATATATATTCTGAATTGTTAAATAGTTGGATAAAAGAGTGTATGTATTTGTAATGCTGGTTAGATATTACCCCTTTCCTTGCCAAAAACTGCAAGCACTGGATATTATTAAACTTTTTAAGCTTTGTACATCTGATGAGTAAAAAAACACCCCAGTTTATCATTATTTTAAGTTTCCTCTTTTAATTGTGAGTGAGCATGAGCATCTTTTCACATGTTTATTGGCCATTTATATTTCTTTCCATGTGAACTGCCTGTTCTTGGCCTTTGCCCATTTGTTGTTGTTGTTGTTTGGTTTTTCATCTGTTTCTTACTGATTTATGGAGCTCTTTGTATATAAAGGAATTTGGCTTCTTGCAATATGTGTTACAAATAGTTTTCCCAATTTATCTTTCAACTTCATTTATATGTTTTTCTGTCCAGCAATCTTAAATGATATAGTTAAATTAATCTTTCTTTTCCTTTATGGCTTTTGAATTTGGATGTGGTGCTTTGAAGGTCTTTCTAGGTGGGTTTGATTTAAATCACGTACTGGAAGTATTTTTGCCAAAATAGACTCAATTATGGATGTAAGAGCCAGAAGGAATCTTACAGGTTGCATAATTCAACCTTCCTCTCCTCATATCTTTTTAATTTTTCTTTGCAGAGGAAAGGAAATTTGGTCCCAATGAAGGGAACAGACTCTAAAGTTTCCACAGCCAGCTAATGGTAAAAATGTAGACTGGAACTCTGGCCTCTTGATGCCTATTCCAGTGATCATTCAGTTTAACCCAATTGTTTCATAAACAGAGCTTTCTTACTTTAAAAAAGACACATTTAAGCAACTCAGAGATAGAGACCCTTTTTAAGAAAGTAAACAACATATTTCAAAACAAAGATTTATTTTTATTTTTCAGATTAATTTTTACTTAGAGAAACATCAGCATATGTTCTGTTAAACATAAATCATGTATGTGTTTTAGGTCTTTAGTTGAACAAATGTGCAAATATTCTAACCAAAGGAGCATATCTGTCTTTTTTTTACTTTCCTAATTATTTTAATTATGAGTGTGAAATGTGGATTTATTTTAACAGAAATTAAGTAGACTTTTGTTCTGATAGATATGAGAACTGAAAAGCATTAGCTTGGCTACTAACTGCATTCTCACTTCCTTTTCCTGATTTGGCAAAGCCTGGTATTAAATCTAATTCCTTTTAAATTCTTTGGGACCTTAGCCAGTGTGATCTGTCCATATGCAGATCTGGCCATATCATTTCTCATTCTAAAGCTCTACAGTGAATCCTCATTGCCTATAGGATAAGGTCCAACTCCTTAGCCTAGCTTACTCACTGTAGCCACTTGATCTCTAGCCACCTGTGCAGTTTTCCAGCCTTATTTACATTTCCCTTTGTACATGCTGTTTCACTGTTTGGGGCAGTTTTCTTCTTGCCCATCTTCCTGCGTGACAAAACCAATTTAAATAAACATTATTTCTGCTATTTCTGTGAAGCCTTTTCCAATCTTTCCACTCCAAGACTAAGTGTTCCTATAGGCAGGACTTCTGGAGTAGCAATTCAAAGATCATGGTGGATCCTCTACCCAGTGAAACAACCATTTAACTGGTAAAAATTATAAAAATAGCCATTTAAAATCACTGGAAATTGTCTTAGGGGCATACAGCAAAGAGAAAAATATTTATTCAAGAGAATATATTAAATCTCAGTAAAAAAGCAAGAGTCTGTGGCATTGAGCCATGACCTGTTCTCATCCCCACCCCTAGCTCCATGTGATGGAAGCTGTTCTCCAGGTAGGTGCAGCCAAGAAGACAAGGGCTCCCTCTCCCCCACAACTCCTGCTCTAGGACTGTAGTTTCACCCCCATAGAGGCAGGCCATCAGCATCACTAATGCCTCTTAGCCCTGTATTGCAGAAGCACTCTTCTAGAAAGGTGCAGCTGATAGAATTGGAAATCCCTTCTATCATCAGTTTCCACTCATGAAGACTCTGCCCCAGTGGTGGTAAGCCAACAATACTGGGACACTGATTGTGCCTGACCCAGTTTACATGTGGGGTGAAGGGTTTCATACTGGAAAAGACGAGCCAAGAGGACTAGGGGCTACTATCACTCCCCAAGGTCCAGTCCTAGAGCAGAGGAGTCACTCTGGGAGAAGCAGGTTGCTGTCCCTGGCCCCCAACTCCACTGCAGTGACAACAGAGGTACTGCCAGTGGAGGAAGTCAGGTTGTTAGGATGGATAGCTCCACAGGTGTGCCTGAAGGGACTGACTTTATTTGGAAAAGAGCATGGAGAAGTTCATGGCTAAAGGCTTTGTCAAAAACAATGGCAATCTTGGAGGTTGTCAATTAAAAGGGGATTTGTAGCTCCATCATACTAATAACAACACGCAAAACACCAGACCTGTCAGAAGGTTACCAGAGAAAGCAAGGACAAGAGATAGCCAAGAAGAGAGCTTGTGGGATCACACTCATTTCTGAGTCTGTGGAGTGCTGTGTACATGTGCTAGTGTGTACCCACTAAAGAGAAATGAGAACAAGATGTAGAGCAGACTCTAAAGCATTCCTCAGGCCACACACAGATGTATCAGTAAAATGCAGAAGGCTTCAGGCTGAAGATGCTTAAGCATAAACTCTGACCAAACATTGCCTGAACAAGATGTTACTCTGACCCTGGGGCAACTCCTAAGAAGCCAGGCTTAATAATAAAATAATCTTTGTCTCTAGTGGAATAAAAGACTGCCCAAAGCTGCACCCTCTGAAGAGTGACCAGAGAGAGAACCTCTGAGATACTTGTCCCTAGCCGAATGTGGGGCAAAATCCTTAACACCCTGAACTTTGAAAGTAGTTTCCAAACTACATGCACATCCAATTGCAAAGAGTACAAATATAACTGGCTAGGGGGATTACAGAGCAAGCTTTAACCAAAAATTGGTTTATGTAGATCCAGAGTTGACCTCTGGGAAGCCAGTCTAAAAGATAAAAACAAGGAAACATATCTGAGTAGAGACATCAGAGGCTTTACAGTGTGGAGGAAATAGACTTCACAGAGTTAGTTCAGCCAAGTCACTTAACAAACAAATGAGCAAACAGAAAATAAGAACAACAAGCTCCAGAAAGGGGCAGGTCAGTGTTCAGTGTTGTTACAATATAGTATTTGAAATATCCAATTTTCAACTGAAAATTATGAGATGTGCAAAGAAAGAGGAAATTATCACCCACACACAGGAAAAAAAAAGCAGTCAACAAAGACTGTCTAAGAGGAAATCCATATGTTGGACTTACTAGCAAAGTAATATGTTTAAGCCTACTTTAAATATATTCAATAAACTAAAGGAAATCATTTCTAAAATACTAAAAGAAAATATGAGAATAATTTCTCACTAAATAGAGAATATCAATAAAGTGATAGAAATTATAAAGAAGAACCAAATGGAAAATCTGGAGTTGAAAAACATAATAATTGAAGTGAAAAATTTGCTAGTGGGGTTCAAGAGTAGATTTAAGGTGGAGAAGAAAGAATCAGTAAATTTGAGCATAGATCAGTAGAGATTATGCATTTTGAGGAACAGAAAGAAAACAAGGAATGAAGAAAAATAAAGAACCTCAGAGAAATGTGGGACAACTTAATAGTACACCAATATACATGTAATGGGAGTATCATAAAGAAAGAAAAGAAAGAGCAGAAAGGACATTTGAAGAAATAATGGATAATATCTTCCCAAATTTGATGAAAAACATTAATCTACACATCAAATAAGGTCAAAAAACTCCAAGCAGGAAAAATGCAAAGAGATTGACATCCAGGCCCAGCATAGTCAAGATGTCGAGGCCAAATATAAAGAGAAAACCTTGAAATCAGCAGAAAGAAAAGTGACAAGAGAACCACAATAAGATTAACAACTGACTTACAAGAAATAGCATAGAGCAGAAGACAGTGTTATGGTATAAAGTTCTGAAAGAAAAATCTGCCAACCAAAAATCCAGTGAAAATTCAGCAGAACTATCTTTTAAAAGTGAATGTGAAATAAAGACATTCCCAGAGAAACAAAAACTGGGAGAATTTGTTGCTAGCTGAGGTGCTTTGTAAGAAATACTGAAAGGAAGTGATGCCAGACAATAATTTGAATCCACATGAAAAAACAAAGAGCTACAGTAAAGTGAATTATGTAGATAATGATAAAAGTATAATTACCTATTTCTTTTTTCTCTTAGCTCAATAAAAATGAATTGCATAAAACAATATCAGCAAAATTGTATTGTTGGATCTATGACATATAGAAATCCAACATATTTGACAATAAAATGCAAAAGAGGAGAATGGGAGTTAAGTTAAATTAGAGTAAGGAAATGGTATCAGACAGTAAATTGAATCTACAGAAATAAAAAAATTAAAAATGGCAAATATGAAGATTAACATAAAAATCTCTATGAATTGTGCTGTCCTTTCTTAGCTTCTCTAATAGACAATATATGTATGTATATATATTGATATATATAGTAATAGTTATAAACATATATTGGTTGGTTGGCAACATATATAGACAAATTATGTGTAATGCATATTATACAAAGGGAGAGAATGGATCTGCAGAGGAGTAAGGTTTCTATAACCTCCTGGAATTTAGCATATATCTGAAGTACATTCTGATCATTTAAGATGTATTTTTGAAGCCCCAGAGCAACCACTGAGAAAATCATTCAAAGATATATCTTACAAAAGTTAAAAATACAGTTAAAATCATTCACTAGAAAATATCTGCTTTAGAAAAAGTGTCAATAGTAAAGGAGAAACAGAGGAACAAAGTAGTAATAAGAAATATAGAAAACAAAAAGCAGAATGGAAGAGGTAACTACAACTGTGCCAATAATAACATTAAATGGGAGTGAATTAAACAATAAAATCAAAAGTATAGATTGTCAGCATGGATAAATAAAACAAGATACAAGTATATGCTGTCTATTGGAGACTCACTTTAGATTCTAAGACACAAAATGGTTAAAGTGAAAGGATGGAAAAAGATATTCCATGCAAACAGTAATTACAAGAGAGCTGGAGTGGCTCTTAACTAATGTCAGACAAAATAGGCTTTAAGACAAAACTATTACTAGAGACAAAGGACATTTTGTAATAATAAAGGATCAATCCATCAAGAAGATAGGACAATTATAAACATATATGCCCCTAACAGAGCCCTAAAGTAAATGAAGCAGAGAGAAATAGTTCAACAATAATAGTCAGAACTTCTATCCATTGTATAGAACAACTAGACAGAAGATCAGCAAGGAAATAGAAGACTTAAATAGCACTACAAAACAGCTAGACTAACAGACTCTATTGAGCACTCTACTCAACAATAGCAAAACACAAAGTCTTCTCAAGTGAACATGAAACGTTCTCCAGAGTAGACTATATAATAGGACATAAGACAAGCCTTTTGTGCTCCAAATTTTACAATCAACAAAGTAAAACCCCTTCCAGGCACTGTACAGAACACCTGACATGGATTAGCTCACTTAATCTACTCAACAATCAGATAGGTAGATATTGTCAATATACTTACTTTGTAGATGTGAAACTGTAGTTACTCAGTAAGTGCGACTGCAGGTATCACAGTGCTGGTGTGTGGTGAGTGTTAAATAAATATTAGCTTCCTTCCTTTCCATGGGTATTTTTTTCCTCTCTCCATCCAAGTCAGCTGTAGATGTTTAGAGACCACTCTGTTTTTATATGAGTATAGCAAAAGGCATCTAGGCAAATTGTGACTAGAACAGTTAATGAAAGCGGAGCACAAGGCCCTAGGCAGCCTAGTATTACTTAGCCCCATGAAAGGTCCCCAGACCACTCTAGTCATCAGATAGAATATTGTCCTTTTCAGCTTCCACATTTTGCAGAAAGCAGAAACTACCACATTTCACATCCACTATTTCCTCATTGCTTAAGAAATACACAGAACAAAGTATACCTTTTCAGGGCTGAGAGAGGAAGAAAATCATATCACAGTCCTCTCCTAACTACCTCTTGGAGGGAGCAGTTCACTTTCAAGTGACCTGGTTATGCTTCTTGTAGTATAGTGTTGCCTTCTCCTTCCCCCTCATATGTCAGCTCCCACCTGTATCTTTGCTATGTCTGTTTGTTCTTAGGAGAAAGCAGCTGAAGCTTGCTTCTGGAGGGAAGTTTAGGGGAGTGTAGCTCCCTTTGCTAGGAACACACCAACCAAAATTTGTGCAAGCTATTTTAATTTGTTTTCTCTTTTGTTCATTTCCCCAAAAAAGATTTATAAATGAAAATGCTCAACACCATTAGCTATTAGAGAAATGCAAATCAAGACCAAAGTGTGAGATACCACTTCACACCAATAAGTGACTAAGTAAATGACTTTAGTGAAAAAGAAGACTAAGGTAAAAAAGATAGAAAAAACAGGTTGCATGTGGAGAAACTGGAGCCACTATACATTGCTATTAAAAAAGTAAAATGATGGGGGCTGGCCCGGTGGCACAGCGGTTAAGTTCGCACGTTCAGCTTCGGCAGCCTAGGGTTCGCCAGTTCGGATCCCGGGTGCAGACATGGCACTGCTTGGCAGCCATTCTGTGGTAGGCATCCCATGTATAAATTAGAGGAAGATGGGCATGGATGTTAGCTCGGGGCTGATCTTCCCTCCCGCCCCAAAGAAAAGGAAAATGATGGGGCCAGCCTAGTGGTGTAGTGGTTAAGTTTGCACACTCTGCTTTGGCAGCCCAGGCTTCATGGGTTTGGATCCTGGGTGCAGATGTACACACTGCTCATCAAGCCATGCTGTAGCGACATCCCACATACAAAGTAGTGGAAGATTGGCACAGATGTTAGTTCAGGGACAGTCTTCTCAAGCAAAAAGAGGAAGATTGGCAACAGATCGTAGCTCAGGGCCAGTCTTCCTCACCAAGAGTAAAATGGTGCAGCCACTTTGAAAAACAGCCTGGAAGTTGCTTAAAGTGTTAGCACTTGACCTAGTAATTCCATTCCAAGATATACAATCAAAAGAAATGAAAACATATGCCCATACAAAAACTGTACACAAGTGTTCATTGCAGCATTATTCATGATAGCCAAAGAGTGGAAGAAACTTAAATGTCCACCAACTGATGAATGGATAAACAAAATGTGATATGTCCATGCAATGGGATATTATGCAGCAATAACAAAAAGTTAAGTAATGATACATGGTGCAACATGGATGAATCTTAAAAACATTATGCTAAGTGAGTTAAGCAAGTCACAAAAGATGGCATAGTATGATTCTATTTATATTAAATATCTAAAAAGGGCAAATCTTCAGACACAGAAAGTAAATTAGTGTTGCCAGGGTCTGAGAGGAGGAGGGAATGGGGAGTGACTGTTAATGGGTATGGGTTTTCTTTTGGGGGGTAATGAAAATGTTCTAAAATTAGTTGGTGGTAATAGATGTGAATATGCCAAAATGGATGAATTATATGGTATATGGATTATATATCATTAAACCTGTTAAAAACAACCTAATTAAATTAAAACCAGGCTATAAGATAGATATTGTATGACCTTGGCAGTTTAGAATAGTGGGAGAATATGGATTTGAGGGGAAATAGTCCTAGGTACGAATTCTGACTTTGCCACTTATTAGCTGTATGAACTCAGATAAGTCATTTACCTTATGTAAGTCTCAGTTTGCATTATCTTCAAAGTAGGAATAATGATATCTACCTCAGAGGTGGCTTTTTAGAACCTAGTTCTCCTCCCATCTCTCTTTCCTACCATTTTCTCATGAGATTATTATAATAATGGCCATTTATTAAGTACTGTGCCTGCAAGGTATGGGCTGCTTTACCTTGAAAAATCTCATTAAATCCTTATAGCAGTCTTGTGAGTTCTGTATTTCTTTACCCATTTTACACGTGAAGAAATTGAAGCCGAGTGACTTGTTCAAGGTCATTATGTTAAAAAGTGGGAGAGATAGGCATGAAAACCATATCTTCTGCGTACATATCTTCTCACTTCAATGAAAGGCATCATTAAAGAGAATTCGAGAGCTATGAGGTAAAGTCAGGTAATACTTTTAAAAGAAAACATGACTGTCCTCTTGGACACATAGTTGCCAAATTTTGAATCTCAGGCTGGCAGGGGGAAAAGAAGCTACCAGTCTCATGCCATTACTTTGGCAATTTCTCTACTGAAATATCCCTTGTACCCACAAAGAAGTAGGCACAACGGATCTATGAGGAGAGAATAATTTTGAACTCTGATTTTTATCTTAAAAATTCATGTAGAACTGTCGTTATATTCCACAATGTGATTAATAAAAATATTTTAAATTGCTAAACATCAGGAAAAATATTATGCTGTATAAAGAGGTTTGGTGATTTCCTAAATCCCTTCCTATTTGAAAAGTACAGAGGTATGTGTGAAAAATATACGCTTTTACACATCTAGCCTTTTTTTCCTATTCTCTCCACTTATATTTACTTTTCCCTGAAAGCACTGCATGGCCAAAGAAGATAGTCTCTTTTGTTTTAAAGATATTAGATGTTTCCCTTTTTTTATGATAAGACAAAAGGTGAAGGCAACCTAGACTTAAAATGCAGCTGCCATGTGGCAGGCATAGAGGGGAAGGCTTAACGTGTTATTTAACGTAATTCTCATACAAGCACCATAAGGTAGAAGGGATCTCCACTCTCCAGATGACACAAATGGAGCTCAGAGAACCTTAAGGATTGGGCCCAAGTTTCAGTGGTGGAGGCAAGATTCCAGCCCAGGTCTGGCTGGCTCCAAATCCCTGCTGAACTGACATTCTTCTCCCATCAAGGAAAACTGGTCTGTGACTGTTGCATTTTTCCCTTGTTCCACAATCATTGGGGGACTTGCTTAAATTAGTCAGACCCTTTAAGATATCCCCAAGGCCGAGAGAGACAGACAGACAGACAGACTGACTGACTGAGATTACAGCTAGATTATAGCTGGCTGCTGAGGGTGTCTGAGCCCAATTTTTCCCCATGGTTGAGCTGGTGTTTGTCGCCCTATGTCTTCTAGTAATTCACTTTTATTTAATTAATTGTGAAACTGTTGGAGGATAGCAAGTAGTGTTCTGGTTTGAAAAACTTCCATTCTATGCAGCAGTGCTTTTGCTTCAGACTCATAAAACTGAATGCCTTGAGTTGGGATAATAAGTGAGCTGTGTATCCCAGGGGAAACTGAGAAGAAACACAATGTTGCATGCAAATTCTGCGCCTACTTGTTCTCAAAGCAAACTTCTGCTGTACTTGCAGTTAGGATGTTATTTAGGAAGATATTAGAAACTTCTGAGGTGTTTCTTTTAATTCTTCTTTTATTTATGTACTCTTAGAGCCATAGAAGAGAATGCATGTAACATATGTCAGTTATAGAGCATCATAATAAAATGAACACTAATGAGCCCTGATTAAAGAACAAGAACATTAACAAAACTTTTTTGTTCACTGCTCTAACCCCAGGACCTGGAGTGGTACCTAGTGTGTAGTTGGTGCTTAATAAATACTTTTAAATGAATGCGTAGATCAACTTGTATCTTCCTTCCTTATATCATTACCCCTAGCCTTGCCTCAGAGGTAACCACGATCCTGTATTTGGGGTTTATAATTCCCTTGTGTTTTCACATTTTTTTCATATATATCTTCCCAAATTACATTGTTTACTTTTGCTTCTTTTTGAACTTAATGTAATGGAATCATATTATACGTATGCTATTATGAATCATTTCTTTTATGCAACATTGGCTTGTGAGATTCATCTATGTGTAGCTCTCTTCTGTTCCTTGTCATTGCTGCATTGTATTTTATTGAATGAGTGTGCCATTATTTATCCTTTCTCCTGTCAGTGGATGTTTATCATTTCTGCCTTTGTAAACAAAGCTGCTATGACCCATTCCTGCATATGCCTCCTGGTACAAATGTGCATGAATTTCTCTGGGATATAAACCTGAGAGAGGAACTGCAGATAGAATTTTCATTCTGACCGGATGTCAGCCCATGAGTCAGAACTGCAGTGTGCCCTTTGTCTGCACTAGGCCAGGTCAGTGAGAGCGCTGCCCAAAATATTTTGTAAGAGAGAGGAGAGGGGAGGTAGGCAGAGACTGGCCTAATGAAGTTAGGAGATATCTCAGGCCTCTAGTCAAAGTGGGTTGTAGTTAAGAAAAATGCAGATTCTAAAATCATCTTCATTATTTCCCCTCCACTTCCTCCTCCCCTCAGTTATTTTTGTGCAAGGTGTATTTTACTAAACTCATATCTAATAAAGGAAATGTTGATGGCTTTCTTCAGTCTTTAAGCATTGATTGTAAATGTGATTAATTAGAATCTTTTAAACAATTTGAACTGTATCTTTAATTTTAGTAGGAATGAAAATTTCTATTTCTTGAAGGCACTATCCATAAAGACTTATTTACTTTATGCTGATTTCTATTTTCTTTAATACTTATTTTGCAATCATATAATGATACTTAATGTCATCATCATCATCTCATTTACCTATCTATACCTTTATGTCTTTCAAAAAACATTTCTGTCTTTTCTGTGCTTCCTTAGCTCCAGCGATCTGCACTCTGCTTTATTATATCGCCTACTATGTTATTTTACAGTTCCTTTCTTTCTTTCTTCTCTAATAGATAAGTTGCTTAGAGACAAGGATAATATCTTGATCATCACTGTGTTTCCAGCACCTAGCCCTGTGCCTAGTCCATAGGGCTAGGTGCGAGGAGTTGAGTTGAATCAATCTAGATAGATTTCTAATTTCAACCATCAATCTCATGACAGGGTTAGTCACAGGTTACAAATCCACACTTTGGAGTCAATCTTACCTAGGATGGAATCTGGGCATTTCTAGTTACTAGATGAGTGATCTTGAACAAGTTTATTTAATTTTACTAAGCCTCAGCTTCCTCTCCTACAATATAAGGATAATGCAGAGCTACCTGGCAGAGTTGTTGCCAGGATTAAGTGAGATGATATATATGAAATGGCCTGGCACATGGAGTGCCTAAATACATGTCCTTCTGATTTTATTTGAACTGTTTATATTAGTTACAGAGGTAAAACAAAGTGAGGAGAGGATGAAGACACTTGCGAAAAAACTTCTTCCTCTCCTTGTTTCATGAATGAGGATGGAGGTATGAATTTTACCTAAGGAAATGAGATTTTTGGCCAAACGAAAGACGTTCTTAGCATTTGGCCCATTTGTATATTGGAAGGGAACTCTTTTCTTGTGGAACTTGTGGCTCTGCTAGTCTTCGTTTGATGGACAGACTCCTGCTGGCTTTCCAGTTAAGGTAGGAAAGGGAAGGCTTGAGGGGAGAAAAGATAGGCCACCATAGTCAGCTACTGGGTTTGCATACCAGCAGAACTTTTTGAATGCTTTCTGTTGTGCTTGGGACTTGAATAAAGACTAATATTTGTGTCTTAGAGATAAAGTGCTTGTCAAATGTAGCTTGAGTGAAAGCTTTCTTTGTTCTTGCCTTACCAGGGCTGCTCACTGGGAGTTGAATGAGGATAGCGTTTCATGCTTCTTTTTGGATTCTGCTAACTGTGTTGAGCATGATAACCAAAGAGCCATGGGTTGAAAGAGAAGGTGAATGGCAGGAAGACAATAGGGTAATAGAAACTGTGTTGGATTTGGAGTCAGATAGTCCTGAGCTTGGTGTCAAATAGTCCTGGGCTTCCCCTCTCTAGATCTGACTTTCTTCATCTAATGTAGTAATGAGAAAAAAATTGTCTCACAGAGTTGTTCTGAGGTGTTGAAATCACCCAGCACAGCAAACAAGGTGCCATTAGGGCTTATTTTCTTTCCTTTCTTAGTAAGGAAGGAGTACTCATAAAAAATAGTGGCTGCATCTCTGTGAATGAAAGTATGGGCAATTCTCATCTATCTGAGGTAGATTAACCCAAGAGGTTGCTTAAGTTTTGTTTAATGCTTAGATATGGGACATAGAAGAGAAAAAAGTTGTAAGAACCATGTTCCATTTGTTTAAACTTGAATTAATTACTATGGAAGACTGAGAGTTAGCCTGCGATTGAGGTTTTATGATTGGCTTTGTGGTCCTCTCTTTTACATACACCTGGAAGGACTCAGACACAGATCTTCTTGGAGATAGGCAGTTAGACTAGGAGACTTCTGAAGCTCCATCCTAGCCCAGGGAACCTATGTGTCTTTTAATGGCCAAGTGTTGAGATGGTAGCCTGAGAGGCTTCCAACATCATTGTGCATCATTTCTCAACAAGAGTCTCAGGTATATAAGAATTCTGTTACATTATGTTGTAGAACAGGGGTGAGGGCATGTCCATGTGATCTACAAAGACTCCTAAGGAAAGTGAGGAAATGGAAAAAAGAGACCAAACACTGGTGTGATAATACTAATTATGATCCCTCACTTGTATATTCATGTCAAGGGCTTTTTATCCTTTTTTCTAATTTATGCTGCCACTCATGGTAGTAGCTTAGTAGAATAGCTGATATTATTCCTATTTAAAGATGAGAGTAAGGCTCAGAGAACTAGAGCAAAGCACATCAAACTGCTTTGGTGTTTAGTCTGTTTGTCCATAGGTCTCCCTTGGGATAAGGTAAGGTCATAGGGCTGGGTTCATACCATTTAATTGCTCTGAAATAGTTGCCTGACCTTAAGTTAGATGTCTTAACCTCGGGTTTCTGCCTTCATTCTTCCCTCATGTAGACATAGCTCCTGAGATTGGCTGGTCCCAGAGAACTTCTCTAATCCTTTAGCAGGATCCAAAAAACCTCTGCCCACATGACAGGAAACCCTACAATCATTCCTAGGAGAAGTCCCAGGAAAATTTAGCTTTATACTGACTCACTTAAGCAATGAGTAATAAAAATTTACACAAGTAGTTTACTCCTGAAGATCTCAGACTTCTAGCCTCCTATTTCTGGCAACCACTGACGTGTGTTGCATTGTTCCTTTTGTGTCTTTCCAGTTTGGAGACTGCCAGGGATCATGTTCTGCCCATTGACTATTACTTTCCACCCCAGAAGACCTGCCTGATCTGTGGGGACGAAGCTTCTGGCTGTCACTATGGAGCTCTCACTTGTGGAAGCTGCAAAGTCTTCTTTAAAAGAGCCGCTGAAGGTAAAGGGTCTTGCACGCTCATTTCTATTTCCCTTTCTCCTTTATCTTATAGGGAGAGACACCAATCTTCCAGGGCCCAGGATTTTATCATCTCACAGACAAAGTCACTAGCGGGCCCTCTCAAAGAACTTAAAAGCCTAAAGAAGCAAGTTTTCATACTTGCTGCTCCCCTAACTTCGGTAGCCTTGGTAGTACAGGCAATGTAGGCAATGAAAGTGGTCCCAGCTGGTGCTTGGAGCTTGGTATGTCCTAGGAATGAAAGAAAAATTAATGATTTGAAAAGATTTAATTTCCTCCCTGCTTGTATTCCACTCTGCTGCCTAGTGAGAGAAAAAATTGTCCTTATAAGAGAGGTTAGAAGTGGAGAAACCCCAACTGAGTCCCCAGCTCGTTCTCTTTGGTGAATACGAGTCTGTTCCTTAGCAAAGACTTCCTGGTCTCGGCCCTAGAAAGGAAGCGTTCTTGCTATTCAGCAGACTATCAGTCTGTGCACCTGCTCCCTCCTGCTGCTGCCTCCTTGGGGACTCTTTGTATTAATAGCTCCTAGGTAGATAAGGACCCAGATTGATGAAACACTTTTATTCTCCTCTCCAGAAACCTTCCGTCAGTGCCTGCTCATTTGTCTAGAAGCCCAAGCTGACTTGTAACTTATATTTGGCTAAGTGGGCTCAAGCCTTGGCTCCTTAGTCGTATTTGGCTTAGAACAATTCATGTCTCCTCAGCCCCCAGAGTAGAGGTGCTCAGCCTACATCCTACCCCAGGAACTCCCATTTCCAGACCTCCTATATATGCTAGTACCTCCTTCCTTCCCAATAACCCTAGACTTAAGCCTCCTATTCATCCATTTCACTCCCCAACCTGTAGTAAGGGCTTCCTTCTCAAAGGGACACTGATGAGCACTCTCTAGACAGAGACATTCTGCTCTGGGAGCAGACCCAGTGGTTAAACACCAGTATCCACTCCTGCCCCCACTTTTCACAAAGGAAGTGCTTCCTGCCAAGACCGTTTCCTTCTTTCTCAGTGACCTAGAAATGTTGATTTCCAAGTCAGAACCAAAACAGACCCTTTCCATATGCAAGTGCTACAAACACTGAGTAAAGTCTTAAAAATGGCAGGTATGTAGGCCACACCTTTCACCAAGAATGTTATGACATCCACCAGAGGACAGCAGAAGCACCAGAGAGTTCTTGCCATCTAGAGATAAGGTAGAAAGTGGGTGCCCTTTAACTGGTCTCCCCATTGATAGCCAATTGGAATGATGATTGTATTTTTGTCATTTTGATAAGGTGGAAGGAATACCTATATAAAATGGAAACCTATTATTTTGTTTTCTTCCAGTCCCCTAAGCAAACAAGGAGACAGTTAGCATTTAGTATTAAAAACATGCGGGGCTGGCCCCATGGCCGAGTGGTTAAGTTCGCGTGCTGCGCTGCAGGCGGCCCAGTGTTTCCTCGGTTTGAATCCTGGGCGCGGACATGGCACTGCTCATGAAACCACACTGAGGCAGTGTCCCACATGCCACAACTAGAAGGACCCACAACTAAGAATATACAACTATGTATCAGGGGGCTTTGGGGAGAAAAAGGAAAAAAAATCTTAAAAAAAAAAAACAAAACATGCTGCATGTTCCACCCATACCCCCAAGTGGCCCATTGCCACTGCTTATGCTGGGCTAGTATGAGGTCCAGGGTCCCAGTGCCTAGGCCTAGGCAGTTTAGAAAGAGACACAGAGAGCAGTGCTTTCCTTTCTTAAGAGTACTTACGGAAGGATGGCTGTCAGAAAAGGAAATGAAGAGCAGCTCCAAAGACTACAGATCACCCCAACTTCTCCAGTGAGAACTTGCCTCTTCCCCTTTCCCCATTATCCAGCAGGCCCTGTTTATAGAGCAGAGAATGAACCAGAGCACCCATCTAGAGCTAGTGTTTAAGAAAGTAGAAATAGTGGTGTGTAGTAAGCCCAGACATCACAGTAATAGCAGCCACATCAGATGGGAAAAGAGTTCAAGTAAACAAGTGAACAAACAAATTCAGTAGTCAGATAGATTAGACTGTATTTGATGATGCCTCTGGGTTTTACAAATCTAGGTCATGATATTGTTGTTTTTTTAGAAACATGGGAAATGATCAACCATATTGTGAAAGGGAAGATTTTGCTGTCATAACATATTCCACATGGGAGTTTTCTGCAGGAGTTAGTGCTAAAGTATTGAGGAAGGCAGAAGGGCAGCTGGCAGGGCTGCCTGGGAGGAGCTCTGCTATGACATGGATCTTGGGCTATTTGAGAAAAATGAAAAGAGGAGTGGGGAGGGATAACCACTGAATTTATACAACACTTAAAAATCCGGCAAGGGGCTGGCCCCGTGGCCGAGTGGTTAAGTTCTCGCTGCAGGCGGCCCAGTGTTTCGTTGGTTCGAAGCCTGGGTGCGGACATGGCACTGCTCATCCAAACCACGCTGAGGCAGCGTCCCACATGCCGCAACTAGAAGGACCCACAATGAAGAATATACAACTATGTACTGGGGGGCTTTGGGAAGAAAAAGGAAAAAAATAAAATCTTAAAAAAAAAATCCAGCAGGATCTCAAATTGCTCCAGACCCTAGAATCACTTAAGTTAGGGAAAGTTGGTAATATTTTCTTTGAGGCAATGAGCCTCTATAAGGTCACAGGGCCAAGTGCTCTTGACTGCTTGAAACATGAAAAATCGAGGCCGGCTCCGTGGCCGAGTGGTTAAGCTCACGCACTCCGCTGCGGTGGCCCAGGGTTCAGATCCTGGGCGTGGACATGGCACCGCTCGTCAGGCCATGTTGAGGTGGCGTCCCACATCCCACAATTAGAAGGACCTGCAACTAAGATATACAACTGTGTACGCGGTGGGGGGGAGGGGTTGTGAAATAAAGCAGAAAAAGAAAAAAAAATATGAAAAATCACCAATGGATTCCTTGCGAAGCTATGGAGCTCCTTGTTTCCCTTGTAATCTGGACCCCAGGTTCCAGTCTTGAGCTCTTTGAGGGATGGGAGAAAGTGTTCTAAAAAAAACACAAAGCAAAAAACAATTATTGATGTTTTCTTTCTCCTCCCATCTGTAAAACTTGGTGGCTGGAGTTTACTGCTGTCATTATCTCCTTTTGAAGGCAGAAGGTTGTCTTATTACCCACAGAGAACATTTATTGATTTGTATTTTTTTCCTATTTTACAATATGTCTTTATCCCACAAATGACCTTTCTGAAGGTGATTCTGAATTTGCCTTGTTGAAACTTGGAATTCTACCTGTCTTGGAGAGAGGGGGAGCACAAATCTTTCTCTTCCTCATTTATTTATTATCAGTTAACTAAGACTGAGTATTCAGAGTGTTGATTACCACTTTATTCATGGTTTCAGAAATCTCTGGGCTGGGCACAGGTACAAGACTTAAAAGCCTGGCACATCAGACAGAAATCCGTTTCTAGCTTTGGTAGTTCATAAAGCATGAGGCTTTAATGCTGTCACTGGTGCACAGCTTAGCACAGAGTTGATTGTAATCTAGCCAGGTTTTCCTCTTGTGGAGCAAGAAGAGGGGAGAGCCCCACATCTTCTCATTGTCAGTAATGCTGGGAGTTTGGGGTGAGGGTGAGGCTAGTCACTGGAGGATGTGCATATTTTGAGATAAAAAATAATGGTACTAGGCCATGTGGGTAAAATCACTAAAATCTGGTTGATGGAAACTTAGTGAAAGAGTGCATTTGTGTGTGTGCACACGTGTGTGCACGCACGCATGCACAGTTGTGGGGATGGTCTGTGGGTTAGACACAGGCATGAGGAGAATCAGCTAGCTGGTGGAGTGGGTGGGATGAGCAGGGAGGTGAAAGGGGAAGGCACGTTGGATGCTATCTAAAAGGCCAGGAAGTCAAAGGCAGGTGATACCCATACACAGGTGTAGGGACTCACAAGGGTTTTAGTTTTGTGGCCTTGGATAAGAAACTTCTCCTTTTAGACCTCAGTTTTCCCTGTCTGTAAAATAAGGGAGTTAAACTAGGTATTTTTAAAGTTCCCTTCCAGCTTAGACTTTTTGTGATAATTCTACAAATTACAAACATCGTCACTATTATTTCAGCAAACATACCTGCATTTATACCTATATGCACTTTTGGTTTTGCCTTCCTAGCAGATGGTGAATCCTAGCTCCTATTCTCTTAAAAATCATCTTCTATGGGGATCGAGCTAGCTGACGGAGTGCACGGTGGATGGATAGGGTTAAAACTCAGAACTCTGTGAGATTTCTTCTTCCCCGGCATTGTGACCATGGCTGGATAACTTCCTTTCTTTTCCCTTTTCTCATCTGGAAAATCAGGATGTGAATCCCCATCTCCATCTCATCATGTTTCAAAGAGGGTTAATTAATTCATCATGTGCATTATGTGCTCAAGAATTTACTATTTTTTAGACATTTTCTAGTAAAACATTGGAGATCGTACATCCATTTGTTTTGTACACATGGAGTGCTGTTTGGTACACATCATAAAATTGAAGCTGTAGTTTACATTCTGAACTCAGAGAATTACACCATCCTCATTGATGTTTACAATATGTCCCAATTTAGTATCCTTGGCCAATTTTATATAAGTATGGCTTTGATTCTCTCTCTCGCCCCAGGTTTTTGTGAGGGAAGAAATGTAAGTGAACCCTCATTGAACTCTTTTCTGTCCTTTAAATCCACTCTTTCCCACCTCAACTCATGTGGAATTGAATGTTACTTCTCGTTTGGAGTCTTGCAGAGAGTTTTTGGTGCATATCAGTGTCCTCTTCACTCCCTAACTTTTCGAGTGACATTTCCCAGAGGCAAGTTAACTATGCTAGGAGGATCTGTTGTAGCTTCAACAGAGCCTTAACGGGGTGTCTTTGGCGAAGGAGTTAACTGATCCTGATTGCAGGAGTCAAGTCCCAGAGATCTTTTCACAAAGCTCCTCTTATCTTTTATCTGTCTGTTTTTTTTAAATGTCATAGCCAGACTTTAGATTAGGAGTTGGCAAACGTTTTCTGTAAAAGGCCAGGTAATAAATATTTTAGTCTTTGCGGGCCAGATGGTCTCTGACTTGACTACTCAACTTTGCCTTTGTAGCGTGAAAGCAGACGTAGACCATACGTAAACTAATGGGTGTGGCTATATCCCAGTAAAACTTAATGGACACTGAAATTTGAATTTTATTTAATTTCCATGTGCCATTAAATACTATTTTTTCTTTTGGTTTTTTTCAACCATTTAAAATCTAAAAATCATTCTCAGCTTTTGAACCACACAAAAACAAGCAGCCCATTGGATTTGGCTTGTGGACTGTAGTTTCTTGACTCCTGCTTTAGATGGTTGCTCCTGTGCTTGCAAATCTGCATAGTAAATCCCACTTCTTCCTGTATTCTGGTATCTTTGTAACTCTCTAGATTATATAATTTTAAACATTCTTCTGAGTTGGCCAGTTAAAGTTTGCACATCTTGCTTGTACAGAATGCCTGGTCTGATAGACTCTAGGTCCTGAGCTTTTATTACTAAACTGGAGAAAAATAAATAAATCTAGGAATGCTAAGTTACTTTTTTCTGATGATCCAGTAGATCACTCTCCCTTGAAGTACCAAGAGGAGAAATTGAAAATATTTCACACATTTTCTAGACTTGTGTACTGTAAGCATGTGGATAACTATGAAATATATATGAATGAGTTTTGCTGGATGTTATGTATACCCCAGATGGTAAATAAAAAGGGTTTTGGAGACTATTAGTACTAAGTATTATGGAAAAATTCTGTCTCATAGAAAGTAGAGCCCAGGTGGCCAGCTGAGTTATGGACCTGCCATATATGTCCCCAAGATTCTTTGTGTTTACAAATTTGCTGGCTTAATCCTCATCCTCCCCATAACAAGACTAGCCCTCAAGCCTGCAGAATAAATAATTTAGCTCTACTCTTCACAGTTGATGCCCACTCAAGTCTCTTGTTAGTGCCCAATTTGGGAGCCATGTCAAGAAGTTGCCATTGCTGCTCTATAATGCTCTGTGCCTATAGTATGTGCATTTTATGAAGCAATGATTAACAAGAAGTTGGTATGTCACTTGCAAGATCTTCTGAGTCCATTGCCTCCTTCCACTTTTTCTTACTATTCCCAAGTCTGTTATATTTTTAAAGCTCATCCGTATACTATAGCCAGAAGCTCTTTCAATTCCTCACAGAATCTCTTGGTAATTGTGAAACTCTGGCTGGTAAATTTTTGCATTTGGATGCTATTGCAAGGGTAAGTATTAGACCCACTGTTTCTTCAGAGGTAGGAGTTATTTCTTAGTTCTCTGAGCTCTAGTCTCATGGCAAGAAACACACTGTCCCTGAAAATAGCTGAACTCTGTGAGAAGCCATCATTTCAAAAAACAATCTCTTCACTATAATAGCCATGTGTGCATACTTCTAGAATCTATTATTCAGGTATTCACACTCCTTCTCTTCAAGGCTAGGCAGCTAGCCTTCGAATCTGTCTTCCAAGAAGGCAGATGAGCTTTGTACCCACCAGAAGAGGGTACGGAAGAGGAAACTTCCTCCTATGCAAAAGAAGAAACTGAGATTTGGAGGTGAATGAGTTTATAATGGGAATGAGTATTTGAATTCTTAGTCTCTTTGCTTCCAGTCTGTGCTGTGACTCCTGAGGCACACTAGTGTAATCGCCACAGCTCCTTGCTAGACTAGTGTCCATCTTCTACTGAATACTTCATAATAACAGGCTTGGTAGTAATCTACTCATGTATTCCATCAGTAAACATGTACTGGGTGCTTACTACGCATGAGGTATTGGGCTCACGTACTCAAGATACAAAGCCTGTCTCAAGGAGCTTAGTGATCATAATCCTGTACATCTTTAAATCTCTTCAGTGGATGAAGGGCCACTATGTCCACTCTCCCTTTGAATTTCTCAACTACCTGGAACAGAGGGAGAGGTCATTCTCATGGTTTTCCATATAAGTCAACTGAAGCTTTGCCTGTTAATCAGTAGGTAGTAAGTAGGGTAGCTGGAATTTGAACCCAGGTCTTCTGGGCCCAAAGGTCACTCTTCTACAGCACAGCTGCTCTGCAAATATATAAACACACTAACCCAAAGTAGAAAGAAAGTGCTGTGCCTAGGCAAACAAAAAAGACAACAGTGAAGAGAAACAACAGAGTCAGAAATGAGATCAGGAAGTTAAGAAGGACATACATACTGTGGGAAGGAACCAAGGAGCCACTGAGTAGTATTAATATCATAGGGAGCTTGTTTTCTTAAGAAAGCCCAAAATACTTAAAACAGCTGGTGGTTCACCAGAAACTCTCTTCATTAGGTAGGGCCAGGGACGTGTGAGCCATAGCCTTTCCACCAACTCCTAGTCTTCAGAGGGAAAGTTCTGATTCTGATGAATCCAGATTTTGTAGCTCTTAATTTACTCTTATCACACAACCATAGAACAGGAAGCACAATTTAACACCTGTGCTCATAGGAATTTTTCTCATCATTACCAAGCTAAGGGAAGAGCTCAGAGACAGGGTATATGGGTACAAATGGTAGACTTATGGTTCCTTGACCCTTTGGTTTGATGCTTTTCAGAGAAGTGTGCCACAGAATGTTTTCCATGGGGCCAGGAGCAAGAGAAATCCATTTCCCTCCTCTCTGATGTCAGAAACCAGAAACTATTGTCTTTCAGAACAGAGCTAAAAAGTCACAGAGGCAAAGTCTTGTTCTCTATCAGGGTTTTAAATTTTTGACCTTTTTTCCTCTCCTGGGATACCTCATAGTGAGGATGGACCTTGATTTCATTGTAGTATCTGGATGTGGCCCTGGAGACTGTAGTCTTCTCACAGTTCTGTAAGTTAGATAAGCACATTCCTGCAGTCCCATAGTCACAAGCTCTTTCACTCTCTGGACAGTTGATTCAATCATGAGTTGTTTAATGAAAAGATTTAAGAGACTCACAGTGCTTGGAATCACAAGATATTTTAATGCTAGCCTGTTAAAACTTGAAGGAAGGGAACTTAGAAATCTAAAAATCTGTCCAAGCCATTTTATGGACAAGGAAAATGAGAGAAAGTGACTTTCCCAGGTTCATAGAACATACAAATGGCAGAAATGAGGGCCTCCCAGCCATTTCTTGTTTCTTGTCTGAGGGTCTCTCCTTCCTCACAGCTGATTAGCAGAGCCACAGAGATTGTTACCTTGGAACCCCAAAGAATTATGTGAAAGAGCATAATAAACATTTAGCACAGCCCTTGGCTTCCAGAAGGTGCTCAGTCGCTGTTAGTCCCCTCTGCCTGAGCCACTCTGTGAGAGCATCTTCTGTAATTATATGTTTTCCCACCTAGTAGGGAAATTAGTAATAATGGTAATCTGTGGTGGGAGGGCTCTGTGAGACATTTTTTGGTGTGAAGATTTTTGCAAGATTTTGTGTGTATGTACATTTATGAATTTGGGGGTTTGGGGAGAGTTTCCGTAGCTTTCATGTGATTCTCAGAGGTTGTATAACCCAGAGAAGATTACAGATTGCTAGTCTAGTCTTTGATAAGGAATTTATAGTCTCATAAGAGAGTATCCTGACTACAAGGATATCCAAAATGGCTATTTGATGACTGGACATTTCCCCACATGGCATCAGTTTACTCAACAGTCAATGCTTACTTATTGTGTACACCAGACCTATACCAGGCACTGGGATAAGATAACAACAAAAACTATTTATTTGGCACTCAATATATATTAGTTGCTTTATAGTCATTTTCTCATTCAGTCCTCACAACAACCCTATGATATAGTTGTTATTATTACACCCAATTTGCAAAGGAGGGAGCTGAGGCACATAAAAGTTAAAGTGACGTGCCCAAAGTTATACTACTAGTTAGTGACTGTAAAGTGAGTATGACACAGAGTTTCCAACATAACAAAGTGGGATAAGAGCTGTAGTAGAAGTAAGTACACAGTCCCCTGAACAGACTGAATAAAAGAATTAGTTATTTCACCTGGAAATTTTGAGAAGGCTTCACAGAGGAGTTTTATAAAGGTTGTTCTAGGTCTTGAGGGATGCATAATAATTTGCCAAGTATAAAAAGGTGGGAAGGGAACTTCAGGAAGAGGGAATAGACTGGCCAAAGACAGGGCTGCCTGAAAGCAGGAGGTTTGTTTGGGGAACACTGTAGAATCCAGAGGTGGTAGAAGGGAACCTCATCGGATGCAGCAGGTCCCTTGACTGGCCTTCAGTTGTCCTTTTGTGCCTGGTCCTCAGTCACTATGCTGAGCTGTGCACTGCTGTCCTACTTTACTCACTGAGCTTTTTGGAAGCCAGCTGCTACCTAGGTAGGGGAACAACACGCAATGCCAGAGCACCAAATGGGGCTCTGCTTCTGCCATTGACTTCCATGTGGCCGTAGGCATGTCTCATTTCCTCTTTGCACCTCAGAATCTCCATCTATCTAATAAAATGGTTGGACTAAAGGATTTTGAAGATTTTAGCAATAAATCTATAACAACCTAAATCTTTAGCAATAAATCTCTAAAATTTTATAGATACTCCACATGTATCCATTGGCCAGTCGTTCAATTTATATGTATCAGCCTTGGGAAATAGGCAGACCTGAGTTCAATCCTTAGCTCCAAGACTTAATAGATGTGTGACCTTGAGCAAGTCACTTAATTCTCTGTGTCTCTGTGTGGGTAGTAATAGCTCACAATGCTATTGTAAGAACTAAATGATGTGTAACACAGCTCCTCGGGCCCAATAAGTTTTGATTCCTTCTCTTGGAGTGAAGCCTTGGTCATTGGCACATGTACGCTTATGATGTCCCCTGTGTATGCAGAAAAGAAAGATAGGAGATGGTATTTGTGGTAGTCCTGGTTAAAGAAGGCCTTGAGTTGGTGTAAGCTTCCAAGACAACCACTTCTCTTCAGTGTTACTTAAGTACTGATCAGAAGGGCCAATCACATTTGTCTAAGAATATAGCAAGGTCAATCTGATCCTCTTTGCCTTCCAGGCACTGTGAGTAATATTCCCCAGACAGCCCAGCAGGCACACGTTCATTGCCTCTCCTAGCTTCCAGGCTTTGGACTTGAAATTGTCAGAGCTCTCTGTATTTTCGTCCCCAAGAAGATTTGTCTGACTACCTGATAAATTCAGTTCCACAGCCACAGGCCAGAAGAAAAGCTAACAAAGGTCATAAATTATCCTCCATGTATTTCAGCCATTGGTTTCCCTTGCCCAACCAGAGGCGTGTCTTAAAGTATGTTGAGGCCAGATTCAATAGAAACCTGAGCCGGCACCTGTGTAAATAAATTTTTAAGGCTTCTTTTCCTGAAGCTGGATGGATATTTTTTAAAACCAAGCTGGACTGTGTTTTATCTAGAGTGCTGTCTCCTACATTCTTAGTGCCTTAAACCTCTTGGAGCAATGCGGTTTGGCTGTAGTGTTATTGTTTTGTTTGTTTGTTTTGTTTTTTTGGGGGGGAGGAGGGCATTTCTTTCAAAAACAGGATAATTTAGCCTTGGTATAGCCTATGACTACTGTGTTTAAAATGAAACTCTGGTTATATGCTGGAATTCGTTCTGCTTGCCATAGATTGGCTTTACATCACTTCACATCCACCCAGTCTTCAATTTTGATCCTTTTAAAAACCAGCCAACCAAAACAATCATATAACATACTGCTTATCTCTAACACCTACATGAATCACCTTCAGATCTTGTCCAAAACCCTATGTGGGGAAGGGGGGTTAGCACCCTGCCAGAGCCCCCCAGGGCTCATCAGTAGGTGGGTATCCAGTCCTTGAGGTCCCTTAGTTCTGCTCAGCTTCAGAATACAGACAGGGTTGCTCCTTCATTTGTGTTGCTTATAACTAGAGGCCTCCTACTTTCCACTCTCATGCAGGACCTCTTCTGCCACCCAACCTGTGTAGCCTTCATGACTCCCCAGAAACTCTTCTGTAGCCCATGTCACTTGGAAAGAATTTTCTTTGTCTGTTTTGCAACTTGATGAGGCCTAGCCAGCAAGTTTAGGTTCAGATTATGGTTCTGTGGGAGCAGAGATAGATCTAGAAAACAAAAGAAAGGGATGTGGAGATATAGAATGATTTCTCACCTACCTAGTGAGCTCTACAAAGATATTAAAGTGCTCTCTACCCAGAAGCCCTATTGATACAGGAGTAAAAGACCTGATTTGAGTCCAACATTTGTTAACTGTGTGACCTTTGGAAAATGACATATCCTCCCTCAGCCTTAGTTTTCCTACCTGTAAAATCAGGATAATGATGACCACCCTCAAAGAATAAGAGGATTACATGAGGTAAGGCAACTAGAAGTTTCCTTGCATAGTGCCAGACTTTCAGAAATAAAGTGAACCCAACACTGTTGACAATGCCTCCTAGTGCACAAAAGAGAAATTAGCCCTGCATCAAATTACAGCATGTTTCCAAGGGTCTCATGATTTCATTATATAAATGCTCGTGTGAATTAAATAATTCACCTGTTATTATTTATAGGAATAATTTGATAGTAATTATTTTCAGACAGATGACATATTTCAGACGTAATTCAGAATATATCAGTTTTGGAGCTTTGTAGATGTGTTCATTCTCAAGTACCAAAGACCTAAAAGGAGCTGGCTAGGGTAATGATGGGCAGCACAAAGGTGGGCAACACAGAGCTCCATGGGCCCTATCTAGTTAGAGGGAACCCCAAACTATAGGCATTTGTTTTCTTGTAGTCCGGTTGCAGTGAAGAAGACTGTAGGTGAGTAGCTTTCACTCATTTGTTTTTCCAGCAAGAATGTTTTGTGTCAGGCCCTGTGTAGGCTGAGATGAGTGTGAGCTGGCCTTGTCCTCAGGGAGTTTCCAGGATCAAGCAGGAGGCCTGGAATATACTTGCCTTACTGTATGCTCATCAGTTCCTCTCACTGGACTGAGACCATGTTTTACTCCTTTCTTTCTCTCCAGCATTTAGCGCAAGGCCTGACATACAACAGATGCTGAATGTTTGCTGAACTGAGATAAATGAGACACAGTCCATCTTTCAAAGATCTCAAAGTTTAGTGGGGGATATTGATGTGAAAACAGAAATTAAATACTGTTGCGGTAAGTGTCATAAGAGAGATAAGTGCAAAATGGCAGAGAGATTATGTAGCAATTGACTGATTTAAGTCAAAGCCCAAAAGAAACAATGTTAAGAATTATGGAGAAACTAATTGATGTAAATCAAAGCTCCATAATACCAGTGTTATCTAGTTTTATTACACTTTGGTCAATTATTTTCCATTTTTCATTTTATCCATAAAACGGACGTTCAGTATTTGTTTCCCATCCATTGATAACAAAATACTGCAGGAGGTTTCATTACAATGTAGTTAAACTATTCCATTATTCCATTGCATGCCCACACTTTTCCCTTCCTCACCTTTACTCAGGCTACTCCCTCTGCATCAAGTGCTTTTTCTCCACACCTCCATATCCTTAAGTTCTACCTTCCTTCAAGGCCTCGCTTGAGTGCCTCCTCCTCCAGGAAGCCTCCACTCCATCAAAAGGCACTTGGCCCACTCCTGTACTCCTACAGAACTTCATGGGTGCCTCTCTTATGGTTCTTACCACTTCCTGCTTTATCTTTCAGTAATGTAATTACCCATCATTTTTCCTCTGCTAAGTTAAGCTTCTTAGTGGAAGTTTCATTTTTTTGAAACCATGATTTTACTTTAAATGGATTGGAAACCTCTTCTGTTTTATATTGTGCCTAGTGGGCTTCAATCTTAACTTGTGAAATTACATCACCTATCTGGACATTTACACTTTATAATAATGGCTTATTTAAAAAAACCCACCACCTATCTCCAGGTCCCCAGACCTTCAGCAGCAACAGCAACACTCATTAACCAAGTGCCCCTGGAAGTGGGGCTGTCATCACCTCCAGACAAGCTAGGAGCAGCAGGACAGTTGTTGCATGGGGCAATAGCATCCAAGTCCATGAAGAGACCCTGGAGAGCCAGTGGGGGAACACAAGATCCAGGTGAACTCAGAAGCAGCAGAAGAGCTCACAGCCTGGGGACTCTGGTGGCAACACTTGGGACTGCAGCAACATTGTAAGCAGCAAGGCACCAGCAACCACAGAAGCATAAGCAGAAAAAGGAGGGCACTGATGACACCTCTCTCTGAGGCAGTGGAGGGTGTAAAATGCAGGCTCTCAAATAGAACCAGAAGCAGCTCAGAACCAAAAGAACCAAAGCCTTATGCAAATAAGAAAGATATTTCCTACTATAAATGTGCCAGCAGAAGATAAACTCATCCAGAACAATTAAGAGCTACAATGACACAGCAGAACAGAAAGAAGATGACAACTCTACAGAAACCAAACTTGAAGTAAGAGAAGATTGCAATCTAACTGACAGTTCAAAATAGCTGTCATCTAAAAACTCAATGAGTTACAAGAAAACTCAGAAAGACAGTTCAATGAGCTCAGGAATAAAATTAATGAACAGAGCAAGTACTTCATGAAAGAGATTGAAACTCTAAAAAAAAAAAAAACCAAAACAGAAATTCTGGAGATGAGGAATACAATTAATAAGATGAAAAATAATGTAGAAAGCATTAAAAATAGACCAGACCAAATGGAAGCGAGAATTGGTGAGCTCAAAGATAGAAATCTAGTAATGATTCAGGTGGAAGTGGAAAGAGAACTAAGATTTTTAAAAAATGAAGAAATGCTATGAGAAATATCTGATTCAATAAGGAAAAATAACATAAGGATAATCAGTATTCCAGAAGGAGAAGAGAAGGATAAAAGAGGAGAAAGCTTATTTGAAGAAGTAATAGTTGAGAACTTCCCAAACCTGGGGAAGGAACTGAACATGCACATACACAAAGCTAATAGAATTCCTGGTTACATCAATGCAAAAAGACCTTCTCCAAGGCGTATAGTATTATAATTGTCAAAAGTCAATGAGAAAGAAAGAAAATTAAGGGCAGCCAGAGAGATGAAAATAACTTATGAAGGAACCCTCATCAGGCTTTCAATGGATTTTTCAGCAGAAACCCTGAAGGCTAGGAGAGAGTGGAATGATATACTCAGAATATTGAAAAACAAAAACTATCAGCCAAGAATACTCTATCCAGCAAAGTTATCCTTCAGATATGAAGGAGAAATAAAAGCTTTCCTGGACAAACAGAAGCTGAGGGAGTTCATTGCCACTAGAGTTGCCTTACAAGAAATGTTGAAAGGGGTTCTCCTACCTAAAACAAAAAGGGAAAGATTTAGAAAAGCTTTGAATAAGGTGATAAATAGATAGACATAATCAGAGAATTGAAGCTTATATCAGAATAGGTTAGTAAACAATTATAGCAAAATGGCTAAAGGGAAAGAAAGCATCAAAAATAACTATAGGGGTGGGCCCGGTGGTGCAGCGGTTAGGTTCGCATGTTCCGCTTCTCGGCAGTCCAGGGTTCACCAGTTCAGATCCTGGGTGCGGACATGGCACCACTTAGCAAAAGCCATGTTGTGGTAGGTGTCCCACGTATAAAGTAGAGGAAGATGGGCATGGATGTTAGCTCAGGGCCAGTCTTCCTCAGCAAAAAGAGGAGGATTGGCAGTAGTTAGCTCAGGGCTAATCTTCCTAAAAAAAAAATAACTATAACCACTTCAATTCAGTCACAAACTCACAACACAAAAAAGAACAATTTATGACAACAAAAACATAGAAGGGGAAGAGAAAAGGACAAAATCTGCATAGGCTAATGAAGATAAGATGCTATCAGCAGAGAAAGGAGTATGTCATCTATGAGATATTTTATACAAACCTCATGGTAACCACAAAACAAAAAATCAGAGCAAAATCACAAATATTAAATAAAGGGAGAACTGATAAAAACATCACAGAAAACCACCAAACTTAAATGGTGGACAGAAATACAAGGAAAAAGAAACAATTGAAATATAGAACAACCAAAGAAATAAGATTAAAAGGCAGTATTAAGCCCTCATATATCAATAATCACTCTAAATGTAAATAGATTGAATTTAGCAATGAAAAGACACAGAGTGGCTGGATACATTAACAAAACAAGACCTAGCAATATGCTGCCTCCAGGAAACACATCTCAGCCCTAAAGAAAATGTAAGCTCAGAGTGAAGGGTTAGAAGATGATACTCCAAGCAAGTAGAATGCAAAAGAAAGCAAGTGTAGACAAAAAAGATAACAAGCGACAAAGATGGACCTTATATAATGATGAAAGGGACATTCCGCCAAGAAGACATAACACTTATTAATGTAGATGCACCTAACAGAGGAGAAGCAAAGTGTATATAGAAACTATTAACAGACCTAAAGGGAGAAATTGATAGGCCCACAATAATAATAGGGGACCTTAACAGCCCACTTACATCAATGGATTGATCATCCAGACAGAAAATCAACAAGGAAGCAGTGGCCTTAGATGAAATATTAAACCAGATGGACTCAATAGGTATATATAGAACATTCCAACCCAAAGCAGCAGAATGCACATTCTTCTCAAGTGGGCACATGGAACATTCTCAAAGATAGACCATATATTGGGAAACAAAAGAAGCCTCAATAAATTTAATATGATTGAAATCATATCACACATCTTTTTGAACCACCATGATATTAAACTAGAAATCAACTATGAGAAGAAAGCTTGAAAAGCAACAAATACGTGGAGACCAAACAACATGCTCCTGAACAACTAATGGATCAATAATGATATCAAAGGAGAAACAAAATAGTAACTGGAGACAAATGAAAATAAAAACACAACATACCAAAGCTTATGTTTTGTACTATACCGCAGCAAAAGCAGTACTAAGGCAGAAGTTTATAGCAATACAGGCCTACCTCTAGACACAAGAAAAATCTCAAATAAACAATCTTACATTACACTGAAAAGAACAAGAATAAGAACAAGCTGTTCCACTGCTGGGTGGTTATCCAAAGAATATGAAAACATTAATGCATCAAGATACATGCACCCCTATGTTCGTTGCAACATTACTAACAATAGGCAAGACTTGGAAACAACATAACTGCCCATCAAGGAACAAATGGATAAAGAAGACATGGTGTATATATACATAATGGAATACTGTTCGGCTATAAAAAGATGAAATCTTGCCATTTGCAACAACATGGATGGACCTTGAAGGTATTATGCTAAGCAAAATAAGTCAGAGGGAGAGTGTCAAATACTATATGATCTCACTCATAAATAGAAGATAAAAATAACAACAACAGACACACAGAGACAGAGATTAGATTAGTGGTTATCAAAGGGGAAGTGGGGAGGGAGGAGGGTGAAAAAGGTGAATGGGCACATGTCTATGGTGATAGATGGTAATTAGTCTTTGGATGGTGAACAGGATGTAATCCACACAGAAATTGAAATATAATGATGTACACCTGAAATTTATGCAATCTTATAAACCAATGTTACCTCAATAAATAAAAATATAAACAGATGACTATTAAAAAAAAAGAAAGAAATGTTTATTCACAAGGCCTACCCCTGTGTTTTGGAATATAGACTATCATGATTGTTTACATCTTTTCTTTACATTAAAAAAGTGGATTGGAATAATAAGCATAGTTAAAATGTCCATATTACCTAAAGCAATCTACAGATTCAGTGCAATCTCAATAAAAATCCCAATGAGATTCTTCACGGAAATAGACCAAAGAATCCCAAAATTTATATGGAACAACAAAAGACCCCAAATAGCCAAAGCAATCCTGAGAAAAAAGAACAAAGGTGGTGGTATCACACTCCGTGAATTCAAAATATACTACAAAGCCATAGTAATCAAAACAGCATGGTACTGGCACAAAAACAGACACACAGGTCCATGGAACAAAATTAAGATTCTAGAAATAAAGCCACACATCTATGGACAGCTAATTTTTTTTTTTTGAGTAAGATTAGCCCTGAGCTGACATCTGCCGCCAATCTTCCTCTTTTTGCTGAGGAAGATTGGCCCTGAGCTAACATCTGTGCCCGTCTTCCTCTATTTCATATATGGGAAGCCTGCCACAGCATGGCTTGATGAGCAGTGCGTAGGACTGTGCCCAGGATCCAAACCAGTGAACCCTAGGCTGCCGAAGTGCACAAATTTAACAGCCATGCCAACAGGCCGGCCCCACATGGACAGCTAATTTTTGACAAAGTAGCCAAGAACATGAGATGGAGAAAGGAAAGTCTCTTCAATAAATGGTGTTGGGAAACCTGGACAGCCACATGCAAAAGAATGAATGTAGACCATTATCTACGCCATACACAGAAATCAACTCAAAATGGGTTAAAGACTTGAATGTAAGACCTGAAACCATAAAACTCCTACAAGAAAATATAGGCTGTACACTCTTTGACATTGGTCTTAGCAGTAACTTTCTGAATACTATGTCTCCTTAGACAAGGAAAATAAAAGCAAAATAAACAAATGGAACTACATCAGACTTAAAAGATTCTGCCCAGCAAAGGAAACCATCAACAAAACGAAAAGACAACCCACCAACTGGAAGAACATATTTTCAAATCATATATCTGACAAGGGGTTAATTTCCAAAATATATGAAAAACTCCTACAACTCAACAACTAAAAAATGAACAATCCTATTAAAAAATGGCAAGAGGAAATGAACAGATATTTTTCCAAAGAAGATATACAGATGATGAACAGGCACATGAAAAGATGTTCAGCATCACTAATTATTAGGGAAATGCAAATCAAAACTACAGTGAGATATCACCTTACACCCATCAGAATGACTATTATTAAAAAGACAAGTAACAACAAGTGTTGGAGAGGATTTGAAGAAAAAGGAACTCTCATACACTGCTGGTGGGAGTGTAAACTGGTGCAGACACTGTGGAAAACAGTATGGAGGCTCCTCAAAAAATTAAGAGTAGAACTAACATATTATCCAGCTATTCGACTTCTGGGTATTTATCCAAAGAACATGAAAACAGTATTTTAAAAAAAATATGTGTACCCCTATGTTCAGTGCAGCACAATGGATAAGACTTGGAAGGAACCCAAGTGACCATCAACTGATGAATGGATGAAGATGTGGTATATATGTACAATGGAATCCTTCTCAGTCATAAAAAAGACAAAATCGTGCCATTTGTGACAGCATGGGTGGACCTTGAGGGTATTATGCTAAACAAAATAAGTCAGGCAGAGAAAGACAAATACTGTGTGATTTCACTCATATATGTAAGATAAACACGTAGGTAAAGAGAAGCAATTGGTGGTTCCCAGAGGCAAAGCAGTTGAGGGGAGGACAAAAGGGGTAATGGGGCACATATCTATGGTGACGGATAAAAGACTGTTGGTGGTGAACAAGATGTAGTCTATACAGAAACTGAAATATAATAATGTACACCTGAAATTTATACAATTCTGTAAACTAATGTGACCTCAATAAAATAATTTTTAAAAGGGAAAAAAAGTTTTCCTAATTTGGTGAAAATTATTAAGCCCGCAGATTTAAGAGAGCCAACACATCCCAAATAGTATAAACTTTGAAAAACCATACCATAACCAAATTGCTGAAACCTCCTGATAGAAAGTCTTTAAAAGCAGCCAGAGGAATAAAGACATGTTATGAATAGATGAAACAAAGATAGTAATTACAGTAGACTTCTTTTCCATACTACACAAGCCAGAAGACAACAGAATATCATTAAATTACTGAAAGAAGAAAACCTTTCAACCTCAAATCTGCCCAGCATCCACTACCACAGACTATACCACCATTGTCTCTTGTCTGAATTACTGGAATAATTTCCTAACTGTTCTTCCTACTTCCATCCTTGGCATCTTCCAATCCATTCTCCAACAGAAATAAGATTAATTTTACTAATATGCAAACAGGATCATGCAGTTCCCTTGCTCAGAGAAAAGTGGCTGCCTATTTCACCTTGAATAAAATCTACCAAGTAGAAAAAAAATCCCACCACCTTAACACAACAACTGATTAAAATGTGTCTTCATTTCTTTTAGGTCTTTTTCTCATGCATGCATAATTTGTAGACTGGTAGTCTTTTTTTTCCCTCATGCCTCTATTCTTGGATAGATTGTTTACTTCTACTTAGGTTGTATTCGTGTACATTATTATTTTCTTTTTAAGATTTTCTTAGGACTCGTATCCATCAGTGGAAATACTGGGTCAAAAACAGGCGTTGGGATGGGAGCATGTCATGGGCAGATCTTTGGGAATGGTAGGTGCATTCGAGGAATTAAAGAGGCAGGTGGTATATAGACAGCCAAAATCATGTGTTATGACTTAAGAATCTATGAAAGGCCCCTCTGCTTGAAAGTATCTTGCCATGCATGATCTATCATAGTGTCTGAAACTCACACCATATGTGGAACTGTTTTGAAAGACTTTGCTGTGTCCTGGGACACAGTCAACCATAATAATTAAATACTATTGGGAATTAGGTTGTCAGTATGCTTCTTGACCGGACTCTGGAGGAATGGAACACTAGTCTCCTAAATTTTGCAAGGGCTAGGGAGTTCAGATCAGGTTCTGAATATAAGGTACTTATCTGGAATAGGAAGGCTTAGATATAGCATCAAAGTGGCAAGCTCTGAGGAGCCAAGGGTCAAATTAAGGCATTGAGCATTTGGTAGGATGAAAGAACAGAAGGGGAAGCGAGAAGCAGAGGGAGAGTTGTGGAGAGAGATGAGCAAGTTTTCACCTACCTAGCAGGACTTGGAATTGTGTTGGGTTTGTGGGTACAACAGAAGCAGTGAGATTACTTTATACTTGGGAGAGAGAAATGAGTTCTGGGCAACCAATAGATGGCTTTAGGTAGAATTGTGTGGGTCAAGGCCTGAGGGAACATGCAGGTCCAAGTCAGCTTCTATGGGCATCAGAAAGCCAGCAGGGGTAGGAGAACTCAAGGAAGCATGGCAGACTCAGCACATACAAGTAAGTTCACTCCAGTAATCACACAGTATTATGACTACTGATGATAGAGGCCAGCTGCCGCTGCCCTGTGTGATGGGCAGATCTTTGGGAATGGTAGGTACATTCAAAGAATTAGAGGGAGGCGGGTGGCTATATTGACGTATTGGGTAACTTCACTGAGATGGTTTGGGGGTTGAAGCTTCCAGATACTCAGGTTTTTATTTGTTTAGATAGAGGCTGCAAAATTCATTGCAAAACTGTAAATTTCTATAAGGAAAAAACAGGCCTCCCAAGTTAGAATAGAACATGGAACCCTTTGAAGTTAGAGATAGAGGAGGTCTGTAAGAAGTCAGACAGCATTTTCCAGTTCTGTCTTCAAGGGTTTCTTGTCCTCCTTGGGACTCAATTTATCTTACTTCATTCCTAGAGCTACCACCCACTATTCTTCCCCTCTTCACCCTGAGTGTAAATATAGATCACATTCCTTGGGTTTTCAGAACACAGTAAAGATGAGCTCTCATTCATCAAAATGTACATTAGTAAATGCCGAGGGAGAACAAACTGGAAATCCAGTGTAGAAAACAAAAGTAGGATTCTGTTCCTTGGAATCCCAGATAAAACAATAAAGAGTTTCTTTAGGCATTAGACGTCTTCCCATAAGGTGGCTCTCTTTTAGCCTTGTCAACTCGGCCCCAGTCTTCACTTGGTAACCCTTCTTCCTTTTTTGTTAACTCATCCACTATGCTGCTATGGGGCCCTACGAAAATGCCAAAAATTTACACACATATCCAGTAAGAGGAAAGTCACTCTCTAATAGCAGGCCCTTTTATGATGCTGTGAGCATTTGACCCCCATGTTGCTAGCAACACCAGTGAGTGACCTGACCCCTCTTAGGAGCAGAATGTGATTGGGGTATTGCCTCAAGAAGACCCTCACTGTTCTAGGAAGTGTAACTCCAGAGTTTGCTGATTCACACCTGGGAATATGTACAGAGAATGGATCCTACAGATAAGCCTTCCTTTGATTAGCTTCAAAGATATTTAAAGCAGCTAGGATGTGGTAGACGGGGCCTCAGGAAATTCATGTGACCTCGCTAAGCTTCAGTTTCTTCATTTGTAAAATGGAGATAATGTAGTGGTTGAAAAGGCCAAAGGAATAGATGCTTTTGAAAATGTATAAATTGCAAAGTGTCATATTAGTTTCTAGTGGGTCTCCTTACCATTGTTCAGGACAATCATGGCTATTATTAAATAAATACTTGCCTATGACCACCCTGGATCCCTTTGCAAGGAGTTGCCTTTAGGAGAAGCAGCTTTACTTCCAAATCACTCCATGATTTGCATGATTTCTCTATACACAGCTTATTAACACATAAGCTGCATCTCCAATCTGCAGTCACACCAGAATGATTATCTCTTTGAAGTACCTCTCAGGGCTCCTCAAAGTGAATTTTAGCCCCCCAAAAGTAGTCTCTTGCAAAGATAACCTCCAAATTGATTGATAATATTTCCAACCCTTTTGTATGATGTAGGCATAGGCAGGTATAATTTTATTTATAGAGATAATTGTTATCTCCCAGCAAGTAAGCAGTAGCGAGAAAATGGCTAAGAGAGGCCATTAAGAGCGCCTTTACATCACAGCTCAGCTTTGAGTGTTAGTTGCAAGGTTACTAAAAGCCTATGCAGATAAGTTGCAGTGCTTCTGGCAAAAGCAAAACTTGCTCCAAGAACAAGCACTTGTTTCATTGCCTAGTATTTTTAATCTCCAGCAGACATGATTTTGGAAACAAGGCATTCAGTTTCCTGAGCTGTTGTATACAAATTGAGGAAGAGAGGTGATAGCATTGGAATGAATTTGTTTGTTGTAAGTTATAAATACATGGACATTTTCAATTCCATCGTCCTCAAAACTTAATCTTTTTTCCCAAATGGAGCCATCTCCCTGGTTTTAATATGCTTACTTTGAGCTCATGGCATTCCTGCCTGCCTAACACATGAACCTTGCGAAATTGTTTCCAAGGTCCTTTTCTTTGTTTTTTCTTGGTGTCCAAGCTGCCAGGGTCAGTAGTGGCTGTGGTGGGCTGACAATGAGGTAGCAGCAAGCTGAGCTTTATCCTCTGGCCTCCCTTGACCCATTCCATCCATCATCCAAGAGGCAAGAAGCCAGCATTCCACAGAGCAGCCTCACCAAACTCGCTAAGACTGAAGGGGAACCAGGATTTCAAACAGCCATTATAGAGGAAAGGAATGAGATTTAGGGTTTGTACAACTATGGTGCTCTCTTCATTGATTCTTTTCACTCCAGAAAGATACTACTCTTCTTTAAGAAACTATCAAAACCTCATGATCTTCCAGGACCTGGGCTGCTTCCTTAAGAAGCACATTATGGAGAGCCCACTTGGCCAACAAAATATTAAAAGATCAATCATTCATTGATTCATGCATTCAACTAATATATATTGAGAATTTTCTATGTGTCAAATACTGGAATGACAAAAAGGAATAAGCTATCTGCTTCACAATCTAGTGAGGAAGATAGCCGTTCTTTCACTTTATGGTGATCGATCACATTTCGTACTCTGCTGGATATCTTCATAAGGTCATGACACAAGAGAATGATTGAAAAGTGGGGAGAGGACAGGGGAAGAAGGACTTAGTGTGGATCTAGCCAATCTCAAGTCTCCATTATGAAATACTGGATTGCAGTTTCAAAGGACTATTTTGAAATCCCACCCCATGCCACTGCAGATAATAGAATCTTGCTGTCACTGGAGGCAAGAAAATGGGTGAAGGAATGAAATGAATGAGATGAGAAATTGGGAAGAGTTAGAGTTCATTTTCTTTTAGAAAAGAGTCTATGTTATGCATGCATCATGACAGAGTAAAACCACCAGTAGAAAAAAGCAAGCTAGTGTGTGACCCTAGGAAAGTCACTGAAGCTCTGTGGATTTTTTTCTTTTATTGTGGTCATATTAGCTTATAACATTGTGAAATTTCTGCTGTACATTAATATTTGTCACACACCATATAAGTGGGCCCCTTCACCGCTTGTGTCCACTCTTCACCCCCTCCCCCCTGGTAACCACTAGATTGTACTCTTTGTCTGTAAGTTATTTTCTTTATATTCCACGTATGAGTGAAGTCATACCGTGTTTGTCTTTCTCTGTCTGGCTTATTTCACTTAACATAATGCCCTCTAGGTCCAACCATATGGTTGCAAATGGGACGATTTTGTCTTTTTTTACGGCTGAGTAGTGTTCCATTGTATATATATATACCACATCTTTCTTATTCAATCATCAATTGATGGGTACTTGGGTTGCTTCCACATCTTGGCTATTGTGAGTAATGCTGCAGTGAACAGAGGGGGACATAAGTTTCTTTGTGTTGTTGATTTCAAGTTCTTTGGATAAACGCCCAGGGTGGGATAGCTGGATCAAATGGTATTTCTATTTTTAATTTTTTGAGGAATCTCCATACTGTTTTCCATAGTGGCTGCACCAGTTTTCATTCCCACCAGCAGAGTGTGAGTGTTCCCTTTTCTCCTCAACCTCTCCAACATTTGTTATTTTGTTTTGGTGATTATAGCCATTCTAACAGGCATAAGAGGATATCTAAGTGTGGTTTTGATTTGCATTTCCCTGATGATTAGTCATGTTGAGCATCTTCTCATGTGGCTGTTGGCCACCTGTATATCTTCTTTGGAAAAATGTCTGTTCCTATCCTCTGCCCACTTTTTGATTGGGTTGTTTGTTTTTTTGTAGTTCAGTTGTGTGAGTTCTTTATATATCATGGAAATTAACCCCGTATCAGATAGATGATTTGCAAATATTTTCTCCCAGTTGGTAGGTTGTTTTTTCACTTTGATCTTGGTTTCCTTTGCCTTCCAGAAGCTCTTTAGTCTGATGAATTCCAACTTGTTTATTTTTCTTTTGTTTCCCTTGCCTGAGTAGACATGATATTTGAAAAGATCCTTCTAAGTCTGATGTCAAAGAGTGTACTGCCTATATTTTTTTTTCCAGAAGTTTTATGGTTTCAGGTCTTACCTTCAAGTCTTTGGTCCATTTTGAGACTATTTTTGTGTATGGAGAAAGACAATGGTCTACTTTCATTCTTTTGCATGTGGCTGTCCAGTTTTCCCAGCACCATTTATTGAAGAAACTTTCCTTTCTCCATTGTATGTTCTTGGCTCCTTTGTAGAAGATTAGCTCTCCATAGATGTGTGGTTTTATTTCAGGGCATTCAATTCTGTTCCATTGAGCTGTTTGCCTGTTCTTGTACCAGTGCCGTGCTATTTTGATTACTATAGCTTTGTAATATATTTTGCAGTCAGGGATTGCAGTGCCACCAGCTTTGTTCTTGTTTCTCAGGATTGCTTTGGATATGCAGTATCTTTTGTTGACTTTTAAGATTCTTTGTTCTATTTCCGTGAAGAATGTCATTGGGATTCTGATTGGGATTGTGTTGAATCTGTAGATTGCTTTAGGCAGTATAGACATTTTAACTATGTTCTTCAAGTCCATGTGCATGGAATATCTTTTCATTTCTTTATGTCATTATCAATTTCTTACAGTAATGCCTTAAAGTTTTACTTGCGTAGGTCTTTCACCTCCTTGGTTAAATTTATTCCTAGATATTTTATTCTTTTTGTTGGGATTGTAAATGGGATTGTATTCTTGAGTTCTTGTTCTGCTAGTTGGTTATTAGAGTTTTAGAAATGCCACTGATTTTTGTAAGTTAACTTTGTACCCTGCAGCTTTGCAGTAGTTATTAATTCTAATAGTTTTCTGATGGATTCTTCAGGGTTTTCTATATATAAAATCATGTCGTCTGCAAACAGCAAGAGTTTCACGTCTTATGAGCCTATTTGGATTCCTTTTATTTCTTTTTCTTGCCTCATTTCTCTGGCCTAAACCTCTAGTACTATGTTGAATAAGAATGATGAGAGTGGGCACCCTTGTCTTAATCCTGTTCTCAGAGGGATGGCTTTCAGTTTTTCCCCATTGAGTATGATGTTGGCTGTGGGTTTGTCATATATGGCCTTTATCATGTTGAGGTACTTTCCTTCTCTACCCATTTGATTAAGAGTTTTTATCATGAATGGATGTTGGATCTTGTCAAATGTTTTATCTGTGTCTATGGAGATTATCATATGATTTTTGTTCCTCATCTTGTTAATGTGGTATGTCACATTGATTGATTTGTGGATGTTGAACCATCCCTATGTCCCTGGTATGAATCCCACCTGATCATGCTGTATGATCTTTTTAATGTATTACTGTATTCGGTTTTCCAATATTTTGTTGAGGATTTTTGCACCTATGTTCATCAGTGATATTGGCCTGTAATTTTCATTTAGCATAAATTTTTCAAGGTTAATCCATTTTAGTACGTATCAGTACTTCATTTATGTTTCTGTCAGAATAATATTCCATTGTGTGTATATTCATTTTGTTCATTCATTCATGCGTTGATGTGGATTTGGGTTGTTTCCGTTCTTTGCCTATTATGAATAATACTTCTTTGAAAATTCATGTGCAAATTTTCACATGCACATGTTTTAATTCTCTTGGGTATATACCTGAGAGTGGAATTGCTGGGTTATATGGCCACTCTTTGTTTAACTTTTTGAGGGACTGACAAAGCATTTTTTAGAGAGACTGCACCGTTTTACATTCCCATCAACAGTGTATGAGGGTTTGGATTTCACCACATCCTTGCTAACATGTTATTATCTATTACATTATTATTATTATTATTATTATTATTATTATTATTATTACTATTATTATTCCCATCCTAGTGGGTGTGAAATGGTATTTCATTGTGGTTTTGATTAGCATTTCACTAATGGCTAATGATGTTGTTCATCTTTTCATGTGATGGTTGGGCATTTGTATATCTTCTATAGGTAAATAACTATTTACGTCCTTTGCCCATGTTTTAATTGGATTATTCCTTTTTGATGATTGACTTTTATGTGTTCTTTATGACTTCTGGCTACAAGTTTCTAATCAGATATATGATTTGCAAACATTTTCTCCAATTTTGTAAGTTGTCTTTTCATTTTTTATTGTATTCATTACAGAAGATAATCTTTAATTTTGATGAAGTCCAATTTATTTTTTTCATTTTATTGCTTGAGTTTAGATGTCATATCTAAAAATCCATTGGCTAATCCAAGGTCACAAAGATTTATACCTATGCTTTCTTCTAAGAATTTTGTAGTTTTAGCTGTTACATTTGGGTCTGTGATCTATTTTGAGTTGATTTTTGTATATAATGTTAGGTGGTAGTCCAACTTCATTTTTTGCATGTAGATATCCTGCTGTCCCAGCACCATTTGTTAAAAAGAGTAGTCTTTCTCCATAGAGTTGTCTTAGTATCCTTGTTGAAATACTATTAATCACAAATATACAAGCATCTATCTGGACTCCCAGTTTTATTCTACTGAACTATATGTCTATCCTTATGCAACCACAACACTATCTTGATTACTGTATCTTTGTAGTAAGGTTTGAAATTGGGAAGTGTGAGTTCTCCAAATTTGTCCCTCATTTTCAAGATAGCTTTGGCTATTCTAGAACACTTGCATTTCCATATGAATTTTTGGATCACCTTGTCAATTTCAGGAAAAGCAACAGCTGGGTTTTTGGTAGAGAATACATTGAATTTGTAGATCTGTGTGGGAATATTGTCATGTTAACGATATTAAGCCTTCAAAATTCATGAATGCGAGACGTCTTTCCATTTATTTAGTTCTTTACTTTCATTCAGTTATGTTTTGTAGTTTTCAATGTACAGGTTTTGGAGTTCTTTTATTAAATTTATTCCCAAATATTTTATAATTTTGATACTTTTGTAAATGGAATTTTAAAATTTCATTTTGTATTATTCATTGCTAGTCTATAGAAATAAGATTAATATTTGTATATTGATATATTGTACTGCATCCTTGCTGAATACATTTATTAGCTCTAATAGTTATTGGTAAATTTTTTACAATTTTATTCTTGTAAGATAATGTCATCTGTGAATAGAGATAGTTATACATCTTCCTTTCCAGTCTGTACACCTTTTATTTCTTTTTCTTGTCTAATTGCCCTGGCTATAACATCCAGTAAAATGTTGAATAGAAGTGGTGAAAGCAGACATCCTTGTCTTGTTTCCGATCTTAGGGGGAAAGTTTTCACTCTTAAACATGGTGTTAGCTGTAGGTTTTTCATAGATACCCATTTTCAGGTTGAGGAATTTTCCTTCTAGTCCTGGTTTGCTGAAGTATTTTTATCATGAAAGGTTGTTGAATTTTGTCAAATGCTTTTTCTGTGTCTAGTCAAATCACCATGCGATTTAGTCTTTATTGTGTTAAAATGTTCTATTACATTAATGTTTCTTTGTTGCACCAACTTTACATTCCTGAAATAAATCTCACTTGGTTATAGGGTATAATCCTTTTTACATGTTGCTAGATTTTGTTTGCTAGTGGTTTGTTCAGTTTACCTCTATATTCATGAGATAGTGGTCTGTAGTTTTCTTTTCATACTGTCTTTGTCTTTTGTTATCAAGGTAATAATACCTTCATAAAGTGAATTGGAAAGTTTCCCTCATCTTTTTCTTTTATGGAAGTGTTTGGGAAGAATTGGTATTAGTTCTTTAAACATTTGGTACAATTCCCTAGTAAATCCTTGTGTTTCTGGGCTTCTTTTTAGTGGGAAATTATTATTATTACTAATGCAGTACCTTTAGTTGTCATAGGTCTATTCAGATTTTCCATTTATTTTTGCATCAGTTTTAGTAGTTTGTAACTTTCTAGTAATTTCTTCATTTCATCTATGTTAGTTTGTTGGCATACAATTGTTTGTAGTAGTCTGTTATAATCTTTATTTCAATAAGATTTATTTCAGTAAAGATTCAATAAATAGTCTTTACTTCAGTAGTATTGTCTCTTCTTTCATTCCTGGTTTTTATAGTTGGAATCGTCTCTCTTTTTTCTTCTTGGCCAAACTATTAAAAATTTTGTAAAGTTGTTAATTTTCCAGAGAAACAAGATTTGATTTTGTTCATTTTCTCTTTCTTTTTCTGTTCTCCATTTCATTTATTTCTGTTCTAATCTTTATTATTTCTTTCCTTCTTTATTTGTAGTTTGCTCTCCTTTTTATAGTCTCTTATGATAGAAGGTGAAGCTATTTATTTGAGATATTTTTTCCTTTTCAATGTAGGCATTTACAGCAAAAATTTTCCTCTAAGCATTGTTTTCATTGAATCCCATAAATTTTTCCATAAATTTGGGCATATTGCCTTTTCATTTCCGTTCTTCTGAAGTCATTTTCTTATTTCCCTTGTGATTTCAAATTTGACCCATTGATTATTTATGTTGCGTTGTTTAATTTTCAAATATTTGTGAATTTCTCAACCTCTCTTCTGTTATTGATCCTAATTTCATTCTATTTTTGACCACAGAACATTCTTTGTATAACTTCAGTCCATTTAAATTTATTGAGACTTGTTTTATGGCCTTAAATATCTTCTTTCCTGGAGGATATTTCATGTGCACTTGAGAAGAATATGTATGTTGGTGTTTGGGAGTGGAGTATTCTATAGATGTCTATTAGATCTAATTTGTTTATAGTGTTATTCATGACTTCCTTTTTCTTACCTTCTGCTTACTGGTTCTATCCTTTATTGAAAGTGGGATATTTAAATCTCCAACTATTATTGTTGAATCAACTATTTTTATATTCAATTCTGCCAGTGTTCTTTTGGGCTCTGTTATTAAGTGCATATGTTTTTAATTGTATGTCTTCCTAGCAGATTCAACTTGTTACCATTATAACAGGTTCATCTTTGTCTCTAGTCACAATTTTTGTCTTAATATCTATTGCGTCTGATATTAGTATAGTCACTCCAGCTCGCCTTTGGTTACTGTTTGCATAGAATATCTTTCTCCGTCCCTTTACTTTCAACCTATTTTTGTCTCTGAATCTAAAGTGTCTCTTGTATACAGCATATAGTTATATCTTGATTTTCTTTCAATCCATTCTGCAAAACTCTGTCTTTTAGTAGCAGTATTTAATCCAATTATTTAACATAACTACTTATAAGGTAGAATTTACACCTGCCAAACCTCGTGATTTGTTGTTGCTGCTGTTTGTTGTTGTTGTTGTTTTTGTTTGTTTAGTGACTTTTTTGAACTAATTCTAGATGCCTAGGATTGTTTTGGAGCCTCCTATGGGCATCTCATTTCCCCAATTTTTTTCAGCTTTTTGGTTGGCTCTTTGTTTGCCACAGTTGTTACCAACTCAGCCAGCCTTGATATTCAACATTTACCTCTGATTATTTTCTACAAACTCCCCCAGGGAAAAAGCTGTTCACACTGGGCAAGCTCTGAGTCAGGTTAAATAAACACAGACTTGAGAATGGAGTCTTTCAGGAAACCCCTAGAGAGGTCAAATAATGACAATTCTTTGAGAAAGGAGCTTTGAAGGAGTCTCAACTCCATTCTGCCTCCTATAGTGGTTTGCAGGCTGTTGGTTTTCATAGAGTTGGGGAGGGAGTGATGGGCTATAGGTCAAGTTTAAATGTCACAAAGCTTCGAATAAATGCTCCCCAGATTGCTACAAGCATTTGGTTAATTTCTAGAGTTCTGAAAATGTTTATTCTAACTCTTTTTGGTCAGCTTTCTAATCTCTTTTATGGAGGAGAGAATTTTAGGAGTTCTTCACTTTACCATTTTCTCTGACATTACTCCAGTCTAAGATGTTTTGAGTGAACGCTCCCCAACATTTAAAAAATGTTTAAAAAGTGAATATCTAAAGTGTCCAGGAAAAATTGACTTTCCAGAATCCTTCTATTCTTAAGGTCACTCAGCCCAATGTTGTTTTTCATTTGACAAGCAGAAAGCATGTGATTCATATAAAAATGTAAACCACACCATGTTCCCTCTCTACTCAAAATCCTCCAGTGTCTCTCCATCTTACTCAGAATACAAGTCTTTAACCCATAAGTTAATGACCTATAAGGTCACAAATGATCTGTACTGTTGTTACCTCTCAGACCTCATCTTCTACCACTCTTCCCCCTGCTCTAGCTGCACTGGCTTCTTTTCCAATCCTTGAACGTGATAGGCATTCTCCCATATCAGGGACTTTACATTAACTCTTCCCTCTGCCTTGAATGCTCTTCCCTGAGATATCTGTGTGGCTCATTCCCTCACTTTCTTCAAGTTTTTTCCCAAATATCACCTCAGTGAAGCCTGCCTTCACCACTCAACTTAAAATCACGCTCTCCAAGCACTCCCCATACCCTTTACCATGCTTTCTGTCCATAGCAATTGTTGCTTTCTAACATACTAATTTTCTAATTTATTAGGTTTATTGCTTATTGTCTGTTTCCTTCCCTCCTGCACCACCCAAAACACATTAAAGTGGATATTAGTTGAAATAAGTCTTTTTGATTATTGTTCAATTATGTATCCCAAGCACCTCGAACACTGCCTGGCATAGAATAACTATTTAATAGATATTTAAATTAATTAATTCTACCCAGATTTCTCTTAATACTTTGTCTGTTTTATGGGCATAGTAAGCAATGTTCAGTATAGATTCTGGCACTTAGTAGGTATGTTAGTAATTTTTCATTGAATTACATAATGAATATTATGTCCCATTTCCAACTCTTTATTTATCCAGTATTGTCAGGTAAATGAAATGTTCCACCTAAATGAACTTTTCCAGGTCATTCATTTATTGGTCTCTGTTTCTCTTTCTCTTTTAATATTTAATGAATGCCTGTGAGGGCCAGATACTGTGTTAGTTGTTTTGCGTGTGTTATTTCATTTAAATGTCTTGGAAGACCCATGAGTTATTATGTCTATTTTACAGCAAGCTAAATTGAGGTCCAGAGAAGTCAACTGACTTGCTCCAAGTTCCAGCTAGTAAGAGGCAGAACAGGGCTTTGAATACGATCTGTGGAACTACAGTGACCCATTTTTTTCCCTACTATAATACACTGGTTCCTTTCTCTATAGTTTTCACTGATTCCTCTATGAGTGCTCCATCTCAATCTTTTGGCACCTTTGTAGGGATTTCCTAGAGTCAGAAGGGAATTTTGGCTTCTTCTTGCTCTGGGTCCATCACAGTGTGACTCCCTAAGGGGAAGTCACTCAAAATGGTCATTGGGAGAGACTTGGAGACAGTAGCCATGAAATAATTGGAATGCAGGCTCACATCTCCCCTGCTCCAATTAGGAATGCTTCCACTCTCGTTAAGGATGGCAGTGACACGATAGGCAACATGAAGCCCAGTGAAGCAGCACTTGCAAGGAGGTGGTAATAGCTTCTCCAGCTTTTTTTTGAAGCTGTCACACTGCTCAATAGGTCCTTAGTGGGGCTCAGGCTTGGATTTTTCTTTCTATATATCTTTTATTCCTTTTTCTTTTCTTTTCACTTCTCTTTTTCTCTTCTTCTCCTACCTGCCTCTTCCCTTCTCCCTCCCCCTCCTCCTCCTTTTCTTCTTCTGCTTCTCCCTCCCCCTCCTCCTCTTCCTCCTCTACTCCTTCCTCCTCGTGCTTCTTTCACTTTTTCTCTGTCTTTAATCTTGTCAAGAAATATTTAAGTGTTTTGGTAAGGTCTATACTATAATCATCTTGATAAGTAGCTTTTGAATTTTCAGGAAATCAAATCAGAACAGCACTGAGAAGGAGAGCATATTTGTAGGTGTGTGTCTGAGCTACAGATTAAATTTCAGTTTTCAAATTTGATCTCAGGCAATCTTTTTTTTAGAACTATATAGGAAGAAAACTTGAATAATTTGATTAAAACTTTGTTGTGGAGCAATTGACAAATAAATAACGTTAACTTATTTATTAAGTTACATTGAGTGCTGCACAATAAAGATTTTAGCAGTAACTTCAGCCTTGATCAGCACTTCCTGTGTTCCATACGATTCCAGGAGAATGCACACCAATCAACCAGCTCTTGTTTACTAAGTACCTAAAATTTTCCGATGCTTCACATTTGTTATTTTGAATTTTCTTGGCTCTGCAAAGGTGGATGATATGATCCCCATTTTACAAAGGAGGAAACAGATTCAGAGAGGTTATGCTGTCTGCCCAAGGTTATGCTGTTTGCCACAACTAGTAAGTGACACTGTTGGAATTCATAACCCAGTCTCTTGGATTCCTAAGTCCATGCTCCTGCCACCATACCATACTTCTTTGCCAATTAACAAATAACTAATAACAGGTAATAGAAGTTTCACGGTCTATGCCTGATGATCTCTTAATCCCTGGGAAAAATACTAATTTATTGAGAGATTATTGAATTCTCATCACACTCCGCCATCATTTTATCTATGAAGAAATTGAGGTTCTAAGGAAAGCAATTACTTGTCCAAGGCCTCACAGTGCACCATTGGAGTCAAGCCATGACCTACATCTCTTGCCCCATTCCAGACCTCTCATACTCTTTTGTGTTATTGTTGCTTCATGTGTATTTATCTCCCACTAGATTGCAAGCTCCTAAAAGGCAGGAGCTGTGATTTCTCTTTCTCCTCTACAAACTTCAGCATAGGCCTGGACCATTGTGGACCATTTTCAGTAGGCATTTATTAACTGATTAGGCTTTTTTGTCAATAAGAGAGACACTTTCTCTGACCCTGTTAGAAGAGCAGCTTCCCTAATTACACAGTATGGTGAACAGGCAACACACCTGTTGTGAATTGTGGCTCTATAAATTGGGAACTAGGATGTGCTGGAAACAGCCCTTTTTGGTTTCCTCTCTGAAGTATTAATGGCATCTAAACCACTTCTTGTGTAGATGGGGAGACTGAAGCCCAGAAAGGGGAAAGGGTTTGTCTCAAGGTCACAGGGAAGTTTATACCAGAGCTATGTCTACTTTGAATGTATGTTTAGAGGAGGTAATACATGCACATGGTACAAAATTTTAAAATCACAAAAGGTTAAAGTGAAAAATAATTCCAACCCCACATCCTTAAGGAATGCAGTTCTCTTTCTCAGAGGCAACCATTGTTTATTACTCTTTTGTGTACCCTTGTATTCATAGTATATGCATTTATAAACATATACAGAAAATATTTCAATTCTCCCCACAGGACTAGTGTTCTGTATTGTTTTGCATCTTGTATTATTTTGTGCTTTACAATATGTCTTAGAGATTGTTCCACATCAGTATATGTAGGACTGCTTCATTCTTTAATGGCCGCATCCTATGACTGTATCTCTTGATAGGCATCTATGTTGTTTCAAGCCTTCTGCTTTTATAAACAATGTTGCAGTAAACATTCTTGCATATATGTCATGTCACACATGTGTAAACATGTGCTGCGTCAAAGCATATGTATATTTTAATTTTAAAAGCTTTTGCCAAATTATCCTCCACAAAGCTTTTAAGATTATTATTAAGCAAAATTTGGATAATTTCACTTTAAAAACAAGATATTGTCTTGACCTTACAGAACTGTTCAACACAGAGTTTGTTTAAATAGCCAATCCCCACTGTACATTTAAATGAGAATTCAGTTTGAAGAAATGTTATTTATACACTACTGTTCAGGAACACATCTATTGGGTAAAGCATGTGAAGATGGCAATATGTTTCTAAAATGCAACTGAGTCTACACAAGCTGTTGTTCCAATCATATTACCAAACCCCAGAGGTGTGCTCAGAGGAAAGTGTAGGGATAAAAGAACAAGGGAGTCAGACTCAAGTAGAAGGAAGTAAAGCTACCACAAGGGCAGAGCCAGTGGTGTGCCAGTAAACTGAATTTCTGTATGGAAGGGGGCAGGGGGCAGCGGAGAGCCCTGATAATTTCTAGTGTTTGCTGATTCCATGATGTAGATACTCCTATCAGGACCAGTTTCAAGCTACCAAAATGATAGCACTGAATATAAAATTGAGAAGAGATGCTCAGAATTGGTTTTTATGAGTCACTACTAGCTATCTCCAGCACAACACTGGACAGAACCTAAGGAAAGACAGCTTGAGAACATAAAATTTAGGTCTGACCAAATGTCAAAAGACTGGCAGAAGTGAGTTGGCTATTCCTCATAGTGTTTTCCTTGGTGAGGTTGAAGCCTATACTTCTCCTAGGTGATCTTTCCAAATCTCATCTGAAGACCATCATCTGTTTGGTGTTCCTCACACTAATCATCCAAGTGGCCTGAACTTCACTAGTCTCAAGAGGAGCAAAAACAGCAAAGAGCTTTGTGAACTGTCAAATGCTATTCCAATGTCAAACGTTCATCCTGTTATTAATCCGGTGTCAGCAGTCCATAAGCAGTCAACTCATCTGCAAGGTCCAACATCAGCAGTTCTCTCTCCTAGCTGCATATTAGAAGCAAAAAGGGAAAATTTAAAAAATCACTGTGCCCACCCATAGCCCTAAGCATTTGAAGCAGAACTACTGAAAGTGAAAGTAGCTGTCAATATTTTGTAAAAGTTCCCCTGGTGATTCTGACTTGCAGCCAAAGTTGTGAATTACCGACCTGAACAACCTGGTTCTGCCATCTAATCAGCTTTTTCTATCATCTCCCCTCCCTTATCATATTCCAGCCACACAGGCCACCTTGCTATTCCAAGAACACACCAAATTCATTCATGAATAGTGCCTTGAATATATTAGGTATACACTCAAAGATTATTCTTTAACTGTCAGAGGATAGTTATTAAACATCTCCTATGGTTGAGTTCAATGATGGAGTCAAATACTTCATCGTGCTAAGGTTTAAACCATGGAATTCATGGTTATTCATGGTTAATAACCATGCCATGGTTAAAGCATGGCATTCAAGGCTATTCATGACCTAGCCACCATCTAACTTGTCAGCCTTGCCTCCTTCTACCTCCTGTCTTCTTGAAGCAGGAGGCCTATATAAACTACAGTGGCTGGGGAAGGTGGTCTGGAACTAAATACTGCAGGTTTGCTTTAGCAGAGAAGTATGTCCATGTGTGTGTTGGAGGCAGGGAGCAGAGGATGGAATGTTTGTGACCAGAGCAGGAACCAATAAAGACGACAGCATGGTAGGAAGAGGGTCGCTGAGAGAGGGAAACAGAAGACAAGATGGACTGAGTAATGTTACACATAACTCTTGTTATATATCTAATATTTTCTCTTTTTAAAGATTATTTTCACATGCATTCTATATCATTTGTTTTGTATAACTCTATGAAATACACAATGCCATTATTTTTATCCTTATTTTTTAGTGAGGAATCAAGGCTCAGACTTGCCTGAGACCAATTGGAACTGGGATTTGATTACTGCTCTTCTGACTGCCAGTCCAGTGCTCTTTACATTTCCGTTTTATAGAGCTTGAGCCAGATTGTGGAAGGTACTGAAAATCAAGAAGAGGAGTCTGGGCTTGATTCCTGTCCCCTCTCACTAAAGCTAACCATAAATAAGGTCAAAAGGAACAAGAATGATCATGGCTTTATAACCATTCCCAAGAAGCTCCCTCGAGATCATTAGCTGTGGGCCCCGGCTGAGGACCTGTCCGTGGTACTGGGTTAACTGCCACCTGTGTTTCTTGGTTAGTGGGATAGGTGGGGGCATGTTCAAATCCTTGGAATCAAAGGGACTCTGCTTCCTTATAAGACTTTCTAACAGAAGACTTTCCTTTTGGCAGGGCACAGACTGTGTGCCTAGAGTTGTCTAGGTTGCCTAGCCTGTTTCACAGGCCCAAGAGCAGCATCCTGGAAGAAGAAATTTACTAGGAATCAGCAATGCTTGGGATTGCTTTTCAAAGAAAAGAGCCTTTGGTGATTAGGCCAGAGGTTCCAGGCTGCCTCAGCCCCAGAAAAAGTTATGTCCATAGGATACATGACCCAAAACAGGCCCTGGGCTTGTTTCCAGTCTATGTAGGTCACTGAAAGGAGAAGCACTTAGCTACTCCTTTCTGTAGGGTAGTGTTTTTGCTTTTCAGGGGAAGCCCTTAGAGTCAAGAGAGTTGAGCTTGGAAAAAATAGATAAGAATGCAGACTGACTTCAGTCCTCTTTGAGTCACACTCAGGTGGACTCTGAGACTCCCAGCAGACATCCTAATATGAGTAGAAGACTTCTGAACCCATGTTCCTTAGGTTGCTATTGTTGTCTTAGTGCCTACCACATTCCCTTCTAGTTATATATCAGGGGAGCCAAGGCCAAGAAAGAAGTAGAGATATACACCAGATTACAGTGATTCAGTGAGAGAGCATGGCTGGTCCCTAGGTCGTCTACCTTCCTACTCTGTTCTCTTGTACTATTCTGCACTGCTTCTGTCTTTGAAGCATAGTGTCAGGGCCCGTTTGAGAAGAGATATCACATGGACAAGGGCAAGCATCAACATCACAGGTCATACAGACCTGGCTTCTGATCCTGCTTCTGCCACTTACTAGCTGGTGACCGTCAGTGTGTCACTCAGCATCTCTGGGTCTTACTTTCCTCAATTCTAAAATTGGAATAGTAGCTATCTGGAAAAGTTTTGACAAGACTTAAATGAGGTAACATCTTTGAACACACCTTGACTAGTACCCAATCAAAGTACAGTAGGTTACCACCTCTCTCCATTGCTCTCCCCAGGGAGGTCAAGTGTTCCTCCTACTTGACACTTTGAAGAGGCAGTGGGTTGATGTAGAACATACAGGGAAGATAAGTTAGGAAATAGGCAAATAAAATATTTGCTCAGTTATAGTGGTTAGGTAGAAAGCTTATGACAGCCTGGATTAAAACTGGGCTATATTCTTTGGTATTAGTAAGCACTCTGTATCTCAAGCTTCCTCGTCTATAAATTGAGGGTGATGATCTGTACTCTCCCTATTTTGAAGAAAGGCTCAGCAAGATAATAAATATGGAAATAATTTTGAAATAAAGCAAATGTTCAGAGACAACACTGAGCAGGAGACCTGAGTTTTAGTCCCATCACTGTCATTGACTCATTGTTTAATCTTGGTCAGGTCCATCCTGCTTTCTGGATCTCAATTTCCCCATTTGTAAAATGAGGGTGTTGGGCTAGATGATCTCTGCAGAGGTCCTTGCCTCTTCTGACATTCAAGGAGTTTATTATTTAAATAATGATAATAGATAAGATCTGTGTAATGCTTTATGCTTTATATATTATTTTCACAGATATTATCTCATGTGAGAATAGCACTGAACTACTGTATTAGGAATACGAAGACCTGGACTCTTGTCCCTATTTTGACATTGACACATGGTGTGACCTTAAGCAAGTTTCTTCCATTCTCTCAGTCTCAGTTTCTTTTTCTTTCTTTCTTTCTTTTTTTTTCTGGGGAAGATTCACCTTGAGCTAACGTCTGTGCCAGTCTTCCTCTATTTTGTATGTGGGTTGCAGCCATAGCATAGCCACTGACAAGTAGTGTAGGTCTGCACCCAGGAACGGAATCCGGGCAGGCTGAGGCAGAGCATGCCAAACTTCGCCACTGGGCCATGGGCCCGGCCCCCTGAGTCTCAGTTTTTTAATGTGTAAAATGGGAGATAGGAGGGTTGGACTAAATCAGTAGGTCTCTAAACTTTTCCACAACGCCTTGGGGAGTCCTATAGAGTTTCTTTAAAGTGTACCAAAGTGCTAAGGTTGCAGAGAAGGGGTGAAAAGGAGAGGTCTAGCAGGAGGAGTTCTAAGTTTCCTATGCCTGCTTCAATCAGATTAGGTTTAATTTTATCTGTTATTTATATATATATATATATATATATATATATATATATATATATAATCGGGCCTCTATGTAATATTTCACTTGTAAAAATGGTTCATTGCAAAAGAAAACAAAAACTTGAATAGCTGTGCTTTAATGCCTTATGTGTTAAAAGTGGGATTCAATAAAATATGTTGTTTGGTAGCTTCATTTTTATTGTTGTTTTAACAAGACAGTATATTGTGAACACCCTTCCAACTTTAAAAAGAAAGACACTGACTACACAGCATTCCCTTGCAAGAATATGGAATAATTTATTTAATCATTCCTCTAATGTTGGACATTTAATTTTTTCCAATATTTCCTGTTTAAACAATGCTACATTGAACTTTTTTGTGCTTAACTGATTATTTTCTTATAAAACATTCCAAGAAGTGGGAATTACTGGTTAAAGATTATCTGTATTTAAACAATTTTTAAGATATATTACAAAATTGCTCTTTAAAAAGTTTGCACTCTCACCAGCAATACCTCTTTGCCAGTGCTTATTTAATCCTCACCAATCTGACTTGTGAAAATGATATCTTAATTTGTATTTCTATAATTTCTATTAAAATTGAAATTGAACAATTTTCATGTCTATTGATCGTTTGTATTTCTTCTTTTAATTTCCTATTCACGTATGTCGCCCATTTTTTTATTGTACTCTTCATCTTTATATATCAAGGAAATTGACCACTGGTTTAACATACTTGATGCCAATATGTTTCTCTGAGATTGTGGTTGTCTTTAAATTTTATTACGTTTATTTTGCATAAGACAGTTTAAATGTATTCTAGTCAAGTCTATCAAAATATTCACTTACATTTTCTTCATTGTCATACTTTAGAAAGCCCTTTTCTACCTTCAAAAATTTAAAAAGTTTCACTTATAACTTATAATTTCTAACAATACTTCAATGATTTCCTTTGTTTTTATTTTTTAACTGACATCTTTAATCCATCTGGAATTTATTTTGATTTCAACTAGTAATTTAACTTTATTGTCTTTTCCAAATGATTAACCAGTTGTTCTGACACCATTTAGTGAATAGGTCGTCCCTTCTTCACTGATTTAAAATGATGTGTTATGTTGTACAGAGTCTGTTTTTGGCTTTTCTGGTCTCTTCCACTGATTGATCTATACTGGAGTCAATACCAGACTGTTGTGATTATTATTGCATTATAATACGTTAAACATCTTGTAGGAAAAGTCTCATTACTCTTCTTTTTTGAAAATGTCTTAGCACTATCACACATTTTATTCCTTCAGATAAACTTTGGAATTACTTTGTCAAGATTTTGTTTGGGTTTTTTTTAATTTATAGATTTCATTGCAGGAAAACTGACATCCTTGCAATATTGCAACTTCCTATCCAGGAATACTGTACATCTTTCCATGCAATTCAGGTCTTCTCTTACATACCTCAATGAAGTTTTTTGGCTTTGTTCACACTTGTCCGGCATTAACACTCTATTTATAAAATATGAGAAGTTCTACATTCTTCAGTCTTATTTGTAAGTTCATAATGAAGATGATGACTTGACCCTCTCCTCACTTGCATGATGTGATGCCACAAATGATGGGTAACTCCCCTGCTTGGCCTCCTCTGCTCCAAATAGGATTTTTCAGAATGAGCGTATTGAAAGAAGCCTAATCAGACACTGACCTCAACTCATACTGCATGGCAGCACCAATGGGGCTGACAGAAAACAATAAAAACGGGGAGTCTGTGGAGAAAATATCTGAAGGCCGTCTCATGACCTCTATTCCTACTGGAGCTTTGAATCATACTTGAAGTTTATGATGAAAGGATAGGACCATGAAGAAAGATGCAGAACACCGTTAGGTAGTCAAGGATTTCAGAGCCAGCTGGCAAGCAGAGGATCTCATGTGACCATTCACAGGGGTCAAGGATTTGGGCTGTTGTAATAGAGAGTTATTAAGCATTTAAATGTGCAATCTCTTTGCAGTTCTAGAGTGTAGACTTACGTTATTCACCATGAGAGAGGATTTTTGTATTTTGCCAGAGATTTCACAGTGACATTTTTTTGCAAGATTGGTTATAGGTTGTTGATATAATTTTATTGTTGGAGGTCAACAGTGTCAAAGAGCTAGGTGTAATGTTTGTAGAATCTGAGGTGGAGAATATGGATAGGAGTTTGTGTTCTCTGTGTCAATTATTCAGTCCCTTAGGCTACAGCATGGGAACACAGGACCTTCTAGGACCACCTTGGAGCAGGCCCAGATCTCATTTACACACTTCTGTCAACTGAATACTGAGAAGGCATCCACAGGGCCATACACTTATTAGACAATGAACAAAGATGGCTGACACCCTCAGTGACTACAGCTCTGTCTTGAGACTACATCCACCCACACTATATCTCATTGGATGCAATTGCTGGATTTTGCACTGGCTCTACCATCAACTTCCTGTGGCTCTGGGCATGTTATTTCAATACTTTGTGTCCATTTTCATAACTGAGGAGCAAGCATCACATTGGGACGTTTCATTAGAAGGCTTTTAAGATTCTTTATAGCCCAAAGATTATGCATTTCTAATTAGCCCCAATGGGCTACAAGGAGAGAGATACTGAGTTTCCTAGAAGGAAGAACCTTTATAGCAGAGTCTAGAAATGGAATGGGCTTAAATTCAAGAAAGGGTTAGGCAAACACTTTGCAGGAATGCTACAGAGGGGATTCAAGTCTTGTATGGAGAAGTGGGTGTGTTGTGACCAAATAGTGTTTAAAATTCTTTCCAATCTGTGAGAGCCATAACGTTATGGACTGTGATTTGGAGCAAACCGGTGGTGTAATGCCTGACAGGTCCATTTCATCTTAATGAGCATCATTTTCTTTTCTTTTTTTGTTTTTTTGAGGAAGATTAGCCCTGAGCTAACTGCTTCCAATCCTCCTCTTTTTGCTGAGGAAGACTGGCCCTGAGCTAACATCCGTGTCCATCTTCCTCTACTTTATATGTGGGACGCCTACCACAGCATGGCGTGCCAAGCAGTGCCATGTCTACACCCAGGATCCGAACCGGTGAACCCTGAACCCTGGGCCACTGAAGTGGAACATGCGCACTTAACCACCGCGCCACCAGGCTGGCCCCCAGCATCATTTTCTTCAGCTATATAATGGATCTATAAAAATCCCTGTTATGCTTTTGTACAAGATTGTTATCAATCTTTGTAAGCTAGTCAGATGGGAGAAATTTTTTATTTTTTGCTGTTATATTTTATCTTGTTTTAGTTTTCGTTACTTTATGTTGTTATATATTTCATTACATATCTAATATATAAATGAATATGTATTATGTATATTATATATTTTCTTTTAGTTCATTGTTATTATTAAGAACCCTGATGACTTCAGCCATATTAGAGAAGTAGAATAAATAGAAAAGAAGTAATAGTAACCCAGTGATTGTACATTGGCTCTGCCATCATTTGGAGAAGTTGATAATTCAGGTGGGAGAAGTGGATTGGAAGCAACTTTGTAAGATTGTTTGCCCTATCCCCTGTCTCTATTCCTAATCCAAACAGATCAGTCACAGTCCTACTTTTAGGAGATTCCTTCCATATGCATCTTTGGAAACCTCAGCCACTTCTGTCATTATCAAGTGTCATTTAAAACTTTAAAGTCATTATTCTGCTTCCAAAAAACCATGTGTCATATGTATGTATTTGTATGTTTAGTATGTTATATGCTTTATGTGATCACATATATACATATATATATACACAAAAATATAATTCAGAAACCCTATGTGTATGTGTACACACACATCTGTTCATTCACACATATGTGAATACACACGTGTATAAGCATGTTGTTTATGCATATCTTGCTTATGGCTTGCAATAACAATGCCTCTCTAACACTATGTTAAGTGCCTTGATTTTTTGAAGGGCTTTAGAAAACAAAGAGAAGAGACCATATGACTCCAGATAGAAGAGACAGTGTTGTGTTTGGTTAATATCCTAAAAGGAGACTGTAGAGGGAAAAGAGATTATTTTGGTTAATTTGTTGCTTACCAGTAATACTTTTGCCCTTTATATGAAATACTCTGCAAATATATTATGGATGAAATCCAGATATTCTTCAAGGCTCCTAGAGCTGAAAAATATTTTAAAAATTTTCTAGTTCAACCTGTTTCTAGTTCAACCTATGTTATCAATGAGACCCAGGGAGGAAAAAGGACTTGTCCAAGGTCATGTAGTGAGTTGGTGATAAGACTGAACAAGGATTCAAATCTTGTGACTTCTAGCCTAGTGCTCTTTCTGTTATCTGAGACTTGAAGATTTTTGTTCAGCATAGATTTTCCTCTGTAGCCTCAACACCTAGTACAGTGCCTGATCCATGATAGGTGCTCGGTAAATGTTAAATAAATATGCAATGGCATTGGTTGTACTGGGCTTTGCACTTATTCCTGGGTAAATTGTAGAGGATATCTGTGTTTTAGGCCAAGAGACATTCTGGGACAAGGTATGAACTAGAGTTGGGGAAATGATCTGAGTTCCAAATTGAAAAAAACAATTTGATAATTTTTCCTCTGCAACCTCCCTCATTCACAGGATGATTCACTTTCAGAAGTGAAATCTAGAACTCATCTGGGAGCCCTATTCCATTTGCTGTGCAACTATTCCTTGGCAAACAGGGGTTCAGGAGCTAGTATTTTCCTGTGGAAGAAGAGATTTCTCAAAGACGTCAAGTACTCCTAACTTGACATTATTTCACTAATCAATATGATGTACTAGCCTTGAGGATTGCAGCAGCACCGATACTGTGGGTGTGGCCCAGTTTTAGAACACCCATGGCACTGTAAATGAACCCACTGCAATTGGATACAGGGCTTGCCTTCTACAAGTTGACACCCAAAGGCTGAATGGCACTCATAGCACTATCCTTTCTTTGCACATTTTATCGTCCTCAGTTCGCAACAACAAAAAAAGCTATTAGCGAATTATATGTTGTTTATACAAATAAAATCCTGTGATGTGATAGAAAGAGTACTGGCCTAGAGGCCTTAGTTTTCTCATCTATTAATTAAAAATGATGATAGTACCTACCTCAAAGCACAGCTGAGGCAATTCATTTAAATAGCACATGTAAACCCCCTAATGCAGGTTTGTTTCATAGTAGATGCCTATTAAATGGTAGTTTTCTTCCTTCAGGGGCCTCCAATTCAGTGTTCTTCAGGAAAGTCACCTCCCCAGAACTCATTCTTGGAATGAAAGGGTTGTACTATGATGATTTTTAATAGTTGTTTCAAGCCCAGCATTTTGGAGTCCTTTGACAAAGGGAAAGGAAGGAGGGAGGGATGGAAGGAGGAAGAAAGGGAAGAAGGGAGGACAGGAGGGAGGGAGGAAAAGGAAAGTTTTGCTGACCTGGTTACTAGTGAATCTCCTACATATAGTATAACCTACTATAATAGATGTGTTTTCTGTGCCTGATGTACACATTTTAGGCTGAGTGAAGGGAGAGGAAAGGCAAGATGTAGCTAGATTTATGTGTGTTTTTTTCCTGCTATCAAATATTATCAAAATAGTTTTTTTCTGCTCTTCAATTATTTTTTTCTTTTCCCTGCCACAAACATTCCTCTTCTGCCAAGAGAAGCCTCCCTAAACCCCGAGTCTATCCCATAAACTGTAGCACAGCAGTAAATGAGAGAAAAAACTCCAGGAACTTGGAGAGAGAAAGGGGTAGAGTGAGGGATGCACGAGCTCAGGCTGAGGCAGGGCTGGGAGCATGAGAAGTTCTGATGTTCCAGAGCAGCAGGGTATGTAGCTCTGTCTGTTTCTTCTGGTGACTCTGCCTGTGGATCTCTCTCTTCCACCTGTGTGTTCATTGAGCAAATGTTTATTGAGGAACTACTGTATGCCAGGCTGGTACTAGGATCAAAGGGGCAAAATATTTAGTAAAATATATGTTTTTGAGTGGACCTGCATGTCTTTCTTTGAGTAGCTGTGACCTGGAGGACCTCTAGGTCTGAGCGTGTATGTGCGTATGTTTGTGTGTATCTGTGAAAATTCCAAGTGTGCATGACAGCAATTGTTTTTCTTCTGCTAGCTTCAGAGGACTTCCTTTTACTTCCTGTGATTCACTTCACAAAGAGTGGGCTTAATCTCTGTTTGATTTTTATAGCCTGCAAGACTTGGGGTATGATCACTAGCAATTTAAAAACAATTAGAAAGCCCATGGAGTTCTGTTTTCCAGAAGTTTCACCTATATTTGTATTATGGAAAATAAGCATCTTATTAGCTCTAGTATCCTATTCATGATTGCAGGATTCAGGAAGAGGAAACATTGCCTGAGCCCAAGTCTCTGTTATGCCATGCTAAGGAGTGACAATTTCCACCACTGATCATTTTCTCATGGGCATTCTTGGCTTTTAGCAAAGGTAAAGCATCTTATTTTTTTAAAAAAATAGTGAGTAGTCCATTTAATAAAGGAGGTATCAGCAGGGCCTGAATGGTTCGTCCCCATGAAAGACTCCTATGAAAACCAAATAATATAGCATTGAATTAAACCAGCCTGGTTTAGTAGTTAGATTCTGTGTGATCAAATTGTTTGGGGTTATTCTCTGTCCACTTCTGTCATCTGGCAGGATATATATTCATGCCCGTTCTGCCTAGAAATATTCAAGGAGAGAGACTCTGGAAACACATTAACAAGGCTGTCTACTTTTATATTTGTTCTCCCAGGGAAACAGAAGTACCTATGTGCCAGCAGAAATGATTGCACCATCGATAAATTCCGAAGGAAAAATTGTCCATCTTGTCGCCTCCGGAAATGCTATGAAGCAGGGATGACTCTGGGAGGTATGATACTTTTCTTCCTTTTACGCCTTCTCCCTCTCCCTCCCACATTCTCTCATTCTCTCTTTAAACCAGATTTTCCTCTTTGATGCTTCCAAGGAGGCCAGCCATGCTCTAGATACAGGCTGACCCCTTCATATCCAACATGGCCATCGGCTAGCTGGTGACTCTCTTTATCCTTAACCAAATCACACCCTTCTCTGGGGCTTGGCACAGGAACAAGAGGTGTGAAGCAGAGATCAGGACCCATCAGACAGTGAGTGAATGTGGACTTGACTGTGAAAGGTTCCGCAGGGGACATAATAGTACTGGCCTTATGTTGTTAAATGGTGGCTAGGATGAGAGAATTAAGAAATCCAGAACAGTCACTGGTGCAGGATGACCCACACACAGGCTGGCGCTGAACACCCAGGAATATCCCTCAGTTAATTGTTGCCTATGTTGTAGTGCTGGCCACCTGGAATGAGAAGCTGCTTCTCTTTGGAACCTATGACTAGGTTGCCAAGCAGAGCCAATTTCCTATCCCACATCTCCCAGGGATGAGCAGACCTTTTAATCATTTCCTTTTCTTTGCAAACCTATTGATCATTTCCAAAAGCATTTTTTTTTCAGTAGCACAGTAGCTTGACAGAAGGAAGATACAGCTGTTTCAAGGGTGAACCCCCATCAAACTGCCCCCTAGTCTGTATCTACCATGAGCACTGTCATCATTCCGGAAAGGCTTGGCTGACACTTCTATTTTTCCCCCTCCAAATTCCTCATTTCTTCGTGTTTATGTCTGCTCAGTGCCAAGGTCCTCCTGCTGCTGCTGCATCCAAAAAGATGCACCTTTCATGAGAAAAGCAAGCTCATTAGTCTATTTTCATTTGGAAATGGAACCTGAAGAAAGGCAAGGTTATTTCTAAATGCCTGAAACTGTAGCCTCATACCTGATTACTCATTATCTGCTGGGAAAACCCAAATGCCTAGAATCCTGCCCTCCCCTCTTCCCCACTCAAGGCTAATTTAGAGGACTTGTCCATCTCTGGCTTTCTGTCAGGTGCTCGATACCTTGGTCTGCCTATGTGCATATTTACAGAAACCAACTTGTTTTCCAGCTATGTGTGAGTCTTCATGTGGATAACTGTACCCTGCCTTACTCACAGGCCAGTACTAGTCTTTAAACAGACCAAAGTACTACAAATGAATTGACCCAGGCTCAATTTGAGACAGTTTCAACAGAAGCATCTCAAGTAGTGTCTGAGACTCCTAGACATTGCAGGCAGGTGCTCTGTGAGTGGTTTTCCAGGCAGCCACATCAAATGAGACTCAAATATCTGAGAAAAACCAAACCTTGTTCTTGTTTGCTTGGCTTACTCCAGAGAAATCCTACCATTGTGGTCTAAGTAGGGAGGAAGAATCAGGACTGGATTGGGGGAATGCAGAAGGAAAGCTAGAAAAGGTGACAAAGGGAATGACAAAAGGAAGTTTTCTCCATGTGAATGCTGCGACCCCATGGTGAGGGTTCTGATAAAGTCAACTCTCAATTATTTAGGCTCTCTGTGAATTATATGTAAGAGAGGGGGGCTCCTAAGTAGAGAATCCCTTGGTTTTCCATCTGCTGATAGGAATTGCAAGCCTGCTTTGACATGGGTAAAGTTTAATGGTAACAAAAGTCCTCATAACATTTGGGTCTGAATATTAAAATTAGTTTCATGTCTCAGCCAACATACTCCATTAGAAAGCAGTTTGTGACGTTATTACAGTGAACCCCTTTTGAAAAGGAGTCTGTGCGTAACAGATAACTTCACTATTCCGTATAGCAGTCAGGCATTCTTGGAGACAGTAGTACAGTAAGTTTTCAAATTGATTTATTGGATAGAGTGCTCCAGTTCGAATGGGCTTGGTCAAAACAATGGAAAGAAGCTGAAAAGTGCTGTGGGTGGCTTTCATTTCAGTTCCATTTCTATGATATTTACTGAGTGTCTGCTATGTACAAGGCACCAGGCTAAGCAATAGAGCTTCAGGCTGCAAACTTCAAGAAATGTCCGCAAGATACAGGGATTTTTGGTGTCCCGTGAATGGTCTTGCCTTTGGAGTCAGGAAAACCTAGGTTAAAGGCCCAGCTCTGTGATTTACTTTGTCCCCTCTCAGCCTCAATTTCTTTGTCTGTAATTTAGAGATACCACTCTCACAGATTTATAACAGACATCAAGGGATCAGATGACATGATGAATATGGACATCCTTGATAAATGACAAAGTGCTAGACAAAGAGGATGGCTTATTATGACAATGAGGTCACTGGTAAGGCTGTTCATAGCACCTCCCAGTTGGCTTTTACCCTGAGTTATTTGGCATGCCCTAAAATATGTAACAGCTCCAACAGACAGAGCATCATCAGAAATCACTCTTGATCACCTCAAACCAAAAGTGCCATTGAGATCCTGTTTGGAAGCTGATTCTAGTAATTAAGGGAATCATATATTACATTCAAGTAATATGACAGTAAAAACCCAAATGTTTACCATCTTAGACAATATTGTTTAAAAAACAAACCTTTCCATTTTGCTAAACTTATCTCCACATTCCCTCTTTCCCTGCTGCAAACACTTCCCAAGTTTATTGTTAACTTGTAAATTCACTGTACACCACATCTTTACTGAAACAATGGAAAAAAGAAAGCAAGCATCAATAAGGGGGGCCCTTCTGAATACTTTAGCAACACACTTCCCTTTTCATAAGATTGGGTTTAGCATAGTCATTTTGATCACCTTGAAGGAGAATTCACATAATTTTGTTTGATTCTTCATCACTCAACTCAAAATTGTATAATATATTCTAAAGTGGCAACTAGGAATGTGGCCTTAGGCAAGTCTCTTCTCCCCCCCTGAGGCTCAGTTTTCCCATCATAAAACTGAGATAATGAGCTTCACCAAAGACCTGTCTGGAACTACCATTTTGTGATTTTATGTCTAAAGCCACAAAGAAACGATTATAAGTTTATCAGCCCTTTTTTGGGCTATCTGCTGTTCCCAGAAGTATAGGTAGTCTAGACCTGAGTGCTTTGTAATTTTAGCTACCTCAAGTCACACCTAAATACGGTATATTTTGTGTGTAAGAGTAGACTGGATAGATAGATTATTGAGGGAGTAGAGGGGAGAAAGGCTGTCTTTGTGTCTTAGAGAAGCTGGTACTCTGCAGCTGGTGGCTGCTTGGTCTTGAGGCCTCAGGATCTCTAATCTGTCTTTCTCTATAGTGTTCCAACTACTGTTTGGTGATGGGATCTCCTCAACTCAGACATACGTAAAAAACATAGCCTTTTCCTTCCTGCTTCTAGGCCTATATACCTGTTAATTGTTTCTGTTCTTAGCAGCTCTTGGTGTTTCTGAAAGGATCTGGGATTCTCAGGGTAGTTCCCTTAAAGACTACCTCCAGGCTCTCAACTGCTCATTCACAACAAGGATAGGCCTTTCTTTGTATATGGTTCATTTTTGGCTGCTTTTGAAAAATCATGTATTGCTAAGTGCTTCAAGAATCTAAACCCTTTGCCTACCTTTCATTTAAGAAAATACTTATAAATACACTGTCCAGAGAAGAACCTTTCCTATGGTGAATTTAGCTGCAGCTTTTTCACAGCCCATAATTAGAATAAATGCACAGCCATCTCTTATTTTTCTCTGCACTTCCCAAAGACATAATCCCAGTTTCCAAGAAGGAATGAGAAAGAAAGAATTTCCCTTATCTACCATCTTCTCCCTTGACCCTTCTCTCCTTCTCACTTTTCCTCTTATTCCTCCCCAAACATTATTTCTTTTTGTGTTTTAAAATTTTTGACTTCAAAGCTTTTAATAAATGGCATTGGCCCCTGCTTATACCCTCCTGTCCTGGACCATGGAATATGGTAGACCTTTCAGGAATTTCAGGTAGCAACCAAACCCCAGAAGAGGAGAATTAAACATGGAGCCCCAGAGTATATGAGAATCTTGAGTGTGCTGCATTTTCTTCACAGGTTACTCTAGCATATTTGAGAAGTCTCTTTCCTACTAGGAAACCTAACTCCACATCTGAGACTCAAAACTGTTAAGAGATCTGCAGGTTTTAACAAGCTTCATGATTCTCTAGTTGGGAGGAAAGCTCAGGGAACCCCTGGCCATCGTCTAATGTCGTCGTGGACACTTTGAACATCGTTGTGGTTTCCAGTGTTGAAGACAGTCCTGATGCCAGCTCTTTCATCATTCTGCTTGCTCAAGAACAGCCCAGCATTGTTACTTCTGTATCATATGTCCTGGATGCAAGAGAGTGATTACAAGGCTGAAATACTATTCATGCCATGGTTTTTCAGGAGACAAGTTTCACAGCATTTATTCATTCATCTATCCATCCGTCCTTCCAACCAGCCAACTAGCTAGTCCTTCCATATTTCCATCCCTTGCATCACCTACTTATTCATTTAGCAGATATTTCTTGAGTGCCAATTATGTGCCAGATCATATTGTAGGCATTTGTGGGGAGCAGAGATGAATAAGATATAACGCCTGCCTCAAAAAGTTAAACAAGAGGAGGGGCCGGCCCAGTGGCACAGCGGTTAAGTTCACACATTCCGCTTCAGCAGCCTGGGGTTCACCAGTTTGGATCCCAGGTGCAGACCTACGCACCGCTTGTCAAGCCATGCCTTGGCAGGCGTCCCACATATAAAGTCGAGAAAGATGGGCACATATGTTAGCTCGGGGCCAGTCTTCCTCAGCAAAAATAGGAGGGTTGGCTGCAGGTGTTAGCTCAGGGCTAATCTTCGTCAAAAAAAAAAGAAGTTAAACAAAGGAGACAGATAATAATAATAAATACACCTTAATCTTAAAGGACAAGGAGGAAATGACTGGGAAAGAGTTGAGTGAGGTAGAAGGGAAAGGGCATTCAACGCAAAGGGCGCAGTTTGAATAAAGGCACAGAGACATAAAAAAGAATGCATTGAGAGTTTGAGGAGTAGGAAGTAGTTTAACATGGCCTGATCTGGGGAAATGGAAAAGGCAAGCTGAAACCACATTGAAAGTGGACTTTGTTATTATGCTAAAAGTTTTGGACTTTAGGTGGTTGAAGATTTATGGCATGGGACAGACACGTTCACATATCATTTTGTTTATTTGCATGTTTGGGTTTTTTTTTTTTAGAATTAGTGGCAGCATGAATGTAATGTAGGTGAGGGCTTAAATTTTACAAAAAGAGATAGTAGGCCAAGTAGAGAGAAATTTCCAACATCAAATTTTGCTAAACACCTAGGATTGCAGCCTTAGTTCCTGGGATTAGTTACCTTCATTTGGGTTGATAACTACAAGTACTGACCAGGTACATGAGTCCTTCTCTTATACAAGTCTGTTGCCTTGATCTAGGCCAGTGTTTCCTAGTATGGCTTCTGAGATAACTAGTTCCATGACATGGTCCATTAAAAATGATTTCTGTGGTCAAATAAGTTAGGTAAACCTGCATATTATGGTCCTGCTCAGGAAGATTTACAGTACATGTTAGCATATCACAGACCTTAGCAAGTACAGCAATAAATTAACCTGAGGAACTTGGTCACTCAGGATTCCCAAATTTAATTCAACCACAGAAACTTTCTTCACACGGTACTTGTTAATATCCTACAAAACCACTGTTTTCTGGAATACACTTTGGAAAATTTAGTTATAGATAAGTACTCTATCCTATAGGCAAACAATATCCAAGCCCAGGTGATCTATTTTGTAGATGTATCTGTCATTGCCTACCAGGGAAATCAATCAAGAATTCTTTTATGACCACGGGCAAACCATCCTCACAACATCTCAAAAGTATTCACCAGAGGCAACTAAAACCACTAAAGTAAACCATGTTGAATCTGTAGTATTATTGTCATACACAAAGGATAGGACATAATCCAGGCCAAAACAGGGTTATTGCCCAAGTCATCTAAAGGCCACAGGTACATATTCCTGAACCAAGGAGCATGCTAGACAAGTTATTTCTGAGAAATATAATGACTTCCAGCATGACACAGAGTGATCACTAAATATTTTGGACATCTAGACATTCTGCCCTGAAGTTTAACAGTCTTTTTCTGTACTCTCTGACCAGCATTCCAACATCTACCCAGAACCTCATCATGGTTCTACCACATAATTTCATTTCTAAAGTAGGAGGCCTAAAAATCCCAGATTTGTAGCATTTAGGTCTCCTACCACCCACCCGATGATTGAATCTCCTCTACCTCCTGTTCAGTAGGTAGCAGAGTATCATAAAGGATCAACAATGTGGATCTCAGTTACTGGGATTTCCTCCCTTCTTCTTTGACTCTCTAGATCCCTAAAAGTCTTCAGATTAGAGATGCAAGTGGTAAGCCTCAATTCTGAGAAGTACTACTCCCTACACACAATTCTGATACCTGAGTGCTCCTCCTTTGCTCCAGATCTGTGTAACTGAGGCATGCACAGAGGAAGAGAATTGCCCTGTAAACTTTGACATCAAAATGCACAACAGGTGATTCAGCACTTACAACCTCTGTTTTTTTGTTTTGTGTATTTTGTTTTGAGGTCCTCTGGTATAGTGGAAATAGCATGATGGACTCAGATACAGACAGGCCTTGTTTCTAGTCCTGGCTCTGCTACTTAGTATCTTGATGACTTTAGTCAAATCATTAGATCTCTCTGAGCCTCAGTTTCCCCAGCGACACTATGGGAAAAAAAATCTTCCTTACAGAATTCTCAAAATTTTTTAAAGAAACTGGTACATAGTAGGCACACAATAAATATTACTGTACCCTCCAATCCTTTTTAGGGTGAGGATTGGTCTGTGTGCTCCCAGTCAGCACTGGGGCCTATTCTTTCTCTGCTATTACAGTGTGGCTTACGGTACTGGTTCCTTGGTTCTCTGGCCTTTGAATCACCCTTGAATCAACCCTTGAAATCTGTTCTCCATGGTCTAGATCACCATCTTCCAAGTGGTTACCTACATATTTGATGACACATTGGAGGGAAAAAGGTATACTTCTCTCCAACTGTAGTTCTCAAGTGAACTTGTATAAAGCAAAACCAGAGACTGTATCTCTTACTTCCTCCAAACCAGATTATCTGGGACAGCACATATATCTTGTAGTCTGTCTCTGAGTCTTTGCTTTTAGAAAACTATGGTTAGAGGTAAATAATATTTTTCTAATCATCAAAATTGATGGTACCCCATGTCTGGTACTTGAATGAGTATCTCACTTGTAAAATTTCCACTTAAAATCCTTGAGTTTTTAAAATGTAATAGCACAGAAAGATTTTATTGTTGTTTACTTTTGCCGTGAGTGCTTCAAAATCCCTCAGTTGCTCTTGAGAGAGTAAAATGATGTCATAGGCAATATTTTTTGAAGGTAGTAGGCAGAAAGCTAAGAGTAAGCTCACACAATAGGTCATATATACAAAAGCAAGTATTTTCCAAATGCAACAATTCAGGAAAAAAAGTTTCATTTGAGCTGATAGCATAACTGCTTGTTTGAAAACATTTTACTTTTGATTTAAAAAGAGTGTCACCTATTGTTCCAAATTGTAGGATGTATTCCTTAAGATCACAAAAGTATTTAAAATATTTTCTTACTGTACTGAACTTATACAGAGAGAATTTACCTGAGCAAGATGCTTTTTTAGAGAGTTTTGCACATCCTTTGTGATCACGTTTGTATGAAGTAGAACTAAGGGGGAAATGTACGACTACCCAGAAACCAGTAGAGCCTTCAGGTTGTCTGTTATTGATAATATTTCCATGACAACACATATCTAGGAAGTAAACCGGAAATGGTGTCGCTACCCTGAATCACCTCTTTTGGGATCAGGTTCCATTCTCCTCAGCCCAGTTAATCCTTGCTGTACTTTTTAGATCTCTTAAACCAGGCATAGAAATGTCTTTCTTTTCCCTGTTTATTACCTCATTGGACCAATGGTTATGTGGCTGAGGTGAAAAATGGTTTTTGAGGGACATTTCAGCCTTCTAGCAGTTAGCAATTAAAAAACTGTAAGCACCAATCCTGAAGAAATTACCTGCAGAAAACTTGGACTGGCATTTGCAACTAAGAAGAAAATCTGTATCTTGACCAAGACAAAAGGTCACCAGCCCAGGCCTGCACAGTGTGGTGTGTCATGCTGACCACAATGAAACTGAAAGAGACTGAGGACTCTCCCTAGGGTGGAAAATGAGGCAAGGAAGCTTTGATTAGTGAGCTGTTAGGCACACAGACATTAATTTTCAAGCATTCCCATTTCCAGGCTGAATAATAATGCTTGTAATATGGGATTGTTTGGCTGCTGCAAGAATTTTGGAAGAACGAATAGGGCTATGAGTGGCTGTAATGAGACTGTTAAATTCCACCTCCCTTCTCGTCCTCTACATCCTCTCCCGCCACCCTCCCCCCATCTAACTCTTGCCCACTGTGTACAGACAGGCACACACAGGCATATATATAAGCTCTTTAGTATATTTGTCAATAAAGAAGAAAAAAAAGGAAAAAAACTCCAAGTAAAGAATTTTTCATTTCTCCATCTCACCTCTATCTTACAGGCAGGTAAGAAAAGAGAAAAGGAAACTCCCCTCAGTCCAAAATGGCAGCCACCCTCCTCCCCAATTTTGCACACTACCTCCTATGTCGGAGGACCTGACTTATGCATCTGATTATGGAGCCTACTAAGTGCAAGCCCATCTTGAAGTTCCTACATTCAATAGTGTCTTTCTTTCATATTAGAAAAATCCCGGCTTGGCAATTGCAAGCATCTCAAATGACCAGACACTGAATAAAGACGGACCTGCCTCATTCAGAATGACAGTTCTAGAGGGCTTTAGTGGATAACCCTGAAACACCTGGAATCTAAAGCTTAGGAGCTTAAGCCCTCGCTCTTCAACACAGACTCTGACTCTGGGGCTGTGGGCTACTCTCTTGGTTGTTGATTCTCCCCCAGTGAGACTGATGGTGTTTCCCTACCTCTCAGGGATGTTGTGAGGACTAGCTCTAGAAGGACAGTAGTCCTCCCTTATCTGTAGTTTCATTTTCTGTGTTTTCAGTTACTTGCAGTCAACCACAGTCTGAAAATATTAAATGGAAAATGCCAGAAATAAACAATTCATAAGTTTTCCATTGCATGCCGTTCTGAGTAGTGTGATAAAATCTCATGCCCTCCTCCTCCATTCTGCCTGAGACACGAATCATCCCTTTGTCTACCATATCCACTTTATATCCACTCTATATGTACTACCCATGCATTAGTCACTTAGTAGCCATCTCTGTTACCAGATCTACTGTCGACAGTGTTTGTGTTCAAGTAACCCTTATTTTACTTTATAATGGCCCCAATGCCAACTTTATTATTAGTTATTTTTGTTAATCTCTTACTGTGCCTAATTTATAAATTAAACTTTACCGTAGGTATGTATGCATAGGAAAACACATAGTATATAGAGAGTTTGGTACTATCTGTGGTTTCAGGTATCCACTGACGGTCTTGGAATGTATACCCCACAGGTAAGGGGGACTACTAGGAGCAGTTACCATTCATGTAGTTGTGAGTATTATCATTGTTGTTTCCCGTAATATGACTTGTCATTAGCAGAGTGCTTTTGGATTGTTCTTGATTGTATGTGATGGCAGCCAGGCACTGACTGAGGATGCAGTGAAGCTCTGACTTGGTTGCTCACTTTCCACAGTGTGCTGCCTGGAAAAAGCTTTGTTCATAGGACTCAACGTACTACCTTGACCAAGAAGCCACTGTGCCTATCTGAGGTTCCTGTGGTTATTTTCACTTGGTTTTTGGGCAGTTCATGAGTTTCCCCTTACCTCCATTCTGCTGCACCACTGCCAGGGAACTAGATCTTAACCTCAGGTTCCATCACTGAGCTGAAAGTACTAGCTGATCCATAGAAGTTCAGAAAACAAGGATCAGATTTCTTCTTGTCTTGGAGGAGCAGCCCCAAGAGGCCAGCCAGCCCTTCTCTTCAAACAGACCAGGAAACTAGAGTCAGAAAGTTCTTTTCTTCTTATTCCCACAGTTGAGGTGACTCTTTTCAAGAGTGCACACACACTTGAGCCTTTCATAAAGAGAGAGGAAGGAAAAAGTCTAAGACCCAGTGCCTACTTCTCTTGTTTCTTATTGAAATTAGGATGATGGAGGAAAATGGATCAGATTTTACCTCTTACTTCTATCCTTAATGCCCCCACACTCCCCCCTTCATTTGAGGGACCACCTACCGCTATTGACCAGGAGCCGGCCCCAGACCGTGTCCTTCCCCAGGATGTTCTCAGCCTCGCAGACATATTCCCCAGCATCTTCCACCTTCACTTTATTGAACTGTAGTTGTGAGTTCTTTCTGGTTAGGAAGGGGACAAGCCAGGGAGAGGCGTGAGCCAGGGCCCAGGCTGGCTGTGGCTTCCCAGCAGTCACCTTTCCCTGCAGAGCCACAATGGCTGTACAGGGTGGATGGGAAGTAGATTCTCTCCAACCAGCCATTTCTGGGGTCCGGGTGGAATGCTGAGTCCCTGGAGCCAGAGGGAGACCTGGGTACTCAGGAGAACACAGGGTGGGGCTAGTGGCTACACAAACGGTCTAATCTATGAATCCCCACATTCACTTTTCCACAGCTAGACCTTCTTTGTACTCACTTATATCATACACTTGCCTCTCCATCAGGTGTGAGGCTTTGTTCTTCTCCCAAGCCAGCCTCAAACTTTGCATTGATAAAAGAGAAGAGGCACTGAGAGTTTGTAATATCTTCCTATGTTCTGTTTCTGCTCCAGAGCCTCCATATTGAAACCAGTTTCCTTCTGGTGGATGCGGAGTCTGTGACACCAGGAGCAGACAAATAGAAGAGTCAGAAGCATCCTCCCTCCCTTGCCTTGGGCCTGCATTTTCCACCCTCTTCCTTCTCCAGTCTCCACCTACACGCACACACAGAGAGACACACACACACATGGACATGGACACACACACACACACACACACACACACACACACGTCTTTCTCTTTCTCATGATTCAACAACATTCTAGAGAAAAGCCAAGGAAGAACTTCAAGAGGGTGGGGAGGTTCCCCCTCCTCGGAGCAGAATTTTCATCTCTAGGCCAACAAGAGCTTCCCTAATGTGGATTGAAAGGCTAATATGATTTACTTTTTAACTGCTTTCTATTTATTTGAATGTTGCATATTTCTGCTAGCTAATTTTCCTTTAATAAAGCCATTAATACACCAGTGGTATTTTCTTATTTACAACAGACTGACAGAATTAATGCTGTTAACATTGGGCCTTTTTTTCTTTTTCTTTTTTCTTTCTTTTTTTTTTTTTTTCTCTCGTTTGCTTTCCAGGTCATGGTGACCTGTTCAGCTTGGACTGTTTCACATTTGTTTTTAATGTCAGTTTAAATGTGATTGTAAAAGCATGTATGCTCTAAATTCATGAAGTTAGTTTTTCCAGTGGAAAAGCCTGGTATACGAAAGCATTTCCAGCCTCTGCAATTTCACATGAGCAGATTTTTGGTAATGACCTTGTGCCCCTCACCCAGTATGTCATCTGGACAGTGAGCCCCTTTTGTCTGGCTCAGTAGTCAGAGAGAGGAGACTTATAAATAGTTTCTGCCAGATCTTGTGCTTTGGCAAGGATATGCAGCATTGCATATCATTCTATTATTAATTACGTTTACTCCTCCATGAACTAAAAACTATTAGACTAAATAGTCCAATATAAACCTTGAAAGATAAAATTTTATATTCTTTTCCATGGCTAGTCCTCTGACTCAGAACTGGGACTGTGAGGAGAATGGAGGCGTGGGGGGAAGGACCAAGGAGCCTTCTTGCCTGAGAGAATTTGGCCTACACTTATTAGCGTACACTTACATTTAGATGCACTCTTTCCTAATCTCATTCCATGCCTGCCAAGGACTGGCTCTGTTCCCTGTCTCTTGTCCCTGTCCTAGTTCTTGCCCACTCATCTCCAGCTAACCCTTCTCCCCACTAACATGCTAGTCCACCTGACAAAATGTAAAGAGTACCATCCTAGAAGTCAGGATACCTGGTTCTAGTTCCTGCTCTGCTACTATCTAGCTGTGTGACCTTGGGCAAGACTTAGCTTTCGCCTTCAGTCTAATCATCTTTAAAATAGGGATTGGTTTGGATGAGAGAAGAAGTGATAGACAAGATCTGAGGTCTTCAAACATTTTCTTGGCAATGTAACCTTTTCTTCAAACAAAATCTTATGCGGAGTCCCAAATGTAGATACAGAATAAAGCACTGCTGCTCTGGTTTGAAAGAAGGTGGGGTTACTGGAGCCACATGCTCAGGGCCACTTTGCCTCCTCTCAGGGGCCTTTAAAGAAACTTGTAGAACCCTTGGGACTCTACTACTGTACTAGATTAATGTCTGGGGACCCTTCTAACTGATTCTCTCTCTTAACTCATTTCAATCCCTGTGGAACCTCTATATGTGTTATCAATTAACTTTTTCAAAAAAAAGTTCACCTGCTTGACATAAAGGGGATGAAGTGAAGCAATGTGGGGCTTAGCAGCCAGCAAGAGTAAGAGGCATCTTATTGACCTACAGAATTTACTCTGTGTTAAGGACCTTACATGCATTCTCTTAGGGAAAATTACAACAACTCTATGAGGTAGATCCTATTATTATATTATTGTTAGGTTCTGAAACCTGTCAGTTTGGCCCTCAACCTTTGGCTTCAGGAAGTTGCCCAAGATGGAAGGCAGTACTTCTTATAGGCTACCACCCTAAACAGTTTTTCAGAATGTTTTCTAGCTAGAGATCTACTCTTGGAAAATGTCATAGCCTACATACTAGCATACACTTTTATAGGATTCAGAGCACTTTTACTGAGATCATCTCATTTCCTCCTAATAACAGTCCTATGCAATACTGAGGTCAGATTGTCACCATAACACAGATGAGAAAACTGAGGTATAGGAGAAATAAAGGGATATGTTCACATATCCCATAAGACACTGAATACCACCACCAATAATAAAAAGCCCTTCATTGTGAAAAACATTTTAGAACTTTGATGTCATCGTTGCATTCTGCCTGCTTAAATTCAGTGTATTTTTTCACCATGCTTCAGTCTCGGAGAGCACCTTCGGTGGTATAGAATCTTCCATTTACTCTCAGACGCCACCACAGTGTCTCTATTCCTCATTAACAGCCTTATTGCTTAGGTACTAATATTATCCCCACTTTACAGGTGAGGAAATTGAGGTACAAAGAAGCTAAGTCTTTCCCAAAGTCACATAGCTAGTAAGCTGTAGAGCCAGGCATACAACTGAGACAGTCTGGCTCCATATTCTTTGGCTTAACTACTACCCTTTAACATATATGAGGAAACTAAGAGCAAAAGAAGGAAAGGGATGTTCCCGAGGTCATACACTGAGCTCCCCTGGATCTTAATCTGGTGTTCTTCTGAACTTCTAAGCCTAAAGTTGTACAGTGAGATCCCCTGACTCTAATCCAAGTGGATGGAATGATGGCTGGCATGATTACCAATCACTTTCACTGTCTCCAACCCACCCTATTTATCTTTTAGGCTGCTTTACTCATTTACATATCTGCCTGACTAGTAAAGATATTGGAGTTCATGTCACCTAGGTTTACACATTAGAATATATAAGCACCTGCACACATGTATACTCACATTCACATAAGTACAGCCTAGTCTGGTTTCATGAAGAACTTGCAGCCCTGCACCAAACATACATTTATGTTTACTTAGCATTTAGAATTAAACTTAAGATATGAAATCAGTTTACAGGCAGTTATGTGCAGAAGAAACTCAGTTACTGTTTTTCATTTCATAATGTGTTACTCTTCCCTTCCCTTCTCTTCTGTATCTGGTTCTCTGTTAATCCTTCTGTCCTTTGTTCCTCATGCCTGAGTTAGGTCACCTGCAAACCATTTACTCCCTACTACTTAGGAAGGAAGGGAGAGTGAAGAGACTATTTTGGAGGGCTCACTACATGCCAGGCATTCTCTCTCATTTAGTACTCATAAATGTCCTAAAAACTAGGTGACACCACCCCCATTTTACAGATGAGAACCTGAATCTCAGAGAAGCTAAGCAAAGGGCTCAAAGTTAAGCTATTAATTGACAGAGCTGGGATTTGAACCCAAGATTGTCTGACTCCAAAGCCTATTTTGCCCTACAGAACACTTCCATAAGGAAAGTGTCTTAGTTTTCTATTGCTGCAAAACAAATTACCGCAAATTAACAGCTTCAAACAGTACCGATTTATCAGCTCACAGTTCTGTAAGTCAGCAGTCTGATACAGCATGACTGGATTCTCAGCTCATTGTCTCACAAGGATGAAATCAAGATATTGGCCAGGCTGCATTCTAATCTGGAGCTCAGTGTCCTCTTCCAAGCCCACGTGATTATGGCAGGTTTCAGTTCCTTGAAGTTGTAGGATTAAGGTTCCTCTTTCCTTTCTGGCTGTCAGTCAAAGGCCACTCTCAGCTTTTAAAGGCTGACCTCATTTCTTGCCATGTGGACCCCTCCACCTTCAAAGCCAGCAACAGAGAACTTTCCTTGTGTTGAATCCCCCTGATTCCATGAATGTCTTTCCAGAAAGAGCCCAATCTATCTCTTTTTTTGTGGCGGGGGTGGGGGAGATTAGCCCTGAGCTAACATCTGCCACCAATCCATCTCTTTTTGCTGAGGAAGACTGGCCCTGAGCTAACATCTGTGCCCATCTTCCTTCACTTTATATGTGGGACGCCTACCACAGCATGGCTTGCTAAGTGGTGCCATGTCCACACCTGGGATCTGAACCAGCGAACCCCGGGCCGCCAAAGTGGAAAATGCGCACTTAACCGCTGCGCTACCAGACTAGCACCCCCCCCAAGTCTCTTTTAAAGGATCATCTGATTAAGCCAGGCCCATCAAGGATAACTTCCCTTAAAGTTCAACTGAATTGTGACCTTAAATCTGCCCAATCCTTTCACAATGCCACCTAGATTAGTGTTTGACTAACTGGAAGAAGGTGTGTGTACACCAGGGATTGGGAATCTCGGGGGCCATCTTAGAGGTCTATCTACCACAGAAAGTGATTCTTTTATGCTCCAAATTCCATGGTCAGATATGAGGAAAAACAAATCTTTGAACTTAGGGAGAGGGATTCAAACTTTCTAAAACTATGGAAACTTCACCTCACCTTGCCTGTCCCCTGCCCATTAATGAGAAATCCTCTATCTTGAGGTGGCAAGGAATGAGTCAGGAACAGTTCCTAAAGGTCACAGTGGCTATAGAAGCTACAGATTAAGCACATCTACCTCTCCGTAGGGATACACCATGGAACCTGATATGAAAAATCTTTCTCTGGTGCTGTAGAGACAGCCCTCACAGGAGTCTAATGCCACCAGACTGAAAAGTAAGTTCCCCATAAGATCCACGAGCAGGATTCAGGCATCATGTCAGATGCTCCAAACCCCTAAATAGCAGGTAGGGACAGGGAAGTACCTTGCCAATGTCCCTTTGTTGTCACTGCTCTGACCTAAGACTGAAAGACAGGGAAGAGATGCAAAGCAACTCACACAACATCAGAACTATCCACCTTTACTGTCCGCTTTCTCCTGGCTTCACCACTCAATTTAAGTAAACTATTGAGTCTCTGCCATAACACAGGGGCTAGCAGGTTTGCACCTTACAGGAAAGAGTTAAATCTGACTCTGGGGCTCAGGTGCAGGAGGCGGGAGGGGTGTGGGGGCGGCCTTCAGGGAAGACAACAAGGCCTTGGGCATTGAGTAACAGCTGAGACTAGCAAGCCTCATTATCCAGCATTCCAAGTCGTCTAGCAACATGCTGGCCTCTGCTGCAGAGAGAGAACAGAGGATCCCCCAACAGAATGAATGGAATCTGATTTCAATTACGTTCAGTACGGTCACTCTCTTCAGGGAGAGAGGCCAGAACACCTGGTGCAGCTTGGGCCGCTGTGGCCGCAGGGACTGCACATTACCCAGGTCCTGGAGGCAAGTGGGAATGCAGCTTCTCTTCCTCAAGCAGATGCCATATAGGTATAGAAGAGGAGGATGTGAAAATACCAGCTGAGTTCTCATTAGCACTACACAGAGAAGGGGAAATATTTCATATTGATGGATTCTCCCCATAGTCTCTGCACATATTGATCTTGCTTGTAATGAGTTTTCTTAGGTCCACGAGTCATCACCCCACTGAGATCTGAGTCATTGGTGGGAGAGTTGAGGTGACAAAGTGTACCTCACTGATTGCACCAGCACCAATTGCTCTGTGTGTCCCTCCACCTTTTAGAAAGCCCATGGATTCATCTGTATAAAATTCATCTGGATTCTTTTCTTCTTTATCAATAGCATGAGTAGGGCATGACAATGGGACAGCTGCTCCAGAGAACAGTTTAGAGTCACAGCACTATTCCACAGAACTTTCTGAGATGATGAGAATGTTCTGTATCTGTGCTGTCCAGTGTAGCAGCCACTAGCAGTTAGAACATGGGCTTTGTAGTCAGCATACCAGGTTCAGATTATTGGGTTCTCTTTCTTGATAGCTGTGTTACCTCAGTTTACTCACTTGCAAAACAGGGATAGGAAATATTCCTAACTTCCTACGTCATTGTGGAATTACATGATGGAATGTGTTCATGAATTGAGGCACATAGAAAGCCCTGAAAAAATATTTACCCATATTTCTCTTAGTTACTTCAGGCATAGAACTAATTACATCTCTGTCGTCTCCCAGGCTGGAAGGGTGACTCTATGGTCCAGCAATTCCTGAGTTCAAAGCCGCAAAGTGCCAGTGAGAAAGAAGAGGGGGTCTACCTCTAGAAACTGTACCAGGAGAACAGATCTGATAGGCACTGCCAGTCTGTAGAGCTGCCTACAAGAACCCATGTCAGCAATGGGTTCACCAGATGACAAGATATTGTAGAACCCAGGCCTGTAGCTCTGGGGAAAAATGGGCTTAGCCCAGCCCATACCTTCCACTATGTGCCCTTGGTGGGAGGTAGGAAGTGGGAGTTGACAGTGGATGTGCATATCTCCCTTATTACTGACTGTGCCCAAGCCCTGCAGAAATGATTGTTGGACAAGGTCATCTTGCACTCTGGATTGATTTTCCAGGCTCTCTTGTTATTTACCCTGAGTTCTTCTCTGTGTTCCTTTTGTACCACCCACCCCAACATTTTCTCCCTTTCTATCTTAGTTGTTAATCCAAACATATGATCTATTCTTGCACTTATTTACTGAGTTGCACTATGATTAGAGTTTGCATTGTAGGACTCATTTTTCTAATTAGAGTTGAGAGTCAGTTCCAGATAAATATCTTTTTCTGTCGGAGCCAGAAGCAGGTCAGCAACAAGTTTTGTTGTATTTATCCATTTAAATTGAGCAATCAACTTCTCTCTTTGCTTTATACCTTTTTTATTTATTATTATTATTTTAAAGGGATTAGAGATAAAGTGGTTTATGGTCAGCCCCAGTGCAACTGCCTATGCTAGGCCTCAGAGTTATGACCTTTTCAATTATTTATATTTCTGCCAATATAAATGCTAGGGAAAATAGCACAAAGTAAACATCAGGATGCCCAAAGACCTCTAAATTGTGTGTGCGCGAGCATAGGGGAGGATGGTTCTTAAGGTCTGAGTTTTATATTATTGTTGTTTAAAATAATGTTGTTTCTATCATCCTTTCTAATGGCTGCCTCCTAGCATGGTTCCCGTTTTACAGACTGATTATAGAGGCAGGGACATTCTGTTATTTCTTTGATACTATTGAGGATTTCAGCCCTTTGGCTTCCTCCTCTGCCCTTTGCTAAAGAAGGAAATCAATACGTGTGTTACAGTGCTTGTTCAACTGTCGGTGTTAATGTCTGACAATAGCTGAGGCTGTTACAGTGTTCAGTGGGAAATGCTGAAACACCAGAAAATTCCTGTTCATTGAGCCCAAAGTGGGATAATAGAATTGGTAGTCTGAAGATGGGAAGGGACATTCGAGGCCATTTTTTAAAAACTTACTCCCATCTGTTGCTTGACTTCTTAAGCATTGTACATCTAGTCTCTGCTTGATCATCTCCAGTGACATGAGTGCTTGACAACCTTTCAATCTTCAGAGAGCTTTAACTAACAAAATGGAGTTGGGGGGACTAAAATCCAAGTCAGTATGCTTTCTGCTACCCCTAGGGTCAAAGAACAAGTCTAGTCCTTTTTCAAAAGGTCTGCCTTTCTAGTCTCTTTCTCTGGCAATCTGCTAGACATGCTGGATATTGACACAAGTACATCACTCCCTTTATTTAAAACATTCTGTATTTGCCTATCACCTATAAGATAAAGCCAAAATTTCTTAATATTATATACATGCTCCTTTAAAATCAAGACCCATCTTTGTTTTCAGCCCCATAAATAGCTACTCTCCTCACACATGCAATGTATACCCCAGCCACACTGGTCTCTGTTTCCCCCAAACACTCCTCAGTGCTTTTGTTTATGCTCTTTCTACCCCTCCCATTCTCACCATTCTTCAAGGTCCAGGTCAAATGCCACCATGCATAATGATTATTGTCTTCCTTTTTTGTTAGTACTTCTGCTATAACGTTAACTGGTTTGGCATTTTCTAGAATTGTTTGTGGGCATTCATTTCTCCTCTACCAAACTAGGTTAGGGCCTGTGTCTGTTTTGTCATCCAGAAACAAAGGCCTAACAATGGATGTCTGTTGAATAAATCATGACTATATCAGTAAATAATTTAATTGAAAGTCTGAGGTATGGATACAGAAGACTGCATTTAGGCAGAGCCCAATCCAAGGATATACTAGGTTTGTTTGGCAAGGGGACTGGGGAGAAAGCAAGATATGAAAGTTTGAGTTTAGTAGGGATTTGGAGTGATGAATTATTCGGTCAGCCAGTGTTTAAACTGAGCACTTGTCCTTAAGGAGTTTAGAACCTGTGACCAGGGAGAGTGAACGTCCTTACTTTTTTAGTTTAGGCAACTTTTCTAACAGGGTAGCTGTGCTGTGTGTTTTTGGCCACTGATAATAAATCCAAGTTTCCTTTCCTTTTCAATAGCCCGGAAGTTAAAGAAACTTGGTAATCTGAAACTACAGGAGGAAGGGGAGGCTTCCAGCGCCACCAGCCCCACTGAGGAGCCAACCCAGAAGCTGACGGTGTCACACATTGAAGGCTATGAGTGTCAGCCCATCTTTCTGAATGTCCTGGAAGCCATTGAGCCTGGCGTGGTGTGTGCTGGACATGACAACAATCAGCCGGACTCCTTTGCAGCCTTGCTCTCTAGCCTCAATGAATTGGGTGAAAGACAGCTTGTACATGTGGTCAAGTGGGCCAAGGCCTTGCCTGGTAAGGAAAAGAAAAGTGGGGACATGGGATAAAGGAGATAATATTTAGTGAATGCTCTTGCAGGTTAGGCATTCATGTCCAATCCTTTCCTGCTCATTTACTCATGCAATCCTCACCATAACCTTATGGGAGCAGAGATTGGTATAATCGCCACTTTAAAAATAAGGAAACTCAGAATCCAAGGAGAAGGGTAGTGTTACAGAGTGTCCCATGCACTTCACATTGGCACACAGCAATCACGTTTCCGTGTTCAATCCACAGACGCAGTGAGAAAATTTGCCCGTAATCACAGATCACATAGACATACCCTCATATGCCTTAAGATGCTCTTCTACGTGTGTATGAACATGCTTATCCAAAAGATAATCTTGAGCTTGACTGATATTCTGTCTTCAATGTTCCCTTTAGGAACCATACCATGAGAACTCATATTCTGGTAGAGTAGAAACCCTATGGTAGAAAGAACATGGTGTTGGGAGCCAGAAAACTTAGGCTCTAGTTTTAGCTCTGTTGGTAACTCATTGTTTGATCCATTCCCTTTCTGGGTCTCAGTGTCTATAGCTGTATAACATATGAAGAGTGGTTTGGACCGAATTAATGGTTTTAAAATTTTGCTTCCAGGAACTGTTAGTGCTGTTTAAACTACATTAGGAATCATAGTGGGAGGAAATATTATGTGATGGTGAAAGAAATATCAAGTGTTTTTCTAACTTTTGCTTGGATACCTTCAGTGACGGGAAACTCACTTTCTCTATAGGCCATCTGTTGTTCCAACAGGTCTGATTATTAAAATGTTAGAGCTTAAAGAAGCCTCAGAGATCCTCTACACAAGGCTTCACAAACTTTCCTTTAGCAGCCAAACTCTTTATTTCACAAAAACATCTTACACAGATACAAGTGGAGCTGGTAGATTTAAAGCCAGTGCCTCTCCCTCACTACCCACAGAGAAGCCTCAGGTCACTCTTGCAGAATCTTAGGACTCCAGGGAACACAGTTTGGAAACGAAGTATAAACTCTTTAAAGGTTATCCTAATCCTAAAATTCTGTGATTCAAAGATTCTTTTGAAACATCAACCAAACCTCTTCTTATGGAGTCAAAGATTAACCTGCCTTCTGCAATCAGATTGAAATTTATGTTGAACAGAGAAGTTTCATGTGTATACCTCATTTGATCCTCATAAGAATCCTATATGGTAGGGATTCTTTTCCCTATTTTATAGATAAAGACACTGAAGCTCTGAAAAGTGATGTGCTTGGCCTATAGTAACACAGTCAGAAAGTATCAGGGCCAGAACTTGAGTACAGGTCCCCTCCTAATTCCAATCCCCTCCTCATCCCACTCCACCCATAGTCTGTGTAGTACCCTTATAGTTCTATAGCGCTGGGCTTTACAGTGAGGGGCCAAGGTTTTGTCCAAGGCCACTTGGGTCATAATGTGGACTTGCTGCCTTTGAAGACATTGCATTTTGGCTGTCTAGCCCCTGTTTTGTCTTTACAACTCACAAGGCCCATTCACAGCCATCAGACCTTCCCTAACACCTTCCCAGCTTAGGAAGCTGAGATTGACTAGCCAATAAGATCACTGGAAAGAAGGCCCAAGGATTCTGGGTATGTATGTACTGAGCCAAAACACAGGATTCACACAGGGAGGAAAAAATACAAGAAAGAAAGAAGAGAAAGTTGCTTTAATTCTTATCACTGGATGTCTTGATGTCATATGTATAACAGACGTTCAGTTTAATCTTTCCAAGCAGTTGCCACACCTAAATTGTCCCATTTTATAGGATAGAGAACCTTTTCATATAGATGATTCTACTTAATCCTCACAGTAGTTCTATGAAGCATAAGGACGATTATCTCCATTTCAAATGTTAAGGCTCAGAGAGCTTAACTAACTTGTTCCATTTGGTGACTTAACAAATGGAGCCAGAATTTGGACTCATACCCCCTGATTTCTAATTTGGTGATCTTAACAATAACCTAGTGCAAATCATTTTGGCAGAATTTGTATGACTGGGAGTCACTAGCTTTCCTCAGCCCAACCCCCAGGATAGGAACCCCTCTCTTTACATTAACAAGTCTGCAAGGCAGTGTCAGTTCATCATCTAGATTGTCCAAGGAAATTATCTCTGACCCTGATCACCTACTAGTTCAAGTTGTTTGCTCATTCAAGAGATTGAGTTCCAGTCATATGTGAGGCATTGTGCTAGGCACCTACTCAGATAAATTTTGTTGTAAGTTTTCTGTGATAGTGATGATATATGTAAATTGCCTAGTATAGTACCTGGTACATTAATAGATGAAACTGCTAATTGAGGGTGGGTGAGTAGATTGTGTATACACAGTATATTTATAATCAGATGTATCTGTTTGAAATCTTAATTATATGCTAATTATGTGACCTTGAGCAAATCAGAGGTCTACATGTGCTTCTCTTACCTCATTTGTAGAGATGGTAGAACAATCACTGTATTGCAAATTGTTATCAACATAGAGATTATGTATAAAGAGCACCTGGTGCAGTAGCTGAAACATAGTAGATGTTCTGTAAATGGTGGGTCATTATTCTGAGGCTTGAGTGCTAAGCCACTGCCTTCACTAAAATCAATTTAAGCTGCTACTAGGCTTGCCTAGAAGCTCATGCATGTGTCCCAAGGGTGAATCGTCTTCTTTGAAGACCTTGGCTGTTGGGTGCACTGGAGCAGCAAAGATTTTCTAATTGGCCTTTCTTTGGGCGTGTTCTCCCAGACTAGGCATGATACTACAGGTTTTCACTGCAGATTGCTAAGAAATGATGTTGATTGGATTCTAGTGAGAACATAGAGTCCCAAAGAAACTGCCCCTGCTTGCTAAACTGTTTGGTGTATTTCAAAACCTGAGAATGACTCCTCTCTATTTCGCCAGAACAGCTTAATACAGTGCCAAATAGGTGTTAAGTGAATGCGTGCTGAAGGAAACCTGTAGGTTGGAGCTACTGTTTCCTCAAGTCATCCCTTGATAGCCACACTATCTGAGCAGGCTACTTCAAAGGCGGGGCATTAGAGAACAGAGTTAGGTACTCTAACCAGATTAGACCTAGAGGAACATAGCCTGCTATGTTGCTGATGTGTACACAGTAATTAGGCTTGAGTGCTAAGCAGCTCTCACTAGGGACTGTTAATTAGTATTACAGCCAGACTAAGCTGTCCCTTTTTTTCCCTCTTTGTTAGCTCTCTGAAATCTCAGGGATAGCAAAAGCATCAGCATTGACAGGTTCCTTGGTACCTGTACAGTTCAATCTTCATTTTCCCTATGCACTCTCACATTCACACACTCACTAGCCAAGGCTTTTCTTGCTTCCTATTGCCTCCCACCCCAGAGGTGCAGGGTTCAAACTCCCAGCCTCCTTCACCAAGAGATCCTTGGATCCCCATGCTTGGCCCATGCTTTTTGTCTCCTACTGGGAAGAGTAGGTCCCAGCCATTCTGTGCTACAGAAGGGCTTCAGGCAAGAAATACTCTGGAGTCTGAGGCTCTGGCCAGTCTGTCAGTATGTCACCACAGTGAAGATGGGAGGCACAGACCTGGAAGCTAAGATTGCATCCAAGGGTGGTGATATGAGGGATTCTAGAATCCCTGATGTTTAGTAGGCTTGGGACCTAAAAGAAAAGAAAAGGGAAATAAGGTGTGTGTGGGTGAGCAAGTACCAACAAAGCAGGACACTGTGTCTAAATAGTATAGACTTCAGACTTGAGCCTTTGGCTAAGAAAAACTCATGACCTTGGTAGTTCTTGAGCTGTGTCCTTCAGCAGTAGAGTGGAAGAAGCACTGGAAAAGAGAATTAGAACACCTGGGTTCTAGTCCCAGTTCAGCCACATATAGACTATATGACCTTTGGGAAGTCAGTTAACTTCTTTGGCCCTCGGGCTCTTTTTTGACGAAATAATTGTCACATTGCCTACCCTCTAGGGTTATTGTGAGGGATAAATGAGGTCATCAACAGGAAAGCTAAAAGGATTATCTTAATTCATGGAAGAATTGTTAATGAGGTATATAGCAAGATGAAATTTCAGACAATTCTATATCTGTTGGGGAGAAGAGAACTTGGGTGCTGGTGAGGGATGAGCTCTGAGCTGATACTTTAAGCATCTAAGTGTTTGGAAACCTCTAGCACAACATAGCCACATCTGTTCTACCTATGTGGTATTGTGGAGGTAGCACCTGGGAGCCTGTGTTCTCTGAGTTTAAGGGGGGTAATTTGGAGAACATCTAATTCCCATTTTATAAAATAAAAAAAAAAATGAGTCCTTAGTCCATTTAATTAATATTTCTCAAATGCCTACTCAAATATCTGAACTGTGCTATGTACTAAGGAGGAAAAGATGAATACGAAGGGGGATGGTCGCTGTATTCAAGAAGCTCCAAGTCTTGTGGGGGAGACAGATGTGTACATAAATTCCAATACTGTGTAATGATTGTTATAATTGGATGGAGTTACACAAGGTACAGTCAGAAGGTAAAAGAAGAATCATTAAGTCTTCTGCTTGAATGAGTTGGAACAGGCTTCACAGAGGAGGCAGCTTTCAGTGAAGATTTGAAATATGAGTAGGTGTTTATCAGATGGAAAGCCTGGGGAGGGAGGAATGCATTCTAGGCAAAGGCAACTGCCTGTGCAGAGATAGCAGAGATATAGAGGCATGAGAAAGCTTGGTGTGTTCAGCAAACTGTAAGTTCTGCAGAATAGCTAGAACCTAAATTATGAGAAGGCAAATGACAAGAAATTAGTTGAAGGAAGCAGATCATAAAGGGCCTGTTCGTGTATAATAATAACAGCAGGGCAGGAATTACCCTACAGTAGGAAACTAGCAGGGCCAGGGTACTTGTTGAATAGAAAATAATGGAGAGGACGTGGGAGGCAGAAAAAGGGTCAGAAAAGAGAGAGAGCCTGAAGGTGGCGTGGAGAAGGCAGTGGCTGTGAAAGGCATTCCGCCATATGCTGATATGTAGTAATATCCCTCTCCCAGGGTTGTTAGAAGGGTCAAATAAGATTATAGCTAGAAAAGAGCTTTGTAAAGTGAAAAGAGCTGTTCATCTGGGAGAAATAATTATCACACGGCATCTTCAGAAAGGCATAGTGATCAAGAACATGGGCTTTGGAATCAGAACATTGCTTGGCTTTGGAAGTTAAACTGCCAAATACTAGCCTTATGATCTTGGACAAGTTCTTCAACCTTTCTGTGACTCACTTTTACTGATTCACAGAATGGAAATACTAATAGTACCTACTTGAGCGGAGGGTTGTGAGAAATGAATGAGTTAATATAAGTAACATGCTTAGAAAAGAGTTCATTCATTGTAAGCAGTCAATAAGTGTTAGATTATTGTTCTTTTCCAGCTGACAATGCCCCTTTTGCCTCCATCACCATCTCATTTGAGCAGCTCAATGAAGTAGGGAGGGCAAGCAATATTATTCCCATCATATAGTTTGTTCTCCCCCTGCTCTCCTAACATTGATGGTTCCTGGGGCTCCTCAGGGCTGCCAGAGTGCCAGAGATTGTCAGCCCAGCAGAGGCCCAGACTTCACTCAGCCCATGAAAGCCCAGTCTGACCACTGCCTCTGCCCCATCTCCAGGCTTCCGCAACTTGCACGTGGACGACCAGATGGCAGTCATTCAGTACTCCTGGATGGGGCTTATGGTGTTTGCCATGGGCTGGCGGTCCTTCACCAATGTCAACTCCAGGATGCTCTACTTCGCCCCTGACCTGGTTTTCAATGAGTAAGTGCTCATGTTCCCAGAACTCACAGAAACATAGCATCCTAGCCAGACCTCGTTGGTGGTGATGATGGTAATGGGAGTAACACAGGGGGTTAGCCCATTTTACCTGTCAGTAAGGCAGTAGAAGCCCCAGCCAACCTGCCCAATCTGAGGTGCATTTCCCCCGACTGGAAGGGCAACTGGTGGGAGGCAAGGAGGGTTGGTGCTAAAGCCATCCCTTTCCCACCCAAGACCCAATCCTGGTATTTTTCCCATGCCTCTGACCTGCTTTGTAGCTTATCTCAGAACCTCCCCTCACTCTGTGTCAGGGTCCCTTCCCTTCACTCTGATCAGCATAGGGAATGGGCAGAGAGACTCTAGCTGTGAGGGCTGAAGTTTCTTTGGTCCCTTTGCTATCACTGTGGGCTACTGCCCATCACTATTTGTTGAGCACCTCCTTTGTGCCAGGAGTATACTGGATACTTTTTAAATCCTTTCTCATTGAACCTTCATGATAACCTGATTTCCCCTTTTTATGGATAATCTTTTTTTAATTGATGGGGATAATTAGGCTCAACAAAATAAAGTGACTCACCCAAGGTCACACGGCTATTGCATGTTGGCAACAGAATTCAAAGTATGTCTGTGTAACTCCCAGCTCTTATACTGCCTCATGGTGGTAAGTGATGGGGAGGAGCAGCTCCACCACTCTCTGGCCATGTAACCATGGCCCAGCCACTTCCCTTCTTTTAAAAACAGGTTTAACTAAAGCTTGCCCGGCTAGCAGTTCTATTTATCCTTCATGAATTTGGCCAAGGGCTCAAATTTTGGAATTATACTTTTCTCAACTAAAATCTCTGTTCTGTTATTTCCTCCATCATTGTCTTTGGGCAAGACTGTTAACTTTCCTGACCCTCAGTTTCCTCATCTGTTAATAAAATACAGCTTTCTTAAATGATTTGTTATGATGACTAAAATGGGAGCTAATGGATGTGAAATGTCTGCCTCATAACAGGCAGCAAATTAAAAAAGTACCTTTCTGATACTCTTTTCTTAATAGTGATAATCTTCTCTTTGTCTGCTGTTTGAGGTCCTTTGATGGCATCGTGAATGGAGCTGGCCAGAAAAATATTCCCAAGGACCTTGAGCTAGTCTCACCACAGAGAATCCCTTTGATCAGGGCATGAATTGACCTTCCCTCCCTTCCAGACCCCTAACCCAGAAGAGTCTTAAATAAAATAAAATCTGTAGGCCGGTGGTTCTTTCCAGTACAGAAGTGCCATCTGGGGGGAAAAGAGTGTCCCCAGCTGCCCTTTTCCACCCAGCCAGCCCTGGTAGCCAGAGGCTAAGAATAACCATTGGACTTCTGGCACAACATGCTTTGTGGTTTCCGGATCTCCCAAGAGTTACCTATGATGGTATCTTCTGGGGTAGGCCTTAAAAATCCCCCTTCCTGTTCATCTCTCATCTCCACTCTCTTGCTGTCCTCCAGTAATTGAATATACTCCCTGGGCACCTGTACCACCCCTCCCCATTCAGAGCCCTAAGACCTTGGAAACTTTGCAAGGTGATACTTGGTTATTTTCTCAATCCTCATGTCCTTCTATGCCTCTGCATAAATATGTGGCACCCCACCTCAGTTTTCTGGCCATCCCATGTATTTCATCAAAAGGTACCAGAGGACTCTCTACAGGGTCAGGGTCCTAGACCTATCAAGCCCAGGGATCCTGAAACAACCACCCTCCCTCACCTTCCTCTTGTAGGAACTCACTATGTTAGAGCTCTTAGGGTCCCTAGAAACATCTAAATGAGTGTTTCTTAACAAGGATGCTGTTGACATTGTCGAAGGAATAATTTTTCATTGTGTTCCCATATATTGGAATATGTTTAACATCCCTGGCACTTGCCCACTAAATATCAAATAGGATCCCTGTCACTGTAACAGCCCAAACTACCCCCACACATTTATAGCACCCACTAGGGACACAATACCTCTCCAATTGAAAGCCACTAACTTCTGCTGGCCTCCTCAAGGTACTAATGGGGAGACTAAGGCCCAAAGAGGAACACAGGAACTCTGGGCCAACCCATTTGCTGATCTCTGTGACACCAAATCCTGTCATCAGCCTTGCTTTCGTCCTTCCTCCTCCCTTCTTTGTGGACAAGAAATACTTTGAGTGTAATAGGCTTGTACCCTAGTTATGTGACCTTGGGTAAATTACTGAACTTCCTTGAACCTCAATCTCTTCGTCTGTAGGATGGTGAATAGTATCATAATGGCACTTTTCTACATGTCATTTATTGAGCACTTACTGTGTGCAAGGCACTGTGCTCAGTGTTTTCCAATTTTTATTTCCCCTTTTATCCACTCTCTTTTACTCTCATCTACCTCTGCTCTCCTTCTGAACTCCATTCCTGCTCCCTTGTTTTCTACCTTCCACTCTCTTCTCTCTTTCCTTCCTCTAACTCTCTCCCTGTTCTTTTTTGCTCTTTGTCTCCTCTTTTTATTCCCTTTCCCTCTGAATTCCTTCTCTTGCCTTTCACTCTTTTCTTCCCTCCTTTCCCTACCTTCTCTGTCCCTGGGGCCTGCTGCAGTATTAACAGCAGTCTTCCATGTCAAGACCATGATTTCAATGGTAAAAAGAATGCAATGTTGTCATCAACATAGGCTTGGAAGTACAGTGGAGACCTGAGCAGGGCTAGACTCCAGGGTCAGCAGATCTTATTCAAAAATTCTCCAGGGTGAAAGAGCTTGGAGCAACACTGTTCTGGTCAATTGACTTGTGATACTATCTAAACACTTCCTCTTTCCAGTTGGGCTTCAGCCTGAATTGAATACTTCTACACTATCTGCCCCCTTCCCTCTTTCTCCAGGCCAGCCAAGATCTCTCTGAGATAGGGTGCTGAGCTTCCACCCAGCCAGCACCAGGCTTGCTCACCTTGTGGATGAGACTAGTGGTTTGGGGACCAAAATGTCAAACCACAGCCTTCAGGCCCTCTCTGAGAGGTCTTTTTCCTCACCCCTTAAGTAGATGTCAAATTTCTTTTTCTTTCTCCACAAGATATAGTATCAGTTTCTCTTTGTTTCTTTCTCTCTCTCTCTCTCTCTCTCTCACACATGCGCGCGCGCGCACACACACACACACAGTTTCTGAAGTGCTGAAAACCAGGAAGGCCTATTAGCAGGAGGATGCTTTATCTTCTCTTAGAGGCTTGCTGTGGCAACTCATGGAACAGAGAGATTGCTCCCTCCGAGAAGCTGTCAGAGCCTTGGCCACTTCCCTATATAATTCATAGGTGATAATGTGGTGATCTGTTCACAAGTCACTATAATAAAAGCAGCTCACATATATTTACAACTCCCAAACCGTGGTAAGGAATGGCCAGTATATGAGAGTAGACTCCCCTTCAGTAGGGGACATTTAAATTGGACATTCAGAAACATTTCCTGGCTGATTTGATAAGCATTAGAACTCATTTTGAAGGGACAATGGGGTATCTCTTTTCCTGGGATTTTTTAAAGAAATGATTAAATTTCTAGTATGGGAAATGACATTTAAGTCAAGAGGCAGGGAAATTGACAGGGTGAACTATTGGAGTCACTTAGGAATCCTGATGTCTTTATGTTAAGAGTTGATTTCTAAGGCCTATCTCCTAGAAATCCTCCAAGTTGGGATGCCTGAGAGGCAGGTTCTGGCTCTGGCTTTAACTGGAATATTAGAATTATAGTCAGAGAGAACATATGCCTGGCCCACTGTGTTCATTTGGTTAGGTTTTCCTGTCCTTGTCTCAGGAAACAAGAGGGGCATGGGGACCTGGAAATTCCATGTGCTAACCCATATCCTGGCCAGGGAAGATGAGTGGTTATCTGGATGTCAGGACTTTAGAAAAAAAATAATAAACAACCTTGTTCCTTGTCACTGAAACACCAGCAAGAGAAACATCAAGCACTTCTTGGAAAACCTGGGGAGGGCAGGGCAACCAGAAACATTCTCTCTGGGCTTATTATAAGCGTTTCCTCACTATTCTCCTTCCTCTGTGTGTCTTCTTCCCAGGTACCGCATGCACAAGTCCCGGATGTACAGCCAATGTGTCCGAATGAGGCATCTCTCTCAAGAATTTGGATGGCTCCAAATCACCCCCCAAGAATTCCTGTGCATGAAGGCACTGCTGCTCTTCAGCATTAGTAAGTGCCTGGGGGTGGGGCAGGGAATGCCCCTGGGGGCATAGAGGCTCAGAGGGGAGCTGCTTTTTTCATTAAAGGGTTATCGGAGAGAAGCAAACTCCTGGACATTTTCCTTCTTCTTTCACCCTCCCTTCTCTATACTACCTTAGCATCCTTTTTTCTAACAAGGATGAATTTCATGGCTAGAGACCAATTTCTTTGCTAGAATTCAACCTCCATTAGATCCCCACCTGTCCCCAGTCTCTCTTTGGGCTGAGGCCTTTCTGGCTGGTTATAGCAGGTCTCTGAATTTTCTGATAGCTTCTACCATAGAATCAGGCAAGGACAACCTTATATTTCTTGCAGGGCAGAAGAGATTGCCTCTTGGAAGGAATTTCCTCTTCCGTTGATAGAAGGAGGTCTATGTAAACAACTCAGACAGGGTTTATCTGGCAGCCAGGGAACATTTCTTTAATGTCACTTCTAAGTAGAATGCTGCCTTAGCTTCTGTGAGGGAAAAATAGTGCGAAATTTTATATTCAAAGCCATGGGTTTTAGTTATCTAAATCAGAGCTAAACCATGGACAAAGTAAAACGTTAGGTCCTGAGAAATGTGTAGATGAGAAGACTAGAAAAAGGAAAGGCTCAGTAAATTTTATTTACTTGATTACTTGATGCCCTTCAGATTGGGTCCAGCCAGCCTTTTCCCTAAGACCTTCATGGCAGACTGAATGCCCCAGGCATACAGACTTCAATGGACAGGAAGCCAAGTAGATGGTTCCCTCCCTGTGGGGGTGGGGATCAAGTTTGTGGTAAGAAAACTTGGTGTTTTATCTAACGCTCCTTCGTGGGCATGCTTCCCTTCCCATTCTGTCTTCATCCCACATCAGTTCCAGTGGATGGGCTGAAAAATCAAAAATTCTTTGATGAACTTCGAATGAACTACATCAAGGAACTTGATCGTATCATTGCGTGCAAGAGAAAAAATCCCACATCCTGCTCAAGGCGCTTCTACCAACTCACCAAGCTCCTGGACTCTGTGCAGCCTGTAAGCAAATGATGGAGGATGCTTTGGCAGGGAGAGCAGCCTGATAGAGCCAAGTGATAATGTGCTTTTCTATGGTCTGGCACCACCTGTTGGAGGTGCTTCCATTCCCCTCTGGCTTTGAGTGTGGCCCAGGAAGAAAATGCCATGGAAAAGAAAGGAACACAGGTCACAATGTCCCAGCTGGATGTTGTGAAAGCAGTTGGGACTCAGGGAAGGGGCTTAGAGCAGATAAGTAGTCTAGGCAGACAAAACAGACCTGGATGTTTTCCCTTTCTTGCTTGAGTCACGTGCATGTGAGTTTATGTATGTATGTGTGTGTGAGAGGGAGAAAGAGAGAGAGAGAGAGAAAGAGTGTGTGTGTGTGTGTGTGTGTGTGTGTGTGTGTGCTGGGGAAAAGGAACACCCAGTCCTGAGTCAGAGAGCTTGCAATGGTGTGGAAGATCTCTTAAGGGACCTCAGTGAGTCCCTGGAGACCATTTAAGGCATATGTGCACACACACAGACACACACAGGGAGCACCAAGGACACAGAAAGAGGAGGAAATCGAAGGTGTCGGGGGAGAACTTGACAGAAGCCAACTCCTTGTCAACTCTGTTTTCTCCCTCTCCTATTGTCCCCTTACAGATTGCACGAGAGCTGCATCAGTTCACTTTTGACCTGCTAATCAAGTCCCACATGGTGAGCGTGGACTTTCCAGAAATGATGGCAGAGATCATCTCTGTGCAAGTGCCCAAGATCCTTTCTGGAAAAGTCAAGCCCATCTATTTCCACACGCAGTGAAGCTTTGGAAACCCCCATTTCCTCACCTCACCCTACTCCCCTTTTCAGATATCTTCTGCCTGTTATAACTCTGCACTACTTCTCTGCAGTGCCTTGGGGAATTTCCTCTATTGATGTACAGTCTGTCATGAAGATGTTCCTGAGTTCTATTTGCTGGGCTTTTTCTCTTTTCCTCCTTTCTTTTTTTTCCCTCCCTCTCTGACCGTCCCATGGCACTTTCAGACTCTGCTCCCTGCCACGACTCTTATCGGTGTTTTGAATGGTGTTGTATTCCTTTAAATCTGTGATGATCCTCATGTAGCCCAGTGTCAAGTTGTGCTTGTTTATAACACTGCGCTATGTGCCAGCCACACAAACATTTACTTACCTAATGCCATGGGAAGTTTAGAGAGCTCAGAGTATCTGGGAAAACAAAAACAAAAACCTTGCTAGGGTTTTTTCCTCTTAAAAAATATAAAAACAAACAGAAATCCTCAAAGAGGCCAACGGTGACTAGAATAAGGTGAAAATTGCAAGCCCATGGGGAGTCACTGCTTTTTTTCCCAAATCCTCCCTCTCTGGGAGACTTTTATTTTTTGCCAATGGCTATTGCCATTAGAGGGCAGGGTGAACCCAGAGCTGAGTTGAGGCAGAGGGCAGATTTAAGAGAGAATAAAGAGGACAGATGGATCACTAGTACCTGCCCACAGCCTTGGCCCCTGAAGTCTAGACTGGTCAACTGCAGTGCAATTCGTTGTACTGAAAATGTGCTTCTTGTTTGAAGACTTGTCTGCATGTGAACGCCTCCCCACAATCCCTTTTCTCTCTCACCCTCTGTCTCCACCCTCAAATTGACTTTCCATAGCTTTTCTAGGAGCTTTGAACCAAATATTCTTTTTAGCCAAAACTTGGCCACTTCCAACGAAGACTAAGATGAGTGAGAAGGAGAGAAAAGATCTGCCCCTTTGAAAGGCCCCATCCAGATCCAGGTCTGCTTTCCCATTTGTGGGCTAAGCAGGAGCTTGGGGCTGGAGTCAGAGGAAAAGGAAGTGGTAGCTTGGCTGTTATCCTGCTTAGGACAATGAAGATTTTATCCCTCTTTGCCTCCACCTTTAAAAGACCTCAATGTTTTCTGCCTGATTCCATGCAGCTGCAAGCTCCTGCACCCTCCCTTCAGTGTTCTGTGGGCCTGAACTTCACCAGACTGCATTACAGCCATGGTGGTGAAGCGTGTCCACTTCTTTTGGCATGTTCACAGACTCTCTGCTAAGAGCCCCAACCACCAAGAAGGCTAGCAAGCCAGCAGTCTTGACAACTATCTCTAGATGCCAGTAGGCTCAGAGACTTCTTACCAGTATCTCTCATCAACCATCAGATCTCTGGAGCCCTTAGACAAACTGGAAAGAAGGCATTAATGGAATTGGACAAGCTGAGCGTCTTGCCCTTGTCCCTCAGAGATGATAACGTCCCACCAAGTGGAAAAATGACCACTTCCTCCTTCAGAGCAGCTAAAGGGGCTACCCAGATCAGGGTTGAAGAGAAAACTCAATTACCAGGGTGGGAAGAATGAAAGCACTAGAACCAGAAACTCTGTAAATGCTCTCCTTACCACTCAGCATATCCACTTACAAAAGTCATGGGAAGAAGAGAGAAGAAACCAAGAGGAGACTCAGACTACTAAAGTCAAGTCTTCAGAGGCAAAATCTAAAGCCAGATGGGCACCATCTGGTGAGTTTACTCATCCTCCTCCTCTGTTGCTGATTCTGGGCTCTGACATTGGCCATATTCACTCAGACTTCCCACCTTCATTGCTGCCTCTCAGTCAGAGGGAGGCTGAAACATTGAGACTACAGAACTTTGGCCTTCTCTGGAAAGGTTTGGTTGTTGTCACTCTGTTGGGCTGCCACCTATGAACTCAGGGTGTGTTCCTGGGACACTGGTTTCAAATAGTCCTTTGGCACACCTCTGTTCTATCAACTTTGTCCCCTAATCCCCAGTGCAGGGGGAATGTCTACCAACTTTCTCATCATGGACATTGCCTTCTCACTTATCTCTTAAATTCACCTGCTAAACTAAGAAATTAGGGGCCGGTCACCAAGCTGCCCATTTCAGTTGGTTCACTCTACTTGTTGAAAAGATAGTTTCAGAGTGACATGATATGATCTACATGAGTTTCCTCCCCTGATTTCTGTGCTGATATTAATAGCCAAATGAACTTGCAAAACAGCTGCTTTAAATAACAAGGGAGGGGGAACCTAAGATGGGTAATATACCAATCCAAGATTGCTGGACAAAACTAAAGCTGACAGGCTTTCTTTCTGGGATAGAATAGAGAAATTCTGGTTTTCTTTGTTATGACACCACTTGGCTTATGTAAGCTCACAAGATCACTTTTAGCTGTTTTAAACAGAAAAAATCCACCATTCTTTTCAGTTAAACTACGTTACATTTTATTAGTTTCTTTACATCTGTTTTGAAATGATTTTCATCTTTTGTGGTACATGGATTTGATTAAGTCATTCTAATACCTCTCCTTGTAAATACTAGAGGCTCTCTTTACCATTTCTCTGACTATCAGATTTTTCATCTTTATGGATTTCCCAATCGTGACTCTTGTCTTTATGAATATATATGTTTTTCATTTGTGAAAGCCAAAAATCAGTGAAACTGCAGTGTAATTAAAAGCAGCAACAGCTGTATTACTCCAGATTTCCAAACGGCAAGACTAGGGGAAAATGGCCTAAACAAGGCTTTAGGCCTACTGTTTTTACACTGAGGTTTCAGTGAGCAAAGGAGATTTTAGCTTGGCTTTGTTCTCCCACAGATGAAGGGGGGATTTTTTTTTTCTTTTGGCCATTGATGTTCTAGCCAGTGTAATTGACAAAAGTCTCATTTTGCACGCACTCTGCTCTACAAACAGAGTGGATGTGGTTGGTACACTGTGCTCACCCATGAAGGATCGGCCATCCAGACCTACTCACATGGTGAGCTGGAAGATGAAGATCACTCACCAGACAACTCACAGGGACTATCTCCAAAGAGATGTGCAGTGCTTGATGGGGACAGAGAATGAAGAGGAGAAAAAGAAAGAGCACCAAGGAGGAGGCCCCGTCTGTGCTGGGCAGCAGACAGCTGCCAAGGTCACAAACTTTGTGGCCAAAGAAGAGAGTCGTGTGGCAGTTTCAGCTCTTGTTCATTGGGCAGCTCACCCAGACTTGGCCTCTGAGCTGAAATGGGGGTTGGGTTCTTTGTTCCACAGCTTTTCTATGCCACAGACAGTGTCATGTTCTTGGAGAATTCATTTTTTTTAATAAGAAAGTGATTTTTTGAAGGATTCTGTCATATCTCTTTGAAAAAGAAAATCAGTAATACATATATTTTTATATATGTTAACTGGTACTAAAAAAGAGAAAAAATGCTTCACTCTGTCCTTTGGGTAGTTGCTGAGGTGATTGTCCAGGTTGAGAAATAATGTACTGATGCTAGAGTCCTTCTCTGTCCATACTCTACTTCTAAATGCATATATGCATATATAGCAAGAAGTATTCTATTTGTACTTTAAGAGAATATAAGGTCCAGCATCCACATGATACTCACACTACACAAATGACTTAACTTTCAGCTTCAAGTAGTTTCTAAGTGTTTCATTAGGCACAGCACAGACATGGCCTTGCCCTCTTTTCTCCCTTGATATTTAACAGGGCGCAAAAGCCCAAGCCGTGCCCTCTACCCGTTCCCAGCCCCGTGCCAGGGTTGCACTTCATGAGACTTTCTCCAGATAGCCCACTAACTGTCCCTGCATGACTCTGTGAAAACAAGAGGCTAACTACTAGTTATCCTGTTCCAGGAGCCCAGGTGAGAGGGCAGTGGGCCAAGTGCTTGACCCCCTGTAGGGGGTCATGGGAACCAGGGACGGTAAAGCACAGGATCAAATCCCAAACTTAAAGTCAAAATAAGCCATTTAGCATACGCAATTTCTTGTAAAATGAAGTCTCTACCCCTGTTGCCTTTTATAGGCAGGTCTGTTCTCACCACTAATCTCTCTGAAAATCTTTGAAAGCAGTTTAAAAAAAAGACAAAGAGATGAAAGCACCACATTATGTAACCAAAGATTACACTGTATCTGCTAAGATACCAAATTTTTTAAGGGCAGGGAGGGAACAAGCATTAGTGCCTCTTGGGTAAGGTATCCAAAGACAGACTAAAGGAGTTTGCTGGTGACTGACTTATAAGAGTTTTGTGGGGTTTTTCCCCAACAATATACATATTTAGAAGAATGGAAGATAATTTTAGGAAAAGAATGGGATTATGGTTCCTTCACTAAGTGATTTTATAAGCAAAACTAGCTTTCCTTTTCTCTAGTAGTTGCTGAACAAATTCCTAAAGCTCCATTATTGCATGGATGGACATGGAGCTGTCTTGGCCACTGTGTTTGCTAGTGCCCATGTTAGCTTATCTGAAGATGTGAAGCCCTTGCTGAGAAGGGGAGTGTTTAAAGGACTAGATTTTGCACTAGAGAGACAGCAGGCAGAATTTCTCATTTCTGCCCACTTTGGACAACACAAAAAGTTCTCTGCGATCTAAGGCAGAAGGTTGAAATATATTGTAAATGAGTATTTGTATCCATGTTTCAAAATTGAATTATATATATATAGATATAATATGTTCTGATAGCTTTACCTTTCTCTGCACCTTTATATTTGGTTCCAGGTCATAATTGATACCATGTACTTGTGAGAGAGGCTGCAGTTACATTTTGGAAGCTCTCTCAGAACAGAAAAGACACCTGGGTTGATCAGATAACTAAGAGACCTCTGCGCCTATTGGGGCCTGACCCACAGGCCTTGCAAAAGGAACAGAGAGGGGAAAAGGGTACATGATGTATTGCACTTTACTAGCCCAAGACAGATGAATGTGTAAAGGGTGGTGAAGACTTACTGGAACTGACTGGGATTTACCATAGGCAAGGCCAGACTAGGAGACAAAGGCCCACCCAAATAATTAGCCAATGGCCCCCTAATGGGAGCTGAGCAGTTAGAAGAAGAAGGGCATTCTTTGTTCTTCACCATCCTTGTGAAAAAAAGGCAGTTTCCTGCACTTGGGAACCTGGAGCAAGTGCTCCATCTTTCACACAATTCACTCACCTGCGATTGAGGTGCTCTTGCTACTGGATGTCTGTGTGCTCTAATTCTGGTTTTGGATATGTTCTGTGAAGCTTTTAACAATGAAAATGTGTTTTTGTCTGTTAAAAAATTGTCAATGTACTATAAGTTGTATTTCTGTAGGTACAGGTCCATCTCTGCCCATGGGTAGGGGTGTTTTTCTTTAATTAAGAGATTGACACTGGGATCTGTTGCCCAGAGCCTCCCAACCCTCAACCATTTCTAGGTGAAGGCAGAGAAATCCATATTAGTCACTCCTCTTCAGACACTTCAGCTGAGGTAACAAACCATTTGAAATGTCACTGCCCCAAAAATGCGTGGTATTTGAACTTTGTAGGTAGAGTATTAAGGGGAAAAACAGCCTTTGATTCAGCTTTGATTTATCTCCATTTGATTTGGCCAGAAAGTAGGTAATACGCATTGATTGTTTTCCAACCCCAATTCTGTATAGCAGGGGTGCTGGTTCCTTTTCTTATTCCACTTGTCTCTTAGCCTTTTATGGAATTAAGTGAGAAGCTATGGACTGAGTAGCCCTTGTGGCCTAAAACATTCCCCACATGTGCCACTTAACAAGGCTGTCATATGGCTGCAGATTCCATCAGCCACCAAAAACTGGAACACACACTTACCCCAAAGGGAAGAAAATTTTGAAATGTTGCTCCTTCTCTGGCGGTGCCCTCCCTGGCTGATGCTTCGCATTTTGGGACTCTGTTCCCTGCACAACAGACAGGCCAGGCCTGCAGTCTCTCTCACCCTTAGCCCTTGGTGCTAACTGTCCTGCAGTGAAGTGCCTGTGAGATTGTCTTATCCCATAAGCCACTTGGGTGCTGAGAGTAGCCACCATTTAGATGACCTAAGCTAAAAAACAGTCCCCTCACCACTCAATGACACCATTCTGCTTTCCCCTAGACTGGAACAGTGATTAGGGAGTGCCTCAGACATGACAGTCTTGTGCTGTCCTTGAGATTAATTTGGCAGCAGGAGGGAGCAGACTATGTAACCAGATGTAAGAATTAATTTTTGATGTTGAGGGAAAAAATAAAGAAATAAAAAAGAGAAAGCATCATAAGAGATTTTTTTAAAAGAATCATTAATTTTGCTTGAAACTTCTTTCAATGGGGCTTCAGTTCTCATAGCGGCACTTGGCCTCCACTGGGCAGCAGGACCAGCCCCAAGCGCTAGTGTTCTGTTTTCTTTTTGTAATCTTGGAATCTTTTGTTGCTCTAAATACAATTAAAAATGGCAGAAATTTGTTTGTTGGAAAACATGTGTGACTCTGGGTTTGTCTCTCTGTCTCTGCTTTCAGAAATGTCACCCATTCTCTAAAATATTGGCTTGCTGATCTGCCAGCTAAAACTTGGCCACAGCCCCTGTTGTGGCTGCAGGCTCAAGTTATTGTTAACAAAGAGACCCAAGAAAAGCTGCTAATGTCTTCTTATCACCATGGTTAATTTGTTAAAACATAAAACACTCTAAAATTTCAGATGAATGTCATCAGAGTTCTTTTAATTAGCTTTTTTTTATTGGCTTTCTTTATTGAAGTCAAGAGTTGGTATCATGCCCAGTGGCCTTTTATGCTACTTTGATTTTCATATATTTTTAAAAACCTTTGCACAGGGGTTATAAATTTGCCATGTGTTGGCCTTAGCATAGGTTAACCTGGGACCACCAAAACATCAAAGGGTCTGGGCTAGAAAACACAGATGGACACGGATGGCCCATTACAACCTGTCATCAAAAACCCTAAGCTTGTCAACCAGGAGAAAGCCGCACAAAACCCAGCTGTTCACTCTCATTCTCATCCTTGTGGAAGCATAAAATGTGGAGGGAGCTTCACTGCCTAGTTCTAGCCAAGCCTCAGATAAGGAATGGGCACATTCACATTCACATCCTCACTATTTTTCACAGGCCATATCATCCTTGTCCACTAGGTAAAACCAAGCCAGCCTCCTTTGGGGATTTCAAAAGTTCAAACAAGGCTCCCTGATGTCTCCTTTTAGTGTGAATACTTATGAGATCCCAAATTGGTATCTTGAGATACAGGTCATCAATGAGCTGTCATGTGTTAAGGAATAATATGAAAGCTCTTGATGCCTCAGTGTCCTCACCTGTAATAGGGATTGTCACAATGCCTCTTTACTGGGCTGGGTTGGAGATTCAGTAAGAACATAAGTGACCCAGCTGGTGGGCTTATTGCTCTGACTTTGCTCCCTGTTAAAATACCAGAATTCCTGAGAGGGATCCAACATTGACCCATGTTTGTGATTGACCACCTCAGAATGGATGGATTTCTCAAATTTTTCCTGAGAACAGTGCTTGATAGAGAAGAGAAGAAAACCAGAGATTCTTGGGATGCATGTTTGTGTGTGTCTGAGTAAGAGAGACAGAATATGTATGTTTGTGGGTTGTGTGTATAAATCAGAGCCTGCCTCCAGAAGAGCCCCTCCAACCACCATTGCTTAGGTTCTCTTGCACCCACAGAGAGTAACCTAACAGCTACCTTACTTGGTTTCATTTTCTACCCAGCTCCTGCCCAAAGTGACAAGGTAGGTAGTATCCACCATAGATTTCCCAAAAAGTAGCAAAGCACAGAGGTCAGGGGAACAAGGACACCTAGTGGATTAAAAAGAGCCTGGAGGCAGGATTCCTATATGTGACTTGCTCATGTTCATCTAGCTGGTGTATAGCTAGGATTCTAGCCTGCTCATTCACTATATGATACTGGGCAACACTCTGCCCTTTTCCAGACCTTAATTTTCTCATCTATAAAATGAGTGTGTCTGAAGATGTGGAATAGGACTACGTGAGATGAGAAGCCCCTTCCATTGTGGACACCCTGGTTATTGCAAACTGCAGCAACACTTTTATTAATCATGACATAAAGGGAAAAGGAAAGGGCCTTTTATTATCCCTAGAACACATAGTTTCAGGACTAGAATCCCGTGTTTGTACTCAAAAATTTACTGAACACCTGGGCGGCAGTTGTGTCCTGTCTAATAGATGCTGTCAATCCCTTGATGGATGGGGAAAGGGCTCAAAAGTGAAATAATTTATTTACCTTTTAGATGATCTCATAAATAGCAGAGATAAATAGGAGTTAAATATGACACAGTCCATGCTTTCAGTGAGTTTACAGTCCATCAAGTACCTTAGGCCAAGCCAGTCTGGGACTTCAATCCATCCTATCCACCTCCAGCCCTCCTACATCCATCACTCAGGCAACATTGGGCTAACCTTTGATTTATAATTTCTGCCTTTTCAGAGTTAGAAGGGATCTTAGACAACATCTAGCCCAAACTGCTCATTCTTTACAGGAGGATACCAGGCCAAAAGACTTGTTGAATGTTATTGTGAAATAGGACCTGTGACAAGGAACTAGCCCTAAAACCGCCAGCTCACAGACCCTTCATGTGCCTGCAGGCAGCATGCCAGAGTGGTGGGGCACCTGAGAACCTCTACCATTCCCTTGCACACTGGTTCAGAGCCCTGGTGAGAGAGCTTCCACTTCTTGTCTATGATTCCTGTGTATACAGCCCAAGGATCTCTACTCCAACCACAGCACCTGCTTCACCTACCACTCCCAGAGGTTTTCTTCGTGCCACTGCAGGGGAGGGTCAGAGAAGGAGAGCATTATTGGGGGAGATTTAAAAGATGCACTGAAGTATGAAAATGTAATTTTATGAGTTAACAGGAAGATGCAGATAATTCAAATTTTCAGATTCTCCTGCCACCATTTTTCAGGCCACAACTTTCCCTCTTCCTTCAACTTCTTTCCCAGGATGCTTCAAGCAAAGAGAAGGCCATTTGAGGAACTTAGTCTGACTGCCAACCACCAAGACTCTACCAACAAAGCTGACTTAAGCCAGACTCTATGTAAACAATCCCCCCCCCCCGCCGCTTATTATGGGGTACTTCAAATTTCAGACCAGAAAACAGGCCAGCAGAGCAGGCAGATGCTGTGAGAGGCGCATCACCTGTCACCTGGGCAGTGACACTTGTCCCAAAGAAAGCAAACCCTTTTGATGTTTGTAACACAGTGTCAAGAGTAGATAATGTCATGGTTGGACTAACCTTGTGAGAGAATCCCACCAGCTCAAAAGAATGCAGGGACTCTTCACAGGGGCACAATATCCAATAATCCCCTCATCCAATTGTTCTTTCATTTATTCAACAAATATTTATTTGTGCAACCACTATGTACCCTGCTCAGGAACATGACAGACATGATCTCTGTCCTCATGGAGCTTCCAATTAGTGGGAGAGACAGACAAAGACACAAACAATTGTAATATAATGTAATGGGTGCTATAGTGAGGGAAGTTCAAAGTTCTGTTGGGGTGGAGAAGAAGGATGCCTAGCATGGTCTATTGGGAATGTCAAGGAAGGCTTCTTAGAGAAGTCTAGGCTATGACCCAAGTTCAATGAAGAGACTGAGGGTGAAGAAAAGGGCATTTTTCCTCAGGTAAGAGACAGCAGCCTTGTAAGGGAAACCACAAACAGTTAAGCCAGAGGCAAAAGTTTGAAAAAGTGTGTGGCTGTGAGAGAAGGTAAGGAAAAAGGCAGGAGCAAAGCCAGTGAGGGCCTGTGTGTCACACTAAAGAGTTTGGCCTCTGCCCCAAGGCTAGCATTTCAGTTCCCAGAACACGTGATTTCATCTGAACCTCCTAACATCCTGAGGAGGCAAGCAGGTCAGGGATCAAGTCCATTTTGCAGATAGGGAAACAGGCTCAGCATGGTAGAGTGATTGGCTCAAAATCTGCTCCCGAATAATTAATGGCCCCAAGGCTAAACTGGAAGCCCTCAATCTCCTGGTTTCCAGTCTCAGGCTCCTCACATTAGACCAATCTGTCAAAGACCTCAGGACCTGGTGCAATTCTTGGAATGTGTTCAAGGGTCTCTGTGGTGACAGCATGTAGTGTCTACTATCCCACTGGTACCTGCTATGACCTTCCTAAGGTGATACTCACTGGCATGGTGTTCCTAGATGGTACACGGGGCATCCCAGAGAGGAGCAGTAGCATCATCTTAAGGGGTAATGCAGGCTGTGGGAAGCCAGCCAAATTGGGGTTCTGTGGGCTGGAGCCTCATATCTTCATTCAAACAGGAAATCAGAAAAAATGCTGGAGAAGAAGAGACAATATTCCATCTTCCTATAGGAGATCACATCTGACTCAGGAGTGAAACAATGAGATGAAATTCCACAGGAGGGAGAGATAGCTGAGCAGGCAACCAAAGGCATGGATGAAGTCCCAACAGGCAGGAAATAGTATGGCTTCTGCTTTGAGACAAAGCAAAGAGGAACTAGTGGGGAGTCGGAGTTGGAGATGAGTATGGGCTAGGGCCCATTATGAAAGGCCTGTGTGTCCTTCTAAGAGGTAGAATTTCTTCTGTAGGCCAGTCATTCTTAGTTGCCACATGTGAACAATAATGGCCACATGTGTGACATACTCTCAAGGGAGCCTTCAGGGTTATATGCAATTCCTGACACAGAGCTATCACTTAGCCGCTTTCTCTCCCTTTCTTTCTTTCTTAGCCCCTTTAGCCCCTTAGCCCCTTTCTCTTTCTTATTTTTTAAGAAAGCAAATACAAATACAATGGAGCCTGACAGTATTGACGGGAAAAAAATTGAACCTCCTATAGTATACTTTTAGGAAAATTATCCACCAACAGCAATATTTAAGATGTTATCAGCAAATTACTTGCCACACCTCACAACTGATTATAGAATACCAGTTAAAATAATTAGGGATTTTTGAACACAGCTGTAACATGAATAATTTTGGAAGATGGAAGCTATGCTAAAACATATTGTATAAGGGGGCCGGCCCCGTGGTTGAGTGGTTAAGTTCGCGCACTCTGCTGCGGGCGGCCCAGGGTTTTGTCGGTTCGAATCCTGGGCACGGACATAGCACTGCTCATCGAGCCACGCTGAGGCAGCATCCTACATATCACAACTAGAAGGACCCACAAGTAAGAATATACAACTATGTACCTGGGGGCTTTGGGGAGAAAAAGGAAAAAAAATAAAATCTTTAAAATATATTGTATAATATAATAGAGGGTAACACAGAGGTTGACTGAAGGAAATGTAATAATAATAATAATAGTAATAATTTGTATTGAGCACTTACTATGGGCCAGAAAATGCTAAAACTAAGCTCTTTATGTTGTGTTTTACATAATCCTCACACCAACCCTATGAATTGAGCACAGTTACTCCCATTATATAGATAAAGAAACTGAGGCTCTGACCCAATATTACTTCTGGCTCAGACGAAGGTTGCTTCTGGATGATGAAGACTGAACTCAAATTCAAGTATGTTTGTTGCCAAAGCCTACAGTTTTTATCACTGAACTATATTTTCTTTTTTGAAAGGCTGGTTGATTTTCTCAGTCTTTGCAAAGAGGCCCAAGCAGGCAGCATTATAACTAGGAGTAAAGAAGGAACTATATCACAATGGAATTGTCTTCACAACCACTCACTCCAGGAACGACGGTGATGTCTGATGTACATGAGCTCATGGTTTCTACAGAGCAGCCGCCCTTTCCTCAAACTTCAGATGAGTCCTGTTGGGAGAAAAAAATGGTCTTCTCCAGCCGTACCATCTTCCAAGTGTCTTGCCAAGTCACTTGCTCTCCCCTCATGTCCCTGGTTAGAGGCACCTGGGGTACAGCAGTTCATTAGGTGTCCAGGGAACCTATGAGCATATTTGTCTATAGAGTCAGTCATGGGGAAAGAACATTGAATCAGGAATCTGAATAACAGCTTTTGCCACTAACTAGCAGGTAAACTTTAGCAGGCCCCTTCCCCTTTCTGGGCCTCAGTCTCCCCATCTATACAGCAAGGGAGATAAGGACTAGACTAGTTTCTTCCAGCTCTAACATTCCTTCTTAGATTCTGTGAAACTTTTGGCAAAAACCAGAATTTCGTCAATCTGGGAATTTCCCGGTTTATCTCACTCCAATGCCTATAAATCTTATTCCTACGTTTTAGAATCTGTATCATAGTAAAGGCTAATAATAGAGTTTGCTATACTTGCAAATGTCCAGTCATTAGCCTCCTTCACAACACTGCTTGTTGTTCCACAACAGACTCCACCCTACAGCCGGCCATCTTGCCTGTCATTCATACATGTCTGTCAATCTTGGTGGGAGTATAGTTCTACTAATGCTTCTTGGGCTGTTCTGTAACCAGACGATTTTGATATAGGTCAAAGACCCTGCTAGACCTATCTCCTATCCAGAATAAATGTTGGCATCTATGGCTGCTTGAGGAGTCTCTGAGGTGAGGGTGGTATGGAGTTTATTAATGGTCTAGGTCAGGAAGCTGAGTATAGGCAGTGCCATGAGATAAGCATTAATAGATAAGAGACCAGAACAAAGGCCTCCCTTTGGGAATAGGGCAACACATTCTACTAGCCTTTGTTCAAGTGGTGCCCTTCATATGAAATGCCCTCTTCCATTTCTGCCTAGGCAAATCCTTCCTACACATTAAGGCTCAGCTCAAAAGCCAACTACAGTATGTTTTCTTTGATTTTTTCAACTAGAAATAAGCTATCTCTCCTTTAAACTTTGAATCTCCTTCCCCTAAGCCCAAACTACCAGTTTGGCTTGCAGTTAGTTAGTTATAATAGCAACCCATTGCCATTTAAAAGTGCTTTATTTCATTACAGCACTTTGATATCACTGTCTCATTGAAAACTCAGGGGAACCCTATAAGGAAAGCAGGGCAGGAATTATTAATACCCCAGTTAAATATGTGACAGGAAGGAAATCATTGTTATTTTAGAAGTTGGCTGGAAACTTCTATTTCTAGCAGTACATCTTGAAAGATACCCTGAATGACCCTCCCAATGAAAACAATTAAAATATAAGGTGAAATATGAACACAATATTTTAAAATTCATTGTTGAACTGGTAGGATAGTAAAGAGTCCACAGCCAAAAAGGAATTGAAAGCAGGAACTCTGGAGGTAAATAAGTGTCAAAGCCAAAATTTGCCCTGAGGATTTTGCCAGGCCCTGGGAGACTGAATTTCTACCTTGATGACTGTAAGAGGCAAGGAGAAAAGGAGATAAAGACTAGGGCTTGCCCAAGATGAGGAGTCTTATAGGAGACTTCCACCTAAGGCTGGTACCCTAAAGGGCCATACTCTCAATGTGAGGATGAAGAATAATTAAATCTGCCTCAGAGAAGGAGATAGCAAGGAAACCTGCCTGGCTTGACCTTGGCACTAGGTGGAGGGGAAAAATAAACCTCTCATGAGAATTTATAACCATAGGTTGTGTTCATATAGTTTTGTAATCCTAACTCAAGATACTTACGAGGTCTGAAAAACTAAAACCTGAGATCCCTGATCAGCAGTTCCCACAGGTGATTGACAAAAGCAAATCCTCTACAGAAGAATGCTACTTTCATTCAAGCTTCAAAAATTCCTATATAAATGTCCACAGAAAATGAGTATCTCACAGTCAAAAGTTACAAAACACAAAGAAACAAGACACCCTGAGTAAAAGCCAGAAGAAACAACAAACATCAAGTCAGATCCACAAGACTATAGAATGTAGAACCATCACACATAGAATATAAAGCCAACTTTATTTAAAGTGGTTAAGGAGATTTATAAAATGCTGGAAATATAAGCAAGGAATAAGAGATCATAAAGAACAGCCAAACATTTTTGAAAAAGAATACAATAGAATGTCTAGAACTTAAAAGTGGAATAGTAGAATTAAAAATATATTGATAGATGGGGCTGGCCCCATGGCCGAGTGGTTAAGTTCGCACGCTCCGCTGCAGGCGGCCCAGTGTTTTGTTGGTTCGAATCCTGGGCGCGGACATGGCACTGCTCATCAAGCCACGCTGAGGCAGCGTCCCACATGCCACAACCAGAAGGACCCACAACCAAGAATATACAACTATGTACCGGGGGGCTTTGGGGAGAAAAAGGAAAAAATAAAATCTTTAAAAAAAATTGATAGATTAAAGAACATAATATACACAAATGAAGAGAGAATTAATGACTTTGATGATATATGCAAACAAATTATTCACAATGTAGCATAAAAAGACAATAAAATGGAAAATATGTGAGGTTAAGAGACACAAAAGTAGACCAGATAGATCTAATATATCTCTAACTAGACCTTCACAGTACAGTCATGGAGTAGGAAAGGGGCAATATTCAAAAACACAATAGCTGAGAATTTTTCAACATTGTTTAAAGACATTCATCTATAAGACCTAGAATCCTGACAAATCGCAAGCTAGAAAAATAAAATAAATCCACACTAGACCCATCATAGTGATTTTATAGAACACTAAAGTAAAAGAATATTATAAAAGCAGTCATTGAGGAGGGGGAAAGAGAACAAAACAAATCATCTACAAAGAAATAGACACGTTTGAGATTAACTTATCAATAATAATAATGACAGCAGAAGACAGTGGAAAATTGTTTGAGGTACTGAGAGAATTCTCTACCCAGTAGAATTATCTTACAAGTTAAAATAAAGATATTTATAACCAGACCCTTATTGAGGAAATTCTAAGCCATGTACTTCAGATGAGTACTTCAGGTGAGGGAAGGTCTTGGATGGAAGGTCTGAGAGCAACAGGCAAGAATGAGCAAAGATACTGGGAAACGTGGATAAATCTAATCATATGTTGACTATATGCAAAAAAAAAAAAAAGTAATGTCTGATCGGTGGGAAAATAACAAGATAGAATTAAAGAAATTTTTTTTCAATTTACCATTTTAACTGTTTTGTGTGTGTATATGAGGAAGATTGGCCCTGACCTAACATCTGTTGCCAATCTTCCTCTTTTTTTTTCTCCCCAAAGCCCCAGCACATAGTTGTATATCCTAGTTGTAAGTCATTCTAGTTCTATGTGGGATGCCACCACAGCATGGCCCAACAAGCAGTGAGTAGGTCCACCCCCAGGATCCAAACCAACCAAACCCAGGCCCCGAAGTGGAGCATGCAAAATTAACTATTCAGTCATGGGGCCAGCCCCCAGAATTAAAGAATTTGACAACGGTTTATATATTGATAGGGATTGATTAGAGTTAAAAAAGTAAAGTCCTTATGTTTGAGGAAGAAGATAAAGATATTCATTAACTTATTTTTTTAATCCAGGTGGTCTATTTTTTCCAGTTTTATTGAGATGTAATTTACATACCGCACCATGTAAGTTTAAGGTGTACAACATAATGACTTGACTTTTATATATTGTGAAATGATTATCACAGTAAGTTTAATTAACATCCATCATCTCATATAGATACCAAAAAGAAAGAAAAAAATTTTCCATGTGATGAAAACTGTTAGGGTTGACTCTCTCAACAACTTTCAAATATACATCCAGCAGTGTTAACTATAGTCATAACGTTGTACATCACATCCCCAGCACTTATTTATCTTATAATTGGAAATTTGTATCTTTTGAACACCTCCGTCCAGTTCCCTCAACCCCCACCTCTGGTAACCACAAATCTGATCTCTTTTTCTATGAGTTTTGTTTTGCTTTTTTTTTAGATTCCACATAAAACTGAGATCATACAGTATTTGTCTTTCTTTTTTGACTTATTTCACTTAGCATAATGCCCTCAAGGTCTATCCATGTTGTCGGAAATGGCAATATTTCATTCTTTTTTTATTCATTCAATATTTCATTCTTTTTTTTATTATGGCTGAATAATATGCCATTATATATATATATATATTCACCTGTCAATGGATGCTGAGGTTGTTGCCATGCCTTGGCTATTGTAAATAATGCTGCTATGAACATGGGAGTGCAGATATCTCTTCAACATAGCGTTCTCATTTTCTTCAGATATATTCCCAAAAGTGAAATTGCTGGATCCCATGGTAGTTTTATTTTTAATTTTTTGAGGAATCCTCATACAATTTCCATAGTGACTATACCAGTTTACAATCCCACCAATGCGGGACACAGGTTCCCTTTTCTCCACATCCTCACCAACACTTGTTATCTCTTGTCTTTTTGATGATAGCCATTCTAGGCTTGAAGTGGTATCTCATTGTGGGTTTGATTTGCATCTCCCTAATGGTTAGTGATGCTGACCACCTTTTCATATATCTGTTGGCCATCTGTATATCTTTTTTTGGAAAAATTTCTATTTAGGTACTTTGCTCACTTTTTAATTGAATTATTTGTTTTTTTGCTACTATGTTGTACGAGTTCTTTATATATTTTCTATATTAAGTTGTTATCAGATAAATGATTTGCAAATAAATTTCCCATTCCATAGGTTGTCTTTTCATTTTTGTTCATTGTTTCTTTTGCTGTGCAGAAGCTTTTCAATTTGATGTAAATACACTTGTTTATTCTTTATTTTGTTGCTTGTGCTTTAAGTGTCATATCCAAAAAGTCATTGCCACCACCAGTGTCAAGAATGTTTTTTCTTATGTTTTCTTCTAGGAGTTTTATGGTTTCTGGTGTTAGACTTACATCTTTAAACCATTTTAAGTTAATTTTTATGAATGGTGTACGGTAAGGGTCTAGTTTCATTCTTTTATATGTGAATATCCAGTTTTTCCAGCACCACTTATTGAAGAGACTGTCTTTTCTCCATTGGGTATTCTTGACTCCCTTGTCAATTAGTTGACCATATATGCATGAGTTTATTTCTGGGCTCTTGATTCTGTTCCATTAGTCTATGTGTCTGTTTTTATACCATTAACATAATGTTTTGATTACCATAGCTTGAAATCAGAAGTGTGACGCTTCCTGCTTTGTTCTTCTTTCTTGGATTGCTTTGGTTATTTTTGGGTCTTTTGTGGTTCCATATAAATTTTAAGATTGTTTTTTTACTTTTGTAAAAACTGCCATTGGAATCTTGATAGAGAGTGCATTGAATTGAATCTAGAGATGGCTTTGGGTAGTGGGGACATTTTAAAAATATTAATCCTTCCAATCCATGAATACAGGATACCTTTCCGTTTATTTGTGTCTTCTTATATTTCTTTTCAGAGTGTCTTATAGTGTTCAGTGTAGAGGTCTTTGACTTCCTTGGTTAACTTTGTTCCTAAGTATTTTATTCTTTTTGATGCTATTGTAAATGGAATCATTTCTTTATTTCTTTTTCAGATAATTCATTGTTGGCATATATAAAGGCTGATTTTTGAATGTTAATTTTATATGTGGCAACTTTACTGAATTCATTGATTAGATCTAACAGTTTTTGTGGAGTCTTTAGGATATTTTATGTATAAAATTATGTCATCTGCAAATAGAGACAATTTTACTTTTTGTTTCCAATTCAGATGCCTTTTATTTCTTTTTCTTGCCTTATTGCTCTGGCTAAGACTTCCCTTGCTATGTTAAATAGGAATGGTGAGAGTGGATAACCTTGTCTTGTTCCTAATCTTAGAGGAAAAGCTTTCAACCTTTCACCACTGAGTACGATGTTAGTTGTGGGCTTGTCGTATATGGCCTTTATTATGTTGAGGTATGTTCCTTCTTGACCTAATTTTTTAAGAGGATTTATCATGAATGAATGTTGAATTTTGCTCATTAACTTTAGACTTTGTTAAATATCTACATGATATTGTTAGAATAAGCAGAAAGTTTGAAGGTCAAGGAATGGAAAAATGTACTAGGCAAATACCAACCAAAGAAAGCTTGTTTATTTATATTAATAACAGACAAAATAAACATTATGACAAAAATGTTACTATAAATAGATAAGCTTGTAGTGATAAAAGGTCCAGTTTACCAGAAAAATAGCATCATTTTAAATTTGTATGCCTCTCATAACAAAGTCTCAGAAATATATAAAGCAAAATTTGAAACTATATGAAAAAGTTAACAGAATTCATATTTATAGTGGAAGATTTTAACATATTTCACTGAGGAATTGAAAGATTAAAGAGACTAAAAAAAATTGGTAAGGATATAGAAGATTCAAAGAGCAAATTAAGCAAGTTTATTTTTTTCATCATATGTAGGACTTTAGACCCAACACTGGAGAATGCATTTTCTTTTCAAGCACATGTACAACATTTTTGAAAATAGTCCATGTGCTAGGCCAAGGGTCAGAAAATTATAGCCCTTGGGCAAAATCCAGCCTGCTGCCTGATTTTTGTTTTCCTTTTTTAATAGCTTTATTGAGATAATTTATATACCATACATTTCACTCATTTAAAGACTATAATTCAGTAGCTTTTAGAATATTCACCGAGTTGTGCATCCATTGACACAGTAAATTATGGAACATTTTCATTACCCGAAAAGGAAACTGCACACTGTTTAGCTATCACCCTTCAATCTCTCCACACCCATTGCCTCCAGCCCTAGGCAACCACTAATATACTTTCTGTCTTTATAGTTTTGCCTATTCTGGACATTCCATATAAATGAAATTAAAAAGTATTTGTTGTTTCTGACTGGCTTTTTTCACTTAGCCTAATGTCTTCAAGGTTCATCCATATTGTAACATGTAGTAGTACATCATTTCTTTTTATTGCCAAATAATATTTCATTGTACAGACATTGCATTTTGTTTATCCATTCATCAGTTGATGGGCAATTGGGCTGTTTATACTTTTTGGCTACTATGAATAATACTGATATCAACATTCACGTACAAGACTTTGCATGGACATCTGTTTTCATTCCTCTAGATATATACGAAGGAGTGGAATTGCTGAGTCACATGGTGACTCTTTGTTTATCATTTTGAGGAACTGCTAGCCTATTTTCCACAGATTCTGCAACAGTTTACATTCCCTCAAACAAACTATGAGGGTTCCAATTTCTCCATATCTTCACCAACACTTATTATTATCTGTCTTTTTGATCATTGCCATTTTGGTGGGTATGAAGTAGTATCTCATTGTGGTTTTGATTTGCATTTCCTTGGTGGCTAATGACGTTGAGCATCTTTTCATCTGCTTGTTGGCCATTTGTATATATTCTTTGGAATAAATTCTTTGGAGAAATATCCATTCCGATCACTTGCCTATTTCAAACTGTTATTTGTCTTTTTATTTTTGAGTTGTAATATTCTTTACATATTCTCAATATAAGGCCCTTATCAAATATATGATTTGTGAAAACTTCCCCCCATTCTGTAAAACATCTTTTCACTCTTTTTAAAATTTGTTTCCATTTATTTATTTTGTTGCAGTAACATCGGATTATAACATAATATAGCTTTCAGATGTACATCGTAATATATTTTGAATTCTGTGTAGATTACATCATGTTCACCACCCAAGAACTAACTATAGTCCATCGCCTCACATGTGAGCCTAATCACCCCTTTTGCCCTTCCCCCTTCCCCCTTCCCCCTTCCCCTATGGTAACCACCAATCCAATCTCCAATGATATGTGTTTGTTTGTCCTTGTTTTTATCTTCCACATATGAGAGAGATCATATGGTATTTGACTTTCTCCCACTGACTTATTGCACTCAGCATAATACCCTCAAGGTCCATCCATGTGGTCAAAAATGGCTGGATTTCATAATTTCTTATGGCTGAGTAGTATTCCATTTGTATAAATACCACATTTTCTTTATTCATTTGTCCCTTGATGGGCACCTAGGTTGCTTCCAAGACTTGGTTATTGTGTATAATGCCGCAATGAACATAGGGGTGCAAGTATCTTTATACCTTTCTGTTTATAAGTTCTTTGGATAAATACCCAGCAGTGGAATAGCTGGATCATATGGGAGATCTATTTTTAATTTTCTGAGGATATTCCATACAGCTTTGCATAGTGGTTGCACCAGTTTGCACTCCTATTGGCAGTATACGAGGGTTACCTTCTCTCCACATTCTCTCCAAAACTTGTTGTTTCCTGTCTTGTTAATTATAGCTGATATCTCATTGTAGTTTTGATTGGCATTTCCTTCATAGCTAATGATGTTGAGCATCTTTTCATATGCCTGTTGGACATCTGTATATCTTCTCTGGAGAAATCTCTGTTCAGATCCTTTCCCCATTTTCTAATTGGATTGTTGGGTTTTTTTCTGGTTGAGCTGTATGAGTTCTTTTTATATTTTGGATGTTAACTCCTTATCAGATATATGGTTTGGAAACATCTTCTCCCAATTGTTAGGTTGTCTTTTCGTTTTGTTGATGGTTTCCTTTGCTGTGCAGAAGGTTTTTATCTTGATGTAGTCCCATTTGTTCATTTTTTCTTGTGTTTCCCTTGCCCGGTCAGACATGAGACTTGAAAATATGTTGCTCAGACCGATGTCATAGAGTGTACTGCCTATGTTTTCTTCTAGAAGTTTCATGGTTTTGGGTCTTATATTCAAGTCTTTAATCCATTTTGAGTTGATTTTTGTGCGTGGTGTAAGGGAATGGTCTGCTTTCATTCTTTGGCATGTGGCTGTCCAGTTTTCCCAACACCATTTATTGAAGAGACTCTCCTTTCTCCATCATATGCTCTTGGCTCCCTTGTCGAATATTAGCTGTCCATAAATGTGTGGGTTTACTTCTGGGCTCTCAATTTTGTTCCATTGATCTGTGTGTCTGCTTTTGTGCCAGTGGCATGCTGTTTTGGTTACTATGGCTTTGCAGTATATCTTGAAATCAGGGAGTGTGATACCTCCAGCTTTGATCTTTTTGCTCAGGAATCCTTTGGCTATTTGGGGTCTTTTGTTGTTCTGTGTAAATTTTAGGATACTTTGTTCTATTTCTGTGAAAAATGTTGTTGTAACTTTGACAGGTATTGCATTGAATCCATAGATTGCTTTAGGAAGTATGGACATTTTAATGATGTTATTTCTTCCAAACCAAGAGCATGGAGTAGCTTTCCATTTCTTTGTGTCTTCTTTGATTTCTTTCAACAATGTTTTATAGTTTTTGGTGTAGAGATTTTTCACCTCTTTGGTTAGGTTTATTCCTACGTATTTTACTCTTTTTGTTGCAATTGTAAATGAGATTGTATTCTTAATTTTTCTTTCTGCTACTTCGTTGTTAGTGTATAGGAATGCAACCGATTTTTGTATGTTGATTTTGTACCCCACGACTTGACTGTATTCTTTTATTGTTTCTAAAAGGTTTTTACTGGAATCTTTAGGGTTTTCTAGATAGAAAATCTTGTCGTCTGCAAAGAGTGACAGTTTCACTGCTTCTTTTCCAATGTGGGTCCCTTTTATTTCTTTTTCTTGCCTCACGTTGATAGATTTGCAGATGTTGAACCATCCCTGCATCCCTGGAATGAAATCCACTTGATCATGGTGTCTGATGTTTCTAATGTATTGTTGTATTCGATTTACTAGTATTTTGTTAAGGATTTTTGCATCGATGTTCATCAGTGAAATTGGCCTGTTCGTTTTCTAGAATGAGTTAGGAAGCCTCCCTTCCTCTTCAATTTTTTGGAAGAGTTTGAGAAGGATAGGTATTAAGTCTTCTTTGAATGTTTGGCAGAATTCACCAGGGAAGCCATCTGGTCCTGGACGTTTATTTTTTGGGAGGTTTTTGATTGCTGTTTCGATCTCCTTACTGGTGATTGGTCTATTCAAATTCTGTACTTCTTCTTGGTTCAGTCGTAGAAAGCTGTATTTTTCTAAGAATTTATCAATTTCTGATAGATTATCCAATTTGTTGGAGTATAGCTTTTCATAGTATACTCTTATTATCGTTTGTATTTCTGAGGTGTCCATTGTAATTTCTCCTCTTTGATTTTGATATCTGATTTTATTTATTTCAGCCTTCTTTCTTTTTTTCTTGGGGAGTCTACCTAAGGGTTTGTCAATTTTGTTTATCTTTTCAAAGAACCATTTCTTGGTTTCCTTAATTTTTTCTATTGTATTTTTGTCTCTATTTCATTTGTTTCTGCTGTGATTTTTATTTCTTTCCTTCTACTGATTTTGTGCTTTGTTTGTTCTTCTTTTTCCGATGCATTTTGATTCGCTGTTAGATTGTTTATTTGGGATTCTTCTTCTTTGTTGAGGTAGGCTTGAATTGCTATAAACTTCCCTCTTAGAACCACTTTTCCTGTGTCCCATAAACTGTGGCATGTTATATTTTAATTTTCATTTGTCTCTAGCAATTTTTTGATTTCTCCTTTGATTACTTCATTGGCCCAATGGTTTTTCAGTAGCATTTTGTTTAATATCCACATTTTTGTGGCTGTTCTGATTTTCTTCCTGTGGTTGATTTCTAGTTTCATACCTTTGTGGTCAGAAAAGAGGCATGGTATTATTTTGATCTTCTTAAATTTATTGAGAGATGTTTTGTGGCCTAATATGGATCACTCCTGGAGAATGTTCCATGTGCATTTGAAAAGAATGTGTATTCTCTGGTTTAGGGATGGAATATTCTATATATATCTACTAAGTCCATCTGGTCAAATGTTTCATTTAAGGCCAGTGTTTCCTCATTGATCTTCTGTTTGGATGATCTATCCATTGCTGTAAGTGGAGTGTTAAATTCCCCTACTATTATTGTGTTACTATTTCTCCATTTATGTCTGTTAATTATTGCTTTATATATTTAGGTGCTCCTATGTTGGGTGCATAGATATTTACAAGTGTTATGTCTTCTTGTTCGATTGTTCCCTTTATCAATATGTAGTGCCCTTATTTGTCTCTTGTTACCATTTTTGATTTAAAGTCTATTTTTTCTGATATAAATATTTCTACCATCACTTTCTTTTCTTTGCCATTTGCATGGAACATCTTTTTCCATCCTTTCACTTTCAGTTTGTGAGTGTCTTTAGATCTGAAGTGTGTCTCTTGTATGCAGAATATATATGGGTCTTGTTTTTTATCCATTCGGCCACCCTATGCCTTTTGATTGGAGCATGTATTCCATTGACATTTAAAGTAGCTATGAATAAATATGTATTTATTGCTATTTCTTTACTTTTTTTTCCTGTGTGTTTTAGTAGTTCTCTGTTCCTTTCTTTTTCACTTGCTCTCTTCCCTTGTGGTTTGATGGCTTTCTTTAGTATTATATTTAATTTCTTTTGTCTTACTTATTTGCTTGCTTATTATAGGTTTCTGATTTGTGATTACCATGAGGATCCTAGTTAATATTCTATGTATATAACAGTCTATATTGAGTTGATAGACTCTTTAGCTTGACCTCCGTCTAAAAGCTTTCACTCCCCTCCTGCCCCATTTTATGATTTTTAAATCATATCTAATCTCTTGTTTTGTGTGTGTTTATCCATTACCATCTTATCATTAAAATAGGAAATTTTAGTACTTTTGCCTTTTAACCTTCATATTATCTTCACAGGTGGTTGATCTGCTACCTTTACTATATTTTTACCTTTACAAGTGATTTTATTGCCTGGTCTTTTGGTGGGTTTTTTGATAATTTTTTTTATCCCTATTTGTGGTCATTGCTTTCCCACTTAACTAAGTCCCTTCAGCATTTCTTGTAGAATTGGTTTCTTGGTGATAAACTCCTTTAATTTTTGCTTTTCTAGGAACCTCTTTATCTCTCCTTCCATTCTGAATGACAACCTTGATGGATAGAGTATTCTTGGCTGTAGGTTTTTTCCTTTTAGCACTTTAAATATGTCATGCCATTCTCATCTTGCCTGTAGGATTTCAGCTGAAGTCTGCTGATAGCCTTATGGGCTTTCCTTTGTGTGTCACTTGTTGCCTTTCTCTTGAGGCTTTTAGAATTCTCACTTTATCTTTAATTGTGGACATTTTAATTATAATGTGTCTTGGTGTGGGCCTCTTTGGGCTTATGTTGTTTGGAGCTCTCTATACTTCCTGTACTTGGATGTCTGTTTCCTCCCTTAGCTTAGGAAAATTTTCAGCTATTACTTCTTCAAAGAAATTTTCTGCCCCTTTGTCTCTCTCTTCTCCTTCTGGGACGCCTATAATATGAATGTTAATGCACTTAATATTGTCCCAGAATTCCCTTAGACTTTTCTCATTCTGTCTAATTCTTTTTTCTCTTCAGCTTGGGTGATTTCCTCTAGTCTGTCATCTAGCTCGCTGATCTGTTCTCTATCCTCTACTCTGCTATTGAGTCCCTCTAGTGAATTTTTCATTTCCAGTATTGTATTTTTCATTTCTCATTAGTTCTTTTTTATATTTTCCAGTGTTTTGTTGACAAACTCACTGTGTTCATCCAGTTTTCTCCCAATGTCTGTGAGCATTCTTATGCATTTTTGTTTGAACACTTTGTGGGGTAGGTCACTTATTTCTGTTTCATTTAATCATTTTCCTTGGGTTTTGTCCTGTTCCCTTGCTTGGAATGTCTTCCTTTGTCTCCTCATTATGCCTCTTTCTCTGTGCTTATTTCTATGTATTAGGTGAGTCAGCTATGTCTCCTGATCTTGGAGAAGTGGGCTTATGTAAGTGATGCCTTTTGAGGCCCAGCAGTGTGCTTCCCTCTCATCACAGTCCAAATGATCCAGGAGTGACCCCTTTGTGTGCTACTTGTGTCCTTCTGCGGTGGCAGGGTTGCTGTTAATGCAGGTGACCAGGGATTCTAGTCTTTCCTTCCCTGGCCAGCTGTTTGTAAATCCAATTTGGGGAGCCTCAGCACCGTTGACTACAAGGTCTAACAGCATACTCCTGTTGCAGTTTTCCTGTTAATTGGGTAGGCATCCAGTGTAGCTTGTTGCTAGGCTCAGGGACTTACAGTTTCTATAGGCCTCAGGCCTACAATGCTATTGTCAGCTCTCTTAGGAGTGCAGCTGAGTGGGGCTGGCCCCAGTCACAGGAGCACTCAATTGTTTCACGCTTTGGAAGGTAGGACTGATCCTTTTTATGGCTATTTGTGAAGCACAGGTCTTCTGCCACTGATAAGCCTCAGCCCCCACAGGACCACACACACTCAACACAGTCCTAATCCATGCACACTTCTCAACCCCCTGGATCATACCCCGAGGCCCCACTGCAGAGGCCCCTGCCTCTCCACCAATGCTCCCCACTGTTCACCTGGTCCTCATACAGGCTCTGCCACACACAGGCAGATACACTTGCCTGCCTATAGAGGATCAAGACACCCAGTCAATGCAGGCTGACAAGTAGCCTGAGGGCTTGCTGTTGGGCAGGAACTGTCCTTGAGGTGGTTGCCTTCCCTGGATGAACTGGATTACATCTGCCCTCTAGTGGGTGTGGCAGACCCCTGGGCTAACAGGCAAGGGGAAGAATTTCAATGGTGTATGCTGGGGTCTGTGTCAGCACACCCGGACTAGGTCACAACAATTGCCACCACCAAATGTCTCAGTCTCCGGAGAGGTCTCTCCTCACACCAAGATGCACCCAGAGCCCACCAGGTGAGTCTCTTTTCACCAAAGGACTGCCAACCTTCTCTCTGGTGATTTTAGGTTGCTGAGACAGGTGAGTTTGTGCATTGGCCCTTTAAGGCCCAGGTCTTTTTGGCTTTCATCTGATAGCTTTTCTGGGGGTGTTCCCACTGCAGTTAATATCCAGAAAAGCCAGATAGTAAGACCCTCATCTCAGTTGTGCTGAGTCTGAAGGATGCTTATAGCAGTATCAGCGCCCTGCTCTGGACCTCACTCTTCCAGGGAGGGCTGCATACCCTAGGGTGGCTCCTGCCTGGCCAGCTGAGAAACTCCACTGCTCCTGAAGGTGGCTTTTTTTCTCTCCAGAAGGAATTTCTACCTCTTCTGCCTTCGTTAGGACTGTCCCTTGTTGTGGGGGTTCTTTTTATTCAGTTTTCACTTTTCTATCCAGGAATAGTTTTTCCAAAAGTAGTTGTAACCTCGTTGTGTTTGTGGGAGGAGATGAGTTCAGAGTCTGCTTACACTGCCATGTTGATGAGATTCCCATAAAACATCTTTTCACTCTCTTGATGGTGTCCTTTGAAGTGAAAAAGTTCTTCATTTTGATAGTGTCCACTTTATTTATTACTTCTTTTGTTGCTTTTGCCTTTAGAGTCATATCTAAGAAACCATTGCTTAATTCAAGTTCACAAAGATTTATGCCTCTATTTTCTTCTAAGAATTTTTTGGTTTTAGAAGCTATATTTAGGTCTTTGATCATTTTGAGTTAATTTTTATATATGGTGTGAGATGGAGTTCAAACTTGATTCTTTTGCCTGTGGATATCTGTTTGTCCAAGCACCATTTTCTAAAAAGACTGTTCTTTCCCCATTGAATTTTCTTAGTATCCTTTTCAAAACTCAGTTGACACTAAACATAAAGATTTATTTCTGGACTCTAAATTCTATTCCATTGCTCTATATGTCTGTCCTTATGCAAGTACCACATTCTCTTGATTACTGTCATCCCGTTATATCACCAGTCTGACAGGAATCCTACAGTATACCTTCTGCCAAAATCCTCTTTATGATTCCCTTCCACCCAACTCTTCGCTAGGTCTCAGGGTAGCTATGTCCAAATGACAACTTAATTTGGTTGATTCCAAGCCTTCATTTATTTTCTTTATCCTTCTTTCTCTTTCAGTTTTTCTCTCATTCTGTTTTTGTCTCTCTCTTCTTCCTATCTCTGCCCCTTTCCCTCTCACTTGCTCTTTCTGCCTTTCTCTTTCCCCCCTGTTTCTTTCTTTTCCTTTCATTTTTCTATCCATCTTTTCTTTCTCTGTCTTCCCGTTACTTTCCCTTCTCTTGATGCTCTTGTTCTTTCCTATTTCTTCTGCTGCATTTCTCTCTCCCAGTTCAGTCTCTTTCACTGTCTTTCCAATCTCAGTATCTCTCTTTCCATTCCCCTAATCTTCAGCTCTGAGTTCTCCTAGATCCTGTCTTTTATGCTCTGGCCAATTCCTGCTAGGTGCTGTGCAAAACCATCCAAAGAAGGCAATTTGCTTTGAATTGTACTAGGGATAACTTTTACCTTAAATAGATCTCAAACTTTGTCTCAAATATTTCAATTCAACAAATATTTATAGAGCAACAACATTTATCAAACATTATGCTTGATTTCATTATGAATAATTTCATTGACTCTTCGCAACAATCTTGCAAAGAAAAAAGGAGCTATTATTCCCAATTTACAGACAAGGAAAATGAACTGAAAGGTGAAGTTCAGGGAAGAAAAGGGGCCTGACTAAAATTGCATGCTGGGAAGATGTAGAATTAAGATTTGTATCTAGTTCCAAAGTCCATGCTGTTATCACTCTAACAGACTAGGAATGATTTAATATCTGCCCCTAGAGCTGAAACCAAGAGTAGAAGTCAAGGGTGGGTGTGAGTAGGGGTTGGAAGGGAGAGGAAATAGCCAAGTGGTGTAAGCCCCAGCTTCCCCTCCTGCCCAATTTTCTAATCCAAACTTGCCATGCTCTTGATTTAATGATCAGATCTTTTCCTGCCCCAAGTCTTGACAGAGAGAATCTTAGAATTTTTATCCTATCTAGTCAATACATCCTGGAAAGAAGTTACACTTCTCAGACCTGGGACCTTTTATTACTATACTATTACTATATTGTGTCTACCACTTCCCCCAGTCTTTTCTGTTGCTAATTGAATCTGACACTGGTGAATGAGGAGTGAGACATAGGCATCTGTGTAGCCTTTAAATTTCAGTGTTCTGTCCCCTCACCTCATGCTTGTCCAGTGCCTAAGCTTGGCCTCTTGCCTGCTTCATGCAGCTCTAGGCCTGGGGCTCTGAACACCTACTCATAGCCACCTCCCACCTCACTCTTCCTCCTCTGAAGGCAGGTTACAGTTCTGTGCCTGCCACTCCTCCCATCTGTTACCCATAGACAGATCTCACATCATTTACCATGCAAGTGGTGAAATAGCCTACAATTCTTCCCATCCTTGTCTTGCCCTAGTCCTGCAGGCTACCTGCATCTACTGGGCCCTAACATTGCAGTCAGGATAGTCTTCTCAAGGCTACTTTCTCCTTACCAAGCCCTTGTTACCAAGGGCTAGGGGATCTGGGAACTCTTGCAACTGAGTCATGAAAAAATCAGAGTGTAGCCTTAAATGAAGGCCTGAGCTTGGTCTCCTCCCCCATCACATTATCTTTCTTCTACAGCCACGACCCAGACTGGAATTAATTAGATAGTACAAGTTTTTGAGGTACAGCATAACCTTTCCATGGGGAACTCTGACTGACAGATTCTAATTTATAAGCTTTACTCCAGTGCATAGACAAACACTGCCGTGCTCAGACTGTATCTTTTGAAGGTTATAGCATTTAGACCCAAAAGCTCTTAATTTTATTGGAAATGGGAGAAAAAATGTCATACAAATATTTCATTTCAAAGCATAATGATTCCAACACGCACCTCTTACTGCAGTAATTGCCACCCACCCACTTGCACCATGATTTGAGAGTCAGTCATAGGAAGGCCCAGCTCCCTGTTATGTCTGTTTTCCATGTCCCAGGGCAGCAGAAGTGCTCTTCCTCTTCCCCCATGGTGGTTTGCAGAGTATTATCTTCCCTGTGTACGCATAGACTGAAGGGAGCTTTTTTGGATGCAAATTTAGTATTTTAGTTTATTCAGTATAAACACAGAGTGTCCTTCCAAATATAATGGAGCCATCGAGCCTTATTCCTAGCCCAGGGTGCAGAAGCACCCTGACCATTCCAGCTTAGATGGAGTAAATGTTGCCTAGAAGGAAAAGAAACCAACAAGCAGAGGGGCACAGAGTTTGGTACAAGATTGCTGAGGGGAAAGAATTGGGAATCCCAAGAGGGCCACTGGACAGAGAGCTCTAGCAAGAAAGGCTGAAAAGTGAGCTTAGGGGAAAGGACTATGTTGGTTAAAACAGGCTTGAGATGAGAATGGAATGAGAAATAGAGTGAGGCAAATGTCTGGAAAAGACATGAGAAACACTGGGCATGGGGACTGGAGAGCATAGTATACAAATCAGAAGTGGAAGAGCTACCTGAGGGGCAGTTGTAGTCAGAACTCTGTTGGTAGCATCCAAACCTACTGGAAGGAACCATGATTCTTTGAAGATGAAAGGGAAAGTGTGAACAGAACTCAACAATGGACTAGAGATAGGGGGAATGAGAAAGCAGACTTGCTTTAAAGTTTTTATAGCCAGAAGTTTAGCTTGAACCCTCTGTCAGAGTGAGTATATGTGGGTCACTGCCATCGGAGAATTTTTCCTTCTCAGTGCAAGAGGCCCCCTGGTTTTGTCTACCAAAACTCCTGCCAAAGGGGAGGTTATGAACAAGGACTTAGAAAGCCAGGTGTTGAAGAGAAAAAGGGTCGGGAGGCCTTTCCCACCTTTTAATTCCATATGGAACCTTGTCTTTGGGGATTCCTCCAAAAGTCTTCATCATAATCAGACATACATGAATTCCAGTCCTGGTTCCATCACCAGATGACACTGGATGAGTCATTTTATCTCTATGAGCTTCAATTTCCCCTTCTGCAAACTGAATACAGCAATATTGTCATTGAGGTTTCTCAATAAGTATTAAGTGAATTTAATGCAGCTCTGACTCTCTTGCTGGCTGTGAGAGGGGAGATACAGTAAATCCCAAGATTATAGCACCACTTGCCCTTTGCTTCTTGGTGGTCTGGGCCTTGCACCAGCTGCCTCCTCCATTAGACAAGTGCAACAAGGGTCTGGTGACCCCTGCCAGGTTGAAGACAGGATGGATGTTAGTGTAATGAAAACATCACCAGAGTTAAGGCTATTCTCAAGTGGAGGTGGAGAGGAGATGGCAGCTACAAGAATGCACAATGCAGCTGAGAGATCACCTATCACCAGCTCCCCAACTTTACCACTTCCTACACTGAAATAGAAAGTTTCCTGACCTCCATCAGGTAGAAGTCATCCATCTCTGAGTCATCTAGGTTTTCTGATGCTCAAATCCCTTCACTGGACCTTCTCTTTCCTGCCTCTATTGCCACTCATCGAAATAGCTATGTGAACCATCCTCTGAGGCTCTGCCACACCTCCAGATTTCCATTCTCTGTACCAACATTTCTGGTTATGTTAGGGAGAATACATGGCTTCAAACCTCTCCACTTGTTCTTCTAGCCTAGGCTTTAGTAAATGTGAGAGAGCACTAGAATTTGTTGAGTGCTGAGCATATGCTAGACACACTGCCAAATACCTTACATTTGTTATTTAATTTAATCAGTGCAAAGGTCCTGTAATCATTTTACAGATAAGAAAACTAAGGCTGAGAGGAAGGTGATATACTCATGAAAAGTCACATTGTTAAGAAGCAACAGTCAGGATTTTGGCTTTCTGACTCCAAATCCAGCACCCTTGCCACTATGAGCACCTCTGGAAAAACTAAACCCTCTGCCTCCACCTCAATCAAGTCTATGTGGCAAAGAGTCTCCTTCTGGTTTTGTATATACATAGACCACCATGTGTGGTGGAGATGAGGAGACATTTATAGGTAACTTCCACTCACATTTACATTAGGCATTCTTTTTGTTATCATGCCTCACCCTAGGTAATCAGGAAGCAGGTACTGATAACTTTTGTTTTCATTGACACCATATGGATCTCTCAGCCTTTCAGCATCTGCTGGAATAAGGTACCTTCCTTGGCCTGCACCAGATACCAGGGATCAGACTCGCCTCTTCCTTATTCCCATCTTGATGCTACTACTCCCTGGTAGGACCAGCTCTCACCCTTATTCTTAGCCTAGAGTCTCCTAGTAGGCAGACTGGCAGAAGCACCTTGATTGTTCCAGTCTTGATGGGATAAATGCTGCCTGGAAGGAAAGAAACCTCTGCCCTATACCCGTGGATCCCAGAAATGGAGCCTGAAGTTTCAGCTCTAATGCCCCTCATTGTTTTCCTTGTATGAAGCTAGTCAGGGTTTCTAATAAGGTAGGCCACCAAAGTTGACTAATTTCTGCTGTTTGGCTGTGGCCTGGCCCAACCCTGCACCTTGGAAGGATGGTGAGCCAGCCAGGCCTGAGAGCTCAGCTGCAGCTGCTCTGGGAGCCTGCAGCCTGTGCCTGGCCCATTCCTTAGCCCTGCAGTTTTATTAGCTTCATTTTTTATGTGCCTTTTAACTCCCTGAATGCAGCCAAAATCAACATCAAATAACATCAAGGAACACAAGGTCATGATTCCCCCAACCCCCAATACTCAGCCCCTCAACTCACTTAGAGGCAGGGTGGGCAGAAAGCACCACAGCTTTCCCCCTGCCTGTCTTTTCAGAGGGTTGGGAAGACTGCTGCCGCTCTGTGAGCTATTCTCAGACACTGCTCCCTCAGAACTCACTGTGAGAGACGTTTTGGGTCACCATAACCCAAGGAGCAGAAGGAGGGAAAAAGGGGGGGAAGAAAGAAAACCCAGCCAGCAAGCAATCCTCAGATCCCTGCCTCCCTGAGGACACAAGTGCTGGGCCTAATAATCCTGGCAAGTTCCTGCTAGAAGGACAGCTGGAGAGAGCAACCCCCTGTCTCTTTGACTCCTGGCCTCCCTTCCCCCTTTTCTTCCTCTTTCCTTTCTTATTTCCTTCCAGGGCCAGCTAGGAACAAGCATTCCAGCAGGCCTCCCAGATGGGCTGCAAATCCTAGCTACCCCAAGGGATTCACCAGTCTCTTCTCTTGAGCTTTTAGGTAGGGAAGCCAAAAGCTACAGACAGGTCTGGGAAGTTTCCCAGCACTATAAGCTTGGCACTGGGCCTGAAACCAGATGCAGAAGCCAAGCTGCCTGAGCTGAAGGAGTTCCCTAGCCTAGAGAAATTCAGAAAACCAGTTTGGATTATAGCTTTCCTGACCCGTGGTGCTGGGAGGTAGGGGCAGAACTCTAAGATTGACTGGAAAGAACCTTGGCCTTTCAGTCAGGAGCCGTGGGTCCTAGTCCTGACTGTGTGTCCTTCAAAAGTCCTTTCCCTCTCTTCGTCTCAGAATCTCCCAGAAACATAACAACTCCCCTGATACATACTCTCCTAAAGTGGAACCTTTCTAATTTTTTGAAAAAGATAATATGTTGACATTTTGTTTGCTAAGACTTTGATGAGATCTTAGAGGTAGCAATGTAAAACAAGACCATATGACAAAGGGAAGGTAATTCTAGAACTTTTGTTATTTGCTTGCTCCCTTAGCAAGTAAGGTCTTAGGCCCTGATGCTGTGCCTCACTCCTGTTTAGAATCTGGCTAAGTGTCTGCTGTCCCCATCTATAATGTGGCCAGAAGGTCTCTAGATGCCCCATCACCCTAACATCCTATTATTATCTAGCCTCTGAGTTTTCTTCCCTGCCTTTCTCGACGAGAATATTTAAAAGTTTAATATTTTCATCCGTAGATAATTATGAATCTATATATTTATAGAACCTCTATCTCTATCTATCTCTATCTCCATCTATATACCTAACTACATATCTACTTATGTACCTACCTACCTACTTATCAGTGTTAAGATAACATTTAGAACATGAGCTCCTTATGCTAGTGGAAAATAAGATCAATTAACTAGATGGCAATTTCTATTCTGATTGTAGTCTCTTTTTTGTGGGCCTTCTTTCTTATAAAATTAGTTCAAAATGTAAGTTAATGAGTTAATATTGTGAGTTAATTTTGTCCACTGGTAAAGGAAATGTATAGATAACACTTCTCTCCTTCAATTAATCATAGTTAATATAGAGTAGATAAAGCTATTTTATTGTGGCACATGAAAAAAACATACCCCAAATTCAAAAATTATAATAGATGCTTGGAGATCCAATCAAAGACAGTATTTCTTCTGCAGACAGGTCAGGTATAGAAATGTTTATTCAATCCCCTTCCCCTTCCCCCAAGCAGTGAGGAGTTAAAGAAAGAGAAGGAGAAAGTGGAAGAAGCTCCAGGAGTCTCCTGGTCTCTGTCACAGAGCAGGAAGATGGTCAAGGGAGGAAGCATTTAGGTCACCTTCCAATCTATTTCTCTTGGTTTATCAGATCTTACCAGAAGTTCCCCAACTTTCTTGGTCATCAACGCCCTTAGTATCTCATTAATTTTTTCACAGCATCTCTAAGCCAAAAGAAATATCTAACAGTTCCATTTATTAAGTAGTTAAGTTCAAACAACTAAATACGTATTTATGCCTTAATAACATAGTAGCTGCTTGAAAAATACACATAAATTGAAAGAAAAATATTATTACACATATTAATATACAGTAAAAATATTATTTTATTTCATCTTAAAAGGCCACATTTCGGGCAATGCACAACTTCTCAGATCTTTGGATCAGATTAGACATCACCACCCTGTTCCATGTGGATTTTCACACAGTACTACCCCGGAAGCCATCAAAAAGAATGTAGCACAATTTAATGTTGAAACTGTGAACTACCTCAAGCTAGTAGGTTGCAGGATGTCTGATAGATGTCAAGTCCTACTGTATTTCACTCAAAAAATAAAGATATGCCACAATGCCCCTGTGAGTTCACTGTAGTACCCTGAAGAACCTCAGCTCATAGTTTAGGAACTCCAAGGTTACAAATTCCTGAACATTTTTAGGCACAACTTCCTCCCTTTTGCCTCCACCAACTGAAATGCCTTTCCTTAGTTCTATTTCCCCAATACATCCTTTGTTGTAATAGCAATTGGAAATAAGATGAAGAGTATGTCTACATCAACCATAAAATTGCTAGTGAAGATGAGTTCCATTTGCCCCTTTTAATGCATGCTTTCCATTGTAGCTGGGGAGATCTTTTTAAAAGTGCACATCTGACATGCTTTCACATTGGAAAACATTTAGAAGCCTGACAACAGCAAGTGGTGGTGAAGATGTAGAGTAATGGGAGCTCTTGTATATTCCTGGTGGCAGTGTAAACTGGTACAATCACTTTGTGAAGATGATTTTAATTATTTACTAAAGATGCATGCATGCATACCCTATGACCCAGATATTCCACAACAACTCATATGACCTGAAAACGAATATGCCTGTGTACCCTGATACATATAGCAGATTGGTCATGATAGCACAGCTCATAATAGCACCAATTTTGAAGCAATCTAAATGTTTATGTAGAGTAGAATGGGTAGATTGTAGTGTATTTGTACAATGGAATACTATATGGTAAGGGAAACAAAGGAACTATAGTTACATGCACCAACATGTATTGATCTCACAAGCATACTGCTAAGCAAAAGAAATCAAAGAAGAATATAGACTATATGATTCCATTAATATAGTTTGTAAAAAGGTAGATCTAGCTATATTTTAATGGATGTATATGCAAGTGGTAAAACTATTTTTTAAAAAGACATATTTCTGGTTCTGACAAGATAGAGTAGCCCCAGTGGGGTTAAGTTGAGCCTCCACACATACCTAGCAGCAAACCTAGGTGCCAGTCCTACTCCTTCACTCCCCCATCCTCCTGTGTTAGCAGGTTCTGGTGGAGACTGAGCTTCCCCTTCCACCTTGCAGCAACAGAGCATTTTGAATCAGCCTTCTATGAGGGCGATAGAATCAGTGAGAAATTGATCTTACAGCTCACTCAGAGGCAAAAATAGGGTGCCTGCTTTCACTGGGAAGGTATTAGAGAAGTGGAGGGGGGTAGCTAAACTTCAAGCCCATCCATCTGTAATAAAGCAGTATTGAGTCAGTGCATCACTTTTGCAGAGTTGGTGTCAGCAAGGCCCATGGAGAAGCTGAGCATACACATGTACCTTGTCCTTGCATTATACCTCAACAGGAGGACTGCCTGCTTAAAAAGATACAATGAAATAAAATGTTTAAATAGGACTCAGAATATCATCATATGATAACCAAAACATCCAGAATTCAATAAAAAAATCACACAATATGCCAACCAAGAAAATCATAACTTGAATGAGAAAAAACAATCAGATGACACTAACATTCAGATGACTCAGGTGTTGGAATTATTTAACAAGGATTCTAAAGCAGCCACCAAGAAATGCTTCAACAACCAAATAAAATTTCCCTTGAATCAAAAAAGAAAATTGAAAATCTCAGCAGAGTAAAAGAAGTTATACAAAAGCATTAATTGGAAATTATAGAACTAAAAAATACAATAGCAAGGGCCAGCCTGATGGTGTGGTGGTGAAGTTCACGCACTCCATAAAATAGAAAGTTTAATTTTACAAAACAGGACCCCAGTATCACAAAAGTCAGCATAGCGATTACCTCTTGGGGAAGGGATAGGGTTGTGATTAAAGAAAGTCACATGGAAGTGTTTCTGTGGTCTTGGCAATGTGTTATTTATCGACTTGAGTGAAGGTTACATGCGTTTCACTTTATAAATATTCATTTAATTGTACAAATAAGTTTTACGCAGCATTCTTCATACATATCATATATTATAATAGAAAAAATATTTTTTAAATATATATTGAATCATTTTATTCCTTTGCTTAAAATTCTCCAATGGCTTCCTTTGTAACAAGTTAAACTCCAAACTCCTCATCAAGGCTTACAGGGGCCTTCTTCACCAGTCATTCCTCTCTTCATGTTCTGTGTCCTGATATATTGGACTTTTTTCAGATCTTTTTACCACAGGGCTTTCGTACACGCTTTTCCATCACCTTGGAATGTTTTAGCACTCTCCCTACCATCCTTGACCTACAGATTCAGTTCAAATCTCCCCTCAGTTATATGCTTTCTTAGCTCCCTGTATTTTCCCTTATTAAAACTTTCACAATTTACAATAATACATGTTTAGAAATAATTTGAGTACTGACTGTGTCCTCCTTAACCCCTTAACCTCCAAACCGTAAACTCCATGAGCACAAGAACCCCTTCTACCTTGTCCCTTACAGTGCCTAGAACTGTGCCTGGCACATAGGACACACTCGATATGCATTTGTGAAATAAATGGAATACAATTCCATTATGTCATTCTGTGTTACTTTTGGAAGGAATATAGTATGTTGGAAAAGTTCTTTAGAATTAAATTGGCCAAATCTTAACTCTATGACTTACTAGCTATTGACCTCGGGCAGGATTCTTTACCTCTTTGATCCTTAATTTCATTATCTTCAAAATAAAACTAACAATTCTTATAAGATTGTCACAAAGTTGAAAGGAAATAAGTCAATACGCCTACCATAATGTCAAAACATAAGAGGAATGCACATTTTCCTGCATAAATTCCTTTTCCATTTAATCCAGAACAAACTTCGCTTCTCTTAAACAACTCGTTTTCTTTTCTCAAATATAGAAATCATATAGCCCACCATATTTCTGTTTTTTCTCTAGCCTCTAGGAAAGTCAAACACTAAACTTCTCAGTGCAAGCAGTATGATTGCCTCAGTTACACTAGATAATATCTAATGACTCTTTCAAGGCTGTCTATTATGGTTCTTTCCAGGATAGTTCTTAGTATAGATAAAAGAGCATTGCTGAATGAGCTGCTATAGACTGAATGCAGCTTTTAACCATAGGCTTTTGCATACATGGAGCAAATAGTTGCCTACTTAGTATGACCTGATAGGCCTAAGCAGAGCTGCCAGTAGATGCAATTTTTCATACTGATGCTTATCCATTGACAGAGGATGATTCCGAGGCAGTCTCTAAGTTCTGTAGAAGAAAGTGCTATGATCAATTAGTGATTTGTGCACAGGTATAGAATGGGGGAATGGTGGCATTTTTACTACGTGATTATCATTCCAGATCTTGTAATATTTCTCCCCACGACCTGACCCAAAGTTTGAAATTCCATCATCGGTGTTTCATACCTTTGGGAGGGACCAAGGGAACAACCTGAGGCATAATATGCAGGCCTCTAGCAAGAACCAATTGACAGCAAACTAGGAATTGATGGTAATGGCACATAGGATAAGACTGGCTGCTGAAGGTTCAGGGCATGGAAGAGAAATGAAGCTTCCTATCTGCAGGGTACGTTCATTGCTTCTCTGGGCCTCCTGGGGTCCCCACACTCTTTAAAAGCCACTACTCATAGACGATAGAGCTGGAGTTGACTCTCACTTTGGTCCATTAAATCATGTCTTGTTTTAAAGCAAGTCACCTGATGCCTGTGGTTCTCAAGGACGGAAAAACTATAGAGAAGTTCCCATATACTTCCCTTCCTCTTTTGCTTACTCCTCCCCTCCCTCCTTCCTTTTTTCTCTCCCTTCCTCTTTTCTCACCTCTTCCCTCCCATCCCCAGTTGTCTCTCTGACCTCTTTTATGCTACTTCCTGCCAAAACCCCCAGCCGTGTCTTTTCTGTGGCATCAGGGTCTGTCTCCAGTCCACCTTCCCCACCCTGGATCCTTTTAAGAGCCTTGATTCAAAAACACTTATGGTCTGCAGATGGCAAGTAATTATTTCCCACTTGCCAGAGACTCAGGGTAGGTTAGTATGGTAACAGTACCTCACTGGATAAATGTGAAGATTAAATTAAATGGGTTCATCCATGATTAGCACTTAGAATACCCCTGACCCGTAGAAAAATGCTTCATACATACTGGATATTATTATTATATTATTATATTGCTTGTATTATATAGAATATATATTATTATATTGCTATAATTAATCTTAAGTGGAACTGCCTAACTCAATATGTTGTGATGATCACAACTGATAAAAAGGTCTCTTTTTGGAAATTGGGAGACAGAAGGTCAAAATTCAAGAAGGAGCTCTTCTCAAGAGTTCCTTTTGAGAAGCCCCATCCCACACTCCTCTTCAAGTACCTCTGCCTGCCCACCTCCAGGGAAATCCTGTAAACCAGATCCTGAAATGTCCAGGGTATTGGAAGTGAAAGCAGAAAACCACACCCTCTCCCTAGAAGACTATCTTCCATATAGTAGTCACTGGGCCACACAGGTCTATTCATGACCTCTGAGCTCTTTCCACTGTGTGAAATCTGGTGAGCTCTTTTCCACATGAAATCTGCAGAATATCCTGGCTCTCTTAATATATTCTTACTCTTTGGGTGAAGCCCCTTACAGAGAATTTCAGTTTTACTCTAAAGACCCACAGCAGGTATTCTCAGACAGGTACCCTCACTACCTGTCTGTTGGGGCTGCCTGCCTACCTAGCATGTGCTAGAAAGAGCTGACCTGTGCTACTCCAGAAAGCAGAGCAAAGGCCAATGAGTGACAGCTACAGAGAGGTCAATTTAGATTCAGTTTAAGGGAGAATTTTCTAATAATCGGATTGTCAGTCTAGCAATAGACTGGGTAGACTGCATTATAATGTGGGGGTGGTCTCACATTAGTGGTGTGGGGACAGGGGCTGAAAAGCCCTTTGGCAGGAATATTGGAGAGGGGATTCTTGCTCCTTCCATCTCTGAGATTCAATTATTTGATAAGTTAAAAACTAAAAAAATCTCGCTGCCTACCTCAGTGTTTCTCAAACTGTGGTTTATGAATCCTCTGCATTAGCATCATGTGAGGCAGCTGTTAAATATCATGTTCCCAGGTCCCAACCTATGCCTACTGAATCAAAATCATTGGAGAATGCTAGCCAAGAATCTGAATGTTTAACAAATTACCTGACTACTCCAGCTTGCTCGTACCCACTTGTTGCTTATTTACACTCCAGAACCTGTACCATTTTGCCAGTCCAACCACTGACTTCTTTCCTTCTTTTCTGTATTTCTATAGCTCACCAAAATCTGTTGGTCTCCTTTATTCCTTACAGCTTTCTCCCAGACACTTATTAGTCTTGTGACCTTGGGCAAGTTACTTAACTTCTCTGAGACTAAGAAGCCTGATATACAATAGGTGCTTCTTAGATCTCAATGCCCTTCTGCACTTTCCTTCCTTTTTTAGTGCTCTCTTCGATTCTGGACACTTGGCTTTAAATGCACTCTCCTCATTTGTTGTGATCTCCAGTATACTGATTCCCTACTCCCCCGCCTTTATTAGCACATGTGTGCACACACATAACTACTACAAATGAAATAAAAATAACAGAAAAAATAAATTTCAATTAAGAATTATTTGAGTACTTACTATGTGGCAGACCCTCTGATACACACTGGAGCTACAGATAAGAACATGACATGGTCCCTACCATCTAAGTGATCACTTTCTATCAGAAGATATATTTCCATGCACAACCTATTCATCCCACACCCAGAGTGCTATGGGAGTTGAGAGAGAGGGATCATGTATTCTGACCTGCATGTGGGAAGGAAAGAGAATCTGGGAAGGCAACAAGAAGGTGCAGGTCAGAGTTGCAGGGAACAGAGCATTGTGGAGAAGACTGGAGAGTTACATCTGAAAGGGCAAGTAGAAAATGTTCAACACAGATGAGGTATATTGGCAGGGGAGAACGTTTGGAAAGTACCCTAAGCGTGAGGTTCCTGTGTGTTCTCCAGGTAGAGATAGTTGGAAAATACCTTTCTGAAGTTCTGGAGTGAAGTTAGGGCTGAAGAGCTGAATTAAGGACAGATCAACATATAGGTAAGACTTGAAGCCTTGAAGTAGAGGATGCCAGATGGTTAAAGTCATGGGCAGGGAGGATCTAGTTCTCAGAGGTCTCTTTTTGCAACTCTGACCAGCCCAGAGAAGTTTTCAAGAGGAGTTCTTAAGGTCTTATCAGTGCTGCCCTAACCTATACAGTATGAATTATAAAAAGAACATCCTCTTTGGGCAGACGCAGTACATAAAGAAGTCCTGTCTGGTTGGGTGCAACACTATGAGTAACCATTTGACAAGCAGGACAAGTCTGCATTTCAGTCTCTGCTTGCCCTCTCAGCCAAACACTTTTATTATGTAAGGCATAAATAGTGCAACCCTACGGTGTGGGCTTGAGTATCACCACCAGGAGGGTGGGTGTAAGTAGAGAATGTCACCAGGTGCCAGTCTGGCCTTCTCTGGAAGAGAGCTACCTCAACTCTCACACAAGGAGCAAGGCTTCAAGTCCTATGTTTCAGCTGGGAGAAAAGTGAGAGATTTCTTCAGAATCTCATGGTTCTTATCGAAAAGCCATAGGCTTTGGCATTTGAGGTATTTCACCAGGAAAAGTTTTCCTGAGGCAACCGTAGAATAGTTAAACAAAAACTGTTGGGTTTTGGATATTGTTTTAAGAACTCCCCAACCAAATAGCCCTGACTGATCTGCGGCTCTCCTGTGAAGGTCCCAGTACCAAGACCCCAGCAGATGCTTTTCTATCTCCCTCAACCTTTTGTGGCTGCGTAAGAGGACTTCACAACAACCCAGGAGGCCAACTACAGGGAGATGAAGTCAGATCTCCTGGATGCAGGCCTTATAAACATGTTGCGTGTCAGAGTCATAATCACTGAACAACTCGCTCCCTGGTCAGGCCCTTAATCACTGAGCGACCCTGCCAGGGCTGAAGACACAAAGTAGCTGAGCCAGTCAGGAAATCAAATGCCAGATTGGGGCCCCAAGGTAGTATCATAGCAATAGCAAAATGAAGACAAGTAGTTCTTGTTTGGGGGTGGTGCTAAAGCCCCAGTTCAAGCTGGGCTGGGCTAACTGGGCAGGTGGTCAGGTCGAAGGATTTTAGCTGTTCTTGGAGAAGGGAGGCACAGGCTGGAATCCAGGTTGTGTCCAATAAGAAAAGTCCAGGGGAGGCAGCCCTGCGGCCGAGTGGGTTAAGTTCATGTGGCTCCACTTCGGCGGCCCAGGGTTTCCCCAGTTCAGATCCTGGGCACAGACATGGCACCACCTGTCAAGCCATGCTGAGGTGGCATCCCACATAGCACAACCAGAGGGACCTACAACTAGAATATACAACTATGTCCTTGGAGGCTTTGGGGAGAAGAAGAAAAAAAAAGAAGAAGATTGGCAACAGATATTAGCTCAGGTGCCAATCTTAAAAAAAAAAGAAAGAAAGAAAAGTCCAGGGAGGGTTGTTATCTTTAGCTGCTCCCATCAGTCCATGAACCACCTCTTCCCTGTCCAAAGCAGAGAGCTAGCTTGAGGGACAGTTATGCACTTGGCCTGCATTCCTCTTCCCTGCCCTTGTTTTATCTAGGATGAGCATGTAACCAGACACTGGCTCTGCCAACAGGAGCTGTCAGCAGCAGAATACGTTGCTGATGACAAGGCATGTCAAACAAGCTAGGGCTGATCTTGGTGTACAGAATCCAGCAGGAGGTTGATTAAATCTTGTCCATTGGCCCATGTGCTAGGCCCCAAATACTGGTGAGTACTTAGTGCCTGCTCTGGCCTATGGGGCTTACTATGCCTGTGGGAATAATCCCTGTGTTGCCACAATTCCTGTTGGCAGGAAGGAGCCCCAGACTATAAGTCAAGAGCCTTAGGTTTTAGTTCTGGCTCTGCCACACATTTGAATATAGCCTTCAGCCAGTCACTTCATTCTTTGTATCTCAGTTTCTCCATGGCAGATTTGGACCCTTCTAGTTCTGTTACTTTGTGGCTTCCCAGAGACTCTGACCTGGCCTTTCCTTCCAGTGTCAGGTCTTTCTTTCTCTTTTCTCCCTCTCTCACTTCTCCCCTCATCTACACATTCTCTGGAGGAACCTCTGACCTTAACTTGTGGCATTATTTATCCCAGGAAAAATCCCTGTATTTTAAGAAGGAACTTCAGGAGATAACACCTTAAGCCTGTGTTTTTCAAATTGTGGGTCACAACAAACTAGTAAATTATCAAATCAATTTAATGGATAACAACTGCACTTCTTAAAAATGAAATAGAATAAAATAGAAAATATCACAGTGATTGCACATACTAAAGGTAAGTATTGTTTAGTGAAACTTTTGTTTTTATATTTAGTTGAACAATATGAAATTGCCAATATTCAACAGTTTTTGACATATAAAAACTAGAATTTATATGTACATGAAAATATATACTATGAATATAAATACATATACCCATAAGTAAAAGAATTTACTGGTTCATACTATAAAATGTATTCTTTACCATGAGTCAAAGTAAAAAATGTTTAAAGCCACTGCTCTAAACAGAGGAGATGGCCAGAAGTGAGCTACAGGTAGATCACTGGGGGAAACAACTTTGGGCAGAGGTCTTTTGGGATTAAGCACTTCTCAAATAAAGGCAGCACCTTCTCTATTGTCTGTATAATCTTCTGATTCTTTTTATGCACTAGTTATGGTGCATTTTAGATAGTCCTAGTCTCCACACCAAGACATTGGAGTGTATTCAGGAGAATTTTTCTGCAGAACCATACCTCAAACGGGCAAGGAGCAACTAAGCCTTCTAAGATTGGTAAACTTCCATCTCTGTTCCTCAGTGTTTGATGGACTACTAGGCCCCACTCACCCTGGCGGGCCCCTTACAAGTGGAAGTACACCAGACATGACACTATAGCACTTCCTGTATCTGCCTGGCTCCAAAAGCATGGATTCTTTTTTTCAATTGATATAAAACATGGTATAAGTTTCAGATGTACAACATAATGACTTGATATTTGTATGTATTGTGAAATGATCACCACAATAAGTCTAGTTAACATCAGTCACTGCACAAAGTTACAAAATTTTTTTCTTGTGATGAGGATTTTTAATATCTACTCTCTTAGCATCTTTCAAATATTCAGCATAGTATTACTTATAGTCACCATGCTGTACATTATATCTCAAGGGTTTACTTATTTTATAACTGGAAGTCTGTACCTTTTAACCACCTTCACCCATTTCTCCCACCTCCCACTCCCCATCTCTGGCAACCACCAGTCTATTCTCTGTGCTATGAGTTTGTTTTTCTTTTAAATTAAATTCCACATATAAGTGAGATCATACAGTATTTGTCTTTCCCTGTCTGACTTATTTCACTTAGAAGAATACCTTTGAGGTCCATCTATGTTGTTACAAATGGCAAGATTTTATTCTTTTTATGGTTGAATAATATTTCATTGTATATATTAACCAAAATCCTCTTTACCCTTTCATCCATTGATGGACTCCCAGGTTGTTTCCATAGCTTGGCTATTGGAAGTAACGCTGCAATGAACATGGGGGTGAATATATCTTTTCAAGTTAATGTTTTTATTTTCTTCAGATAAATACCCAGAAGTAGAATTGCTGGATCATATGATAGTTCTATTTTTAATTTCTTAAGCAACCTTCATATTGTTTTCCATAGTGGCTGGACCGATTTACATTCCCACAAACAATGCACAAGAGTTCCCTTTTCTCCACATCTTCACCGACACTTATTTCTTGTGTTTTTATAGTAGCCATTCTAACAGATGTGATGCGATATCTCATTGTGGTTTTGCTTTGCATTTCCATGATGATTAGTGATTTGATCATCTTCTCACGTGCCTGTTGGCCATCTGCTTGTCTTCTTTGGAAAAATGTCTGTTCAGATCTTCTGCCCATTTTTTAATTGGATTGTTTGTATTTTCGCTATTGAGTTTTATGAGTTCTTTATATATTTTGGATATTAACCCCTCATCAGGTATATGATCTGCCAATATTCTCTCCCATTTAGTAGGTTTCCTTTTCATTTTGTTGATTTTTTTTTTTGGCTGTGCAGAAGCTTTTTAGTTTGATGTAGTCCCATTTGTTTATTTTTGCTGTTGGAGTCAGATCTAAAAATTCATCATCGAGACTGATGTCAAGGAGCTTACAGTCTATGTTTGCTTTTAGGAGTTTTATGGTTTCAGGTCTTACGTGCTAGTCTTTAATACATTTTGAGTTAATCTTTGAATATGGTATAGGAGAGTGGTCCAGTTTCATTCTTTAGCATGTGGCTGTCCAGTTTTCCCAACCCCATATAGTGAAAGGGCTGTCTTTTGCCCATTGTATATTCTTGGCTCCTTTGTCATAAGTTAATTGACCATATATGCATGGGCTTATTCCTGGGCTTTCTATTTGGCTACATTAATCTATGTGTCTGTTTTTATGCTACTACCATACTGTTTTGATTACTATAGCTTTGTCTATTGTTTGAAATCAGGGAGTGTGATGCCTCCAGCTTTGTTCTTCTTTCTGAAGAAGAGAAGAGTTTCTTTTGACTACTTGGGGTCTTTTGTGACTCCATACAACTTTTAGGATTGTTTATTCTAATCCTGTGAAAAATGCCATTGTAATTTTGATAGAGATTGCATTGAATCTGTAGATTTCTTTGGGTAGTATGGACATTTTAACAATAATAATTCTTCCAATCCACGAGCACAGAATATCTTTCCATTTATTTGTGTCTTCTTCAATTTTGTCATCAATGTCTTATAGTTCTCTATGTGCAGGTCTTTCATGGATTCTTTTTTGGACAGGAGGAGGGGATCTTGCAGTTTGAGGAGAAAGTAAAGCATCAACTCTGTTCCCAGTATTATATGCAATGGGATTGTCATCAGTTCCTCTGCAGGTTGGGGAGCGCCAGGGACATGATTAGAAAGCAGAATGAAGAAAGCTCTGGCATGCAAAGCTATCCTGAAAGGAATACATAGAAGTGGCCAACCAGTTGTTGCAGTTTCTAATCCTCTCAAGACATGATTCAGCAGCCATTTCCCCATCTTGGTCTCCACATGTAGGAAGGACACTGGCCACTGTTAGGTGGACAGGGCCTTTCTGGCACTGAGTCTACCACTTTCCCTAACGATTTCCCAAAATGGAGCCCCTGAAGAGAATAAAACTAATCAAATTCCAGGTGCGACTTGTAATGTTAACCCAGAGAAAGAAAACAGACAATAAACTCTCATTCCTGTCAAGCTCTGAATGACCTTACTTGTTTCTCATCACAGCAGAGAAGGGGAAGCAATGTCTGGACTAAGAATTATGGGACATTCGTGAAGGGAATCCTAATGTCTGAATATCTTCATTCCTGTCTCCAGCGTTCCAGCCTTCTGTCCTGGTCTCTTTTGTGTTTAAATCCTTCAAGACCTGCCTAGTTAGTACCTTTGCTGATAAAATATCTTTCCCCCATCCTGAAGTGACGTCACCATTCTCCATTGTGCCATAATACTTTCTCTGCCCCCTTATGATTCTCATCAGTTTCTGATTCGTATGTTAGCTGTATGTGTCCAAGTACTAGCCATCAGAGCCAGGCAGAGTTGAGTTTAAATCCAAGCTCTGTTACTTATTTAATGATCTTGTGAAAATTCTTTAATATTTGTGAGCCTCAATTTCTTCATCTGGAAAATTGGCATGTCAATAATATCCACCCCATAAAGCTCTTAAAATGCTTTCCCAGACTTCCAGTTTCAGATTCAACATTGCTTCCATCCTAAAACAAGAAAAAACTGAATTTCAATGACTTTTCTTGGCCCCATCAGAGAATTGATGTGGCAGGGCAAACCGTTATACCAAAATCTGGATAACAGGTGAATCCACAGAATCACAGCCCAGATCTAGAGCAGAAGTCACTGGAGTCATAAACTGATAAGAACATCTAAATGGCAATTTTGATGAATTGTTAGAGGCTGAGTCTGGATTAATGTAAAAGTTGGGGCCTCAGTTTTAGTGGGAGAGCCCAAAATTTTATGGAGTTTATCCCCAAGAATCCAGTCATTTTCTCATGGTAAATAGTTGATAAAAATACCCTTGTGGCTCTGGCAGCATAGGCGAAAAGTAATCTTTTTTAAATGCGCCTGAAGCATTTTCCATAGCAAAGCCCTACTTTAGAGAAAAAAGACGTTATCAGAGCTTTATCCCACCTACAGGGAAGGACATTTGCTTAACTCCAGTCCCTTCAAGCCTTCATGTTTCACATAACGAGATAAAAAAAGCTAAAAGACGCTTGTGTAGGTCATAGCACTGTAACCCAGGCCCACTAAAATGCTGAAATTTAATCATAAGACTATTAACACTTCCCCTCGTTTATACCTTAGTACTACACCAACAGAGCTCCAGTATAATAACAGTGGATTACAGCAGAAAGAGCAACAAGGCACAAAGTCTATTTAAGGAGGTGGTCTTAGAGAAACCTAAAGACAAGAGGGGAGTAAACAAGGACAAGAAGAATTTTAAGCCTCTGCACCTACTACTACAACAAACATTAAACATAACCCAACTCCTAGCCAGATAAACATAAAATGGCACACCAAAGACCTATTTACCTCAGTTGCTACTACCTGATACATCATTTCCAGCTTTCAACAAAATATTACAAAGTGCACCAATAAAAGGCAGGGAAAAAACCCATGGTCTGAAGAAGTGAAGCAAGCATCAGAAGGACACTCAGATATGACACAGATTTTGGAATTATTAGACAGAAACTTTAAAATAGCTATGATTAATTAGTAAAAGACTCTAATGGAAAAACTAGATGACATTCTAGAACAGATCAGTGTTGAAGATAGAGAGATAGGAACTCTAAGAAAGAATCAGGAGGAAATGCTAGAAACAAAAAACACTTTGACAAAAATTAAGAATTAGTAGAATGGACACAGCTAAGTAAAGAATCAGTGAGCCTGAAAATATGTCAATAGAAACTTCCCAGACTGAAACACAAAAAGAAAAGGGTAAATAGAGTACCCAAGAACTATGAGACAATATCAAAAGGTATAAGATATGCTTACTTGGAATACCAGAAGGAGAAGAAAGAAAGAATGGAGCAGAAGAAATATTTGAAATATTAATGGCTGAGAACTTTCCAAAATTAATAGCAAACACTGAACCATAGATCTAGGAAGCAAAGGATACCAAAAGGGATAAGTACTGCCCCAAACACACACCTACATATCATATTCAAAATGTGGAAAACCAAAGACAAAGAGAAAATCTTGACAGAAGCCAAGGAGTGTGTGTGTGTGTGTGGGGGGGGGGGGGTGATAGGGTCAATTCCTTATCTATAGAGGAACAAGGATAAGAATCACAGCAGACTTCACATCAGAAACCATGAAAGCAAGAACAGAATGGAGGGAATAATATAGGGTGCTGAGAAAAAACATCTACGAACCTAGAATTCTATATCCAGCAAAACTATTTTTCAAAAGTAAAGGAGAAATAAAGACTTTCTCAGACAAACAAGAACTGAAGGAATTCATTGCCTGCAGACCTGCCCTGCAAGAAATTTTGAAAAAAAGTTACTCAAGTAGAAGTAAAATAATATAGATCAGAAAGTTGGATGCACATAAAGAAAGGAAGAGCATTATAAAAGGAATAAATGAAGGTAAAACACAATCTTTTATTACTCTTAATGGATCTAAAACTATTTTTTAAAGTGATACTAGTAACAATGTATTGTGTCATTATAGCATATGGATAAGAAAAATGAATGACAAAAATATTATAAGGGATGGGAAGGAGGAATTGGGAATACTCTAAGGTGCTCACACTACACATGAAAGTGGTATAGTCCCAATTGAAAGTGGACTTATATTCGTTGAAAATAAGTTGTAAAAGCCACCCCAGTTCTAGATTTAGATTAGTTGTAAATTAATTCAACTTACATTAGTTGAAAGTGAACTTAGATTAGTTGTTCAATGTCTGAAGCACTATTTTATTAAAAAGTATAATGTGCTGATGTGTTAAGAGGAGAAAAATTAAATCGTATAAAATACTCAGTGCAAAATCCTCAATTACAATGACAGAAGACTGAAAAAGGGGGAAAATAAAAGGAAATAAAGAACATGTGCAACAAATAGAAAACAGTTAGAAATCATATATCCAGTAAGGGGTTAATATCCAAAATATATAAAGAACTCATGCAACTCAATGACAACAACAAAAAATTACCTGATCAAAAACTTGGGCAGACAGAAATAAACCCACACATCTATGGATGGCTAATTTTCGACAGGGGAACCAAGAAGATACAATGGAGAAAGGAAAGTCTCTTCAATAAATGGTGTTGAGAAAACTGGATAGCCACATGCAAAAGAATGAAAGTAGACCATTATCTTACACCATACACAAAAATTAACTCAAAACAGATTGAAGACTTGAATGTAAGACCTGAAACCATGAAACTTCTAGAAGAAAATATAGGCAATGTGCTCTTCAGTATCCATCTTAGCAGCATATTTTGAAGTATCATGCCTGACCAGGCAAGGGAAATAATAGAAAGAATAAACAAATGGGACCACATCAAACTAAAAAGCTTTTGTGTAGCAAAGGATATCATCAACAAAATGAAAAGACAACCTAACAATTGGGAGAAGATATTTGCAAACCACGTACCTGACAAGGGATTAATATCCAAAATATATAAAGAACTCATACATCTCAACAACAAAAATCTAACAACCCATTTAAAAAAGTGGGCAAAAGATCTGAACAGACATTTCCCCAAAGAAGATAGACAGATGGCCAACAGGCACATGAAAAGATGTTCAACATCACTAATTATTAGGGAAATTCAAATCAAAACCTCAATGAGATATCACCTTACACCCATCAGAATGGCTATTATTAAAAAGACAAGAAATAACAAGTGTTGCAGAGGATGTGGAGAAATATCATATGATTCAGCTATTCACCTTCTGTGTATTTATACAAAGAACATGAAAACATTGATTTGAAAAGATATATGCACTCCTGTGCTCATTGCAGCATTATTCACAATAGCCAAGACTTGGAAGCAACCTAAGTGTCCATCAGTGGATGAATGGATAAGGAAGATGTGGTATATATATACAAAAGAGTACTACTCAGCCCTAAAGAAGACAAAATTGTGTCGTTTGTGACAACATGGATGGAACCTGAGGGCATCATGCTAAGCGAAATAAGTCAGACGGAGAAAGACAATTACCATATGACTTCAATCATATGTGGAAGATAAACAAACAAACATGTTGATATGGTGAACAGATGGGTGGTTACCAGAGGGGAAGTGGGTGGGGGGAGTGCAAAAGGCTTAAAGGGGCACATATGTATGATGATGGATGGCAACTAAACTTACGGTGGTGAACACGATGCAGTCTATACAGAATCTGAAATATAACGATGCACACTTGAAATCTGTATGATGTTATAAACCAGTGTGACCTCAATAAAAATATTTTTATTATTAATTCAACTATATCAATTATCACTTTAAATGTGAATGGTATAAATAGACCAATTAAAAGACAGAGATAGTCAGAATGGATAAAAACAAGAAACCCACCTTAAATATAAAGACTCAGTTTAAAAGTAAAGGGATGGAGTAAAATGTAAAGCAATGAAAAAAGATATATGTGAACATAATGGCAAAATATTTTCACATAGTAAGATCTCAATGAATAATAGCTATGATTATTTTGTTGCTGTTGTTGTTGTTGTCAAACTTGGAGTTCCTGGAGGGCTGGGGCCCAATCTGCTTCATCCCTGCCTTCCCAGTACCCAGCACAGAGAAAGTGGGGAGGAAGAAAAGTCGAATCAATTCACATTAAGTGACTACTCTGTGTCAGGCCTTGTTTTGGGGAAGACAGAAGTGATTTACACCCAGGTCCTGCCCTTCGTAGCACACAGTCAAATGAAGAGGATAGACTTTCACTCTTTCAACAAATATTTATCTATAAATTAATAATGAAAAGAAAGTGTGGTAACTTTTTCACATTTTGTCACCTTTGAAATTGGGAGGCATGTTGAAACCACAGGTATCTTAGCAGTGTGTTGTAGTTTAACTGACAGTATGTTTTTTTCCCCATTACATAAAATGATGGTATGATTTCAATCAATGACATCTTAGATTTGATGAAATACAGCAATAGATTATGTACAAAGCCTTCAATAACCTTAAGCCCTGTGGTTTTATTTATGAGAAAACGAAGGTTTAGAGAGATTAAGTAATTTGTTAAATGTCACACAGCTGGTAAGTAGCAGGTCATTGCAACTCAAAGTCATCGCCTTTCTCTTTCATTATAACTATTCAGGTATTGAGCAGGCACTCAATATTACTTTGAGCATGGAATAAAAGAAAAAAATGAATGAATGAGTAATAGTAAATGCCAGCCTTTTAAATAAAGTGTTTGATGATATTTTATTGCTATTCCATAGAAATATGTGAGCCTTATATATAATTTTAAATTTTCTAGTGACCACATTTTTGAAAAGTCAAAAAAGTGCAATTAATTTTAATAATGTATTTATTCCATCTACTATATCAAAAATAATATTTCAACATGTAGTAAATTTTAAAAAAGATTCAGTGAGGTAATTTACGTAAGTTTTTCATACTAAGTCCTTGAAAATGCAATACAGCTGTCCCTCAGTATCCTTGGGGGATTGGTTCCAGGACCCTGTGCACATACCAAAATACACGGATGCTCAAGTCTCTTATATAAAATGGCATGGTATTTACATATAACCTACGCACATCCTCCTATATACTCTAAATCATTTCTAGATTACCTATAGTACCTAAAACAAAGTAAGTGCTACATAAATAGTTGTTATACTGTATTGTTTAGGGAATAATGACAAGAAAAAAAGTCTATACATGTTCAGTACAGATGCAACCATCCTAGGCCTTTTGGTCTGCCGTTAGTTGAAACCATAAATGTGGAAACTGCAGATACAGGGGGCTGACTGACTGTGTATATTTTATATTTATAGCACATCTCAATTTGGAATAGCCACATTTCAAGTGCTCAATAGCCACATATGGCTAGTGGCTACCTCATTAGACAGTACAGGTCTAGAACATCAAGAAGATTTTACTGCTTCCCTCCCTGGCTCACTGATGTCAGCAAGCCTGCCTTTAGAGCTTTCTTCATTTGGCTATTAAAATGACTCCTTTCTTTCTCTCCCCAGTAGTCATCACACCTCAGTGTTAAGAGACATTTTTATTTTTAATTTTTTATTTTTAACTTGTTATTATGGAAGATTTCTAACATATAAAAAATTACAGAGAAGAGAATAACCAGCTCCCATATATGCATCAATTTTTTGCTCATCTTGTTTCATTTTCCATACTCCACCTCTTCTCCATGCATTTTCTTCCAGGAATATTTTAAAGAAAACCCCAGACATCCTGTCATTTAATCCATGAATGTTTCAGAATGCATTTCTGACAGAAAAGGATTATGATTTAAACATAACCCCAGTGTGGGCATCATTAGAGTGTCTTTTTAAATTTTTACCCAACCACTTCCTACTGCTTGGTGGAAGGGTCTGGCAGGCAGGATCAGAGATGAAGAAGATGCACTGATCTTGGCTAGTCACTTAACCTCTCTGAGCTTCAGTTTCTTCATCTGTAAAATTGAGATAAGATATCTATCACATCGGGTTGTTGTGAGTATTCAATGAGATAACCTCAGATAGAGCTCTAAGTATAGTGCCTGGCACATAGTGGGAGCTTATTAAGAGGAAGGTTCACGAACCCCAAGATGGTAAAAGCGAAGTTTGAAATAATATAGACTAGAGCAGATTGATAACCTTAATTGTTCTAGGTATTATGCTTTTATTAGTGCAGCATAACACTGCCTTAGCTTTTGAAGCAGTCATATCTCATTATTGAGCCAAGGAACTTGCTTCCAATTAAAACCCCTATGTCATTTTCACAAGTGCTGCTACTGAGCCCTGACTGCACCTTGTGATTGTACCTGCTCTTTTATCCTCTAGCTAATCTACCTCTCCTTGCTCAGGTCTTCATTGTCTACATTGAGATGCTTGTATAGTTTCTTAAGAGGTCTCCCTGCCACCATTCTAGAACTCCTCCTTTCTGCTGGTTTTGATGTTTTCAGGGTCTGAGATAAGGGCCAACTGTTCTCCAGCTCCCTCAGGGATCTAAAATAGGCAGGAATAACAGTGGAAGGACTGATATAAGAGATGATTACTTGGCCATCCCAGGCATTGTATGGAGAAGCAATAGGCTCTCCTAACTGGTTTTCTTGCTTCTAGGGCCTCCCCTTCAACCTACCCTCCGCCAGTCACCAGAGTGATCTGTGTAACAGAGATCCATATGTCACTCCTTTTCTCAAAACCCTTGAGAGGCTCTCCTTATCCTATAGAATAAAGTCCAACTCCTGAACACAGCACTCAAGTCCCTCTAGCATCTGGTCAAACCCACTAGTGGCTTCCCACCTCATTCAGCGTAAAACCCAAAATCCTTATGGTGGCCTATATGACCCTTCATTTTGTGCTCCACCCCTGCCACATACCCCTAACCTCTCTGACCTCATGTCCAGCTATCTAGCCTACCTCATTCTGCTTTAGGCATACCAGTCTCTCTACTTATTCCTTGAACATAACAAGTATGTCTCCACCTTGGGATCTTTGTATTTGTCACTCCTTCTGCCTGGAACTCTCTACTCCCAGATATTCATGTGGTTGACTCTTGAACTTTTTTCAGGTCTTTATTCAAATATTCCCTTCTCACTGATTACACCCTATTTAAAATTACATCCCTCATCTCCACGCATCTCATCTGTTTCTTTATTTTCCACCGTAACATTTAATATATACTATTTTTGTGTTTATTATCTGTCTCTCTCTACTGGAATGTAAGCTACATGAAGGCAATGACTTTTGTCTGTTGTTCACTGTCATATCCTGGACACTCCCTCAACCTCCCTGTCTGGATGTAGTCTCCTCCCATCTCAGTGCAGTGCCCTGTATTTATCCCCGTGGTAGCACTTATCGCACTAGGCTATAATTTTCTCTCTTCTTGTCTATCTCCCCTACTAGTTCTGGAGCTCCTTGCAAGGTTTGCATTGTGTCAGTGTCTATTGTCTAATTGACTTCTACAGGTGGGTTTTCTAGATGAGGTGCAGAACTTTGCACTTTAATGAGATAAATATATTTGATTAGCTGTGGCACAGGGCCCCAGTCTATACACTTGGACTGAGGATGCCCACTCTCTCCCAGCTTCTTGGCATTGGTGATTTTGATTGGCATAGTTTCTAGTTCCTCAACAATGCAATTGATGAAATTATTGGTCAAGACATTAAGGTAGGGCTGAGGATGGAATGCCTTGTGGTAACCTATCAAGGATATCATCTGGAATGACTCTCCTCTCTTCCTAAATGCTATATGAGCAGACTCATTCAGTCACTCTAGGCAAAGACCTGCCTGAGCTAGTCTTTACATTGGTCTTTGATATTTTCCTGGATTGTGCATCAGGAGGCAAAGAATCTTGAGGCATCTCCCACATACACACACACCCCCTGGGCTTCAATTCTGATGTCCCAATCACACAGAATACTCAGAGGCCTGAAGAGATGTATCACCAAAGCACTTAAGCTCATCATATAGTGTCAGAGACTTACTATGTCCCAGGATCTGTAAGTAGTAGTCTGAAAGCTTTTGAAAAGAGGCACCTTATCTATCTTATCCCGTCACTGTATCCCTGAAACCTGGCAAGAGCCTGGAACAAAATAGGCACTTATCAAGTGAGGAACGATGATTGGATGAATGAATGAATAAGCCCATAAATGAAATGGCCCACAGTCTAGAATACAAGAGGGGAAAATAAAACTATTTGTTAGAACCATTTACTGAAAAACACCAGGGGTTAGAGGAGAAAGACCAAAATGAGAAAACCATGGTAAGATTCTAGAGACCATGTGCCTTCCCCAATCTTGTTTTCTTGGTTACTCACTTCCATTTTCCTGATGAAATTATTAAGCAACCTCTCAAAGCTCAAAAGGAAACCTAACATTGATAACAATATGAGAAAATGAGAACTCTTATATTCTGCTGGCAAGACTGTAAATTGCTACATCCTTTCTGGAAAGTGGTTTTGTCTCAGCAGTTCCATCTCCAGGAACTAAATTTACGGAGACAAACAGACTTTTAGACTACAAGCTTCAGGATGGCAGGAACTAAGTCTATTTTGTCCACCATATTTCCCTGGAGCTTAGCATGATAAGTACCTGAAAGATTCAACCAATATTTGTTGAATAAATAAAAGTTAAAAAGATGTATTTTATGTACAAGGATATTCATTATGATGCTTATACTATTGAAAAATCAGAAGCAACCTAAATATTCTCCCAAGAGTGGTACCTGTGGAATACTACACAGTCATTAAAAATGGCACTTTAGATCTATAGGTTTTATATATATTATATATATATAATATATATATTTAATGATATAATGTTGCTTGAAAAGAGTAGACTAAAGAAAAGCATGTATAATGTGACCCATTTTATATAAGATTGTGTGTTGTTTGTGTGTACATGTCTATTTGAGGACATGTCCAACAAAATGTCAAATAGTGGGTTATGTCTGGATGGTGAGATTATAAGAATTTTGAAATTTCCTTTTTAAATTTTTTATAATCTATATGTATTCTTTTAAAATAAGATATTTACCCACAGCTAATGTTATAATAAATGGTGAAAAACTGAAAGCTTTTCCTCTAAGATCAGGAACAAGACAAAGATGACTGCTCTTACCACTTACTCAATAAAGTACTGGAAGTCCTAACCAGAGCAGTTAGGCATGACAAAGAAATAAAAGGCATCCAAATCACAAGGGAAGAAGTAAAATTGTTGCTATTTGCAAATGATATGATTTTGTATGTAGAAAATCCCAAAGACTCCACAAAAAAACTGTTGGAACTAATCAGTGAATTCCAGTAAAGTTGCAGGCTATAAAATCAACATGCATAAATAAGTTGCACTTCTATACGTTAATAATGAAACATCTGAAAAAGAAATAAAGAAAACTATCTCATTGACAACAGTACCAAAAACAATAAAATACCTAGGAATAAATTTAACCAAGGAAGTGAAAGATCTGTACAATGAAAACTGCAAGACTTTGTTGAAATCAATTGAAGAAGAAACAAAGAAATGGAAAGACATTCTTGTTCATGGATCAAAAGAATTAATATTACTAAAATGTCATACTACCCAAAGCCATCTATAGATTCAATGCAAATCTCATGAAAATACCAATGGCATTCTTCAGAAAAATAGGAAAAAAACAACCTTAAACTTTGTATGGAACCACAAACAGCCAAAGCAATCTGAGGAAAAAGAACAAAGCTGAAGCTATCACACTTTCTGATTTCAAACTATACTACAAAGCTATAGTAATGACAACTGTATGGTATTGGCATAAAAATAGACACATAGACCAAAAGAACATAATAGATAGCCCAGAATTAAACCCCCGAAGGTATGGTCAACTAATACTCGACAAGGGAATCAAGAATATCCAATAGGGAAAGGATACCTTCTTCAACAAATGGTGTTGGAAAAACTGGATAAACACATGTGGAACAATGAAATTAGACCCCTATTTTACACCAGTTACAAAAATTAACTCAAAATGGATCACAGACTTAAACATAAGACCTGATATCATAAGACTTCTAGAAGAAAACATGGGGAAGAAGCTCCTCAATGTTGGCCTTGGCAATGAATTTCTGGATCTGATATGCAAGGCACAAAGAATAAAAGCAAAAATCAACAAATGGGACTACAGCAAACTTAAAATCTTCTATACAGCAATGGAAACAATTAAGAAAATGTAAAGGTAACTTACAGAATGGGAGAAAATTTTTGCAAACCATATATTGCATAAGGGATTAATATCCAAAATATGTAAAGAACTCATACAACTCAATAGCAAAAAACCAAACAGTCCAGTTAAAAACTGGTATGAGGAAGTAAATAGACATTTTTCCAAAGAAGACACCCACAGGACCAACAGGTACATGAAAATGTGCTCAATATCACTAATCATTAGAGAAATGTAAATCAAAACCACAGTGAGATATCACCTCATACCTGTCAGATTGGCTATCATCAAGAAGACGAGATAAAAGATGTAGGCAAAGATGTGGAGAAAAGGTACCCTTGTACACTATTGGTGGGAATGTAAATTGGTTCAGCCACTATGAATAACAATATGGAGATTCCTTTGAAAATTAAAAATAGATCTACCACGCGAAGGGGTGTGTGTGTGTGTGTGTGTGTATGTATATACATACATACATATATATATATATATATATATATATATAAAAAATACTATTCAGCCATGAGAAACAAGGACATCCTACCATTTGCAACAATGTGGATGGACCTTGAACACATTATGCTAAGTGAGATAAGTCAGACAGAGAATGACAACTACTGTATGATGTCATTTATATGTGGAATCTAAAAAAGCCAAACTCATAAAAACAGAGAGTAAAAGAGTGTTTACCAGGAGGTGGGGGAGTGAGGGCGTAGAACAGATGTTGTTTAAGTGTACAAACTTGCAATGAGAAGTAAATAAGTACTAGAAACTTAATACATAGTATAGTGAATATAGGCAAGAATATTGTATTATAATCATCAAACTTGCTAAAAGACTAGAACCTAATTATTCCAACTACTAAAAAGAAATGATAATTAGGTAATGTGAAACAAGTGCAATCATATTACAATATATAAATGTATCAAATTAACATGTTGTACACCTTAAATTTACACAATGTTACATTTCAAATATATTTGAAAAAAATCAAAACCAAATAAGGTACTAATATATAAGGAAATAAGCTGTTTAGGGGGATGATATGAAGGTGATGGTGGGGATACCAAATCCCTTGCTACAATCAGTCTTTTCTCCAAGAGGGTCATAGATGGGGCTAGTTTTAAAGAGGAAAAATAAAAAGCTAAGTGCTCAGGCCCAAGACTGGAGTTAGGCCAGCCCTTCTTGGATAGAGAAGAGGTCCTAGACTTAGCTGACTAGAGGCTCATTAGACCTGACAACTCCTGAGCCATCAGAACAGTCACGTTGGTGTGCTAGTCTGCTCTTGCCTGGCCTGACATCACCCAGCCTGATCCCTGGTAACCAGCTGGAAATCTTACTCTATCCACTGCTGAATGAGCCAGCTAATGCACGGAATTCTCCCTGATAGAGACCCAGCTAGGCTGGGGGAGAGGTTGCCATAGGAACTGCATTCTTAGCTAAGGTTGTGCTGGTGCCCGCTGATCAAGCTCAATCCCACACCACAGGCCTTGAGAACTGTCCCTTGCAGCACCTGGAGAAGGAGGCTCCTACCCTCCTGAAGGAATGAATGAAGGACTGGATGTCTCAACAGAACAGCAAAACAGGCTTACATAGAGAGAGAAGAGATTACTGCTAAAATTTGAAAGTTGACAGGGAGAGGGGACATATTTCAAGCCATAGAGTTAGGCTCCAAAAAGATGTCAATAGGCTGAAATAAGTGGTTGAACCTGACCATATGATTGACAGTTACAAATGGAGTGTCCTCACTTAGGTGCAGAAAACCAGCTGTATACACAAGATGGAAGAGACTGCTCAGTACACGCATAACCATTGGGATGCTAAGGCCAAAAAATCTATGGGGACGTTTGTTGTTGTTAGTGACGTCAAGTCAATTCCAACTCGCAGTAACCCTGTGTACAGCAGAGCTGAACCCTGTCTAGTCTCTTTGTGCCATCCTCTCACCTTCTCGTGCTGTATCCAACAATGTTCTGCTGCTACTCATAGGGTGTTCATGGCCAATTTTTGGAAGTGAGTGGCCAGGTCCTTCTTCCTAAGCTCCACTGAAATCTGTCCACCATGAGTGACCCAGCCAGTATTTGAAATACTGGTGGCATAGCTGTTAGCATCACAGCAACACACAGCTCCCACAGTATAACAACCAATAGATGGGTGGTGTGTTTCCTTGACTGGGAAAGGAGCCCAGGCTGTGGCCATGAGAGCACCAAGTCTTAAGATATAGACCACCAGGGCTGGCTAATGGGAACTTAGGCTGCAGTAATATAAGTACTATGTCCAGATAAAGGGAAGTAACAATCCCTTTCCACTCTGCCCTGGTTAGACTCTTACTGAAAGGTTGTATCCAGCTCTGAGTATCATACATTAAGGAGGTCATGTGTGAGATGTGTCTAGAAGGAAGTGAGCAGTCAGAAGAGAGAGCTGAAAGAGTTAGAGCTGTGGCTGTTCATGCTGGAGAAGAGAAGACTTAAGAGAAGTGGTCTCTGCCTTCATAGCTCTAAGGAGTTGTCATGGGCAGAAAGAGCAAATGGGATCAGGAGGCACTAGAGGGCAGAGTTAATATCCATGGGTGGAAGCCACAAGGAGAGAGATTTCAGTTGAACACAAGGAAGAACTTTATGAGTGGGCTGTAGATGGAACAAGTTGTCATTATATGGAGTGATCTCCTTCTCATGGGAGATGTTCAGGAAAGGCCTAGACAAGTGCTTCTTCAGGATGTTGCAGAGGAGAATAATATATCAGCTAAGGGCCATGGAGATAGTCTAGGTGGCTTCTTAACCTTTCCTTGGCCATGTGTGTCTAGTGTTTTAGGCTCTGTGCAGCTGAGAATTTCCCCTGTACAGGCCCAGGCATAACCAGTCGGGTGGTGTCTAGCAGCTCATAGACACTTAGATACCAACTTCTACCTCAGGGGATTCTCTGGGATGCTCCACAGCCTTTCCTCTGGGAGTTCAGAAGCTTATGTGCTGACATATCTACTGACAAAATTGTTTTACCATTCTTAATTATCAAAAACATCTTCTACAAGCTGTTTCTTAGAATGAGGACTGACAACCAGAGAAAGACAGAGAGAAAAATATAGGCAAATGTTATGATTGGGTCACCCAGGAAGGGAAGGCTGAGAGAAGACCCATGGGGTGGGCTGGGAGACAGGTAGACAGAAAAGACACAATTTGTGTGGAGGGTGAGGCAGATGAGGAGAAGGGTGAGGAGTGAAAGGAAAAGGCCAGGCTGCTTAAATTGTGCATTCATTGGACTCCCGTTACGATGACAAACTCCTCACCATGTGTGCATAGCAGTTAATCTCTGAATTTCTAAGAGCTTCATAAGCACTGATTACTTCTGAATTCATTCCACCAAATGGGGCTCCATTGCCAGTAAATCTGCCATGTATGCTTCTTGGGGATTAGGTCTTTGTTTTACATGAGGAGAGAGCACAACAGCACCCCTCACGTCCACCCATGCAAGGATCTCACCATCCAGGGGAGGCAGATACAGGCCTAGACTGACACAGCCTCCTAACCTCCTATACCAGTTCCCAGCCTGTCCCTTGGACATGATCACCAATCTTGAAATTAGGAATGCCACAACCTCACCTTGGCATGGCATGGAGGGAACAGGCAGCAGTTGTGAAGGCAGGCCAAGGACAGGGACAGGTATTCAGTTACCCAACACACTTGCCAGGCTCAGCACATTGGAAAGACCAACAGAATTCTCAAGGTGAGAATTTCCTGTAAACTGGGAACTCCCGTTTATTCTCTTATTTAATCCTCATTTAACAGCATTTAACAGCTTTTCACTGAAAATACACTACGTATCAAGCACTGTTCTAGGTACAGGGCATACAGAAGTGAATGAAGCAGCCAAAGATCACCGCCCTCATAGAGCCGATATTCCAATGGGGAGTTGAGAAAACAATAAGCAAAGAAATTATAAACTATTCAAGAAAGGGAAAAATGCTATGAAAAAATGTGAAGCTGGATAAAGGGAATTAAGAGTGCCTAGTGAGGAACTGTCCCCATATTACAGATAAAATACCTGAGCATTGAGGTAGAGAAGTGACTTGCCTAAGGTCACCAAGCTGGCAAGGGTTGCATCTGTACTGAAATCCAGTCTGTGGGACTCTTACACTTTTGCCATACTGCCTCCAAGGACACACAACTAAGGAGTTGAGAGCCAGAGGGTTGACATGGTGGCAGAGGTGGGAGTTATCCTGTATTAGGCACAAGATTAGTAAGAAGATTCTGGTGTGGCCTAAGAAACCCACTAGGGCTAACAGTTTTGCCTGCTGATCAAGGCTTCAAATGAGACTTCTGGCACCACCCCAAAGAGGCTAAAAGACAGTAGAAGTGTAGCATGGGGGCCGGCCCAGTGGCCAGTGGTTAAGTGCATATGTTCTGCTTCGGCGGCCTGGGGTTTGCCGGTTCGGATCCCGGGTGTGGACATGGCACTGCTTGGCACGCCATGCTGTGGCAGGCATCCCACATATAAAGTAGAGGAAGATGGGCACCGATGTTAGCTCAGGGCCAGTCTTCCTCAGCAAAAAGAGGAGGATTGGCAGCAGTTAGCTCAGGGCTAATCTTCCTCAAAAAAAAAAAATAAGAAGAAGAAGTGTAGCATGATAGAGAGAGCGAGAAATCGTATATACATGTAGTACAGTTCTGGCTTCCTAAATTGTTTGGATGACGCATCCATCCCTTTTTGTCTCTGGGTCATAGAACCCCATTTGTGTAATCAAGGAGTTGGACTTCAACTTTCTAAGATCTCTTCCCCCTCTGATGTTCTATAAGTCACTGAGCTTAGTAACAGAACCAAACCAGTTACTTGTAAAATTCTGTAAGTTTCTTTAGTTATTGTCATTCTCCCATGGCCTAGAAGTGAATAGCACCAGCACTCAAAGTTCCCGGATGCTCACTTTTGGGGAAGGCAAAATAAAGGAAGAAGCTGAGGAGATTGTGTTCAAAAACAGTTAAACTCCAACTGGGCATATGAGGGTGGAAGCAAGGCAACTAAGTCAGTGATAATGTCAGGAGAAGTAAACAGATACAATCCTGTAGCCGGAGGGAAGGAGGAAGGGGAGGCTTCAGCCAGACATGGACAAGGCAGTCTGGTAACTTCCTCAGCAGACTTCTGGATTCCCTGACAGTATTCTCCTCACATTCTCCCTTCCAGCCCATTCTACTCCCTACAAATGCAGTCTGGGCTGCACTTGCTGCCCAGCTCTAGCTTACCACTATCATCCCTTTCTGTCCTTCTTCCTCTATGTGCCCATGGAACTACAGTTTAAAGAGAAAAGTTTAATAGATTATTGTATAGTGCAAAGAGCATCTGCTTTTGTGTCACAAGCCTGAGTTCTGGTCCCAGCTCTGCTCCTGACTAACTCTGTGGCTTTGGGCAAGCTCCCCTTCCTCTCTTCTTAGGGACTCATCTGTAACTTAAAGGGTTTGGAATGCTTATTAACGTTTTGTGGGATCACAGACTTCTGAGAATCTGACGAAATCTGTGAATGTAGATGCCACAATTTTGCATATACTTTGGGGCAACTCATGGACCCCTAGGCTAAAAACTCCTGCTCAATAGCTAAGGGCTCTTTTTCAGCTCCAAGTCTGTGGTTCTGTGATCTGGGCATGAGGCCAAGATCTGCCTGCCCCTTCCAGAGGAAGAGGAGGAGGAATCCACCTTCCAAATATATCCCTTGGCCTGTGCTTCCAGCTTCTTTGGCTTTAACCCATGACCCTCCAGAGCTATGAGAAGCATTCACTTCCCCAGAAGGCTTGAAATTGAGTAACAAAGACAAAAGCAAGGTGCTAGAGCTCCCTTCAAAACCCGATGCCTCTCAGCTCCCTTCCTTGGGCCTCTTGGGTCCCAGCCTAAAATTAAAGGCAGTGGTACGAGGCCTCTGGTTCAGGAAATAAATGACTCCAGGAAGACTGTCTTGCATTGCTGGATGGCAAGTCTTCTCCAGACCATACTGTCTTCTGGTGGCTGTGAACATGTATAGGACCTTAGCTGGAGGCTCAAAGATTTTGTGTTTTTTTTTTTTTTTTTTTTTTTGCTTTCTTTGATGAGGAACATTGGCCCTGAGCTGATATCTATTGCCAATTTTCCTCTTTTTTCTTGAGGAAGATTGTCCCTGAGATAACATCTGTTGCCAGTCTCCCTCTATTTTGTATGTAGGACACCACCACAACATGGCTTGATGAGCAGTGTGTAGGTCTGTGCCTGGGATCCAAACCCTTCAACCCTGGGCCACCAAAGTAGAGTGTGCAAATCCAACCACTACACCACGGGGCCAGCCCCTGGAGGCTCCAAGTTTTAACAGCAGTATAGGGACAGGGACCAGTAGGTAGCAAATACAAGGGCAGTCCCACAACGTGCTTGGATTTTGTCCAGAGCTACTGTATAAGGCAAGCTTATGATGTCGGCTATGGGGACCGAGGGATGGGGACAGTACTACCAGCACGTTCGGAGGTCAGCCTGAGCAAGTACCAACATTCAGCCTTGGAGGTATCATCACTGATTCTAGAGAGACCCCTCTTTTGCAGCTCCTTGCTATTCTTTCCCTGGGACCCTGAAGTAGAGCTCCCCTATTATGACTCTGACAATATATTAGGCTTGAGGATGTAAGGGCTAGTCACAATGGATAGCCAAACCTCCAGCTACAATGAGGAAGAGGGCTCCTTCCCCAGTATCAAGGTCAATCTCATGTCTTCTTGTGGGTTCAAACCTTCATAGCGAACTGCATGTTGGGTATCACAAACCTAGGTGTGCCACAGATTTTTTCCAAATTCAACATAGTCCAACTTAACTCATCACTTTTCTTTCCTAACCTATTTGTATCTTTAAGGTGTAAGTAACAGAAACTTAAGTAAAATTGATTAAATTATGACAAAATATATAAAAATTCATTGCGTTTAACAAATACTTTGGAGATGGTCATTTATTATGTCGGTCAATTCAGGAGCTCAATAATATTAAGGATCCAGTTCCTTTCCATCTGTCTGCTCTATTATCCTCAGCATATCAGCTACTCCTCTTATCATCAAAAGATGGCTGCAGCAGTGCTGGCCATCAAGCTTTTATACCATAACATCCAAAGACTGAAGACCATTGCAACGTTTCATTCTGACCCTTTTTAGAGAGACAAAATCTTTCCTAGAAGTTCCACAACAGACTTATCCTCACATGTCATTGGTATGAATTGTACCATATGCTTTATGCTTTAGTAGTTAGGATTAGATTCTCAGCAATACAGCAGAAAAAGAAACAAACAAAAACAAAACAAATGTCCTAAATATGGTAAAATTTAATTTTTTGTATAGAAAAACAAAGGCAGTCAATCCAGGGTTGGTATGGTAGCTTCATGAAGTCATCAGAAACACAGCATCCTTCCAGCCTTCTATTCTGCCATCCTTAGGGAATAGCCCAAATCTGCATGATCTCAGATGGCTGTTGGAGATCCAGTCATCACATCCATGTTCAGGAAGGAAGACAGAAGAAATAAATGTGAAGGTACAGCCTCTCTATTTTAAAGAGTCTTCCCAGAAATCCCATACAACACTTTCACTTAAGTTTAAAAGGCCAAACCTTAGTGTCATCGCTATACCCAGCTGCAACAAAATCTGGCAGCAATGTGCCCAGCTAAAAATTGGCACTCTATTGCTAAGAAAGAAGTGAAGAATGGATATTGGGATTCAACCAGCACTCTGAAAAACATATCATTTCCTAATCAATCACTGGCAAAGGAGGTGAAATTGCCATGATTAGTTTAGACCAGTGGTTCCTAACCAGGGGTGATTTTGCCCCCCAGGCAACATTTGACAATGTCTGTAGACATTTTTAATTATCACAACTTGGGGGAAGTGTTGCTACTAGTATCTGGTGGGTAGAGGCCTGGGATTCTGCTAAACATCCTACAATACATAAGTCAGGCCCCACAACAAAGAATGATCTAGCCTAAAATGTCAATAGTGCTGGAGGTTGAGAAACCCTGGCTTAGACTTATCAAGATCAACCACATCTGCCTTTGGTCCTTAGGCTGAAGAAGGGCCCAGGCTCCTCTAGATTTCCGTATGTCAGTGAATGGTACCATAATCTATTCAGCTGCCTACGCTAAAATTCTGGAGATTGTCCTGCTTAAAACTCTACAGTGGCTTCTTATTGCTCTCAGGATAAAGATGAAACCCTTAACATGACCTGAGAGAACCTACATGGTCTGGCCCCTACCAGCTTTATATCACACCATTCTCCTCCCTTGTTCTCTGCAGTCTGGCCATATTGGCCTTTTGTTTCAGTTTCTCAAATGTGGTATAATCTTTCCCATCTCTCCTCCTTTGCTTCATCCTTCAGATCCAACTGTGGTAGATTGATAGCATTAATGATCTCAATTATTCACCTTTCCCACTATCCATGTCCATTGGCATGTAACATTGTAGTGCCCTTCTACTCTGACTCTAGGCCCAGCTATGTGATGTGCTTTAGTCAATGAAAGGTTGGCATAAGTGACAGTGTGCCAGTTCTGAAGCTAAGCATTAAGAATCATTGTATGTGTCTTCTCATCCCTGTAGTCAATCCAGAACAAGCCCAAACTAAGTCAGCAGGACTCAGATGACCTGAAGACATTTGAGTGATAAATAAATGCTTGTTATTATGTGGCATTGAGAGTCTTTGATTGTTATGAAGCATCAGTGTGGTGGAAGCTGACTGATAAGCACCTCAAACCAATATTAGCCAGATTCTGTCCATTCTACTGCCTAAATTTCATTATTATGTGTTCCACCAACTCGGTTCTGACCTTCACAATGTTCTAACTTGTCTCCCTATTTCTGGGCCTCCCCGCCCCCAGCCAGTTTTTCACACTACTTCTATAATTATCATCCAAAAGAAAACAATAAAAAACCCCAATAATCATGTTACTCCTCTGCTTAAAATTCATTGATGGCTCTCCACTGCCTCCAGGATAAGATCCAAACCCCTCAGCCTGGCATTGCAGGCTTCCTTTCTATGCCACTTTTATCTTTAAAACCTCATCTACCCTGTCCTTCCTGGCATCCTCTGATCACAAGGCTCAAATATGTGCTGTATTTTCAAGCCTCTAGACATTTACTCTTCCCTCTGTTCCCTTCCCTCCCCTCATTTGAGTAAAATCCTTTTTCAGCAGTCTAGGTGGAACTCCACTGCCAGCTCTTCTTTGCAACCTTCCCTTATTCCCTTTAGTCCCTCCCGAGATAGAAGATATCATGCCCTTCCTTTGTGCTTCCATGAGGAGTTGTTTAGCTTACGCTTACTTTAGCCTTGGGTTATAATTAGTTCCTTAAGCAATCACCTGCTCCTCTCCCTGTGAGCTTCTTTGTGTTATTTTTTTCCAGCCCCCTTCCTCACTCCCACACCCTGCCCATACCTAATACAGAACCTGGAACAAAGTAAGTTCTCAGTAATGTTGCAAAGAAAGAATTCTCTAATTTTAAGTCCTTAATGATAGAGCTATAAGATGTTATATTAGGGGCAGTTTTACCCCCCCCCCAAATGATCCTCTCTTCCCTGACTTCACATTTCCAAGCATAATTATCCATCAATAACAAAGTCATTGGGGGTGACAAGCTCTCCCTTTGAATGTGATATAACACCAGGGAGGAGGAAGGACTTCATTAGTGTGTAGCCTAGGTCTTTGCTCCAAAATATCTACCTGAGATAAGGTAATAAGCATTTTGTTGTGGATAGGGGTAGAGCAAGGATGCTGTGTTGAGTTGTACAGGATGCATGGTGCAACTCTATGGGGTGCCACTCAGGCTAGGCACTAGGGTGGGATGGGGTGGGAGCTAGGGATAGTGACTCTGAAACACAGGGAACAGGAGACAGAGCTACCAGAGACTACTGAGGAAGCCAAGAGAGGAGAAGTAAAGAGAAATGAGCAGAGGAGAAGAGGGATGATAAACAAGGGCTGATACTACAGCAGTTTTTCCATGTACCTCTAGTCTATAAGTCTTTATTTTGCAGTAATCTTAGGACATGAAGACCATGATCCAGGACAGGATTGCCTTCGAGAGAGTAAACACACACTTTCTGGGTGGTCTGCCTAACTAAGCCCCTGGTGCCAAATATCCTCAGCCTTTGCTTCCATCTCTAACTTTATGCTTCAAGGAGTTTCCCAAATACCTCTTCCTCTGTGTCTTAATTCCTTAGCTCACCACTGACTCCTTGTGTGTCCTTGGGTTGATCCTTTCTCTTCTCTAGGCCTCTGAGTTCCCGTTTAGGGTTTGGCTTGAGGACACTGTGTATCTGTGATTCCATAACTGTAAGGTGTGTTTGTGAGTGTGAGTGCATATGTATGTGTATAAATTTGGACATGTCTCTGCCCCTTAGGCTTCGGTTAACTTGTACAATAGGGATATTTGATCCAGATGATCTCTTAAGGCCTTTCTAGTTTGTAAATATCATAATCCCACAATTCTGCAGTTCAGGCAACCCCAAGCCCTCTTCTCTAAGTCAGATCCTAGGGCTCCTCCTCATATCTTTTCTTTTTTTGTATCTTTATTATCCCTTTATGCATTTTCACTATAGCCTAAGGATGTGTTTCCTCTTGCAACTCTCAGAAAGGAACATGAAAATTTCCAGGCCCTGCCTCAGAGCTGGGGAGTCGAGATCCCCTCTGGCCACACCACTCTCAGCTCCAAAGAATATAAAAATGCCAGCTGGTTGGAGCTGTCTCCCATTACTAATAGTTTTTTTTCCAGTTGTCTTGAGAAACTAAATTACTCTCCAAATAAACTCCACTTAGGTTTATAATAAATGTGATTTAAGTGAGAAAAGTATCACCCTCTCAGGCTGGGAAAACCACTCCAATCTCTCTGGGGAAGAAATGTCTTCATTAACCAGGGCCTCTCCCAGACTCTTCAAGGCAAGGACCTCACCCTGGGGGTTGCACTTAGAGAAATACAAAGGCTGTGGGACTGGAATGAGCTCTCAATTAGCCCCAGCCCTCCTGGGAGATCGGACAGTGTGGGCCATTGAGCCCTCAAGGTGATCATCCTAGACAGCTTCACAATGGGCAGCCTCTCTTCCAAGCCAGACAGATGAGATCTCTCCTGTTTGTAAAGGTCTTTGGATATCTCATTCCACTACTTATGGCACAATTTAAACATCTGTAAGGATTCTTAAAGATCATCAGATCTAACTTCCTTGTTGAAGAGATGGGGAGATTGAGGCCTAGAGAAGAAAAATGACTTACCCAAGTTCACAAGGTGAGTCAGGGACAAAGCCAGAGTCTTCCCAGCCTACAGAAGAGCAGCAATCACATTGCAGTTTAATTTTACCAATTCTCCCTACCTCATTCTTCACCCTTTATCACTCAGTGCTCTAATCTGTCATCCTCATCAGAGTTTTTTGTTTTGTGTGAGTACCCAATTTTTAGATACAAGGTGAACTATCAGAGAGAGGGACCTACCCCTTCCTTCAGTCTGGTTCACTGCACTGACCAGCCACACTTGATTCTGCTTGCAACCTTGGTTATCTGAAAGTATAAGCATATTACAAACCCCTGGTATTTTTTTATGATTGCTCTGGCTGAGTTCCCAGCCTCTTTATCCATAATCAGAGACAGCTGCCCCATCCTTTTCACAGAGAGGAGCTGCTGTAGGTCCTAAAAGCTCCACCTCTCCCCATGAAACACCTCTAACAGCATGCCTCATGGAAAAAGAATGTAATGGAATGTGTCATCTCTAGAGATCTTGATGACTTAGCCCTCTTCCACCCCAACTCCTGTCCTCCCCAGTATCCACCCTCCCCACCAGTCTCCTCTGCTGACAGCTAGCCCAGGGCATTATAGCACCGTACATTGCCATAAACAAAACAGGAGTCCTGGAGATACATTTTAGGACAACATGAAAGAGGAACTTATAAACTGTGTCATTGGGAAGTTTAGGGCACAGGGAGAATATGGTTCCCATTGCTGCATTCCTTACTCATTCATCACTCATTCGTTCATTAATTCATTCATTCCTAACCAATCACCAAATGTCTATTGTGGGTCAGGCCCTGTGGAAGATGCAGGGGATAATAAAGTAAAGCACAGACCATTGCCTTCAAGGAGTTCCCAGATTATTGGGAGCAGATGTGACAATGTTATAATATGAGGTGATCAGTCAGATCAGGGTTATGTACAAAGTGTTGAGTAAACATCATGTGCAAATCCCTAATTTTGCTTAAGAGACTCAAGCAACTCTTCACAAAGGAGATAAATTTTGAGTTATTTTGGAAGAACAAATGGGAGTTTGCCGACAGAAGTGGGAAAGGGTGCTCCAAGCAGAGAAACTACCATGTCAAAAGCCCGTGGCTGAATCATAATAGGTAATATTTATTGAGAACCTACTATGCGTCAGGTAATTTGTGCATTAACTCGTTTAATCCTGACAATAACCATATGAAGTAGCTATATTATTATCACATTTACAGATGGGTAACTGAGGCACAGAAAAGTTAAATGACTTGCTCAAGGCTATTTTAACTAGGAAATCAGGGAAGTATTATTTGCACCTAGGCAGTTGAACTTCAGAGCTGGTGATCTTAACCACTACATGGTGTTTCCTCTTTTAGATGCCAGTGGGAGACATCTCGACTTGCATGTAAGGTTGGAGGAATGGAGACAAAGAGGGTTAAAATGGCAAGAAGCAGGTTGAAGAGATCATAATCAAAAGTGCTTATGGAGAAACAATGAGGAGGCATTGGAATGGGAGAGGCATTGCATTAGGTATGATTCTCAGGTACAAATTCAGGTCTATGTGGAATACCCCCATTTTCTCACCTCTATGTAAGACGTTATTGTCACTTTCCAGGTTAGCACCAGAATCCAGGAGGCTTATGCAGTGTCCAGAAAAATGGGAGAAGGGCCTCTAATCTGCAGTTTCGCACAGTTTCACACTGCTGACACCCTTGTTATCTAAGCCTAGCCAAAGAGAGGTGGCGTTTGAGATTTGGAAGGAAGCTTGGAGGGCAGAGATGTAGTTTCCTGTGAGGTGGTGTCAGTGAGGCACCACTGAGGTACCTCAGTGAGGATATTTGTCTTCTGGCCACAAAACCCTGCTTTGGAAATTTAACCATATTAATAAGGTTTTCTTTTTCATAATTCTTTCTGCCTTTAATCTTTTTTTAGTAGTTAATTTTTTGTGTGAAATGGCAGTCACTCTCAGTTGTGCTGCAAAGAAGCAGAAAAGGTGTGTGGCAGACACTGCTTGTCCTTACCCAATATCCATTCTCCTCTTCTCCCTGTCTAACAGAACTCTGATTTCATTTGGAGCAGAAGTGGGCTCAGCTAAAGACAAAACAATAACTATACCTCTCAGCCTCCCTCGCCATGCAGAAGAGTGGCCAGATGACTTAGTTCTGATCAACGAGACGTAAGCAGAAGGCACTCTATGGAGATTCCAGGAGAGTTTTTCTAAAAGAGGATAGACTCAGTGAACACATAACTTTTGCCTTTTCCTGTCCTTTCTTCCTACAATGCAGACAAGATGCCAGGTGCTACAGGAGCTAACTAGCTTATAAATAGACTCCTATCCCATGAGGACAATACTACAGGTAAGAATGATAGAGCATAAAGACAGGGGCCTGGATACCCAATGAGTCCTGGACTTTCTAACTCTTGATTTTTTGTTATATGAGAAAAACAAACCCCTTACTTGTTTAAACCTCTGGGTTTGTTTGTATGCTTGTTTGCTTTTATTATCTGTATCCAAATGTAATCCCAAATTGGTATTGTTTGCATACCTTCTTAAACTGGAGTTTGAAGAGTGGCAGGGCAGTGGGGTCCACTGAGAAAGAGGTGATCTTGAAGGGTGAGCTGTGGGCAGCTGTTTCTTTCCTCCTACAGGACTTTCTTCCCAAGCTGCTCTTTGTCCAAACCTGGAATTTCCCTGTTCTAATTAAATCAAGAAGTCTGTTCCCTTACAAGGGGTGGCAGTGAGAACCAGAGCCTTCAAGGGAAAGTGAAACTCAGGAGATAAAATATGGGGATCTGATACAAGCTGTACCTTCCCTCCTACATCTCTGTCTTTTGGAACTCTTCTCTGGCAAAAATCTAGGATGTTCCTTGTTCTGTTTTTTTAGTATGCAAATATAACAATTTAATGACTATAAGCAAGACAAAGTGATAGAATTGTGCTTCTTTTACAGACTGGTGACAGTGAGATTTTTATCTACAATTTTCCCATACAAACTTGAAATGATATTCATATTGAATAAACACCCTCACAAATAACTCCTGGGAGATGAACACACACAAAGTTTGACATAAACAAAACATAAATTGAAAATTGTTGGAGTTACTCATATTTTAAATTAAACATGTTTGCTGTATTTAAAAATTAGTGATTGTAGAAGATCACAATAAACTGCTTATCTTTTCAGACATCACGGAGAAGGTATATCCCATTGTTTATAACTGTTAAAGGAGCTCTTAAGTTAAAAAATACAGCTATGCCACATATTGAAATTAAAAAAACAAACACCTACTAGTTTAAATTTTTTTAAAGTTACTTTATAACAATAGTTATTGAGGTGCATTTTAAAAGCACATTAATTCCATCACAACCAATAATCAAAATTTAGGAAAATAATACATTATTTCCATATTCCTTGGTTAAATTTTTCCTTTATTACATCAATTAAATTTAGAATTATATGCTCATATTAGAAATATATGATGGTAAGTAAGGCTCATGTAACCATTGTCACATGTATTAGCATTTATAAAGCTGTAATGGCATAAAGATATCTATATAAATCAAAGGTTTAATATTTTGTTTTGCTTAACAGTCTTAGGTATCAACCAGATGAAGTTGCTGATGATTTTTTGAATATATTGGCAAAAGTAGGTGGGTGATTACCACCAGGACTGTTGCTGATTCTGTTCATAGTCCTGGAAATGTGAAGAAACAGAGAATGAGGGGACTGGATTGGACTACCGGGGCCAAGCAAACAAAAATAGGTGGAAGAAATAACTCCTGCTGGGCCATTTGCCTTGTCACTCCCAGTCACTTTCCAGTTCTCCAGCATTTGTCAGTCCAGCTCTTTGGTGACTAATCTTCTGTATAAAATTCCATAGCAATCTTGATAGGGATTGCATTGCAACTATCAATGGCTTAGGGTAGTATGGACATGTTAACCATATTAATGTTTTAATCCATGAACACAGGATATCTTTCCATTTATTTGTATCTTCATCAATTTCTTTCATAAATGTCTTGTAGTTTTCAGTGTACAGATCTTTCACCTCCTTGGTTAAATTTATTCCTAATATTTTATTGTTTTTGATGCTATTATAAATGGGATTGTTTTCTTTATTTCTCCCTTGGATAATTTTTTGTTAGTGTATAAAAATGCCATTTTTATAAAAGTAGAAAAAAATTCCTAAAACTTATGTGAAACCAAAAGAGACACTGAATAACCAAAGCAAACTTGAGAAAGAAGAACAAAGCGAGAAGCATCACACTTCCTGATTTCAAGATACTATATATTATAAAGCTATAGTAAACAAACCATTATGTTACTTGGACAAAAGCAGAAACATAGACAAATGGAACAGAAATAAACCCAAGCATATATGGTTAACCAATACTTGACAAAGGAGTCAAGAATACTCAATGGAGAAAAGACAGTATCTTCAGTAAATTGTGTTGGGAAAATTGGATAGTCACGTGTAAATACACTATTCGCAAAAATTAACTTGAAATGGATTGAGCACTTAAATGTAAGGCCAGAAACCATAAAACTCCTAGGAGAAAATATAGGGAAAAACTTCTTGACATGGGTCTTCGCAATGATTTTTTGGATATGACATCTAAAGCACAAGCAACAAAATAAAAAATAAACAAGTGGGACTATATCAAACTAAAAAACTTCTGCACAGCAAAAGAAATCATCAAAAGAATGAAAAGGCAACCTACAGAATGGGAAAAATATTTACAAGTAATATTTGTTATCAAGGGATCATATCCAAAATATATAATGAACTCATACAACTCAATACAGAAAAATCAAATAATCCAATTAAAAAACGGGCAAATGACGTGAACAGACATTTTTAAGTAAAGGATATACAGATTGCACATAGGTACATGAAAAGGTGCTTAACATCACTAATCATTAGGGAAATGCAAATCAAAACCATAATAAGATATCACCTCATGCCTGTTCGAATGGCTGTCTACAAAAAGACAAGAGATAAAACACGCTGGTGAGGATGTGCAGCAAAGAGAATCCTTGTGCATTGTTGGTCGGAATATAAATTGATACAGTCACTAAAGAAAACAGAATGGAGGTTCCTCAAAAGATTAAAAATAAAACTACCTATGATCCAGTAATTCCACTTCTAGGTATACATCTGAATGAAATGAAAACACTAACTAAAAAGATATCTACACCCCCATGTTCATCGTGGCATTATTTACAATAGCCAAGACATGGAAACAAACTATGTGTCCATCTATGGATAAATAGATAAAGATTTGTGGTTTACATATCCAATGGAATATTATTCAGCCATAAAAAAGAATGAAATCCTGCCATTTGTGACAACATGGCTGTATCTGAGGGTATTATGCTAAGTGAAATGTCAGGTAGAAAAAGGCAAAAACTGTATGATCTCACTTATGTGTGTAATCTTAAAAAAAAAACTCATAAAAAAAGAGATCACTGTAGTGGTGGCTGCACAAATCTACACGTGATAAAATTGCATAGAACTAAACATACACACACACAAATGAGAGCACATAAAGCTGGTGAAATCTGAATAATGTCTGTGGATTGTGTCCATGTCAAATCCTGGTTGTATAGCGGACCGTAGTTATGGTAAGATGTTACCATTGCAGGAAGGCTATTGGGATCTGGTATTATTTTTTTAACAACAGTCTGAATCTACAGTTATATCAAAATAAAAAGTTAAAAAAGACAAAAAAGGAAAAGATATCAGATTTGTGGTTATCAGAGGTGGGAGTTGGGGGTGTGGGAATAGGATGAAGATGGTCAAAAGGTACAAACATCCATTTATAAGATAAAAGTAGTAGGAATGTAATGTACAACGTGACGACTATAGTTAACACTGCTATATGGTATATTTGAAAGTGCTAAGAGAGTAAATCCTGAAAGTTCTCATCTCCAGGAAAAAAACGTTTTCTTTTCTTTTTTGTATCTACATGTGATGATGGATGTTAACTAAACTTATTGTGGCAATCATTTCACAATAAATGTGAGTCAAGTCATTATGCTGTAAACCTTAAACTTATACAGTGCCCTATGTCAATTATATCTCAATAAAACTGGACAAAAACACTACTGATTTTTGCATGTTGATTTTGTATCCTGCAGCTTTACAGATTGATAACTTGATTAGATCTAACGGTTTTTTGGTGGCATCTTTAGGATTTTCTACATATAAAATCATGTCATCTACAAATAAAGCCAAGTTTACCTCTTCCTTTCCAATTCTTATGCCTTTTATTTCCTTTTCCTGCCTAATTCCTCTGGCTAGAACTTCCAGTGCTATGTTGAATAGAAGTGGTGAGACTGGGCACACGTGTCTTGTTCCTGATCTTAGACAAGAAGCTTTCAACCTTTCACCATGGAGTATGATGTTAGCTGTGGGCTTGTCATATACGGCCTTTATTATGTCAAGGTACATTCTTCCTATACTTAATTTGGTGAGAGTTTTTATCATGACGGGGTGTTGAACTTTGTCAAATGCTTTTTCTGCATCTATTAAGGTGATTATATACCTATCTTTCATTCTCTTCCTGTGATCTATCACGTTTATTGATTTGCATATGTTGAACCAATCTTGCATTCCAGGGATGAATCCAAGTTGATCATGGTGTATGATCCTTTTAATGTTCCACTGAATTCAGTTGGCTAGCATTTTATTGAGAATTTTTGCATCTATATTCCTCATGGATATTGGTCTGTAGTTTTCTTTTCTTTTAGTTTCCTTATCTCGCCTTGGTATCAGTGTAATTCTAGCCTCATAAAATGAGTTGGAAGCGT